>NC_083702.1:33142500-34392500 GCF_033118175.1 Dama dama
AAGGTCACAACAGAGAATATAATTAAACAGCATATGTCATGATAACTACACTTGAACATTTTTTAAAATTTGTATGAACCTGTTTTCACCTGAGGATATATAATAACTTTGAAACAATTTTTAGAAATACTATTGTTTTGAGCCCTAACATAACATCATAGCTTGTACTGAAGCAAATGAAAATGGTACATTTAGAAATTCTACAGTTAAAAAAAAAAAAAGCACTGAAGTTTATCAGACTCCATCAATTAGCAGAGAATAATAACAGTTTCATGAGAGTAAATCATTCTTTAGCATTTCCATTTAATAAAAACCAACAATCAACAGGCTGTTCACAACCAAAACTTCTCCACAATTTCTCCACTCATCCTCATTCTAACCACACAAAGTCTCTTTTCAAGTCAAACCATCCATTCTGGAGCTCTGTTTCTTACCCCTCACAAACCTTAGTGGAATGAAGGGCATTAAAAGTAAGTAAACAACCAATAAATGTAACTATGTTACTGAGTCATGTGGGGAGAGGGCAACCTGCAGAGAAAATAGCTAAGTTGTTCACATTGGTAAAGCCGACTTTGTTCCACAAACTTTCCAAGAACACTGGTAGAATGCTTCATTTTTAATTCATTCAAACCCTTTAAAAATTTACCTGACAGCAGTAATTTGACTAGGTTATTTTTTGCCCTCACAAAATGCCATTTTTATTAATACAACAAGGACAAATATAAAAATGTTTGGCTTGATATTCTGACATGTTTTGAAGATCAGACTACTATAAACCTACAAAATAAAGCTCTGTAACTATTTATAGGGGAAGGAGAATAAAAACTGAAAGAAATCAGCAACACGGGATCCTGGCGCAGTCCCTCCCAAGGAGTAATTTCAAGCATTTCAGTTGATATACTAGTGTCTATCAGGACTTTATAAAAACTGAAACCTGTGATAATTAATATAAGCCAACATTTACGGGGTATTTACAATGTCAAAATGACAGGTCTGAGTTGTCCTTGAATCATCACTTTTAATCTTCAGAACACCTCTATGAAGTAGGTACTGTTCCTAGGTTCACTCAACAAATGAAGAAACTGAGGCAGGCACAGACAGGCTAAACAACTTACCCAAGGGTATATATTTTGCTTAAGGTTGAACCAGGCTTGTAAACTAGGCTATTTTATTCCAGAGCCACACTAATGACCTATATAACTGCCTAGGTCTGGAATATTCTACCATTCTCTCTTTTTTTTTTTTTCTACCATTCTCCAACTTCACTTCTCATTCCTCAAAAAGGCTCTAACACACAGACCAGAATTAATGCCCCATAACGTGTACTTTCTTCTCCACTCACAATGTTCGCCTTTATTTATTGCAATTGCTTGAAGCCTGTTTCCCTATCAGACACTAAGTTTGATGAGGACAAGAGTCATATATGCCCAGTTCATCTTTAAATCTCCAAACCCAGAACTGTCTAGTATATATAAAATGTTCAATAAGTATTTCATGAAAGAATGCATATTTTACTGATTCTTTAAAAATCTGTTCTCTCAAGTGCCATTCAGAAATTACATAATCAACAATTTGCCACCAATAATAATAGCTAATATATATTCAGTGTTTGCTATTCTAGGTCCAATTAAAGCACTTTATATTCAATTACTTAACAGCATTTTTTTTTACCTAAGAGGAAAATGAAATTCAGAGAGGTTATTTAACTAGCTACATATCACACAGTCAGTGAAATAAAACAGCCAGGATCTGAACACAGGCATCTGACTCTACAGCTTGTGCTGTTGTTACTCTAGCTCTTGTTGTTGTTCAGTTACTAAGTTAGGTCCAACTCTTTGCAACCCCATGGACTGCAGCACACCAGGCTTCTCTGTCCATCATTATCTCCCTGAGTTGCTCAAACTTATGTCCACTGAGTCAGTGATGCCATCCAACCATCTCATCCTCTGTCACCCCCTTCTCTTGCCTTCAATTTTTCCCAGCATCAGGGTCTTTTCCAGTGAGTGGGTTCTTCATGTCAAATGGCCAAAGTATTGGAGTTTCAGCATCAGTCCTTCCAATGAATATTCAGGGTTGATTTCCTTTAGAATTGACTGGTTTAATACCCTTGCAGTCCAAGGGACTCTCAAGAGTCTTCTCCAGCACCACAGTTCAAAATTTAGCATCAATTCTTCCGTGCTCAGCCTTCTTTATTGTCCAACTCTCACATCCAAACATGACTACTGGAAAAACCACAGCTTTGACTATACAGACCTTTTGTTGGCAAAGTGATGTCTCGGTTTTTTTAAACACTGTCTAGATTTGACATGGCTATTCTTCCAAGGGGCAAGTGTCTAAATAGGATGCAACTTCTAAATAGGAGTGATTTTCAAATTCTTAAACACTCTGCTTGAATAAATGCTTCATGTCATAAAGCAGCTAGAGTATTGGAAAATATTGCTAACAAAAAGATCTCTATTCCATAATCTTAACATTTATTAAGTAGCAGAGTTAAGCAAGAGAAGTATATGTTAGAAACTTTAAAAAAGATCATTTCTGATTTTCAAGATGTGGGAATGGTGAATGAAGAATGAGGAAAAGACCTGAATTTGTTTTGACTTATAGCATTATTTTCATAAAGAGGGAACACTGTGGTTATAAATTCCAGGCTAACAAAATATACTTTTATAGTGCTATTACAAAGATTTGTAATCAATATTTTTAAATTATTACCTGAAAAAATTTGGGTATTTATGGGCATCTTCAGAGTAGACTTTACGGATAAGTCGTCATGGTTTCTTGGATTAAGGAGGTCCTATTTTCTCAACTAGTACCAACAAACACCAAACTCTCTACAAGACAAATCACAGTGGCTTGGATAGCTTTCTGATGATAGAGGGCATCTCTTAAAATCTAAGCCAAGGGGAAAAAAAAAAGTCTCCATGAATCTGGTACAGAGAATATGAACTTCAAGGTAGTTACTTCTAATACATCTAATTACAATCTTGTCTGATTTTTAAAAAGACAATGGTATAATACATATCTTTAAAATTTGTATGTAATCTGAATCTAATCATGAGGACACAACCAGACAGATTCTGATTGTGAAATAACTATATGAGATTAAAATAATGTCAAGACAAAAGATAGCAGGGTATTATTTACAATTAAAGGGCACCTAGAGAGATATGGCAAGAAAAGGCAATAACTGATGCTTGACTTGATCCTGGATTTAAAAAGAAAAAAAAAAAAGAAAGCTTAAAAATAGCATTATTGAGACAATGAGAAAATATGGACCATGACCATGTCAAACAATATTACTATATTAATGTTACTTCTTGGATGTGCTGTTTATTGCTGTTATGTAGGAGAGTACCCTCCTTCTTACCACTATTAGCCTGCAACTTACTTTCTTTTCAAAAAAGAAAAAAAAAAAGCAATGGGGCCAGAAGTTAATAATTAGGGTGAAAGAATATGAATGTTCACTGTGTTACACATTCAACTTTTCCATAGATTTGGAGTTTTCTGAAGTAAAGAAAAATATTAAGAAGAATTCTGTATCTGTTAATAATTGTGATTTTTTTTTTTTTAGATTATCAGGTTATTTTCTTTTGCAAGAAATTTTCAAAAAAGATTTGTAAAATCAAAAATTGCCAGGTTTTATGAGTTAGATTTGACATTATAAGCTATAAGTGCCTAGGTGTTGTCATAAATAGCAGCTTTAAAACAGTTATACCTAAACAAAAACCATCAGTTTGGGAAATACTTTAGCTTTCAAAGGAAAAAAAAAAATCAATGCTTTTAAATGATACTCTTTTATCGATAAAGTAATAAACTGTAGACTGCTTTTTAATCCTGCTCTTGCCACTCCTGCTCATTCATTTATTCACATTGGTGTGTACTTTCATGTTGCCAAATTATTCACATATTAAATATTCACCAAATATTTTAAAATGAATAAATCAAGATGGGAATGTTTCTGTGTCTACATCATCTAAATGTAGATGTACTACTAAATCATACGAAAGCATATAAAATCAACTGTTAATTTATTTCAGTTATAATTTGGGGTAACTTTTAAAGTGAAATCAACCCAGAGGGCCCAATGAGATGCCGAATTGTTCAAAATGTGCAAACAAAACAGTTATCACAGTGGACAATCATAACAGATAGCCTTAACAAGCTTCAAATGAAGATAGCCACTAATGGTGTACTATACCAAACTCTGCGATCTCGATATGATGCTCTGCAGGTACTTGAGCAGATCCAAAAAGTGTTTCCTGAGGAAACTTCTTGCTTTGTCTCTACGTAGTCTTAAATCTAGAGTCAATTTAAGGACAGAGGTGGGAGTGCCCTCAATATAGGCAAGAATACAACTCAGTCAAGAAGTGATTGTTCCTCATCTCTTAGCAACAGCCTGGATGTAACAACTGTTATTTAAAGGAGATAGTTTAAGGGACATGTTAGCCTTTTCTTAGATCTCTGCCAGTATCCTTTCACCAGGAAATCTACATACCTGGCAAACATTAGTTTAGCTACTTATAGAAATGCCTTCCTTCACTTAAGTTAGTTATCATTCAACATTCTTTCTCTTATCTAGTCTCTACTAAAAATGGCAATGTGAAGAATGCCTTATGAATCTTCTGCAGTATTTCTACTGAAAACAATTTAAGAATTCATAAATTACTCCCTTAGACATCAAGGTCCCCTAAAATAATTGAGATTACTGATTAAATGGTAAGCTTTTATTCTTATCAAAATATGATAACCATAAACCTCATAACTGTCAGGAAACACAGAGCTATTCTTAAACAAGATTTTAGTATTATTTCTCTTTCCTTAGTTTATGTCTATACATCTACACACACTTTATAAAATGTATATATATACTGTGCATAATATATGCATTATATGCAATTGTATAAAATGTGTATAATACATTCTATATAAAATATATTTGTATAATATGTAAAATATAAGTGATTCTATGATGTGAATATTTTATTTTTTAATATTTTAATCCATTTAGGAAGTACCTGAAGTTCTAATAAATCCTATACAAACCACTGGCTTCAGAATTATTTACTAAGTACTTAATATTTATGTTTTAGTATGCTATCTGATGTCATTTGCCATATTATTTGAAATGTTCTTGGAATTCCTTCTATATGATTAAAATTTGTTTGAAGAAATAATAATCACTACTTGAGCAAGCCAAATTACATATGTTTTCTTTAATATTTAAGCAGCAAAATGACCTAAATGGTGGAATTATCATAATCTCCATTTCACAGATAAAGAAATTAAGGCATGGGGAGTTTATGTCATTTGCAAAAGTCACATGGCTAATAAGTGGTGAAGTTGCAGAATAAATTTTAGCAGTCTAATTCCAAGGTCTACCAGTAACTAGAGCTAATAAGTACTAGGAAATCAGAGAGCGCCAAAAACCATAGCCATAACTACATATGGAAAAAACACTGAAAAGATCCAACACATAAAGCAGAGATCCATGGAACAACTCAGGTCTATATTATCATATATAAATTTAATAGTGAAACTGGAAAATCTGTGTAGTAAAACCACAAGGTTCATCTCCATTCCCAAATGACTTGTTATTCCCAGGAATTTGTAATTTTTTTACCTGTCACATACCTGGTTGAGTTTTCTACTCAAAATTACCAATACTTCTGCCTGCTACCCAATAAAATCAGTATAGGTCATAGCTACAAGTTAGATCAAAGGATCAATGTCATATTAACTATTTATCAATTCATCACAAATTTCCATATAAAATCACCATATAAGATGTGAACACTGACATACTTAAAAATTACAGTAAAGAAGCTTGCTGCCCAATTAAGATAGCAAAAACAAATCAGATATACTTTCTGAATGAAGGCACTGCCTGTCCATAAAGACATATGCAGCATGTAGTCCACTGAAAGGATTTGAGAAAGAGATATTTGAGAAATTTTATATGGTTACACTTCTCACAGTAAGGAATTTCCCTCTATAATGTGCACTGAAAATTGGTATCTCTCAAAAATAGTTCTAGGGAACCTTTACCAAGAAACCCTTTATTTAATTGTCCAGATGTCTGGATTTCACCACCTAGCACTTTGTGCCATGAATGAATCCATCCCGAGAGGAAAAATTAGAAGTCTAATCACAATGATTATATGTTATTTATTTACAGTGTCTGCAATTTTGTGAGTTACTCAGCAACTACAATGATTCCTGGCAAAATAGGTACATGAAATACATTTGTTCAATGAATAAAGACATTTCTGACAGTAAAATAAATGATAATTATAAAGTTATGGAAGTGGTTTATTATCAAGATCAGTACTACACTTTCATGGTTGAAAGTGAGGTCTTTGGAGCTGGACTGTTTCAGTTGGTACCCCAGTTCTGCCACTTATTACCTGTGATAAATTAGGCAACTCTCTCTGTTTCAACTTCTTCATTCATGAAATAGAGATAAGATTTTTGTGAGGCTGTCTGGGCACACACTGAATGTTACTGTTATCTTTATAGATAAAGAACTTGGATAACATCTTGAGGGTCAAGTTTAGACACTGTGTGAAGTATTAGCTGGGATGCAAAAAGAGAAGGTATTCCTACTTACCATAAAAATCTTTACATCCAGTGAAGAAATTACAGACATATTGCATTTCATAAAAGTAAATAAACCTGTACCTTTCAAACATATAATCTCCAAAATAATCCAAACAATTCCTAGGCAAACATCTTCTTTTCCATTGTAACTCCACATAAGTTTGGAGAAACTGACAATATTCATAGGGTAAATGATATAAGCATCTATGAAAGTCAGTGTTACTATCAGGGTTTTTTTAAAGTCATAAAATTCCACCTTCTTGTAGAAGAAAGCTAAGAAGGAAGACTGTTAATAAAAACTTAAATCTTTCTGATGCACTACCACACTTTCAAGCTGTTAACTACTGAAATCTAGACAGAGGTAGACGCTTTAATTTCCCTCCCTCCACAGAAAGGCATAAAACAGCATCTTTCAATAGGAATATAATGTAAGCTACAAATATGAGCCACATATTTAATTTGAAATTTTCAAGTTGCCACACTAAAGAAGTAAAAAAGAAACAGGTGAAAATACTTTAATCATTTTATTTAAGCCAACCTATCCAAGTGTTATCATTTCAATACATAATGAATATTTAAGAATTATTAGTAAGGTATTTTACATCCTTTCATTCAAACCAAGTCTTCAAAACGCCAGTGTGGATCTTGTACTTACAGCAAATCCCAATTCAGATCAGCCTCATATCAAGTGCTCAATGGTAGCATGTGGCTAGTGGCTACCATAATGGAAAGCACAGGTACATACGGATTCTGAGAACATTTCTTTACACTTTTCACTAAATTACATATTTCTTCTGCAAGAGCTAAAAGGGACTCAATATATCTATGCTAATTCATACAGTGTAGACAAATCAGTAAGCTAACACATTCTATGAACTCAATTTTCCATATGTTTACAATATAAAATACATTTCAGATAAGGAAAATACAGTAGGTCAAATGACTTAAGCCAAAAACTCATTTTTTGCTTACTATATCCTAAGTACCAGACAATAACATCTCTTGCCTGCAACTCTAGAAATTTATAAACTTCCAGTATATAAAATCCGCCAATATCATTTTAGTGAGAATTTCTCCCATACCTTTAAAGTAAATGAAATGGGTCAAACAACTAGATTTTGCTTATAGTCTGCTGTCTGTAGTATGATTTTCCCTTACTGAACTAGTGACGAAATAGCACCGGTCTGATTTAATACTATAAATTCAGAACAAATGGGAAAGCATTAAAATCAGAAGTGCTTCTGGACCATTAACTTCCATGCTGATTTGACATGCACCACAGTGTTCAGGCAACAGACTCAGGAATATAACCTACTCCTAAAGCAAACAGTATTTTATCTCATAACCATCTGGGGTTCTCCTCCTAAGGGCCACTTGCATAGGGCTGTTTGGCATATTTTAACCCTATAGACCTACTTTAGCGAAACCCACTTTGCTAGGAAAAGACGACTGACATAGAAGAGATTATGGAGAGAACAAAATTTTGGCCGAGGACCTTGCTTTCATTCTTTAGCTGAAGAAAATCATTGGTTATATACGCTTGCAAAACCCTATGGTTTTTCTAAGGTACCAATAAAAGTGATAGCATTCATAACGTGGACAGTGGTCTCTTTCATATATCGCCTATAGTCGCAAACTTAAGTGCCAAGCAGATGGTTGAAATCTGTTTTGTATAAAATGTGTGCTTTTTTTCCCCCAACTGTGTTCTTTGTATTCATATTCAGCCTAGGTTTGAGCCATCAAAACACTGGCACTATGTCGATCATTAGCAGCATTTTAGACAACTGGCAAATAAGGTATTCACTGTTCTCCACAAAATGTTCAGCTAATATTTCCCAGATGTATAATTAAGGCAAAAGATCATCTTCTTAAATTGGTATCAGCACTTTGGATGGCTTCTGGCTTTCAACAGATTATATCAGTGGAAAACAATTTTATACCAAAAATAAGGGTTCTGTTTCTGGGGTGTTTTTGTTTGCATATTATACAGCTGCCCATAAAGACAAATCTATAAATTTCCCCAAGCTTTACCTCTGGTCTAAGGGAATAGGTAGCTAATACAAAATGAGTCATGCTATTTTTACTATGAAAATCTATGATTTGCATAAGTTTCTTCAAGTTATTTAATATTTTCTAATTTTCAAAATATGTGTATAAATAATAATTTAAAAATCAATAGTGTATGACCTTTTTACCATAACAGAAAATCATTTTTTGTTGTCCAATAATTTGTTCTATAGAATTATTTGCTTTTATGATTATACACAAATAAATGAATTTTAATTTGCATAGGTTAAGGCACAGGAATATGTTTAATCATAAAATTCATTCCTTACTTATTATAACAGATTTTATGCAAAAAAAACAATCTGACATATCAGATTTCCTACACATAAAATGGGAAGAGATATGCTTTTAGGATATTTCATAACTAGCAGTAAGCAGTCAGAGGAAACTATAGCTATGTTGCTGCTACTTACGTACAAGTTACCTGGGATCAATAATCATAAGTACGTGTAAAACTGTTATACTTGTCTTAATTACAAATTTTTAAAAATAAGTCAATAAATTTCTTACACATTTTATATGCTAAAATAATTTTCAAATATAAAACAAAAATATACACTTTTTATTGAAGTTCTGACCATTTTATATTGTCCAGAATTAAACCTAGTTTTCAAAGTTTGAATTCAATGACTTGCATTCAGAGATATCCAAATATTTTTATAAATTTTCATAAGTTTAAGATGCCTCATTAGCATCAGAGGATAAATAATTTTATACTCATTTTAAAGCCCATTTTATAGATGTATGGCTGAAACCCAAAAAATCTAAGTGACTTATACATCATAAAGTTTTAATTCTTGATTTAGAAACTCTAGGAACATATGCCAACTTTGTATATCACTAAATGCTGGATTATAAAATATATTAGCAGTAAGTTGCCCAACTGGGATAACTTCCAGATTTTCTTTCTTGTTTAACAGTAGGAAATTTGCACATTTCCCTCCTTCTAAATGTAATTCTGGTTCAATAAGGTTCTTTTCTGCTTTTTAAAAATTTTTTAAACATCCTTTATACCTGTTCCAGAAGCATAACAAAATCTATTCCGTATTCCTAAATTAAAACTGGCAGGAATAGAATTAAAAAAATTCACCATCATAATTATTAAGCAAATAATTAATTTTAACATATACTTAATACCTATGTTATCTCAAATATATAAATCTATATTTGAAATTTACAACTCATTTTTACAGATTTCCTGATACCATAGTCATATTTTCAAAATGTGAAAATATTTCAAAAGTCAAATTTTCAAAATAACACAGAAGGTCACTGGGTATGCAGTCAAAGATTATGTAACTGATAGTATCTTGTTTAGTCGCTTCAGTTGTGTCCGACTCTTTTGCAACCCCATGCACTTCAGCCCTCCAAGCTCCTCTGCCCATGAGATTCTCCAGGCAAGAACAGCTACACTTTTCCCCAAATATTGTTTTTAAAACAGCATAAAATCTGCCAAACATAAGATATTAGCAACATATGATGCTTGCCCCTCTCAGATTATATAGCTTTTTAATGCATCTTTCATTGGTTGTTCCTCCACTTCTTGCTTCCTAGTGTTTAACATTTTTCCTGACATTGCCAACTACTAATGCATATTAGGTTGACTGGCCTGATGCTAATACTAATAGTTGCCTAATTTATTTTGAGAACCACTTAAAATTTTTCTTTGGACTACCTGTTTGCAATCTTAGTGGATCTTGCCACTTTCCAGGTCAATGTTTTATTTATTCATATAAAGACATACACTGTCCAGAGCTACCCGCCCGCCCCCACCCACCGTTGTCCTAATGTTCTACTGTCCAGTCTTCGTTTTCTTATTTTATCTTATCTTTGTAAAGAGACGTTCAGCTCTTTGAGTTAAAATGCCACTCTCCTGCTTTTTACATCCCACCTCAGTGCCTTTTTTAACAATCTATATATAATGTATTTTTTTTTTTACAATACTTGTAAAAGTTGAGGATAGGAATCTGATGCACCTGAGAGTTTCAAACACCAAGACTGTGAATCTTTTTTGAAACATTTAAATTCAAAATAGTTCACAGTATATTTGAATACTTAATCCTGAGTAAGAATTATACATACTACTTAGATTTAGAACTCCTAAAATATACTATGGTTACATATTCCTGCACAACATCCCTCTATTGACAGGGAAGTTGAGAAGTGATTCCACATGTTAAAGGCTGGTTGAATGAGATAGTCTGTCCGAAGGTAGATGAAGAAATGCAAGAAATCTGATCACTAGAGCAAGGCGCTAGGAATCTTTCAAATGTATTTCAAAGCAATGAGATGTTAGAGGAGTTAAGAGATTTTAGAGATTGTCCAACCCATCTTCAAATGTTATAGATGCATACACTAAGATCCCAAACTTCTTTTCATTATGTACGGAAGAACTGGATCTTGAGAACTTATACCCAGCTGATAACAGTTTCTATTCTGTTAAAAATTCCAAAAGCAAATCATTGAAGACTTTGAAAAATGTATATTTTTACCAAAAAAAGAGGAAATTATTCTATGCTTTAGGAGAAATACTAAAAATCCACTAAGAAACTGTCATTTTATATGTGTGTCAATATTTTAGCACTTAAATTTCTAATCTCAACCAGAAATCTCAAATATCCTCAAATATTACTCAAGCATATCTTGATTTAGCCAACTTCTTGAATGCAAATTTTCCATTAAATATGAACTACAATATGACCTTCCAATTTTTAAAGCTGGAATATTATTATATGTCCTTATTGCTTGTGTCATAAGATTCTCTGCTGCAAATGAGAAAGCGGGAATGGGCTTTGTACTTTTACAAAATATATTCTTCCTTTCAAGATTTTCTCCCCAAAACTACAGCTTCATCAGGATTTAGTAAGATTTGTTCAAAATCAATTTATTCAAAATTGCCTTATTCTATAAGCAAAAAAGTTTCTCCTGAATTCCAAACTTTTGTATGTGTATATGTGTCTATCATATTCTTCAAAATAAATTATTCACATAACTGTTAGTGACTCCCAATTATCTTTTAATTTACTTTTGAAAGTCTATTTATTCTGCTTCTTCACTTCTGTTCCTTAAGTTGATATCAGGAGCATTTGGATATGCTTTTCTTTCTTTAGAAGAATGCTTTTAAAGCATTAAATATTCTAAAACTATTTATAGGTCAAATCAGATCCATTTTATTCTTCCATTAATGCTTAAATTTTAAGAAACAATTACACTATCATATTTATCTCCCACAGTCCTTAAGGCTTTAAAAACAATACATTTTCCTCTGTTTCCCAAATTCTGTTTAGAACTAGAGAGAAACAGAGTACTTGTCTCAGAAAGAACATTTGTTGTTATCTTTGTTTTTCCACTCCAAGGTGTTCTGCTTGGATAATGGTACTTTGCATATTAAAAGTTTTCTTCACATCCTGCTGATACTATGGGTGAGATGAAAATCTGAATCTGATATTGGATAGTCAGTTATCACTCATTCAAGGTCAAAGCTGAATTAGTGAATGAATCAGAAAATTGAACTTTGATTACCAGTTCACTCCTTTCACTACACACTATCCTAACAAATCTTCAACATAGATCTCTTGTAGCGCTGATAAAAAAAAAAGGAAAAAATATTAACATTAATTTTATGACACTTTCCTGCAAACTCTTCTCAAACATATTATGAAACTCAATAGCAAAATTTTTGAATGGGGGTTGAAACAAAAGGACATCAAGAAACGAGTTTAAAAAAAGTCTTTGGACTTTGTAAATGATTGCCCAACAAACTCTGGCTCAGGGTAAATAACCCAAAGGAAGCAATGTAAGCAAACAAGTAATACCTTAACTCCAGAATTAGAATAAAAATGTTTTAGAACTTTGTCAGTGTTTAGAAGTTATCCTAACTGTCACTGAAAAATTAATAGCATAAATAAAGCCTTACTTTTTCATCTTGTGTTGTCTTACATGAAGGCATATTGCTCGCTTTCAATCTTTGTGCTTTTTTGTTCATAAGGATGCTCTTTTATTAGATAAAAATTGTTTAAAATGACAAATTAACAGACTTTCTGTGAAAGTTCCACAATCAGTTCTCAAACAACCTACCCCCTTGGTGTCATCATCCTAATTCATATAAAAACAAAACCAAATTCAGTAATAAAGTAAATGATTTACTACATTTAAAATAAATTTTGATTAAAAATATACCAAGAAAACAGAATTTGGGCCTTATGTTACTAGATTAAAAAACTATCAACAAGCAAAGCAGATTAACTCTTTCCTTTCTTTTCTCAATAATGTTCCTGAAGCCCTAAAGGACAGTACACATCTTATATGAAATTGTTGCTCAGTGTCCCAACTGATCTAACTCTCTTAAACTGCCAATATAAAAATCTTATAAGGTTTTGAGTGTACCTTTTTGGGGGGGAGCCCTCTACAGTAAATTTCACTTCTTCATATTACATCTACTCTCAATGCATCTGATTCTTAGGTTTCAATGTCACAGAAATGATTGGGATGAAGAGGGGAGGCATGTGTGCACAGAACACAGGAAAATTCTAGGCATTTCCACAATGAGAAATATTAAAAATGAAGCTAGTAATACATTTTGAAGAAAGATCCTATCTTCTGTTTTTTAACATTTTCTTTTCTAAAAAACACGTTCTTTCAAAGATGTGAAGAGCAGAAATAGAAACACTGTCACATATGAAAGTTTTAACGGATTTGCTGCCAGAAGCTTTTCTTTATAGTGTTCCTCTTACCTACAGTATGTGTTGGCACTGGCAGGTAGCCCTAATTCGTTAGTAGCCAAATTATTTTTGTCCTGAAGTACGAGAAATCTCCATAGCACATGAATGAGACATGGTTTACTAGTTTACACACATCTTTATAACTCCAAGAAACCAAAACTCATTCACAAATGCTTTCATTTCAGCAAAGAAAAGGGCTACAGAATACTAGAAATACCTACTTTGAATTCCTGATCCCCAATTTCCATGAGAAAACAAATAGAAAAAAAAATTTTTTTAATTCCCATAAAGAACTTTGGTCCTTAATGCAAGAAAAATAAACAGCTTTCTGTTCTCCACACTCCACATTTCATCTAAATCAAAATATTCCAGTACAAGGCATTAAGAAAAAATGTCATTTAGTGATAAACCTAAATGTCTCCAGATAAAAGTTCATCACAACAGAGTAGTGGGTTTAAATAACGTAGTTCACAATAGTTAGCATCCTCAGTCTGCATGATCACCAGCCACATTTATACACTGCTGTGCCTCCTTCACTAAGTCATAGAGAAAATAGGAAGCAGACATAAGCAACACTGAGAAAGAAGCATAAAACACAAGTAATGATTCAGCCATAGCAAGAAATCTCTGAATTCCAAGGCAAGACAGAAGTAAACGTATTAATACTAAACAGCCAAGTGACTGAAATGTCACTTACATAAAAAGAGAGATTTAAAATACAATGAGCTGAGTTCAGGTTTGAACTGATTTAAGCTTCAACACCGATTTCAGATGTCTACGAACAACCACAAGCTTTTGTTTTTAGTTTTCCTTCTGTCAAGTTTTATGGGTAAAAAGTCCTTAAACTACCTTGTAATAGATTAATTACTTTCAAGCTGGGTGACAAAAGGGCATAATGACCGGAAAATGATACAAAAGAAACAGAAAAAGCATGTTAATAAGTTTATCAACAAACCTGGGTAATTCTCATGAAGTACAGATTAAGGTTCAGTGGTTCCAAACTGGCAGCATTCAAGTTGGGTTCATATTTGGGTTTTTTGTTTTGTTTGTTTTTGAAAACCACCTGTCCTAAAACGACATTGTTTATGCTAATTATCTTTGTTTATGCCACAATTCTGTTTGTTTACGACATTCTTTTAAAATACCATATCCCTATAAACAGTTCTCACCAGAATTCTTCTAAATCTTGTTTCGGTCTGGTCCTTCTCGGCAGCCCACTGAGCAGAAATGCAGCTCTACAATGAAGGCGCAAGAGCTGGGAACAACTTTGAGTCTCTGACTCCTCAGGCTGGCAAAGGCAGGGAGTACCGCTGAGGTTTTACTCTCAGGCTCCGAGGGAAAAGGATACTGAGTGTGGAGAAATACAACATCCCCCTATTGGACAAGCAGAACCACACGCCACAGTATCTCCAGAGATGTATGGACTCTCAACTAGTAAGTGAAGAGAAGAATAGATAATGCTAAAGAGAAGGAAGAGCAGCCCCCAAACTGCAGGAGAAAACACAGAAGTCAGAAAGGATGAAAAGGTCACGTCCTGCACCATTATTAGTTCCTGATTGAAATGAAGAATTAGGAGGCATTCGCTTATAGAATGTCCAAACAAATGGTGTTCGTTGAAGTAAAATAGTATCAGTCTTTAAATTTTTTTCTTCTCCAGGAATATCACTTGATTATGTTTGTCTACGTAACATTCAAACCTTATATTCAGTATAAATGACACAGCGCTCAATCCGTGAAAAGAAAAAAAAGGGGTGGGGGGACAGAATGAATGAAGCAAGAAAGAATTTTTTTATGTTTTGGTCCATTTCTTGTTCAACAAAAAATTTCCTTTAAAAGGAAGATATTTCATGTTTTGGTTAAATCTTTGAACATATTTCTATCTGAGTGCCATCACCTGAGTCAGAAACCTGACATAGTAAACTACATTTAAGTCACAACAAGAGAAACATCAAGATTGCTTTATTTTCCATGTTGTTAGTTAACCTCATTGGAATTATAAATGAGTAATAAATTATGGAAGAAAACCAAAATCTTTCAGTTATATGTAACTAGTCTATAGAAAGGGAGGTATTCAACATACGTAATACACATCTGCATTATACACATACTCATTAGGTGACTGGAGAATTGATACTGGAAAGAACAGACAGTAAAAATCAGACTTTATCCATGGATGCAATTTTGCTTTTTAAATGCATTATGAATGTAATCCATTTGAAAAAGCTTCCAGCTCTATGGAGGAGTAATGTGCTCAAGTATTAGAATAGGTCTTATTATTTGCCTCTCAGGTATGGTACATACACAGACTTTAGTTAAAAGCTCCCTAAGCACAGATAAATACATTATTGTACGCTTATTATACTTTAGAAACACAAGATAAGAATATACCAATGTGTGAAGTAATCCTAACATCCACACATTTCTATATCTATCAACCTGCTAAACACTGAACTACCTGACATCTAAGCCTTAATTGTTCTTGGTAATCAGCCGGGTTGCCTGCTAAGTCTTCAGGACAGTCCTCCAGGGTGAGTGTGATAGAAGTACAGTTTGTCCACTGCTTCATGCAGGCTGTATTCCAAACTAATATCTTAGCTAAGTTAGCTTGCAAATTATTGGGATGGTAATTAAAATCTATAATCAGTTGTAGTTACCTTTTCCTCTACAAAGTAATAGTGAATAAATAAAATGAACAAAGACAAATATCAGAATATCCTGAAAATA
The DNA here is from genome assembly GCF_033118175.1 of Dama dama. NCBI lineage: Eukaryota > Metazoa > Chordata > Mammalia > Artiodactyla > Cervidae > Dama > Dama dama. The sequence continues at coordinate 33,158,610 of NC_083702.1, forward strand.
TACTATCAAACTTAAATAGGTTTACAGGTGCCATTAGGTGACAGAATGTGAGCGGAAAACTTGCCTTTGATTCACACCTAGGGGTTACCTGCTAACTTGAATGTATTTATCACTCATGAGTACAATGGTTTAAAAAAAAAAAGAGGCTGCAATTAAGCTGTATGAATCTATCCCTGGTAATAAGTATTTAATTACTCTGGCCAAACTTTAGGTAAAGTACTGCTAATGTTAGAAATATCCTTGCAGCCCATTAACGGTAATTTTTCACAGTAATTATAAATTTTAATTTCTCACAATACCTGATGCAAATTTCTTTCTTCAGAAAAACAAACTTTTTTAATATGAAAAATTATTTCTTTAGTCAATATGACCATAAGTAAATTAGATGTGAATATAAAGTAAATAGTAATTTAAGTTTTTATTGCAGAAGATTTTACTCTTGTAGTGTTCCCTTCAACATGTAGAAAACTGGCAGTGTGTTCTCTGCACCCGTTTTGAGAGAAGCCATCAAATAGGTGCTATTACAAGCTTAATTTGCTTCATTCCACTACCTTCAAGCTCAACTTTTTTTTTTTTCTAGACATTAACAGACTGTCTCCTTAAGCAATCATGTTATACTAGCTTTTTAATGAAGTCTCTAACATAAAGCGATCAGAAAGTGTAACAAGTAGCTTGGTCATAAAACTATTACATTACAATCAAATATGATAAATATATACATGAGGAAAAATAGAATAATTATTATTGACAGTAACAAAATACTTTTATCACTTATCAGAAACAAACTGATATAGCTATTTAAGACAAGTGTTTTAAATATTTTCATTCTAAGAATATGAAAACAAAAAATGATATTCTGAAAGGAGAAGCCCTTAGTCACAATTTTTATTATTTATTTTCAGGTAAAAATATAAATTCACTATCTTCATTTAAAAATTTTTAGGAGAGTTCAAGCACTCCTTCTAGACACTATTACTAACATTTTGACTATGTTGCCAGTTATCTTTCTTCTAAATAGGATGATGTAAAAGACTGCTTACAAATAATTCCTTAGAACATACTTTACATATTCACCTCCCACCTGAGAACTGTGTTTTTCATTAATTATAATCAGTTATGTTAGAGATGTTTGAAAATAAAAATTAAGTATTTCAACTTCTTTACTTTTTGTAATCACTTTTAAATTTATTTTACCTCTTGAATATTTTTTAGCAGACAATGAAATTGTTACTGCTTCTGAATTATTTAACAACTGTTTATGACAGTATTGATCATGTTCATTTCTACAGCTGATAATACAGACATAAGAAATCTACATCCAAATTTTGATCCAGATACTTGTTTTGAATATTCCTTGAAGTTTCAAATAGTCTACAGGTTGGAAAGGCTAATAGAAGATAGACAAGACTCTAATCGATGAAACTAGAAAAAAAAAATTACAACTTCCAAAATACATAAACTCCAAGCAACTTATTAATGCCCTCCAGAGTAATGTTCTTTATTTCATATAGAAATTTAGAAGTCGTCTTTTTAATTTTACAACTAAGTTTGAGTGAACTACTCATCTATATCAGGTGAGCAAATAAAATAAAAATTAACAGTTGATAGAAATGACCTATATATTCAATGAAAGTTGCAGTAGTTGAAAAGGCAAAAAGAAAGCTGACTATATAAGAGAGTATAATTACAGCATATATACCTCCTATGGAGAATATAAATATTCAATATTGAGTCTGCATGATATATACTCTGTGTGGGTAACTACAGATACTCTCAGCCGTACATATTCAATGTAAACAAATAGTAATGATTTACTGAGATTTTGTATGTACTACCAATTATAACCACAGGGGAAATTATTAAGAAATTCTGCATTGAAGGACATTTTTCAAAATTATTTTAGCCACTAATATTTCCAAATATGCTGTCTATACTGACAACTCTATTGATTATCACTTGGCTTATCTAATTAGGCAGTTAGAAAAGCATGCCTCTGGGTGATAAAAAATGAAATTCTCACTAGGAGGAAAAAAAAAATGTTAAAGAGATTTGAGTATCAGAATAGCAAATGGAAAAGTTTAGTTTAAAAAGAGATAATTGAAAAGATACAAATAAAGTTCACAGCAGGAAAGCTTGCCTATATAAAGGAATAGGCTACAGCCTGTTAATATGTAACTACCTTTTTATAAGAATAGTCAGGTTGACAGACTTACAAATCAGACTCAGAGTTTTATTTTTGAAAAGTATAGCGTTAAAGTATACTATCATTTCAGTGCTGCTCTGTACATACTAGAAAACTCACTGTACTATTAAGCGATAGTATGTTCCAATATAAACAACTTCAATATCTACATATGAAACAGGCTATGTTTACCCAAAAAAGCTAACTATTTTGAAGAGTTAATATACAGAACTCTGGGGAAAAAATCACCCAAAACTGTTAAGAAAGCTCAACCATTCACTGGAATTATGTAGTGAAGATGCATCTTAAGTTTAAAAAAAAAAAGAAGAGGAAATGAAAGAAGACAGTATTAAAGTATATGTACTGGCTATTTTATTTTCTTCCCTGATCTGATGTTGGTTTCTCTAATATATGACCACATTCGAGCATTATTTTATTCTCAATACCCTTCTTCCCTTCCACTGCTTCACTTCTAGAATGTTTTAATCTTTGTCCTTTCTTTTTTCGTCTTTTCATATCAAATTCAGTCTTTTGAGCGATGAACAGCTTGACTTAGCATATTTTTAACCAGCTGGTCTAGCACCTAGCTTGCATTGCATAGTCAGATACAACAAATGTTTATACAGAAGGTAGCTTTCATGAAAATGAAAAAAAAAAAAAAAAAAAGCCTGGGTATCATGCATCCTGGCTTTTTTTAGCTTTTTTTCTAATTCACCATACAGAATACAAAGTTTGAATTCTTTTTAATGGCAAACAAAATTCTATTTATAGTTCCAAAAAATGAACTTATGCTGGGATAAGAACTCAAATTTAAAAATTGCAATGTGTAGTTAGAGGAACACGAAGAGGGCTAAAATTCTTTCAAAGCCCTCTTTACTTGCAACATCAAATGGAAGGGTATTAGCGCATATTTCTCTAATAAGAAATATTAATAACAAATAAACTTATTCCCATCAGAGCAAAATAGAAAATAAAATAAATCAAAATTTAACTTAAGACAGTACAAAAAGTGGCCATAAAACTTAGAAAGGGATCATCCCCATTTCTCTTTCTTTTTTTTTTTTTGACATTTCAAGAGTAATGTACTAATAGATTACTGTGATGTTACATTTTCTTTAAAAAAAAAAAAAAATCCGCTCTCTTATATCAACAAAAGGTCATGTGCTTTACTGAGCAGCTTCCAAAGTTTTACAGAAGGATCAAATAGGAACTTATAGCGTCCGTTTTAATCACCACCAAAGCCCTCTGTCACCCCAGAAATTACGACACACAAATGTTGAAAATTGTAACATTCTTCACAAAAGCATTTTTAAAAGGTGTGGCAGGGGAGAAAAATATCAATGAAGGAAGAGAGTAAGAGAGTGAATGAGAAAGAGAAAAGCAGAGAGTGGGAGAAAGAGAGAGATGCTTAATGTTCATTTAATTTCCTGTTATAGGACACAACCTAGAAACATTAGCAGAGATCTCGGAGACTTTGCAAATCAGTTCCATTTGGTCTGGGCAATCACAACAAAAATCAGCTAACAAGACTGCAGAAGCACTCGCTAAAAGCTTCTCTAACAAACACGTTTTAGGCGAGCATCTTCCAATGGATTCAGAGACTACTGTAAAATGGGAGAGTTGCACTTCAATATATCAGAGGGGGAAAACTGTACTCACCTTTCAAACTCCTGAGGTAAATCAGGGTCAGTAAGCATGCTGGAAAAGCACAATTTCCCTTTGTCACAGCAGCCACCTATGATCGTCTCCAACTGAACCTGTCAAGTGAGTCCAAACCTTCTAAACCAATTGATTTTCTCTCTCTCTCTCTCTCTCAATCTCTCTCCCCCTCTCCCCCTCTCCCCCCTCCCACTCCTAGGACTCCTTGACCAGTCTCTTAAAGGGGTAGCGCACTTCCAGCAGCGGGGTCTGGCCGCTCCCCCCTCCTCCAGCCGCACGCTCGGGCTGCAAGGCACTAGACAACCTCAGGGAGCCTGTCCTTTCCTTTTAACTCTCCCTTCCAGACACCACCAAATGTGAGAAGTCAACTCATTTAGTGTGTTTCCCATACTCTCTCCTCTAAATAATAAAAGTCGCACACGCATGCACACACACACACACAAAATATGATTTTTGAAAATGCATTTGCTACTGATTAAACGAGAAATCTGTGCACGAACCCAACCCCGATTCCACTGCATTGATTAACTCATTGAGCAAAAAGATTAAATGTTAGTAATAGCATTTTTACACAAAGAATTGTTATGCCTTCTCACCCCTTTCTAGGCTCTCTCGGTGCGCACACGGAAACACACACACACACACATACACACAGACACACACTTGCACACAACAATCAGGCATTGTTCTGAGGGAAGAAAAGCAACTTTGACAGATTGAAATATAGCAGAGGCCCCTTCAAGGAAACCTGTAAACAACTTGTCACTCACTCTGTCGGTCTCACTGTTAGCTCGCGCTTTCCACAAAGTGGTGCGAACGTCCTGGCAACCCAACCAAAGTTTCCTCAGCTCCAAACTCCATAAAACACGATGTGCGAGGTGGAGGGGTAAGGTGTCCACGTGCCAAAATCACACACACTCCAGGGAACAGAACCCCACACCAAACCAACAGACGAAAACAAAAAGATGGTCCTTACAAACTGTCCTGCTTGGGATGGCTGGGGAAGTCGGGCAGGAAGCGCTCCCCTGACGGGGGATCTCTTTAATTTCCTCTGCCCAGGCAGCCACAGATAACAAGGTGGACAAACTAGGGCTCTGCGGCTCCTAAGCTGGCTGGCAAGGCACAGCCTCCATAGCAGTTCCAATTATCTAGATAAAAATCTGGCAGGCGAGGAAGGTAATCAGGTAATGTACCTTTGACATGAAATGACAGAAGCACAGAGGCACATACACACAGAGAGAGAGACTTACACAGACACGCATGCAGAGATGGTGGCTGCCCCGTGCACCGCAGCATCTGGTCAGGGAGTGAGCACACACTCACCAACACGAGATAGTGTGCATTCTTCACACACACACACACACACACACACACACACACTCAGTCACTCACACACGCTCTCCACTCCTACTGGGAGGGTTCATTCGGCACAAAAGGCTACATTACAGAGCCCGCCCCAATAAGGGAAAGAGAGAAAAAAAAGCCTTCCATTGTTGAGAGGGCAGGTCAGTTGATTAGATTTTCTGTGGAGAATTCCACGAGGAAATTCCCTTCAAAGCCGAAGTGATTAACTGGGGGCTATTCTGGAAATGGAGCAGACAATGGCTCAATAGTCTGCACAGCCAATGTCCAGGCTGGCACTGAACTCACTTTAAAAAAAAAAAAATAAAAGCCAGACTCCCTGTTCTTTTCCACACATTCCCCCCCAACCCCCTCCACTCCTTCCAGCTTCCCCTCCCAATCCCTTTTATTTTGCAGCTGGACAACATTAAGGGCCTTTAAAACCACAAGGGTTGACCCCACAGCAGTTTGATTAGGTCCCACTTTTTTTTCCTGGCGACAGTCAGACAGTAAGTTTACTTTTTGAGACATACACAGTGAGACAGTACACACAAATTCCAAAGAGCAAAATCAATTATTAACCTTATCATATTAATCAATTTATTTTTCACTCAAAGGTTATAAAATTTTTGCCAAAGTTGATAATAACTTAATAATGAGGTCCATCATTCACGGGCTATCCTAAAAATACATATATATACACTACAGAATCAATGTGGAATAAGATTTAAGCATGTCACTATGGAGTTAAGACACTAACAAAACACAGAATTATGACCCACCCTGAAAAAGCTGTTAACAAGGGATGTGGCAAAAATGACTGGATGCTGACATGATTTTCATTTTCAGCAGTTGGGGAAGGGGAAGGGATATTACTCACTATACTTTCTTGTCATTAGCCTCAAATTATTTTTTATTACAGCAACAACCCATTCCTACAGAGAAAAATGAGAAAGTTGTTGCATTTATTTTAAATATCTATTATTTCAGCACTTAAGGGCCCTACAATCTAATATAGTCTAATTGATAAAGTATACAAAAATAATTTTTCTATTGTTAATGGTGGTTATGGGATTTAGGAAATGGTAGCTGCCTGGCTACATACACTTTAAAAAACAGTCTTTTTTTTAAAGTCTTAATTAGGGAATCTTGGTTCATCCTGTATCAACAGAGAAAAATGAAGGAGGAAGGGTAAGGTACAAGGGGCAGTGGGGAGCTAAGTCAGGAAGAGTAGGAGGCAGTGAGGAGGGGATGCGGGGAGAACACAAGAAGGAGACACAGTGGCAGCATAAAGATAGAAACAAAGATAATGGCCATAAGGCAGGATGCTGAGATCCGTATGGTCCCAGCTGCTATCTTGCTACAGCTACTACCTCTGGTTGTTTCTCTAAAACTCTGATTCAGAAGGTCACCAGAGCAGGTAAGAAAGAGAGCATGAGTGTTTGAGGCCAACTGTAGTGTAAAGGAAAGATGCTAATATCAGAATCACCCTTATCTTTGGCTTTGTTTTTATAGACATTTAATATGTGCATGTGTAAGTACATACATGCCAAATAAACAAAAAAGGACATATAGGAAACTGTTATGGTTTGTAAGTTAGTTTAAGATCCTAATATTTTATATAAACATTCCTGCAGCCCTTCAAAAATACAAACTATTTCTTTGAAAATTATCCTTAAATGGCATGGAACAGACTAGGAACTAGATAGAAAATTTGTCAGATATAATAATGAGTATCCTAATAATGATGATTGGAACTAATGGAACTCCAAGCTCATAAAGAATTCTGTTCACATAGATTAACTCACAGATCATATGCAGCATAGAAAAGTGTATGGGTACATATATTCCTAATAGGTTTCCTAGTGTTTAAACTTGGGCAAAAGGAATTTAAAGTCTTACAGCTGGTTAGTGGCCCATTTGTTTCTTGAAGCCAGGTCTTAGTTCACGTCTGATACCATAATACATAATAAAATAACACTCCAGAATTTTATAGCTCAATGAAAATCCCAAGATGGTACCTGGGATTTTTTAAGTGATTTAAAAGGCTTTTACATAATTGTTAATGAATTTAAATTTGATATAATCTCATTGTCACTAAATTAGTGCGGCATTTGATGGATGAATGAAATAGTTTTAAATGTACCTCTCTAGGCTGCAAAAGTTTTCTTTCATTTGAATGTACCTTGCAAATTAATATCTTTTGCAAGATTTTAGAAGTCAGCAAAAGAGAAGGCAGTTTCAAAGTATTCTCTCAAATCCTGTCATTGATACTTTTATTAAATAACTGAACTGATCCAAGCAACCTGATGCTTAATAGTAAATTGTTACTAAAAATCTTTTTATTTTACATTAAATGTTGAAATGTTGAAATATTAAATATGTGCTAGTAACTAGCACATATGTGTTAAATAAATCTCTATTATTTATCAATTACCTGAACAGTTCAAGACATTCAATTGGTTATCTATCTGGTATTTTGTACATTAGAATTAATGTCTACCTCAATGTGACTTTGCTATACTATTATAGGTAGCTCTCCAGGAAGCTTCATAATGCATGTAAACTGAGATATACTTTATCATTCACTGAACATTTATTAAGTGCTTAACAGCATGTTACAGCCTGTGGCCTTAAAAGTAGAATCAAGAAAATTTTCCAATAAATTTAATTTTAAAAATATATATAAGCAAAATTCAAAGTAATTGTTTCATATGCAGGCTCCCCAAGGTAAATATGGTAAGCAAAGTTAAAACCAAAAACAAGTGAAAGAAAAGCAATGACAAGAACTTACTGAACAATAATTAAATTGGTGGGAAATACAAAATGATCTACAAACACAGATACGAATATAAATACATCTTCAGAGGGAACCAAAGCACAAACTACAACAGAAAGCCCATAAAACATTTAATGAGTCTCTTTGACATAGCTGTAGCAGTATTATGGAAAATGGGATGAAGCTGAAAAAAGTGTGCTTTTGAGCTTATGTTGTTTCCATTGTAGATATAAAAATGATACTCACATAAGCTGGGAAAAAATAAGATATGCTAGTGAATACTGCTGGAGAATTCTCAAAGAGAATATCAGAATCTTTTACAATGATAAACAAGTTATTTCCAAATTTAACCTCTTTCAGCCACTGTTTCAGGCCAGTTTTTTCTAATATTTCTCATTTTAAAAGGAAGAAAATCCATTCCCCTATTTTAAAACAGAATTGTTGAACAGCTTTTGTTTTAATAACTAAAATATGTAGTCACAGGTACAGATAGCATCTTAATATTTGATATATGTTCCTATTATCAGTTTATGGAATTTGTAAGGTTATTTTTGAGAAACGAAACTTTTAATATTATAACTACAATGAATTAATACCAGTGTCAGACAATACCAATTATCATATTGCCTTAACCTGCCTCAATAGACATTAAGAAAATATTCACTTTTTTTTCCCCTGAAATTACTTAACTTTGTCACAAAATGTTTATTAAAAAAAAGAAAAAAAAAGAACTTCCAATCAATGTACATCTGTGAGCCATTCACCAAACCAAATACCTGGTGAGCTCACCACTGATCAATCAGGGGCAGATTAAAACTCTGACTTAGAGTAGAATAAAGTCCTGTAATTGAATTTCTTTAGAAACACACCTAAGAAATTCAGTAATATTTCTTCCTTTTTAAAGTCCTAAATTTTAATTCCCCATACACATTTATGCAAGAAAATTGACATACAATGGTCTATAAGTTCAAGGTTTTTCCATCCTCACACTCTTCTGTATTATTACTTGGTTAGTTAGAATAAACATATGAATTGTCCTCAGATCACATTTTTGGCCAACTAGTGTTCTTCAACAACACTTAAAGAATGTGATCGCCTTAGAAACTCCAGTCTCATACTTCTCTAAAAGACATGATGCCATTCCCAGTAATAGCTCCCACTGTTTGATGTTTTACCATTTATCTCCTTCAGAACAATTTTTAGTAATTTAAAAGTGATAGCTCTCAGTATCTGAGTACTTTCTACCAGTATCTGTGATGTATATAAAATAATTACATTTAATATTCGAAACAACTATGTAAGTTGTTTCATCCCAACTACAAATGAGGGAACCATGGCTTACAAAGTATTTGTCTGATGTCCCAAAACTAGTAAATGCAGAAATGGTAACTTTCCTCCAAAGTTCCCAAAAGGCATCAAATGCTATTTTATCTCAAATATACCCTAAACACTATTAAATATCAAGTGTACAGGAAAGTGCTTCTAAAGCGGTTTTGATGCTAAGTGAATGTTTAAACTTCAAAGTTAGGTTGAGTGATGATTACTCCATCCTCACAAATAACTTCATATTAAAGATTATTCTTTATACAACAACTACAAACAGTTAAAGACGAGGCTTGCCTAGTGGGTCAGAGAGTAAAGAATCTTCCTGCAATGTAGGAGACGCAGGTTTGATCCGTGGGTCGGGAAGATCCCCTGGAGAAGGGAATGGCAACCCACTCCAGTATTCTTGCCTGGAGAATCCCATGGACAGAGAAGCCTGGAGGGCTACAGTCCATGGGGTCACAAAGAATTGGACACAACTGAGTGATTAACACAACAACAACAACAACAAAGAATAGTACCCTCATCCCAACTTCATGGTGATAATAAATATCAGAATTAGTATACTCATCATAAAATTTGGCTCTCTTTCTAAAAATAATTTCTAAATGCTATCTTTATGAATGTGATTATGATTTGGGGGCTCCACAGGAAAATACAGTAGCCCTCACTTTTCTTATTATAGTGTACTCACCTATCTTCTTGTGGTAATGTGGGATGATAAAATGCCTATGTAATGAGATGAGGTGAAAGACATAGGCATTGGATAGCATTAAACTACTATTGACCTTCTGATAATATGTCAGGAAGAGGATCAATGTGCTTGAGTCATCCTGGGTTAGAGTCATAATATCATCAATGGATGGGGATCACAGGCAGAACAAAGACAGAAAGGTGTGAGATTTCATCATGTTACTAAGAGTAGGTGCACAACTTAAAACTTATGAATCTTTTATTTCTGGAATCTTCTATATAATATTTTCAGGTCATGGTTGACCATGGGTAACTGAAACTAGGGAAAGTGAAACTGCAGATAAAGGGGGCCTACTTGTGCAATTCAGTTCAGTTCAGTTCAGTCGCTCGGTCGTGTCCGACTCTTTGCGACCCCATGGACTGTAGCACACCAGGCTTCCTTGTCTACCACCAACTCCCGGAACTTACTCAAACTCATGTCCATCGAGTCGGTAATGCCATCCAACCATCTCATCCTCTGTCAGAATGCAAGTATCTATGCAGCTGTTACCACTCTAATGGCAGAAAGTGAAGAGGAAATAAAGAACCTCTTGGTGAGGGTAAAAGAGGAGAGTCAAAAAGCTGGTTTGAAACTAAACACTAAAAAAAATAAGATCATGGGATCTGGTCCCATCACTTCAAGGCAAATAGAAGGGGGAAAAGTGGAAGCAGAAACAGATTTTATTTTCTTAGGTTCAAAAATTACTGTCGATGGTGACTGCAGCCATGAAATTCAAAGACACTTGCTCCTTGGAAGGAAAGCTATGACAGACCTAGACAGCATATTAAAAAGGAGCGACATTAGTTTACCAACAAAGGTTTGTATAGTCAAAGCTATGGTTTTTCCAGTAGTCACGTATACATGTGAGAGCTGGACGTAAGGCTTGAGCACCAAACAATTGATGCCTTCAAACTGTGGTGCCGGAGAAGACTCTTGAGAGCCCCTTGAACAGCAAGGGGATCAAACCAGTCAATCTGAAAGGAAGTCAGTCCTCAATATTCATTGAAAGTGCTGATGCTGAAGCTGAAGCTCCAATACTTTGGCCACTCATTGTGAAGAGCCGACTCACTGGAAAAGATCCTGGTACTGGGAAAGATTGAAGGCAAAAGGAAAACGGGCCAGCAGAGGATGAGATGATTAGACAGCATCACCTACTCAATGGACGTGATCTGAGAGAGGGCAGGGAAGCCTGGCATGCTGCAGTCCATGGAGTCACAAAGAGTTAAACATGATTTACCAACTGAATATCACCTTCTGGTCACCATGTAACTATTCTGAAGTAAAATTTCTGTCTTACAGAAAGAATCATTTTAAGAAAAGGTACCTATTAGGAAGATTAATCTAACTCACACTTTTACTTTTTTACTCATTACACAATCATCTCTCCTTGTGTTAAGTAGTGTTGTCTAATTGTTGTCAGTTCAAGAGGCTGGAAAAGACATTAACCAATCACTCTGGTGGTAAAAGTCAAGATTCCTATTTAGTAAAAAAAAAAAAAAAAAAAAAAATCCATATAACCCATGAGAAGAGAATCTATCCAAATGGGATCATACTTTTAAAAGTGCACTTTTTGATCACCGAACTTTCTGTTAATGTATTTCTCAACTAGGAAAGAAATTTAGGGAACACACTAAACTGATATTTTACCTAGAGGCAGCAGCAAAGTGAAAAGTAGTAATATTGCTACAGTGTGGCTTAGATTCTTATTTATTAGATAATTTCTACAAAATATTTTAGTGTACACCTTTCAGGGAAGTTTTTCCACTGTAGCTGAGGTAGCTATTTCTTAATATTAACTAATCAGAACAGAAATAAGGGAAAATAGAGTAATATATGAAAATATTTGAACAGTTAGTTTCATTTTTGATCCCACTTTGTCTACTCTCTATATTCTTCTTTGCTTGCATATTAACTAAATGACAAATATATCCTATTCACAGTAAATGAAAATGTTACCTATTAATAATGTTCAGTCTACTTACATCTAGAACAGCTGAGAAGAAAAAAGCATGACTGAGCTGAAAGTACGGAGGCCTGAGCTCTAGGAGAGCCTCAATTCCTTCCTCACTGGTGATGCAATCTTGCCTACACTTTTAACATCTCAGGGAAGATGATTTTTAAAGTCCTTCTCAACTCTCATATTCCAATTCTATAATCTCTTCTTTGATAAATCAATTTATAATCTGCAAAATAAAATTTCTTAACCCTTCTCAGTTTTGTTTCAGTTTAAAAATGTTCCATTTTTAAAAATGTTTTAAGAACAATTCTTGTACTTTATTTTAACCCCTTAAAGTATGTGATAACTCTACATCCACAAAATAAGACAGTGAAGGGCCCTCCCTGGTGCTCCAGTGGTTAGGAATCCACCTTCTAATACAGGGGACGGAGGTTTACTCCCTCGTCAGGGAAATAAGCTCCCAGGTGCTCTGGAGCAACTAAGACCATGAGCTGCAACTGGAGAAGACCAAGTGCTGCAGTGAAGACACAGTCAGTCAAAATAAATAAATATAAAATTAATTAATTCATAAAAGATTGTGAAGAAAAGTATCTGATTAACTGAGGTGAAAATCGCTCAGTCCTGTTCGCCTCTTTGTGACCACATGGACTAAACAGTCCATGGAATTCTCCACGCCAGAATACTAGAATGGGTAGCTTTTCCCTTCTCCAGGGGATCTTCCCAAGCCAGAAATCGAACCCTGGTCTCCTGCATTGCAGGTGGATTCTTTGCCAGTTGAGCCACAAGAGAAGCCCAATAGTATTGGAGGTGGGTATCCTATCCCCTCTCCAGCAGATCTTTGATTAATTAGTTGGATAAGTTCAATTACGTTAAAACGACTAGAAGAACTCAACTGGTCAACACACACATACACACACAAAAACACATTTCTAAAGAACTAATTTTATCACTAAATTCACCTATTTGTGATTCTGAAAATTTTGTGCTTAAACTTTCAAGTCACAACTTTCATTTTTTTCTAAGTGCAATTACATTTATTGGTATTATCTGATTTAATGAGAGAAGTAAAGGCAGTTTATTACTATATTGAACATGTTACATTGTGTGATGACAGTGACTGGCATTGCAGGGAGAAATAAACACAAGGGATTCTGTCTTTATCTAAAATTTCAAAATATCAAATGAGAAACTCAAACTGAAAAGTTGAAATGGGAGAAATCCTGACAGGTAAATTGTGTTCAAGAAAACCTACTTTTTAAAATGAAGTTTGTGGACACTGTGTAGAACTCCTGCCAAATACACAGTTTCTTTTTTTTTTCCCTCCACACTACTGTTAACTAAAATGACTTACTGCCACAATTTAGAAAATAATTCAGTCAGACTATGCACAGGATTAAAGAAAATAGATATTATCAAAAGAATATATTCATACAATTATTTAGTAAGCATGGATAGAATGTTTAATTTACACTTGTATTGTAAACCACCTTTATATATTAAAACATCATTGTTTATAATGCACACTTTCATAAATGGGAAAAAAGACATACTGATATTTGTAAATTTCCCTGAAGTTGAAGAACTATTTAGGTGTCAAATGGTGCATTAGTATTTAAAAGTACTTAATTGTGTGTCTGTGTGCTAGTTGCTCAGCTATGTCTGACTTTGTGACCTCACGGACTGTAGCCCACCAGGCTTCTCTGTCCATGGAATTCTCCAGGCAAGAATACTGCAGTGAGTTGACATTCCCTTCTCCAGGGGATCTTCCCAATTCAGGGATCATACCTGGGTCTCCTGCAATAAAGGCAGATCTGAGCCACCAAGGAAGCCCTTTAAACAAATCATGGGTCTGTATTCTGAAACATTTATTTGGCTTTCCTGGTAGCTCAGCTGGTAAAGAATCTGCCTACAATGTAGGAGACCCCGGTTTGATTCCTGGGTCAGGAAGATCCCCTGGAGAAGGGATAGGCTACCCACTCCAGTATTCTAGCCTGGAGAATTCTGGACTGTATAGTCCATGGGGTCCCAAAGAATCGAACACGACTGAACGACTTCACTTTCACTTTTCACCTAAAGTTAAAGCATATAGTAAAAGACTTTAGGAATTTGTAAGATATGCCAGCACCACATGCATACCTTAAAAAAATTAAAATGCATGTCCCTCCTGGTTTGGGGATCAAACTTCAGATTTACTCAGCCTTTACAGGTGAACCATTATTCTTAAAAGTATAAGTCATCTTAGTAAGCATTTTTCTATTATTGAGTGTGTTCAATGAATTTTACTAGACTTATTGAGGGGAAAAAAACAAATACACATAACGATTTTTATGTTTTTTATGAGCCCCTTTTCTGGCCACAGCACTCTGATCAAAGGTGAGGGCACAAAGATAAACATTTTTTTTTCCCCAAGGAATTAGGACCTACTGCAAAACATGGACTTTCTGTTCCAATAAAAAAATTATCAAGTTCTTACTAACTAGAAATCTATACTTTTCACACAGGTTAATTCATTTAATTTTCAAAACAAATCTGGAATGTATCAGTTATGAATGTTAGTTCCACGTCACTGAAATGGCAAGTGAAGTACAGGAACAAAAATTATCTATCTTTGGATTACATAACTAACAATAGGCAAAACCACTTGAACCCACGGACTTCCTTTGTGGCTCAAGCGGTAAAGTGTTTGCCTACAATGCAAGAGACCAGGGTTCGATCCCTGGGTCAGGAAGATCCCCTGGAGAAGGAAATGGCAACCCATTCCAATATTCTTACCTGGAAAATCCCATGGACAGAGGAGCCTGGTTGGCTATAGTCCATGGGGTCGCAAACTGAGCAACTTCACTTTCTTCCAATTACAAACCTCGTGCCTGTTCTACTCTACAAGAAAGCTACTTTTGAAAGTTATCACACCAAAGATAAAATGATAAAAGTATTATTCAGTGAAACAAAATTCTGTGGGTAGTTTAAGTAACAAGTGGTTTTAAAATAACTTATTTTCTGACCTTCAAGAATTTTAGTATCAGTTTGTTGGAATTAAGAAAATATAGATTAGAGAATCAACTGAAAATCTCAGAAGCACTATGAGAATTCAGAATTACAACAGAGAACAAATGTAGTATAAAGAAATCAATAAGTTTTGTATACATAACAGCCAGTTATCAAAAGATAATGGGAAGAAAAGACCTCATCAGTATTAGTAACACAAAAGATAAAATATCTAAGAATAAAATCATTCATATAAAGACCTATCTGAAGAATGCTTTAACACAATATGGAAAGATATACTATGTTCCTGGATAGGTAGCATCAATATGCTTTCTCTCTAAATGAATGTATAGATTTAATAAGTTCAAGTTAAAATACCAGCCTATGCCTAAAATACTAGACAAACTAATTAAAAAGTCTGCCTTGAAAAATAAACAAATAAGAAAAATAATTTTTAAAATTCCAAATGGATAAAGATTTAGATGTAAAGAATAAAACCATAAATCTACCAGAAGAGAACATGAGTAAACTGCTGTATAAACTTGGAATAGTCTTACTAGTTTGGAAAAACAGTTTATGCAACCTATATCAAAGGAATTCAACAACCTCCATGATACATAAAGAGTCGTTTTAAATCAATGAGGGAAAAGTCAACAATCCAATAGTGGAAACAAACAAAGGGTATAACTTATTCAAAGAGAAGGAAACAGAATTGGTTCTTAAACAAAGAAAAAGATGCTCAATATCCTTTAACATAAATGTAGTTTATAACTACAGGGTGATTATTATATTGTTAACCTATTAGCTTGGCAAAAATGAAAAATTAAACATTTTGTTAGACTGTGTTATTCACTCATAAATAATTTATTCTCTCCCTTGTTAAATTCCCTTGCAACAGATTTCATTTCCTACTCCACTGACATTATCTTAGACATGTTATGTGCTTTGGTCAATGGAATATGCAGCTTTCTCTGTGAATGTCTGATTCGGTTCAGCCACCTTATCTTGTTTCTGTCTTCCACCATGAAAACAGTATATCTCAGATAAGGGCTATTCAATCAGCCTGGGTACTAGAAATGAGAAGAGACTTAGTTCGATAAGGTCAAAACACAGCTGACCCACAGAGACTTCATGTTACACATGCAAGAAAAGATTCTTTTAGAAACAGTAACCCATGGAGACAGTGGCCTTGTTTGTTAACACAGCAAAAGCTTACTAACACTTACAATCTGTTGGTGACTTATGGAAACATGTGCTCTTGTATATTACCAGTAGAAATGTATATCAATATAAACCTTCTGGACAGTAATTTGAAAATAACTACCAACATCACAAATGCAATTCCACTTCTAGGAATTTATTAGAGATATACTTTCAAATGTGCAGGATGTCATGTATTCAAAGTTAGTTACTGTGGAACAGCACATAATGGCATAGAACTGTTAACAATCCAAAGGTCATTAATCAGGGAAACAACAAAGCCATATTAAACTACAAAGCTATTAACAAAAGAATAAAGAATGTAAGTATGCACTGATACCAAATATCCTCAGTATAAAAATTTCTGGTGTGTGTGTGTGTATGCATACACACGGGCGTGAAGTCACTTCAGTTGTATCTGACTCTTTGTGACTCTATGGACCGTAGCCCATCAGGCTCCTCTGTCCAAGGGATTCTCTGGGCAAGAATACTGAAGTGGGTTGCCATGCGCACCTTTAAAGCATCTTCCCAACCCAGGGATCAAACCTGCATCTCTTTTGTCCCCTGCACTGGCAGGCGAGTTCTTTACCACTATTGCCACCTGTGAAGCCCATATACATGTGTGTGTATGTGTGTATGCACACATGCATGTAGTGAAGAAAAGCAAGGTATACATCTGAGCACTGTGAGTAAAATGTGCTACATTTGTGAAAATAAGATGTCAAATTCCTTTCTGCTGATATGTACATAAGAAAACTTTGAAAGAATATACAAGAAAATGAAATAAAAATGGTTATAATTGTAGGGAGGGGGAAGTCAGAACTGGACAGAAGGAAGATAGCTATGAGATTAAAGCCCTTCTGCTATATGCTTTTGAAAGATTTTTATATTTTTTCTTTATTCTGAATGTGAATCCATTATGTTTTCATAAAATTTAAATATACATATATTAGTTAAGTACACATCCAATTAAAATAAAACCTTTCCAATGGTTGTTCATCAACTATACACAATATTACTTTGATTCGTAACATCAGACCCCACACATCTTATTCTGAGAGGTTAGTAATTAATATGTAATTTTTGTTATTAAAAAGTACTTTACCTACTAAAAAAGACAAGAATTCTCATTTTTTAATAATAATCCTCAATGTAATGATCTTTTCACAGAATATGATTTCAGTTTCTGAAATAAATGTTTTTTTAACTTGAATTCAAAGACCTTACTGAATATATCCTTTGGGGTATATAATTTTTTTCTTTAAAAGAGGATTGGATATAGTTTGAAGAGTATGAGAGATGATAGCCTAATTATAAATAAAAAGTCCTTAACCTGTCATATTAGACTCTTCATGCTCTGTCATGAAATCTCTCCCTGCATGCTATGAACTTCAAGCTCCTGCGATATCAGGCTGGTAAAATTGTTGGCAAGCAGCCTGTTAATCCTTCCTTCAATGCTTGTGTGTGAAAAGCACATTCCTCCTGGAACATCTTCTTCCACACTCCCTTACCCCTTTTTATTAGGCTAATTGCTACTCCCCCTTCAAGTCTGTTGAAGCAGAAGGCTCCACTGGAATCCCATGTTGATCCCTCACCTGTTATCCTTCTTGTGATTGCCATAATTCCAGGTAGAAAGTAAGTCCCAACTACTTAGCTCTAAGCTCTAAAAAAGATGGATGCTCTGTCTTATTCATGATTGTATCCTCCAGGCCATCCACAGAACATTTCGATGTTCTATAATACCCACGGCATACTCTTACCTGAAGAAAAAATCAGGAGCCTTTGGGACCCTATGTCTGTTTGTCCTGGTATCAGGCCATTGCACAAGATTTTTCCCAATGACAGGTTGTGCTCCCTATGATCGCTTTTACACCATGATTAAATATTACCTCCTCAAAGAAGCCTTCCTTACACTAGGATTGAAGTGTAAGAAACAACAAGGGGTGGAGGGTCAAAGTCCATGGAAGACTGTGGTGGAATTAACAGAAGTTTGGAACTTGGGATTTTTTGTGGGAAAAGTGATGCTAAGTTGAATCTGACATAATGGCAGAACATCTGAGTAAAGGTTTCTAACTTAGAGATGGAAATATAAAACTGAAGTGTGTAAAAGTATCATAGTAAAAGTAGGTTTT
The DNA here is from genome assembly GCF_033118175.1 of Dama dama. Lineage (NCBI taxonomy): Eukaryota > Metazoa > Chordata > Mammalia > Artiodactyla > Cervidae > Dama > Dama dama. Next base: position 33,176,901 of record NC_083702.1, read on the forward strand.
ATTTTGTAAGTATGAAAGTCTGTTTAATAAGATGACTAAAGTACTAAACTAGAAAAAGTAAAGTTTCAGGAAAGGACAGACATAATGACATTTTTTTTTTTCTAAAAGAGGCCTATTTAAAAAGCTATTGATTCTGGCAATTTAGTCAGTAACTGTTGAGAGATGCTCTTGAAATAACACAAGAGTTCATCTCTGATAAAATGAAACCATAAGTTCCATAGCTTTCCTCTATCCCTCTGCAAACATTCATGCAAACACCCCACACATCCATGCACATACACACACAAACAAATATTTTACTCCCTTCCATAAAAAAGGCTCTATCTACAAATAACACAGGGTCTTCATATTAAAAGTTATACTAGAAAGAGAAAAGCATCAACTGACAGCATACTCTAGGAAACATGCACCAGTGAGAGAAGGAAAAACATAGAAAATTTAAAATGTAAAAGTTTTTGAGGGAAAAAAGTAATGGGCTTTATTAATTTATTAATGGTAATAATCCCTGTCTTATACAACTACCATTCATTTTTCCAGATGCTATTTTGGCAATTAGGCAGTAACTGCCATTTTGATTGCATTTACAATGATCAAGTATGAAATTGCCCACTGCTGTCCTTTTCTTCCAGTACAAAGACTTGAATCTTATTTTTGATCTAAAATATTCCATTTATATCTCTTTGTTGATAGATTTTCCTGTTGCTTTATTTCAAGGTCCTGTAGAAATCATTAGTGACATTATGCCAAGGGCTGAACCTCATAAGCAACCTGAACAGTTTGATTCACTGAAAAAGCAACCCACAATTCACTGAAAGAAAATGCAATAATGATCCTGCCCAATTAAAACTGTTAAATTAAATGGAGAGAATCTAATGATTTCCCCTTATCATTCTGATATTCTGGAAGCATGGCAGAGGAATGATAAATACCAACACATATGTTAAAGATGCCCACCCTTTTTTAGCTTAAGGGAAGTGAGTGAATTCTCTTAAAAGGAAACTACCTTGTTACATAAAGAACATTTTAAAGGATGCACCTAAGTGCAAAAAACGGCAAATACCCTCTTAAATGAAAACATATTTGAACAAATCCTTAAGTAATTAAACCAATAAGAAGCTATCCTGTCAAGATACTAAAGAAATAAAGGAGAAAGTGGGAATTACTGCCTGAACATAAGATTAGTTATGAAAAACACAAATGAGAAATCACTTACATTCTATTAGCTCAAAACAGTAAATTTATCTCATTTCTACTTTTCTATAATTTCTGTCAAATACATACAATCACACTTTTCGGTCACATATAAGCAGTTCTGTCTGCATACCTACAGTTTAAGAAATTATAAAAGCAGATGCAGAATTCAAGGAATTGTCCTTGATTTCTGAATCTGATATATTCATTGAAGAGCAAAATTCAGTATCAGGGAACACCAGACTTGTTAATTTAATGACCTGATCATAGAGAGCTTTCATAGATACATTTAACAGGATCACAACAGCTGACTATATCCTAAGTCCAGCATGCACACAGGCAGGAACAAATTAAGCACAAAATGTTGAAAGACTACAAATTTTATCCCATAGATAGCAAATGCATTTAAAGTGTATAATATTTAAATATGCATTCTATAAATAAAACTAGACTGCTAATAAACTAGTTGTGACTGATTAATTATAAAGCAGTCATCCCCAGACTTGTTTAGCCTTGGAACACTTTCTCAAAAACAAAAACCCCCAAAACTTAGGTGATGGAATTAGAAAAATTAAATTAGAGAATAATGGTGAGTTGGGGTGGGGGGGAGCAGCTGGAGCAGAGTTTGGATGGAAGAGAATTCCACTAAACCTTAAAAAAGTTAGAAAACCATAATATCAAAAATAATTCTAAATGTCAGCAGATGAAAATTAAGATATATTATCTTAGGGAGATAAATATTAAAATATTACACAAATTTAAACTAGGTATTTACAAACATTTCATAACATACTACATGTTAATTTTTATTTAAATCCATGCATTTCAGCAATTTTAAAAGTCAGGGATTTCAAGTTTTAAAATTCTTCAACAAATGAGATTTCATTTCATTTAAATACAGTGTCTCTTACAAAGTACTAAATTGTTCTCTTAAAGTATATCGATAATACAAAGAAACAGTTGCTATAGTGTACATTCAAATTGTCCCATATGTTATTTTATCACAGTTTACTCTTCTGCCCTCTTAATTTTTTCACTGTCCTCAAATACTATACAACTGTAATTGTCATTTTTCCCACAATTCTCATGTATTCCTCAGAAACACTCCTTCACTACATCCCCTTTATTTACTTTGCAACTAATCCTGAGGCAGAAAAGACATGCCTGAGTTACTAAGGACTTTATGTCTCACTGAAAGATACATAGCTGTCCAGTTAGCACAGGGGTTCCAATATAGGACGTCCTGAAGAATAAAACATACACTGCTCTTTCAAGGCCAACCTTGAAAAGGAAGCCAACATAATACTCTCCTAGAGAAGATCATTCATTGTTTGAATATGTAAAGTCCAAATAACAATGGGTAATTCCCTAAGTGTTGGTCATATACTTTATTACTCATTCATATATGATTACCACATATATAAGTAAAACTTACATACATACTTACATATATATACATGTAATATACCAGCTAACCCGATACGACCATTTACCTTAGTGTTTTTCAAACACTTCAAGTACATCAAATTCTGGAAGCATGGCAGAGGAATACTTGAGGAATACTTCAAGTACATCAAATTGGGCAATAAAGGCTTTGATTACTTTAAATACAAATGTATGCTTGGTCATATAAGTACGTATATATGGGCATCAGTATATCTACAAAATCAAAAGTATATTTACATGTTTAGGGTAAGTTCTGGCCCACCTTGATAAATGAATCTCTGACAGTAACCCATGACATCAGAAAGCTGGCAGACTGCATGCGCAAAGAACTAAACTTGAAGCATCAGTCTCTAGGAGCGCAGACCTCGGCCATAGCGAAGACCAGGACCAGGGCAAGGGTGGCGGGGGTTCCCAGCAGTCCCTGCGCGGGCAGGATACGGAAGGGAACGTGCCTGTTGTGCACACTGACGTCAGCAACGTGGCCTGCGCAGACGCCATCTACCATGGCCTTTGTAGGGCAGTATTCCCACTGCCCTTCTCGTGGGGGCGGGTGCAAATTGTCCATGCCTGGAGTCCAGAGCACGTAGTCAGGGGCACACACGGGTCCCCCTCAATCTCAGGTGGCCTGTACAGCCACGTTTGAGGGAATGACCTACTTGCCTATCAGCTTGTCCTTTAATTTTATTGACTACTTAGGGCTCAGCCCTGACAGCCGGAGCATGTTGGACCATTGACACTGGCCTCAGAGTCACTGACCACTGCAGCCAGGTAGCAGTGAGGACCTCAGGCAAGAAGGCCACAGGTAAGGCACTCCAGCACTGGACAACTTCCTGGAAAACTGCGTACTGACCCCCTGCATAGGGGCTTATGGTCCTCATGTGATTCTTTGAGTATTTAACAACCACGACCACTAGGCCCACCTACAGAGCTAAGTGACCTATGTTTTTACATTCTTAACAGTTGACACTGAAGCACCTGGAGACCAGCAGACCACAATAATATTCTACCTTAGAAGTTATGCGTTGTCTATTACTTGATGCAGATTACTGCCTTATTTAGTCAAGGTTTCAAAGAGGCCTATTCAGTCCTTTTGCATATTCAGTTTTCCAGGTTAAGTGTAGGGTGAGAAAGGATGAAAATACAACATTTATTTTCCTTCCTCTCCCTTTCATTTCTTCCTCTCCTTTACAAAGAGAAACCCAATATCCCCTTTCTCTGCTTCCCCCTCCCCCAAAGCAAGTGAACACATTAAAAGATTTGCTTGGGTAAATGGCCTGTACTGGACTTTTTCCCTCTGAGACAAGGGGAAGGAACAAGTCTGTTTCTATTTTGGCAGAAACTGAAAAGCAGGAAGTTTTGTGCAGTGATTGTCATTAAAAGCTAAGTAATAAGTTTTATGTTTCAATATATTGTATAGATTAAAAATAAACATTAAAATTAAGTTGATGTAAACAAAATACTTTATTTGATGAGAAATAAGATTACAGAAGCGCAATGCTGAACTGCCCAGTAAAGTTAATGTAATCTTATTAATGTAATTTGCAGACAGGCCAGTTTCTGAACAATTTAGGTACATGATACCCAGACCAAATTTTATGTAATATGCATACTGAATACATAGTTTGCCATAACAGATATGTATTGATTGGATTATATACCCAAAAATATCTCAGGAGCAATGTATTAGGAATCAACACAAACATTTATTATGCGAATTCAGAGAACTTAGGTTCAAGTCACAATTCTACCCTCATACCTCTCTGATCCTCAGCTGCCTCACTAGTAATTTGGGGATGATAACAATTTCTATCTAGCAAAGATGTTATAAATATTTAATATTACAATATACATGAAAAATGCTTTATAAACTGTGAAATGCAATATAAGTATTAGCAGTTATTTCAGCCAATAAGGTATTGTTTATAAACTTAGAAAAGTAACTCCAGTGCATCGAATAAATCATACAAATTCCTATGTAAAATGACCTCTCTCCATACTACTACCCTTCATACCAGTGATTACATTTTCCTCTTGAGTGAATGATGCTGAAAAGAGCAATAAGATTGTTTTCTAGCAGCTGTATGTTTAACCCATAGTCAATTATTCTCAGATTGTTTATGTAGCACACAGTGCATGCCATAAGAAAGGAAACAAAAACATAAAGATTCTGGAAATGAGCTTTTAAATGTTAAGATTATATAAGCAATTCATTTATTATATGATATATATGATGTATAAAATAAGCATGCATATATGGTAAAAAAAAAAATGAATTTGAGAAGTCGACACTAGGTGGGTCCATAGTAATGAACTGAGCATTTTAAATTGAAATGTGAGAAATATCTGTGTTTAAAATAGATGGATTACAGCTAAAAAAAAAAAAAGCAATTGAAACAGAGCAATCTGAAAAGCTCAACTGGTATTTTTAAAAGGCATATTAAATATACATAAATAGAAAATATAAAAAGTACTAAGTATGCAAGGTATTCTAAATTATTTTTAATTTAGTTATTTAGTATCTGCCAAAACAGTTTCTTTTCGTAAAATTATACAGATAATAAGCAACATGGAGTAGAAATAGGAAGATAATGTATGGTCTGTAAGTTATCTATAATATTTTCCCAAATAAATGTCTTCTCTGATTACAAACAATAATTTTTAAGATATCCTTATAAATTCAAAACAATCTAAGCCAATGTCTATAACAAAAACACTGCATTTTTTCTCTGCAATGAGACATGTTAGAATAGTAGGAAATACGTAAAAAAAAAAATTGGATATAAGAGAATAGGAAACTGGAAAGACTTTTAAACCAATAATAAGAATTAAAATGATTACTTAGGATAAACAGACCTTAATTTCTCTGTCATTATATTGATTGGCCTGGCTTTGATGTTTTCATCTAATTTTTTTTGAAGAATATGAAGTTTAGTTTTGTGACTGAGAAGCTCCCTATTATATCATGGATATTATAATATCTAGATCAAGGGTAAGCACAGTTTACATTTATTAAATGTTTACTAAGTAGCAAGACATTGTCATAAACACTCTTCAACAAACCCTTTGAGGTAGGCACTCTTGTTAGTAAGATCCTATTGGGGTACAAAATCGGAGATATTAAATAACTTTCCATGTTCAAACAAATAGTAGGTGGCAGAACATGGACTTTACATGCCTCTCTAGTACTGGTTCTTGAACTCTTTTCAGCTAAACTTCCCCAAAAGGGTGTTTTACTTTTGCTGTTACCATTAACCACCTCACATTCATTTCTCAAGGAAACATAATACAGCTTTCACCCACACAGCACTCCCAAAATTACTATTTCTAAGATTGACAATGACCGCCATATTACTAACTCTAGAGGAAACTTCAATTCTTAACCTTGGCCAAGCCTTCCTTTCTTCAACATTGTCCTCTCATTATTTCCATTACAGCAGAGCCCTGTTTTTCATCATCTTTCTCTGTCAGCCCCTTCTTGGAATTCTTTGAGTGTTGTTCCTTCTACGCTGTGGCTGAATGTTGCGGCTGCTTGACTGGAGCATCAATTCTCACTCTTCTCTCTCCCACTAGACAATTTCATTTAATCTTTCAACTTTGACAATGCCTAAATTTCAAGACTCCAAAACAATATTTCTATCTCAGACCCCTCTTCTAATTTATATCTCCACTTGGATGTCTTATAAGCACCTCAAACTCAACTTGTCCCAAAAGTAAACCTCATCACCTCTCCAACTATTCACCCCGATTTTTCTATCATGATAAATGGAGTCAACATCCATCCAAATGTTTGGGTCCAAAACCTAGGATTCAGTTATTCTTTATATTCGCCACTGTCCCTCAGGGTCTCAAATCTATTTGTCTCCAAGTCTTTCTAGTTCCATGTCCTAAATGTATCTTGAATTGTTTCATTGTCTCTAATGTCATTGCCACCACAAAAGAATATTGTCTCCTGCTAAAGTACTATAATTTCCTCTCAGTCTGTCTCTACACACTCTTGTTTCCACCATTTGATTTTGACCCACACACAATACTCAGGTTTATCTCCTTTGGAAAAAAGAAAAAATCAAGTTATTTCCCATGTTTAAAAACCTTCAATTTTCACATTTTTAATTAGAATAAAATCCATCACCCATACTATGGCCTACACAAGACCTCTTTATTGCTACCAAGTTCCAAGCACAGCAGTTTTATCTCTGTTATCAGGATGTACTGAGTCATCTCTGGAGTAAGGCGTCTGTCATCTGCTGTTTTCTCTGTTTGTAATAATGTTTATTCAAATTTTTATTTGGCTAATGTCTACTTTGGCTTCCCAGGTGGCTCAGTGGTTAAAAAAATTCACCTGCCAAGCAGGAGACATGGGTTCGATCCCTGGGTTGGGAAGATCCCCTGGAGAAGGAAATGGCAACTCACTCTGGTATTCCTGCCTGGGTAATCCCAAGGACAGAGGAGTCTGGCGGGCTACAGTCCATGGGGTCACAAGAGTGAGACATGACTTAGCCACTAAACAACAACGTCTACTCAAACTTTGTTGTTTTTCAGTCGTCCAGTCTTCTCCAACTCTTTGTGAACCCATGGACTGCAGTGTGCCAGGCCTCTCTGTCCCTCACCATCTGCCAAGGTTTGCCCAAGTTCATGTCCATTGTATCGATGATGCCACCCAGCCAACTCATCCTCTGACACCCTCTTCTCCTTCTGCCCTCAATCTTACACTTTATTTCAATTTAAATTCTGCTTGTTCAGTGTGGCTTTAGCCCAGACTAATAAACTAGCTCACTTTAGTTTTCATTGTTGGGGTGTCAGTTGTTACTCCACTTACTTTCAGGGTGAAAAGTGATAGGTTCACATAATAAAAAAAAGTTCAAAATGTATGAAATAATAGAGTCAGGCACCATTTCAAAGATGGTAGGGTATGGCTCCAAGTTGCATTCTTTTGGTTTATAATCAAACCAGCAAACACTAGGAATATTTTACCTGAGCTCAAGCGTGAGGACAGTGTTCCACAATGACTTTCTAACAAGCAGGAATCTGAAGTTTTGTGGCCAATAGTCCCCTCCCCCAGCTAAGTGACTCATTCACTAAGTTGGAGAAACACAGAAACCTTTTACTTCCTGATAGCATGTCAGTATGCACGGGTGCACTGTTAACGTATAACATATTCTTGCTGGGCAACAGTTAATCACAGCAGCATTCTATTTTATACTATGACATGAATTAGAATGGCCTATCCCCACAGCCTATCATATGAATAGAAAAGTAATGACTCCCTTCCTCCTAACAAAGGAGAACCTCAAAGATTTTTCAGCTTTTTAGCAACTTTATTGAGATATAATTCACATACTTTGCAATTCACCCATTTAAAGTGTATAATCCAATGGTATATGGAATATTACATTATAATTCTTTAAGGATGGAGATAAATGTAGATGTAATAAAATTTACTATTTTGTTTTAAGTATACAATTCAGTGGTATTAATGACATTCACAATGTGTGCGACTGCCCCACTATCTAATTCCAAGATGTTTTCATCATGCCAAACAGAAACTTTGTACTCCCAGTCTTACCTTCCACTCCAACCTCTGATAACCTCTAATCTACATTCTCTTATGAAAAAAAACTTATATATATTTAATATAGGTGGAATCACACAATATTTATTCCTTTGTGTCTGACTTATTTCACTTAACATGATATTCTCAAGGCTCATATATATTGTAGCATGTATCATTTCTTTTCTAGGTAACAGTATTCTATATGAATATACCACATTTCTTATCCATTCATCTGTTGACAGGTATGTAGGTTGTTTCCACATTGTACCTACTGTGACAGTGCTACAATTCATCTGGTATATGTCTTTGAGTCTCTGTTTTCAACTCTTTTGGGAATATGATATGGAAAAGAATTGCTGTATCGTATGGTAACTTTGTTCAGCTTCTGAGGAACCATCAAAATCTTTTTTTATAGCATTCCCACAAGCGACATTAAGAGGGCTACAACCTTGTCAACATTTATTATTTTCCAATTATTTTTGTTTGTGTGTTTTTACTATAGCGACTCTAGTAGATGTGCCAGATGACTTATTTTTTACAACTCACATTTTATCCAGGGAGATTACCACCATAATTACCACTACTGCTTCTTCTACAGTGGAGAGATTTGGATTTAAATAAATATAAATTAAGCATATATACTATACAATAGATTCACAGATGGCAAAGCTGTGTAGATTGTTTTTTCACATTTTCCTAAATCTAAGAAATGAAAAATGTAACCCGTTCAATATCTTATCAATAATTCTAACACTTTGGAGAGAAAACTAGAACTACTATTAAATTGTGTACCTTTCCCAACTCTGCTAATTATTTTGCCATAAGAGATTCAGGTAGGAGTAAAAACATAGACTGAGAGGTACTTAATGCTAAATAAGGGCCTCTCAGGTGGCTCAGGGGTAAAGAATACACCTGCCAATGCAGCAGACCCAAGAGATACAGATTTAACCTGTGTTGGGAAGATCCCCTGGAGAAGACAACTCACTCCACTATTCTTGCCTGGAAAATTCCATGGACAGAGGAGCCTGGTAGGCTGTAGTATATGGGGTCACAAAGAGTTGGACATCACTGAGTGACTGCACACTCAATGCTAAAATACTGCGCAAGCATGTTAAACTCACTATATTATACATTCCCCTAAAATAAATAATAATAGTGATTATTTTTCCATAGTATAGATAAAACACTGAAGCTCTGTAAGAACCACATCTAGAAAAGAAGTAGGATTAAAGTAACATGCATGCTAAGTTGCTTCAGTCATGTCCAGCTCTTTGTGACCCTAAGGACTTGTAGTCCACCAGGCTCCTCTGTCCATGGGGTCCTCCAGGCAAGAAAACTGGAGTGGCCTGCCATTTCCTTTTCCAAATTAAAGTAACATTGATTCTCAAGATTTTACTAGTTATTCATTTCTGCACTCAATAAATATGAATTTGGGATTTAATAAAATCTCGCATAACATCTCCAAATATGAAAGACATTATACTGCTCTGGCTCAAGGGTGGGAAAAGGTCAGAGATGTACCTTGAGACCTTGTACACCAACACTTCTGCTCTATCTGAAATTTAACATTAAAAAAGTAGATGATACCGATGTTCTTCAAGCTATAATGTCAGTTAAGTATTTGTATTTAGGAATCAGAAACTGAGCTTATGATAACTCAGGGTAATACAGATTACAAAACTAAAAAGTTGGGATACTAAACATATCCTGGATAGAGTCCTAATTTTTTTCTTTTGCTTTTCCTTTTTTAAATTTTATTTTAGCTGCAATTGTTGACAATAATATTGTTTATCTTAGTGATGCAAACAAGACTCTATACTCTTATCCCAAAAGAAAGGTAAAAAAATAAATAAATAAAAAAGTTGATCTAGTTTTAAAAGACAAAGGGTTTATGGGGAGAAGAATCATCATTGATAGGTGGATTTATAACCAGCCTATCCTTTCTTTTTAAAATCTTAGATTGTGGTCTTCCTGAACAATTAGACCCATACTTTGATTCTCTGAAAACACTAGGCTCTGGACAAGAATTACAGGAAGATAACATGGGAAGGGAATGAATCATTTTGCAAGAAAATAAAACAGAAAAGTAATTTGTAGAGTTGTAATTTGAAAATGAATGGATTGATACAGGAAAGGAAAACAAGTGATTAAGGGTGAAATTTTAGTGATATGAAAATAAAGTAAGAATCAGAGGAAAATTAGGAGAATCAGAAGAAACTAATAAAAGGAAAATTTGAAATGCACTATCAATATAAGAAAAGATAAAACATTAAGAAAGAAAATCCTAAATAAATATGTTTAGGAGAAACAATCTATAAAAGCAGGTTGACAAAATGGAGCTAAAATATCAATCTAAAGGTAAATCATTTATATTTGAAGATAAGGTAAAATAAAAAAAAAATTCAACACTCATTTATGATTAAAACTCTCCAGAAAGCAGGAATAGAAGGAACATACCTCAACATAATAAAAGCTATATATGACAAACCCACAGCAAGCATCACCCTCAATGGTGAAAAATTGAAAGCAGTTCCCCTGAAATCAGGAACAAGACAAAGGTGCCCACTCTCACCACTACTATTCAACATAGTGTTGGAAGTTTTGGCCACAGCAATCAGAGCAGAAAAAGAAGTAAAAGGAATCCAGATAGGAAAAGAAGAAGTGAAACTCTCACTGTTTGCAGATGACATGATCCTCTACATAGAAAACCCTAAAGACTCTACCAGAAAATTACTAGAGCTAATCAATGAATATAGTAAAGTTGCAGGATATAAAATTAACACACAGAAATCCCTTGCATTCCTATATACTAACAATGAAAAAACAGAGAAATTAAGGAAACAATACCATTCCCCATTGCAACAAAAAGAATAAAATACTTAGGAGTATATCTACCTAAAGAAACAAAAGACCTATACATAGAAAACTATAAAACACTGATGAAAGAAATCCAAGAGGACACAAACAGATGGAGAAACATACCGTGTTCATGGGTTGGAAGAATCAATATTGTCAAAATGGCTATTCTACCCAAAGCAATCTATAGATTCAATGCAATCCCTATCAAGCTACCAATGGTATTTTTCACAGAACTAGACAAAACCCACTGAAATATTGTGAAGTAATTAGCCTCCAACTAATTTAAAAAAAAAAAAAAAGAAACAAAAAAAATAAATAAATAAAGTATTGCATTTGAGAGGAAAAAAAAAATTTGTCAGTTACAAGAATAAAGTAAGTTAATTTCCATTAGTCACTTTTTACTTATATGTAGGCATTCTAGACTGTTAATCACAGGAAAGTAGCAATGGAAAATGTTCAAATACTTAATTTAAATAAAAGTAGATTTAGAAAAATCTTGAAATATTGTTACATAGATAGCCAGTGAAAAAGCACCTCCTAAATCTTCCTTTATTGGTTTCTTATCTCATTGACATGTGTGTTCTAAGTTGCTTCAGTCATGTCTGACTCTGTGTGACCCTATGAACTGTAGCCTGCCAGGTTCAGAGGAACCTGAATCAATGGGATTCTCCAGGCAAGAATACTGGAATGGCTTGCCATGCCGTTCTCCAGGGGATCTTCCTGACCCAGGGGTCGACTAGTGTCTCTTATGTCTCCTACACTGGCAGGAGGGTTCTTTACCACTAGCACCACCTGACAACTCAGTACAGTAACAAAAGAGCTAACCCAGACCCTAATTCTTAACATCTTAAAATGTTGAGCTTATTTAAAAGCTGATGAGCTTATTTAAAAACTATTTATCTGATGAGCTTATTTAAAAACTAAAACATGAAAGAGCAACACATAACAAGTTCATTGATTAGAGTCTTATGTATTCTTCGTGCATTCAAATCTGATTTTTTTTTTGGTGATTTGTATTGGTTGGTTAGTTGTTAGTTGGTTAGTCTGAAGTGTGGTTTGTTTTGTCTTTATTATAGTCGTGAGTGCCCTCTGCTATGAATCATGTTTGTATTACAGAAACTTTGCAGTGACATTTGTCTTTCTAGTGAGGCAATGTGATGTCATGACTAAGACCATAGGTTTTAATCAGCCCAAATGTCCAGGTTCATATACTGTCTTTGACACTCAAAGCTACTTTCTGTGCCTCAGTTTCCCCATCTGTTAAGTGAGACTGATTATAATATTACCCATTTGATAGGGTTATGATAAGGAATAAATTAATGAATATGCATAACGTAAGTACCTTGTACATGACAAGCACTAAGTTTGGCTATTAAGATTAGAAAGGATGCCAAAAGTTTTATACTCTGAGATTTGTATTTAATCCACTATTTAATATGCTACTTAACCTAAGAAAAGTTATCCTTCTCAACCTACTTGTAAGCAAAATTATGATGAGTAAATTAGAATTAACATATTCTTTCCAGCTATTCAGACTCAAGTACAGTTAATAGACTATGAGGCACACCAATAAGTTAAAAAGACATATTCATATAAGGTAAATTTGTACATTTAAAAGACAAAACAATTTTTCTTCAAATCTTGAAACAACTGATTTTAAAATAAAAGACAGGATATATGTATACTTAAGCTGATTCATGTTATTGTACAGCAGAAACCATTGAAAAGCAATTATCCTCAAATTAAAAATAAAAAAGTGAAGAAATTTAAATTCCTTCAAAGTAAATAACAATTAAATCCTTGGATAGTCAGAAAATATTATTCTCCGAACTGATTTTTTTTTAAAGGTTCTGTCTGGAATTAAATAAATGTAAAACCTATTTTGTCAAAATTGCTAAAAACAAAAAACTGACAATTTGACTAAATCTTGGGGAAACTGTCTCTTACAGACTATGTCTTTAAACATTTCTATGAGGTCAACACTATTCAGAAATTAAAAAAAAAAAAAAAAGAGGAGGAAGGTTAACAGAAGGAGAAGAAAGAGAGAAAAATAAAAGTTACTAGAATCCAAGAAACAAATTCATTGATTGGACCAATTTTAGTTATTTTATTGAAAAGCAAATGAACATAAGATTTGTTCAGACTGGAATTTGGATAAAAAAGGGAATGTTACTTGAGATAATTTGAAAGTTCTTTAGACATTTATTTGAAGATGGATTTATACCTGTCACAAAAGTCAGTAAACTATGTCATTATAATAGCACATTCAGTTCTTTCTGTACAAAGAACATGAAATCCCTTTCCAAGATCCCGTATTAATTGTTAATCCACTATTTGTTTTGTTTTTTTTTAAATGCCACCTTAAAAAAATCTGTTGGTTAGAAGTAGTAGGGAAAAAAAAATTGTGAAAAGCAAATATAGGAGGCAAAGATGGGAAGGGAGTTAGAAGAGGACTTAAGAGTCTGTAAGATGGGCCCTTTTTCTCAAATATAGCAAAATATCTTATTCTATTGTGACTGAACTCTGCATTTAACCTCATTACTTTCTCTGCATTATCAATAAATTCCTATCTGGATAAAAAACTATTTGGATATGAGAAATAAGGACAATAGCAAGAAGATAGGATGTGTATTCAGACTATCATCCACAACTTCATATGAATGAATTTAACAGATTAATTTTTCCAACATTTCATTGAACTCATCAACACAGTATGGAGGAGACTCAGAGGGAGGTAGGAAGGGATAATTTGGGTTTTTAAACATGCTCTAAAGTGATGCCATGTCAGTCTATCATTCTCCCTAGGTCCCTGCTTCCAAAAGAGTACACTTGATGGGATTGAAGTTTGAATAAATAGAAAATTGGTATAATAGAAAAAGAAGAGGATGCATAAAGAGAGGCTGAAAGTGTTGACAAAATTTAGAGTGTTGAAGACACTCTATCTAGGCTACCCCTGCACCTCAGGGGAAAAAATGCTTTTCCTGTCCCTCTTGAACCACAAGCACCCCTTGACTACCAATTCTAAACCTGTTAGAACTGTAGCCCAGTCACAAATTTGTAGATCAAATAAGCTTTTGTGGGTTATCTGATTATCCAAACACAATTCATAACTTTATTTCTGTAGATAAATGTGTTGTAAATTCCAAACAAACTATTTGAAACAACCTGTTCACAAGTTTGGGACAGCTTGCACACTGTGTGTTTTGGATTTAGGGAGCTAAATGACACCTTACTGGATAAAAACGTATTATGACATGTGATACATACAACTATTATTAATCTTCAATAAATTCTGCTGGAGTAAGTACCCGAAGGTGTGCTAACTTAATTTAAACCTCTGCAAAATTTGGCTGGTAATTTTCCAAGAACAGATTGACTCATGATATTTTCAATATCCCAAAATTTGTCTTTCAGTCATAAATGAAAGAATACCATGTTGCACATTTCAACACTTATGTCTTCAATCTTAAATAAAAATGAAGTCTAAATGTGGCCAATAACAAACAAGAACCAATCAAGAATATCAAAGTTTAAAACTGTTTCTTTTATTTTTAAAATAGAAATCAAAACTTTTGAATTAATAAAAAACATGCACAGATTAATTATCAAAAATTAAAACATGTGATGTGACTAAAGACGTGATACCAAGCTTTCTCATATACATCACCTAAAGTGCTATACGCAATTTTTCTATGCCTTTGCAATCATTATCCAATTCTTCTTTACAATATATGTTAGAAATATGGTGAAATATTTGCTTTTAATCTATATGATAAAGAATTTATTGCTTTTATCATAAATCAATCTAGAGCTATGTCAGTAGAAACCTATACATTTTTCTCATTCTGGGTTCCATACCTATCTATAAATTGTCACTCATTTATTTGAAATTAAAGATCAGTATCAACATTAACAGAAAGTTACCTCATAACTGTCTGAGTTTTGCATCCCTATAAAAGGAATAAATCAATTTCCCATGTACTCTACTAATTTACCACCTTCCAATACTACATATAAAAATTCTGAGTATTTAGGAAACTTAAAACCATAAATCACACCTTTTCTTTCCTCCATTAAGTTTTTAGATGTATCTTTTTCTTAGTTCTTTCAATCATTGCCATTCTGAATTTAAATTATATTGAATAATATTTAATTATCAATTAAAGTGATATATACTCAATTTTTGCTATGAAACAGGTAATTAGTATACACTTTCTCTACCTATCCTCCACCCTCACCTCAAAAAAATAGCTATAATGTAATTATGAAGTTTTATCATTTAGGTCCTTTTTATCACATTTTGACTACTACAGCTTTAAATATTAAAAAAATTAATATTAACAATATTGTTTTAAACTGTAGACCAAGGTGTTATTGGCCTTATAAAAAAATGCAACCTTATATCTTAATTTTTCATCTTTGAAGGAGAACCTTCCAAGCACCAGTACCTAACAAATTCTCTTTCATTTACTTCCTGGCTTCCCTCCTTCCTACGGTCATACTTCATTGCCTGAATTCTGTATATGCCTTTTTCTAAGGTTTCTTGTTTTGTTTTTCTGGTTGATCCTCTTGAATAATCTTTCCACATAGGGCAAATGAGTAATAACCTGAGTTATCACATGATTGAAAGTATCTTTTGCATAATACACAATACAGTTAAATATCTTTCTTCCCTTCCAACTTTGAAGACTTATCTTTATTCACTGCCACTAGTGACATTCTTATTCCTTTAAATATAATTTTCTTCACATATATATGTATACACACATATATGTTTGCTTTCAAACTATATATATTTGTATATACACATATATATGTATACACACATATATTTTTTCTTTCAAACTATATGACATATCATATATATCATATGAATATATATAAATTTCTGGGAGGGAGATGAGTTTAAAATCTGAACAGAATGTGGAAGGTGAACAAATATCCTTCATATGCCCAGTTTATGAGAAGACTACCATTAATATTGGGAGGTAAAGGGACACATTTTAAAATGCTTTTTTTTTTAAACAATTTCCATTTTGTGGTTGTCTTATTCCTAAGATAGTTAAAACATATGACAACACTTCTGGCCTATTCCTGTTTATCCTTTCAGACAGAAAGAGAGATGGAACTTTCCTTTCCTCCTTGCCCTCAACCCCACATCATGCTGTATCTGTTCTTCATCATCCCAAGGAAACATATAGCCCCTGAACTATACCTTGGGGCCAAGGGAGAGCACCTAGCACCCCCAGGCTGGGCTGGGGAAGACCTTGGGGAAACACCGGCTGTCGGTTGGGCTGTTTGGACAAGAACTCCTTGTTCTGAGTCTTTGATGTATTGTGTTGAAGAGCAAGAAGCGGTGTCTTGGGTCTGCATGGGCATACACCTGTGGCCCCTCACATTCTTTTCTTTGGGTGTCATGATCAGAACAGAGCCAACAGAGGTCCTTCTAAAAGCTCTGAATCTGAAGCTCAACATGTTAAGAGATTTTAAACACTTTCAAATTATGTCTGTACATGGTTCCTCAAACAGTAGCCAGGATCTACTCAGAGATCTCTAAGTCTAGTTTTACTACCTACATACCTAATCATGTTTCCATATCTGTAATGGCCAACATTTTAGTCAATACATGTTGCTGTTTAGTTGCTAAGCCATGTTCAACTCTTTTGCGACCCCATGGACTATAGCTCGCCAGGCTGCTCTGTCCAGGGGATTTTTCCAGGCAAGAATACTAGAGCGGGTTACCATTTCCTTCTCCTGGGCATCTTCCCAACCCAGGGATTGAACCCATGGCTCCTGCCACGTCCCCTTCAGGGAAATTCTTTATTGCTGACCCACCAGGGAAGTCCATAGTCAATATATGGCTTTGGTACTAATCAGGAAATTCCATGACAGTGACTAACTATACCTAGGTTACCACTATATTATTTTTCTATAATATATTTTATACACACACATATACAAACACACACTTGTGAACAGCTTGGTTTTCAATTCTGATTTATTTAGCTTACTTTTTAAATAAAATCATAGAACACAGCTGTTAAACAAATTATTTCTGAATGAGGAAACCTGAAATATAAGATAAGGTTTGTTTTGTTTGTTTCTTTTCCAAGATGTGAGTTCTTAGGCATATTTCTTCAAGAGGTTCATAAATGTTATTAAATTGATGTTCATTTTTCTAAATTTTCATTTAATATACAATAGTTATTCTTCCCCATTCATAAATATAATTCCTTGTTTTCTACAAGTGCACTCAATGATAACTAGGAAAATTAACTAGAGTTCCTCATACAGTGATATATGAAAATATTGCCAAAGTCACTGGAATATTTATGGCAACACTCTATTGCAATATTGATTTAATAATTTAAGAAGTCCTTTGGTGTACTACAGCATCCAGAATATTCAGTGAAATATGACTGATGGAGATAGGTGCACAGAATGAACTCCTTGATAAGGAAGTGAGTACTAAAGAACATTTTGAACTGGAACTCCAATTCTAAGCCTTGAGAAATATATTTGGAGAAAGTATTTTGAATGACTATAAACATAAACTGTTGGCTTTTCATAAAATTCCATTTATGACCTACAGAACAATTCTTTTATCTCATAGTTTTCAGCCTCAAGCCAGAAGAGATGCCACATTCACTTTTGAATTTGAAAAGAATTGGAATGCTCATAATATTCAACTAACTGCAACTTTTTCCACTTCTTTTATACATATGACATAGAGAACTGGGTAGTCAGAGTGGAGAACCATTGCTATTTTTATTCATAAGCCTATGAGTCTCCTAAATCTCCATTCAGAGATGTGTACAAATGTGTCTAGAGCCCCATAGTGGTCAACCATTTTAACTAAATCAGGTATACAGTTAATAGTAATCATGGTTTGGTGACTGACAGACTTGGTACCACTTACTGACACAGGAGGTTTTAATGTTACCTACTCTATCACTGCAAATGGTGACTGCAGTCAGGAAATAAAAAGACGCTTACTCCTTAGAAGAAAAGT
This sequence comes from Dama dama, assembly GCF_033118175.1. Classification (NCBI taxonomy): domain Eukaryota; kingdom Metazoa; phylum Chordata; class Mammalia; order Artiodactyla; family Cervidae; genus Dama; species Dama dama. The sequence goes on from NC_083702.1 coordinate 33,194,960, forward strand.
TATGACCAACCTAGACAGCATATTAAAAAGCAGAGACATTATGCCAACAAAGGTCCGTCTCATCAAGGCTATGGTTTTTCCAGTAGTCATGTATGGATGTGAGAGTTGGACTATAAAGAAAGCTGAGCACCAAAGAATTGATGCTTTTAAACTGTGGTGTTGGAGAAGACTCTTGAGAGTCCCTTGGACTGCACGGAGATCCAACCAGTCCATCCTAAAGGAAATCAGTCCTGAATGTTCATTGGAACATTCAACATCATGTACAATGATGTTGAAGCTGAAACTCCAATACTTTGGCCACCTGATGCAAAGAGCTGACTCATTGGAAAAGACCCTGATTCTGGAAAAGATTGAAGGCAGGAGGAGAAGGGGACGACAGAGGATGATATGGTTGGATGGCATCACGGACTCAATGGACATGAGTTTGAGTAAACTATGGGAGTTGGTGATGGACAGGGAGGCCTGGCGTGCTGCAGTCCATGGGGTCGCAAAGAGTTGGACATGACTGATTACTGAACTGAACTCTACCTTTTAAAATAACACATCCTCATGGAAATCAATATATGTTAATATATATTTATATGTATATATGTATGAATCACATATAAATTTTAATTTTTCTAAGCAACCACATTTTTAAAGAATTAAATAACAGTTAAAGAGAAAGGTGAAAATAATTTGAATAATTTACTTAACCCAATATACCCAAAGTACATTCAACATGTGATTATATTAAAGATAATATATTTTAAACTCATAATTTAAATTCATATTTTCCTACTAAGCCTTTGAACTGAGCACACGTTTAGCACATCTTCATTTTGACTAGTCATATTTCAAGTGCTCAGCAGTCACATCCAGTGGCTACGTTATAGGACAGCACAGCAGATGTGTTATTTTATGCCCTTGCCAGGCCTTTTCAGGTTCTTTCAAACAATCAAACCAGCCTAGTCAAGAACCTGAGCTAAATCTTGGAGAGCAAGTAGCAGAAAATATTTAGGTTTACCAGTCACTGGTACCTGGAATCCATTGTGCTGAACCAAGCCTGGATACCTCAAGTCCCTAAGGGAAGCCTTAAGCACCTGTGTTTAGATATGGGTGGTGTCCTCATTACTTTATACCAATAATGGAGCATTGGAACAGACTGTGTAGTGCTTTGGGGACTTCTAAGCATCTTTTGTTTCCTTCTCTCTCCAATCTTTTTTGCGTAGCTCCAATGCTCAGTTCATGCTATTAGATGAGGTGTTTAGTTTCCCCAAAGATAAATAAGATGGTACCACTGTGCCATTCTGGAATAATGTGAATAATCATGGGAGCAGAATATTGGCCTTTTAAATATGTCTATCATCTGAAATCACCTGAACAGTTACTGCAGAAGAGGACATCAGTTTTCCTCATCTGTAAATTTAGGAATTGGAATAGATGAACTGGGAACTTACTTCCTATGCTAAAACTATATAATTACTACATAAATTAAGTAAATATCATAAAGTAATAAATATGAAATAGCTTACTAAAAGGACTAAAGCCCTTAAAATTCAGAATTATAAACATTCTAAATCTAAGAAAATTTGTATTTATAAAATGCTATTAGAGAAAATAAGTTGTTTTTTTCTTTTTTTTTTTAACAGAAAATGAGATTTCTATGGTGTAGATGTTGACCTAGGAGAACTTATGTACAGACCAGATTTCCTATAAATTTTGTCCCAATTTATAATTTGTCAAATTATTTCATGTGGAGTAAGGGAAGATATTTTTACAGGTTTACAGTAGTCTCCTTTATACATATTTTAAAAAGAAATGAATTAAAACAGAAATGAAACAAAATTTTAAAAATGAAACTCAATGTGTTTTGAGTTTGGAAAATCAGAATCCTCAAAAATGATCAGAGACAACAACTGAAACAGCCTACTTTCTAAATTATTTTCCAATTCTAAGATTATAAACTCAGAGAAAAACTTTTTCAACAGGACAACCTCTGTGATAATCGCTACAAATGGAGTAAGTTAGGATTTTGCGTGTGCATGAGTTTGAGCCAACTCCCAGAGACAGTGAAGGGCAGGAAGGCCTGGCGTGCTGCAGTCTCTGGGATGGCAAAGAATTGGACACAACTGAGCGACTGAATGACAACAAGTGTTGAGTCACTCAGTCATGTCTGAATCTTTGTGACCTGATGGACTGTAGCCCACCAGGCTCCTGTGTCCATGGGATTTCCCAGGCAAGAACACTGGAATGGGTTGTCATTTCCTCCTCCAGGGAATCTTTTTGACCAGGAATCAAATCAGCTTTTCCTGCATCTTCTGCTTTCGTAGGCAGATTCTTTACCACCGCACCACCTGGAAAACTCTTAAGTTTGGATTACAAAAGCCTACAAGGTGCACAAAGCGTGGCAGAAACATCTAGCTCAGTGCTGGGTCAAGGCAGACTTCCTAAGGAGGAGACTCTTCAATTGAAGCTGAGCCCTGGGTGACTCAGAAACCCACCAAAGGGTGAATGGAGGAGCTGGTTGTATATCAGCATGTTTCCTACAAACCAACCTATGCTCACAATTCTAGAAGGAAGAGAGAATATGGCCCATTTCGTGAAATAGCAGATTGTCCAGTATGAACTGGATCTCTGACTACAGTCAAGTAGTGAGGAGAGGCTGGATGGAAATGTATAGTCTGTGTTATCATCAATGTCTGATACATGAGGAAATCAAAAGAAACTCTGAATAGTGAATAGTTGAAAATGTCAAAATAAGGGTTAATTTCTAACTGTACACATTTTCATTCTATAAATCTAGTGCTTCCCTTAAATTGGCACTAAATGCTTAAATTAGATGTTCTGTAGATCTAGCAAATCAAAGTTTGAAAATAGTGCTTAGTAAATATTGAGCCGGCATTTGATAAAATGGACAGATAATCATAATTAGTACAATTGTTTCTTTATAAATATGTGTCTTTAAAGTATTTGAAAATGCTTTAAAATCATGTGTTCTCTTAAGCATTTTGAGCACCACTCTGCAAACTCATATACTACAAACATCATCTGAATCACTTTTTTATTGTTACTGAAGAGAGAAACTACTGTCCAATGTTCATAAGAGAGCTATATGTTCTAAATGGGTGATGTCAGGATGATTAGAATTTTTAAAATATATCTGTTTTTATATATTTCCTTCTTTAACTAATATTAAGTTGACATGCATACTAAAAGCAGACAACTTAAAAGTTTGTAGTTAAATTACAATGGCCAAATTGGGTCTATGTTTTCTCACAATATGTGATCTAATGAGAATGCATAGTGAAAAAAAAGAACTTACAAAAATAAAATACTATTGCTAAATGAATAACCTTCATAGATACACAAAGGAAATCTACTCTCTATCCTTGAAATTATGCTTTTCCATTTTTTTTTTCTTCCTGAGAAGAAAAGCAAAAGGAAACCAGTATTAGTTTCCTGTTGCTGCTTTAACAAATTATCACAAGCTTAGTGACTTAAAACAACACACATTTATTATTTTAAAGTTTTGGAGATCAGAAGTACAAAAGTGGTCTCACTGGGCTAAAATTAAGGTATTGGCAGGGCTGCATTTTTTATGGAAGATCTTGGGGAAGAATTTGCTTCTTTTGCCTTTTCCAGGCTCTTAAGGTTTCCTACATTACTTGTTTCCTGGCCCCCATCCATGTTCAAAGCTACCAATGTTGAGTCTTTCTCAGAAGCCCATCTCTCTGCCTCCTTCTTCCCCATTTCAGGACCTTACTGGGCCCACCTGGATTAATCAAGATGCTCTCTTTATTTGAACTGACCGGAAATCTCAATTTCATCTGCAACTTTAATTCTCACTCACTATGTTATATAACATAATTTTTATATGTTGCAGGTATTAGTGTGTGGATATCTGGCAGCAGGGGTGGGGGTTGGCCTACCATAGAAGCTATCAGAGTAAGAAAAATTTTAATGTACACTTGGTGTTAATTATATTTTATTTTTGCCCAGTAAGATTTGATTGCAACACAATGTCAGGCTTTCATGCAATCTCAGACAAAAATCTCTGTCCTCATGAAGTTTGCAGAGAGAAAATATAAGTCACATGTACCAAATAAAAATGGGGGTGGGGTGGGTAAAGGCATTTCATCACTTTAAGTACTCATTAAGTAAAAATAATAATAATAATAATGTTATTTACCAACATCAAATTAATTGAATAATGTAGCAATAATAAATCATATTTCATTACATGACTCAAAATGCACTATTAGAAGAACAAAATATGTCTTTCATCAACTGGGTGACTCATAAGTCTATAGAGAAAGTAAAAAAAAAAATGAAGAAAAACTTAATCAACTGACAGAGCTACATGATTCTAAACAACTGATTTGAATGATCTTTTATTTCATCAACATGAATGATTTTTTTTTCATTGAAGTGACAGACCATTATACTATCAAGTAGGGGTGGTACCAGATTTACAAAGTATCCATGAAAGCCTTCATTTAATAGTCTAGGAAAGAAAAGATAGTTTAGGGGAATCATAATCCCCATTTATGATCCTTCAAAGATTTGTGTGACAAACTTCATCAAGGTAGCAAAACTTTTCTTTCTACCCCATTCTCTCTCAAGAAAAAAAAAAAAAAGCTTGAAATTCTCCTTTTAAGTTTTTCTCCTTGTGTTAATCAAAGGCTCGCCTAAAAAAATCACTCCTTAACTCTTAGTTAGGAAAAAATATATATTTTCTTTTCTCAACTACAAATGTAGTAGAGTTCAGTTAATTACTAGTTTTACTTGCTATTACAGTCAATAAGGCTAACTTCAATGATTGATTTAACATGCTATTGAGTGACTTCTAAGTGTTAGTACTATGCTAGAAGGTGTGGATACAGTTTAAAAAGGAGACAGACAAGAGCAGACAAAAAATATCCATAAATAAGCCAGAGAAAAAGATCAAATGGTGATAACTGTTATGCAGAAAATTCAAATGAATGATATGATCTAGAATGACTGGGTGTTGAGACTGTCCAGTGAGACCACTAATGGAAGTAAGTTTTAATGCAAAATTTAATGTTTGAGATACAGAAGACCAGTGCAAGTGAAACACAGTAGACTAAGCAGTCTAGAAGGACAACACTACGGAATTATCTTAGAGAAGCAGCCACAACCACATCAAAGAGGATTCTGAGTGCCCTGGTAAAAGGGATGACAGGAATTCATTGAAAGGCTTGAGCAAGAAGAGAATATTATAGGATATCCATTATAAAAAGAATATCCTGGCTGCTATATGAAGGGATAAACAATTGTAAAACTGAAAGTGGAAAAACCAACCAAGATCTTATTAGATCTTATTCCAGTAATCCAAGTGAGAGGTGATGGTAATTTGATTAAAATAATATAAAAGAAATGATTAAAAAATGACCAGCTTCATGTTATCTTTTGGGGGTAGTACAAAGGATCTGATGGCTGACTGGATGTGGAAGAGATAACAATAAGGGTCAAAAATAACTCACAGTTCTTTGAGTTGAGAAAGTGGTTAGAAGATCATTCTATTAACAGTGACAGAGAAGAAAAACAGAATAGCAGGTCTGTGGAGAAAATGAAGAATTCTATTCTGCCTGTGTTAAATTTGACATCTTTACCAGATATCTGGAGAGGGAGGTCAAGTAATCAATTGAATATATAAATATGAGAATTCCAGGAAGAGATCTGGACTGATAATAAAAATGTTAAGGTCATCAGACTATTGATGGTTTTTAGTACGGAAGACTACATTAGGTCACCTAGGAAGAGTAAACAGGTAGAGAAGAGAGCTTGACACATAGTTGTGTGAGGACTGGAGAAAAATAATATCTATTCCTTTCACTATTTTGGCTTAGCTTCTTTGGATCATGGGAAATATTTGTGTGTAAGGTCAAGCAAAAGAATCTGAGAGTTATGTGGGGGAGAAGTATAGGAGGTTCTCAGTTAAGGAAGAAGATCAAAAATTAGCATGTAATGACAACACAATTACATGATTTCCTTCAGAAATGCTTAATAGGTATAGAAACAGAAAAGACTAGCTAAACCAAAGTGGATGTAGTAAAAGAGTGAAATGGGACTCTTAAACTCTCACAAGAGTAAAAGAAGTGATACCCACATGGGTCTGGAATCACAGGGAATTGAGTGAAGTAGAAGGAACTGATAGGTAAAGAGAAGAATCAAAAGGATTGAAATTGCATAAGACTGAAGTACAAGTCTAGCTGGAGCAAGATAGTTAGGGCTTCCTTTGCACTACTTCAGGGAGAGGCATTCATATGAAATATCTAGAGTTGTGCTCACATAGAATACAGTGTGAACAGTGTTTCTGGGGGTCATCCTGTGTGGTTCCCTTAGAGGAGAATTGAAGAAACAGATTTCATTTAGTGTTGAATAGGAAGTTATGATTTCAGATGAAACAGAGAATGGTTACTTGAATAAATGACCTTGTAGATTGTTAGGAAGATTGACTGAGTGTAGAATACTGAATAGATAGCCCATGAGCCCTAAAGTCATCTAAAAAAGAGGCGAGAAAACTGTTACAATAGATGACAGTAAAATATCCAGGGGGCTTAACTTTAGAAAGAGAAGATTAATTACACAAAGATTATTTAAACAATGAATTACAAGAAAAACTTATTTAAACAAACATTAATTAGATTGAAAAGTATATGAAGATATAGTTTCATTATGAACCATAATATAATTCTGGGGCTGAAGGAATAACAGGAAGCAAAATAGAGGGTGAAAAGGAGAGGAAAAGGAATTAAAAGAAAATAAGGAAGATATGTTTTGACAAATCAAAACCAAAAGATTGTGCTTCAGATTACTACATCTGTCCCACTAATTGCCTTAGTCTCTTAAATGGTCTCTATCTTGTTCCCATCTAGTCCATCTTTACAAGACTTCACAAGAGACCTTTTCAAAATGCAAAACGGATCATAGCACTCACTTCCATAAACCCTTCAATAGCTTCCCATTATCCACAGAATAATATCCAAGCTCCTTAGTGTGGCAGTAGAGGACCTTGATGATCTGATCCATGACTATTACTCCAGACACATTTCCACCACATTCCCCATCATTCCCTTGCAATATAATTACTTTTCCTTCCATGTCAATACCATACCACTCCTTGCATCTGTGTTATGCTCCACCTATTCCCTTTAACTGTGATGTACTTGGAAAATTGTATCACATTCTCTGTGATGCCTTCCCTATTCTTCACAGGCCACATTGTCCATTCTCTTACATCTCTGCCAAGAAAGAACCATCAACCTACTATTTCCTACTTCTGTATCTTTTATGCTTCTGTTATTCTATACATTCCCCTGTATTGCTTCTTTGCAAGGTCTCTAAGATTCTCAAGGGCACAGACATTGTCTCTTTCAGTTCAGTTCAGTCACTCAGTTGTGTCCGACAATTTATGATCCCACGGACTGCAGCACGCCAGGCTTCCCTGTCAATCACCAACTCCTGGAGTTTACTCCACCTCATGTCCATTGAGTCCATGATGCCATCCAACCATCTCATCCTCTGTCTATTGTTTCTTTAGAACCTTGCAAAATACCTACTACACAGTAGGTGCTCAATAATTTGCTGAATAGATGTTATCTAATGTAAGATGGAAGTCTTGATATAGAATTAATGGAAGATGCTACATACACAAGGTAGAAGGTATGAACAATAATTAGACAAGATGCAGTTCAGTTCAGTTGCTTAGTCATGTCCGACTCTTTGTGACCCCATGGATTGCAGCACGGCAGGCCTCGCTGTCCATCACCAACTCCCGGAGTTTACTCAAACTTATGTCCATTGAGTCAGTGATACCATCCAACCATCTCATCTTCTGTCGTCCCCTTCTCCTCCCACCTTCAATCTTTCCCAGCATCAGGGTCTTCTCAAATAAGTCAGCTCTTTGCATCAGGAGGCCAAAGTATTGGAGTTTCAGCTTCAAGGTCAGTCCTTCCAATGAACATTCAGGGCTCATTTCCTTTAGGATGGACTGGTTGGATATCCTTGCTGTCCAAGGGACTCTCAAGAGTCTTCTCCAACACCACATTTCAAAAGCATCAATTCTTCTGTGCTCAGCTTTCTTTATACTCCAACTCTCACATACATACATGACTACTGGAAAAACCATAGCCTTGACTAGACAGAACTTTGTTGGCAAAGTAACGTCTCTGTTTTTTAATATGCTGTCTAAGTTGGTCATAACTTTTCTCCCAAGGAGTAAGTGCCTTTTAATTTCATAGCTGCAGTCATCATCTGCAGCAATTTTGGAGGCCCCCAAAATAGTTTGCCACTATTTCCACTGTTTCTCCGTCCATTTGTCATGAAGTGATGGGACTGGATGCCATGATTTTTGTTTCCTGAATGTTGAGCTTTAAGCCAACGTTTTCACTCTCCTCTTCTCACTTTCATCAAGAGGCTCTTTAGTTCTTCTTTGCTTTCTGCCATAAGGGTGGTGTCATCTGCATATCTGAGTTTATTGATATTTCTCCTGGCAATCTTGATTCCTGCTTGTGCTTCATCCAGCCCAGCATTTCTCATGATGTACTCAACATATAAGTTAAATAAGCAGGGTGACAACATACAGGCTTGATGTACTCCTTTGCCAATTTGGAACGGGCCTGTTGTTCCATGCCCAGTTCTAACTGTTGCTTCCTGACCTGAATACAGATTTCTCGAGTCAAGTCAGATGGTCTGGTATTCACATCTCTTTAAGAATTTTCCACAGTTTGTTGTGATCCACACAGTCAAAGGCTTTGGGATAGTCAATAAAGCAGAAATAAATGTTTTTTTTTCTGGAACTCTCTTGCTTTTTTGATGATCCAATGGATGTTAGCAATTTGATCTCTGGTTCCTCTGCCTTTTCTAAGTCCAGCTTGAACATATGGAAGTTCATGGTTCATGTATTGTTGAAGCCTGGCTTGGAGAATTTTGAGTATTACTTTACTAGCACGTGAGATGAGTGCAGTTGTGTGGTAGTTTGAGCATTCTTTGGCATTGCCTTTTTTTGAGACTGGAATGAAAGGTGACCTTTTCCAGTCCTGTAGCCACTGCTGAGTTTTCCACATTTGCTGGCACATTGAGTGCATCACTTTCATAGCATCATCTTTTAGGACTGGAAATAGTTCAATTGGAATTCCATCACCTCCACTAGCTTTGTTCATAGTGATGCTTCCTAAGGCCCACTTGACTTCTCATTCCAGGATGTCTTGCTCTAAGTGAGTGATCACACCATCATGATTATCTGGGTCATGAAGATCTTTTTTGTATAGTTCTGTGTATCTTTGCCACCTCTTCTTAATATCTTATGCTTCTGTTAGGTCCATACCATTTCTGTCCTTTGTTGAGCCCATCTGTACATGAAATGTTCCCTTGGTATCTCTAATTTTCTTGAAGAGATCTCTAGTCTTTCCCATTCTATTGTTTTCCTCTATTTCTTTGCACTGGTCACTGAGGAAGGCTTTATTATCTCTCCTTGCTATTCTTTGGATCTCTGCATTCAAATGGGTATGTCTTTCCTTTTCTCTTTTGCTTTTTGCATCTCTTCTTTTCACAGCTACTTGTAAAGCAAGATTAGAACTCTTTTTTACATTTTTATATGATATGATAGACTTAAATTTAACTGTTTATATAGGTGAATGCATAAATAAGTGAAAATTTATATAGAGCTTCCCTGGATGCTCAGATGGTAAAGAATCTGCCTGCAGTTCAGGAGACCTGAGTTCGATACCTGGGTCAGGAAGGTCCCCTGAAGAAGGAAATGGCTACCAACTCCAGTATTCTTGCCTGGAGAATTCCATGGATAGAGCAGCCTGCAAGGCTATAATCCATGGGGTCACAAACAGTCAGACACAACTGAGCAGCTAATACTTTCACTTTCACTTTTTCATGGGTGAATTTTCTTATCCAAAACCCCAGAGGTCAAATGAGCTTCAGAATACTGGGGAAAAAAATGGATTAGAGAAATACAATATGGTGTATATACCATATATTACATAGAATTGACAGTGAGGTATAGGGCAATATGCCATAATCAAATAGGTTAATATTTCTGCCATTACATATAGATATCCACACTAAATACATAGCCTTTTGACAGGTCTATTTAGGTTTTCTTCTAAATGAATTACCCAAAATTTTACAACACATTTCTAATATTGCAATTACAAAATGACTTGGGAATTCCCTGGTAGTTCAGTGGTTCAGCCTCAGCGCTTTCACTGCTGAGGCCTAAGTTCAGTCCCTGGACCAGGAACTAAGATTCCCCCAAGTCACACGGTGCAGGATGTATATATACATATCTGTATTAAAATATGATTTTGTAGATACTAGGAAATTCATAGTCAATACTGTCACAGGAGGTTACTGCTTCTAATTCCTTCCTTTGATAATAAAATAATGTATTATCATGATGGGTCAGATGCAGTTACCAGATAAATGAATATAGGAGGTATTTTTTTTTTTTACCTTTTTGTATAATTATGCAGATTGAACTTAAAAGAATAGAGCATAAATAATATAGACCTCATCTTAACAGTCTAAAAAAGATGTCCTGGACTGATCCATAATTGGTAACACCTTGGACTGGCTTCAAGATCATCTTGTCAATAATTTCCAGGTATCACTTATTAAAATGTCCTTAGCTCTTTAAAGGCAGAGGAAACATAAAACCTATTTTCTACCATGCAGCTTTCCAAAAGTCAAATTTCTTGTACCATAATGCTATCAGCCTTCATTATCATCAATTAAAAAATAATAAATTTGCAGTTCTAGGAAATCCTGAGTAGTGTTTATTAAAGAAGAAAATTCCTTCTTAAATAAGTTTCCTTAAAATCTGTATCTCAATAGCTTCCAAATATTTTCAGAAGACTGCTGATAATTGTTCTGGCAATACCTATAGTAATATTTTTAGTTAACAATGAGACATTTTAGAAAGCTAGATTGTTCCCCTTATTATACTCAGGTAGAATAATACTTCAGAAGATTTGCAGAAACTCATGTGACATATAAAAAAGATTCTTTCCCTAGTCAGTTTATTAACTTGACCATATTTACTGGCATTGTTTCAAAGTCAAATTGTGCAAATAAACCATTTAAAAGATTTAATACTCTACTTGCAATGCAGCCATAAATAACAGTTTCTTTTAAAAGATGAATTATTAAAATTATAATAGTTTCAGAAGTTTAATATTTTTCTTTATTCCATAAATCATCTTATATTCATAAAAAATTTTTTTCATGAGTTTTCTCTGACTGTCTAATAGTCACTGTCTGATTATCAAGAAACAATTGTCTTTAGGACTTTTAAGAATGCAGGTATAAACAATCATTTAAATATACACATTTTTTCCTAATTTCTTTTTTCAGTGCATATTACATAACACAGTAACATTTACAGCCAAAAAGGAAAGGAAATTTTCACTGTACAACAAGTTAATCAAAGCCAAGATGAAGTTTCTTTTCCACTGAAAATTTGTTAGATAGTTCTAAGTCACAATCATAAAAGTACACATGACAAGAGAAACTTCATGCTGGTGAAACTTCATGCTTGTAAAACTTCTACTGAACCACTCTGCACAGGAGGATGTGGAAGTAAGAAGACCAGTAACAAAATGATTCTAACGTTTTACTTTTCATTCTGCTCATATCTGTCCCTTCCTTATTAATGGGCATACTGAAAATTAATCCCACTGGGGCTACTGGGGTAATTCCACAAAGATTTATTCCATTCCTGGGCTGGACATAACAACATTCAGAAATTGTATAATGCACTCTCTGGGTCCATAGGTTAGATATCACAGCCAGTCAGAAATTAAAACACTCCATAGGTCAATTCACATTTATTGATGCTATTCAGAAATAATAAACATATGATCAATGAAATATAGAATTTCAGTCAACTTGCTGACTTTGCAATGACACCAATAAATATTTCAAAGCACTTCCTTTTAAGTACCTAAAGGTATACTAAAGAACAGAACAGAACATTGGTAAATGAGACAATTAAGACCAAAAACAAAAGAAAACCCACATAGACAATTTAGTATCTGCCTTTAATTTAGTTCAAGAATACACAAGTAGATTTAGTCCCCAGACACAATGTTACTTTTCCAGTTGGAGCAGCAAAGCAAGTAAATGCTGTCAAATCAGACAAGACTCCAAATTGTCATTGTGACAACTTCATCTCAGACTGTCAACATGCCACACATTTTTCCAGATACCTCTGGGGTGCAGACTCAGTAACCTTTCCACTTACAACCCCCTACCTACTCCCTCATTGTCCCAAAGCCACAAGGGATCTAAAATGGAAAATACCTTTTTTTCTAGGAATTTTTTGGTTAAAAACGTCCTTTTAAGTTGAAGTCAAAAATAGTAAGAGAAAATTCAAGAAGCAATAGACAAAACAGTATCTCTACAAGTGTGTGTGTAGGTCATTTAGTCGTGTCCGACTCTTTGTGATGCTGTGGACTGTAGCCCACCAGGCTCCTCTGTTCATGGGATTCTCCAGGCAAGAATACTGGAGTGGATTGTCATTCCCTTCTCTACAAAGATAAGCATAAAAAAGGCATAAGAAATAAATGAGCAAAGACATAGTAGAATGAAATAAATGAAACAGAAAAGGGAGGGAATTTTAGAGCAAAATGAAGGAATAATAGTAATAATAAGAGGAATTATTACTTGAATTTTCCTGATATGAAAAGCCTTCTTGGGTATTAATAAATCTTTTAAATTTCAGAGATCAGTATCAAATTAGCCCTTTTGCTATGTAAATTTGACTAAATAATATGAATCCCCCTCAGAAAAAGGTGTACAAGGTGCTGTGGATCAACTGATTGATAGATACAGATTACGATATAGATACCTATGTCTCTATTTGCATCTACATCTAAGTATATGGATTTATTTTCTCTCATTTTTTCCATTATTCAAGATTATACTACCAATCTGTTTTCTCTGCAGTTTTGTTCTGACTTCTTATGGTCTGTACTCATTCTTCCAGGAGAGAAAACTCAAATGTGAGCATGGCATGGTGATGGGGAGAGGGGAGGGCAATTGTTGGAGGAAGGACAGAGGAAATTCCTAAATTAAAGGAATAGTGAGATTTATTTTCTTCACAGGCTAATACAGGCACATTTATGGTCATGAGGTGAGGTTCACTAGCTAATTTTCCAAACCTTCATAGGCATATATGGAAAAGTTAGAATGGGCATCTTTGCACCTGGAGTCTAACAGAAGAAAACAAGCTGTTATTATATACATCTCTGTAGATGCTCATGCTTTGATGGAAAAAATGTCTAGAACAATTGGACAACAAAGTGACATAAATCCTGACAGTTTAAAAATGCGTCACCTACAATGTGTCCAGAATCAGTCTTTCTGAAGGATAATTACGGTGGGACCCAAGTTCTGTCAAGTATATTTTCTTCCAAGAAGTCCCTGGTGCTTCCAAGCACAGTCCCTGCTGGAGATACATTCTAGGCTCCAAAATGAACAGAATGTTAAAAACTAACAAGATTTGTGAGAGTCTCTTCTTGGCAAATTTGATAAAAATTAATGTTTATTAAGATTTTATTAGCTCCACAGTACTAAAAGAGAGGATATGACATTTAAACATATACACTGACATGTATATATTTAAAGATAGATAATGAAATATAAATGAAAGATTATGAATATAAATACTGATAGAAAAACAAGTGATTAAGTGAGAGAAAGACTGCAATTAACTTGTCCTTACTCCTTGTTTGCCCACCTGAACCAAGTCAGACTGAATCTTTGATATAAATACACATTCTAAGATATCCAAGGGTGGACAGTTTATCTCTTAAAAATCTCTATTACAAATGCATCTCTCCATCTTCTCTACCTAGTTCTAGGTACCATGACAATTTGTTTGGAATACTATAACAGTCTATGAGTTTGTCTAATCTTATCTAATGATGTTCCACTTTCCTTGATTACCCACAGAACAACCAGAATTATTTTTTAAAGTGAATCTGATCATGTCATCCAGGAACATATACACCGTGTTGCTGAGTGAAAGCTACAAGGTAAAGCATGATATTCCCCCTACCTTTCCAGTCAGATATTGTAGCATATTCTCTTTTCTTCTCTTACATCACAAGAGTCTTCATTTAGGCTTCTGAAGTCACCATACTGCTCCTGCCATGAGGGTTTTTGCAAATATTTTCTCCTTTATCTGTAAAGATCTTCCTGTCCACTCATTGCTTCATTAACTCCTTGAAGGTTTCAAATATCATTCCCCAGAAATGCCTTTCTGGCTCTTCCCCACAGAGCCACAATTCTATGAAACTCTGCTTCACAGCACATTAGTATGGGTGCATTTCAACATTACTTGTCATGAGAGAAGTCCATGACATTGTACAGGAGGCAGCGATCAAGACCATCCCCAAGAAAAAAGGAATGCAAAAAGGCAAAGTGGTTGTCTGAGGAGGCCTTGCAATAGCTATGAAAAGAAGAGAAGTGAAAGGCAAAGGAGAAAAGGAAAGATATTCCCATTTGAATGCACAGATCCAAAGGATAGCAAGGAGAGATAAGAAAGCCTTCCTCAGTGATCAGTGCAAAGAAATAGAGGAAAATAATAGAATGGGAAAGACTAGAGATCTCTTCAAGAAAATTAGAGATACCAAGGGAACTGTTCATGCAAAATGGGCAAAATAAAGGACAGAAATGGTATGGACCTAACAGAGGCAGAAGATACTAAGAAGAGGTTGCAAGAATACCCAGAAGAACTATCCAAAAAAGATCTTCAGAACCCAGATAACCATGATGGTGTGATCACTCACCTAGAACCAGACATCCTGGAATGTGAAGTCAAGTGGGCCTTAGGAAGCAACACTACAAACAAAGCTAGTAGAGGTGATGGAATTCCAGTTGAACTATTTCCAATCCTAAAGGATGATGCTATGAAAGTGATGCACTCAATATGCCCGCAAATGTGGAAAACTCAGCAGTGGCCACAGGACTGAAAAAGGTCAGTTTTCATTCCAATCCCAAAGAAAGGCAATGCCAAAGAATGCTCAGACTACCACACAATTGCACTCATCTCCCACGCTAGCAAAGTAATGCTCAAAATTCTCCAAGCCAGGTTCAACAGTACATGAACCGTGAACTTCCAGATGTTCAAGCTGGATTTAGAAAAAGGAGAACTAGAGATCAAATTGCCAACATTCACTGGATCACCAAAAAAGCCAAAGAGTGCCACAAAACTATCTACTTCTGCTTTATCGATCATGCAAAGCCTTTGACTATGTGGATCACCACAAACTGTGGAAAATTCTTAAAGACATGGGAATACCAGACCACCTGACCTCCCTCTTGAGAAATCTGTATGCAGGTCAAGAAGCAACAGCTAGAACTGGGCATTAAACAACAGACTGGTTCCAAATTGGGAAAGGAATATGTCAAGGCTGTATACTGTCACCCTACTTTTTTAACTTATATGCAAGGGACATCATGAGAAATGCTGGACTGGTTGAAGCACAAGCTGGAATCAAGATTGCCAGGAGAAATATCAATAACCTCAGATATGCAGATGACACCACACTTAAGGCAGAAAGCAAAGAAGAACTAAAGATCCTCTTGATGAAAATGAAATAGGAGAGTGAAAAAGTTGGCTTAAAACTCAACATTCAGAAAACTATGATCATGGCATCTGGTCCCATCACTTCATGGCAAATAGATGGGGAAACAGTGGCTGACTTCACTTTTGGGGAGTTCCAAAATCACTGCAGATGGTAACTGCAGTCATGAAATTAAAAGATGTTTGTTCCTTGGAAGAAAAGCTATGACCAACCTAGACAGCATATTAAAAAGCAGAGACATTACTTTGCCAACAAAGGTTCATTTAATTAAAGCTATGGTTTTCCCAGTAGTCATGTATGAATATGTGAGTTGGACTATAAAGAAAGCTGAGTGCCAAAGAATTGATGCTTTTGAACTGTGGTGTTGGAGAAGACTCTTGAGAGTCTCTTGGACAGCAAGGCAATCCAACCAGTCCATCTTAAAGGAAATGAGCCCTGAATATTCATTGGAAAGACTGATGTTGAAGCTGAAACTCCAATACTTTGGCCACCTGATGCAAAGAACTGACTCATTGGAAAAGACCCTGATGCTGGGAAAGATTGAAGGCTGGAAGAGAAGGAGACAACAGAGGATGAGATGGTTGTATGGCATCACTGACTCAATGGACGTGAGTTTGAGTAAACTCCGGGAGTTGGTGATGGACAGGGAGGCCAGGCGTGCTCTAGTCCATGGGGTTGCAAAGAGTCAGACACAACTGAGCAACTGAACTGAACTAAAAATGCGCTAATACTTCACTCCCACACTCACTAGGATAACTATAGTAATTTTTTTTTATAATGAAACATAAGTGTTGATAAGAATGTGGATAAATCAGAGCACACATAACATGGCTAACGAGAATATAAAATATAGTAAAGTTGCAGAGACAACAGTTTGATGCTTCCTTGAAAAAGGTGAACATAGAAATACCCAGAAACCCTAATTCTGTGTGTATACCCAAAGAAATTAGCCAAGGACTCAAACAAATTATGTGTACATGAACTTAACAGGAGCATCATTCACAACAGATAAAAGATGGAAACAACCCAAATGTCCGCCAACAAATGATTACATAAAATCTGGTGAAAATTAAGTCGCTCAATCATGTCTGACTTTGCAACCCCATGGAATAGTCCGTGGAATTCTCCTGGCCAGAATACTGGAGTGGGTTGCCATGCCCTCCTCCAGGGGATCTTCTCAGTCCAGAGACTGAACCCAGGTCTCCCACATTGCAGGGAGATTCTTTACCATCTGAACCACCAGGGATGCCCAAGAATAGTGGAATGGGTAGCCTATCCGTTCTCCAGCAGATCTTCCCAAACCAGGAATCAAACTGGGGTCTCCTGCATTGCAGGCAGATTCTTTACCAGCTGGGCCACCAGGGAAGCCCTATTTAAATATATAAACACATGAATATTATTAGTTAGCCATAAAAAGGAATAAAGTACTAGCACATACTACCATGTGGATGAGCTTCAAAACCAATATGCTAAGTAAAAGTAGACAGACATAAATGTTTACATGTTTTATTATTCAATTCATATGAAATATTTAGAGTAGGTAAATCCATAGGACAGAAAGCAGATTTGTGGTTTCCAGGGGTTGGTGAAATGTGAGCATAGGGGAAAATAAGGAGTGACTACTTAATGGGTACAAAATTTTCTTTGGGGCAACAAAAATGTTTGGAGACATATAGAAGTAGTGGTTGTACAACATTCTGAATGACTATGAACTGGGTACTTTAAGATGGCTAATTTTTTGTAAATTTTGACTAAGGAAAACATACTGAAGAAGGGCTTTTTTAAATGGCCAAGTAAAAAGCTTAGCAAATTTTCTCCACGCAAAGCCACAATAAAACTGGCTAAAATTGCCGAAAACAAACATTTCAGAGCTCTGAAAATTAATCACAGGTATACAAAAATGCAGTAATATGCTTATTTAAGAAAAACTACTCCACCTCCAAAAAACAATGGGAGTCTGTGTAGCATTTTATCCTGGGGCTGCTTCTACCCCTTCACTGGTTCCCAGCTCCTTACTGCTGTATTTACCAGGGCATGACAAGCTGTAAAGGGCATCAGCTTTCTTTCCAGACAGGGAAAAAATTGATCTGGAGTAGAGCTTGATAAGGCCCATGCCTTGAGGTGCTATCAAAAGCAACAGCTATCTCTGTGACAATCAGGAAAAGCCAATATCATAGCTTACATAAGGTTACAATACTGGTTGGAGTTAGCGATAGACCTTCAGACAAACTTAAGAAATTTTTTGGAGAGATCCAGTGAAAGAGACAGCCACTGTGGGCCTTGATCAATTCCCACATACTCCTGGTGTCAGAAAGGCTATGAACGTAATCACAAGATAATGAAGACAGACCTAGCTATCATACTTTCCTGATTGTGAGGCCTTGCACATGCAGAAAGTAAAAGCTGAGGCATATTCATAAAGTGTCTGAATTTTGTGTTTCTCAACTCACACACAGATCCACTGGCAAAGGATGGGTATCTTACTGGCTCCAGATATTTAAGAATGACCTCAGATTTATCACTGTCTGAAAAATAAGCTGATTCAGGGGAAATTAGGAAGCCAGACTTAAAAAAAAATGAAATAAATTAAAAACATAAGGAAGAGAAGACATCAATCATGCACACTGAGGGCAAGCTAAAATCCACACAGTTAATCCAGGCAAATCTCTAAACAACTGAACATTAATAGCAAAAACAGTAACTCCTGGAGGTGGGAGGAGGGATAGCTCATAACCCAGAGTTACTAAAGTATGCTATCAAATTATCCAGTTTCCAACAATAAGATAGCAAGATATTTAATGAAACAAAAAAAAATTATAATCCATACACTGGGAAAAGTAGTTAGTAGAAACTGTCTCTGAGGGGCCCCCAATGATGGACTTGGCAGATAAAAACTTCAAAATATTTGTTGCAATTATGCTTAAAATTTTTTTCTTATAAAACATATTTTAGGACTTCCCTGGCAGTCTAGTGATTAAGACTCCATGCTGTAACTGCAGGTGACACAAGTTTGATCTCCAGTCAGAGAACCAAGATGGATCTTAGTTTCCTGACCAGAGATCGAACTTTATACAGGCTTCCCTTGTGGCTCAGCTGGTAAAGAATCCACTTGCAATGCGGGAGACCTGGGTTCAATCCCTGGGTTGGGAAGACCCCCTGGAGAAGAGAAAGGCTACCCACTCCAGTATTCTAGCCGGAGAATTCCATGGACTATACAGTTCATGGGGTCACAAAGAGTTGAACACAACTGAGTGACTTTCACTTTCATATATATATATATAAACATGTTTTAGAAGGCAGAAAGCTTAGCAACAATGATTCATCAAATATAGAATATCAATCAAGAGGTTAAATGCTTTTCCAAAAAAAAGAAATTTTAGAGTTGGAACAATACAGTAAATGAAATGAAAATTTTATTGGAATGATTCAATAGCAGATTTGAGTAGCAGAAAAAAAAGTACCAGCTAATTTGAAGATAGATAAATAGAGATCATCTAATCTTAAAAGGAAGGGGAAATAAGACTGAAGAAATATGAACAAAGTCTCAGAGACCTGTCAGAAAACTTCAGGTGCACCAACATATAAATAATAGGAGTCCCAGAAAGAAAGCAGAAAGAGAAAAGGGCTGAAAAATATTTGAAGGAATAACTGTTGAGGCTTCCAAAATGTGTCCCCAAAACATGAATTGCATATCAGTAGTTGAATGGATAAAGAAAACATGGTGGAATATATATAGTGGAGGATCACTCAACCATAGAAAATGAAGCTTTGCCATTTGTGACAACATGCGTGGATAGAGGAGTGCATATTATATTAAATAAAATAAGCCAGAAACAGAGAAAGACAAATACTATATGATCTCACTGATATGTGGAATACATAAAAAAAAATTAAAAATATGAAAACAGACTCATAGAGAAAAAACAGGTGGTTGCCAGAGGGGAGTGGGTGAGGGAGGTGAAATAAGTGAAGGGAATTGAGAGGTACAAACCTCCAGTAACATAATAAAAAGTCATGGAAATATGATACCAGCATGAAGAAAATGGTCAACAATGTTGTAACAACTTTGTTGAAGCCAAGATTGTTAGTAGACTTATCACAGTGATAATTTCCTAATGTATGCAAACATCCAATCATTAGTGCATGCTAAGTCACTCAGTTGTGTCTGACTCTTTGCAACCCTATGGACTGTAACCCGTCAGGTTCCTCTGTCCATGGGGTTCTCCAGGCAAGAATACTGGAGTGGATTGTCATTTCCTCCTCCAGGGAATCATCCCAACCCAGGGATCAAACCCGAGTCTCATGTCTCCTTCATTGGCAGATGGCTGTTTATCACTAGCGCCACCTGGGAAGCCCAATCACTACCTAACATAACAGTATACAGCAACTATATTTTGATTCAAAAAATAAATGAGAAATAAAGTTATCTCCATTTGAACAAAAAATGAAAGAATTAATTATTAACACACCTTTCTTACAAGTAATAAGAAAGTCCTTTAAGCTGAAAGTGAAAGACACCAGATGGTAACCTGATGCCATATAAAGAAATAGAGCACTGTAAATGCAGTATAAATATATGTATCTTCTTGTTATCCTTTAACAGATGTTTATGAAAGATAATTTTGTTAAAAAAAAAAGTTATAAAATAATTGTAAAACTGTACTGCTAAGCCAACAGTACAGTTTTACAATTATTTTATAACTTTTTTTTTAACAAAATTATCTATATGAAATTTATTTCTATAAATAAAAATGCATTTATAATATTCTGTATATACTTAGAACATATATAGAAATTATAAATATAATATATACATTATATACTAGCAAAAGGAATATGGAGATATTGAGGTTTAATGGAGGAAGAAAATTAAAGCAGATATGCAGATAGTAATTCAATCCACAGGATAAAAAGGAAAAAATAAAAAGGAGAGCACCAGAAAATATAAATATGTGAGTTATTTATAAAAAATGCAAATTATTTTTGTCCTATTTTGTCCTATTTTTTTCCAAACTTCAAGAGGCATAGATTATATGAATCAATAATTATCATACTTTCTTACTGAGTATATCAAATCCTAAAAGATGATGCTGTGAAAGTGCTGCACTCAATATGTCAGCAAATTTGGAAAACTCTGCAGTGGCAACAGGACTGGAAAAGGTCAGCTTTCATTCCAACCCCAAAGAAAGGCAATGCCAAAGAATGTTCAAACTACTGCACAGTTGTACTCATGTCACACGCTAGTAAAGTAATGCTCAAAATTCTCCAAGCCAGGCTTCAGCAAAACGTGAACCATGAATTTCCAGATGCTCAAGCTGGATTTGGAAAAGGCAGAGGAACCAGAGATCAAATTGCCAACATCTGCTGGATCATCGAAAAAGCAAGAAAGTTCCAGAAAAACATCTATTTCTGCTTTATTGACTATGCAGAAGCCTTTGACTGTGTGGATCACAATATACTGTAGAAAACTCTGAAAGAGATGAGAATACCAAACCACCTGACCTGAGTTTTGAGAAATCTGTATGCAGGTCAGGAAGCAACAGTTAGAACTGGACATGGAACAATAGACTGGTTCCAAATAGGAAAAGGAGTATGTCAAGGCTATAGATTGTCACCCTGCTTATTTAACTTTATGCAGAGTACATCATGAGAAACACTGGGCTGGATGAGGCACAAGCTGGAATCAAGATTGCCAGGAGAAATATCCTGGCAATTGTATCTAACAGTTGAAACCACCCTTATGGCAGAAAGCGAAAAGGAACTAAAGAGCTTCTTGATGAAAGTCAAAGAGGAGAGTGAAAACGTTGGCTTAAAGCTCAACATTCAGAAGACGAAGATCATGGCATCTTGTCCTATCACTTCATGGCAAAATAAATGGGTAAACAGTGGAAACAGTGAGAGACTTTATTTTTTTGGGCTCCAAAATCACTGCAGATGGTGATTGCAGCCATGAAATTAAAAGACACTTACTCCTTGGAAGGAAAGTTATGACCAACCTAGACAGCATATTGAAAAGCAGAGACATTACTTTGCCAACAAAGGTCCATCTAGTCAAGGTTATGTTTTTTCCAGTAGTCATGTATGGATATGAGAGTTGGACTATAAAGAAAGCTGAGTGCCGAAGAATTGATCCTTTTGAACTGTGGTGTTGGAGAAGACTGCTGAGAGTCCCTTGGACTGCAAGGAGATCCAACCAGTCCATCCTAAAGGAGATCAGTCCTGGGTGTTCATTGGAAGGACTGATGTTGAAGCTGAAACTCCAATACTTTGGCCACCTCATGTGAAGAGCTGACTCATTTGAAAAGACCCTGATGCTGGTAAAGATTGAAGGCAGGAGGAGAAGGGGACGAAAGAGGATGAGATGGTTGGATGGCATCACCAACTCAATGGACATGAGTTTGGGTGGGCTCCAGGAGTTGATGTTGGACAGGGAGACCTGGCATGCTGTGGTTCATGGGGTTGCAAAGAGTCAGACACGACTGAGCAACTGAACTGAACTGATATATACATTATGTATATTAGTTGTACAAGGAGTGGGGAGAAATAAAATATAGTAGAGCAGAGTATCTATACATCATAAAAATTTGGTTAATATTAATCTAATCTAGATTGTGATCATTTAAACTGTACACATGTAAATCTCTATAACAACTACTAATATTGCTGAAACAATTAGATTTCCGTGTGCTAACACACGTTTACTGCCATCTAAAAACACCAAAACAAAAACAAGCAAAAAAGACCACACATTTGATCATCAACCTAAATGTAAAGACTGAAGCTATATAACGTTTAGAAGAAAACAGAAAATCTTCCTGATCTTAAAGCAACACACAAAATAGAAACAAAATAATAAAGTAAACTTTATGAAAATTAAAAGTTTTGCTCCTCAAAAGACACCATTAATGAGTATTAAAACTATAAGTCAGACTGGAGGAAAAATGTTTAAGTTAAATTGTGGCACTAGTGGTAAAGAACCTGCCTGCCAATGCGGGAGATGTAAGAGACGTGGGTTCGATCCCTGGATGGGGAAGATCCCCTGCAGGAGGTCATGGCAACCCACTCCAGTATTCTTGCCTGGAGAATCCCATGGACAGAGGAGCCTGGCAGGCTACAGTCCATGGGGTCATAAAGAGACAGACATGACTGAAGTAACTTAGCATATAGCACACAAACAACTTATACCTAGAACATACAAAGAACTTAATAAAACAAATAGAACAATCAAAAAGTTATTAGAAATCAGAATGAACATTTCAACAAAGAAGATATAGTTAAATAACATGAAAAGTGCTAAAAACATTAGTCATTAGGGAAATGCAAATTAAAACCACAAGAGGATGCCACTTTATATTCACAATAATGACTATGTTCAAAAAGACAGACAAACCACATGCTGCCTAGGATGTGAAGAAACTGGAACAGGTAAGCATTGCTGGGAGGTGTACAAAACCATATAGCTACTTTGGAAAACAGTTTGTCAAGTTCATTAATAATTAAAGATAAATTTACCATAAAACCCAGCAATTCAACTGTTAGGTTTCTAATCAACAAGATGAAAACATACATCCATACAATGAATGTGCAGGTGACAGCACATTATTCATGATAGGCAAAAAGTAAAAAAAATAAAAATACAGATTTCCATCACCAAGTAAAACAAAAAGCAAAATGTCTATCCGTTCAGTGGAATGGTATTCAACAATAAAGTGTAACAGACAGCTGATGCATGTTCATATAGGGAATAATCTCAGCAACATTATATTGGGTTGGCCAAAAATGCCGTTGAAGCTTTTCTATAACACCTTACCAAGTGAAAGAAGCCAAATCTTAAAAACCACATATTGTATAATTGCAATTACAGAAAATGTTCAAAAAAGAAAATCTATAAAACAGATTATTGGTTGCCTGGAGCTGGGAGTGGGAACAGAGATTGTCAGGAAATGGGCCTGAGGGATCTTTTGAAGATGATGGAAATGTCCTAAAACTGGATTGTGGTAATAGTTGCACAGCTCTATAAGTTTGTATTTTAAAAAAATCACTGACTTGTATACTTAACTAGGCAGATTTTAAATTATGTTAATTGCCTCTCAAAGAAGTTGCTGTTATAAATAATCGAAGAATAGCAACTTGAATGATCAGATGATTATCGGAAAGAGTTCAGTCCAGGTCAGTCACTCAGCTGTGTCCGACTCTTTGTGACCCCACAGACTGCAGCATGCCAGGCTTCCCTGTCCATCACCAACTCCCAGAGCTTGCTCAAACTCATGTCCATCAAGTCAGTAGTGAATACAGAATATATTTGTTTTCAGTAAAATATGCTGACTTCTTCCTTACCACTAAATATCAAATTCATGTTCAAATTGCAACCCTTTTGTCACATCTGGCTACATGCTAGTGCAAACTGTAAGGCATGTTTCTGTCTCAGGGCCTTGGTATCTGCAACCGTTCTGTGTGGCTTGCAGTTCCAGAATCCATATGACATCTTCATGGCTTGTTCCTTCACTTAAGTACTTTGATTAAGTACTTAATCAATTAAAGTACTTAAGTACTTTCATTAAGTACTTTGATCAGGTGTCACTTTTTTGAAAAGAACTTTATCTGAAATAGGCCCTCTCTCCTCTCATCTCCTTCAGTTTACACATTATTTTTTCCCCTCATTACATTTCTTTTAAGTTCATTATTAAATAAGAGAAGTGCCCTGGAATAGTATCCAACATACGTTAGGATCTCAACAAATATCTACTGAATGAATGAATCACATCACAGATACAACTGTTAGTAACAAGAGAAATTGAAACTATCTTGAGAAAATGTTTATAAAATACAGAGAGATTAAACATAAACAAACATGTGCATTTGTTTCACTAGCTGTAACATACATTATCAAAGCTTGAACAGATTTACTAAATATTCATTTCAGAAAAATTTCCAGTGGAATCAAATATAGAAGAAAAAATTGCCCTAAATGGTAGTTGAACCCTCTATTTCCATCTGGAATTGTTTTGCATTGATATCCATTCTGGATTCATTCCTTTGGCTAGGTTTATCACTGGCTTATTTAAATGGACCATTGATGCCAAAGGCCTTTGTAGTTATCATTAATGAAAAAGAATTCTTATACTGACCCAGTCAATGAATAGGAAAGCTTTTGTTAGAACATCCCATGGTCACTCTTATGTACAGAAAAAGAATCCCCATCTTTTCATCCAAATAGTAGAACAGAAAGAATATTAAAACAGGAGATTGTCTTGAAAGGTAAGAGAGCTTGTTTCATAGATTATCTTGTTCATGGTTTAATGATTAAACCTAAGATGTTAAGAGAACATAACATAAGAGAACATAAGAGAAAATTAGTGGCAAAAGGTTTTTCCTGTTGTCATTACTTGTGGAGTCAACCCCATTATCGTCTACTCTTCGTTTCTCACTGTCCCCTCTATTACTGCTTTTTAAGAGAGAGGCAGTAACTTGTGTGTGTGTGTGTGGTTTTCTAGGAGAAAGTGAACATAAAGTTGCCCAGTTCCTTCCTCTTTTTTTATTCTCTTGGAAGATGGGTGCTTGCAGGCATCACAAGTTCTGCTTGGTTCTGTCCCTGGGGAGAGAGGTCTGCCCTTGGCCACTCCTGCCATGACTGGGTGAGCAAATCTGACAAATCTTGGCACTCAGTATTAGCAAGATGTCCTGCCCACATTCTCTGATATCACTTTTATCAGCAGTAAAGATAACCTTTCAGCCCTCATTTAGCTTATTCCTTTTTATAATGACAGGATTTCAAAAAATCAGGCAGAGGAGCCTTTTTTGATTAGTCTGCCTCAAATAATTCCAAATAGGTCTTAACTGACTAGTGTTAATGTCTTAACTGAAAAAACAGAAGCAGTGAGAATTAGGGAGTACTTAAGTCCCTAACGTTCTTTTGCATTATTTTATAACGTGTCAGTTCCCTTAGTTACTAAAAGGTCTTGCAACGTCTTTCTAATTAAATTAAAGGCATAGGCTAAGAGAAAAAGGACACTTTCTTTGGTTTAAACTCATTAGATATTTTTATATATTTCTGCCACTCCATAAACTGTAAATGAATACAGAGAGGAATGACTGTAGAGAACAGAAAATATCTGAAATAAGAGACTAAGATTGCTCTTTTTCCAGTCTAATAATTTAGGGACAGTTTGATCCAAACCATCTGAAATGACAGGAGGGAAAAATGGATGAAAAATTGATGAAACTACTTTTAACCAAAACACTTTTTAAGGATTTTTGGTGCACATTTTCCAGAATGTTATGTCAAATAAACAACTACTCTAATATAAAGGACCCATAGTATCAATTATTATCACTGTCAATCAAAGAATGAAAGCATTTGACAATGGGCCTTGACAGAACCGACTATTATGATTGTTCTGCAACGTTAGAAATATGTAAATGAAGACACTTCAAGAAGATTTTGACACAACAGGTTTAACAGATAGGGCCTAATTATGTCAGTCAGTGGAATTCAATTACCAGGAGGAATGGATGGACATCCTTGATGCAGAGCTTGGATTATATCTGCAGGTATATTTTTAAGATCTACTTTCAAAAAAGGAAAGAAATATAAGTTCTCAGTTCCTTGAGATTCCTTTTTAAGGTATTATGACCCTCCATTTTAATATTCACTAGAAAAATAACTATTCTATTAAAAATATATCATATTCAAGAGGATAATTTAAATATTTAAATTTTGAATAACAGGACTTTCCAGGTGGCACAGTGGTAAAGAATCCACCTGCAGTGAGGAGATGTAGGTTTGATCCCTGGGTCAGGAAGATCCCCTAGAGGAGGAAACGGCAACCCACTCCAATATTCTTGCCTGGGAAATCCCATGGACAGTGTCAGTTTAAGTCTTAGAGTTATGACTTAGGTTATAATGCAGCTTTAAATATCCAGAACAGGATGGAGAGTGGAAATAATTCACATAAGTTAGGAATCAGAAAACTTTATTCTTAGGCTGACAGTCACTACTTTATGGTCTTAAATAAACTATAACATACTTGAATCTCTATATGCTTATCTGTAAACTGAACAGACTAGTCTAGATCTAGGTCAAATCCGAGGGCAACTCACTGGATTTGTGGTATCCACAAATTACTTGAAATTTGGAGCACTGTTTTACATACATACATACATATATATATATATATATATATATATATATATATATATATATATATATATATATATATAAAATTTTGGAATGACAGGTCCTGTGTCTTTTAGCAGATTTTCAAAGGGATGCTAAACCCCAAGAAGTGAGTAATAAGATCAGAGTAAAGCCTTCAGTTTGAAACTTCCATGATTTTATGAAAGTCAAATGAAAACAGAATCATTAAAGTAGCCTGTAGTATGTAATCAAAAATGTCTTAGAATTTAAAACTTTATAAGCCAGAGATATCACGTCTTATTTTATTTAGAATGTTTCAAAATATTTGTTTGGTCAAATGATATTGTGTTCCCACTCATCGTTAATAATTTCCCCTAACATTACTTTGCCAACAAAGGTCTGTAGTCAAAGCTATGGTTTCTCCTGTAGTCACGTATGGATGTGAGAGTTGGACCATAAAGAAGGCTGAGTGCCAAAGAACTGATGCCTTTGAACTGTAATATTGGAGAAAAGTCTTGAGAGTCCCTTGGACAGCAAGGAGATCAAACCAGTCAATCCTAAAGGAAATCAATCCTGAATATTCATTGGAAGGACTGACGCTGAAGCTCCAATAATTTGGCCACGTGTTGTGAAGAGCCAACTCATTAAAAAGACCCTAACTCTGGGAAAGATTGAAGGTAGAAGGAGAAGGGGGCGACAGAGGATGAGACTGGATGGCATCACTGACTCACTGGACATGAGTTTGAGCAAGCTCCAGGAGATGGTGAAGGACAGGGAAGCCTGGCATGCTGTAGTCCATGGGGTCACCAAGAGTCAGACATGACGGAGTGACTGAATAACAGCAAAATATTTCACTAGAAAGATCTTATAAGAGAAAAGTATTGAAGAGTTACAGAAGGAACAATGAACAAAGTTGGTATTTCTTTCAGGAATTATTTTGTGGGTCTTGTGTTCTTCCGAAGAAGAAATGGTCCAATATCTAGTGTGTCCCCATCACTTGGAGTTTTCCTCACCTTCATTCAGTCATCAAATGTAGTTGAAACCTTGGATGCATTTTACCACTGCAGAAATAGAACGATTTTCCAGGTACTTCCTTACACTAAAACAACTTCAAAACATACTGAACAACTACTATTACTCAGGACATTTGTCAAAGTTTTCAGAGTTAAGATCTGCTTATTTTACACCTCCCTCCCTACTACAATGTGGTTCTCCAGGGGCAGTGATCTTTATTGGTTTTGTTCCTTAATACACAGTGTATCCCAAGATACATCCCTGGAACATTGCTGGCACACACAGGTACTGAATAAATACTTAATAAATATTAATATGTGTAAAACAAATGAATGATTATGTGTATATGTTTGGGGAGAAATACAAGAATGAAGTAACCAGCAGTGATGAAATTAAATTGCATCCCAAGAGGTATGATTCCTATAAGAAAAAAAATGTAGGTAGAGAAGGCAGCAGTCTCTTCAGTAGTTAATGTACGCATGTGTGTGTGTGCGTTCCGATACTCAGTCATGTCTGACTCTTTGTGGCCCCGGGGACTGTAGCCCACCAGGCTCCTCTGTCCACAGAATTCTCCAGGCAAGAATACTGGAGTGGTTGCCACTACCTCCTCCAGGAAATAGTTAATACAGGAAGTTAAACCAAAGGACTAAGACCTAGCACTCAGGAACAAGGAAGCAAGGGATCTTGTGCCTTATCTAAAACTTGACATTACCACCAGTGGCTATGCATTTCTTGGATAATATTTCTTTAGAAATCAGAATAGTGTTCTAAAATATTAATAGCATTTTAATGGCAAATAGACCAATGGACTAAATTCCAAATGATATGTAATTGCTAACCATTTTTTTTTTCTTATCTTAAAAGGTAAGTAGATACAGCAGGGACTTCCCTGGCATTCCAGTGGCTAAGACTCTGCACTCTCAATGCAGGGGGCCGGGGTTTGATCCCAGGTCAGGGAACTAGATCCCACATGTTGCAACTAAGAGTTTGAATGCTGCAACTAGAGATCCCAATCCCAGGTGCCACAAGTAAA
The DNA here is from genome assembly GCF_033118175.1 of Dama dama. Taxonomy (NCBI): domain Eukaryota; kingdom Metazoa; phylum Chordata; class Mammalia; order Artiodactyla; family Cervidae; genus Dama; species Dama dama. The sequence goes on from NC_083702.1 coordinate 33,223,752, forward strand.
TTACGGAGGAGTCAAATAAATACATAAATATTAAAAAAAGAAATCAACAACAACAAATATACAGCCATCACCTCACCTAGCTACCATTTAAAAACAAAAGACATATCAGTGGGAAAATCATAACAAGGATATAGCAATAAAGTGTTCTATTTAGAAAACGGTCTATAATATGGTGGAGTTATTTATACATGTGCAGGTTTGCTTATTTACAAAATAGCTACAGAAATTAGTCAAATTCCTCTGTGGCTCAGATGATAAAGAATCTGCCTACAATGTGAGAGATCTGAGTTCTATCCATGGGTTGGGAAGATCAGCCAGCAAAGGAAATGGCAACCCACACCATTATTCTTGCCTGGGAAATCCCTTGGACAGAAGAGGCTGGCTGGCTACAGTCCATGGGGTCACAAAGAGTCAGACACGACTAAGCAACTAACACACAAAAATAGAAAACAGTGTTCCTTATACTGCACATGTGTACATGCCCACATGTATGTGTACACACACACATGCAGATTCATCTCACCTAAATAAAAATAACCACCATGATCACTCATATCAATGACATGATAACAGTTCCTATTTTTTAAGGATTGGATAATTTGTTTCACTTTGCTAACACTACAAATAAATGCTTTGTGACTACATTTTATTATTTTTCCTTTCCATCTATTCTCTTTTTATTTCTCCAAAAGAAAGGGATTCTATATATTTTTTTGTCAACTTCTATTTGTAGAGTACGAAGAGCTATTGACAACTCTGGCCCATTTTGAGAGTTGTCCCTTTGTGGTAACAACTCCTTTGTTGCTCATTCTTCTTGCTGTGCCTGCAACCTGATTCATGCCTGAGTTGATTAGGGATAAAATCACCTTAACACTGGAGGCACAGGTTAACATTAACTGTCCTCAAGTAACAAGGATAAATAAACTGCAATTGGTGATGAGTTTCACTTTGGATAAGCATGCATCAGCCCACCCTGATACTTAAATTTATACTTAAAATTAAGTATAATTTAAAAAGTTATCTTGGTCAATTTTTAAAATTATAGTTTATTCGGTGTCAATTTTAAAGGCTGGGTATTATTAGGGGCCATTCCCTCCACCATTTAAATCAGAAAAACTGTTTTCTCCTATCAATTAGCCAGGTGTGGTCAGACTGATACAAATTGCTACAGATGTGGCCAATAAAAAAGGTACACTGATATATATGATGTCAGAATCACACTCAATTGAAAATTCTTCCTGGGGCTTACTTCAGTTTGCATTCATCAACTAGAAATTCATGTCTTTCTTAGACATAGATTACTTCTCCTAACGAGCAATTACATATCAATTATTGTTTTAAAACTTATAAAATCCCCCTGAGTTGCAAACTTCAGAAGGAAAAACAGAAATGATGAATTTCTACAAGCTTAATTTGCAAATGCATTTAAGGGACAAGTTAATACATCTTTTTATTTTACTTTAAGCAGTCTTCTTTGATAGTGTCACAGGCAACAAGAAAGAAGTATGTTTCCTTACAAAGCAGAATGAAGAAAAAGTCATGTACATGAGAGCAACTTCTACTATCACAAAGTGGCTTTTATTAGACATGTTTTCCACTCTGAGAAGAGTCCAGAAGTAATTCCAGACAAGGAAATTTCGTAAGACAAAGAAGTCACTTCCTTATTGTCCACAAGTTTCCCTGTAACTAGTAAGAAGAAAAATGTGAAAACTTGATGAAATGATGAATTTGAATGTTTTAAGACCCACAATATTGAGTATTTTGAACTGAACGAAAATATTTTGCAATCAATCCTTCAATTCCTCTGAATCTACCCGACAACTCATAGACCTATAGCCTCACCACTCTAGGCTCCGTGCCTGTCATTTCTGACCTAAATAGTATCAGACTTTCCTAGATCCTGTCTGAGAAACCTCCAAGGAAATCAGAATTGCTTTAGGATGACAAATCAGCAGGTGGCACTCTTTCCTCTGCATCCATTTTGAACCACTTTTTCAGGGCAGAATATTAGAAGTTACTTCCTAAGAGGGGGAACCTAAGGCCTTGAGCAAGCAACAATAAGTCAGGATTGAAGCCACAAGACACTTAGGTATTAGAGAAGTACCAAATCCTTCCTAAATCCATCAGGTAAATGCACTCTTCTTTACTGTCTATTAACACCAGTCATCCTGGTAAGGAAGTAGCTATTGCCATCTCATCTGGTGATAATTGCATTCCCATGCTAGATTAACATATTTTGTGGTTAAAGAATCCTGTTTTATCTCAAATGAACAAAAATATGCTTCTGCACATGCTAAATAGTTTTCTCATTTTCATGCCTTTACCTTCTCAGCATATAATCAATCAAAGCCTTTATAAAGAAATTAAGTTCCATATGTGACTCTGGTAAGCTGAGAATAGGGGTTGGATGGACTGACTCTACAGACAGATGAAAAAAGGACACAGGGATCCTTAGAATGCAAATACTTTCTGTAAAGAAAGTTATTCTGAGCTGTGTTGACTTCCTTGCCACAACTCCTTCTCTGTGTAACTGTGTAACTTACTAAAATTCTTCATTTAAAAAAAAAGGTATTGAGATCATGTCCCCTTAAAGATTAAAAAGGCTTCACAGTTTAAATGAAAAAAGTTAATTTTCAGATAACAAGAGACTATATCATTGTCTGTTTCAAAGTGGATTTCTAAAACACAACTGCACATTTAGTCCCTGCCACTGCCAAAAGTAACCTTGGTTTCACAAACTTCAGAATGAGGTTCCAGCTTTTAATAACAATGCAGTATGTTGTCATTTGACCTTATCCAGTAATAGGTTACTGGGAGAAGACTCTTGTTGAAGGTTTGCCATAGTAAACTAATTTGTATCTTGTCTCAGTTGAGGTACACATGTAAATTGGAAAGCTTATCTGATTTCCTGCAAAGGGTCAAAAAACAGAGAATCATTTTGAGGGTAAGTTTGGGAAAAGAAGGAAGATTTTGTTTTTATCTATAAAATTTATTAATATTAGAATGAATTAGGATTGCATGAATTCAAAACTTTTTCAGTTTTATAGGACTCCTTATAAATCTTATGAGATGCATCATTTGGAATTGCCCTAATGCTGTAATGAGGATAAGAAAGAATATAGATGGTCTAGATGACCAGATGAGTGATAAATACAGAATAATTTGGGTAAGTATCTTTTCAAGTAAGACAAGAGAGATGGGTAGTCCCCTTTGAAGAGAAAGCCTATTGGTGTATACTGCAAACTGAGTACCATTAGTAACTCGTAGTTCTTATGAAAATATTTATTTTCCTTTTGTTAAGAAAGTATTTTGGAAAGAGAAATGATGAGACATTCAGGGGTGTGGAGCATGGATTCTACAGGGTATTTTAAAATAAGCCAGTTGCTCTGATTTAATCAATGCATTTTATGACTAGAAACACAGATAAGCCAACATTCCTCTCCTGGAGCCTCCTTTAACTGTATGTCATCACACATAACCTTCCTGGATAACTGCTCATTATGCAGGATGGCATACCAACCAGTGAGAACATGATGCCGAAAGCATTATGCTCATCAGAGACTGTGGGTTTAGCCAGTTCTCCTGAAGAAGCCCTGAGATTCCCGAGCCTTTTAGCCTGATTCTTTCACTTTCTTGCCATTCTCAGCCCTTTTTCTGGTGACTGTATAAGAGGCTGCCAACAGTCTGGCAACACCCACACATGACGCCCGAGCAAAATAAATGGCCATCCTATTCTAAACACTTAGAAGTTTGACATACAACAAAAGCAACTGGAAGTTGCTTAATAAGTCTCAATCTGGGGTTGACTCCATAGTTTTGTTTTATTCACTGGAAAGTAAAATCATAACTTAAACATTATGTGTCACCACCCAAAAAGAAAGAAAAAAAAAAAAAAAAAGTAGGTTTGGGGAAAGCTACTTGGGAAAAAAAAGAAAAAAAAAATTAGAAAAGTCAAAGTTAACTTGCTAAGACAAAAACTGGACCCATAAGTAACTTCTTAGAGTCACTGATAATTTAGTATGAAATTAAAAATGAGTCCTTTTAAATGCACAATTGTGGGACCTTAGTCCTTAATATAGACTATGGGGTGTTGAGAAGCACAGAATATTATTTCATTAAGTGCTTTTTTGGGAGAAGGGGATTTAGAGGTAAAACTGCTGGCTTTGTGTGGCAAGGTCATGACCTTTGACAACTTTGGAGCTTATCTCTTTCATCTTCTCACTCCCCTGAGACCCCTAACTTGCAGAGGAATCAAGCCTGTAAGCCTGGGCTAGACAGAATTCAGCATTGTTGTCCAGCTAGGTTCCTTCTCTTTCTCTCTCTTTCTCTCTCTCTTTCTCTCTCTCTCTCTTTTTTTTTTTTTCCATCTAAACAAAACAGATCTGAACTGAGCCAAGGAAACAAAAATGTATTGTTCCTCGCAGATGGAAGCGAGTGTCGCCTAGGTAACCAGATTAATCTCCTTTTTCTCTCCCTTCCTCTCTTGTAGTGCGGTAATCGGTGGGCTCTTTTCACAAAAAAGCCAGCCTCAAAGCTGGGGCTCTAACTAGGTTCCTAATTAGCTGCAATTTACAATGAAGACAACATGATGAGATAATAGAAATTTGCAAAATAATGACATACCTCAGCAAAATATTCCTCCTCCTAAGAACCATTTTTATACAAAAACAATAAAGAGGGCCCTTCTAAAGCAAAGCTGGAAAATGGTGGTGTATTATGTGACACAGAACATTATTGTTCGCCTCTTGTTCCCCCAATCAACAGCTTATTGTTTGGCATCTTAAATAAAAATGACTCAAATACAGGCCACATAATGATCTCCATTGCGCTAATACACTGTATATACTGAGTAGTCAAAAATGTACGGGAGCCAATGCCAGTGGGGCTGATAAAGTAGCAGGGCCCAGGAAGGTAATTTACAATACAATGCAATAAGCATTATTACTGTTCTTAATCACACATATCTTTCTGATTCCTGTCAGGATGCACTCTGACATCAAAAAAGGGCAACCAAAAGGAGGACAGCTAGTTAATGAAATATGATGGATCACATTTGTTTTCATGTGGTGGTTAGCTCAAATGAAGCAGTCTCCAGACTGTTAGCCAACAGTATTCTCTTGTGTGACATCAAAGACTACCATTCAATGAGGGCAGGAAAAAAAAAAAAAAAATCACAGTAAGACAGCACAGAGGGAGGAGCTCCTAGAAACTGAAAGAACCATTAATAGTAATCTCTACCTTATGTCCAAAAGAACAGAGCATGAGCCCGAAAGAGACCAAGGCCGACCGGTCACTGACTTTACAGTGAGGATCATCAGTACCTATGCCAATGTATGGAGATCGGTACAGCTAACAAGAGGTGGGTGAGATTTGATATTTTGCTACACGGGAACAATTTGTCACTAGTGGCAGGAGGTGCATACTCTTGTGCCTTGTCTAAATCAAGATGACAGCATCTTATGAAATATTGAATCCAAATAATAAAATAGAATTCAATGCCATGTTTTGCATCAAGAAATCATTCATAAATGGCATAACCAATCAGGGGGAAAAAAATCATACACAAAAAGTAAGTCCACATTTGCTTAAAGACTAGCAATTGTGAAGAGTACAGAGCTGTACATACTTGAAAACTAATGGTCCCTGGACTTCCCCATAAATAACTACTCACTAAAAACCAATTGGCCAGGGACAGGAAAACCATTAACCCCTTGGTCATTTGGCCCTCAGCAACAACAAGACCACTAGATCCTCTCACAAAGTAATTAAAAGGTAACAAGTAGGACAGACTAGAGAAGGTGCCAAATGGGCTCTAATGACTTTGGAGGAAAAATTGTTGTATTTGGTAATAACATTTGCAGAAATGCAAAAAATGAAGACCATCTGGGTGTATCACAACCCCAAAGAGTTTGGCATCCACAGTTTGGAAATGTGGCAATAATATCTTGACTTGCATAGGGCTACCAGCCTTTCCCAAAGGTTAAAACTATTGTTTGAATCTCAGCCAAGAGAGGAAAAGAGCAAAAGGCAGTGACACAGTACTGAAAGCCAAAGATTGGTGTCCATAAATATATGGTAAATTCTGCTTCTAGATTTTCCATGGATTTGACCTCTACCATAAAGCAAAATCTACTCACCAGACAAGGTTTACTTTTGAGTTTCCTTACAAGTTCTCATCTCATTCAAATCTGATTGAATGACTCAATCCAGTAATTTTTTTGGCAACAATGAAAGAGGAAGTGTTCAACTATTAAGTGACAATATACAGTGTAGGGACAAGAACATTTGACTTCAAGGCATTATCTAGCTTCCTGTAGTCTCTGTCTCTCTCTCTTCAAACTGTCAAAAATTGTGTTTATCTTTCAAAATTGAGGAATTAATATGATTGATGCACCAAGGCATATCAATTCCTCTTTACCCCCGAACATCTCTTCCCCAGGAGCTTCCCCAGTGAAATCTACAGTCTGCCTTTTCTGAAACTCATCACCCATCCCACCCCTGACCTCCTGGGGCAGCTGAACACAGCCAGAGAAAATTATACCACAGTACAGACTCTTGCCAGAATCCCACGTACACTTGGGCTTGAAGCCCATTCAAGATTCCTTGAGTTGCCTTTCTCACTTCCTCTCACTCTCTTTTGTAGCTGTCTCAAACCTTTACCTCTCTCTTTAACAAACCACCCCACCGCATTCAGATGACCTCACTTCCCTTAATTAGGTACTACCTGCCCCATCCATACACACATCACTTCTGCAATGCACCTAATCAATGTCTCTGCAGGGTCAGAGGAGGAAGTCTTTCTCCTATTTGAAGTTAACCCTACCACCACCACCAGTAGTTAGAATACATTCAGCTCACCTCACATTGGGACTTTGCTTCATCAATTCTCCCCATCTTGAGTGTTTCTTCTGTTCTATCAAATCATTCTTCTTAATCTATAAATACGCTCAAATCATCCTCATCCTATTAAACCTCCCTTCACATCCCCATCTTCCTTTATCTTCCTATATTCGTTTGCAAAGATATTTTCAGCCCAATCTCATTGGTCACTTTGACTGCCTGTTATTCTTAAAGTCAAAAATTAGATTTTAAAATGCAGATGAAAATACATTTTCCCTGAAATTTGTTGCTGCTTTTTTGTCATTTTCTTAGAAATGTTACCTGTATTTTTACGTATCTATCGATAAAGAGCTGAAAACATTCTACAATGAAAAACACAACATTCAATACATCTGATGTATTGGATTCAAAGTCCTAATCATAATAAAAAACTATCAGAATTATAGAAAGTCAGAGTTGGAAGAAAACTCGGGTTTATTCTTCCTAATTCTGCCTAAGTTGGAAATAAGACCTAAACACTTTAGGGCACACAGCAAGTAAGAACAGAGCTATGACCGGACCTAAGGTTCCCTAACTTCCGGTTCAGTGTCCTTTCCTCTACAAATTGAATTCTATTCTTTAATTTATCCCTTTTCACAGGTAATTCTTATTCACATATCAATAAGAACAATATGGGCTTCTGCAAAGCAAGAGACCCAGGTTGAGTTCAATCCCTGGGCTGGGAAGATCCCCTGGAGAAAGGAAAGGCTACTCATTCCAGCATTTTTGCCTGTAGAATTCAAGAACAGTCCATGAACAAAGGAGCCTGGCGGGATTCACATATCAACAGAAACAATGTAACACTGAGTGCAACCATAAGAGGTCAGTTTGAAACACAATAATACATTTAAATTTAAAACATTCAGTTCAGTTCAGTTCAGTTCAGTTGCTCAGTCCTGTCCGACTCTTTGCGACCCCATGAATCGCAGCACGCCAGGCCTACCTGTCCATCACCAACTCCTGGAGTTTACTCAAACTCATGCCCATCGAGTTGGTGATGCCGTCCAGCCATCTCATCCTCTGTCATCCCCTTCTCCTCCTGCCTCCAATCCCTCCTAGCATCAGGGTCTTTTCCAATGAGTCAACTCTTCGCATGAGGTGGCCAAAGTATTGGAGTTTCAGCTTCAGCATCAGTCCTTCCAATGAACACCCAGGACTTATCCCCTTCAGGATGGGCTAGTTGGATCTCCTTGCAGTTTAAAACATTACCCAGACTTTAATTCTGCAGAAAATACACATACATCTCTAGCCAGTGGAAGCCTACTATTTTCATAGACAGAAAAAGATCAGTGAAATAAATGACCAAATCTGGGATTTGATGGAAAATGTAAACAGAATTACAGTTTTAAAGATGAAAGGAACAATATAGACTACCTGGTCAAACTTCCCATTGCTTGTCTGTTTATTCTAAAACCTGAGTCTCACAAAGGAAAATATCATGCACCAATTAGGCTGTTGTATTTACTTCACTCTACACCTCTGCCCAAGCTTGAACTCTAGGGTAATAGTCAATTTCTTCCAGGTTAGTCAGACATTTGGAGGGAGGAATAAGTTACCTGTGGAGTTGTACAGAGATCTTAAGTTCATTGGAACAGTGGTTAATTAAATGATTTTGAGCCTCAGAGTTGATTTTCTATAAGGAACCATTTTCTTCCAGGGAGGTGCATAGTAAATTGGAGTTCAATTTTACTTATCATTTGATCTATATCTGTATATCATATTTCCCTTCTAAAACATGAGAAGCAGTTGAAGGAATGGAGGCAATTAATAACTTTACCAAAGGGAAAAAGTTATTACTAAAATCCCACATGATACAGCCTGAGTTCCACACTGCAGCAAAGCCTACTTGGTAAAGCTAAACTATAATTAGGTCCTTCTAGTAATTACATCCTTTCCAACAAAGTAGAAGACAGAACCATATGATACTGAATTCTGGAATAATCTAAGTCACATTAGACACATTTCCAATTTATTCATTTTACAAAGTTTTGACTGAGCAATGTTGAACAGTCCTTAGAGCTTCAGAGGTATCAACCCCTGTTTAGGTAAAGTGTGAAAGTGTTAGCTGCCCAGTCATTTTGGACTCTTTGTGACCCCATGGACTATAGCCTGACAGGCTCCTCTGTCCATGGAGTTCTCTAGGCAAGAATATTGGAGTGGGGATCTTCCTAACTCAGGGATTGAACCCAGGTCTCCTGAATTGCAGGGAGACTTTTTACCATCTGAGTCACCAGGAAAGCCCTAATGTACAGGCAACCAAGGGTCAAAGTTCTCTGACATGGGCCCCATGATGAACCAACCTCCCATCTCCCATGAAGAGTTTCAAACTATAACTGCAACAGTGACTGGGGTAATCCCTTTGGTCATTATACCTGAGGGTACTAACGAGAACTTGAATTTCTCTCCACCACATCCCAAAGTCAAGACAAGTAACACATGTAAAAGGAACTCTCCCAGCCCAGAATTAACAAGGTTCAGCCAGTGCTCTTTACTTAAAGGAAGAAAACAATTAAGTGAAACCTTGACGTAATCTCCTTCTGCCTGTTTAGCCTCTTCATCCCTCAATGTGTGGTTAGCAAGTGTGGCAATCAGAGCTAAGGCTTGCTATCATTCGGCCTTAATTAAAAAAGACACAAGCAGTGGAGCTGTGAATTAGAAATGGAGCTACGCACTACCCCTGATTAATTCGAGGCTCATGTTGGATTAATAACGCCAAACAAAGAACAAAAGGAAATTGTTATGCGAATTGCAGCCCTCCCAGGCCAGACAAAGGTCAAATCACAGGATTTCAATTTCATCCGGAGTCGCTTAATCAACTCCCTCGGAAGGAAGACCATATGTAGTTCTGAAAGCTACCCATTGTAGTCCTCTTGTCCCTGGACCTGAGGGACAACACAGTCATCCTCTCAAACTATTCTCAATCGCTTCTCTTCTTTCCCCTTTAATATGACAAAAACTTCATTATGACCAGTGATTAAAGAAGAAGCGATCTGCGCTGCAGAGAGCATCCCAGCAACTGCGGGTTCATGGAGGGAGCTGGCCACAACTGGCACAGTGCCTGCTGGGCCTAGTCCCTTTCCCAGCGAAGGTCTTCACCAGCAGCTACAGAGCTATAGCCACCACGGGGTGACGTCACTGGCAGAGCATGAGCAGGGCTGTGGAGCTCCAGGACATTTATCAAAGGATGAGGTGGGGGGGGGGGGGGGGAATAAGAACCACCTATTAAGTGGAAGTGAATGAAAGGTCAAGTCCATCAGTACCTTAAGATGCTGAGATCTCAAAAGGTATCAGAAGACAGCTGCCTCCTCCAAATAGACTAGAAGCCCTGCATGAGATGAAGACCGAGGTCAAAGTGCCTCAGGAGACCTGAGAGACAGAGGCAGGCACTCCCAACCCTTCCCCAGCAGGGCTGGAGTTCATCCACACTTGGGCTTTCTTCCTCCTACAGATTGCCCTAGAGACTGACATAGGCCGGGCATGGCAGCCTTTCATTAGCAAGACGGGTTTAAGTGGTTTGAAGATGTGATGACTTCCATGGCAGTTTTAACACTTTTCACCCTGTCAACACCAGAGAGTTACGAAGGGTAACCTCTCAGGACCCTAACGCCGTTGCCCAATAATAATCAAGGCCCAGGGCTCCTCACATGAAATACCAGCAAATGAAGTAGTTCTTCCAAAGGACAAAAATGTAATTTCAGAGGGGTTTTTTTTAAAAAATGAGAATCCCAAGGTCACTTTTTGGACTAATAGAATCAGCACCAGAATCATAAACTAACGATGAGGAGTATAATTCTTATCTGAGTGGTTCACTGAAGTGCCTAATAGAGTGCCCGATATAGGACAGACAGTAATTGTGGAATGCCAGGGCTTGTATCATCGAATCTCATACGGCAAGATTTTCACTCTGTATCTTTACAGAATGCAGCCATAGTTGTTACTTTCAAGTATCCTATGTTAGTTATTTGGGAAATTCATTTATTCCTCTGAACTCCCACAGTGTCTTGGGAGTTCCAAACTCCCAACCTTTTTTTATGGAATATAGCATTTTTGTTTGTATATTGTGTTATTCATTCATTCATTTATCCCTTTACCCATTGAGGAAATTTTTTTGAGTATCTGTGTGTCGGGCACTGTCCCAGGCACTGGAGATAAAATGACTAAGGGCAGACACTCTTTGCCCTTGTGGTCTTTAAAGTTTAGCTGGTGGGGAAAATAATCAAATAAATGCTTAAGTAAATGTAAAATTTAAATGTAGTATATGTTCAAAGGAGGTACATGGTATAATGAAAATTCAACCTATTAAGGGAGGATTCCCTGAGAAATTGACACATTTTTCTAAGATGTGAAGTAAGAATTTAAGCTGAATTTGGTGGAAAGGGAGGAGACAGAGGCAGAGACTCTGCTGTCTGAGAGAGCACACGTGAATTGGTCTGAAAAGGACATGTCTAGAATTTAGGCTGCAAGGCAGAGAACTGTGTAAGATGAGTCTGGAGGGGCAGGTGGACCCTAAAACATAAAAAGTGACATTGTAGGTCACATCAAGGTTTCTGGCGTCATCTTAAAAATAAGTACAAAATGTCTGAAATTCTTTTAAGAGGAAGTGATCAAGATACAATCAGAACTGGGTAGCGATTGCAATCTGCCCGCTATTCTATTGGGATCTAATTGTTGTTATTTAGTCGCTAAGTCCTGTCCTACTCTTTGCGACCCTGTGGACTGTAGCCCGCCAGACCCCTCTGTCCATAGGACTTCACAGGCAAGAACGCTGGAGTGGGTTGCCATTTCCTTCTCTAGGGAAACTTCCCAACCCAGTGATCGAATCTGCATCCCCTGCACTGGAAAGAGGATTCTTTACCACCGAGTCACCCGGGAATCCCATGAGATCTAGAGATAGATCTCATAACCTCTAGTGGTAAAAGCGATTCACCATTGACGCCCCCCCCACTCAGTGCCTAGCACAATGCTTTGTGCGACAGAATGGCATCTTCCTCTCAAGGACTATCAGGGCTGACTCAGTCAATATCACAGCTCCACACATGCTCCCATGCCTAAGCCAGGAGCCTAATTGAAGGGGATGATCTTCTCATAAAGATAACCACTCCTTGATGAAAGTTAATTTCAATTAAATAATTCAAAAGCATTTTAATATGATGCTTGTTCAATGCCACTGAATGAATGAATGAACGACTTTTAACTTCACTGCCCCACCGGAAGATGGTGGTCAGTGCCCTCAGTAAAACTTCTGACCATGAGTAAAGAACTCGAATTCTTCCCTCTTTAAAATCGATTGCTACTGTTTGCACTGGATGTCTTCTCAAGGGAAAACGATGGTTTCTGCCTTGTAAGATATCCAAAGGTATAACAGCATTGCTTTTGACAAATTAACCCCTTTCCAAATATGAAATCTAAAGTTTTCTATTTCAATTTAATGGATATAAAGAAGTTACAAACATATCTGTGAGTCATAATTCCCAGGGAGCATTCATGAAAGCTATGTTCCTTATGTGATATGAAGCTATCAAATAATGAGCACATTCAGGAAGTAATATCAGATGTTTGTTACACATGATAGAACAGCTGCATCAAGAGCTTTTTGAGGATTATTCTTCAAGTTTCTCTTAAAGCCACTTCATTTCCTTTCTGAAAAGCACTATTACTTGATCTGCATAGTTAAGACAAATCTCAGAAATTGGATGAATGTTAAATTTTTCATATTAGTCTGAAATCCAGAAAAGCTGTCCAAATCCCAGATATAAAATGTACAATTATCTTGTAGACATTTTAAGTCTTACAGCGTCTGATTTGGAGGAGGAGAATTTATCTCAGTACAGAACGTGTTGACTGGTTTAGAGGGTTTGTAAACATTATTTCAAGTTATACTCAACAAGAAAAACAACCAAATTAATTGCTAATCCTGATTGTTTCTTGTACTTAATTTTGACATAGGCAAAAAACAGTCCTACATTTGGGGTAATTTAAAATATTTATCCTTAGAATTGACATGGAAGAATCATGATATAACTTCTGTTAGTTGAGCAATTAAATATATTATATACTCTGCTATGGACTTTCCTGGTGGCTCAGTAGTAAAGAATCCACCTGCCAAGCAGAAGAAGCAGGGGTTCGATCCCTGGGTTGAGAAGAACCCCTGGAGAAGGAAATGGCAACCCACTTCAGTATTCTTGCCTGTGAAATCCCATGGACAGAAGAGCCTGATGGGCTACAGTCTAGGCAGTCACAAAAGATTCAAGACACGACTTAGCAATGAAACAACACCACTCATCTATACATACACGTGTATTTACTTAACTATTTTAAAATTTTTTAACTATTTATTTTTAACTGAATCTTTACAAGAGTCATGGGGTACAGTATCCATTTGTTAATTCATTCAATATTTATTGAGTGTTTGCTATGTGCCAGGCACTATGAATACAACAGTGAAGGTTCTTAGTTGCTTAGTCATGTCTGACTCTTCATGACTCCATGCTCTGTAGCCCTCCAGGCTTCTCAAAATTTCACAGGCAAGAATACTGGGGTGGGTTGCCATTTCCTTCTTGAGGGGATCTTCTGGATCCAGATATCAAAACAGGTCTCCTGCATTGCAGGTGGATTCTTTACCATTTGAGCCACCAGGATAAAACAGATTTAATCCCTGTCCTCAAGGTGTTTTCATTATCTAAGGAAATTATGACTTAGGGTAAGATGTAAATTGCCCTGGGTTTACATGAGTAAATGGTAAACCCACGTTTCTGGACTCTAGAGTGTTAGGTTTTAACATTCTGCTATGCTTTTCTTAAAATACTGTGATCTTATAATAAGTATTTAGCCAGATTCCCTTCATGTCAGAAGTGAATTTAGATTAAGATAAGTACTATGAGAATATTCTTTAATTTTACTAAGTTATTAGAATACAAAGAAATACATTACTGCTTCAGCATTTTGGAATATAACTGAAATGAAATATAATGGTTAGAATGAGTTAATTATATTTTCCAAGATGGTACTCTTCTATTTTATACATTGTAAAGATCTATCTGGTTTTAACTACAAAACTATAATTTCTTTGACATATTATAAAGTATATCTCATTCACCCAGCAAAATATCAAGTTAATTTTATATTAAGACAATGTATTTTCATCAACATTGTACTGTATCACACACATTAACCAAACCAAATCGATTTAGATTTAACCTCCTAAATAACTGCTATATGACAGTTATGAAATGCAAGTAGTATAACTTAAAAATAACCATTAGAATTCAGAAAATATGAGAATTCATAGGCATTTGCTCAAGATGAATATGTTGCTTCAAAACAAGTTGACTAAATTTGACTATATTTCAGACATTTCTAAATATGTGTAATAATTTTCAAACATTAATTCCAAATTATTATACTCACAGATGCTGCCAAAGTAACAAGTGGAAGGGGTCCATAATGTGTTCGGGTCAGATAGAATGCATCATAAAGGACTATAACCCTTCATCTCCCTGCATAACATACCCAATTTCTAACTTTGAGTGCTCAGAATTTCATTTGACCTAATTAAGAAAAGATTATAAAGCCTAATTTTAAGCACTTAGATTTTCACTGAGCAAAGTAGATTAATATTAATAACCTACACAGAATTTCTCTATCAAATAGGGAATTCCAGAAATGATCTCTCTTAACATGGTAACTTATACGTATATTTAAAATGTGATTCCTAAAATCCCTCCATTTACTAAATTTTAAATTTGCAGTAACTTAAAAATACATTCTTTATTAATCACGTAAAAAACAAAAAAACAAACAAAAAAAAAACGGTGGAGGTAATTCCCTGGCTGTCCAGTGCTTAGTACTCCGTGCTTCCACTGCTGAGGATCTGGGTTCAATCCCTGGTTGGGGAACTAAGATCCCCCAAGCAGCATGGCCAAAAAAAAAAAAAAATAGAAACCTGTGGAAAATATTTTTTAAAGGTTAACTGTCTTTTATAGGGTATACAATATTTTTTTAAAACGGAGAAAATAAAAAGAAACAAAATAGCTCATTAAAAGGGATCTCGGGAAAAAAAATAAAAGGGATCTCGGCAAACTTGGAGAGAATGAACCTTTGTACTTAAAGGATAACATTCGAATGAGAAATGGAAGGTACACAGACTGTACTGAACTTCCCAGGTAGCTCAGTGGTAAAGACTCCGCCTGCCAATGCAGGAGACAAGGGTTCCATCCCTGGATGGGAAAGATCCTCCGGAGGAAGAAATGACAACCCACTCCAGTATTCTTGCCTGGAGAATCCCACGGACAGAGGAGGCTGGCGGGCTACAGACCATAGGGTTACAAAGAGTTAGACACGACTGAATGACTGAGCACACACTATATACAGACTGTGACCCAAAGTGTGTGGCAGCCGGGAACCTGAGACCATGGTAAACAATGTGCCTCTAATCGATTTTACTAAACTCATACAAAAGGTCTGAAGGTTACATAAGCAATAAATAGAATCCAATCCAGAGAAAAAGCCTTGGAATATGCTAGTTCAACTCTAGTCCTCTTGCTTAAACATCTCCATTACTATTTTTTACCATAATAAATTTGCTAGAAGTTTTCTCAAATATTATTTTAGATACAGAGAAGAGTGACTGTCTGATTTTCAAATAGTCACAGATGAATGCATTCTCAGGCTGTAGAGACTCTCTACTTCTATCTAGTGGCACCTAATGTTTATTACAGGGAAGAGTAAAATATTCCTTTCAAATCCTCAAATTAGCTGACAGCTAATAAACAAGTGGTAGATGGTAAAATACCAAAAGAAACTTTCAAAATTATTCACAAAATAAAACAGCACACTTAAAAAAATACCAGTGACTATAATTTCTGGGGGGCGGGGGGAAGAAAAAACATTCCATGGAATAAATAACAATATTCATTTGTGGCCAGCCAATTTGCTTCACAAATGAATCAGAAAACTGAATTGGCTCTCACTAAGGTGAATATTAAGATTAACAGGAATAGAATAAAAATCATAGAAACTCTGTACACTAAACAATTAGCTCCTGGAGACCAGATTTTCTTTCTACTCCACATCCCTTTAATAGACTGGATTATCATATGTAAATAGAATCTGAGAATCTGAATATATCCAATAAGATGGCTTAACTTTTTTTTTAATAACCAGATTCAACATAGCTATAGGCTTACAGTCTTACTTAAAAAATTGTAAAAAGAAAAATGCCTCATGATAATTAGGGTAAACAAAGCAGGGGGAAAAAAAGCAAAGGAAAACTAAAGTTAGCCTTGGCAGTTGCTTCCTAAAGGAAATGATTTTGACAGGGTAATCATGGGACTAGGGTTTCAATGATACTTCCTGGACTACAGAAGATAACATAATTTTAACACGCAAAGAGTTCCTACAACTCTGTATTAGATGTTCTGAGTATAAAATGTTTTTTATCTCAAAAGAGAAAAATTTGAGAAAAATATCTTTTAAAAAAAAATCATCAACTATAATTAACTAGTGGCTGGTGATAGTTGCTCAGTCATGTCCAACTCTTTGCGACCCCATGGACTATAGCCTGCCAGGCTCCTCTGTCCATGGAATTCCCCAGGCAAGAATACTGGAGTGGGTAGCCATTCCCTTCTCCAGGGGATCTTCCCAACCCAGGGATCAAACCCAAGTATCCTGCATTGTAGGCGGATTCTTTGCTATCTGAGCTATCAGGGAACTAGTGGCTAAGGAAATCCCCATTAGTACTGTGACTAGAACTGGTGAAACCTTGACTATAGAGGAGCTGTTACCTTCAGCTATGGCTCTTAAATTGCATACAAAGATTTCTTTAAAGTCTTCCACTGCACATCTGCAACAGAGTTAATGTAATCTCATCCACTCACTAGAAGAGAAAGCCACCAAGGGAATAGTATATAGCCATCCCAAAGGACTTTGCAGCGACTGAGAATATAAATATAAAACTGCACACTATAGAGGTAAAGAAGCATTTAAGAAAGAATTATACATAGGTAAACTTTGAAAAGTGAATTTGAAAGGCAGGTGAACCCACAAAGCTTCATATCATATTGGTATAGTTATAGTCTCTGCTTAACATGAATTTTTCCTCGCACACCATCTCAAAATTTCCTGAGTCTACTGAAACTCTTCCTTCACATTGACAAAACTAGCAGATGCTGATTCACATATTCCTTCACTTGCTTAATTCCCTGGTACATCTATTTCAGCTAAATACTCCTGTTTCCTCAAAACAATGTCTCACCGACTTCTGAAATTCCAGATCCTTAGAACTGGAAATTCCTTATGCTCTTACACTAGACTGCCTTCTTAGTCACTAAGTCATGTCCAACTCTTTTGCATCCCCACGAACTATAGCCTTCCAGGGTCCTCTGTCCATGGATTTCCCAAGCAAGAATACTGGAGTGGACTCCATATATATGCATTAATATCCAATATTTGGGTTTTTTTTTTTTATTTCTGACTTACTTCACTCTATATAATAGGCTCTAGGTTAATCCACCTCATTAGAACTGGCTCAAATGTGTTCCTTTTCATGTCTGAGTAATATTCAATTGTATGTAGGTACCACAGCTTCTTTATCCACTCATCTGTAGATGGACATCTAGGTTCCTTCCCTGTCCTAGCTATTGTAAAACAGTGCTGCAATCAACACTGGGTTACATGTGTCTTTTTCAGTTATGGTTTCCTCAGGGTATATGCCCAGTAGTGGGATTGTTGGGTCATATGATAGTTTAATTCCTAGTTTCTTAAGGAATCTCCATACTGCTCTCCACAGCGACTGTATCAATTTACATCCCACCAAGGGACTAGAAAGAAAGCTGAGCACCGAAGAACTGATGCTTTTGAGCTGTGGTATTGGAGAAGACTTTTGAGAGTCCCTTGGAATGCAAGGAGATCAAACCAGTCCATCCTAAAGGAAATTAGTCCTGGGTGTTCATTGGAAGGACTGATGTTGAAGCTGAGACTCCAGCTTTGGCCACCTGATGCGAAGAGCTGACTCATTTGAAAAGACCCTGATGCTGGGAAAGATTGAGGGCAGGAGGAGAAGGGGACGGCAGAGGATGAGATTGTTGGATGGCATCACCTGCTCAATGGACATGAGTTTGGGTGAAGTCTGGGAGTTGGTGATGGACAGGGAGACCTGGAGTGCTGTGGTTCACGGGGTCGCAAAGAGTCGGACATGACTGAGCGACTGAACTGAACTGAACTGAATGGTGCAAGAGGGTTCTGTTTTCTGCACACCCTCTCCAGCATTTATTTTTTGATGATGGCCATTTTGACCCATGTGAGGTGATATCTCGTGTAGTTTTGATTTGCATTTCTCTAATAATGAGAGATGTTGAGCATCTTTTTGTATATTTATTACCCATCTATATGTCCTTTTTGAAGAAATGTCTGGTACTGATGAACCCATTTGCAAGGCAGGAATGGAGATGCAGACACAGAGAACAGACTTGTGGACACAGGAGGGGAAGGGGGGTGAATGGAGAGAGTAACATGGAAACATATACATTACTATATGTGAAATAGACAGCCAGTGGTAATTTTCTCTATGACTCAGGGGGCTCAAACTGGTGCTCTGTAACAACACGAGGGGTGGGATTGGGGGCGGTGGGTAGGAAGGCGGTTCAAGAGGGAGGGGACATATGTATACCTAAGGCTGTTTCATGCTGATACATGGCAGAAACCAACACAGTGTTGTAAAGCAATTATCCTTCAATTAAAAATAAACAAATTAAAAAAAAAAAATATTGAAGTGGGTTGCCATTTCCTCCTCCAGGGGATCTTCCCCACACAAGGATCAAACCCATAACCCCTGCACTGGCAGATGGGTTCTTTACCACTGAGTTACCAAGGAAGCCCCTCATGTATTATTTACTCTTATGCTTTTGAGCACCATCTATGTGAAAAGAACCCTCAAATCTGCTCTCTTGACTCCAGACTACCATATTCTACTCATTCACATCTTGACATGGATGTCTTGTAGGCATCTCAAGTTCAGCAAGTTTAAAATTAAATTTAGGAACTTCCCAGGCAGCCCAATGGTTAAGATTCCATGCTTCCAATGCAGGGGGTGCAGGTTTGATCCCTGGTAGGGGACTTAAGACCCCACATGCTGTGCAGCCAATAAATAAATAAATTTTTAAAAATTAAATCAAATTACCTCCTCCTGCCTCTCCTCAGTGTTTTCTAAACAACACCACTATTCACCAAAACTCCAAAGCTGGAAATGTAGGAATAATCCCCAACATCCAGCAAAAGATTATGTCACACTGATCTATCCTCCTAAATATCTCTCAAGTCTGACTCTATTGTCCTCTATAACTCTACTTTGAGCAGACACATAGCACGATAAAGAGAAAGAGCAAGATAAGATAAGATAGAAATTGGTGAA
Organism: Dama dama; assembly: GCF_033118175.1. Classification (NCBI taxonomy): domain Eukaryota; kingdom Metazoa; phylum Chordata; class Mammalia; order Artiodactyla; family Cervidae; genus Dama; species Dama dama. The sequence goes on from NC_083702.1 coordinate 33,243,037, forward strand.
TGATAACTTCCCTTCAACAGGATTTCCAAAAGCAGTGTCCTTACTGTAAAGATTATTCAAGTGGTTATCTGATGGTAGTATGACATGGTATTTTTTAAGGCCAAGATGAAAAGTCCTAAGGATGGCAATGTGAAAGCAAGCCTGGGACATACAGAGGTCCTCATAGGGAAACCCCCTCTTTATGTGCCCACTCTTCCACCAAAGTTTCCTTCTTGCCCTCAAGTCCCCCAGTATTAGAAATTGGCTCTGCTTTTAAGTTATCATGATCTCTCTCCAGATCATCATCATAGGCTATTCATATCTCTCTGTCTCTAGTCATGTTCCCCTCCAACATATCCTCTACCTTACACCTAAACTCATCTAGTAAAAATGCAAATCCAATCACATCAAACTTTCCATCACCACCACAAGTCTAAGAAAAGTCCCACATTTTTAAACAAGCTTGCAAGCCCCCCGCCCCCGACCCCAGGCTGGTCCCTATTAACTGCTTGTTCACAATTCTCTCTGCTCTCCCATGCTTCTCACCTGGCAGTTCTTTGATTTCACTGTTCTTTCTCTCCCTTCTGAGCCTTAGAAAATGCTGTTCGATGACTTCGAGCATTTGAGAGTGAGATGGGAGTGAGATGCTGCCTTTTCTCTTGAGCACTCTGTGCAGTTAAAACTTTGGGAGCTTCCCTGGTGGTCCAGGGTTGAAGAATCCGCCTTGCAACGAAAGGGACACCGGCTTGATCCCTGCTTCGGGAAGATCCCACATGACACAGAGCAAGAAAGCCCATGTGCCACAACTACTGAGTCCACGTGCTGCAGCTACTGAAGCCTGAGTGCTTAGAACCTGTGCTCTGCAACAAGAGAAGCCGCCGCAATGAGAAGCCCACACACAGCAGGAAAGAATAGTCCCAGCTCGCTGCAACTGGAGAAAGCCCTGTCTCAGCAACAAAGACCGACCACAGCCAAAAAAACAGTAATAATAACTGAATAAATACATCTTAAAAAAAACTTCTGTAGAAGTCAACAGCTTCATAATAAACAGTACTTTTTCAGGGTTTTGGTGTTTCATTCTAGTCTGTGAGACCTCTCAGGGCAGATCATAATTGTATCCTATTTAGAGCACTTAGCACAATGCCTGTCACACAACATGGACTCAGGACTTAATAAAGATTGTTGGATAAGTGAAGTTGGTAGTTTCTTTATAATTTAGATGAATAGAAGCCATGGTTAAGAGTTTTAACGTAGTAATATATCAAAGAGCAAAGTTAAACTAAAATTTGGACAGTAGAAAAATATATGCTTATTGTCTTGTAATGAGATGGGTTATCTTCCTCTAACCTCTTGAATTTACATGCTGCCCTGCTAGTATGATAAACAGACTGATTTAAAAATCAAATAACAGACTCTAAGAAGTTGTAACAATCCCTGGATTAGTCCAGGATGATAACTAAGGGACCTGCTATATTAAATCATGACAATAAAAGTAAAATCCCTCCATCTTTTCTTGGATTACATTTAGAGCTCAAATCAGAGAGCACTAAATGAATAATAATGAATGTATGCCTCTGTGAATCATTGAAGATTGAATCACGCTTTAACTAGACTATATTTATAAAGTCCCTTTGGATGACATAATTACAATTCAAACCATACACTAATTAGCAGTAAACAGCTATTTAATATTATTTAGTTAATTTAAAATATACTTTTTACTTGTTTCTAAAAACAAATAAAGAAAAAAGACATTTTACCCAAACACAAGAATGTTAAGGACTTAAGTCAACAAATAAGTTGGTGCTACTTCGAAGCCAAGCAAATTTATTTTAAAAATAAATAACCATATTTTATATTTATGAGAAATAATAATGACTTCATATTCTCATATATACAAACATAGCAAGAAATTGTAAAAAGTAGTTTTTCCTACACAATGATGACATTTTTAATAGCAAGTTTACATTGTTGTCTATTTTCTATATTGCTTAGCAACTGTAGATAATTACTTTAAAACTGAGAGATCTCCTCATCAGTTTATACCACAGTTAATTTAAATGTACTCAATGAAATATTTATCAAGAGCCAAAACTTACCCAACATTTTTATTTTTAGATACAACTTCATTTTGCCTTAGCTTTGCCTGAACAGTGAATACTTCTTTAATTGGGTTGATATTTTTGCATTCATATTGTTTAAATTCTGATCATTGTCTTCTAATATTATTTCTTTCCTAAGTTCTTATGCTTTTTTAAGTTCCTGAATGAAGAAGTGTTAGAAAAGAAGCTCGAAAAATTTGAAATATAGTAGTTTAAAGATAAATCTTTTAATAGGAGGACAATTAATTTTCAACATCCTTTTTCATAAGGTATTTTTAGATCACTCTATTTAATTAAAGACTTGAGAAACATTGATAGCTCAAACATGGATCAGTGCAGCACTTCATATGTGCCAGGTTTGGTTCTAACTGCACTATATGTATCAATACATTTAATTATTTTTTTAAAGTTTTTATTGAATTTGTTACAATATTGTTTCTGTTCTATGTTTTTTGTTTTGTTTTGGCTGCAAGGCATGTGGAACCCTAGGATTGAACTCGCACTCCCCACATTAGAAGGCGAAATCCCAACTACTGAACTGCCAGGAAAGTCCCTACATCTAATTCTTAGAGTAACACTTGAGGTTGCTGTTGTTTTCACCCTTATTTTAGATGGGAAACTGAGGCCTAGAGGGGTGAAGTCATGTGCTCAGATGAGTAAAGGAAGGGGCTTGGAAGTGAACCTAGTCAGTCTCCATGTGGCTGTATTATACCAACCTCAAAAAACACAAAGAGTAGTCATTTTTGCATAGCCAGGCTCCTCTGTCCATAAGATTTCATAATCCCAGGCAAGAATACTGGAGTGGGTTGCCATTTCTTTCTCCAGGGATCTTCCAAACCCAGGGATTGAATCTTTGTGTCCTGCAGTGACAGGCAGATTCTTCCCTGCTGAGCCACCAAAGAACCTTTATAATAAATACTAGTATTTTGTCATATACTCTTCTAACACTGAACATCTATTAAAATGGGCATTTTTAAAATACCACCCAAAATAATTTATTTCCTGAAAATACCAGTGTTTTCTGTAATTTCATCTATGATAAAATCAACCAGAATTAACTAGCAATTAATTGTTACATTCAAGCTTTGATATAATACACCAAAAATTTGACTGAATATATTTTTCTCATTCAGTTATAAAAAACTACAATTATAGGTAATATTTTCAAGGCAAATTTAGTATTAGTATGATACTTTTTCTGCTGTTAACTACAGAAGCTACCAATAAATGATCTTTAAAATTAACTCATTCATTCATTCTGTCAGTCAGACACACCATGCCAGGTACTGGGTGGGTAAAACTACACTAAGCTTTCTGGGAAGTCTTCTAAGTGAAAAAGAAGGAATGATTACTATCCGAAACTTAAAACTTAATTAAGGAAACTAAATATAGATGCATCTCTTTTAATGGCAGAAACTAAACATGTTGGTGAAGAACATTTCATTTTCAACTGATTTCCTTCAGACTACTCTGTTCTACCACTTAATAGGAATAAATAGAGCAAGTCACATAGCTCACACTTTGTAACACTTGAACTTTGTGGGTATTTTGGGGGGAGTGGGGAGAAGCATTAGAAGGCTCTATACTGGAAATCTCAAACCGGAAGTGGATTTTGGAAAGTCTTAAATTACATTAAAAGTCTATGTACAAATACATTTGTGAGAAGAAGGTCCATAGATTTCATCAAAATTTCAAATGGTTCTATGACCCCCAACAGGTTAATAACCACTTAGTCATTTATTTAACAATGAAATTAAGCCATGTTCTCACAAGACCAGTTGAAGCAACTTTCTCTTTTGATTTGCTATATTTTTTTCAGGTGTTTATATGATTCTACTGCAGTGTTGGAAATGGAAGGGTAAATTCAGCATCACCCAAAAAGGTGCTGTCCTAAAATTGCTAGTCTGCAAAAATAAAATAAAATAAAATAAAATTGCTAGTAAAATATCTAGGCAGTCTTGACATTTTCAGTTGTAGACTTCAAGATTTTTACAAATCATTAATTCAAGATTTTTGATGTCTAATTTTAAAAATTACTTTGAAACTCCAGTATCACTGCAAAGTGAACTTTTCGAAAAATATGTCAGTCCAGGCGCTGAATAAATAAATAACAAAGTTGCTATGTTTTTATGAGAATCCAAATTACTGTGTCATTTTTTTTAATGTCATCATTTCCTGCAGTGAAAAAAGGTTCCATTTTGAGAACCAGAGGTTTCATCTAGATAGGAGCGTTCTTACCGGCTTTCCAAAATAATTTATGTCTATAGACAGAGGTATGCAGTTAAGTCAGAAGATGGTGAATACATTTTCAGAAACAGAATCTGTGACCACAGTTAGTCTCTTGCGGAACATACGGTGAGTAGAAATAAATCCAAATTTCCAGGGAACTTATCCGTAAGTACTGCAAATAAAATATTTAATCTCAGGGTCTTTAATCAGTACTTTTTACTGCCAAAAGTAGCACAATTTGTATGAAAGAAGACATAATGCCACATTCACTGATAGCTCAGTTGGTAAAGAATCCTCCTGCAATGCAGAAGACTCTGGTTTGATCCCCGGGTCAGGAAGATCCGCTGGAGAAGGGATAGGCTACCCACCCCAGAACTCTTGGGCTTCCCTTGTGGCTCAGCTAGTAAAGAATCCACCTGCAATGCAGGAGACCTGGGTTCAATCCCTGGGTTGGAAAGATCCCCTGGAGAAAGGAAAGACTACCCACTCCAGTATTCTGGCCTGGATAATTTCATGGACTGTATAGTCCATGGGGTCGGAAAGAGTTGGACACGACTGAGTGACTTTCACTTTCACACTTTCACTCCATGCCTGACTTGAATCAAGGTTAGGAATAGGTGAGAAGAACCCTGTTTGCCTGTTTTCAATAATTCTCAGTTGGAATTGCAATCTAAAGACAACAGTTTTTACATGTCATTTACATTTTTATAAGTCTCTATTCAAAGACTCCCAATTTAGAAGTATCAATCTCAGCCATGAGAAAAACATGACTCCTTTGATAATCTAGGTACTTTTCATTTCTGACAGCGAAAGTAAAACATGTCCAACCCACTGATGGTCACAGAAAGTTTTGATCTTTGGAAGACAAAAAAAAATTCCATTCAGCTTCCAGAGAATGAGTGAATAAGGAGGCATTTCATCTTCCCAAACTCCCTTCTCTCCAATTTCTCTAACACAATGTGCTTGGAAACAAAAGGCAGATTATTAAGTTTTCAAATGAAGCTACTTGTTTCTCCCTTCTCCCTGGATGTCTCAGCCCCGGCCTCCCTGGCCTTGCCTTTCGGCACATCTGGTAACCATGTGTGGTGGTGCTAATGAAGACTTTCCTGAGTGAGTTACAATTAGTTCCGACTGCCGTGCACTTTTCCTGGGCAGGACCAAAGTAAAAGACAGGAATGGGGGTGAGGGGAAGCCAATAACTCTTTCACTTCACAAACCCACATTCTCCCTTGCTCCTGGGACGCTCATCACCACCACTCCGGAGGAATTTGTGAAAAAAGGTGTAAGCAAATACTTTCAGAGTTTCCCTCTCCCTTTTCTCCAAAGCAGCATTTTCCCCAAGTTGATTGAATGAGACAGGCAGGCAACAGTACTTCTGTGATCCTCTGAACAATAGGGAATTGTTAAAGGGATGCCATTCCCCCTTCTGGTCTACGTATTCTACTTACCTAACAATTTTATCTACTTTAATAGAACAAACTTGTGTGTTTCACTATTCGATGGATTAGAAGGAACTGCGGAAGCAAATGTACTATATACAATTAGGCTGCCTTGAAAATGCACACTTTTGTTTACTCTAGCCTTCTTCCCCCACTTCTCAATCAAGCTCCTAATAGAGCTGTTTTAAGTTTCAACAAGGACCATATTAACTGCGGGTCTCCACATGAAACAGAATGCTAAACCCCAGCGTCTCCTGACGATGTAAGCTCAAAGTCTCCCAAATCCTGTTTTACATTTCTGTCTGAAATCATGGTTCTCTCTTTCCAATGCTTTTTTCTGTACCTCGCAAACTGTGACTTCTCAATAAATACTACAGGATGACAGAAATAGCCGTTGTGAGAAGATTCTAAGTGACTCCGAGGGTAGAAAACTTAATATAATTACTTTTGGCAACTTGTACCTGTATCTTATCCTAATGCCATCTACTTTTTAATTTCACTAACTCCAGACTTAGAATATGCAGTTACTCAGTAAATACTAACCACTGATAACAACCACAGTTTACATTTGAGCCTGTCGTACACTCTTAGATACACACAGTCCATACATGAACCCCTATAACAACCAGTTACAAATAAACATTTACAAAGAAGAATTCAAAATCAGAAATAAAAACCAGCTTTCCTGATGGATCATTTGAAGCTAGCACAATGTATAAGTCAAACCAAGCAGCAACCCTAAAACAAAGAAATAAAGCAACAAAGAAACAGAAGAGAAGAAAACTACGGGGATATTTTTTCTTCTTTTATCAGAAACCAAAAGTAAATGATATCACATCCAGGAATAGTGACCATAAATAAAATGTAATAACTATATTAGCTCAAAAAAATAAATCACAGTCCTTCGACTCACTGGCCCTTATGTATAAATAATTTCCTAATGAAAGAAAGAAAAGCATCTCCCTCACTATGTATAATTGCACATATTTTAATGTTATGAAACTTAAAATTCTACAACTATTTATCCTACTGTTTGCCCCTCATTCATTACAAAATATGAACGGTTTAATTGCACGGTGCCAAATTCTCAGACTGGAGAAAGTTTTGCCCTGAACTGGCCAGCTGTTTCTTTCCATCTCTAGGTAGTTATCCTTCAAAATTGATCTCTGTCCCTCAGAGATGATCAATTTAAAACAAAAACAAAACTCCTCTACAAATCTTTTGCAAGGTGTTTCCCCCCACCCCATACTAGGAGAACCTCAAGGAAAGGAAAAAATTATACACACATATACACAGAGAGATTTTTCTTAAAGCTTTAACTGTAATGATAAAAATATTGAGATCCAGCTAATTTCCAAATGCCAACAGAATAGGGAATAAGATAGTTAGCAACACAAATACTGTATTATAGAATGACATGATTTCACCATTAATTTTTTTTCTTTATTTTTATGAATAGGAAGTTGACTTGACCAGCAATAATGACAACACACTGAGTCACTGCCTCCTGGGTCTTAAGAAGGAATAGGTCCATGTATAAAAGATAATTAATGCCATTAAACATTCCAACACTACACTTACTTAACAGCTTTTCACATTCCAATTCTCAAATGCTTCTACTGTACCTTACCAAAAAAATACAATGAAGGTATACAGGGTTAATGTGCAAGGTAGCCAACTGAGATTGCTAAGGTACTTCTCTTGAGGAGTGAATCAGTATATGATTTTTATGTTCACCAGCAACTTGTACACGTGGCCGTTAGTTTTCATCAGACTGAATAATAGGCTGTATACAAACTGAACACACAGCAAGCTGCACCTTATTTTGGTCGACATCAGCTCTCAGTTCTTGTGGTTTGCTCTGCAGTCGGATGCTGCTATGGCTAGGGATACTGCTTCTATTTATTTATTTTTTTTTCTTTTTTTCTTTATTAGTTGTAGGCTAATTACTTCACAACATTTCAGTGGGTTTTGTCATACACTGACATGAATCAGCCATGGAGTTACATGTATTCCCCATCCCGATCCCCCCTCCCACCTCCCTCTCCACCCAATTCCTCTGGGTCTTCCCAGTGGGATGCTGCTTCTAGATGTGATTCAAATTCACTTTTATAAACTGTAGATTCAGAGATTTATATTACCATCAGGACCCTTTTCTCAATATTTCAGGAAGGCAGGGTGGAAGGAAAATCTGAATAAAGGAATAAAGTATCCACATATTGGATAACAACTTTAAAAGTTATTTGATATTGGTAAACACATGAAAGGATCTGATTTCCTGCATAATAAAGGTTTCTTTCATTGTATGTACAGATGTTTAAATTAACACACACATTCCATTCTTATCTCTCTTAAATTCAGCAGAATAACTGTAAGTCTTCACAAGGCATGTTATCAATGTAAAAGCAATAAAAAAGTCACCCTCTTGTGAATTACTATTTACAGTATTTCACAAAAATGGCATTCTCACCCTCCGAATGAACAAGGTTGTCTCTTTAAATTGAAGGACATTGCCGTGCACTCTTCATCAGTTAGTATTAGTGATGGGGGGTGGGGGAGGGAGAAAATAACAAACCATTTTTCTATCATTTGAACTCTCTTTGACCCTTGTGAGCTATTCAAGTATGCACTTAAGACAATTCCAATAAATAACATATATACACATACAGAGAGCAGATATACAGACAGTGAAAAGAGTGAATCCTGATAAAGCAGATAGGTTGATACCTTGAAATTAACCATTTTGAAGTCTGTTTCCTAGCATTGTCATTGATGATACTAGATGAACTCCCATGTACAGATGGCAATGATATTTCATGACTTTAATCAATAATTCTGTAAATCTGGATATAAACTTGCTGTGAATCAACTACAGCTAAAAGAGCTAAATGAGCTAAGAAAAAGAGACAGCTACCTTGTCCTAAAATGCTTCAGTCTATGATCAGAGTTATACTGAGGGAGAGTCAAGGAGGCTGGCAAATAAAAAATGCAGTGAGAAGTATATGATGAAATATATCATTTAAGTGATATTTAGCTTAAAAAGTTCAAAATATTCCAGTCAAACGTATTTCTATTCCAAAGTTAAATATAAAATTTTATGAAAAGATGTTACATCTCATAAATGTGCATTTGTACATATCTATAGTTACAAGAATTATTTATTCACTTTCACTAAAATATTTCCTCAAAATAGAGACTAATTGGTGTCTGTCTAGCAGTTTCCAACACTACTCCATTTTAGTGGCACTACATGCTATATAGTTTTAAATGTACATTTAATGCTAGTATTACTAGGTCTAGTGCAAGTTGTTACACAGAGTCGTGATAAAAGCAGTAGTCCAAACTTGACAGCTAAACCCATAAAGAGTTATGCAGGATGCTGTAAATACTTTAAAGATGCTTTCTGAAATCACTCATTCCCCCTTCCCTAAAAAGAGATCCAAAAGGGGAAAAGAGTAGAAATGGAGATTTAAAATCTGACAAAACTATCCTGTATATTTTCTTTCATCATATAGTTGCTAGAAACAAAGATAAAACCCTACCAAAATTAACAGAGGAAGATAGATGTAAATGAGTCACCAAATAAACCTTTCTTTCAGCCAGAAACCACGTGAATGTGTGGAGTTTTTTTCAGAGCAAAACATGTGCCTTGAATTCCCAGGAAGCTCTGTCAGTGGCAGAGACACAGGGAATGCAGGGGTCGTGCATATGCATTGTACTGTCAAGTTTGGGATTTCCCGTTACCTTCTGGAGCTGTGACAATACCAACTCGAGAAGCCAGGGGTCAAGAGGGAATCACTCTGTTGTGATTCCCAGTGACCCAGAGAACAATATTTCGCCACAGTCCTATGAAGTGTGATAAGGTTTGGGGAGTTTCAGTGTTAGCTCCAAAAATCCTAAGGAGGGCCCTTCCTTTTGTAGAACAAATTAGTTACACAACCAAACATTGCCACATTCTTGAGACCTGTTGACATAATGGGAACTTCAACCCCCACTTTGCTTTGCATTTTTGCAAAGGAGGGCAAAGAGGTCCAGGTGGAGCCCAACATAATTCAGGTAAAGGAAGATTAAGGAGATGTTTTTTATCTACTACACATGGCAAGAAGTTACATATTTTAGGTCTGAAGTTCAAATGAAAATAATTCAGTATTTCAATATTGTACTATTCACTCTTGAGCGGTATATGATAGAAAATGAATGGACATCAGCTGATCTGTTATTTCTAAGTCTTCTTTCTAAACTGTAATACACTTTCATCAATGTTTTACAGTGCCTCAGGCCGGTTTACAGACATGGAGCACATCAGTCTCAAGTCAGCTACAGAGTTCTCCATGATTTTTATGTAGACATCCCAATTAAAAATTATAAATTGTTATTCTCACAATGATCACTGCTTTTTACAACTAGTTTACTTGTTACATTTTCTTCTGACCCCAAGCATCAGAATGAAAACAACAAAAACACCTATTTATTGCATAGTCTTATCCAATCATAGTTTCAACTAGAAAAGAGACTTCTGGAGCTTGACCCCCTTTCCCATAATCCTGGCAGGATAAAAATGTCATTTTTAATGGTAAATATTAAAGTAAAAAAATGTGAGCAATCATGGAAACTGTGAGCTTTCCCAACACATATGACTCACTTATATCCCCAGAAGTTAATGAAGCCTTCCGAAAAAACATAGAGATTCAAAAAGAGATGATGATTTGATGGTTTTTCCTGTGTGTAAGTAAGATCAGCTATGACTAAATAATTTCTCAATTGCTAGACTAAAACAAGCCAAAACAAATAGCTTTTAAAACTTTAAAGCATATTGTGTAGTGGTGACTGTTCAAGGTCTCACTAAAGTCAACACTGGATAGATAATACGGAGATGAGTTAGATGCAAGGGGCTCTTCTTGAATTCACTGATTATAGAAACAAAAAAAAGCTTCTGAAACACTGCAACTATAAAAGTCAATTCTAATAGGGCTCACCTGTGTATTAATAAATCTAATATGGTTCATATTTAATAATAAAAGGCAAATCATACACACTTAAGGTAGTTAAATCTCAAATGGTTACAAAAATGGTAAAATATTTTTCTAGGTATCATGATGATAGAAGAATCTCAGCATTTTCATATCAGTGAAAATTTTATCCAAATCCTACAGTATGTACATATTAACTTCCCCTACTCCTTTGAACTCTCTCATATGTTTCTAAGGACAGAAATATAAGAAGGATAATGTATTAAACATATTGAATTAAAAGCTTAACCAAGGAAAAGCTATTCATTTAATCAAGAAACTTTTATCAATCACCTATTGTGTCCAGTCGGAAGTGGCAAGGTCCCATAGGAAGCCTATCTATGCAGATACAATAGAAGCGAAGTTATTTCCTAACTTTGCTGATTTTAATCTTATTATGGAAACAATATACACATATCGATTTTTAAAAAATAAAAACTAAATTCATACCGAGGTGCTCACACAGGCTTGTCTTGGTTCAATTATGTTAGCATTATTTTCCCAGGAAGATGTAACATGATTTCTGTGTCATGTATATATGAAACCTAGAACTGTGGTGAGCATACAGTAGTGTTTAATGCAGAATTATGGAAATATTTTGAGATAAATTCGAAGGGCTAGAATATTGAAAAAAATAGTTCTAAATATCACTTCTTTAGCAGTTAGACAAATGAACAGAAATTAGAGTTGATAGTCCTAACTTTCTCACTGTATGACCATGGACATGTTACTTTTACAACTCTGAGTTTTCACTTTCTAAACTATAAAATGGCTTGTGATGAAACTTCGTCAAGTGAAAAATATCACAAATCTACCAACATAAATCCCTAGTAAATACTCGCTCATGATAGGAAGAAAATAATTGTAGCACTACTGCTATTATACCGTCACAAGACATTATGATTGGATTGCTCAAAATCTGCACAATTTTTCTCTGATAATTGAAAAGCATAAATGATTTGATGTTGCCCCACAAATATTATATATTTACTTGAGCTAAATGTCTGTAATGCTTATTAAAAGTTCCTTTAAACATTTGGATTATCTTGTGATTAGGAAACAAACCTTTGTGAAGAACCCCAAGCATACTTTAAGTATAGCTCTAAATTAAAGAATATTCCCCCTCATCAGTAATCAAAATACACTAATATTTCTTAAAGTAGAAAATCTCGACATTTAGGAAAACTTAGTTTTCTATAAAGGGACCAGAGACACCAGAATGAACAATCCTGAAGATTAGTTTTGATGATTATGGGGGACCAGGAAGGGGAATTTCTCTGTCTTCTGAATCCTATAGAAGAATTTGTTTGTCATAAGACTCACTAAATACTAGGGAACTTACTAAGTAAGTTTATCTTGGATATATGTATACCTTCAGTCCCCCTATTATAAACATTAAACATGTTTGTTAAGTTGAGAATAGTGAAGTTACAAACTCCAGAGAACTGCTTACTAGTGATACCATGTGCAAGAAAAATGACAAATTCTTGGATAGAGAAGACAGAGAGAGGAATCAATCTGGGGCTTAAGAAATACTGTCAGTTATAAAATGAATTTTATGAGGACATTAAAGTATTCAGAATTCCTTTGATTAAAGACTATATATGTATAATAGAATACCATAACCATATATGTTAAAGTCCTTAAACCATTCATTTTATCTCTTTATCAAAGTTGGGCTTCTCTTGTGAATTTATAACTGCCAGAGGAAAAAAAAACTTTCCAGACTGTTCACATAAGGGGAGCCTAATGTTGAACAGAATATTGAAAGAGCCTTGTAAAAATTAAAACACAGATGAAATAAAAAATTGCTCCCCATGCTCAGGAAATATCAAAATGCCTAAGTGAAAATTAGATACATCTTTAGATAACAATTTTTGATCTGACTATAAAGAAATAATCAGTAATTTTTCAAAACACCACCCCTAAATTTGAGAATATTCTTGCGACAAATGGCAAACTAACAAATTTGGGTGAAACGTCCTTTATTTAATTGGTTATTTTTATTATTATTATTATTTGGTTAATAATAAGTGTAACTGTTATTTTAAACTGCATTTAAGAATAAACATTAAGTACACATTAAGTAATACTAAGTCCTTTTGTTAAAGCCCCAAATTAATCATTAAAGTTAACAACTGCCATGCACAAGACACAGTACTGACCACTTTTACTTTATATCCAAGTGATTAATCAACACTACATTTAACCCTTTTTAATATGTCTTCACATATCAGAAAAAAATTAATGTAGAACTGGATTCACACTAAATTTTTATCACAAAAATAAAGGACTAAAAGACACATATGTAAGCAAAGAATACAACTTTAGGAAGCCTTGGTATTATTAGTTCTAATAATCATGCATTAATTTCTGCACAATAATATCAATACGTACCTTTATAGTATCACATATACAAGGCAGCAATGAAGCAGTTAAAACTGACGAAACATTTTGTACAATTCTTATCCTAATCTAGAATCTGTCATGAATACTGGCCAAGAAGAGAATCTAGAAATCAATAATATTCTGTGTGCTATTTGTTTCTTGTTGTTTAGTTGCTAAGTTGTGTCCAACTCTTTTTGTAACCCCATGGAATGTAGCCCGCCGGGTTCCTCTGTCCATGGAATTCTCCAGGCAAGAATATTGGAAAGGGTTGCTATTCTATTCTCCAGGGGATGATCCAGGGATCAACCCGAGTCTCCCCAATTGTAGGCGGATTCTTTACCACTGGGCCACGAGCAAAGCCCTCAAGTGTGCTATGCCAACAAGTATGCTGAACGAACAAAATATGGAACTAGTTCTTCCTGACCAAGCTATTGATCTGACCTTAAGAGTGACTGACTGGACTTTCTTAAAGTTTCTCAAGATAATGTAATCACAGGGTTCTCCATGTTCATAAAAATGATTGGCCCCTTTTAAAAAACTAAAGTATGCCATTTGTTTCAGTGATAGTAGCAATGAATTCCACAGTTTAGATGTATGTTGCATAAAATATATCTCCTTTTATCTGTTTGCGTCATTATACTTGATTTCATTGGTTGTTTCCTCCTCAGGAAAGGTAAAGAAATCCACCAATAGATATGTATTTTCATTATCATTTTCTGTCTATACCGTGAATAGTTCCTGAGTTTCATCTTTTACACACTGTTACACTACAGCCATTAGTGTCCGTCATTCCTTGTTTCTCGATGATTTCATTTTTCTGCTTTTGTGAAGCACACAATCCCTTCAGCAAACATGGTTCTCCAAGAATGCGTTATCTATTACTTACCACTGTTTAATTGTCATATCCTAACTATGAATATTCGTAGAGGAGAGATGGGAACAGATAGCCCAAGTTGGGGCATTTTGATTCATAAAAATAATTGATATTATTCCCACCAGAGCCTGAGCCGACCTTAGGCTCACACTGTGTTGCAAAGTACCTAAAGAAGAGATGAATTGTCTACACAGACTTTCTGGTTCATAAATTTCCTGTCGAAAGGAAGTAATTGTTTTGTTTAAAGGAAACATCCTGGGTTAGATTAAGCAAAAGTCCCATTTTCTGTCAACAGATGACAAAGCAGAGAGGTAAAAAGGTCAATAAATATCAGAAAGCAAAAGACTAGTCAGTATTTATAGGGTACCTGTATGTGTACATACTATGAGCATCAGGAAACAAAATGTCTGAACATCTGAATTAATTTTCTCATTTTGTTAAAATAGTTTGTGTTCTGTGTAGGCATAGGGACAGATTACTAAACATACAACAAACGCAATTCAAACCCTATCAAAGGGATCTTTCTCATTCAAATTTAAGCGTGATAGAGCTAGAACAACCTTCTCCACCCACATGGGTCTGACTGGTCTGACACAATTTTCTTACTGAATTTCTCCAGGGGTTCAGGCAAGGGTTTTCTTAGTCTATTATGGGGCATCTCTGTGGCCTACATATTGTGCTCTTAACAATGCACAAGTTTCCTCATACAATCATATATCACCCAAATAAAACCTTTCCCTGAGTTACATGACTTCTCTTCTCTGAGCATCTGGAAATTTTACGGAATTTCTTTAAAAAAAAAAATCAACCTCCTGAACTGGGACTATATTATTTCTTAGAAAGGGAGGGAGATTAACATGTTTTTATTTCCCTGAGTTTTTTCATTAGTAATAGTAACAGAATATATTTCATTATATAATACTTAAAGTAAAAAGTCCATATTTATGATGCATTAAAAACTTTTTAAACTATTTTTGGCAGTGCTGGGTCTTTGTTGCTATATGTGGACTTTCTCTGGACTTCCCTGTTAACTCAGATGGTAAAGAATCTGTCTGTAATACAGTGGGCTTTCTCTAGTTGCAGCAAGCTTGGGCTACACTCTCGTTGCAGTACATGGGCTTCTCCAGGGAAATTCCCTCATTTTCAACTGGACCTTAAAGCACGTACATGCTTCACAAAATTAGGATAAGGATTAAATTAAATAGCCCATACTAAATACATAGAAGGGGATCTTATTAGGCTTTCTATAGTAAACATTCAAATAAATTATCTGTTATATTATTATGGTTATTATTTAATAAAAGGAATACTCATTGCCTTTAATAGCACAATTTGTCTTGAACCATCCACGATTTGCATAATATTACACATGGAAAGGTGTGTGCATGTCTCTGAGTTATGTGCATATGCAAAATGTATTTATCCATTAATTTAAAAGTCATATATCGAGTAAATTTTATATTCCAGATACTACAACAGGAAGTAGACCACAAAGATGAAGAATGCAATACCCCACTCAGGAAGCTTAGTTTAGCAGGTAAGTATGCTACTGCACCTAAGTGTAGTATAATATGTTATGTGCCACGAGAGAATTAGGCACAGTGTAGAGTTAGATCCAAAATGCTGCTACCTTCTCTAGTCTAAGAGGTGCAAGGAGGATTATGGAAGACTACAAATGAAGTCTTAGAAACATTCTCACAATGAGGCATGCTTTTTCTAAAGTATTCATGTCCATTGTCATTTGGCACTAAGTGGACAGTCTCTTAAAGAATGCTCCTATCTCTACATGAGTTTCTAAATGTTTGATTCAAAAGGTTAAATGATATTTCATCCTAAAAAAATTCCTATCTCCAAATATAAACTAGGAGTCATCTTTAAGAACTTTGCTGTATCCGTGAAGGATTCCTCACACAGTATGCGCGTGGGTGCTAAGTCGTTTCAGTCATGGCTGACTCTCTGCAACCCTGTGGACTGTAGCCTGCCAGGCTCCTCTGTCCATGGGATTCTCCAGCAAGAATACAGGAGTGGGTTGCCATGGTTTCCTCCAGGGAATCTTCCCAAGCCAGGGATCAAACCCTCATCTCTTAGTTACCACTAGCACCACCCGGGAAGCCCCCTTACACAGTATATTCTGTTCCATATTGGATCTAAAACACATCCTTGATGGACTCTGTGTCAGCCATCAGAGTGTGTAACATGTAGTGAGCACTCAATAATGAGCATTTGCTGAAGGAACAAATGAATGAATGAACAAATTCTCAGTCCCTTACCGTCTTGGAAGAGCTTCAGACAAAAGTGAAATATTCAGCATAGCCAGCAGGTTTCCCTGGTGGCTCAGACAGTAGACAATCTGCCTGTAATGCAGGAGACCCACGTTCCAACCCTGGGTCTGGGAAATCGCCTGGGTGAAGGGAATGGCCACCCATGCCAGTACTCTTGCTTGGAGAGTCCATGGACAGAGGAGCCTGGCAGGCTACAGTTCATGGGGTGCAAAAAGTCAGACACGATTGAGCACCTAAGCATGCATACACATCTTAGTTAATGAATGTGGCACGCTCTCACTAATTTTTGTATTTCTTTTGGATCTGACAGGAGCATTAAGACTTGAGCACTGTGCTCCTGAAACAAAGGGGATTTCAAAAGAATCTGAGCAGGGCTTGCAAACGACCAAGGTGCATAAAATGTCATGCTAATAGAGTATGGCCATGTATCCAGCAAAGTAGGATAATTAAGGGCATGGACTCTGGATCAGCAGGGCTGGGTTTCATATCAAGGCTCTAAGCCTCACGAACCAGGAGACCCAAGTAGTCCTCTCCCCTCTCAGTGCCTCAGGCTTCTCAACTATAAAAAAAGAGGAAAAAGTGCCTCCTCTTCGGCTTGTTTTAAGGATTAGAGGAATAATTGAAATAACTTTAAACAGCACCTGTACCTAGCAGCCACTCCATCAGTGTGTTTGTTTAGTAAACGAGCAGTCATTCAGAAGACAAAGTTCTTAAAGATGGGGACAGTGATCACCTCGAGGTCAGTCTTTTGAGAGCCCGAGCTCCTTCCTGTGGCTATTTGCATATTCAATATGCAGCCCCCAGTGACTCAGAGATAGATGCTGTCTGGCTTACATTCTAAAGCTGTCTGAGTCAAAAGTGGCAGTTCCACAGGTGTGTTTCAAAGTTTATGAAACCCCCAGTGGGTGCAGGGGAATCCCTCAATGTCTCCTCTCTACTCAAACAATTCAAATACGTCTTTCCGGATGGCAGGGAGCTGCCGAGATTCCCCTGTTTTCTGTGTTTTGGTTTATTCCGGAGCTCTCTGGCTTCTCCTGTCACTCCGGCCCGTTTGGGTTTTGTTGTCTGTATTCAAAGGAGGCCTGTGGTCTTGTCTTTCCCCAGCGTCTGTGTTCCGAGCTGCGCGGTTTGCCCCCTCTGTCTCTCATCATTGCTTTTGGCTCAGTCCCTTGACAGGAAATGAGAATTTATTTTATCTGGCTTGAACTACATTGTTCCTTCCTGACTACTGGTGTTACTTCACTCTAAATAACATGACTTTGTGCTCACAGTCTGCCCAAGGTCAAAGCCTGAGGGTAACAGACACATTTAAGAGCAGGGGAGGAGACTATAATCAGAGGGAAGGAGTGTGCGAGGAGAGAATTTAAGAAAGGAAAAAAAAAAAAAAAAAACGGCAGTGATGCAAAAATTAAACTTGCAGCAGGTCCAAATTTTCTGGTGGGCTTGAAACACAATCTAAGAGCTGAAAGGGGAACTCCCCTCACCTCCCCTCCCCACCCCTTCCAGATGTTATCGATTTAAAATGACACTATGAAGTAATCTAGGCTTGAAATTCAAATTTCATTTTAAAAGAAAGCATGAGTTGTCTTGTGAGAAGTGTTCAGTCTAGCAAGCATGCTCAGTCGTGTCCGAGTCTTTTGTGACCCCAGGGACTGTAATTTGCCAGGCTCCTCCATCCATGGTATTCTCCAGGCGAGAATACTGGAGTGGGTTGCCATTTCCTCCTCCAGGGGATCTTCCCGACCCAGGGATTGAACCTGTGTCTCCTGCATTGGCAGGCAGGTTCTTTACCATTGAGCCACCCAGGAAGTTTATTAATATCTGTGATATCAGTCTGGTAGTGTGTATTTAATAATGCAAATTGGAATTATTAGAATTCAAACAGTCTGTTTTGACACAGAAATATAGGAGATATATGATAATACATATAACTAACGGTCAAATTTATTATCTTAAAAGGGTAAACTTAAAAAGATTACCTAAACTTGGAGGTTGAAGCCATAAAAAAAGGTTTAAAAATGTGTCCAAGTATAAGTATAAACAATATTATTAATACACTTGAGCTCCATCTCCCAGCCCATTTACACTTTTCCTTTCCTTCCTCTCCCTGCCTCTCTTTAGAAGCGTGAATAAAACTTTCTTGAATAAAACTTCTAGAGCTTCAAGGTGTCAGCACAATTGACCCCCAAAGACTGGTAAAAGGAAACATGTCAATTTCACTGGTCAACCATTGATGCTGCACTGCACCTCTCTGGGATAGTTTAAAAGACTAGGAGATATAGAGAAAGCCTGCTAATCTAGATAAATATTTTCCTGCTCTTTTAACAGATTGTCATGCTATTTAATAATACCTTGGACTCATGAAAATGGATTTAATGGAAATGGATTTAAATGAAGCAAAAAGGATTTAGGTGCCATATAAGGCCAGATTTTGCATGCAGAAAATCATCTCCCATGGGTATTTCAATCTTGGGAAGGAGGATGAAATCCCCTTTGCTCATGACCTTTCAACATGGTATCATCCTGTGCGCTCTAAGCAAGGTTTATGCTGAAGACATCTTAAAGACTTTAGATGTTTATGACTTATAATACCTTCCTTAGGAAGGTCCATCTCTATGGAACTAATTGGACATCCCAATTCTGGGTCAGCCAAAGGCCTGGTGGTTTGAAAATCATAAATTATCTGAAAGGTCCTTATGGAAAGGTCTCGCTTTGAAACTTTAACTAGAAATGATTGCTCAACATACCTTGCATGCTTGCAAAGTCGCTTCAGTCGTGTCCGATTCTTTGTGACCCTTGGACTGTAGCCCACCAGGCTCCTCTGTCCATGGGATTTTCCCAGCAAGAATACTGGAGTGGGTTGCCATGTCCTCCTCCAGGGGATCTTCCCGACCCAAGGATCAAATCAGAGTCTCTTTTGTCTTCTGCTTTACCGTTAGTGCCACATGGGAAGCCCTCAGAATACCTTACACTTTATCCAATGTTATATGTCAATCAAACATATTTCAGTAAAAACACAAAAAGAATCCTCAGAATCATCCTTCCTTCTTATTTCAATTCCTTATGAGATGGTCTACATGTAGAACAAGCCCCCCAATACTAAAATGCTATAGACACAACTGCATAAGTGTTGCAATAAAGTCTTATTTTGTTTAACACTGAGTTCTTAAAATTTACAGCAGTGTTTTGAATACACTCATTTTTTTCCTGATTTTCTGATTATTAAATTCTAAATATAGTCCTAACTAATAAACATAAAAATGTGGCTGCTGTCTCCAAGTAGCCTATAATTAAGCCAAGAAGACCCTCACCTGAACACCTGAATCAACCCCAAAGTTTTTCCTTAAGTCTATTCCCACATCTCAGGTGCTCAAAAGCAGAAAATCAAAAGAAAATAACATTTATTGGAAAGTTGCTGTGTAATCAGGACTGTGCTAGTTGCTTTCAATACATCACGTTCAATGCACACAAACTGCAGGCAAAATTGGTATTATTATCCTTATTTCACAGACGATGGAATGGGATTTAAGAGATATTAGGTCATATGCCCAATATCATAGAGTTTGTGAGTGGTGAGATTGGGGTTAAAATCTAGGTTTGCCTAATTGCGAAATCCATGTTCATTTACTAGTCTGAAATAGGAATTGAAATACTAGATTTTACAGACACTCAGTGTGTATACAGTCTAACTACCTTCGTGGCCTGTAAGGATTAAGAAGTTACGAACAAAAACGGTCCTTGTGCTTTTCAGATCGTTAAAAATATAGTTACCAACTGACACAGCAACTCCACTACTGGGTATATAAACCCATGAAAAATAAAATACATTCACACAGAAACTTGTACTCAAATGTGCATAACTACATTTTCACAAAGAGTAGACACAACCCCAACGTCTATCAGATGATAAACGGATACACAGAATGTGGTATATCCATACAAGGAAATATTATTTGGCAATAAAAAGTATGAAATATTGACACACAGCATGGGTGAAACTTGAAAACATTATGCTAATTGAAAGAGATCAGTCACAAAAGATCATATATGATTCCATCTAATTTAAATGTCCAAACAGGCAACTCTACAGAGAAAGTAAATCAGTGGTTCCCTGCAGCTGTGGAGTTTGGGGAAAAATGTGGAATGGCTGTTAATAAATTTGGTATTTCTTCCTGGGGGGATGAAAATGTTTGAAAATTGATGATGATGATGTTTGCCCAACTCTATGAATATACTAAAAACTACCAAATTGTATGCTTTAAATGGATACTTGGTATTTAAATATATCTTAATAAAGCTCACACTGAAAAAGAAAAAAAAAGTTAACTGCATCCATATCATCAGGAGAAAATGGCCAGTACACTCTCTCCAGAGCAGAGAAACAACTAAGCAAATTTAACTACTGCCATAGGGAAGAAGAGTTGGTTATCTTCTATCATTTTCTCTCAATATCAGAAAAGTTTTTGTCTGCTAGATCCAGGTGGACTTCTGAATCACTGAAAAAGTTGAAATGATATCCTTCTCTGGCCAAGTACGCTTTGAGACCAGAACTTGTTGAAAAAGTTAGAACCACAAACTACAAGTTTATTTACCCAGGACTAAACCACTTGTTTGACATTTTACATCTGAACTCACCAGTGATTTGAGTATTGTGTAGGCAGCCACAAGAACAACTGAAACAGTGGGAAAATATTATTTTAAAACTACTTACTGTTTCATTAACACAGAGAGTAGAATTCCCTGCTTCTACCCAGATTCAGTTCTTCGCGTTTCAATGTGAGGTCAGTTGCCCCAAATGGCAAATCTGTCAATACAAGTTTTTAGTCCTGCAGCCCATCATTAGATGCCAGAAAAACATCCTGTTGCGGCAAAGAATCAGTAGGTAGTAATCAAATGTCCCATGATGTTGACATTTCCCAACCCTATATAGTTTTTTTTTGTTGTTTTTTTTTTAGGGAGAATCCTAGAAGTAGCTAGAGAAGGAAATGGCAACCCACTCCAGTATTCTTGCATGGAAAAATACCAGAGGGGCAAAGAGAAGGACAAAACTGAGCATGCACGCTGGAAGTGGCAGGGCACAGAACAGCAAGTTTGTAAAGGACTAGCTCTTTGGAGATGATGCTACATTTTACCCCAATCATCTTTAGATGTTTATACCTTAAAAGTTATTGAATAGAAGTTGCTTTCAAATGAAACACAATTGCTACAGTGTTTCTGTTGTGATTGTCGGAGGGAAACGGGAGCCAGTGCAATTTGTCCATGTTTTACAAATCACCATCTGGCAGAGATATGGCAACATGTGAAATCTTCACAGGGCTCTTGTTTTTCTACTATCTGCTGGATAACTAAGGAGATCACCAGACTGCTGGGATGCCTGCCAGATGGTAAGCAGGTATGTTTATGAGTCTAAGATTCTTATTTTCTTTCAATGCTTTCACATGCTGTGGGCACAGAGTCATAAAAGTAAAAGTGAAAAAGAAAAAGGGAGTAAGTAAGTGACTGTGTATGATCATGACAAATGTCTTTGAAGTTTCTTGAAATATGAATTTTCCAAAGTTGACGTTGATTAATTTTACTAAGTAGAAAAATCACCACTCAGATGGCCACAGGATTTTTAAAAAGTGAGTCGTTTTTCATTTTTGTACAAATAAACAGGTGTATCATTTCTTTAGTCCTGTTGAGTAGGCATGCCTTATCTGGAGGGTTACAAACATCATCAACAAATATTTTGTAAATGTACTCCCTGTGCGTGCCATTTCAGTGGAGTAAGAATGAGGGTTTGTTTAATTTTATTTTGATTTTTCAAATAGAGTACCATAGACAAAGAAAAACTGCCTAGCAGAATCACAACAAAAAGTCCTCCAACCATCAAAGATTCATATAGCTGAATCCGGAAAGTCAGTAGGATCATTGGAGTGGCTTCCGTGAACAGAAAAGGGCAACTTAAGTAATTCTGACAAATAATAAATGAAAATCCAAAATGAGGACGTATCTGATAGATAGAGAAATAGAGTTCTTTAAAGTTAGATTTGATTGCCTGCTTAGTAAGGACCACCATTGTGATACTAGGCAAGTTTCTGAAATTCTTGAGGCTTCAATAAGCTCATCTATAAAACTAGTGAACACTGTTCTACCTTTTATGATTGTGGTGAGATTCCAAATATAAAAAATATAAATTTTCAGCAAGTAGACAATACATAATTCCTCAATAAATGAAGCTATTATCATCATTGCTATTATCATCCTGGAGAGGGCTCCTTCTAGGTAAATCTCCAGCTATAGAATTTGTTCACATGAATCATATAAACACATACCTAATCTTATATATTTGTATATTTAGATACACAGAAAATCTATTGGCAGTTGTGGCTATATATACAAATATACACAAATACAAGCATATATGCCTAACAGTAGATGTGTTCTATCCAGTATCAGTTCAGTCACTCAGTCACATCTGACTCTTTGGGACCCCATGGACTGCAGCACGCCAGGCCTCCCTATCCATCACCAACTCCCGGAGTTTACTCAAACTCACGTCCATTGAGTCAGTGATGCCATCCAGTCATCTCATCCTCTGTCATCCCCTTCTTCTCCGGCCGTCAATCTTTCCCAGCATCAGGGTCTCTTCAAATGAGTCAGCTCTTCCATCAGGTGGCCAAAGTGTTGGAGTATCAGCTTCAGCATCAGTCCTTCCAGTGAATATTCAGGACTGATTTCCTTTAGGATGGGCTGGTTGGATCTCCTTTCAGTACAAGGGAGTCACAAGAGTCTTCTCCAACACCAGAGTTCAAAAGCATCAATTCTTTGGCGCTCAGGTTTCTTTATAGTCCATTTTTCACATCCATACATGACTACTGGAAAAACCACAGCTTTGACTAGATGGACCTTTGTTGGCAAAGTAATGTCTCTGCTTTTTAATATGCTGTCTAGGTTGGTCATAACTTTCCTTCCAAGGAGTCAGTGTCTCTTAATTTCATGGCTGCAGTCACCATCTGCAGTAAAGTCTGTCACTGTTTCCACTATTTCTCCATCTATTTGTCATGAAGTGATGGGACCAGATGATTTGATCTTAGTTTTCTGAATGTTGATTATTAAGCCAACTTTTTCACTCTCCTCTTTCACTTTCATCAAGAGCCTCTTTAGTTCTTCTTCACTTTCTGCCATAAGTGTGGTGTCATCTGAATATCTGAGTTTATTGATATTTCTTTTGGCAATCTTGATCCCAGTTTGTTCTTCATCCAGCCCAGCATTTCTCCTGATGTACTCTGCATATAAGTTAAATAAGTAGGGTGACAATATACAGCCTTGAATGTACCCTATTTGGAACCAATCTGCTGTTCCATGTCCAGTTCTAACTGTTGCTTCCTGACCTGCATACAGATTTCTCAAGAGGCAGGTCAGGTGGTCTGGTATTCCCATCTCTTAAAGAATTTTCCAGTTTATTGTGATCCACACAGCCAAAGGCTTTGCCATAGTCAATAAAGTAGAAGTAGATGTTTTCCTGGAACTCTCTTGCTTTTTTGATGATCCAGTGGAGGTTGGCAATTTGATCTCTGGTTCCTCTGCCTTTTCTAAATCCAGTTTGAACATCTGGAAGTTCAAAGTTCACATACTATTGAAGCCTGGCTTGGAGAATTTTGAGCATTACTTTGCTATCATGTGAGATGAGTACATTGTGTGGTAGTTTGAGCAGTCTTTGGCATTGCCTTTCTTTGGGATTGGAATGAAAACTGACCTTTCCCAGTCCTGTGGCCACTGCTGAGTTTTCCAAATTTGCTGGTGTATTGACTGCAGCACGTTCACAGCATCATCTTTCAGGATTTGAAATAGCTCAACTGGAATTCCATCACCTCCACTAGCTTTGTTCTTAGTGATGCTTCCTAAGACCCACTTGACTTGGCATTCCAGGATGTTTGGCTCTAGGTTGGTAATCACACCATTGTGATTATCTGGGTCATAAAGATCTTTTTTGTATAGTTCTTCTGTGCATTTTTGCCACCTATTCTTAATATCTTCTGTTTCTATTAGGTCTATACCATTTCTGTCCTTTATTCCAGTCATAGGAATCAAAAATAACTATTTTCACTTAAAGCTCTGTAATCATATTGCATAAATACTAATAAAAGATTCACGGTTTCCAGAAGTGATACTTTGAGCAAATTACTGAACCTGTCGGTGTCCTTAGCTACAGAATAGAGAGAATAAAACCTGCTTCGTAGAGTTGTATGAAGATTAAGTGTGAGTATTTCCACATAACACATTGCACAATGCCTGGCAGAGAATAAACGAATAAATGTTAGCTTCCTTCCCCTTTAATTACAAAGCTTCCTCCACCTCTAAATTTAGCCTATTTTGGCCAATCCTTACCTGCTTCTTTCTGACCCTTCCAAATATATTCTTTATTCCATCACTCCTTCCTCCAGAAAAAAAAAAATTTCTTTTTAATTACATGATTCCTCTGTTTTTATCATAAATTCCTTCTCATCTATTTGTTCCTTCTCCGTGGCCTAATATATACTCTTTTCCCCATCCTAAAAATGATTTTCTTAAAGAGAAATTACCAAGTGGCAGAAAAGACAGAAAGCCTATACAGGACAATGACCACAGAAGAAACTGGGATGATTGTTAAATATCCATCTCTAAAATATGCCAGACAGGTAGATTTTTTTTTCCTGCCTCAGGTAGTTTTATATTTATTCTAATAAAACTAAGTTGAAGAGAAACTTTTTTCTTGTTTAAACAATTCCCAAAACAATAAAATGATTAAAAGACTCACAATTCTTTTATAGCATTAGCACAATCCTGATACCAAGTCAAACAATGACAGTATCATGGTATACCACACACATACACTGTTACAGACCAAAACCACTTTTTAAAAAAGCAGATTCTACCAAGTAGACCACAAGTGTGAATGAAAGAATAATCATATAGTATTCGATGCAAGGATCGAAAGCTGATTCAATACAAGAACATCTACTCCAGTAATTTTTTACTTTAAAAAAACCAGACAAAAAGTGAAAACCCACAAGCAAGTTGCTATAAAGTCTTTGAAAACAGTGCCAACCATTCAAGATTTGTTTGGGGTAACTTAGGAAAAGAAGAAAACTGCCTTTTAAGGAATTTTATTTGTAACAAACAGTACTCAAACACCTAGTTCGTAGTAAAATCATTGTATTATTTTTGTTGATCCTGCTTCCCTTATTTTTTGCTTCCTTTTCCTTTTCACCAACAACCATGTTGCCTGAAAGCTTGGCCCTGTCAACTTCCTCTCCCCACTCATCTCCTGTACAGTTTTCAATTCACTGCAGTTTTCTGCTCCTACCTTCTCACGGAAGCTCTTTTCCCAAAGGTGACTGAAACCTAATTTCCAAGTCCAGCGGGCGCTTCTCTGGCCTCATCCTTTTTAACCTCTGTTTAGCATTCAAGACCACCACACACAAATCCATCAGCTCTTGGCCCCCATGGAAGAGCTGGGAAGGCATCTTGGGCGACTCTGTTGCCTTTCTGCGTGGCTTTTCCCAGTCTCTCTGCCTCATCCTCTTCCACGGCTTCTTCACGGGGGGAATCCCCGGTCTGTGCTTCCCCATTAATCCCTGTCCTGTGTGTGTGTGCTAAGCTGCTTCACTCATGTCCGATGCTTGGTGACCCCATGGACTGTAGCCCGCCAGGCTCCTCTGTCCATGGGATTCTCCAGGCAAGAATACTGGAGTGGGTTGCCATGCCCTCCTCCAGGGGATCTTTGCAACCCAGGAATCAAACCCATGTCCCTTATGTCTCCTGCATTGCAGGCAGGTTCTTTAACACTAGCACCGCCTGGGAAGCCCCAATTCCTGCCCTACCCAAGGCATATAGATCAAAGTTAGAAAGGAATGACAAAACCAGAAAATTATTGATAACTAAGTAAACAGAAGACTGCACTCAGCAACAGCAAAAAAAACAAAACAAAACAAACAAACAAAAAAACATGGCTTTCAACATTCCAGGTTCCAGTGGGATGGATTTCTATACATGGATAATCTACTTATATTACTTTCAATATGTTTAATACTAATTTGCTCATTTTAAAAGGTTTTTAATGTTTAACTTAATGAATGTCTCTTCTGTTACTACTAGTTGCTTTCCATATGTTGACATCTATAATGAATTAACCAATTTAAAGTAAAAATGTGTTTTCTAACTTCACATTGTCTTGATTTTTTTAAAGCTTTCACAACCTATTTAAAGATGGCTAGTGCTTTTACAATTATTAGGATATATCTGACTGTATTTAATAGAATTTGGTCATCGTCTATTTATTGCTAGTGTCATGTAAAACATTGCTTTTAAAGTCAGCTTTAACATGTAAACTTCAACCAGATGCTACATAAATGAAACTGACTGACTTCACAATATAAAGTAACAACCTTAAGAAAGTGCTGAAGTTTAACTTGGAAATAAATTCCTTTCCATAATTTGTAACCAATAGTAGAATTAAACAAAAATATTGGAAAGAGAATTACATAGGTATCTTTATATTCCTCATTACACAGCCATCAGTCTCTCAGTATTGCCAAATCATTTTCTGCTGCTGTGTTTCCTCCACTAACACTGTAAAACCTGGAAACCCCTTTATATATTGTTTGTAAATAACACCCCCCTCCATCCTCTACTTGTTTCTTTTGTGCGTGTGTATGTGTGTATGTATGTATGTTCTGTGCAGAGTCTTAACCACTGGCCCACCAGGAGAAGGGCAGCCCCCTTCACTTCTTCTTTTCTTTCCTCTGATATGTGTATCCTTGAATGTTATACCTTCTGGATAATTTAGGAAGTCAGTGCTACTCTTATTCGATACATGTTTCTCCCTTAAAGAAAATATAAATCAAAAACGCAAACCTAAAGAACAAAATAGGGTATTATTCACTTTATAAAGAGATCCTTAACTTTAAAAAAAAAAAAAAAAAAAAACCCTGCCTACAGAATCCCAGTAAACTGTGATTTTTCTCTAGTGCATGAAAAGCATAAATCAATTAAATCACATTATATTTACTCTAAACTCTTCCAAAATTGTGTCTGCCTGCAATGCGGGAGACCTGGGTTAAATCCCTGGGTTGGGAAGATACCCTGGAGAAGGAAATGGCAACCCACTCCAGTATTCTTGCCTGGAAAATCCCATGTACAGATGACCCTGGTAGGCTACAGTCCATGGGGTCGCAGAGTCGGACACAACTGAGCGACTTGACTTTCTTTCTTCCAAAATGGGATCTCTTTTGCAAAGTGGGCTGCTACTTGTCCTCATCAGATTGTGGCACCCCATGCAACACGGAATTGAAAATGAGGCACAGCAAGGTTTAAAGAAAGATTTCTTGACTCCAGCTGTGGCATCTGGGCTTCCCAGATGGCGCTAGTGGTGAAGAACTCACCTGCCAATGCAAGAGATGTAAGAGACCCATGTTAGACCCCTGGGTCGGGGAGATTACCCTGGAGGAGGGCACTGAAATTCTCTCCAGTATGCTTCACTGGTGGCTCAGGCAGTAAAGAATCCACCTGTAAGGCGGGAGACCTGGGTTTGATCCCTGGGTTGGGAAGATTCTCCTGGAGGAGGGTATAGCAACCCACTCCAGTATTCTTGCCAGGGGGATCCCCATGGACAGAGGAGCCTGGCAGGCTACAGCCCATAAGGCCGCAAAGAGTCAGTTGTGACTGAAGCTACTTAGTACGTAGCATTTAGTTTTCTAGAGCCTGGGATTTCAAACATTTTAAAAGACGTGGAAATGTTTCTCCAATAGAAATCTTGTGTGCATGCTCACTCACTCTGACTCGTTGATGCCCCATGGACTGTAGCCCACCAGGCTCTTCTGTCCATAGGATTTCCCAGGCAAGAATACTAGAGTGGTTTGTCATTTCATTCTCCAGGCATCTTCCCGACCCAGGGACTGAACCCGCATCTCCTGCATTAGCATGCAGATTTTTTATCGCTGAGCCTTGAGGGAAGCCCGAGAGAAATCTTACAAGGGCACAATCTGTAAAAGAGATCAAAGTGGTAGGCTACGTCCTTTCCCCTTCCCTATACTAATTGGCCCCGGGGTCACATATAAAAAGCTTACAGCTTTCCTCAGATGAAACAATTGTACTAGACTATTGTCTCCTTACTGCTAAAGATCTGGCTACCAAAATCGTAATCTTGCCACACACAGGGTCCCAATGTGCCCAGTTGGGAGTTCCTTGGGCACCACCCAGGAACATGCCTTGTTCTTTGTTTAAAATGGTACCCAGAACATGGGTCACACACAATAAATGGTCAGTGATGGCAACAATAACAATTTTTAAAATAATGAATAGATAAATCTCCCTGACACAGGAATGGTTTCCTTTTCCTCTGCCAGTGGTTCCGTCTGTGCCAGCGCTAACACACACCCCTTCCAGGAATGGCATTCAGCCATCCTGGCAACCAGAATTAGAGCAAAGAAAATATGAAATTTCTCTTCAAAACATAAGTGGAAAGATGAATGCAAAGCCAAGCAAAAAGTACCCAGATTCAACACACACATTGTTAAATGTCACTTCATAGTAAGACACTTTATGAACATCAAGTGAACATGGACATGCATTAAATAGGGAGACTGGGAATGTCTGAACTATCACAAAGAATCAGCAAGTAAAGAAAGTCGAGAAGAACATACAAGTTAACCAGTTAACAACTGTTCCTTTCAGGGAATGAAGAGAGTAAAAATTGGGCAAATGGACAATGGGAATGGGGAAATATTCTTCATGGTACAAACTCTTTTTGTTTTTTGGTTTTTTTTTTTTTTTTTTTTTTGATGACTTAGGTGCATTTTATTGGGTTTCATGGTACACACTTCTACACTTTTTGAATTCTGAATTGTGTGACTATCCAAGAAATGCAATTAAGTAAATTGAAGTTTTCCCCAAATGAGAATTAAAAGATAATTCCAATAGACTGTTCTGAATATCTTGTTAGTATAACAATACACTCTTTTGGTTTAGAGAAAAAATCAGCAGCAAGAGAATATTTCATGTTAAGAATCTAGATTTAAGTCAAGCAAGCCTATCAGTCAGATACACTACTACTTCTACTTGAGATAATTCCTTCAAGAAAGAGGCCTCTATTGACTGAAACCAAGGGATTATGCCCTGATTATCAAAGAGAGATACAATGAGGAGAGGATACCAAACAGCCTGGTGAACTGATAGGGGTCTTCTAGCTACATACAGGTCAACCGTCCATGGGACATGGGGGGAAAAAGTTGATGTCTTGCCTCAAATAAAAATTCAGAGAAGGAATTTCACAGCTGTGTCTTTGTAACAACAACAAAAAAAAATTGTATAGAAAAAGACAAATCATCAAAAGGGTTCTTAGACAAGAATAGTTAAAGCTTGATAAAAATGAAAAAAATAATTCTTTCAAAATAGATATTTCAGTCAAATGTCAATATCTCCAAAACACCTTGTCCAGTCATTGGATGCAAAGAATATTATGAATGAGGAAATGAGAACAAAGTACAATGACACCTAAGAGATACCATGGTTTATTAAGCTGAGTAAGAAAGAAAAATATTCAGGGAAAGACTGTGCTTTTGTGAGCTGTTGGGAGGTAGCTGGAATCATTAGCAAATAACTAAGCAGGTCTGCCTGGTCTTTGGGACAAACAGCCTTCCTCACTATAATTGGGAGAAGGAGGTAGCACTGTACATGATGTTTAATCAAGTGGAGGGTCATGTGTGATACAGATTTTTGATGGTTCTCATGGCATGCCTTCCTATAAATGGCAGAGTGATACACTGCAATCAAGTATTAGTGTATGAAAGCATCTGTCAATAAAGAACCACACTAATTGGGTGCCTGATTGTGTATATTGTTGAAACAAGTGTTGTACAATGGTCAGGGCAGACAGACTTATCCCCACCTTTGAGCAGCTCATGGTCCTAGAAGAACAGACCCAGTAATAGGAATTCATGCTCACATGTCCACAGACAGCAGCTAAGATGACTGATATTTTGAAAACAAATGCTAGCTTCTGATCAATGTAAAATTAATAGGGGAATTCTGAAAGAACTTAAAATAATGTTAAGCCCATTTAAATCTATGTTTGGAGCTTGAGGTTACTTGACTTTTTTAAAGTCCAGTAATAGTTTTCAAACATCTTTAATGCTTAAATTTACAAAATGGATACTAGTGTTTTTTAAAGCACATAAATAGCCATGGTTAAAACTAAATCTCTTTCGTGCCATATGCTCTCAATCTGTCCAAAATAATATTTGGAATAATTATACCTAATTCAAGCTCATGGCTTTGAGGAGGTTGGTTACGTGTTAAAACAGTTTATCATTCTGCAGTTGACGCAAACTTGTGTAGGTTCCTCCCACTTAAAGGAAGGGATCAGATACTGTATAAAAAGTCCCCCAACAGAGAAAGCAAATGATCCTTCTATTCATTATACAATGCTTTTTTAGATAAGTTTACAGAGAAGGTTGGATGGCATCATTGACTCAATGGATATGAGTTTGAACAAACTCTGGGAGACAGTGAAGGACAGGGAAGCCTGGTGTGCTGCAGTCCATGGGGTCACAAAGAGTCGGATACAACTAAGTGACTGAACAACAACAGTAAAGCCTTATTTAACAGAAGAAGCAGTGAAAAGAGAGGTGAATTTTCATCTGTGCATCCTACGTTCAAGGAGGTAAAAGAAAGAAATAGCCAGGCTATACTCATCAGAACAGTAAGAAGATAAAGTTAAAAGAGGAGACAAAAACAATCCTATAAAGAAGAAATAATAAAAAATCACAATGAAAGAAAATGTGAAAATAAAAAATATTGAGAGAAATGAGGGGCAAGATAGTTCTAAAGGGCAGTTATATTGTGAGTAAACATAACTAAAATACCTGAAATATCATTTTGGAATGTTTCCTCCTATGGAGATAATCAGGGATTTCCCACAGCCCTCTTTAAACAAATTAACATTAAGACTTAAGTGTTTCTTCCTGGTTCAGTTTTGGAAAGTTATACTTTTCTAAGAATTTGTCCATTTCTTCCAAGTTGTCCATTTTATTGGCATAGAGCTGCTGGTAGTAGTCTCTTATGAGTCCTTTGTATTTCAGTGTTGTCTGTTGTGATCTCTCCATTTTCATTTCTAATTTTGTTAATTTGGTTCTTCTCCCTTTGTTTCTTAATGAGTCTTGCTAATGGTTTGTCAATTTTGTCTATTTTTTCAAAAAACCAACTTTTAGCTTTGTTGATTTTTGCTATGGTCTCTTTAGTTTCTTTTGCATTTATTTCTGCCCTAATTTTTAAGATTTCTTTCCTTCTACTAACCCTGGGGTTCTTAATTTCTTCCTTCTCTAGTTGCTTTAGGAGAAGGCAAGGGTGGGATGTTTTGAGAGAACAGCATCGAAACATGTATATTATCTATAGTGAAACAGATCACCAGCCCAGGTTGG
The DNA here is from genome assembly GCF_033118175.1 of Dama dama. Lineage (NCBI taxonomy): Eukaryota > Metazoa > Chordata > Mammalia > Artiodactyla > Cervidae > Dama > Dama dama. The sequence continues at coordinate 33,274,779 of NC_083702.1, forward strand.
ATGCATGAGACAAATGCTCGGGCCTGGTGCACTGGGAAGACCCAGAGGGAGTGGGTGGAGAGGGAGGTGGGAGGGGGGATCGGGATGGGGAACACATGTAAATCCATGGCTGATTCATATCAATGTATGACAAAACCCACTACAATATTGTAAAGTAATTAGCCTCCAACTAATAAAAATAAATGAAAAAAAAAAAAAAAGCACACAGGAAAGGTCACTTGATGATGTCCAAAAAATTTGAACAACGTGTGTACATCAAGTAAGTCAAGTGTTCTCCATCATTCAGGCACGTGGGAAGTTACCCAATGAGGAGCCCAGACAACTGGAAAACACCGGTGATAACTGCACGGCATCAATTCCTCAATGTTAAGAGGACTGGTCTTCCTCTTTCACAGACAGTCTTCTTCTGATAATATCTGAGATAACACTGTCTCAGCTTTGTCATTGCTTATAAAGTTTATTCACTTTGAAATTAAAATACTTGTCACATGGATAAAAAAAAGACTTAAGTGTTCACTTACACAAACTTAAAAATGTTTTTCAAATGCAGTTTACTGCATGATTATGATCTTTTAAAGTTGTGTTTTAAATTTCATTGCAAATGCATATCAACTCATATGTACTTTTATTAGTAACAGATAAAGCAACAAAAATAAATGGCATCCAAGTGAAAGCAACTTTCATAAATTATCTTCAATCAATGCTCAGTTAGCAAAACTAACTTTCTCTCATCACTACTGCACAACACAGGCAAACGTCGAGTACCATGCCGAGTATCATGTGCAGATATGGGTACACTTTTTTTTTTTTCTAATTTAGTGTTTTACATAATTTCAGAAAATAGCTTGTAAATATTTCATTTGTGATTTGAGGTATTAATATGATGACACTGGAATGACACGATGCAGCCAACAGCAGGGAACATTATGCTGGTGTAAAATCTAAAAAATAATAGCAGCCTTAATTGTTCTACTGACTTTAAATTTTTTATAAAGAGAATGCCACAGGAAATAAGCCTTGCTGTTTTCTTCCATAGTCTAAAACGCGTCAGTCTTTCAAGTACATTCTCTGAGCAGAATTTCTGTGTTGTGATTGTCATGCCTTTGCAGCTCTGCAAAGCAAGGTAAGATAGCTTAGCATAGCTTTTATCTGCAAGGATTCCCCGAGGCAGTTTCTGTAAAAGGGTTAATGACAGATGTTTCCATTAAATCTGACCTACCTCTTAATTTTGCCATTGCCTGATAATATCCTGGCTTTGTGCTTATTTGCATGGGCAAATGGAGTCACTCCATAACAAGTAACACACCGCCCTCATTGAAACAAAAGGTCAATTCATTTTAAACCAACGTGCACAATATTTTTTGTAGTTGCAGTGAAAAAAAAAAATCCCTCTCATACAATGCTACTATTTACAAAGAATTAAAAGCTCTGTTTTCTAAACCCCTGGACACAATGTACATCTGTAGGCAGAAGCCAGTACTACCAATAGAAATCAATATATATCCTTGTAGGTAACCTACTTGAAAAATCGCTTCTGTTTCAAGGATGTTCCTCTTATTTTTACACTAAATACAACTGGGGCACAGTATATTTTCTTTGCTGAGAAATTAGTTGAAAACTCCAAAATGCTAGCAGCACTTTGTTGTTTACTGAATGTTATTACTTTTGTAAAGAAAAAAAAAAATTCTGTAAATATAGAGGGAATAGTTATTGTCTTATGTTGGTTAAAAGATATAAGCTTTTTAGCCTTTAGGCTGCCAGTCCAAATGCTACACTTTAGAAAGTGGCCAAAGTATTTTACCACATGGAAAGAGTACATGACCTTGAACCTTGACCAGGTTGCTGTTATAAACTCCTTAAAAAAGTCAATAAATAAAGGTGGTTTAAACAGCTTTGTCTAAGGCTCTGTTCAAGTCACTTCTTCTGGTGGGAGGATCAAATAATGTGAAGACAAATGTCAAAGAGCCTTTCATGATTCTTGTGAGAATATATGTCAAATATGTGCTTCCTTTTTGAATAGTCTATAACCAAGACTCAAGAAACACTGCATTAATCTAACTAGGCTGTTTCACTTTATTGTAACATTTAAGGAGTTTAAAATTATCACTCGCTACAGAAGTACTCTCTGTAATTATATACAATGTTTTATACATATATATACAAATACTATATGCATATCATATTTATCATTATAGTCTAATCTCTAAGACATTTAAATATTGAAATTCTGGCATTAAATTGCACCTTATTCTGAAATCAGCTCTCCTGTGTGATATTGATAGTAAATCCATATTCAAAACACTCCCATATTACCGAAATCTTTAATTATCTTAAAAGGAAATAGGCTAGATTGGTGGTTGGAAGAGTGATCTTGCTAAGTAGCTTATTTTCTTCCTCTCAGATAAATAAAGCCCACATTTGGCACTGAGGCATTGCAAATCACTGAAACAATGTAGAAAACTCTACTTACCTAGTTCAAAGTTTGATTTTTAGTGGATTTGCTAAAGAAAATCTATTATCACCATGCTGCCTTAAATTTATTTGAAAATGAGGTAGACATGGAAGGAAAGCTGGATGGACTCCTTAGGAGCCCAACAAGGAGTCTTCTCTGCTGGCCTCTGCACCTGGGGAGGGGGCATGCCATATCTTCCCACAGACTTCTGGTATCTGATTCCCAGCCTCACCCTCAAATCTGGATTCACCTATAAATTTCAAGGAAAAGGAACCACATCTTGCCTGCTAATTTTCTATGAGGGGTCTTTCAAGATACAGCCATAATCAAAAGTACAGAAAAATAATAAATGAAATCAACAAATACCTACATTGTATACACAAAGTTCTAAGTACTGTGAAACATCAGTAGGGGAAAAAAATGTGGTTCCCCCCCTTTTTTAAATTTTCATTTTATATTGGAGTAGAATTAATCTGGGGGCTTCCCTGGTAGCTCAGACAGTAAAGAATGTGCATGCAATGCAGGAGATCCAGGTTTAATCCCTGGGTCGGGAAGGTGCCCCAGAGAAGAAAATGGCAACCACTCCAATGTTCTTGTCTGGAGAATTCCATGGTCAGAGGATTCTGGTGGGCTAGTCCATGGGGTCGCAGAGTCAGACATGACTGAGCGACTAATATTTTCACAATTCAGAGTTAATCTACAATATTGTGTTAATTTCAGGTGCACAACAAATGTGGTTCCCTTTCTGTACAAACTTACTGCTTCATCAAGCAATAGTAAAAGAGTTAATCATATCAGACTACAAAAGTAATATCGAAAATATTAAAAAAAATAATAAATTAAATGTATGGAATTGGCGATGCTGAGTAATGGAAGAAATGTGGAGTTTTAATCAGGTGATGGCTTGGGTTTATTAATCCATTTTTTTACCTAGAGTAAATCAGCAAATAAACATGAAGTCAGAACAGCTGATGATTTAAATTAGTTTTGTGGTAAATAAAACAACAAAACAAAGCATTATAATACTGGCCACCATGTACTGAGCACTTATAAAGTGCTAGGAACTATGCAGAACACTCTACATTCACTGATGCCACTTAATCTTCACAGTTTTACCCTATGAAGTAGATACAATTATTATCCTCATTTGACAGGTAATGAAACAAGACTTGATAAGATCACATTGCTCCTCAAAGCACAGTTCTAGTAAGTGGTAGGTGGAGTCAGAATCACATCTAGACCTTTTATCTCTAGTCTTATACTCTAAACCTTGTTATGTGTCTTGTGGGTACACGGGCATTGGCATCACACAGATGGGATTATAGTACAATTCCTCCCATATATTTGCTCTGTGACCTTGGGCAATGTTCTTATATTTGTGAACAAGAAAAAATGATACCGCTATGATGTCATGGAGATTAATTATTTTGACCTGCCTGGCAACTTCACATTAAATTTTTTTTTCCCCACCTTGTGGGAAACAACTGGTCCCTCATTCTCAAACCATGCCCTGGCCAAAAAAAAAAGCATTTTATTTTTTCAACCACAAAAATGGGTTCAGGTATGGACTCAATATACAGGCAGAACTAACAGATGACCTATGTAGGATTTCTGATAGAGTTATGAGGAAAGAAGCTTTAACTTTTTAGGTAATATGCACAAAAGCCTGTCTAAAACTGAAGCCAACACAGAGAAAAGCCAAGAAAGATGAGAGATAAGGAGAGCACATAAACCTTGAAATGACCATGCCTAAAGCTAGGCAGTTTGTGAAACACTCACTTATGTGAACTAACAACACTCCCTTTCCTTCAAACATATTTGAAATAGGTTTCTGTCACCTACAACCAGCTCAGGGTAATAAATCACCTCACAGAGACAATGTATGTGAAGAACTTAAGATACTTGTAATTAGCAAGTACTTAGTGAAGGCTGGGCTTTCTGGGTGGTGCTAGTGGTAAAGAACACACATGCCAATGTAGGAGATGCAGGCTTGATCCCTGGGGCGCAGGGCAACCCACTCTAGTATTCTTGACTGGAGAATCCCACGGACAGAGGAGCCTGGCAGGCTGCCCTCCATAGGGTCGCAGAGAGTCAGATACGACTAAGTGACTTAGCACACATGCACAGTGAAGGTTGGATGTTTTCTTTGTCCTTTTAGTTATTACTATTGTTAGGTTTCCTTACCAAAACTGAATATCTTGAATGAAAACCAAGGCTGGAGTAAAAAAAAATCACCATGGTTCAGTTTCCCTGTATCAGGTATAAGCAAGTAATAGAGGGATAACTTCTTTTTTTTTTTTATTTTTTTTATTATTATTTTTTTTTCCAGTGGGTTTTGTCATACATTGATATGAATCAGCCATGGATTTACACGTATTCCCATAACTTCTAAGAAGTACTAAGCATTAAGGAAAAGCTATGACAAGCCAGGTGGTACAGTGTTAAAGTATCTGTTTGCAAGTGCAGGAGATGCAAGAGACTTATGTTTGATTGTTGGGTCGGGAAGATCCCCTGGAGGAGGAAATGGCAACCCACTCCAGTATTCTTGCCTGGAAAATTCCAAGGACAGAGGAGCCTGGCGGGCTACAGTCCATGAGGTCGCAAAGAGCTGGACATGACTTAGTGACTGAACAACAATATCAAGTATTAAGGTTAACACCAAAAGTCAGCTTGTCTTGCTTTCCAATCTGTGTTAGTATTTCCAACTGGCCTCACTGTGCCTGCAGAGGAGCCAGAACCAGTTATCAGTGTGCCCACGCTGTAGTCGTAACACTCAGTCTCACATCCAAATGATTATCCAGATAGAAATAACATTTTATAAACACCAAGACACCACTTCATCATGCTACTATTGCACTGTCAACAACAACTTTCGTGCAAAACTCTAAACAGGGACTTTTTTGCAAAAAGCTAAGCAATCTGGTCCTAAGAAAGGTATTCGGTGTCACCCAAAAGTCTAAGGTCAGTAATTAGGTCCCTTGTAATAACTGAATCACTTGAGGTTTATATGGTTGCCATATACCCACTGCATCAACCTGACAGAAAAGAAACTTTCTTTCTTATGCTCCCTTCTTTGAGCAGGCTTTACTTATAATGTAAGAAGCAAGAATGGTTCCAGAGGAACTCTTGTGAACTGCTGCGTCAATCATGTGAACATTAAAACACGGCTTGCTACTCATTACTATATAAAGTATTCTCTTGCTCTGTGGAAAATGGTTTCAAATAATTGTTGTGTTCGAACGGGAGTTTTGTTCTTTTTTAATATAGCAGTTTGAGAGAGAAAAAAACTTAAAGATATATTCAAGAAGCAAACCAATATTGTAACAGTTGAATCAACTAATTTTCATCAAATGACATCCTCATATGTGCATCAAGTCATACATCATAGGCTTCTAAATTCAAAAGATAGACTCACTTCCTGACTGTGCAGTTGGTAAACTGATGTGAAACAGCAACAAAAAAGGGAAAAGTAACTAACTTGACCTGCCTGAGCAAAGAAAATTTTTCTCTGACTCTGAAATGCTTTTTTTTTTTCTTCCAGGCTTCTCTATTGCATAGCTAAGAAGCATTGAGTGGAATCAAGCCTGAAAAGATCTTCACCTTTAGTTCTGATTTCTCCTTCTGGTTTTAGCACAGTTGATCTTCAACATTGTTACCTTGTGGTCTGTGCTAAAGAATGCTAGATGATGTCAGAGTAAGGCAGATAATTACAGAAAAGAAACTAACTGGACGACTGATTAAATATCAATGGCTTTAAATGTTTCTGAGTGACAGAAACTGATGAGTATTCTATAAAGTTTGAAATTCAAATCCACAAAGACCTATCTCCTTAGTATACAGACCAGAGCTCTTCAACTATGGTTTCTCTGTAAGAGAAAGTAGAAGAATGGGAACCGTATGGCAGCTTCCTCAAGACAAGGCCCTGAAGAGTTAAGAGCTTGCCAGTGAGCCACCAGCAGAAAATTCTACTCCTTACATGAAGCACCAGCTAAGTTATAGGAAAATAAATGAACAAAATATCCAGGCTAGCAATTCATTCAAAGAAATTCTGAGACTCAGAAAATGAACAGAGAATTATGAGATGTGATGCTGCCAATCTTTTGTACAGTGGCCCTAGGCAAGTTATTTTGCATTTCACTTTCTTCAGCTCTGGACTGATGTCACCACAGCGATGACTGATAATAAAAACATCCTCACAACAACTCCTAGGAATAATATTGTGAGAACTAATGTGTGTACAGTGATTTAAGGATGAGGGAAGAGAGGCACAATGTTATACTATTATAAAGTGCTTTATCAACCAGTCTATTACATAATGTGTTATAATGTACCATGTGCCCATGGAAACATGAAATCATGCACAATTCCTAAGTACTGCCAGATGCGTAGCTATAACAAATTTCAACCCTTCCTGAAGAATTCACCCACACACTCACTTCTCCAACCAGTATTTCCACTGGTAACTGTCAGAATTGAGAAATCATAGAAAAGACCCGTATTCACGCCTCCGCGGTCATTACATATAGTTTGCTTCATATTTGGGTAGGGAACATGTCTCATTCATGATTTTACACTAGTGACTTGGCCTGCTCTGGTATACAATTAGTGCTCAGTAAATGTTTATTGAATGAATGAATGAACAGACAAGTAACAGTTAGACACAGTAAATCAAAAAATAAACGTTAGCAATGGCACTACTTAGACTAAGAAGAGTCTCTAATGTGAGAAACATTTCAAGTGGAGGTGGTCAAAGTTTGGCTCCCTCCCAGCAAGTCTATATGTTATTTCCTAGTATTAGTTCATGTGTCAGTTGTCATAAGTTTCTGGAATGTACAAGTAATCCTATTTACAAGAGATCCTTGCCATTTTCAATGGAGCCATCTGGCTTTACTTAAGGATACTGAATGAGTTCATTTTTCAGTGGCTAGGAACATGGTACTAACAACCTGCACACAGACTGAAGAATTTCTGAATATTATGATATACCTGTGAGAGGTAAAGAAATACTCAATTCTAAACTCATATTCACAAGGCACACAAATGCAATGAAGTGGGGGGAAAAAAACAACAACTCTGTACTTAGAATTAGAGGATCGAGCTCTGCCACATCCTTGCTCTACATAACCAGAAATTGGCCAACATAACTCAGTTTTCCCTGAGCCTCTGTTTTCATCTGTAATGACAACTATGTGTAATTTTTAAAAAAACTCATGCATCCAGGATCAATGTGGCAATGTAGTAATATATAAGTATATAAATAGTAGATAAATGGAAAATGCCACAAGATAGCATGACAACTAGTTATAAAATGGCAGAGAAGTCTAGGATGGTATATATAAACTGTGAGATCATTGAGCTCAGGGTCCATGACTTACTCATCTCCACAGTGCTTGTACCTAGCACATGGCCTAAAAAAGCTGAATGCATCACCAATGTCAGCTGCTGAGTTGGAGGCACCAACAAGAAAGATATATTCAATTCTCAGAGGGGCCCTTCCAAGCCCCCCTCTGATAAACTCTCTAATATGGCATTTTTCAAAGTGTGGTCCTCCCACAGCCAACACTAGAGTTGGCTAGTTTGTTTGTTAAAATTACAGGCTCCCAAACCTCATCCAAAGAGATTGTAATGTAATATTTCAAGCACTTGAGATAACTCTTGTATACACTGGGATAGTATGTTTTAAATTTACTTTTGAAAATCCAGTAGCTATGGCACAAGATCAGTTCCAATGAAAGTTGTGTGCTCTTAACTCATATGTTTTATATATCCAGCTTTTTATAGTTTACAAACTGCTTTTAAATACATAAAAGTATAACATTAAAACAATGAGAAATCCTTAAAAAATTTATAGTAATAACAAGTGTAAGATAATATAATTAGACATAAAGTTGCATCCACAATAAAATTAAATGTGCTTGATTTTTCCTTAAAACATTACAAGGTTATTGTCTTTGTCTTCCCATGGTTCTGGACCTCACTCTGTTCTCTACTATACCTTGGACTCAAAAGGGGTGTGCTCAATAAATATCTGTTATATAGAACAATGAATATGTATATGTATATGTGAACTTGCTCAGGGTTCACGACTTACTCATGACTCAAGAACTCACATCTCAGAGAAGGGCTGTACTCTTAAAATATGCCTGTTAATACGTAAGGATGTGTCCACATGGCAGAGTTTATAACCTAAGTTCTCTTTATCAGAAGAGTGTAGGGACACAGGGCACAAATATAGGCTATTAGCTAAAGAGATTTCATACACATTCCTCTGAGATACTAATTTTTAAGCTGAGGTTGAAAATGAAAACTGGAAGGTAATTATCCTTAATTTCCAAATGCTTTAATTTTAAAATTAAACCCAGTTGCATAGAAAAGCCTCCCTGATGAAGAATGGCAATTTGCTTTGCAATGAGGGACAAAAGGGTATAATAGTTTGGGGATTAGAGGGTGTGCAATGGTCAGATTCATGTGCAGTTATCGTAACAACGACAATGGATTGGCAGAGAGATTAAATTCAAGAACCTGATCTTGACTAGCTGCTTGTTCTGGACTCCAGGTCTGATTACTCGGTGCCTTCCAACCCCTTGAAGATGAAGGAAGAGGAACTAACTTGTTGCAGGTATCAAATACAATGACAAAAAGAAGGCAAGAACCATGTGGATACTGTGTGGTAGTGATGTTCTTGCTAATTAAATATCAGAAGTCCAGTTTCCATGGGCAAGCCATTTGCTTCTAATCAACTCTTGGGATGCATGAAGATAGATTTGAGAATATTCAAGATAATAAGGTAAAGATTAGGTACAGATACCTCCAAAATGATTAATCATTAAATAGGTTCAATGCCAAAGTCCATGACTTTAAATTGGCAGTTGCCCGCAATGACCACTATCAACTTTCCCATCTCCTCACCTCAGTCCCAGGCCCCTGATTTCCATGGAGCATCAATCCTTACCTTTTCTGTCTCTGCTCTGCCAACAACACAAAGGCTCAGTACCTATAATTACAAAACCACATGAATCCTGAATTAATTTGGAGTAGGATGAGGACATAGTCAATTTTACTATAAAGGAGCTTTGCTCCTAAGAAGGGGCTATGCTTATCAATCCATGCATTCCTTTATTTTTTCCTTCCAAAAGTATTATAATACCTCAAGGAACTTATAACCTAAAGATACATAATAGGATTTCAAGAACTGTGCATTAAAAGAATAAATACAGGATGAACAAATGTGCTGAGGATTAAAATGGTCATAATTCTGTAATGAACCAACCATACAAATTTGCAAAAAGATATAAACCCTCTCCTGATTATCAGTTGATATGGAGGGCTGAGAAATGTAGAGAGTTCTTAAAATTTGATCTTGTTGACTAAAAAGAGTCAATACAGGACACACACACACACACAATCTGACCAATGTAGGTATTTGGAAGATTTAATAAAATCCTGAACTTTAAGATGGCATGAAGTAGAAATCAATCTACTAAATTAATTTAATAAAGGAGGAGGTGGCAGAGAACAAAGTGGTTAGGTAGCATCACCAACTCAATGGACATAAATTTGAGTAAACCCTGGGACACAGTGGAGGACAGAGTGGCCTGGCAGGCTACAGTCCATGAGGTCACAAAGAGTCAGACATGACTTAGCAACTGAACACAACAACAAAGAAATCAATCAAATATGGAAGTAAAAACAGTCTAAATTTTGGGTTGGTCAAAAAGTTTGTTCCAGTTTTTCTTTAACATATTATGGAAAAACCCAAACAAATTTTTGGTCAACTCAAGAGCTTCTGCTAAAGACATAGTGAAAAAAAGATGAAGTAGACACACATTATAGGTGATCAATAAGTGCTTTCTAAAGCAATTAATCCCTGTAAAATCATTTTGGAAGTAAAATAGAGAGAGAGAAATACAAAGGTCCATCTAGTCAAAGCTATGGTTTTTCCAGTCATCATGTATGGATGTGAGAGTTGAACCATAAAGAAAGCTGAGCGCTGAAGAATTGATGCTTTTGAACTGTGGTATCAGAGAAGACTCTTGAGAGTCTCTTGCACTGCAAGGAGATCAAACCAGTCCATCCTAAAGAAGATCAGTCCTAAATATTCATTGGAAGGACTGATGCTGAAGCTGAAGCTCCAGTACTTTGGCCACCTGATGCAAAGAACTGACTCATTGGAAAAGACCCTGATGCTGGGAAAAATTGAAGGCAGGAGGAGAAAGGGATGACAGAGGATGAGTTGGTTGGATGGTATCATCAACTCAATGGACATGAGTTTGAGCAGGCTCCAGGAGTAGGTGACAGACAGGAAAGCCTGGCATGTTGCAGTCCATGAGGTCACAAAGAGTGCGACATGACTGAGTGACTGAACTATACTGAGAAATACTAAGAAAAAGAATGAACAAAAAAGTGTGAAAACTAGAATTGATGTTGTTTGTACATAAATAGAATAAGCATCAAATTCCAGAGGGTAAGTATCTACAGAAACATTTTTCAGTATTTATCAGAAGAGCAGAGTGGCAAAACCATGGTACATTTTTGCAGAAATCAGTTAATACATCACAGAAACAAAACCATCTCTGGTATAAAACGTACCAGTGGTTAAAAGTTCACAGTCACCCTTAAAAATGTCTTAAGGCACACAGAAAGGAAAAAATTACTCTTATTTGCAACTAAGCAATGGGGGAAAAGGTGAAGAGTAAGCAATTATCCAAAATGGCACAGAGTTGAAACCAACAACAAGATGAACATAGGTGGTCAGAGATTCCATTTAACCTTTCACCTAAAGGTTGCCATCTTCCCGAGAGAACTGATTCTACCAGTGGCTCGGTTCTGATTCAGAAGGAAAAGAGTCACTTTCTGAGTCATAGCATCACCCTGGTTTTCCTTTCGGTCCTCCGTTCCAAGCCTACCAAATCCCAACCCATTTTAACTTGGCTAAAGGTGGCCTGGCCGGCACTAGAATTTAATGCTTCCATAAATGAACTCTGATTGACATGAACGATGAGTCAGTCTCAGAAAAACTTGTATTGCTGCCATTTGGTCAGTTTGGGGTTTGTTTTTAAAACGAATGCCAGCTGAGGTTGAGCAGAAGCCAGGGTGTGTTTTTATTTTATGTCTCAAATAAAAATAAAGAGCTGGGTATGAATAATCAAAGTGGCAGGCGCCTCCCTGGATACTTCTAAACCTTCCAAAAGCAGTCCCCAGGCTCAGCAAAATGTAACATAGTCAAAACAACCATCAACAGTATTAGTACCAAGAGTTTGCTCCAGAAAAATAAAATAATCCTGATTCCCCTCTAGTCCCAAACTCCGGTGTTTTTCAACAATATAATAAGTTAAAATATCCTTTTTGGAGGCTGATAGTCCTAGAAAGAATATCCCTGGAAATTAGAAGAACATCAGATAAAAGAAAGATATGTACTCTTATCTAGTATAACTCTTAAAACAGAGATTCTCCTAATTAGTCATATATACTGTATCGCTCTCTATGTGCTAAGTCATGCCCAACTCTTCATAACCCTATGGACGTGCAGCCTGCCAGGCTCCTCTGTCGATGGGAATCTCCAGGCAAGAATACTGGAGTGGGTTACCATGCCTTTCTCTAGGGAATCTTCCCAACCCAGGGATTGAACTCGAGTTTATTAAGTCTCCTGCTTTGACAGGTGAGTTCTTTACCACCAGTGCCACCCAGGAAGCACATATCACCCTCCAATAGGAGACATATGGTCAGCTCCTTGTTATTCTGAGACTGATCATCAGTTTTATGGATTAAGCGTTCTCTTCACTCCCCCCTATACAGCTTTTATTTTCTTTGGATAGTTCACAATACTTACACAATCAGGAAAGAAAGAGAGAGGGGATAGGGTGAAGAAGAGGTAGTTAAAAGCAAGAGGAAATGAAAAGTGAGAATAAATAAGCTATGGATCAATTCTTTAAAAAAAAAAAGTTTACCGTGATAAGAAAGGAAAAATAGTTGGTAAAATGGGGCTTCAATAAAATTTATGGATTTTATCAACAATGTTTCCAAAAAAAGAATAAGAGATGAGAGGCAAGTATATAATAGGACAGTGGGGAATACTGATAATATTGTTCCAAATATTTGGAACACTGAATCAAAAGAAATCCAGGACTTTTTATTCTAATGTGGAATAAAGAACAATGTAAAGAATATTAGGAAAATGACTACTCCTACATTATGATGTATTTGGAAGTAATTAACCCTGTAGTTATACACCAAGATGATACATAAAAAGATATTTCAGAAAACTTGTGATGAAAAAGAACTTTCAATTGCGCATGATCTGAGTCAAGTTAAATGGCCACTGCCTAGCTGCAAAATGCTACTGCTGATTTTCTCATGCCCTCGGCAAAACTACTCCTATAGTATTTTTATTTCAAGAAAGGCCAAAGCCTTTCATATACATTAGCACCTTAACCACCAGTTTAATTCTGAGATAGACAGGTACTGTTATCACACTATAAACACAAGGCAAAAAGATGCAGAGGGGCTGGTCTAGTGAGCCCTGCGAGTGCCCTGAACTAGTCTAGGGAGGAATACCTTGTCCTCTCACCTAGAGTTGGAGCCTCAAGAATAGAAACCAATTTCAACACAGCCCCAAGCAGTTAGCACAGCCCTAGAAACTTAGTACCGATTTTTCTTAAGTTGAAAATTGAGCTCAGTGATTCAGAAAGATCTCTTGGACCAGACTGCTGCCATAATCAGAAAACAATACTTAGTATCTTCAAATGCACCCCAGAAGATCTTTTGGATCTTCAAAAGAATAGAAAAATCTTGCTAAAGAAGGGAACTGACTGTAGACCCTTCTGTGAGCCCTTTGACAATGACTGTGAAGTGTTTTTAAATGTGCTATGTTTAAATCACAGCATGGAAACGAAAGTCATGCTCTCTGTTCCAAAGTCCTGCTTTAGAGACAGATGGACATGTTTCCTCCGCATGGCAAGTCCTTGGCCTCACACACCAAAGTGAGTTTCACCATCACCCTGGATTTCCCAGAAGAGTAAAAGACATAGCTCTTCTCTATGTAAAAGTGAAAAAGTGAAAGCGCTAGTTGCTCCGTCATGTCTCACTCTGCAACCCCAAGATCATAAGCTGCCAACTCCTCTGTCCATGGAATTCTCCAGTCAAGAATGCCGGAGTGGATAGCAATTCCCTGCTCCAGGGGATCTTCCCGACCCAGGGACCGAACTCGGGTCCCCTGCATTGCAGGCAGATTCTTTACCATCTGAGTCATCAGGGAAGCCCCTCATATAAAGTTAAAAGCTTACTAATTTTTTAATCACATAGTTGCCATGAAATTATTAAGCTTTTAATTTTACATGAGGGGCTTCCCTGATGGCTCAGATGGTAAAGAATCTACCTGTAACACAGGAGACCCAAGTTCGATCCCTGGGTCGGGAAGATCCTCTGGAGCAGGGAATTACTACCCACTCCAGCATTCTTGCCTGGAGAATTCCATGGACAGAGGAACCTTGCGGGCTATAGTTCATGTCTGAAGAGTCAGACACGATTGAGTGACTTTCAGTTTTCATGTGATTAAAAGAGAGTTTTGCACAGTTTTAGAGCTGCAGCATTGTAACAACTAATTGTAAGCAGGACAGACCTTAGCTTTACAAGTGGAGATCAGATATGGGAAGGATCCCGAGCTGAGATAGCAGTGGCTACACTGTGACAGATGAGTGTATCTGCATAAGGAAAATCCCCTAGTTAGGGACCACAGCAGGATCCCATCCATCACATTACATGTGAGCTCAGAGAACTGAACCTCTTGAAGCATTTTTGGCAGCAGGGAGAACTTTTAGCATCCTAATGCTTTTACAAGGCTGGATTTTCCTTTTCTCCCCCATGTGCTTCAAGATTTCATAACATGAGAAACATAGGAGCAAAAGTTAAAATGCTTTAATGGTCCCCATAGGCTATTTAAATAAACACTGTGATTGCAATTTAGACAATCTGGAGTCCATTCAATATTAAATCTCCACCCTAAGCTACAGCTACTACACAAATAGGGAATTCATGGTATACTCCACATGGCCATTTACTACTGCAAAGACTGCCTCTTGACAATCATGGGGAGGAGTTAGCCAGGCCTGACATTACACCAGTTAAATCTGTCAACAACTGGAGAGAAAGCTCTGCTGAACAAACACACTGATCCCTCTCACACAGCCTGTCTTTGTCCTGACAACACTACGACTTCACTAATCTCATACCATCCTCAGCCGTGCAAGCAGAAACTTCTTTTGCAACCAGCTGTAACAAAAGATGCCTTTCTTTATTTTCACACACTGTATGTATATATTTGTGCTGTCCCTTCCGCTTCCACCCCCGCCATTTCCACTCCATCCTACAGACCCGATCCTAAATAAAGCCTGATTGGAAGAAGTCATAAGTTAGTCCTCATCTCAGATAAATACATGAAGAAAGAGGCCAGAGGATTGATCAGGTCCTTTTGACCGGGCCCTTATAAAAATAATACTCCATGATGTACAGTTTTGTCTGCACCAGGGGAAAGAATAGATTTGAGAAGTAAGCAGGCAATAAATATCCTAAAATATGGTGTGCCAAATTGAAACAATTGGGTGGTGAAATACATAGAACTGCTGAATGTTCTTCCAACAACTTTGAGGCACCAGGAGCTTCAAGGAATCATGGTGCTCTTTTTCACTTTTATGTACTGTTGAAAAAAGTATTGTATGAGAGTAACATTTTAGCTATGGCATTAGAAAAATATTATTATTAACTGGTATTTTCCTAGCTATAAAATATAATATAGTATTTATGTGTTGGGATAAAATGAATATTTTTAGGTATAATTTACATTCAGTACAATGAAATGTCTTAATACAGCTAAAAGAATTTTTACGTATATACTTCTCTATGTAATGACATTCAGGTTAGGAGATAACATATTTCTGTTGCCCCAGATGGTTTATCCCCACTCATTCTCAGTCAATTCTCCACCACAGGTAATGAATACATGGATAAATTTTGTCTAAAGCAAAACTAGACTAATTTACCTAATTGCCACAGGAGTTGTGTTAGTCGTTCAGTTGTGTCCGACTCTTTGTGACCCCAGGGCCTGTAGCTCACCAGGTTCCCTTTTCCATGGGATTTCCCAGGCAAGAATACTAGAGTGGTTAGCCACTTTCCTTCTCTGAGGGATCTTCCTGATCCAGGGGTCAAACCCCGGTCCCCAGCATAGCAGGCAGATTCTTTACTGCCTGAGCCGCCTGGAAAGTTTTGCCTAAAACAAACATCTTCAAGTGTTACATGCCAAACAGTATGTTGCAAATTTTCTTGCCTTATCTCATTTTAACTTCAGTTAATTCTAAATACAAGAGGAGACAAGTATTTTTGTACCAGGCTTCCAAAAGAAAGGATAAGAAAATCAACATAAAATTGCATCTGAAACTCTAAATCCATTACACTCAAGTGATGTTATACTATATTTATATTGTATAGACCATTAAATATGCCCTGTGATTAATGGTTTAAAATTAAATGCATAGCATAAGACACTGTTAATAAGAATATCAATCCCATTCTATTTGGCAGGAACTGGGCTATTGACTTTATTGCCTTATTTAATCCTCTTATCAACCCTGTAAGGCAGCTGTTGCGATCATTTTGCAGATGGCTCAAGAAGGTGAGACGATTTGCCCACTTTTAAGTAATAACTGGATTCAAATCTTGTACTTTCTGACTCCAAGTGCTTAGTTTACAGTAAGTGGTCAATAAAAGTGTGTTGTGTCACTGAATTAAAAGAAGAAGAAAAATGCTTAAGAAAGAGTAGGTTATGAAAATGCCAAGCAAAATTTGTTTATCACTTTGATGATAACATTTACAAGAAAAAAATGACAGAACCTGAATGTCAGATGAAATCTTAGACATTACTTAGTCTCTTCCCCTTATTTTATGGTGACCATTTTCTAACAGTCTTCATTGAATCTGTTACAATATTGTTTATGTTCTATGTTTGGGGCTTTTTGGCCACAAAGCATGTGGATTTTAGCTCCCCAACCAGGAATCTAACACTCACACCCTGTGTTGGAAGGCAAAGTCTTGACCACTGGACCACCAAAGAACTCCCTCTTCCCCTTATTTTAGAGATGAACGAACTGAAACACAAGTGACCTGTTCAAAGACCCAGAGTCAGCTAATGTTAAACCTTGGACTGGAATTCAGGTTTCTCTGTTTCCATTAATGTGTTAGCTATGTTCTATTTCTTCGGTTGTGAATCAAGTACATGGCATGGTTTCTAAATAAGTTTGCAACTAAATTTGATAAGTTTATCAATGCTTCAAAGAGCAGTGACAACTAATGTATGTTCCTGAATGAAAAAACAGACTGCCATATAAAAGATGTGCGTGATAAAGTAAATCATTAAATACACTCAACCACCGAAATTTATGGAACTGGTAGTATCTACAGTGAAGGTCAGAAACAGCTGAGAACAGTGATGGCAGCAAATATCAAGAAACTTGAGACCTGTTTAGAAGACACTGCAGGCTCACAGGTTTGAAAAGAAAATCATCCAAAGTTAACCCTTCATTTGATCAAGGAGGAAGTGTGCACAAGGAGATGACAGCCTTGACCCTGGCCACAAAGCTCCTTAGAGGCACTAGGTATGGCCACAGTCACTAACTCCCAGTACAGGATTTTGTCTCTGAGCACTGTTTCACCCACTACTCCATGAGACATTGCCAAAGGAAACCTACTCCTCACCTGAAAAAGTAAAATAAAATGAAACATTAATATTAATAAAGTAGCTCACATGCTTTAAAAGATACCCATACAAATGTTAGCAGTACAATGATCAAACAGTTTCTACTTTGAATGCATTGTCGAACTAGACTTTGGCAGTTAGGACACGTTAATTTTGAAAAGATTACTAAAAAAACAAGCATAAATAAGTCTCAGAGAAGGCTTGGGTATAAGATACGTCTTTCAACTCATTCACTATACTAAAGTGTACAGCTCAAAAATGGAAAATATAGTTTTTTTAAATTTTTTCTGTGACATATCATGATGGAACGCACTTTTCTTTTCCATTTGAAACTGTCAATGATGCACAAGTGATTTCATCCTGTGAACCCATGAGGAATGGAACCACATGCAAGCCTTCCAGCTGTTGCTCATCCAGAATTGCAATATTTATTCTGAAAGAAGCAAACAACAGATGCATTTGGAGAATAGGAGTTCACCTGGTTCTTACAGTATATGAGCTCAAATTCAATTTTCTAGTGAATAAACATCTTGTAAAAGAACACTCACAATCATCGTCACCAAAAAAGGAAAAAGAAAAAGAAGAAGAAGCACAGTATAATAGCTCAAATTCAATTTTCTAGTGAATAAACATCTTGTAAAAGAAGCACACCATCACCATCACCAAAAAAGAAAAAGAAAAAAAAAAAGAAGAAGAAGCACATGTAAATGGGCTAAAGGTCATTTACACTTTGGACTTCATAAACAATCTTGACTTTAATTTTTATCTTCCATACCCCTCCCATATATACTATAACTAACAAGTAACTCTTGGAGGTACTTCTTTAGAAACATGTCTTTTTTTTTTTTTTCTTCCCCTATCCATTTCAACATCTTATCTTGCTACCTTCTATAAAAATGGCCTCTTCATTTTCTGGGACAATAACTTACAGTTGCTTTAAAGATGACATGAGATGTGTTTTCAGCTCTCTTTCCTGATTTACAGCCATTTTCAATAAAATTGCCAACTAGGCATGAGAATCTATGAAAACACTTCTGGGTTCCTGAAGGACCATCTATCATTTTCAAATGAACATCTGTATTAGAAAACAGAATTTTTCAATAATGATTCAAATTTAGATCTGTTACCTAGAAAGTGCTCTGATCGCACACTTCTGATATCTTCTTAAAAGAAAAATATACACACAATGAATTTAAGCAATTGGTTTTATAAACCATGCATAAAAACAGACAATTTAAAAAAATTATTTATTGCCTTTCTACTTTATTTTTGCTCTCAGCTTTTGATTATTTGATAGGCAAAATAATAAACTTGAACATAGAGGAAACTTCTTGACAAATTTATCAGACAACTTCTTCATAAATTTCTAATAAATTATTAGTAGTCTAACAAGTTTGGAGAAGGCAATGGCACCCCACTCCAGTACTCTTGCCTGGAAAATCCCATGGATGGAGGAGCCTGGTAGGCTGCAATCCATGGGGTCGCGACGAGTTGGACACAACCGAGCGACTTCCCTTTCACTTTTCACTTTCACGCATTAGAGAAGGAAGTGGCAACCCACTCCAGTGTTCCTGCCTGGAGAATCCCAGGGACGGGGGAGCCTGGTGGGCTTCTGTCTATGGGGTCGCACAGAGTCAGACACAACTGAAGCGACTTAGCAGCAGCAACAGCAGTCTAACAAGTTACCTTTTTTGACCAGCCTATGCATTTCTTTTTTTCTAATTAGTCCCTTATAACATGACTCTTAAAGAGTGTACCAGTTACAATGGCATTAGCATGGAAATTTAAGAAATATCTTGTCTTTAAAAGCTAGCTTAAGTCTTTAATCCATGAGATTTAAAGTAAATTTGGTTCCCTGGAAATTAAACACTACTAAGGGGCTTCCCTGGTGGCTCAGTGGGTAAAGAAATCACCTGCAATGAAAAAGACCTGGGTTGTTCAATCCCTGGGTTGGAAAGATCCCCTGAAGAAGGAAATGGCAGCCCACTCCAGTATTATTCCTGCAAAATCCCATGGAAAGAGGAGCCTGGTAGGCTACAGGCCATGGGGTTGCAAAGAGTCAGACACGACTGAGTGACTAAACCACCACCATTTACTATAAAGATGCTGAATGTCTATTAATTTGCACTCAAAACATAACTATCTTTGTTTCTATCAAAGTTCAATGTAGACAAATATAGAATAAGTTCACTTAACTAACTGCCTCCATTTTTTTTTCCCCAATCCACTTCTTACTTGTAAGATCATAGATATTTACAAATTAGATTAGAGGTGTGCTTGATCTATCATCAGGCTACACACAAAAATCATATGAATTTGTTTCCTCTTCTCTCAACACTTTAGCAATGTTCACAATCTTTAAATTCTACATCTCCACTAGATCATAGATGATACCAAACTCCACAGATCAAATCCAACCTGTGTATCCGATTCTAATTCTATAGAAAGACAGTGAATGATCTCACAATCTTAAATCGGGAAGAAAAAAAAGAAGCTACCACCTGCACCTGAATAGCTACAGCAGTGATTATAAAAACTAACAATATTAAATACAGTTAAACATTGCTGCACATCTTAGTACCTATTTGATTAATGACAAGAGTAGTGACACACAGTTGCAATATGGAATCTGATGTTTATATTCAAACAGTACATCAGTCATTGAGCCCAAATTTACCTTACTCCCACACAAACCTGGTGTCATGCTCAATGTTTATTTCTGTAAATTACCAAATAAAGCTCAATATTCAATTTAAGAAGTCTTATTTTTTTTTTACCATGAACAAAACTTGTACCTGTAAAAGAAAATCCCAAAGCCTTTCAAGCCACACTCTTGAATTAGCTTTCACAATTTATCTGAGAATTTTATCACAGTTCTCTCAAAAGTTTTGTGCCCTGTGCAGAAATTTTAACTATGACAATAGTATGACCAAGAAATTTGGTCTCTACTCTTTAGATTCATTGTTTTTTTTACCCTCCACACATAAATCTGCTACTTTCCTGCTAATAGGCTATTTCAGTTCAGTTCAGTTCAGTCACTCAGTTGTGTCCCACTCCTTGCGATCCCATGGACTGCAGCACACCAGGCCTCCCTGTCCATCACCAATTTTCTCAAACTCATGTCTATTGAGTCGGTGATGCCATCCAACCATCTCATCCTCTGTCATCTCCTTCTCCTCCACCTTCAATCTTTCCCAGCAGCAGGGTCTTTTCAAATGAGTCAGCTCTTCCCATCAGGTGGCCAAAGTATTGGAGTTTCAGCTTCAGCATCAGTCCTTCCAATGAATATTCAGGACTGATTTCCTTTAGGATGGACTGGTTGGATCTCTTTAGAGTACAAGGGACTATAAAGAGACTTCTCCAACACCACAGTTCAAAAGCATCAATTCTTTAGCACTCACTTTTCTTTCTGGTTCAACTCTCACATTCATACATAGCCACTGGAAAAACCATAGCCTTAACTAGACGGACCTTCATTAGCAAAGTAATGTCTCTGCTTTTTAGTATGCTGCCTAGGTTGTTCATAACTTTCCTTCCAAGGAGTAAGTGTCTTTTAATTTCATGGCTGCAGTCACCATCTGCAGTGATTCCAGGAGCCCCAAAAAAAAAATAAACTTTGGGACTGTTTCCACTGTTTCCCCATCTATTTGCCATGAAATAATGGGACCAGATACCATGATCTTAGTTTTCTGAATGTTGAGTTTTAAGCAAACTTTTTCACTGTCCTCTTTCACTTTCATCAAGAGCCTCTTTAGTTCTTCTTCGCTTTCTGCCGTAAGGGTAGTATCATCTGCATATCTGAAGTTATTGCTATTTCTCCTGGCAATCTTGATTCCAGCTTGTGCTTCACCCAGCCCAGCATTTCTCCTGATGTACTCTGCATATAACTTAAATAAGCAGGGTAACAATATACAGCCTTGACATGCTCCTTTTCCTATTTGGAACCAGTCTGCTGTTCCATGTCCAGTTCTAACTGTTGCTTCCTGACCTGCATACAGATTTCTCAAGAGGCAGGTCAGGTGGTCTGGCATTCCCATCTCTTTCAGAATTTTCCACAGTCTGTGGTGACACACACAGTCAAATTCTTTGGCATAGTCAATAAAGCAGAAATAGATGATTTTCTGGAACTCTCTTTCTTTTTCGATGATCCAAAGGATGTTGGCAATTTGATCTCTGGTTCCTCTGCCTTTTCTAAAACCAGCCTGAACATCTGGAAGTTCACGGTTCATGTACTGTTGAAGCCTGGCTTGGAGAATTTTGAGCATCACTTTACTAGCATGTGAGATGAGTACAATTGTCCGGTAGTTTGAGCATTCTTTAGGATTGCCTTTCTTTGGGATTGGAATGAAAACGGACCTTTTCCAGTCCTGTGGCCACTGCGGAGTTTTCCACATTTCCTGGCATATTGAGTGCAACACTTTCACAGCATCATCTTTCAGGATTTGAAATAGCTCAACTGGAATTCCATCACCTCCACTAGCTTTGTTCGTAGTGATGCTTCCTATGGTCCACTTGACTTTGCAGTCCAGGATGTCTGGCTCTAGATGAATGATCACACCATCATGACTATCTGGGTCATGAAGATCTTTTTTGTACAGTTCTCCTGTGTATTCTTCCACCTCTTCTTCATATCTTCTGCTTCTGTTAGGTCCATATCATTTCTGTTCTTTTTTGAGCCCATCTCTGCATGAAATGTTCCCTTGGTATCTTTAATTTTCTTAAAGAGATATCTAGTCTTTCCCATTCTATTGTTTTCCTCTATTTCTTTGCACTGATCACTGAGGAAGGCTTTCTTATCTTTCCTTGCTATTCTTTGGAACTCTGCATTCAGATGGGTATATCTTTCCTTTTCTCCTTTGCCTTTCACTTCTCTTCTTTTCACAGCTATTTTTAAGCCCTCCTCAGACAACCATTTTGCCCTTTTGCATTTCTTTTTCTTGGGGATGGTCTTGATCCCTGTCTCCTGTACATTGTCATGAACCTCTGTCCATAGTTCATCAGGCACTCTGTCTCTCAGATCTAATCCCTTGAATCTATTTCTCCCTTCCACTGTATAATTGTAAGGGATTTGATTTAGGTCATACCTGAATGGTCTAATGGTTTTCCTGACTTTCTTCAACTTAAGTCTGAATTTAGCAATAAAGTATTCATAATCTGAGCCACAGTCAGCTCCTGGTCTTGTTTTTGCTGACTGTATAGAGCTTCTGCATCTTTGGCTGCAAGAATGTAATCAATCTTATTTTGGAATCGACCATCTGGTGATGTCCATGTCTAGGGTCTTCTGTTGTGTTGTTGGAAGAGGGTGTTTTCTATGACCAGTGTGTTCTCTTGGCAAAAGTCTATTAGCCTGGGTTAGTATTTCACTCTTTTGTTGACTATGATGGCTACTCCACTTCTTCTAAAGGATTGCCCACAGTAGTAGATACAACGGTCATCTGAGTTAAATTCACCCATTCCAATCCATTTTAGCTGATTCCTAAAATGTTGATGTTAACTCTTGCCATCTCCTGTTTGACCAGTTCCAATTTGACTTGATTCATGGACCTAACATTCCAGGTTCCTATGCAATATTGCTCTTTACAGCATCAGACTTTGCTATATTTTGACAAAATGTGGTCCACTGGAGAAGGGAATGGCAAACCACTTCAGTATTCTTGTCTTGAGAACCCCATGAAGAGTATGAAAAGGCAAAAAGAGGACACTGAAAGATGAACTCCCCAGGTCAGTAGGTACCCACTATGCTACTGGAGATCAGTGGAGAAATAACTCCAGAAGGAATGAAGAGACAGAGAGAAAGCAAAAACAACACACATTTGTGGAGGCGATTGGTGATAGAAGCACAGACCAATAGGCTATTTACTTCATTAATAATCACTGGCATTTAGAAACATAGCGTTTAAGACTTAAATGGAAATTCAAGAATATATGTGTCAAATTTTTCTTTTGAGAGTCAAGTGTCGCTGTTAAAAATTCTGTATTTCACATAAAAGGGCCATGACCTGAGTTGCCTGGACAGTAGGAACAGAGGAAAAGATATTTAGTTTTGTAAGTGGTTACTGTAAAACTGAGGGCAGATATATGGGAGAATGGAGTCATAATCTAAAACTGTCCACCTGAATTTGAGAAACATTTATTATTTTATTTAAAAAAAATAAAGGCATGACTGAACCACAATTTTTTTTAAAAGTGGTTGAAATAAAGTTTTAATCTTCCTCAGTTGGAATAAAACTGGAAGTATTCATAGAATCCCATGGCTTGCGTTGTATTTGTTTGATTTTTGCTAAACCGTTTCATTCATGATAATTTTTCAAAGGAGCTGAAGAGGTCAAAGTAGAATTACACTGATGCCCAATGTGATACAAAGGAAACACTCCGAAGACACAAATGTTCGCTGAAGAGTAAGAAATGGAATAGCTGATAATTAGGTATGGAGTAAGGGAGTGAGGAAACAGAGAAGGAAGACTGCAGGAGATGGAAAACAAAAATGCTCGTAACTTTATCCCCACTGGCTTAACTTAAATCCAGCTTGTAGAACAAGGGAGTGTTTGGGGTTTTGATTTTTTGTTCTTGGATTTTCTTCTTCTTTAGCCCTTTTCCAACATGTGTGGCATCTACCATCTGGGTTTGGGTGGCTTATTATTATCTTTCTAAACATATAGTTTGATATTCCTTTAATTAAAATGGTGACCATCACCCAAAACAACTTTTCTGGAGAGGGACCTTGCAAACCCACAAAACCCAGGAATGGGTTTGTTGAACCTGCAGGCAGTTTTAAGGGAGCATTAAAGACTTGGCAAGCCCTCTGTGCTTTCATTTTCTTATTCTCTATTATCTACCCACTTAATAATTTCAGAAACCTTAATCAGACTCTGACCAAAAAAATCCACACAGTGCTTGGGATAGAATGATAATACCATCTGTTTTCATTCTTATGTGGGTTCATTCCAGCTGTATAATCCTGCATTCTGGATTGCTTAGCTTTATAATGATCCTGATATTATAGGTGATTTAAAGGAAACTCTCCTATGCCACTCGTCTCTTGCAAACATGCAGAATCTTTTCAATTTGAAAAAGTCTGGCGCATTTTCATATTCATGTTGATCACATTTGAATTCTATAGATAAATAGGACGAATCCCAATACTAAAAAAGATCCAAAGCCATTTTCTCCTTTTTTTGGTAATGGTGGGTAAGATGGAAAGCTCTTCTAAAAGAGTTTATTTGGCACAAGACTTCTAATTCTCTTAAAGTCTACACGGCAATTTTAAAAACAAAATATCTAAACCATCCCTAAAAATAGAAACAACCGACTTACTGAGAACCTTCTCTCCTCTACTCTGTTCCTTAAGAATTCGATTACAATATCATTATTCAAGTATAACGTATAAAGAAGTGGTGCTACGGTTTCCCTCTAGTCATGGTGACAACCGCAAATTCAGAGCAAAGGTCAAATGCTTTTAAACTCTTTGACACAGGAGAAATTAGCCAATGATATGGAAAAAATACACTCCAAATAATTCATTTTTGCAGATTTTAACAATCAATATGGAGCACCATATGATAGATATGGCTCCAACAATCTGTATCAATCATGAAGATTGGCAGCGGCAAACTACACAGACCAAGTTTTGTCATGCTACCCCAGTCGATTTTACAGACGATGTGTAACCAAGACTTTCTCTGGTGCTTTCCCCGACACACCACACAATCCCTTCCAAGATCTGCTTCCAACACATTCAAGGGCTTTTCTGAACCAAACCTGACTGAAAACCTTTGGAGACTGGCACACAATTCTTATGATACTCCATGTTTTCCTTCCAATGGCTGCATCTTTAATACATTATATTGGGTCTTTCCCATCACACATTTAATGTGTGAAATTTCTAAACTCTTCCCCTCCACTTATCTAAATTGAACTTTGGCAGCCAGCAGTTAACTGTTGGAGAGTTGCTCAAAAACGATCAAACCCTTTCTAGATCTGATTGCAAAAAGTATCAGTGCCAAGAGAGAAATTTCAGTCTTCATCGTACACAAAATCAATATGTATGCTTCGCTCTGGAAAGACAGCCACCTTGAAAATAATTAATAAAACATCAAAGCTGCATGCAACTTCAAAAATCCACATGAGACTGAAGCATTTGAGGCAATTAAAAGAAATTACTAATTTATGGAAGGTGGTACTTCTCTTTGAAAGGTATTTTCATTTATATACACATATATGTATGTAAACTGAAATCTCACGTTTGGCTTCAAAATGGCAATTTAAAATCTTAACAACATATCCACAGCAATTATGAATGTTACATTAAATACAGAGACTTTGAAAAACCTTAAGAATAATTCATTTTCACTGAATACAATGCATAGGCATATTAGAATTGGAAAGAGGCATAAATTTAATATTTATAATATGTACATAGGTGACATGACCTCCATAAAAGACATGGAAACAACATAAATCTCATTTATCAGCTGTATTTCACTGTCTTACAGAGTTATCTTTCATTTATTTATTCTTAAGTATATATGTCTCATTTGGTGGTGCATACTTAAAAAAACTGATTAGAAAAAGAAAATGACTAAGGAGCGCTACATATGGAAGAGGGGAGAGACAGAGAAACACAGAAACACAGAATCATAAATCAGAGAGGTGCCTGAGAAAAGGAAAGCTTGACCAAAGAGATGATGTTTGTTCTGCCTTTTAAAAATAACCCATAGTTTTGAAGGCTGCAAATGGAAAGACACACAACCAGAATGGATCTGAAACAAGAGATACCTTAAGTAGCTATATAAAGAGGAGGATGGAAAGCAGCATTGGGGTTAGACAGACCAAGGTCCTGTTTACCTGGCTTAGGTGTTTAGATTTTATCCAGTAAGCAACTGAAAGTCATTAGAGGTTTTCAATCAGGAAGATGTCATACCCAGATTTGCCTTTTTCAAACCATAACTGGCATCATCAATGAAATAAATTGATCTGAAACAAGAGACAGGAGGCGAGGCGTCCACTCAGGAGAATTCTATGATACATGGACAGACAGTGAGAACCTCGAGTGAGGTGGGAGCATGGACACCTGAGAGCAACTTTCTCTGTGCTCTCCATAAAGTCCTAAACTTATACATCCAACAGCATTGGTATCAAGGAACTACGTGGCTTTTTAAAAGTTTACTTCGCCTTTTAGAATATATATCTTTGTAGAGCAACTTTTCAGGCATTTCTTAAGCAAACCTCTCAATCTCATTAGCAATGAAAGGATGACAGGTTTTACTCTCAGAGTAGACTTTTTCTTTTATGAAAATATAGTGACTGTGACTTTGCACCTCTGCACCAAATGCCTTGGGAGCATCAACTGACCTACTTCTCTAATCGTTATGAATATTCTACACCTGATGATAAAGCAAAAATGAACTGTGTCAGTTTCAGACTGTGTCTCCCCTTCCATTAGTTTTGCTCTGGTCAATGTCACCTCATGAAGCCAGCCAAAATGATGAAAATACATGGCATTTATTTGAAATTAGAGAGAAAGCTAGAAAGCTCTACATGGAATTAAAGAAGCTGCATAAGAATTTAGTCAATATTTTCACTTTGAAGATGAAGAAACCTTGACCCAGTGAGATT
This sequence comes from Dama dama, assembly GCF_033118175.1. Classification (NCBI taxonomy): domain Eukaryota; kingdom Metazoa; phylum Chordata; class Mammalia; order Artiodactyla; family Cervidae; genus Dama; species Dama dama. The sequence goes on from NC_083702.1 coordinate 33,301,589, forward strand.
AAGTGATTTGCCCAAGATAAAATCAACTGCTGTTAGTTTTTCTAACAACATCACAGGAATCATGTAACTATTAACCCGTATTTCTGAAGCTATTCATATTATAAATGATAACAAAGTTGTTAATGAAATTGGGGAGGGGGGAGTTATTTTCCAAGGATCTACAAAACTGCATGACATGAGAATCAAAAAAATGTTGTATTTTTTATATATTTCCTATATTAAGGAAGATGTTTTATTTATTTGTATTTTTGTTAAAGGAAAGGGACAGTCATTTAGTTTTTATCTACAAAGTTGCATTAATAATATCCCAATCCTCCAATGGTACTGAAACATATATACCAGTTTGAGACCATTGATTAAAATGATTGTTTCATCAGTTCAAATGTATAAATTGTTAATGAGGTCAATCTTTTGGGATGTGTTCACTGATGATTAAGACCTTACAAAAATTATTGAACTGGTCAACTCTTCCTTTTGAAGTAAACTGATTTTTTAAATACCTTTTTCTATTTATAGTCTGTAGCTGCTTTGTATTTTGATAAATGATGAAACAACTATAATGCATTAGCATCTAAGTTGACCTGTGTGTTTTAAAACAGCATAATTATTCCATGATTGATTTAAAAGTGATTAGTGAATAGAAATTTTTGTGTTGTATATATTTTCTACTGTTTTACTTATTCACAGTACAAGTAATATAAGGCTCATAGGTCAAACCTCAAAATAATGACATATTGTTTAAATACAGGAATAAAGGTATACCACTTTTACATCCTACTATTCTAAAAAATTTTACCAAAACTTTCACAAAATGACTTAGGAAACAAACTCATGTATGTAAAATAAAAATATAATTCTGAAAGGACAAAAAAGCTAAAGGACACTTAAAAGCTATGTCACTGAAAAACTCCTCTGCGTATTTCAGTCAGAAATTATATTTATAATGACATGACACCAAAATATGATGATACTTTGGAAAAATGTTTAGTATAGATTAACTGTCTCTAGAATTGCACTGTTAGGCACATAGAGGAGATCAAAAAATATTTTTTAATCCAAATTTGATATTAACTATCTACAGCAATGGTATCTCCATATTATTCTTTTTATATTCTTCTATATTGCTGGAAAGTAACATCACACCATTAAAAAGATCAAAATAAAATTTGGTTCAATTGGTATCAATTTTTGTACGTATTAGTGCAGGCACATATAACACATACAATTTTTATACGTATTTGAAACTGTTATTGCTAATACTAGTTTCTATTGTCTGTAGACTTCATCTAGGACTATGGACTATGTGTTGAAACTTCCAGTGTTTGAAGATCTGTTTCTCTGCCCTTTGAACTGTAAGTAACTTTTGTTCCAAAATATTGTTTGCTGTATTCTCACTGATCTGTGTGCTTCTGCATCTTCCCCAGGACACCAGAGCTATACCATACTGCTTACACCATGCAAAGTGAGCACAAACGTTCGACAAGCAAAGCTGATCTTTTGAAGTCTTTGTGGGGGAAGAAAAGGCATTGTATCTAATATATGATCTTAATACATCTCATTGAAATGGTTAAATTTATAATAATTTAAAAAATGGTTGCCAAGGAAGCAAAAAGTGTTTAAGGGCAATTCTACGAACTTGTATATATGTGTGTGTGTGTGCGCGTGTGTGCGTGTGTGTGTATATATATATAAATATACATATATAAATATATATATATAAATTAGAATCACCTTAGCTTGGTCTCTGTAATCATTAGCAGCAATATGCTTAATAACTTGTTAGTTTAATACATATGGCATCAAAGTATAGCCCAATGATGGAATCAAGCGAAATCACAAAATGATCGTTTTCTCTCTTTACTCTAAGCTGAGCAAGGAACCTTTCCAAACAGCATGAACTCATTGGCTTCCCCATAACTCTACAGAGTTGCCATATAACTGGGAATCGGAGAGGTGAGGTCATTTCATCACTCCTCGCAAAAAAAAATGCAAAACGTCTGCTAAATTCTGACTTCATTTGATTTACTCTCCAAGACTGTTTTTTATTAAATATGTTTGACTGCTATCTCTAATTAAATGTAGAATTAATTTTGGCAAACTAACCACAGATGCAGTTTATGTTCAATTTTATCAGACAGATTTATTTATAAGCTGTCAACTTCTTGAAAGACTTCATTTTGGAGCAGTTTTAAATTGCTAACAGTAGCTGTAAATGGAGCTACTGTTCTCTGGAACACTAAAGGAAAAGTATGCTATAAATGTCCATTCCATCTGTGAGGAATCATAAAACAATCACATTCCTTTATTTTTTTTTCCTCCTTAGGACCTTTATTAAATTAGTTCAACTCAATTAAAAATAACTTCAAAAACATTTCAGAGCCTTTTGTTTCATGGAATACTTGGAACTCTCTGCACGGAACGTCACCCTTTTAACTAATCCCTTTTAGTAAATGGAGGAGAATAGTGGTATTGTGACTTCAGACAGTGCTTTCAAGGGTCTCTACTGTACCGAATTGAGGTCACTGCAAGACAATGCTCAACACCCAATAGCCATTCAAACATTCTTCACAACTCTATCAAACGTGTCTTTCTTTCTCTCACCCGCTTTCTCTCATGGCAAACTCAGAGGACAATGGAAAAGCCTCTAGCACCATTTATGGTCACCATATTTGCACATGACAAAGTCTATTCTTCCTGGTTTGCCAACTCCCTGTAAAAAGAATGAACCCTGGGATAGATTTTCCCACCATTACTGTTATTCAAACTTAGTTTGTATTTAATTTTTTGCTGTTGTTGTTCTTAGAGGGCTGGGACATGGCATTTGAGAAGCAAACTTGCTATATTCGTGCACGAGTAACAAAGCAGAGACTAAATGCAGAATTAAGTATGTCATGTTATAGCCAGCATATTTGTAATAGAGTGCACAATTTAGTATAAAACAGAGACAGATGATGAAATTGGAATTATTATACCTTGTCTTATTGTCTAGCATTAATAGTATTATAAAACTTATACTGTGTACCCATGAACTGCCAGACCTGTGCCCCACAAGCACTATTTAGTATTGCTTGGGAGTTTTTATGGTTGCAGCCACAAACAAACAAAATCAATTGCTGCAAATTTTTCTCACCAGGCTGCTCCTTTTTGAAAGGGGGAAAAAAAATGTACCCAGAGCATCGTCCTCCAAACAAACAAGAAGATCACATATTCTTAAGCTATATAGTAAAGTTGTTACGAAGAAGATTTTGATTTTAATTAAGAATGGGATTTGTAGGACAATTAGTGAGATGTAATATTCTTTGCAAGAAAACAGTACCCTTATTGGAAATACCATCTGAAATGAAATGGGGACATTTGGAGCTGCACAGAGACTTATTTCTATGGGTTTCTACATTAATGAGAAAAAAAAAAAAGAAAATGAAGATACCTCACCTGAATTGCAGGAATACAAAAACTGTTTGCCTTTTTTCCCCTGTTAATTTTTCTTTTCAATTTAACTCATAGATATCTGTGCTATTGATCCTCTTATCATTAATACACTTTGTAAGTTATTTTTCACAGTTATTCTAAACCACTTATTACTAGGAGTATACTTCTCATTTGATGATTTTACAAAGATTTTATATATATATTTATATATAATTTTATATATGTATGAAGTGAAGTGAAGTCGCTCAGTTGTGTCCGACTCTTTGCGACCCCATGGACTATAGCCGACCAGGCTCCTCGGTCCATGGGATTTTCCAGGCATGAATACTGGAATGGGTTGCCATTTCCTTCTCCAGGAGATCTTCCTGACCCAGGGATTGAACCCAGGTCTCACGCATTGTAGGCAGACGCTTTACCGTCTGAGCTACCAGGGAAGCCTGTATAAAATTATAGTAATGATGACAGACTTCACAGTTATTTTGGATATTCTCAGCAGCCCTAATACTAAAAAGAGGGCTTTTCCTCATATTATAGAACACAATTTTTATAATTGCTTACATGTTAGAATGACCATTGCCTTTATAGTATATTCATTTTCATGTATTAGGATAACTAAAAATAGATTTACTAATCAGATGTCTGATAATTTCTCAAGTCTTTCCAATTAACTTTCTAATAAAAATTACATTTTTCCTTTCTATACACTATAAGATTAAATACTATAAAGTGTATTAAGGGACTTCTTTCTTATAGCAGATGGAAAAAAATATTAATAGTGACTGTGAGATCAGACATTATGCTGTGAATCATAAAGACCAAAATATATATAATCATATGTATGTGGTTTAAAATGTGTATTGACCACCAAAATTCTGCAACATCTATTCTATGGTATTTTTGAGCATATACTATCTGCCAGGCACTGCACCAGGCAATGGTAAATTCCGATACACACTGAAGATGTCTTCATGTAGTTTATAATCTGCTGGAAAAGACCTACAACTAAACCGGTATAACGGCTCACATTGTATGAAGTGATACAGATACACAAATAGGTAGAAGATTTCTTTCACTTCGCAAGTTGAAAGTGCAAGTTTTCTACAACTACGGCAGGCAAGCTGAGTTAATTTATGGAGAGTACCCATCTGAAAAGCATCATAGGAAGTGTATTAAATTAAGAATAGGGTTAAAACAAAGACCGTATCCTGGGGAAGGAGTAGACGGGGAGCAAGAAGGAACAGAAATGAACACAAAAGAAACTGAAAGATGGAGATCATAACAAGGAATACTTGTGGCCCATTATGTCTCTACAGAGGCTGCGTGCATGGGATGAAGGCAAGATAGATCTGGAAATAGACGGGCCACAGCATACTCAGCGGTTTTTCAGTGATACTCTTAAAACCACTGATTGGTGTTGGAAAAGACAAAGAGCCAGGTAAAGAATTCCAAGGCTACTTCAGGATTTCAGCTGGAAGGGATGGAGGGTATTGTGTCTCTGCTGTGCCCAACGAAAGGAGAAGATATGTTAAAGAGAGAGAGAGAAAAAAAAAAAAATCTGTGTGCGGTGGAAGCCAGATATGGTGGCTGAGAAGGCGAAGGGAGTTAATGTGACTTCTAAGGTTTTACACCAGGATGGCTGTATCCATACCGTTGAACGATGTCAAGTTGCCAACCTAATACATCTAAGTGATATTTGAATACAGGTGGTGCAGAGAGAAGACAGGTTCAAGAAAGAAAAGGGAATTTGGGTCTAGATTCAGAAAGCAAAAGGGTGGAGTCAGTAAAGGGGTTACTGAAACAGTCTCCCCACAGAGATGGGATTCACACTTAACTTCCTTCATGTCACTGCAAATATGGGAGAGGGCTTTTTATTTTATTCCCTACAGGGTTAGCTTCAAAATATAATAGATTTCATATTCTGTATAACTCTCCAAGACCTAAGATTCCGAATTCATTATTTTGCTCTTTCACTGTCCTTTAATTAAAACCCTGTATGACATTTTTAAAATAAATTTCAGCACAAAAATATTCTTCTATACATTTTACTGTCTGAAAAAAAAAATGAAAGTAAAATATAAATATGGTACACTTTACCAATCCAAACATCCATCCGTGCATCCTACCTGTTACAATAGCTGTAGTTATTATCAATGATCATCTTGAATTAAAAACAGTCCTCCTCATGAAGTTTCTAATTGTGTCCTGCCTCCTATTTTATTCTATAAACTGAAGAGCTGAAAGTGTTAGTCGCTCAATCTTGTCCAACTCTTTGCAACTCCATGGACTGTAGCCTGCCAAGGCTCCTCTATTCAGGGAATTCTCCCGGCAAGAATACTGGAGTGGATAGCCCTTCTCTTCTCTAGGGAATCTTCCCAACCCAAGGATCGAACCCAGGTCTCCTGCAAGGCAGGTAGATTCTTTATCATCTGAGCCACCAGGAGAAATTAATATAAATTCACAAGGCATGTACTGTCCTTTAATAGCTGTCCTCTAATGGATAGCCCTATCTCTTCACTGTGCATTCTACCTTAATTATTATGAACGTTAAATTCTAACTATGGTTATCTTTTTCCTGATTGATAAATTCTACATAATATCAATGAGGCTAAATGGAGCTTAAATATCTGCCTTATTTGCTTCCTAACTACCTTAACATCACATTTTCATAACAATTATGTGGAAGACAGGATGACTCCAAAATTCCCAAAGACCACCTGAAAAAGGAAGGTGTGTGTTTTTATTTATGATGATAATAAGACAGTTGACATACAGAGCCACCACTATCCTATCCATGACCTTTACTCAAAAAGACCTCCCACTCACTGGTCCTGTCCTGCAAGCAAGAGCATGGCCAGCATGAGAGCCAATGGGTGAATTTCAGCCCCGTTAACCCCCATTCATCTCCTTAACTGGGCACCTTTGGGCTATGTAAAAACTACACAACTGAGAGTGAATTCTGGCTGCCTATGTGTTCTGTTTCCATATACACTGTCTCCATTAATTCTCACAATGACTCTATGAGTTAGGTCAAGTTCTCTGCCCATTTTACAGAGGTTAACTAACTTGCCCAAGGCCACAGCTAGTTAATGGAAGCATCTAAGCTGTCACAAAGGCATTTGGACTTCAGAGGCCTTACTCTTAGCCACAATAGATCATTGCAAATATCATTATGCTAACTCAGGATTTTATTTTACTGTCGTTGCTGCTGTTCAGTTGCTCAGTTTTGTTTGGCTCTTTGTGACCCCATGGACTGTAGCATGCCAGGTTTCCCTGTCCTCCACTATCTCCCGGAGTTTGCTCAAACTCATGTCCATTGAGTTAATAATGCGATCAAACCATCTCATCCTCAGTCACTCCTTTCTACTGTCCTCAATCTTTCTCAGCATCAGCATCATTTTATTTCATATTTTTATAAGATTACACTTTGTTAATTATTTGGCTATAATATACATATGCGTTAGTGATCATGGGCTGAATAAGTTCCACCAAAACACTATAGTCTGTTGTTTCCTTAGTTAACTAATTCCTAATAAAATCGGAGGGAGGTGCATCTAGAAAGATATTTCGCCAATGATTTCAAATTTGCCATATTTGAAAGAAGAAGGGATCCTTTTTTTTTAAAAAAAGGAAAACCATCTTGTTATTAACAAAAAAGAAAAACTACTATTAATTTTTAAATGGGCAAAGCAATTAACTGAAAATATCCATCCCTCTGACATAGTCTTCTAAATAAAAGTTTTAAGTCAGCACATTTAAATTAGTAAAAAAAAGGAAAAAATCCCAAAGGTAAGATAAACAGTGTTAAGTTATCCACACAGACAAGCAAGCATAGGCATACAAAAAAAAATGTATTTAAATTACACTAAAAATATTTTACTTGGTAGTAAAATACTTCTTAAAGTATTTCTCAATTCAAACTAGATTTGCCAAATCAAAAGTTTTCTTTTGGGTAGCTGAGAAAGCCAAGAGTATTCAAACTTATTTTAAAACTATTTTACCTATTACTGTCTATGTTTCCAAAGGAAGCATTGCCAAACACAATTTGGCTGTTAAGGGAGAGAAAATACTGAACAATTTTTTTTTTTCATTGTCAAAATAAACTCTTAGTTAAGAAACTCCTGGTTGGTAATAGTTTAAAGACTCTTAAGTATTGGGTAAAATCAGTATATATAGCAAGTTTCATGGACACTCATTATGTTTTTCCCATAAGAAATGATTTGGGAAACTGAGGGTGTAGTGCTAAATTCCTATAGCACTTGCAGAAGTGCCTCAAGAATAGAAAACCTGTCTGTTTTTAAAGCAATCTTAAATATATAGACTTTGGATTACAGAATTTAGTAAACAAGAAGGGGACCTCCTCCCCTTCTTAGGTCAAGTTAGAACTTGAACTAACGCATAGAGCCGTTGTGAGAATTTAATGGAGACAGAGGAAGAGAAAGCGGAGAAAGAAGAAGAGGAGGAGCAGACTGCTATGCCTTAGGGAAAACTCATTTCCAATTATATTAATGGAGCTAGTCAGAGGAGAAAATTTCAGAAATGAATTCCCAGGTATTGATGTATCATCCATAAAACCAGATTTTAAAAATAATGTTATTATTTCATTTCTAATAACTGTGGTTCTCTCTGTGGAATCTGAGTGGTCTGACGGACCTAGGAGAGTCAAAAATTCAAGAAAACAGTTATGCTTTAAAATATTTTCTTTCTTTAAATTAGTCACTAGATAAAAATCCACTGAGGTTGGTGAGAATTCCCAAATTTGATGAATACGTAACTGTAAAATCTGAAAGCGTAGTCAAATATTCAAGGTTTAGAATGTTATAATTCATTCATTCAATGAATCTTCATTTTTGTCACAGTATATTTCAAGAGTATTTCTGAAAGTACCAACCAAAGACAGGGTTCTAAGATCATTAAACAAAAATGATGTACAGATGTCATATTTTCACAAAATTTACAGGGGCCTGTTTTATTAATTATTTAAATATACATCTAATTAACTTAGTTCCAAGGACTTCTGTATGTTTCTTCATGTTGGACACAGATCAGGTAGCTACACTGAACCACATGTTTAAAGAACCATCCAGGGTGTTCCTCTCTCTTGCTGTATATATTTTATGTGTACATCTATAAAGACATATAAAATTTTAGAATTGTTTTAATTATACAATCAATGCTACTAAGAATTCATCAAAATTACTGGTCCATAAATTACTAAAATTTCAATCATAATTTATAAGTGAAATGAGTTAATAAGACAAAAAGCTATACTGACAAATTTTCAAAGACAGACATTACGTTTTAAATGAAACACTTACCCTGTACAGATGTTATATGCAAAAGAGTAATATGAAGCAGTAAATATCTCTTATCTTTATTACTCATCTTCTCCTGTTTCTATTTTTACTTTGTGTGTTTATTAAAGTCTATAGGTAAAACCAACTGGGTGTTTTGCCTAAAGTGTCAGGCAAATTTACTTGGTTACAAAGGTGTAAAGGTCTATATGGGGAGGCTGGATTTATTTTATCTTTGATAAGAAGATTAAAATATCATATTATGTGTTTTTTATTTTAGCAGAGAGCAAATACTCTGAAAAGGAATCAGGAATGCGATATATTAGGGAGCAAAGCACTTCAAGTTAAGGTGTGACCCCTAATTATAAATTCTGAGATCATTGAGTTTACTACAGTAAATAATGTGTTTAGAATATGTGGGGGAAATCACATTACACTTTTCTAGGAGATAATTCTTAAATACTTTTTCCCCACTGGAAAAGGAAGATTAAAATACTGAAAGGAGCTATGACTTAAAAATAGACTGCTCTAAATATTCACAGTCTCCATGTATTTGAACAACGGGCAAAAATAAAAGGAACTCTTGTTTCCCATTCCTGTTAACAGAACTAACAGGGTCTCAGTCTAATGAAAAAGAGAGACAGGGTTCTTTAGTCCTCACCACTGTTCCCATTAGTGAGTCTCTACTGATTATCTCAGAAACAGGCCAAAAAGCAAGAGCTGAAACTTACATCCCTCCTCCCCCAGGAAAGTTTATGAGCAATCAATAAGTATCTCTGCTCTCACATTTTAGAAACACAGTAAGTATAGATATGCCTTTCCGTAAATCTCACCTTTAAACAAAAATCAAGGATTTTTGTTTAAACAAAAACAAAACAAAAATCCCCATATTAATACGGGGATACTGAATCAAAAACATGTTGATTTTATATATTTTCAACATTAATCTCATGGTGAATGTGGATTTTAGGGGGAAAGGGTTCATTTTGAAGATAGACTTCCCCCTATTCTTTGTAGCTAGGAGCTCTGAATAATGTCTTCGCAATTGTCTGTTGTTTCCATTTATATACTGTAATAATTTCTTTCATTTATATAAGAACAATATAGCATCATTGTTTCTGTTACTAAAAGCTACCATACTGAAATTTCCATAGGCTTTGAGCTACAAAATATTTCCACCCATACCTGCTGAATCACGAAAAGGTAAGAAAATACTAGTTGGGGAACAGGAAAAGTACCAAGAGGAAACATTTGTATGAATTTGACTACTTGAATGTAAGTGAATAATTTGGCAATCTAATATTAATGAAGATATTTTGAGTGACTTATTAAACACTAATTTCAGTCCTCCTATCTACCTATCCTCTAATCACTATTTCAGATGATTCAATGTTTCCACTTGAATAAGGCCATAGAGTCTTACAATGATAAAGCATCATCCTGTCCCCTAAATCAGTCATTTGCAAACATTTCCATCTCAACACACTTGAGAAACAGTACATAACCCTATTGGCAATGTTGCCCATTATGGCAGTAAATCTTATTTAGTGACATATATTTAAAATAGAAGTACTTTTAAAGTGCCTTCCGAATCACATCACATTACATAGATATGTGGTGTCACTTGGTTGAGATCATCGCCGATTTACTTAAGAATGGAACAAAATGTTTAATTATCAGTTTCTATGCCTGAGATGCCTATAATAAAATTTCTGATGACTCGTTAAAGAATATTTAGATAACACCAGTAATATACTCCTCATTGCAAATGAAAAATACTGGTACTCATCCAAAAGTCAGTAATATATCTCTGTAAAAATATCCATACATTTCCAGAGGGTAAAAATATTAGTGAAGTGGGAAGATAAAAGAAATGCAATTTCTAGCCGATCAGTAATTCCTTATTTTAGTTCTTGCTTCTAACAAATTCTTCCATATATAGGAGAAAGCAGATTTTTCTGCTTCATCCTAAACAACAAAGAACGACTGCTGCTCCCTTCCCCCCAGTTTCTATATACAGTCACTAAAATCCATCTGCATTCCAGTCGTCATTACAAATGATAGCTTTGCCAGATCCAGTCCCATAAATTGATATATTGGAAAAACTGGCATGAATATTTTAATGTCCTGACTTTCTAAAGGAAAAGCTTCAGGCTTGTATTTATACATGAATATTAGGAATTTATACATGACTATACATACTTTATAATATTCACGCATATAAAAAATTTAACCAAATAGGAAATTTAACTTTGGTGAAATTTTTAATGTATATATTCCAGAGCTTATATTGTCATCTTTGATAAATGTGGGAAATTGAGGCACAGAAGTACCCTCTAGGTGATAACCAAACAGCAGATGACAAAGAGCAGAAAGACTGGTAAAATGCCATGCCTTCTGTGCTTGCCTCCCTGGTCTAAACACCAGATTGCCATAGAGATTCCTATAAGGAATTCTTTAAGATGAGACCTGAATAGTTAAAGTAAATGAAAGATGTGTTCTGAACATGGGGATTCTCAGATACTATTTTTCCTTCTTCATTTATGTAAAGTTAGTTGGATCTCTGCAAGATTTGGTATAATAAACACTATAAGGTAGTTCTAATGACTTTTTACAGTTATTAAACCATCTCTATTATATATTAAAAAAGTGGAAAGTACATATATATTTTTTCCTGCAATGAAAGGAATTGGTACGTAAGATTAAGTAGAATCACTTAAGGATGATAAACAAGTATGCTCAAAATACACATTTAGTAATTAAATATTTTAGATGTTTAACAGAATCTTAATATCTGATTTCGAAGTACCTTAAAATCCCCAGAAAATGGATATCACTTCATTTTTTTAAACCACTTAATTAAAAACCTTGGTAAAACATTTTCCACTACTTTTCTTTCACGTCAATCTTGATTTTAAAGGAAACAGCAAATCTCTAGTTTACAAGTGCCTTTTTCAAATCCTTAACTTTAAACCCAGTGAAAGTACTCATTTTAGAATGAATGGTAGATGGACCCTGGAAAAGGAAACGGCAACCCACTCCAGTATTCTTGCCTGGGAAATCCCATGGACAGAGGAGCCTGGCGGGTTACAGTCCATGCAGTCGCAAAGATCTGGGCACGACTTAGCAACTGAGGGAGGGAGGTTCAAAAGGGAGGGAGACCTGTGTACACCTATGGCAGATTCCTGTTGACGTATGGCAAAAACCAACACAATAATGTAAAGCAATTATCCTCCAGTTAAAAATAAACATATTTTTTAAAAAAGGGGGGAAACATAAACTCATGTTCACTACATTACTATGTGACCATGAAGATTACTCCTTTCTTATTGTTGAATTACAGACCACTGACTGAATCACCTCCGAGAGCTCAAAGAAACGTATATATTACCAGTAAGTGAAATGATAAAATCATGTTAGTGTGAGTCTTTGTAAAGGAAACACAAACAAGAAGAAGATAACTGTGTGATCAAGAAGTCCCCTCAATGAAAATAACATCAAAATATGTGACAAATATTTGGATATATTCAAATATTTGGATTAAAATATATCCAAAATACATGTATATTTCACTATCAAAGTTTCATTACTCTTTTTCTTCCCCCAGTTATTGTTATTAGTTGGAGGCTAATTACTTTACAATATTGTAGTGGTTTTTGCCATACATTGACATGAATCAGCCATGGATTTACATGTGTTCCCCATCCCGATCCCCCCTCCCACCTCCCTCCCCATCCCTCTTGTTAGCAACTGAGTTTTACCCATGCACTACCCAAATAAGAGAGAGGGAGATATGTGCCACAAGCACTTTTCAGGGTAATTGGCGGTGTGCTGTAGGCATTGGATCTGAAAGCAAATCATGAGATAGTGGCGAAATGACATTTAGCGACAGAATAAATTACATAACAGTGAAACATCTGAACCAGAGCTCTGCGCACTTGGGAGAATTGGGGCAGGGAGACGGCAGAACACCTGACAAGCAAGACTGCTTTTTGTTTTTCAAGCCTTCAAGTTGACAGAGAACTGTCGACACCTTATGGAAAAAACAGAAAAACATTCCAGAGAGCAAGAGTTCTGCTGTTCTATTTTCTTTACTTTCTTTCTGTTAATCGTCATTCAGAACAACTTTGGAATAACAAAGACCAAGGGCGTTCTTAAGTTTGGTTCTTTGTTCACCAGTTAAAAAAAAAAGAGCTTGTTTTGTGACATCGTCTGACAAGAAATCACCATGTTTTGGAGATGCTCGCCTTCTGAGAGGAATACCCACTAAGTGTTGGTGTTTTTAAACATCACAAGTCTTGTATTTAAACTGACACATGATAAAGAGAATATAGAATATGAATGAAGTAAAATTCTAAAGTCTGACTCACACCAAATTCTGAATCATGAATTATAGTTTCTGTAAGTAATAAAATTATGATATATTTTCATCATACACTGTATCAGTGGTGTCTCACTGGTTAAAGCTGATGGCAAAATTGAGACGTTTCTAAAAGTAAAAAAAAATAAAAACTAGATGTTCCTCCCTGAAAGAAGAGGTAATAATTGAATAGGGGATGATGACATTTTATAAAGAACTTTAATAAAGACAGTCCCAGAATGGGGTGAGATAGAGGCAAATGGCCCTGATTACTTACTAAAACATAGGAATCCATGTTAAGATTGAAAATACAGTATTTTTCTTTAAATGAATCCAATCATTCAATCTGTGACATATGAAAATCCTAGTGAGGTAGGGGCTTTTAGAGTTATCTACTCATTTATTTTCACTAACTATTCTTTCATGTCCACCTACCCACTCACTCTTTTCATCTCCTGAAATTTTGTGTGCATTAGTCGCTCAGTTGTGTCCAACTCCTTGCAACTCCATGGACTGTAGCTTATCAGGCTCTTCTGTTCATGGAATTCTCCAGGCAAGAATACTGGAGTTGGTTGCCATTTTCTTCTCCAGAGGATCTTCCTGACCCCGTCATTGAACCCAGATCTCCTGCATCACAGGCAGATTCTTTACCATCTGAGCTGCCAGGGAAGCCACTATTTACTTTCCAAGCCTGAGCCAAATGTTGCTGAGTTTTTCTCAATTTTCTTATTGGATTTACTTTAAAGATTATACCAAGGGAAACTCTCTCCTCACAAATAGGGCCTCTACATTATCAGGGAAGCAAAGTATTTTATTTCATATCCAGTCTTGGGAAGTGATGTCTATCCTAAACTGTAGAGGCAGAACTACACACAGCCTCTGAAGTAGACTGCTTCATCAGTAAATTCCACTCCACTAGAAATAGTCAGGTCCAGAAAGCCTACAGTCTATTCAGTCAGAAAGTTGTTAGATATAATGGTCCTGGGTACTAAAATAGGGGTATTGACATTTTAATAAAAGCTGCATCTTCTGGTAACTCATAAGTTAAGGATCATCATCCACATATAAGAGAGGTTCCCAGACCAAGTTCAGATACCTATATAAAGATACCTGTAACAGCTTGCAAAAATGTCCATAAATTCTTCCCATACCTGTGCAAATGCCCTTGTGCAATGTAACTTCAAAGCTCCTCCTTGAGAGGCGGAGTCTTCACACATAAGTCTGAGCATCGCCAGGTGACTTGCTTTGGAGCACTGAACATTAGCTGTGGTCCAAGAAAGTACTTGGTTTTTGGGATATGTCCTCTCTTGAGGGTCTTTAGGACCCAGAGATCACCATGTGATGCCTGCACTAATCTCCTAGAAGATATCAGACCACATGGAAAAAGGACCCAACCTTCCCAGCAGTCTCAACCATCCTGCCCAGTCCACCGAACCATGAGCTAAAAAAAATAATAATAATGAAAATAGCTGTTTTAAGCCATCAGGTTTAGGGGTGGTTTGTTAATTATCAAAAATGCTAATGGATGGAACACCTTATCCAATCCACTAATCAATACTTTAGAGTTAGGGCTATCCAATCAATTAAAATATCACTAAACTGTGTGTTCCACATCAACATTTTCAAAGCAACCTTTTTCCATGTTGTCCAAAGAGGATCCATTTTATCTAAAGAATATAACATTTTCCTATTTATCTAGATTGATATTTGCCATCCTAGTTCATTCCTTTTAACCACTGTATGAATAAACACTATAATTTATTTTTTGTCTATTGAAAATATTTTGATTGTTCATTTTTTCCGAGTTGCATATTGCCAAATTGCTCTCCATAGTGACTACATCAATTTTCTCTGCCACGAGAATTGTAGGAGAGTTCCCACTGCTCTTTACTTTCCCAGACAGTGGTACTGTCATTCATTTTTGGCAATCTAATGAGATTGAAATGGCATGTTATTTTAATTTGAATTTCCACCACAACTAGTGATGTTGCAGATCATTTTATTCTATATTTATATTTTTTCTTCAGTAAAATACCTGTTTATTTCCTTTACTCATTTTAATATTAGAGTATTCACCTTTTTCCTAATGCTAAAGTTATAAATCCTTATCCTTTGGTGGCTATAGGTTTTCCAATATCTCCCTTTGTCCGTGGCTTGTTTTTATTTTTATTTTTCCTTTAATGGTCTCTTTTGATGTATAGAAAATGCAGTTTTAATGAGGCTGAATTTACTAATCTTTTCCTTTATGAAATCCTTCCTTAACCTCAGGTCATAAAAATACTCCTATTTTTGACTGTAGAATTTTTTAAAGTTTTGCTTTTAACTTTCAGATTTTAAAGCCACCTGGAATTTATTCTGTCACTAGGATCTAATTTTACTTTTTTCCATATGGATAACCAATTGTCCTAGCACCATATACTGAAGAGCCAGTACTTTCCCTACCGAGTTTTAATGCTACCACTGTCAAATATCATGCTTTCATATATGAATTTAACTGTTTCTGGACCCTCAAGTCCTCCCTCTTTGCTCTATAAGATGAACTGAATGCCAATTTCATACCGTCTAAATTTTTTTTCACTTTGTACTAAGTAATGGGATTTCAGAGAAAGTCATCCATAAATCTGTACTTCTTCAAAATTATCTTGGCTACTTCCCTCCTTTCTTTTGTTTCCCAGAAAAATCATTTACAAGTAGAGCCTCCCTTCTGAAATGATTGGTGATAGTCTGAAATGTAAAGACTGTACATGACAAACCCTCCTTTAATTCTTCATCATTTCCAGCCCTAACAACACAAGCACACACACATACTACACAAAGAGTTTTCAGTTACTTGAAACCTTGGTATTAATTTGATCATTTTACTGAATTCATTTATCCCCCTATGGCCTCTACCTGTAAATTTCAGGACTTATTAACAGGGAAAGGTTTTAAGAAATGGACACAGTGCTTACACAAATGGATTTGAATGCTATTACCCCCTTGATAAACTAAATATTCCTGAACATCAGAAGGAATCTAGAAATGTGAGGACAAAGACAAAATTTCCTTTAGTACAGGAATTTTTCTTCCTAGAAATATATAAAGTTTCTCTATCTTGAACTTTCAGCTTTCACCTTCTCCTGCCTTTCTCTGTTACATCCTTCTCCCTAAAGAGGCAGGTCTGTCCAGCTCCTGAGCCTACACTGACCAAGGGAAGTAATAGCTGGGAGCCATATTCCCAACAGAAGGAAAGTTCTGGAATTGGCTATATGTGTTCATATGCCCAGACACATGCTAACCCTGGGTATCTATGTGTCTTTCACAAAGTGCAGTTTGTTGTTGCTGTTTTAATTTTTGGCCACACTTCATGGCTTGCGGGGCTTCCCAGGTGGCTCAGTGGTAAAGAAACCACTTGTCAAACAGGAGACGTGGGTTCAGTCCCTGGTTTGGGAAGATCGCCTGGAGGAGGAAATGGCAACGCACTCCAGTATTCTTGCCTGAGAAATCCCATGGACAGAGGAGCTTAGTGGGCTACAGTCCATGGGGTCGCAAAGACTGAGCACTAAAGAAATGACTTAAAGACTAAACAACAACAACTTGGCTTGTGGGATCTTAGTTCCCCAACCAAGGAGGAACCTCCCGCAGTGGAAGACCTGAGTCCTAACCACTGGACCACCAGGGAACTCCCAGCATAGTTTTCTTGTTCACTATATATCAACATGTTTCATGCTTAGCTGAAGGCTACTTGTTAGTCTCGGAATAATTTCTGAGCATAAAATTCAGAGCTGAGGTTCTGATCATTTCAAAAATTTTATCTTCTATTTCTCTATTAGACTAAAACCTGATACCCAGAAATTTCCCATTTCCAGGTAAGGTCTCATTCCAAAAGGAGTTATTTCTCCACCAACATAACCCTGACACAGAGTCAGACTTCAGTCATTCCCTTTGCTAAAATAATCTATATAACAGTTGTTACTTTTTAAAATAACTAATCTGTATCTGAGTAACTCCAAGGTTAGTATTGTAGTTTTAATTATTGGTTATATTCTTTGTGGGTTTTGTAGGTCAAGATCTCTGAGGAAGTAGATCCTGGGATAAAATATTCTAGTAAGAAGATTACTGGACATACTCTTGGGATCAAGAGTACAAACTGAAAGGCAACAGGATTGGTCAGAGAGAGGAGCTAAATTGTAACGTGATCCAAATACTAATAAGAAGCCTCAGAAGGGTCTACAAGCATTTTTGGTGGTCATTCAGAGTTATCCTAAATTGGGGTGAAGGAGCTAAACCTTTGTATTTCCTCATTGACCAATCACTGGATGCAGGGTGCCCACAGGAAGAGGGTGGGTCATGGCGCAAAGTAGCTGTCTTTGGGTGAAGCAAGTCTTAGAAAGTGACTCAGTTGAGAATTTGGGGATGCCAGCAATTCCAGCAGCTGAGGGAATGAGTGCTTCATCATGAAGAGAAGCCTGGGTGACACAACGTGCCTTGTACTAAAGTCAGCTACCTCTCAACCTGAGCCACTAGTCTACCTCGTGATTTGCTTAAGAGGCACTAGATGGGCTCATGAATACAGATGCACTGGTTATGACATTAAGCAGGAAAAAGCTTTCTCCTCCCTATACCCCCTTTGTCAACAAATAGTGCCAAACTGACACTCTCCGTTTCTTTAATTAGCTGTGAGACAAGGTGTATGTCTCAGCTTATGTCAGAACCTTCACTGGTCAGTTGTAAAATCGGAAATTTGCTTGTGATGAGCTCTAATGGTACATTCCAACCCTATTCTTATATAGTGATAATGATACTATGCCACAGTAAGTGTACTAGAGATGCACAAATGCTGTTCATGGAAATTATATTATACTTCTTTTAAATATAAATAAATAAATAAACATGGATATTATGCTTCTTTTAAAATATTACTCTACTTCAATTCTTGGCCCCATTTCTTACATCTACAATCTCTCCCTTTTCAGTGGATTGTGGGTATTAGAATATCAAATGTATTCTGGCTTTTTCCATCTTAAAAAAATTAGAATATCAAACATATTCCGGCTTTTCTGACCTTAAAAAAAAATAAACAAATAGGGGCTTCCCTGGTGGCTTCCCAGTGGCTAACACTCCACACTCCCAATGTGAGGACCCAAGTTTGATCCCTGGTCAGGGAACTAGATCCCACATGCTGTAACTAAGAGCTTGTATCCTGCAACTAAAGATCTTAAGTGCCCAACTAAGACCCGGTACAGCCAAATAAATAAGTAAATATATATATATTTAAATTAAATAATTAAAGAAATAAAACGTCCCTTGAACTCTTATATTATCCACTATTATCCTTCCTTAAGCCTCCCCATTCACAGATAAAATTTCTGAATAACAATTCTGAAGTCAAGGTCTTCACTTCCAAACCACTCATGTCATTCTTAAATCTATTCACTCCAATTTGCTCCCATTCCTCACCACTGCATGAAAATGGTTCATTTCAAAGTTAAAAATTACATTTTTTCCAGAGTCAGCAGTGTCAACAACATTGTCACTCTCTCCTCTCCTGGCTTCCTCTTATGCCCCTGGCTGTTTCTTTCTTCGTCTCATTCCATTACTCAGTCTTAGAAGCTGAGTACCTCAGTCTAGGTATTGAGACCTCATCTTTATCTACACTCCTTTTAGGGGAACTCATCAAAGTCAATGACATCAGATGCCATTTTTATATGCTTATGAGGAATAAATTTATATCTCTAACCCAGATCTTTCCTCGAATGTCTGGACTCTTACATAACTAACCTATTTGACATCTCTGCTTCAATACAGAATTGGTTTTGCATACTTAATAAATCCAAAAAGTTCTAGAACTCCTTATTTGCTCAAACCTGGACTTCCCCACTTTTCCCCATCTTATTAAATGTCACGTGCATCTGTCCAGTGCCCTGTCCGAAAGTATGGAGTCTTTATTGATCTCTTTCTTTTCCTTATCATTTATCCTGTTCATTACCAAGTCAAGTCAGTTTAAGCTCTGCAGTATGCATTAACTTCCACATTTTCTTCACCTCTGCAATCACATCCCTAGTCTTCAATCTATCAATACTGTTGCAATGAACTCACAAGGAATCTTTCCATTCTTCTCTTCCTCTCTCCAATCCCTTCTCCACTGAGAGGAGTGTGACTTTTTTTTTTTCTTCAAAAAATTGATCAGTTCAAGTCACTCTGTTCTTAAAATCCTTTAATAGGTTCTATTACTCTCGAAAAGAAAACTAAGCTTTTGAGCCACTGCCTACAAGACACTCCCCTGATCTGGCTCTTGCCTATCTCTCCAATTTTATACCTTCCATATCAGTTATGATGCTCTAACTATACCAGCTTCCTTCCTGCTCCTGGAACTTGGCAATGGTTTGGTCCCTTCCAAGACATCTCCCTTGCTGTTCCTTGTCCAGGAAAATCTTCCTCTGTAATTCCAGTCATGTCTGACCCATTCCCACCCTTCAGCTCCACACTCAAAGGAAAACCTCCTAGAGAAGTTCTCTCCAAGTATCTGCATCCTCTTTTATTTCCTTCAAAATTCACACTCATTTCAATCTATAATTACTCTTTCTAACTTAATAATTGTCTACTTCCCCCAGTAGAATACAGTCACTACACAAGAAGGACCTCATTTGTCTTTGATTTTGCTCTGTCCACAGTTCCTGACATATAGTAGATGCCAAGCATAGTAAATAGAAATTAGTAATTATTGAGTAAATGAATAAGCAAAATGATATACATCAACTCACTGTACAAGAGAAAAAAGAACTTATATCATTCAAAATTATTCTTTCTGCAGATTATGATTGGCAAATGTTATTTCTAGCTTTTCCCCCTTTTATCATGTTGTGTCCTTCACCTCCCTAGAGTATAAATTGGTGTGACTTTCTTAGTGAACTCAAGTCAGTTTTAATGTTAATTTTAAAAGAAGCATGATGTAGAGGGTAGATCCATGCCCAAATGATCCTATAGCTCTTCTAAAAATCTACAGAAAAAAATTTGGATTATCCAATATTTTAAGTCATCAGCATACCATTATCTTCCATTGAATCAGATTCTCATGAGTTGAGGATAAGGTCTTTGCAGCCAAGGATTTCCTCATGCCATGCCTCTCACTTGGTTCTATTTTCCAAGTATAACCCCAACATGAAAAACAACTAGACTCCAAATCTCCATTAAATTATCTGTTCTTCTCCTTTACTGAATATGGAATTGTTGTTTTGGCTAGAATTAGTCAGGCACAGTTAGTACAATAACACTCAGTGCCTTCCTGTGTAGCACCTGCTGCATGTTATTTATTTCTTGTTAGCTACATAGTACAACAAATTGTGTCTTTTAACAGCTCATTGAGTAGAGGAGGAGGACGTGATGGCAGTGGAATTGTTGATAATATTCAATGGTGTCAACATATTTCTTATCAAATAATCCAGCTAGTAAATTTGCACTAATGCCATTTATTTCTACAGAAAATTTCTCTGCCATGTAATTTCCAAATGACCTTGAGCAGGCAGCAACATGAGTAGAATAAGTACAATGACCCATGACTTTAACCTGTTAGCTAAGGTGATTTTAATTGAATAAATGCAGTATATGGAAATGAACCAATACTTCTTTTCCAAAAGCTTAAAAATGTTAAGATAGCGTTCAGATGTTAAATTTCCACACAATATTCAGAGTTTGGGGATTTAACAATATGCTTAAATGCCACATCAATGAGAGAATAAAATCTACATCAAGAACATATCCAGGGCACTAAAATGCCCCTGGCACATCTTCTAGAATACAGTTGCATTCAAGTCTCCAAAATCTATGTGTATATGCACATTTGACAATATCCCACCAAATCTACTAATTCGGTTTCACCGATGAGCAAAATTCAACAAAGAGCCCTTGAATGAAGTACAAGGAAGGGCAGTGGCTACTAATTTTTTCATCTATGCATTTTGTTCTATTATGCTAGAGACTCTGACTGAACTTTGTTCCAAGCTATTAACCTATGACAGAAGACTGTGGAGATAAGATTTCACTGACATATAGAACAAAGAAAAAGAAAGGGCGTGAAAATTACAATGACAAGGTTGCCTTAGCAGTTCTGAGGTGGCAAAATGAAATCCCTGACTAATAGGCCTGGGCTAACATAGCAAGGGTGAAGATGTAAAGCAGAGAGAACAATCTCAGGTTGAACCCAAGATGCTTCTTCAAGGATCCATAATAGAAACACATTGTTATTACCAAGTTCAAATTGCAAAGCAAATTAAAGTTGGCCTCTAATTGCTATATGTTGCACCAGAGGTTCATATACAAGGAATAAATAAAGAAGCATTTAAAGTAAATTGTTGATGTTACCTAAGTAGCTGTGTACTTTTCTTGGTTTGTTTGAGAAGATGCTAAAATCTTTGCTTTACATTTTATAAATTATTCAGCCTTCTTAGTTTTCAGGAACTCAAAAGTCTTCAATAATAACTTTTCCCTCAATGTCATTATCTTAATTCTCACTTGAACTGTAAAGAATAAAGTGTAAAAGCATTATAAAAATAGTCTAACTTATGAAAGAATTACACAGTGAACTTATTATATAACATCCTAGGAAGAAGCCGATCACCTATATCAAAGTTATCAGATAAATGATGATTCAAGTAGCATTTCTCAAATATGGGATAAAAAAATATGTGCACAATGTAGTGGAGTTCTGATTTTTTCGTAGCTCATTAACATCTTCTCCCTGATAAACAATACCAATGTTTCCTTTCATAGAAAACATATGTGTCTTCTGGTGAGAAAAAAATCATTAAAAGAAAGTTTTGCAGGTTTAAAGTTGGAAGGAATAAAACTGTTATGAGGACCGCTTTTCTAGAACAAGTAAAGAGGATATAAAAAAGTTTTGAGTGTCTATTTTGTGACCAAATTTTGAATCTCTTTATTCTTTAAATGTTATAATTTCATATGCATCCTGATAGAGATAGTGAATAAAATTTTATCTGTGTTTTTGGTTCATTCATTGTGAACATACACACAAGAATGTTTACTGAGTGTATATTAATACTGAAGTTGGAAAACCAATGTTTTGAGAAATGGAGACATTAGGAAAGATTACCACAATAAAATGAGTTCACAAATTCTGTACTGAAATGACCACTGTTGCCTTCAACTGATTATTTACTCTAAGTAGTAGGAACCATCAACTATAGATTCTATTGTTCCAAAGGCCAAAAAAACATTTACTCACTGTAAAGGATACTTGTATAATCTAAAGACAACTTCTGGGAAACCAAATGCACATATTTAGAAGATCATGCAATCCACTTTGTAGATTTAATTTAAGCAAGCTCTGAAAAAATTCCATTAAAGTAATGATTTTTAAAGAAATATTTAAATAACACAGGATCTAAGACACAGATATCATCATCATTACTCTTGATACAGTGGTACAGCAAACAATTATTAACACATAACTAACGATGATGCAGTAAGTGAAGTAGTGAAGTGAGTCACTCCATCATGTCTGTCTTTGCAACCCCATTGACTGTAGCCCACAAGGTGCCTCTATCCATGGAATTCTCCGGGCAAAAATACTGGAGTGAGTTGCCACTCCCTTCTCCAGAAGATCTTCCCAACCCAGAGATAGAACTTGGATCTCCTGCATTGCACACAGATTCTTTACTATCTGAGCCACAAGGGAAGCCCAATAGACCATCAAGATAAACCAGCTGAGCAGTGCCAGAAGCAGGACACTTTCAGAAATATCTCTAACAAAAGAGCTCTTTGCAGATGAATGCAGATTAATTCAGAACGCTGGCCTATCCTGAATACAATATTATGTCCACTGCAACAGTTGGGTTTTAGATGCAATAACTTTATTCCAAAACAGCCATACAACTGGGAGTCTTGATCATTAAGCATAATCTCAGATTGCCGTTGTTTCGTTCAAGCCATACATAGTCCAGTCAGATCTGACTTATTATTTTGAGTTGTCTAATCACTACTTTAGAAAGGTTTGTTGTTGTTTAGTCACTAAGTCATGTCCAACTCTTTATGACCCCATGAACTGCCGCCCACTAGGCTCCTCTGTCATGGAATTCTCCCAGGCAAGAATACTGGAGTGGGTTGCCATTTCTTTCTCCAGGGGATCTTCCTGACCCAGAGATTGAAACCACATCTCTTTCATTCCAGGCAGATTCTTAACCTCTGAGACACCAGGGAAGCCCTTAGAATGGTTTACTACTAAGAAAAAGAGACACTGTGCATCACTTACTGCAGAATGAAGGCAGTCATTAGTTTGGTCCTTCTGATATATCAGCTACATTTGTTGGCATCTGATAAATTCATCTCAATGCCTCTATCTTACCTTATTCGCCAAGTCAAAGACAAACTTGCCCCTAAAGCACACTTACTTAGAATTTATACTATCAGTTTTTCATCCAAATCCTCTTCTTGGATGGAAAAAAGAAAGTAAATGATTCAATCCCATTTTGCTTTTCAAAATGTTTAGAGGGAACAGTAACAAACCTGTAAGCAGTAAACTGAAGACTTGGCAAAATATAATTTTGTATAATTTCAATTTGCACATAAAGAATGTGAAATAGTTTCTCAACTCTAAGACAATGAATTTTTGCCATCAATGACTTGATCTTTTAAAATTACTATATTCAGAGAACGCAAATTATAATATTCTGGGGAAAATATTCAGAACAAATTTTGATCAAAGACAAAAAGGCAAAAGAAGCTTTAATACAATTATAAACAATTCAGTAAGTACCTTCCATTTTTCACAACTTAGGAAACCCTGTTTCATTCTTTCCTTAATAGCTGAGACTATCCTCTCTCAGTAATAAAATAGACTAGGTCATCATACTACTACTTACTTCTTAATCTTAAACTATTAAAAGCAACAGAAGCAAACCTTTCTCCCTGGGATGGTCAAAGATTTCTCAAATAAAACATAAAAAGCATAAATTGTAAAGTAAAATAAAATATTGGTAAAAATTAGATTTTATAAAAATCAAATATTTGCACTTAAAAATACAATGTTAAAAAAAAAAACAAAAGACATGCAAACACCACCTGGGCTTCCCGGGTGGTGAAGTGGTAAAGAATCTGCCTGCCACTGCTGGAGACTCAGGAGGTGTGGGTTCAATCCCTTGGTCGGGAAGATATCCTGGAAGAAGAAATGGCAATCTACTCCAGTATTCTTGCTAGGGAAATCCCATGGACAGAGAAGCCTAGCGGGCCACAGTCCATAGACCCGCAGAGTCAAACAAGACTGAGCGACTAAACACACGCTAGCAAACACAGGAGCATATATTTGCAATACAAGTATCTGACAAACAAGTTGTGTTCAGAAAAACATAAAACCTCTCAAGAGCCAACCAACAATCCAATTAAAATTGGACAAAAGTGTTTGAACAGATTTTTTTCATCAAAGAAGATATATGAATGACCAGTTAGCTCACAAAAAGACAATCAGCGTCACAAGGCATTGGGGCAATATAAGTTAAAAGTATAAGGAGAAACCAAAGTATTCATATTTAAATAACTATAATTTAAAAGACTGACAATGCTGACTGTTGGTGAGGATATGGAGTAACTGGAACACTCATATATTGCTGATGGAAATATAAAAATGTCACATCTACTTTGGAACACAGCCAGTTTTTATATACATATACTAATTACATGACTCAGCAATCCATTCCTACGTAATTGCCCAAAAGAATGAAATATATATCAGACAAAAACTTGCACACAGTTACAGTATTTTTATTCAGAATAGCCAAAAAAATGAAATAGAAAAGCAAACTCCAATATTCTTCATAAGATGAAGGGTTTAAAAGAAATGTGATATATCCACGTAATGAAATCCACAATGAAAAGGCGTAAACTATTGCCACTTATTTTTTTGTGCTGAATCCAAAAACATGTTAGGTGCATCTCAAAAACATGTTAGGTGAAAGGCCAGGCACAAAACAGTACAGGCTGTATGATTCCATGTATTTGAAATTCCAGGAAAGGCAAACATCTAGAGAAAGCAGATCAATGGTTGTCTGGGGCCAGAGGTAAAGGAAGGAACTGTCTACAAAGGGTCATCAGCAAACTCTGGAGGACAGAAATGCCCTGTAAGTAGACTGGTAGTGATTTCATGGGTACATACATCTTAGTAATCATATACTATAAATGGAAACAGTTAATTGAATATATCGATAAATTAAGCTTCAAAAAAAAAAAAAAAAAAGAAGTACTTCCTTTAGTCACTGTTTGAAAACTGTATAAATAAACGTGATTCTGCATACTTACAGACCATCCATTCTACTGGGAAAATATTCAAAAGTACATAATGGTTTCCAAATGCAAAGTAAAATGTGAAATTATTCATGAAAATGTACCTGCCTAAAGATCACAAAGACAGATGAAGTCAAAAGGGTTGAAATCAAAAGTGAAAAGAAAAAAAAAAAAGCATTGGAATCCATGTTATTTAACATGCATAAAAGAAATTAGAAATACCCTAAAAGGGATAATAAATTTGATTAGCTAGTCTCCAACATCAATGAAATCTAATACAAAAATCAAATGAGATAAAATTGCCATAAAATTGAGGTGAGATAAGGAAGAACCATAGGCGTATTGAGTTAAAGTTAAATCCTAAGTGGAAGAAATAAAAATTGGTTAGGACAAGCATTTTATGTATACTCCGTACCTCTGTCAATTGGGTACCTATTAATCCCCTTCTCTAATCTCTCCAGGAAAATATCATTTCTTCCATCAGAGCATATTATGACTAGGTTTAAATATTCATTGCTGTTTACCTCACATACAAGCATACATACAAGTAAGGGCTTCCCTGGTAGCTCAGCTGGTAAAGAATCCACCTGCAATGCAGGAGACCCTGGTTCAATTCCTAGGTCAGGAAGATCTGCTGGAGAAGGGATAGGCTACCCACTCCAGTATTCTTGGGCTTCCCCGGTAGCTCAGCAGGTAAAGAACCCACCTGCAATGCAGGAGACCTAGGTTTGATCCCTGGGTTGGGAAGATTCCCTGGAGAAGGGAAAGGCTACCCACTCCAGTATTCTGGCCTGGAGGTCACAAAGAGTAGGACACAACTGAGCAACTTTTACTTTCACATACAAACTGTGAGCATCTTTGGGGCATCAATTTTTCTTATTTGAAAAAATAAAAACATCTAAAACAGCACCATGCATGTACTTACAGTATTAGTGTAGTTTAGGAGATTATAGCCCAACGAACAATGACAGCATTGATACCACCATTTAAATCTCCCAAGTACACTTTGTTGGTAAATACACTGAACAGGAAAAGGCATTTTTGTTTTCTCAAAAAGTTGTGAAAATAGAAATATTTATGGTCTTTGTGGGCTATACAGAATTTTAACAAACTACCACTCACACGTTCCTGAATTTTAAAATGGAGAAAGCCAGGGTTTCTCGTTGAAAAAAAAGAAATGCATTAGTGTTTCACTGGTGTTTAGTGGAAGTGTGTTTTTTTCCTTCTAAGATAAAGCTCCCAAAGGAAGAGTTTAAAAGGAATTCCAGCATCTTTAACCTATGAGGATGAAGACCTTGATATGAAGAAAGGACAAAGCTAAGATTGCAGGGGAGAGAAAAGAATTGAAACAATCAATGTGAAGATGCCAACTTAAAGAGGGTCACTGAGAGATCAGCATTACCTGCATCTGTTCCTTAATTAAAAAGAGAAAGATGACAGTGTCCACTACTCATCACTATGGTAACATTTAAATATTAGGCAGTTTGGACCAGCAGGCCACTCAAAAGCAAACCCCAGTGAATATTTAAGTAAATCCATATATCATATATACTTATTCAAAATATGATATGGCAGAGCTAAAGTTCTCAAATCAACCCAAGTGTTTATTTTCCTCAGGCATCCTGTAAGTTAAAAACATTAAAGAAAACATGCTAATGAAAAGGCAGAATAGGATACATTATGTGTGAGGGGGAGGCCTTTTAAAAGCGCTTTTGAACAGATTTTCATTGTTTCTCTGTACAAGTTGTATTATATTATCTTTTGCCTTTCACCATTTCTATGATCCAAGCTACATCCACCCTAATTGTCTAGGATTTTCATTGTTCACTTTGTTCCATTTTTATTCTACAGAAATATATTTCACTTACACTAATTATTGTTTGTGTATGGTTTTTGTTAATTATAGATTTTCCATCCTTTTATCTTCCTGTTTCCTATCTTATCCAATTCATGCATCGTCATTACTGTCATCAAAGAATGTTAATCATTGAAAAATGGGGTTTTCTTTTCAGTAATCAAGCAAAACTTGTAGAACTTCTCATTACCTGAATGATGTTATATGTCACTTACTACACTATATCACACATACTGTATCCTTACTTCTGTCAAAAAGTTAACTATTTAGTTATTCATTCTACAGGTATCTTTCTAACATAAAAAATACAGTGAAAAGTTTAAAATCACATTATTGGTGGCCATTACAAACTAAGACAATTGTGTTTACACAAATAGCATATGCATGTATTCTGTATTTTACACAGCTTTTATGATAGAAAGTGAATATCAAACATGACTTCTTGACACAGTGCATTTACAAAATGCATCTGGTTTAACAGAGTACTGTCCTCTACTGTGGTTTAAGCCCTTTACAAAGAAACAGGCTATTTTCCTCCTGAAATGTTACCTTTCTCAGAGCAGTAGCAGTTCCATGAGCCAAGAAGGTACTGGGGAGAGGGGAAGTAATAGCACTGTTCACTCAGGCAATACCATGGTATATTGATATTGGCTTCATTACATGGTCAAGATCAGCATTATTTTTACTTGAACACAGGAAAGCTCTTTGAGCTAGCAATGTTTTAAGTTTTTTTCTGTCTCACAGGGCATTTGTCTCTATTCTGTTGTTCCTATTTCCAATGTTTGAAATATTTCCAATATTTGAAACCTGTATCTTAAATATTACAGTAACATTTTACTCAATAAAAAATGAATCTTCACTTTGAAAGTTTTATTATATTGCTACTATGAATAGTTGCTTTAAACATCTTACTTTGACAGTATGACTTCAAACAGCACTTTCATTGTAAGTAACCAATTTTATATTATCAATTTTCCTTCACATTTATTCTTGTTTTCAAAAAAATCTTCTAACTCCAGGTCAGATATATAGCCACACCAGGTTGCACAATGACTACTTGAAAATAGCCAATTCAAATGAAAGAATACAAAGTAACTTTTGTACAAATAATTAGTACAAACACTAATCTTTATGTAGTGCTTTGAAAAGTATCACTTCAATTTTTGTTTAAGATGTTTATCTTTTTACAATTTTGAAGACTTATACACTCCTACCACTTTCTGCCTCATTAAGGCTTTCTTAATAGTTGATTTAATCACTGGGAGTTCCTTTATTAAAAACAGAAGAAATAGTCCTGATATGGTAAAACACTTCCAAAAGTGAGAAACAAGTAGTGAAG
Source organism: Dama dama (assembly GCF_033118175.1). Classification (NCBI taxonomy): domain Eukaryota; kingdom Metazoa; phylum Chordata; class Mammalia; order Artiodactyla; family Cervidae; genus Dama; species Dama dama. The sequence continues at coordinate 33,330,133 of NC_083702.1, forward strand.
TCTCACCCACAATCACCTGCTTCTTTATGCAAATCCTGAATTTAGCTGCTTCTCATATCCACTAGGGGGATCATTACACAGTAAAAATAGATTGGTCTCTTTATAGGTGTTTTCTTACTTTCTCACTTAATAGCACAAAGAAGAAAATGAGTTTCAAACAATAGCAAAACAAAAAGCACTTCAACATAACTAATGGTAAAATATTTTAATAATATTAGATGCTAAAAATATTTGATTATTTTTAAAAACTATTATTTTAAAATCCACATTCATAAACTAAGCACACAGTCCATGTCCTAGTTTCCAAAAACAATAAAGCAGAATTACTGCAAAACATATATCCACAAGTTCAAATATACTAAAGCACAAACGTACTTTAATGCCAACTTTAATGCCAATCCCACTGACATTTTTGTCTGATGACACATTATGGAATAATGATGTTCACCTTTCCAAAAGAAACTTGACAGAAGTCATGGACTTTACCCCCCTGCCTATAACAGATACCAACACTCATCAACTGTTCTCCAACTGGCTGGATCTATGTAGTACTTAAGCAAAGACAGAAAATTAATGATGCTGTAAACCAACTATCCTGTGCCATCGTCTTGCCAATGCAAATAAAGTTCCCCAAAATTCACGACAAGCCTCTCCTTGCTTTTAATAAAGCCCAAACATTTGATATCATGTAACAAAACATTATCAATTCATAGAAAGCAACAACAACAGTGTAAGCACCTTAATGACTGTGATATTGTGATTTAAAAGAAATATGTATATTAGGTCTTCCTGACTCACAGCTCCCATAAAGTGCTGAGAATGATTGAGGTGTCTTTTGTCATGTTAATGAGGAGACTTTGGGGAAGCAGGTTAGGGATTGGGGGCTGGCTGCCAGAGGGGCCAACTATGTGATTAGAGGGTTGGAACTTTCCTCCCCACCCACTACTTCCTGGGAAATGGGGAGAAGTTGGAGATGGAATCAATTACCAACAGCCAAGGATTCAATCTGGTTTCCAAGGTGGCTCAGTGGTAAAAGAATATGCCTGCCAATGCAGGAGACGCAAGAGACACAGTTCAATCCCTGGGTTGGGAAGGTCCCCTGGAGAAGGAAATGGCAAACTGCTCCAGTATTCTTGCCTGGAAATTTCCATGGGCAGAGGAGACTGGCAGGCTACACTCCATGAGGTCGCAACTGTTGGACATGACTGAGCATGCATGCAAGGATTCAAACAATCCTAGCTATGTAATAAAACCCCCAGAGAATGGGATTCACCAAAGCTTCTGCTTGGTCAATATGTGGAGGTGCTGGGATGGCAGCACACCTGCAGAGCCCTATGCATCCCTTTCATCTGACTATTCCTGAGTTATATACGATAAACTGATGATCAAGTATGTAAAATGTTTCTCTGAGTTCTGTGAGATGCTCTAGCAAATTAACAGAACCCAAGAAGGGGGTCTTGAAACCTCCAATCTATAATCAGTCAATAAGAAGCACAGGTGATAAATTTGGCTTGAGACTGGTATCTGAAGCAGTGAGTGGGCAACAGTCTTGTAGTACCAAGCCCTTTACCTGCGATCTGATGCTCTCTCCATAAGTGATATAAGTGAAGTGAAAGTCACTCAGTCATATCCAGCTCTTTGCGACCCCATGGACTGTACAGTCCATGGAATTCTCCAGGCCAGAATACTGGAGTGGGCAACCCTTCCCTTCTCCAGGAGATCTCCCATCCCAGGGATCAAACCCAGGTCTCCCACATTGCAGGCAGATTCTTTACCAGCTGAGCCACAAAGGAAGCCCAAGAATAATGGAGTGGGTAGCCTATCCCTTCTCCAGCGGATCTTCCTGACCCAGGAATCGAACCAGAGCCTCCTGCATTACAGGCAGATTCTTTACCAACTGAGCTATCAGGGAAGCCATAGATTGTGTCATAATTTAGATGAATTGTCAAATACCTTGCTGCTGTCCAAGAACTGCATGTTGAAAGTGTGGGGGAGCCTCCCTTCCCCACATTGGAATTGGTCTCAGAATCATGCTAACAGCCTAACAGGAATCTCAACTAAGGCTTTCTCTTAGTTTTTTTTTTTTCCTGTGAACTACTAACCAGCTATTCTTTATTATTGGAATATACTTGCTTTACAATGCTGAGTTAGTTTCTGCTGTCCAACAATGGGAATCAGCTAGGTGCACACATATATACCCTCCCTCTTGAGGCTCCCTCCCCCCAACCCCTCATCACAGAGCACCAAGCTGAAGCGCCCTATGCTATAGAGCAGCTTCCCACGAGCTAGCTATTTCACATTGGTAGTGTGTGTGTGTGTGTGTGTGTACATATATGTGTGTATATATATATTTCACTCAATTCATCCCACCACTCCTTCCTCTCTCTCATTTAGTTTGTATAGTCAGCCTAGGTCTCACATCAAGGGCTCATTGACTATTTGATAAACAAATGGATGATTGATCTGAAACAAAACATTGACAACCAATGATTTCCCTATGATTCGAAGATATATAAGAAAGTGATGCATTTTCAAATATCTCCATAAACGAAGACCAGATTGAGGAGAATTAGCATGGAATAGATTGAAAGGATCGTGAAGGCCTATTTCCCAAATTTTACACTAAGTCAGGGTTTCTCAACCCCAGGATTATGGACAGTTTGGGTCAGAAAAGTCTTTATTCTGGAAGACTGCTGTGCTGTGTAGGAAGTTTAGCACCACCCATTCCTTCTACTTCACTAGATGCCAATAACATCCCCAGACTGTGACAAACAAAAATGTCTCCAGACATTGCCAAATGGCCCCCGGGGGGTTAAAATCACCCCCAGCAGAGAATCCTGTAGTAAACAAATCACATTTCTAAACTTGAAATTACCAAGCGAAATCTAGAAAAGGTTTCATGGAATATGTTAAACATTCGATAACAACTATCAAAGGGCAAAGTTCATAGTCAAAACATATGTTTGTGATGCAGGGAATGAAGAGTGTGTACAGTGTAGCTATGAGTGATATACTAGGCCAGTCAACACTGTCAGCTTCTGGGTCTTACCAGGGTTTAACTAAAACAATTAACAGAAAGTCATTACTACCACTAATAAGAGCATTATAAGATATCAATATATCAGTTGCTTTAAAACCAATAAATCTGTGTATATCATTGAGAAGAAAATTTGTTATCTGTCTGGTTTTGCTCTAAATCAATGTTTATTGAATCCACACCCTTTAAAGTTGGAAATTCCAATAATTCTAATTGTAGACTGAATTGTGAAATCCACTGATTCTCACAACAACGGGATTTCTTACATGTAAACCTCTAATCAAGTGGGTTTTTTTTTTAAAGGTTTTCTTGTTAAATATCTCAAAACAGAAAAAAAAAAAAAAAAACAGAAACTTAACCATTAAACCTTAGAATTCTTCTTCATGGCAATTCTTCAAATATGTGATGACGCATATAAGGCACTCAAATTCCTTCTTTCTTTACTAATCACAACTTCAATCATTACTCATAAATTATTTTTCCATGACCTTTAATTATTTTAGGTTAATTCACTGTAGATATTTTCCACTCTCTCTACATTCCTTTTTAATGGAACAATCTCTGGTTCAGCTTTTGTAAAGGGTCTTGCCATCACCAAGAATGGTGCAGATTAATAGTAGTGTTTTTCTTTCCACATATAAAGTAGGCTAGGGTTATCAATCATCACAACCAACAGCCAAATAGGGAAGAAGGAACTGCTAAAGTCATATTTACCAAAGCTAAACTACAAAATTCAGGCAAGTATTTCAAAATGTTTAAGCAGTTTTGCCTTTGGAATGGATAATAAAGTCATCACTGGGTTTTCCTGTTGGCCTAGTGGTTAAGAATCCACCTGCCAATGCAGGGAACATGGGTTCAATCCCTGGTCCAGGAAGATCCCACCTGTCTTGGAGTAACTAAGCCTGTGTGCCACAACTACTGAGCTTGAATGCCTACAGCCTTTGCGCCACAGCAAGAGAAGCTACTGCAATGAGAAGCCCATGCACCTCAATGCACCTCACATTGAGGTACCTCACAGGAACTAGAGAAAGCCTGTGCACAGTGAAAAAGACCCAGTGCAGGCAAAACATAAATAAATTAATTTTTTAAAAAGTCATCACCAATGACATTCCATTTGAATGGAAAGATTTGATCATCATAATGATCAGTGACTGGCAAACTATAGCCTGTTAGTTTCAAATTCAAGCTGCCACTTAATTTTGTAAATAAAGTTTTATTGGAACACAGCCACACTGTGAATTGCATGTGGCTACTTTCATGCCATGATGGCAGAGTTAAGTTGCTGCAGCAGAGACAATGTAGTCTGTGAAGCCTAAACTGTCTACTCTCTGACCCTTATCACAAAGGCTTTTGGCTTCTGTTGGAGACATCCAAGTAAGACTTCATCAAGTAGAGAACAGGCAGATAGAATGTGGCTGATTTATTATCACATGCAGGGATATAGAACACTTCTGGGTAGTTATTTCTGAATCATTGCTTTTAAAAAGCATCAATGGAAAGAACAATTTTTAGAGTTCAATTTCTCTCTTTCAATATTTGTTAAGTTTATTTTCATGCCCCTTATAAAAAAAATTATTCCAATGATTCAGATTACTGTTTTTCAATGTTATCAGACCCAAGAAACATTTTTAAAGATTTTTTTATTGACCCCTTATTATTCTGAAATGAAAGTAATAAATAATTTAAATTACTCAGACACTGAATTTAACCAAATCAATATAATGCACTAACTGTAATATAAAGGAGGGGAAAAAAACCAATAATTTATAATAAAATAATATGTATTCAAATACACAAATACTCAATACATCTATACTGGAAGAAAAAAATAATCAAGTTAGATTTACAAACAGATCTTCAGCTATGTGTAAATCACAATAAGCCAGAGGTAAAGGTACAGGTTGATATAATTGGGTTTTTATTTGATAACTCAAGTATCATAAAGTAAAGAGAAATTGAAATATAATAAACATCTTTAGTGATGTTCAGAACAAATGCAACACAATCTTTCTTTGTTTTATCATTTTTAGGGTTGCATTTCTAAAAAAAAAATAATGTAAATTAAACCATACAAAATGCTCTGTTTTAGTATGTAACACAAAATTATACTTCAGCTCAAATAATTATAAACAATACAAAATTTGTATTATTACATGATGGTATGCAAGACTTCGCTGTGCTTAGTCATTCAGTCATGTCCTACTCTTTTCGATCCCCTAGACTGTAGCCCTCCAGACTCCTCTGTCCATGGGGATTCTCTAGGCAAGAATAGTGGAGTGGGTTGCCATTTCCTCCTCCAGGGGATCATCCCAACTCAGGGATTGAACCCAGATCTCCCAAATTGCAGACAGATTCTTTACTGTCTTAGCCACCATGGTAGCCTTTTATTTTCTTGGACTCCAAAATCATTGCAGATGGTGACTGCAGCCATGAAATTAAAAGACACTTGCTCCTTGGAAGAAAAGCTATGACCAACCTAGACAACTTATTAAAAAGCATAGACATTACTTTGCCGCCAAAGTTCTCTCCAGTCAAAGCTATGGTTTTTCTAGTAATTATGTATGGATGTGAGAATTGGACTATAAAGAAAGCTGAGCACTGAAGAATTGATGTTTTTGAACTGTGATGTTGGAGAAGACTCTTGAGAGTCCCTTGGACTGCAAGGAGATCAAACCAATCAATCCTAAAGGAAATCAGTCCTGAATATTCATTGGAAGGATTGACACTGAAGCCGAAACTCCAATTCTTGGCTACCTGATGTGAAGAATTGACTCACTGGAAAAGACCATGATGCTGGGAAAGATTGAAGGCAGGAGGAGAAGGAGATGACCGAAGATGAAATGGCTGGATGGCATCACCAAATCAATGGATATGAATTTGAGCAAGCTCCAGGAGTTGGTGATGGACAGGGAAGCCTGGCGTGCTACAGTCCATCGGGTTGCAAAGAGTTGGACAAATGACTGAGCAACTCAGCTGAGCAAGGCTTCTGGTTTAGGATTGTGGGCAGTCCAATCTCTTAGGTAGAAACATAAAGAGACATAAAAAAACAATAAAAACATGGGATGAAATGGTTAGTGGATAAGAATTTACAACATATTATAGACAATGGAAAGGACAAGGAAAAAAAATGGTGAAATAGAACAGAGAAACTGTAACCTGGAAAAGCTGGGGAAAGGCTACAAATAACAATATGATTAGATGCCCTGATAAGCTTCAGGAAGGTTCAGGACTCAGAAATTCTGCTCAATTTGAAGAGCAAGAAGGAAAGGTGAAATGGAAGACCTAACGATTAATGGATTCAGAACCCCATTCATTAGCTTCTTCATTGTATGCATATTGCCTAGAATTCAGCAATATGCAAAAATCCTATTTGAAAAAATGCATTTTGCTAATGAGATTGACAATCTTCTAAGAAAAGACCTCTCTGATTTGAAGGACTGAGGAGACAAGAACTGGTTTTCTGATCACCCCTCTAAGTGAAGCCCACATTGACAAGCACTGTCCAGACCAGACTTCAGTCTACTCCTCCTTACAATTCTATATAGGCAATTATAAATTGGCTTCCATGATGGCTCAGCAGTAAAGAACTTATCTGCAATGCAGGAGACACAGGAGACACAGGGTTCGATCCCCGGGTCAGGAAGATCCCCTGGAGGAGGAAACAGCAACCCGCTCCAGTATTCTTGCCTGGAAAATCCCATGAACAGAGGAGCCTGGAGGGCTACAGTCTATGGGATCACAAAGAGACTTAGCACACACATACACATAGGCAATTAAGAATCAGCAATAGTTGAAGAAAGTCTGCAGCTGGGAAAAAAAAAAAGATCAAATTAAAAAGAAATTCTAGAGGAAACATATAATTCAAGGCAGAGAAAATTTTTTAAATTAATCTCAAAATCTTCAGAGACTTGAAAAGACAATGATTTTATAAAATTATAAAATTCTATGAATAATGAAGTATCAAAGAAGAAGAAAGTATACTTAAATATCAAAAGTGGATAGACTGAGTTTGTTTTTAATTCCAAAAATAGGTTTAGAGATTGAAAGGTGAAAGTGAAGTCGCTCAGTCGTGTCCAACTCTTTGTGACACCATGAACTGTAGCCTAACAGGTTCCTCCATCCATGGAATTTTCCAAGCAAGAGTACTGGAGTGGGTTGTCATTTCCTCTCCAGGGGATCTTCCCAATTCAGGAATCGAACCTGGGTCTCCCACATTGCAGGCAGACAATTTACCATGTAATATACAAGAAAATCCATGAAGAATCAATACAAAAAGTTTAACACAGAAAGAAAAGGGAAAATAAAGTGACAGAAATCCAAGATAATTAATCAAATCTGGAAGACATTACTACTCTCAATAAAAGTATTGATGGTCTAGTCTCATTATTCTACAATTTAATAAGTTAGGGTGTAGGGGACTCAAGTTCGATCCCTGGTTGGTCGGGGTACCAAGATTCCACATGCCTTGGGTCCAACAAAGCCCACATGCCACAACTACTGAGCCTGCATGCCTTAACTAGCCAGTCCCTGCACCACAAAGGAAGATCCTGAGTGCCACATCTGAGACTTGATGCAGCCCAAAATAAATAAAATGAAATAAATAAAATAACATAAAATTGAAAAAAAAAAGGCAAAAGATCAATTAAATAAACTACTGGTTCTGATATATCTTTATGCAATTTTGAAAAGCTGAAATGGTTATCAACTTGGAATTCTTTATCCCACAGTTATAAAAGTCAAGTGTATGAATAAAATGGAATCACTTTGAGACACGTGAAGCCTCCGGAATGTTTGTTCCTACACACAGTTTCCTCGTAAGTTATTTGAGGATGTACCCTGATAAGTTCTGCAGCAAGTCCAAAAAACAATGAGAATAAGTCACAGAAGAGTTCAGAAAAGGAAGTCTGTAGGAAAGAAAAAGAAAAGAAAAATCCTTAAGTGGGAGGAAGGTGCATACTAGAATAAGTGATATGCTAGAGTTTGAAAACAATTGAGGATATGATAAAGGCAAATATTGCAAAGAAATCAATGAAGAAGAAGAAAGGAAGGCAATTTGAAACTTCAACACGAAAAACAAAGAGATGCTCAAAAAGGACATATAATCATAGTTTGCTTGTTAGATGTACAGTAAAAATCTGCATAATTATTACAAGGTAAATACTGTTTACTGATCTTGAACTTTTAGAATCAACATATAGATAAATAATTGGGGATTTAATTATGTTTTCAGAACATCATTAGGTTTTTAGAACAGAATGCAAATGTTACTATCTTTGACAATGTTAATATAGAAGTATAGATGACAGAAATTGCGGAGGAGGGAATAAATGAAAGCTAAAGAAAAGGAAAGGAATGCTAATACTTTCCCTTAGTAAAATGGAACATCAAGAGCCACAGAAAACAGCAATATTAGTTAAAGGTATAAGTAGAAACCTAAATTTAAAAGATAACCAATAGAGAAGCAAAGTTGTGTACTATATCAAAGATAGGAGAAAGAATGAGAGAATGTTATAAGTGAGCTGAATCTTCTTCTATTTGGCACCCAGAGGATGCCTCAAAATGCCTCAATTTGATAAATCAAGAAACAGTGCTATATACATAGTATCGACAACATAGATTTTTAACATATACTTGGCATCAACTCCGCTAGCAGTCTGGTGAAGCCTATGGAACTATTCTCAAAATAATATTTTAAAGGCACAAAACAAAGTATACAGAATTGCAAAGGAAATCAATTATCCTGAAATATAAAAATACTAAACAAATGTGTAATATAGTAATAGGTATGGTTCTTTACTAATGCATTAAATAATAAGATCTAATTTGGAAGTAGACAGGAGTGTAAGCAATATTTCAAGATAGACTTTGTAACAATTGCAGGTCATTTGAAAATACTTCTGAATTCTATTAATACCACTGAAAAAGTCACAATACTGCTAATACCACTGTGGGAGGTAGCCTATGCTAAATTTCAATTTGTATGTAACTTTACCCCCACTATCCAAGCATAGAAACCTCATGAATCAACTCCAGGTTAAAAATTCCTGACACAGAAGTATGGAGAAGAAATTAAAATAAAATAAAAATGTTTTCCTTTGGAAAATGCCACAAGGCTAGTGGATGTGAGAAGGTACAGCACAATTGCCATGTACTTTGATTGTTGGTGGCTCAAATGGTAAAGAAATTGTCTGTAATGTGGGAGTCCTAGGTTCAATCTCTGGGTCAGGAAGATCCCCTGGAGAAGGAACTGGTGACCCACTCCAGTATTCTTGCCTGGAGAATCCCATGGACAGAGAAGCCTGGGGGGCTACAGTCTATGGTGTCGCAGAGTCAGACATGATTGAGGGACTAACACAGACAGATGTATTATTTGATTAAAACATTTAAAACAGTTTACTTAAAATTTGAAATGTATCTATATATATCTATATAATGTACTCCCCCTATATACATATATGGGGAGTACATGTATATATGATAAATGATACAAAAATGCTGGACCTTATATATCTCAAACTGATAATTATATAAAAATGAAAAATTCCTAGGCCCTTACCTTGAAATCATTGGCACAGACAGTTCTTGATACCCCAGTAACAAAAATAAACTATGAAAGGTCATTAAACATCTTGATAATATCAAAAACATTAGATGAGATTACTTGACATGATCGCAGATCCTTTTTAAAAATGCTAGGAAATCCTTATTCAACAGTAACTGTATTTATTCAATTGTAGGCAGGAAAATTCATGTGCAGATGAAAGCAGACATTATAGTCTTGGCCAAACCTGAAAAAGCTTCAGGTAAAATAGAATCTAATCGACCTACATGTTTTTCTTAATCAAGGCATCTACAGGGTCAAGGAGAATAACAAAACAGGAAAACATTCCAATACCAATGTAGGGTTATTATAAACAGGCACGTGGCAGATAAAAGAGAATGACTTTAAATTACTCAAATGTGTTCCTGTTAAGCCCAGCAGTAACTGAAATCATGTACATGAATGCTCTCAGTAGACTGAAGAGACAAGCATTGGGAAATATTGGAGAGTTTTGGTCTCAGTAATAAGAAGTATTAATGATGTGTTATGGTGAAGACATATCCCTTAACCTTTCTGATATTGTTTTCTCATGTCAGAAAAGAAAGAGGATTATGCTATAATAATTTTTGGTCATATATAAGTCTAAATATTTCAAACTTAATCTGCAGTTCAAATTTAAACTGGAATTTCCTTTTAGTATTAGACACTAAACAAGGTTGTTTGAAAGGAATATTCCTTAACTTTCTCTGGGTGTAATCCTCCAAGTAACAAATCTAAAATTCCTTAACCCTCAGAGTGAATTAAATTAAAATTCAAAATTTAAATAGGAGGTTCTCATTTTATAAAATTTTTTGCATCATTAAAACTATTCACCAGTAAGCGCTGTAAGGAATCCGGGAAAAATTATAGGCATTATATTGAGTATGTTGTACGCATGATCAGCTGATTTACACTTGAGGTTACATTTTACTTTTTAAAAATTTTGTAAAATGAATGCAGATTCTTAAAAATATCTCTGAACTTGGCAAAAGTCACACTTTAAATGTGATTATGTAAAACCATAATGTACAGAGTACCTCCATTTAACGACTAACTCCACTCTATCCTAATTTTACACTAAAATAGGTAGTATAAGAGGATATTAAAAACAAATATACTTCCTTTTATTACAAATAATTATTTAATTGAATTTATAAGACCTATTACTCTTTTTCACTTCAATGTATTATTAAAGAACAATATACAAAGAAAAAGTGCCCAAGCCACAGCATTCAGCTCAATCTCTATAATAATTGAGTTTATCTGTAAAATCCTATACCTAAATCAAGAAATAAAACATTGCCAGCTTCCCCAAAAGGCCCTTCTGCTTTATTCCTTTCCAGTTATTAATAGTCCCAAGGTAACGATTATCTTTGCTTTAGAAGCACCATTGAGCAGCTTTGTCAATTACTGTACTTTACATAAGCAGACTCATATTAATAGTATATATCCCTTTGTGTTTGTCTCATGCATTAAGCATTATGCTTGTGCAGTTCATATATAGCTGTGTGCAGCTACAGATCATACATTTTCACTACTCTATAATTTTCCCCATTAAGAATAAACAATGATTTATTTATGCATTCTATATTTGTTGGACATTTGTGTGGTTTCTTGGTTTGGACTATTGTAACAGTGCTACTCCAGACATTCTAGTACATATCTTTCAGTGAACATATGTAAGCATATCTATCGGCTATATACTTAGAGGTGGAATTGGAATTATAGTTATTCATTCATATGCTCAACTTTAGTAGATACTAAAGTTTCATAAGTGGCTGTGCCAATTTATATTCTCACTAACAGTATTATTAGAGCTCCAGTCTCCATATCCACACCAACACTAAGCATTTTTCTGTTTAAAAGAGCTATTACTTTTAAACCAGTAATTGAATATTTACTAAAGTTAGCCACTTTAAATTGGCTACTTTTCTAAATGCCACAAGCAATAAAGGTCCAGAGAGCAAAAATGCTTTTATTATACATAATGCCTTTTCAAACTATTATTTCAGAGCTTTCCAACCCTTTGCCCATCACCTAACCAACATAAATTAAAATGATTTTATTTGGAGCTAAGAAAGGGAAGTACCATTAGAAATTATGACCTGGCCTTCAAAAACAGAGGGTTAGGACTTCCCTGGTAGTACAGTGGAATGGAATCCGCCTGCCAATGCAGGGGACACAGGTTCGAAATCTGGTCCAGAAAGATCCCACATCACGCGGGGCAGATAAGTCTGTGCACCACAACTAACTAAAAACCAAACAAGCAGTGCCCATGCACCACAACAAGAGAAGCCACCACAGTGAGAAGCCTGTGCACCCCAAGAAAGAGTAGCCCCCACTTGCAGCAACTAGAGAAAGTCCGCACACAACAACAAAGACCCACTGCATCCAAAAATAAAATAAACAAAGGGTTGAATAGCCTTTATCCTAGGTAATACCATATATCTACTGATCTATTAGTCCTTTTAAGACTAAATAAAGACATAATCTACTTAGTTGACCAAAAAAAAGGTAATACTATATACATGGAGCTTTTCTTTATGGCAGAAGACATAAATGGGTTATCCAAAGAGCAGGTGTGACTCTACAGTTATGTTTTATTTAGTCTTCAGTGTGGATCTGTGTTCCTTGTTAGAAAAACATCTAAAGCATTTAAAAATCAGGACACTTTACTTAAGCATCTAGAATTCTAACTTTGCTGGAAAAAAAGACTGAGTAACAAGTTGTAAAAGTGTTAGTCACTCAGTCATATCCTACTCTTTGTGACTCCATGGACCAGAGACCACCAAGCTCCTTTGTCCATGGAATTCTCCAGGCAAGAATGCTGGCATGGGCTGCCATTTCCTTCTTCAGCGGAGCTTCCTGACTCAAACCCAGGTCTCCCGCATTGCAATCAGATCCTTTACCATCTGAGCCACCAGGGAAGCCTGAGTAACAATAAACCCAATATGAAAAAAATTAAAAAGGCTCCCTTTGCTTGAGGCAGATGCTATCTGAGTTTCCAGGGTCTCCCTTACCCCCTCCTCCCCAGTCATCTGTAACATGAGGTCTGGGCTCAGTGGAGAATTGAGCTCCAACTTGCAAATCGGGGGCTAGTTGAATTCTTAGACCAGGCTCATTTCACTCATTACATTACTTTCCTCACTGTGGGCTGTAAATGCTTACAAAACAAGATACTTAATTTGGAAGAATCCAGCACTTACAACAAGCTATCAAGGACTTAGAGAATTTTAGAAAATGGCTCCAGGTTATATAAATTTTTATGACAACTGAAAATGACTACAGATCCATAAATATAACATAGGGAAGGACCTGACTTATAGGCCAAGTAAGACAATGGGACACTGGTTCTGAGTATCTTTCCTCAGATGGAAGTTCCTCCTCTACTTTTAAGCATTATAAAATTCTAAATTGCTCAATGGTGGCATTCAAAATATCTGTACAAGATCAAAGTTTGGTTCAGTAAGAAGGGGAAGGTTATGATCCAAGACAAACTGCCATCCCAGATTAAAGCATATTATCACCCCAAGCATCGAAGTGCCTTCACAGAATGTTACGCATCCTTTTGATATTTTGTCTGTAAGACAAAAGTGAACAACAGATCATAATATTAAAAGGTAATCTATACCCTAAAAACATACCCGAGTAGGATAAATAAGATATCTGGCTAATTAGTGAAATGAATCTCACTGTCCTGAATATGTAGTTTAAATGATAAAGCATCATAACTCTTGAAACAGCTCAGTGAGATAAACCATCATAATTTTGTTTTGCTGCTATTTTGTTTCCATTTCTCTCCTGAAAAACACGAAGGAGAAAGTTTCTAAAAAGCAATTTCTATAAGTGAATTAGAGGTCAGCCAAACATAACTCTACAGAAACAGTGTTTGAAGGACACAATGTGATGTTAACTTGAAGTAATGTGATGTTTACTTAAGGAGCTGAGACACCGCTGCTGGGCTGCTGTGAAGCCTTGAGAGGCAAGTTCAATGTCAACCAAGGTGAGAGGTGAAGCATAAAGCTCACCAACAAAAGCCAAGATTTGACCAGCAAGTTTTTGTTAAAATCATTACAGGCGAGAGCCGAGCAGTCATGGCCAGGTCTCCCACTGACTGTGGATCTCCTCTGGCCTCACCCAGGTATATACACTACTAATCCCTACATTCATCATCTTCACAGCAACTTCCTTAGTGCCCATTTCTTCTAACCCACTAGTATCCTGATAGCTGTTTCTTTTGTTTGTTGAAAAGAAGTACTTGCATAGGAAAGATTCTATCCGCCAATACTATTAAAAAATCAGAGAGCTAAACTAATTCAAAACAGCAGATAATACCACAAAAGTGCACCATTACATCTCAGAAACACCAGAAAACACTTTCTTTCCTTTTTAAGTTCTCTGAATTACACTGAATAGACATAGTAACTAACAAGATAAAAAGGCCTTCTCACAGTTATTTCGGTTCAGTTCAGTTGCTCAGTTGTGTCCAACTCTCTGTGACCCCATGGACTGCATTACACCAGGCTTCCCTGTCCATCACCAACTCCTGGAGCCTACTCAAACTCAGGTCCATTGAGTCGGTGATGCTATCCAACCATCTCATCCTCTGCCATCTCCTTATTTACTTGCAAGGCTTCACAAGAAAGCAGCTTCAACTTGTACCTTCCCCAAACTCTTTGCTTCATTAGATCTTACTTGCAGGCCATTTTTCACTGCCCAACCATCATGTGGTTGAAATATCAATAACTGGATAGTTTAACTAAAAACATTATAAGGAAGTTGTATATGTGGCAGGAAGTCAAAGAACATATCTCAAAAGCAATTTTAAATTACAAGAAGATAGACACCTTTCTTTTTGTTCCTTGTGTCAATGCTCAGATTTAATTGGGAGTTGAGTATAAATCACTTTGGTATACATATCAGGCATATTCCAAAAACAGAGAGATAGTTATAATTGTGTGTACCAAAAAAACCCAAAAAAACAAAAACTGCAAATCATCACTGCATGTAGAATGTGAAGATGTCCTTCCTTAAACATCCTCATCCCACTGGGGACCAGGGTTGAGCAGCTGGTACTCCCAAAGGAGTAAGTGGCCTTGTCCCCCATTCCCTCTCATTCTCACTGTATCCTTCCAGAAGTTACATGCTAACATCGAGAATCTCACCTCTCCCTGAAAGAACAATACCACCCTTTTTGTGAATAAAAATTGATAAACAGTTGTACTCTTTTTTTTTTTTTTTTTTTGACTGTGCCCCAGAGCATGTGGGATGTTAGTTTCCAGAGCAGGGATCAAACCCACACCCCCTGCAGTGGAAGGGCAGAGTCTTAACCACTGGACCTCCAGGGGAGTCTGCAGTTATGTTGACTTTTAAAATTCAATCAAATGGATGATAAAATACTCATGTAAAAATTTTTTGTAAAGAAATCTAGACTAGTAACAGACACATAAAATTTGTTGTTGTTCAGTAGCTAAGTCATGTCCGACTGCAAATCCATGAACTGCACGTGAAATACTGTATGTATTTTTCTTAATTAAAAAAAAAAAACTCTCTAGCCTCCCTTGATCTCCCTGCTGTCCTAAACCACTTTGTACTTGTTCTTCTCCCACATAATAATCTTGGAGTTTGGCTTTTCCTGACCAAAAAAAAAAAAAAAAATTTCCTGATTAGTTTACAGAGGAGGGTGAAAGCCAAACCCCTGGGACTCTTCAGTAATTCCTCCAGCTAAAAGAGCAATATGAAAGTGCAGGCCTCATTGAAAATAGCATACATTAAAACCACCTTTCGTTATGCAAATGTCCTTGCATAAATCACTTGTGGAATATTATGAAATACGACCAAAAAAAGAAAAAAATGCATTTTGAATAGATCCTCAGGACTACATCATAATACAAATTTGGTCAAGAGTTTTTATTTGGACGAGAAGAATTAGGGCCCAGTGAGCTACATTCAGCACTGGTCTCCATGAGAGACTAATGGACTAATTGGAATAAAATATTTCTCAGATAGCCACTGTCCTTTCTAAATCTAAAAGGGGTTATTCAGCCTTTATTCTAATTTAGTCATTCAGCGTATAAGAAATGAAGAGTGACCATAAATACAAGATGGTAGCATTTGTGACACATATTCAGATACACTGGTAAATGTAAAACAGGGTTTTGTTTTCCTCCGGATTCCTTCCTGAATAATAGAGTGATATCATAGATTTCCTCAAACTCTAAGCACAAAGAGAATCTCTGTGAAGGAAGAGGAGAGACATTTTCTGATGATTATAAATATAACTAATTTTTCCCAAAGAGAGAATAATGAATTACATCAAAATTAGATTCATTTTTAATCATGGGTCAAAAATATATTAAAAACCATTATTTTTAATGCAAAAACAATTCCTCATTATAAAATTTTCTTCATGGATTTATAATACAGGTCAAAGTTTCCTTAAAGAAGGAATCACAGAGCAATTTCATGAGGGACGTGAAGACTTTGAAGGCATAAACACAGACCCCATCAGAAAACACCAGTTGCAGGCTTGTTCCTTACTACCAATCTTACTCAGTCATTCAGTGAATGGTTACTGAGCACCTACAAACTTGGTGGCGACATAATTAGACCCAGTACAATCTAATATGCTTTTCAATCACCGCAAGGTACCTCTTTGCCCCCTTCTATTTTCCTCTCTTTGACTCTGATCTTTGAGTAGTAAGAAAAAGAAAACTCAGAAAACATTTAAAAACTGTATCTATGCTGGTCTAATAGATGGGTTAGGTTAAAATATATATACATATCTATGTATATATATATATATGTATTTTCAGTACATATACCTGAACACCCTTCCCTCTCTTTCCTTCAGCATTTAAACAAACTAAAGCCTTTGTCCTCTTAAGAACATAAAATTAAAAACAAAAAATAAAGTTTCCTTAGATATCACTTTCCCTCCAAAGAGGGGAAAACCTAAGACTTTCTTTTTTGACATTGCCTCACTATTTTACTCTCTTATCCATTCACACGACTTTAGTTTCTGCACCACGATTCTCCCAAAGCTACTGATTCTAGGCCTCTAGTGACCCACTTGCCACCGAATTCAAGGGGTAGGTACTTTCGGACCCACACTTTGCTTGATGTCTCAGTAGCATTTCAACCATGGCTGGCCACTCCCTTCCTTATATGTGGTCTCTTCTCTGGGTTTTTGGGACAGCTCTTCCTTCTCTCTAAACCCTTTTCCTTCCTCAACTCTAATCTTGAAGATTGGCTTTCCTCAGACCTGCTTTCCTGGCCCTCTTTTGAATCTCTATATGATCTCATCCACTCCCATGTGTTAAATTCCCACCTACATGCCATGTCAATGCCTTCAAAATCTGTATCTCCTTCCTGGACACTTATAAAATGCTCAAAATCCACTGACTCAAATAAATACTCAGTGTCTCCATTGGAGGCCTTTCAGAACCCACACAATCAACCTGCTCAAAATTGGACCCATTTACCTGGGCACTCCTTTCAGCCTTCCTCATTTCAGTAAGGCCACCACAAAGCTGCTCCAGGAAGAAACAAACAGGTAATTATCCTTATTCCTATCCTCACCCCACCTTATCCTCAGCCTGCTGCTGCCGCTGCTAAGTCACTTCAGTCATGTCCGATTCTGTGCGATCCCATAGACAACAGCCCACCAGGCTCCTCTGTCCCTGGGATTCTCCAGGCAAGAATACTGGAGTGGGTTGCCACTTCATTCTCCAATGCATGCAAGCATGCTAAGTAGCTTTAGTCGTGTCCGACTCTGTGCGACCCCATAGACAGCAGCCCACTAGGCTCCTCTGTCCACAGAATTCTCTAGGCAAGAATACCGGAGTCAGTTACCATTTCCTTCTCCATATCCTCAGCCTAACTAGCAAATAATTATTAATTAACTAATGAATAACTAATAAGTAATTGGAGAAGGAAATGGCAACCCACTCCAGTGTTCTTGCCTGGAGAATCCCATGGATAGAGCAGCCTGGTGGGCTACAGTCCAGGGTCGCACCTGAGTGCGCAGGTGCGCACAGGGTCGCAGAGTCGGACACGACTGAGCGACTACACTTACTTACACTTAATAAATAATTATATACTATACAGTCTACAAGATGTAACTGGTTTTTAATCTCAGCTTCTCTGCATCTCCATAACCAGCATCCTACTCTTCCCACAGGAATCTTTTGTTTGGACTAATGAAATAGGCTCCAGAAACACTGTTTTATGATGCAAATCTGACCCTGTCATTCTTCAGCTAAAGTGGGCTTCTTGGCTTCCTTCTGTCAAAATCCTACACCTGTATACACAATTCTTCATAATCTAGCGTATGTAGCACTCTACCTTATAAATCAGCTCTCTGCCTCTTTGCTCTCTGGTGTCACTGCCCACAGTGGACTGACTCATCTCAACACCTACCTTCACATGAACTGCTCCTCACCTGGTGGAATTCTTTCCTTTCCTCCCACCTTTCACTTAAGCACCTCCTGCTTCAGGTCCAGTCTTAAAAAGGCTTCTCAGGGATGACTTTTTTTGAAGTTCAAAAAACTAGTTTTATAATTATGTGCTAGTATGAATGAGCATATGATGATTGATATATCTTACAAATGGATGCAGTATGAGCTTGCATGTTATAAATAAATATTTTTAAATGAAGACCAAATAAAACAAATTAAGTTTATTACCGAGTTTAGATCATTACTTTATCAATGCTGTCCAATCACACTGCCAGGACACTTCTCAATTTCTGTATTCCTGGATTCATTTATAAGCAACATGAAAGCAGAGACTGACAAAGTTCCTAAGCTTCTCCTTCATAGTTTTGCCATTATTCCTGCTGCCACAGTTTAGAAATAAAGTCAGAGACTCCACTCATATACTCCTGCTTTGGTTAGGAGCATAGTTGTTTAATAACGGTGTTATAGTTTCAGGTGCACACAATGTCATACATATACATGTATGTATTCTTTTTCAAATTCTTTCCCCACTTAGGTTGTTACTGAATATTGAATAGGGTTCCATTAAATTCTTGAATCTCCTCAGGGTCCCTCCCCAAAGAGACAACATATCACAACTCCCTTTTGGATGAGTATGAAACATACCCACCTGACTTTAACTTGGGAAACTTAAGCCCCAAACCAAACTCATAGAAAAGTGAGAGACTTACAGTAACACCATAGAGTTTGGTCAAATTTTTACATCAGCTGTTCCCTGCAACCCTCAGGTAAGCCCATGTCCCCATGGCAGTGCACCATTCTCCTGAGGGAAATATGATCCATCCCACCAGACACATACCCCAGTCTCCTGTGGCTTGGTGAAACGTGCTTTATTATGGATAATTCTTACTCTTTGAATCATTTTTGTCTTTTTGTAAGCATCCAGCCAACCTTGATTAATTTCTCTGGAGGTTCTTCCGGGGTTTTTTAGTCCTTCATCTTGACAAGCTTCCTTTCTCTTTCTAGCAGTGGTTTGGCTGCTCTTGGTGGTGTGTTTTGTTTTTGCTATTTTTAATACCGTGCAGAAGAATATTTTTAATTAATTCTTAGATGAATGGATTTTTAATTCTTACTATTAGATATCTCATAAGTATTTACTGAGCAAAAGTTCTGTGCCAACCACTGTGCTAAGTAAATATTAACAGTGCACAGTGAAGAAATAGGCATCAACCTTTATTCTTCTCTCCTGAAGCTGACAGTGAAGTAGGGGAGACAGACAGGCAGTAAATAAGTAAACATAATGACTGAAAATTATATAATTGTAAGCATACCAAAAAAAATGATGAAAAATCACAGAGAAAACGGGAAGGATAGAAAATCAGATAGGGTGTGTGCATGCTGAGTTGCTCAGTCGTGTCCTACTCTTTGTGACCCCATGGACTACAGCCCGCCAGGCTCCTCTTGGAAAACAAGAAACCATTAGACAATAAAAGACGAACATTGCAACTGAGTCAGATCAGCCTACAACGCACTGTTTTTTTAAATCTCCCATTCAAGTAAGTTATCTGAATCCCTGGCAATTTACTAGAGATATCATGCCTTGTTAAAAATCACTGGTTCCAAGGGGCTGGGGGACAACTTCTCCATCCTCTCACAGTTGACAACACCTGGCTCTACTTCCTTCCAGCAGTATTCCATCTGTATGCTACTCTGTAAGAAGTTAAGTAATTTCCAATTATAAAGCACCGCTGAGTATTTCATCCCACATAAAGGAAGTGATTCTGAAAATTTTTACAACAGGATTCCTGGGAAGGCACTTAAAGCTAACTGGTTAGCTACAATAGCAAGGAAAATTCTCTAAACCTGACATTTTGGCAGAATCCTGAAGGATGAGAAAAAGCAGGATCTGGCGGGTGACTGTCGGGGTGGGGGCAGTTCTACACAGCAAGAACGGTGTATGCAAAGGCTCTGATTTGCGGACAGTGTTTGACATGTTCTCATGTCAAAGCAGAGTGACATGTTCTTCCAAAACAGATTTGCAGGAGACGAGTGAGATGGTAAGTGGAGTGACCCATCAGGAAACTATTGCTAAAGTCCAGAAGAAAAATGGTGGAATATTCCTATTCCACCTATGCCACCTTCCAGTGGCAATGGAGAAAAGAATAGAAGGGGAAAGCTTCAAGATAGAATTTGCACATAGAAATACTGGGCTTTGCTGATAGATTTAAACATAATTATGCACTTTTACCAGAATATCTGGCTATTATTAATCTACATAAACATATAGTCATGACTTAACTTTCATTGTTATTTTAATGGGAATAATCAGTTGGATGGATGATACTAATTTAAGGCAAAAAATAGTTTAAAGAAAATATTGAAAATACATCCATAATGAAGTTGCTTTTGAAGGAACATTAAACACCTTTTCAGCTGAATAAGCCCTTTATTGTCATTAGCAACATATTAAGAGTTTAGTCTATGTCTCTTAAAAAGAAGTTGAGCATAATAGGAATATTATTTTTGTCATGGCCAATGTACCTTTTACTATTTCTTTAAAATAAACGCTGTGGAGTATGTTAGCTACACATGTCGTCAGCCCCGTATGCTATCCCATTCCTCAGAAAAAAAAGCACTCATTTTTTTTTTCTGAAGTATTCCTCTCCCATACCTGTAGCTTGGGTGTGAACTCAGCCCATGTCTGGCTCTGTACATGATCTTTGTGGCCACAAGTCAGAATTGTACAGGGATGGGTATGCACCCAAATCAGGCCCTTCTCTGAGTTTCTTTGAATTGCATACAGAGGGCAGTTATCCCTTTCTAATGGAGGACTGGAGCTGTTAGAATGGAGGACATCTGAGAACAGCCTAAGTAAGCCCAGCAATAAATCAGAGCAGAGTCAATTAGAAGGTGATACAAAGGGAGAGGGAAACAGATTCTAAAAGCAAACCAGTTTAAATTACTCTGAGTTGAGTTTATTTTGCTAAACTGAGAGTCCTAATTACATAAAGGGATATACATTGAATAAAGGGAACCCAAAAGATACGGGGTGAAGAGTTTTAAAGAATGAAATTGAAGATTAGAAAGATCAAAAAGCCAAGCATAGAGTGTGGGGGTTTTGTCCATTTGTTTTAAGAGTAGAATTTTATATATTTATTTTTATGTAACTCTAATATGCCCATGGTAAAATTTCAAACAAAATGGGTATGTTTTTCTGTGTGTGTGTGTGTGTGCAAGTGTGTGTATGTATTTAAAATTGCATATGGATGGCATTTACCTGGAAGGATATTCAAGAAACTGTTAACAGCGCTTGCTTCTGGAATAAGCAAGAATAAATAGGGATACGAGTAGGAGAAAGAACTATAGGATATGTTAGAAATTTACCAAGGAGAAAAGAAGACAGATCTGAAATAACATATTCAAAAGCAGTGGTGTGGAAGTATATAGCTGATATATTCAAATACTTCAACAAATTATGATATGAGATTATTATTATTGAAGACAACTATGAGTCTAGAGAGAATAACGTATGTGGACAGCATGTCTTGTGAAAGTCTATTTAGCACAATGAGTAAGATACATATTGGGAGAGAACATGAAAGGCTAAGGACAATCTGCTTATCTGAACAAGAGAAAGGGCAGATGGTAAAAAATCATGCTCTATAAGAATCTCATATAAATCTGAATCTGGACAAAGCTGGACTTTGGAATTCAAAATTTGTAACTTATTCATATATGGATATTTCATTTCAATTATTGAAGTTTAGTTAAGGATCGTCTGTTGGGAATGGCAGTGAAATAAAGAGAAGTGTATATTTCCTGAGAGTAAGGACTATGGAAATGGGGAAGACAGAGAAGAAAAAAAGAAAATAAGTGAGCGCAGCACACTCCTCAGATCCTTAAAAGAGAACAGAAAGCAGACAGAAGCTGCAGTAGTTTTAGTACTTCAAGACAACACGGACCACTGTGCTCTTCTCCTTCCCTTTTGGAGGCCTTTTGCATGTGGACTTTCCTCTTCTTCCTCCACACATTCTGCATGGGCAAATCTGCTTAACTCCGGGCTTTCTTCAATTAGCAGTTATATCTCAAAAACAACCAAGTATGTGCGTGTGTGTGTGTGTGTGTGTGTGTGTGTGTGCATGCACATATTCAACTCTCATTTCTATCCTAAGTACCAGCTCCATATTTTTTACCTAGAGCTCTCTCTCAAGTAGCCACTACTATCCATCATATTCACAAGTGACTCATTATTCTCCATTCCTCAGACCTATACCTTCTGATTTCCAAAGCATCGCCATTCATCTAATTATTCCAAACTAGAAATCTCTCAATTGCCTTCAAAAATTCATTGTTCTAGATTCAACTCCAAAGGTGAAGCTGTTGTTGTTCAGTCAATAGGTTGTGTCTGACTCTTTGCAACCCCATGAACTACAGCACACCAGCTTCTGAAACTTTTATCAGTCTCTTCAGAGATTTTACTCTTTCTGGGTACAACTACAGTTCTCATAAATGTCTTTATTAAAGCATGTACAACACTGTATTGAATGGTTTTATACATTTGATCTTCCTTGACATTAGATTGGCAGTTTCTAGAGGGCCAGAGATTTATCTAATGCATTTTTCAAAACCCAGAATCTACTACTGCATCTATCATATAAGTCAAAGCTCAATTATTACTCATTGAATTTATTTATACCACTTGATTCCATTTCTCTAAAAGTAATCCTTTTATATTAAAATGCATTACTAAACTAATATCTTAAACATGCAGCATTAACTTTAACATATTTATAATCTCACTGTAAGAATATGCAGAAGATGAAAATGTACAACATAAGTGAGTATCAGGTGGATGATTTTAGATCAGCAGCTGCCATTATTTATACTTTAAGAATTATGAACTCTGTGAGTAATGGCATATAGGATAAATTCATATGATTGCCATGTGTAGGATATGTGCAGAAAAGGGAGGGAGACAGAGTGGTACACATCTGTGTTATTAAAACTGTGTCTGTGTTTAAAACAAGCACTTTCAGACTTCACAGGATCGCTGGGACAAACCCTCTACAGCCACATTTTGTCTACACTGAACTAGATTCTCAGCATTTTTTCTTCACTTTCTTACCCTCTCTCATGTCAGAGGCTAATTCAGACTCAATCAAGTCCTAAAAGACTCAGGGAGCATGACCACAGCTTTGTTATCTTTTTGTTAATAATTTAAGAGAGGCTGTTTTCTCGACCGTGCTACTGAGTTCCCTTCCCATTCCTGGCCCTCTTCAACACCTAATACATAGTAAAAATTTACTTAGTTCAATTCAGTTACATTCAGCAGAGATGTATTGATCACACATGCACCAAAGCATTCTGCTATGGGTTGGGATACAGAAATGATAGACTCAGACAACAGCCATTCTCAAGTAGCTTTCAATTAAGCAAACTAAAACGTTCAGGATGAAAATATTTGACCTCTAATCTCATCATGCATACCTAGTGTTCAATCCAATAAGCAAATCCTTCAGCCAAACAGCAAGGGCTTCCAACACGATGATTGATCTGTTTGTTAAGGTGTAATGCCTTTTACAAAAACAAAAACAATGACTGTCTTACACTTTAGAGAAATAATTATATGTATGACTTTTTAAAAAATTTCATCTTTCACATCCTGTTCTGGAAGTTAGTACCAAAATAAATGTCCATCAGGGCTCACAGAAAGAGGAAAACAAGGAAAAGACAAGGAGGGTTCTTAAGGTTAAGTTACTCGGGGATATCTATATACTTGGGCTGAGATCTTGAAAAGTAGACTTATGGAAGCCAAATTTATACAGAAATAATTTTCATTTTCTTTTCTGTTACATGCTGTGAAGTGATCAACACCAGAAGCTTTATCATCATCCATCATACATACACATTTTTTTCCTGTGATGAAAACTTTTAAGATTTACTCTCTTAGCAACTTTAAAATATCTAGTACAGCATTGTCAACACTATTCAGAGTTACACAAAATTATGTAAGAGGTTATACAAAATATTTTGCTTTGAGAGCGTTTTAAACATCCTCACATATAAAAACTTACTTCCAATATTTTAATTCTAGTTTTAAAATCAAAAAAAGTTTTAAAACCAACAAGAGCAATATGATCACAGCGGAATGACGATGGGAAAAGTTACAAAATTCATACAATAAGTTTGAAATCCTGATGTTTAAAAAACTAGGATCGGACACTTCAAAGATGAGGACAAGAATAAAGGAAAAGTTAGACTGCTGTATTGCACATGCGCCAATCACTGCACTTCCCCGAAATGCCCATCAGGGTCAAAAAAACTGGCCACAGGATAAGTCCACTATATCAGGAGAAAAGAATCCCTGCAGATGAAAATAAAATCAACGAGCTCTGAGATCCTAGAAGACAAGATAGTATGCTATGTGAATCTGTAAATGTAATAGTTCTTTAATATTTCCAATACCACAATGAAAGATAAATATAGACAGCACTGGTTGGCCTATTGGCTTTTTGCTTTGAAAACAAGGAAAATCAGATGCAGAAATGCAGGAAGTTACTGATGAGACTCTGAGTCTTGCTACTGTGAGCAAGTAGATCAGTCAGGACAAGACACTCCCTGGAGAAAGAGTCACACACACAGCTTTAAAAAGTCACGAAGAAAGTTCAGAGTGGTTTCCTTTCATCCAGAGTGATCGTTTTATGAACTATGCTACTGCCCCAGACCTTATCTAGATGTCAAAATTATCTGGAACATCCTCTACATTTGAGAAAAATAAAGAAGAGAGGACTTTGGTGTTAAATGGTTGGGGGGGAATGGATGGGGAAGTGCCTTCCCCTTTTAAGAGCAGCATCAATTAAACCCATGGGAGGCGGGTACAGTTTACTAGTTAATTAGTCCAGGGATGAGCTGCTTTCATCTGTAATTCAGAACAGGAACACCTGGTGTGCGGCTCTTCAAAGCACAAGGAGGGGGGAACAGGGAAGCCAAACAATGCAACAGAGGTCACAACAGAAAGCAACAGCCACAAGAACAAAAACTGTTTCTCTCTGACCTTCACCCTGCTGTAACTAAATGAGATTCTTGAGGGCCCCCTCCCCTTAAGGTCCGGGGAGAACAAACAGCTCTGGGCCCACTCGGGGAGTTCTAAAAAGACCTGGTGATAACTAATTGTTTTATAACCCAATTAAAAAGAAAACAGAGCACCAGAGAAATGCAAATACGGATATAATGATTATAATCACATTCTGATATATAGCCCACACCAGAAATATTGACATGCTCTCTCTCTGTGGTATGACCAGGGCTGCCCAGGTAACATTCAACAAAATTAGGAAAGGAGGCTTCTACTTTAGGACAAATTACCTTGTTCTCTTGAATCTGAAATGGAGCCCTTGGCTAATGGAACACCTTTTGTTGTGAATTCTAAAATGGTGAGGTCATTTTTTTTTTTTTTTTTTTGGATTGTTGCTTCTAAACAATCTGGCTGCAGACAGGTTGATAAAGGCAGGTGACGAAACATTAATGTTCAAATTGAGCCAAATAATATATGATTTCAACTGTGGTATCCAAGTAAAGAAAAAATAATAACTTTTTAGGGGTTTTATTAGTGGGTTTATTCAGAAGGAATGAGGGAAAGTATCCTGGAATGGATGGAATCTGGTACCTTTTAAAAATCACCACCATGAGAAATTCTACAACACAGAACACTGTGTCTAAAGACATGAAAAAGCCCTCCATAAAGAGTTTTAACCTAATTTTGAAGATTGCAGGATAAGAGGAAAATGGCTTAACAATTTCTAACATTGATTCTACTTGTTTCTGCTCTAGGGAAAACTTTAATAAAAAAGTATCTCATATCCTCTTCTTCTTGTGTGTGTGTTGGGGTGGGTGTAAATGTGTTTTTATTTACACCACACACCCACAAACACTTACACATAACAAAAGTGGGCTTCTGATCCATTAAACTAAAGGCATTTGAGAGGCAGGGAGGTGGACAAGAATGTGAAGAAATTGTGAAAATGTTCTTAGCACATTTCTACAGCTCCATATCTATAATTAAAGACTAAACAATGAGCCAGAAAAGGGAGAGTGGAATAAAAATACAGACTTATCTGGTGGTGCAAGGAAAAGAAAGTTGTCCAAAGGAAAAGTAGAAATAAGTGTCAATTCACTTGAGACATGTGGCTCATATGTGGCTTGAGACAGGTGGCGCTAGTGGTAAAGAACCCTGTTCGATCCCAGGGTCGCAAAGATCCCTTGGAGGAGGGCATGGCAACCCACTCCAGTATTCTTGCCTGGAGAATCCCAAGGACAAAGGAGCCTGGTGGGCTACAGTCCATAGCATCACTAAGCTAACTGTCAGACACGACTGAAGTGAGTCAGCATATGTGTGTATAAAGACTCAATTTTAAACCACTGGCCACAGGGAGAGTAATATCCTCCCAACTATTCAACAATTTTAGTTTCAGGTTCCAATTAAGTCATAATCCAAAAAAGTAAGAGTAATTTTCCTCTGTATTTTAAAAATTCACTTATTTATTTATAAATGTCAAAATCTGTCCTGAATAGAAACAAAGAAAATGAACTGAGGCTGAAAAGGAGAAAATGCAGCCCTGCCCTATGTTGGGCTTGGAGGACAGACACAGAAAAAGCCAAACACTAAAAACAGAAAACACTGTTTCTCCCAAGACCATGCCATAGTTGTATAATGCCCTTAGGACCTCTCTCATCAATGTCACCTCAGCCGTATTTGGTATTTTCATTCTTATGAGGAATACCCAATTGCAGCTGACCTGCACTTGTCTAAACTATGACAGCATCCAATCCCGAGTTAATTTCTACTTAAAATCCCACCTAAGAAATATCAACTGACCTTCTTTCCCTCAGGTTCTGCTGAGAACCCTTTAATAGGAACCCCACCTCAAAAGTTGCTCCCTCCTAACTCTTGTCAATCTAATTCCATGGATCTTTGAAATCCCCTCTCTTACTACAAATCAATATATCTGATTTTGTCAGACTACAGGCTTGTTCTTGGTGGTTTTCAGCTGGTTAGGTTTTTTAATACATTCAGTAAGCAATTCCATGGACAGAGGAGCCTGGTGGGCTACAGTCCATGGAGGAGCAAAGAGTTGGTCACGACTCAGCAACTAATGCTTTTACTTTTTTTTTTTACAAGCAATTATTGGGCTTCTAGTCTGTGGGATACACTACTGTTCTGGGGAAGATAAACGAAAATAAGACACATTCTTTGCTTTCCTAAGGACCGACTACCTTGGAGAGATAAGACACATGTAAAATAATGTAAATAAATACCACATATAATGATTACAATTCCCAATTCACAAGAACGATAGTATTAAAGAATGTGCTAACCATCAGACAGCTGCATTCATCTCCCATGCTAGTAAGGTCAGGCTTAGAATCTTGCATGTTAGACTTCAGCATTATGTGAACCAAGAACTATCAGATGTCAAAGCTGGGTTTAGAAAAGGAAGAGGAACCAGAGATCAAGTGGCCAACATTTGCTGATCAT
The DNA here is from genome assembly GCF_033118175.1 of Dama dama. Lineage (NCBI taxonomy): Eukaryota > Metazoa > Chordata > Mammalia > Artiodactyla > Cervidae > Dama > Dama dama. The sequence goes on from NC_083702.1 coordinate 33,357,723, forward strand.
AGAGAAAGCAACGGAATTCCAGAAAAATTTCTACCACTATTTCATCAACTACACTAAAGTTTTTGACTGTGTGGATCATAACAAACTGTGGAAAGCTCTTAAAGAGATGGGAATACCAAACCATCTGACCTGTCTCTTGAGAAACCTGTGTGTGGGTCAAGAAGCAACAGTTAGAACCCTGTACGGAACAACTGATTGGTTCAAGATTGAGAAGGATGTAAGACAGGGCTGTCTGTTGTCACCCTGTTTGTTTAACCTGTATGCTGAGCACATCATGAGAAATGCCAAACTGGATGACTCACAAGCTGGAATCAAGATAGAAGGGAGAAACAACAACCTCAGATATACAGATGATACCACTCTAATGGCAGAAAGCAAATAGGAACTAAAGAGCCTCTTGCAAAGGGTGAAGGAGGAGAGTAAAACAGCCAGTTTAAACTCAGTTTTAAAAGAAACTAAGATCATGGCATCTGGCCCCATTACTTCATGTCAAATAGAAGGGGAAAAGGTGGAAGTAGTGACAGATTTCCTCTTCTTGGGATCTAAAGTCACTGCAGATGGTGACTACAACCATGAAATCAGAAGACAATTGCTTCTTGGTAGGCAGGAAAGCTATGACAAACCTAGACAGTGTGCTGAAAGCAGAGATATTACTCTGCTGACAAAGGTCCATATATATAGTCAAGGCCATGGTCTTCCTGGTGGTCGTGTATAGTTGTGAGAACTGGACCATAAAGAAGGCAGAATGCCAAAGAATTTATGCCTTCAAACTGTGATGTTAGAGAAGACTTCTGAAAGTCCCTTGAACAGTAAGGGGATCAAACCAGTCAATCTTAAAGGAAATCAACCCTAAATACTCATTGAAAGGACTGATGCTGAAGCTGAAGCTCCAGTATTTTGGTCATCTGATGTGAACAGCCAACTCATTGGAAAAGTCCTTGATGCTGGGAAAGATTGAGGGCAGAAGGAGAAGAAGTCAGAGGATGAGATGGCTGGATAGCACCACCAAGGCAATGGACATGAACTTGGGCAAACTTTGGGAGATGGTGTGGGAAAGGGAGGCCTGGCGAGCCACAGTCCATGGGGTCGCAAAAGAGTCAGACACAACTGGGCGACTAAACAACAACAATAATGATTACAACAGGAAAAGGTACCAAGTGCTCTGGAGGACAGAAGGATGACTATCATGATGGAATCCATGGGTACATACAGAGAAAGTAGCATGTGGCCTGATTAAAAGAGATTTCAAGAGGACTCAGGGCAGGCAGTACCAGTGGAGGAGAAAGCAGGAACCAATACACAAAGACTGGAAGACCTCCATGTATTCAGGGAATGGCAACCTACGTTAGTTGGGACACAAAGTTCATGCTTGAAATTACTGGGAAGTCAGCCTGAAATATGAAACTAAAATGTTTTTTTGTAGATGATATGGAACCACTAATGCCTGCCTGGAAATTCCTTGGATAGAGGAGCCTGGCGGGCTACAGTCCATGGGGCTGCAGAGTTGGACATGACTGAGTGACTGAGCATGCACACACACATGGAACCACTCAAGTCTTCTGAACGAGGCAACAGCTCCATCCCAGATATACTTTAGGATGATTTAACCAACGTGAGTTATGAGAGACTGTAAAGTGTTAAAAGAAAATAGGTGATTCATGCCACTTGTTAAAATAATAAGGCAGATTTTATTCGAAGGAACTTCAAAAGAAGAATAGGGACTACAATACTACAATGGGATTTTGCAGTACAAGAGAGAGATTAAGCTCAACACTGAATATGAAAAGGAAAAGTGGGAATGTGTAGCTAAGGAGTAGACTGGGGGGTCAGTGAATGGCAATTACTGAGAGGAAACATCAGGGATGTTCTGGCAAGATCAACCAAATAGGATTCTTACTAAAGGCAGGCAAGGTGGCCAGACATCACCTGGGGAATTGAGAAAGCTGAAGAACCTGATCAGGCATGGAAGGTGAGCTGATACTGAGGAGGGAGGGGTTCTGGCTAAATTGATTTAGTGAGATTCATGCTAAAGCTGGACGGGCAAAGGCAGAGATGGAAGCCCAAAAGGCATATCTCAGTGGAGAAGAGAGTTCAGAGGAGCCTGGCACCAGTTTGCCCAAGGAGAGACAGTTGGAAGACAGAAGGCTACTATAAACAGTCCCAATAGGAGCAAGGTGGCGCCAGTAGTAAAGAGTGAGGAAAGTGAGTGTAAATCGTTCAGTCATGTCTGACTGTTTGCCTGCCAATGCAGGAGACACAAGAAATATGGGTCTCAATCCCTGGGTCGGGAAGATCCCCTGGAGGAGGGCACAGCAATCCACTCCAGTATTCTGGCCTGGAGAATTCCATGGACACAGGTGCCTGGCAGGCTACAGTCCACAGGGTCGCAAAGAGTCGGACATGACTGAAACAACTTAACACAAGTTGGGAGTTAACCAGGGTTTGAAGTAAGATGGTGAAAACAGGACTGGAAAGGAAAGAAGCATCTAAGAAAGACACTAAAAGCAAAATAATATTAGTCAGTGGTGATGGATAGGACACCAGAAGTAAGAGAGAGAAGTCAAGGACTGAGGTGTGAAATCCTTAAAGGAAGTGGGGAAATCAGAGGGGAGATCACGGAAAGGAGGGGGGGAGAGTCCTGGGGGGACATTCCCTCTCAATCCAATCTATAGAGGTCCAAATTCCCATTCCTTCTCTGTTCTTAGTAGTTATCCTGGAGAGAGAGTGAGCAACAGTTCCCACTAAAAGAAGTGAATAACTTACAGTAAACTCTTGGGTTTAAGTTGCACTTTCAATGATTACTGGCTCTGTGACCTTGGCAATTATTAACCACTTCTCTGCAAAGAGGATTATAATGGTGCCTATCTTAGGTGCAGCGCATGACTAAATAAAATGAATGGGGACAGTGGAGTGCCTGACCAAGTGCTTCTAGTTTTTAAGTGAAATTCAGCCCCTCATGACAGTAGGGCTGGGGGTGGGGAAGCAGTTCTGACTGATCAGGGGCTCTTCCTGGCCCCTTTCAAGCATACCCCAAGGGGAGGACTTGCTATGCCTATTTTTTTTAGAAGCGGCTTTACCGTCAAAGTTCCACTTTGGAAAAGACCCTTGCTTCTACTTCTCACATTGCTTTTTGTTTGTTTGGGGTTGTTTCTAAATGTGGATGTTATCTGATGCATTCAGACAGATTGAGGGTCTTTAATATACCTCAAATAAACTAGTTTTAGTAAGTCTATTATGCTATAAAAATCTTTTTAGATCTGTTTTCACTGGAAATCTTATGCTATACTTCAAAAATACCATTTACTCCTAAATGGGGCTAATCAAGGTCCAGAATTTAAAGTATATGGGTCTTATAAGAACAGATAAGAATGAAGTGTACTATTTGCATTTCAAAGGGATTGTCTAGGTTTCAAAACCCAACCTCTTTTATGGGTTTGTAGTGCATAGGAAAAACTGTTAATTTATTAAACACCAAAATAAGTACAGTCATTATTGACAATTATAGGTGGCCTATGTGGTCTAGTAAAATAAAATAACATGTCTTTTCCTAGTCTCCCGAAATTCTGCTGTAGGGTGGAGGAGAGTCTGGAGGAGTCTGTTATCAAGCTCCCTTCAGTGAGTCTCATACTCTGTTCTAGAACTTTTTAACATTAACCTTGATACACTATCATGCATACATTTCCAACCTGCGGAAGTCACATTTCTTGATCTTCCATCACAATGTGAGAATACGTAAGAGCTGACCTGTAAGAATCCGTGACAAGGGAATATGTGAAGCCCAGAGTTGTCTTCATCCAGGATCATGATGTTGTTTGTGCCTTTTAACTAGATAAAATCAAATACACCACAGCTGGTGAGATGCAGCATCTCTTAGGTTAGAGGGGTCCACTGTTGAGGGGTTTTGAATGGAAACTAAAAACAAACTGGTAGCTAATGGCACTTGTAAGAAACAAGTGCACGGTACAAAGCAATTCCCTGGTTAGAACTCCAGCCTTGATATGCACAAGGCATCATTGCTATTTTGGAGGCTACTGGTAGGTAGAACTCTGCTTTACATCTTATTCTTCAAGATAAACTTTTAACAAAACCTTGCCACTTAAAACAATGTCAAAGTTTCAGTACACCAACTGAGAAAACAGAAGCACGTCACTTGTTTATCCTTGTGTTTCGTAGCAGAAGCACCAAAGCAAAAAAGGAAATGTGCTTGCTTTTGACAATTGAATTTTTCTCATGTTCATCTGCTAACACTTTCTTACATTGTAAGTTTGCATTTATTTTGCAAGGACTATATTGATCCTACACACAGAGATGACACCACTCCCCTCCAGGCTGGCCTGTCAATCAGCATACCATCTCTTCACATACAACATGTTCCATATTTTCTTTGCTAACATAGCCAGTGGTGTTTGGGTTTAGTTGTGCATTAAATTAATCCTACATTTTCATGAACACTTAAATATCAAATCTAAAGATTAGGTGGAGAATGGGCATTTATAATCAAAAGCATTTGTAGATAGTGAGGGGTCGCGATGGGAAAACATGGTCAGAGGACAGGTAAGAAGACACAGTTTCATTTTAAACATATTTACTCTTAAAAATACTAGTCTAAAATTCTCCTCCTATAACACGACCTTCTGTTCTCAGTACATGCAGGTGAAGGAGAAGATAATAATAGATACACTTAAGAGACATCAAAATTTATCCCATCAATTGCAACTATGTACAGGATGATCCGAGAGATATTTCCCACACTTAAAAAATTGCTGTAGATGTTTCAGCTATTGGAACTGTGTGTGTCCCAGGCAACATAATAGATTATACCTCGACTCCTTAAAGAGCACCCTGATAATATGCAAGGCTAAAATGTCAGAAGCTATTAGAAACTCTCAGATGCACAATATATCTCCATTCCTGAGTTTTCCCCTTACACTGCGAAACACCAGACAACAGGCATGCAAACTGCTCAGCTGCAACTGTTCCAAGTCGAATAATTACAACTTGTCAGAAAGAATTAATTTTCCCATTTCTCATAAAGATGTGTAAAAATTACCATGTTATTATACACTGACACTCTCTGGAGGCAGACACAAAATTTAATTTTGAATTCTTTCCGCATATTAAATTAAATCCATAAATAAGAGTTTAGGCATTCACTCGGAAGCATATGTTCATTGGGAGCGAAAGCCAACACGAGCCCGGCTGTAATGGCTGTTGTAATGTTTTAATAGCTCGCTTCTTCTAAGCACCAATAAATTTACATGATCATAACAGTCGTGGGCATACAAGAAGCCCATTACTGTCTGGGCACAGGCAGCAGCGTTAACAGGATGGAAAAATGGAAAAAGGAAAAAAACTCTTAAATAAAATTAGGCAACTGCACTTGTCAGCTGCTCCATGATTGAATTTTTAATATTGTGGTCAATTGGTCAAAACAAATAATGGGATAAAATATTTTAATGTATTTAGAACCTGTTTCTGTGGTTAGCCCACAAAACAGTTTTTCCTTTGTTGGTTTTTCAAGAAAAAATAAATAAATAAACCATTTCAATCTTGCTGTTTTGAGCAATTTCATATTTAAAGATACATACTGTAATTTTTAATCTTTTGGAGGACATTTGCTCTCTATACGCTCATATTTGAAGTCGGAGCATTTCAAATTCGGCTCAAAGGGTGATTCTTTTTAGCCAATGGAGTGCCTTAGGGAGACAGCTTAGGGTGCTAAGAAATGAGCTCTCAGGCAAGCATTGTGGGACCCAAGGGTGCACTGCCTGCCCTCTGCCTGGATCAAAAAATCCTTTTCTTTCTAGACACAAATGACTACATGTTCCATAATTAGAATCCAAATTGAAAAGAAAACACCACAACCTCAGACCATTCTTGAGGTGGTGGAGCTTCCATGTATTAGGGTTTGTTGGATAAACAGCTTACTTCTAGACTTCTAGAAGCAAATTCACCCTGGCTGTGAAAACAAAGAACAGGAAAACCTGTACCACATTTCACGTCACTTAAGTGTTTTTCAAGGACAGAGAGTCCAAAGTAATGGATGGTCTTACACTGCAGGTCAGTGCTGGCTGCTTGGCATTTCTGATCCTAATCATACAGATGATGTCACTGATGGGAAGTTATACGGGTGGCAAAGGGGTGGGCGTGTAAGTGGAGAATTAGAGAAGGAGTGATGTTCAGAAAAAGAAAAGGTTTTGTTAAGAAGGATATATGAATGGGCCAAGGCTTTTTCCATGAAAGGATGATGAGTAATGCATGCCTAAAGAAGTCATATGAATTAAGAATGTAAATTAGGAGAAAAAAAATTTCCAAAAATGGCATGTGGAATTGATCATATTCACCCTCACAGATAAAGACTATGATCATGTAGGTAACATTTATCCCAATGATGTCTTAATTGAAAAACCAATGCAATTTGAATACATTTTTATAGCTCAGCTTTGAATCAAGAGATGTCTTATACATATTCAGGTTATCAAAAATAAGTTACTAGTTTGAGAGTTCTCTATCTGGGACAAAAAAATCATACCTAGTAGTTGCTATATGAAGACAGATAACAAAATCTTCCTCCTTAACAAAAGATCTTAAAAATCTCTTCAACAATATATGTAGTCACTCCTAAGTAGTGTATCATTCATTGCTGGCATTGAATAGAAAGTAAATATAAATCTTCTACTTTTCCAAAGCATGCACAAATGTAACGAAAATTTCTTTTTTAAATACTGAGGTTGCTTAATAGCTGAAATCAGCTTCAGATTTTCAATTAAATTTATAGAAAAACTGAACTAAATATCCTAACACTTAAAGTAGCACATAAGTAAATTTCTATCAAATCACATATATTTTTAAAAGATAGCTTTTAAAAATCACTAATCCTCAAAAGCTTTAGTGGAAGGAATAGGACATATGCATTAGGTATTTCTTGATCAGAAATAGAACAAATATAAACCCATTGGCACGTTCTGGGAAAAAAGACACACCTTTCCAAAACTTTATAAATGGCTCTGAAACCTTTCTGCAAACCTCTCCCTTCACTTCTAAAAACAAGGTATATATGGAGTGTTTTAAACCTCATTTGAAATCTTTCTTCTCCTACATGATTTAATTCAGGTTGTTATTAAAATGGCATACCAGGTGAAACATATTTATATCCAAAGAGTTGCAAAGTATTATTAAAAGAAGGAAAAAAATCTGTCAGCTAGAAGTTTTAAGAAAACAATTCTGGGAACTGTACTTGAGTAATGGAAGATGATGGATATATTGAAAGAGAATTAGAAGGTTTTCATACTAAAATATGTGTACAGATAAATTAAAAAAAGAACAGAAGTTTATTAATAATATTACCAGTGGTATGAAGAAAAATTTTAACTACGAAAAGAATACTGGTGCCTCAGGTGGTAAAGAATCCACCTGTCAATGCAGGAAACCTAAGAGATGCAGCTTTGATCCCTGGGTTGTGAAGATCCCCTGGAGGGGGACATGGCAACCCACTCCAGTATTCTTGCCTAGAGAATTCCATGGACAGAGGAATCTGGCAGGCTACAATCCACAGAGTCACAAAGGGTCAGACAAGACTAAGCAGCTAACACACACTCACAAGAGAAAATACTAGATTAAACAGTCTCTCTTTGACCAGTATGGTCTATTGCATTGTAAATGGTTGGAATAATCCTTCAGGGGCCGAATGACCCCCTACCCATTTCAGAAAGGACATTCATTGTCCCAAAGAACATGTACCTTCTCTGATACAGGTTAATCCTAACACACACAAATGGAACAGATTTTATAAAACCCATTTGAATAACAAAGTATTTCTTTCTCAAATACTCTAAACTGGTCTGTTTGATTATTATTTATATGACTACATCAATGTGCCATATGTCCAAAATTCTAGTAACAATGTAAACAGGCGGTAATAAAAATGTGGGTTATTAGGGTCTGAAATCTGATAAAAGGCAAGTTGGTATAGTTTTCAGGAGGCTTGGGAATGTAATTACCCAAACTGTTGAATTAAGCACTAGCTGAATCAAGTTTATATTTAGGTGTGGTGGACTTTGTGAATGGAAAGGAATTCTTAATTGTAACATGAGGTAAGCATTCAAAGCCTGCTGGAGGTTTCTTAGTAGTAAAATATCTGGGATTAAGTTAACCAGGCTTTATTTTATATTTCCCCTTTCATGTGCTTCACTTTGAATCAAATTTTGAGAAATACAGAAAATCTCTTCTTGTCCTACTTTTTCCCACTTTGAGAAAGGAGCGATCATACCCTCAACTAAGGTCAGCTTTTCCCAGGAAAAGAAAGCATTAAAGGTGCTACCAGGTGCTCACGAATATAGTACAGAGAGAAGAGAAACCAGGAGGAGGGAAATACAAGGTACTGCCTCCTCTCTCCAGCTTCTCTCTCCATTCTATCACTTGGGATTGAATTAAAATAAAAGTCCTCATAACCCTGAGCCCCCAAAATACGGAAGGAAGATTTAGGGCATTGATCTCTATGTCATGCCTCTAATGAGGTATAAAATTTGGAACTGAGATCTGTTCTAGACTATGTCCAACAAAGGTTTGATGCTAATAGTATTAATAGTGGTGTATAGAAATACCATCTTTTCCATTTCTCTTTGCCTCTCTAAAATGGGAAATAGGTGAAGAGGCTGTTGATAAAGATACCTTCTTTTGCCATCATTGCCGTGGTTCTCACTCATGCCCAACTCTTTGCCACCCCATGGACTGTAACCCACCAGGCTTCTTTGTCCATGGAATTTTCTGGGCAAGAATACTGGAGTGGGTTGCCATTTCCTACTCCAGGGGATCTTCCCATCAGAGGGATTGAATCCACTGTCTCCTATGTCTCCTGCACTGGCAAGTGGATTTTTACCACTCAGCTACCAGGAAATTCCTTCTTTAATTTGAAAAATGTATTAACATTTGATTCTTATCAACATTTACTTTATTCACTTATGCATTTTTATTTTTCCTTTAAAATGCATATTACTGGGACAAGATAAAGTAACAGGGATTAGATTTACTATCTCACCAGAAACAACAACAAAAAATTAACAAATATGTGAAATAACACTTTTTAATTTATTGGACACCAGGCAACAGAGGATATTGATTGCTGAGAACCAGGGAACAAATGAAATGAGCTCTATTATTGCCCCAGGCTAAAATCTTGAGAGAGTTTAGAGGTTGTGGCTCTGTAAAGGTGAGCTGATGGAGAAGTTGGGGAGAAGGGAGGTTCTGGAAAGTTGGACCTGACAGACTCCTTGAGCTGATGAGACAGAAATGAATCCAGGAAGACAAAGGCAGCTAAGGTTCATTGTACCAGCCTTTAGAGAAGAGAGAGTTGAACAGAGAATTTGGGAGATGTAGAGGATTCCTTTCAAGTAGTTAGCAGAACACCAATTGGCAGATGTGTGGGAAACTTGCCCAAGGCTAGGAAAAGAACCACCTGCCAAAATGAGATGAAACCATAACGAGGTTTCACACAAGCTAATAGAGCCTATTCCCAACAACCACACTGGAGAAACTAACAATTTACCAATTCACTGAGCTATCTTAAGAATACTCAGGAGTGCCTTGTCTTCATGGCAGAAAAAATATTGATATGAGAAAAAACATCCTGGTTTGGTCCCAACTTATAAATCATAATCTATATCCAACAGGACTAATTTGCTTCCATTGAGCTCCAGAAAAAAAGCTAGAAAGCATTTACAGGAGTACAAAAATATCCAGCATCTTATGAGGTAAAGTTCACAAAACCTGGCATCTGATAAAAATTACCAGGCACGCAAAAAAGCAGGAAAATTTGACCTAAAATTAGAACAAAAACTGACCCTAAATTAACACAGACTTTAGAATTAGAAAAAATGTTAAATAATAGCTAGTTATTTAATTTCCCCTGGAGAAGGGTATGGCATCACACTCCAGTATTCTTGCCTGGACAATCCTTTGGACCAAGGAACGTGGCAGGCTAGAGTACATAGGGTCACAAAGAGTCAGACATGACTGAACTGATTTAGCATGCATGCATGCATTTAGTTTTATTTCATATGTCTGAAAACCTAGGAGAAGGATGGATAAAATTAACTAAAGACATGGGAAATATTACAAAGACCCAAACCTAATTTCTAGATATGAAAACTACTATGTTTCTAGGGATAAAAAAGAACAATGCCTAGAATTAAAAAATACACTGGATGGAACAAATGACACATAAGAGATTAAAGAAAAAAATAGATTATCTCGAATAGAAATACACAGTAACCTAAATAAAAAAGACACAAAAAGGAAAAAAAAGAAAAGAACAGAGATTCAGAGTTGTGGAATAATTCCAAGAACCATACATTCTGATATATATGCATACAGGATAACAGAAGTCAAAAGGGAAAAGTAGTAGTTGAAGAAATAATGTCAGAAAAATATTTCAAATCTTATGAAACATACAAACCCATGGATAAAAGAAAGAAAACAACTGACAACCTTGAATTCTATACCCAAGAAAAGTATCTTTCAAAAAGAAAGGTGAAATATCAAATATAAATACAAAGTTTAAAAAATTAACTACTAAAAGATATATGACACAAAAATTCTAAAAGAAGTTCTTCAAGTAGAAGAACTATTTCCATGAAATAAAAGATTAAAAAACCAATAAGTAAAGTTAATCAGACCAAATTACAGTTCTTTGAGAAGATCAATAAAAATGATAAATCTCTAGCTGGTGATCAGAAAAAGAGAGGCAAAGCAGCTAAAATTTATAAATATGAGGAATGAGAGATATGGCATCACTAGAGATTCTTCAGATGTTAAAGTTATTATAATATTATTATGACCAACTTTATGACAAAAAGTTTGACAACTTGTACAAAATGAACATATTCATTACAAGGTACAAATTTCCAAAGCTTACATAAGAAACAAAATTAGATAACACAAATAGCTTTCTGTTCATTTTATTTTAAAAATGAGATTTTAGTTAAACAAACAAACCAACCTTTCCACAAAGAAAAATCTAGCTCCAAATTGCTTCACTGGTAAATTCCACCAAACATTTAATAAATAAATAATTTCTGTACATACTCTTCCACATAGTTGAAAAGGAAAAAATACTTTTCCGATTATTCTATAAGGTCAACATACCCTGATACCAAGCCAGACAAAGACATACAAGAAAAATACAGACAAATAACACTCACAAACAGAGATAGAAAATATTCTTAACAAAATGTTAACCAATTGAATTCAAGTGGAATTTATACTAGGAATGCAAGGTTGTCTTAAAGTTTTAAAATTGGCCAGTAAACTTGACAATATTGACAAATTGTGTGACCATATCAACAGATTAGAAAAAGCATTTATAAAGTCCAATATCTATTCTCATGAAAAATCTGTGTCCTTAAAGTACAAAGGACTTTCTCAACATCATAAAGAACATTTACAAAAAAAACTAGAATGTAGCATCAGACTTAAATAAGAAAGAATGAATTCCAAAGATTGGGAATAAGACAAAGTGTCCACTATCACAATTTCTCTCAACCTTGTGTTGGAGGTTGTACAATAAGGTAAGAAAGAGCAATAAAAGGTTGCTAGATATGAAAGCAATGAGTAATCTCTCTTTATTCACTGACAACATAATTGTCTACACAGAAAAGTATGAATTTATGATAAAGCTATAGAACTAATGAGTTATGAGTGTTGCAGAATATAAAAATAATGCATAAAATCAATCATATTCTATACCAAAAAGAAACATTCAGAAATTTAAATTTAAAATGCAGTATAAATCTATGGCTGATTCATATCAATGTATGACAAAACCCAAAAAAAATAAAAAAAAATAAAATGCAGTATCATTTATAATAGCACCAAAATTATAAAATATGGATTTGACTGAAAATAAGTGCAATACCTACACACTGAATATTATAAATCATTCTCAAGATAGAGATGTACATAAATGGTGAGGTCCACTTTGTTGCTCAGAAGACCCAATATTATTAAGATACCAATTCTCAAATTATTCTACACATTACAAAAAATGTTTCCATCAAAATTTCAATCAAAATTTCAGAAGGACTTTTTGTAGAAATGGACCAATTCATTCTAAAATTCATATGAAATGCAGAGGTCCTGAGATTGCCATACAACTTTGAGGAAAAAAATACAAAATTGGTGTATTAACCTGTCCTGATTTCAAGTCTTTTTATGAAACTACACAAATCTTTGAAAAACTGTGGTACTGGCACAAAAAGGGGCAGACAGACAAACAGAACATGACAGAGTTTGGATACTGACCCATAGACATATGGAAAACTGACTTTTGACAAAAGTGCAAAATGAAAATTCAGTGAAGAAAGTATAGCCTTTTCAAAAATTGTTGCTGAAACAACTGGATACCCATGTGGAAAAATAAAAACCTTGATCTACACTTTGCACCATTTACTAATATAAACTCAAAAAGACCTAAATATAAATCCTAAATCTATACAACTGCCAGAAGAATACATACCAGAAAATTTCTGTGACTTTGGGTTGTCTTCTTAGATACAATACCAAAAGAATAAATCACAGAAGAAGAAAAAAAAAAATATTGACTTCATCAAAAATATAAAGCTGGATTCCTTGAAATACACTTCTTAAAGAATAAAACAGTCAACTCACAGACCACAGCAAAATATTTTTAAATCAATATACTGATGAAGGATTTGTGTCCAGGATATATAAGGGCCTTTCAAAACTCAATAATAAAAAGAATGAGGAAAACCAGATTTAAACACAGGCAAGGCATATGAACAGACATTTCAAGAAGATAAGAAGACAGTAAATAAGTACATATAAATTCTCTCAACATAATTAGTCATTTGGTAAAAATATCAAAACCAATGTGAGATATAACTACACATTTATTTGAATGACTAATAAGTAAAATACTAACCACACCAAGGTGTGGTGAGGATGTAGAGGAACTGGGGCCCCCAGACACTGTTGGTGGGTAAACAATGACAGTGTCTTAAAAAGTTAAACACACATCTATCCTATAATCCAGCTATTCTACTTTTAGGCACTAACTCCAGATACATTAAAAACTAATGGCCATCCATCTCATTAGGACTGGTTCAAATGAATTCTTTTTCATGGCTGAGTAATATTCCATGGTGTATGTGTACCACAGCTTCCTTATCCATTCATCTGCTGATGGGCATCTAAGCTGGAGCCCATTATACAGAGTGAAGTAAGCCAGAAAGATAAAGAACATTACAGCATACTGACACATGTATATGGAATTTAGAAAGGTGATAACGATAACCCTATATGCAGAACAGAAAAAGAGACACAGAAATACAGAACAGACTTTTGAACTTTGTGGGAGAATGTGAGGGTGGGATATTTCAAAAGAACAGCATGTATGCTATCTATGGTGAAACAGATCACCAGCCCAGGTGGGATGCACGAGACAAGTGCTCCGGCCTGGTGCACTGGGAAGACCCAGAGGAATCGGGTGGAGAGGGAGGTGGGAGGGGGGATCGGGATTGGGAATACATGTAAACCCATGGCTGATTCATATCAATGTATGACAAAACCCACTGGAAAAAAAAAATAAAAATAAAATAAAAAAAAAAAAAAAAGAAGAAAAAAAAAACAAAAAAAACAAAAACAAAAAAAAACTAATGGCCATAAAAAATGTAGACATGAATGATAGTAACAACTTTATTGGTAATAGTCAAACTGGAAACAACCCAGACATCTATCAACAGGTGAACAGATAAATAAGTTATGTATATTTGTACAATGAATACTCTTGTTGTTGAGTTGCTAAGTCATGTGCGACTCTTTTGTGACCCCATGGACTATAGCCCATCAGGTTCCTCTGTCCACAGAATTTCCTAGGCAAGTATCCTGGGTTACTTGCCATTTCCTCCTCCAGGGGATCTTCTTGACCCATGGATCAAACCTACATCTCCTGCGTTGGCAAGCAGATTCTTCACCACTGAGCTAGCAGGGAAGCCCAGTGAATACTATTCAGCAATAGTAAGGAACGAATTATGATACACATAACAACATGGATAAATCTAAATAGTTATGGCAAGACAGCAGATCAAAGAAAAGTGTATAGGTAGTGGATGATCCTGTTTGTATAAAATTCTGGATAGTGCAAACTAATCTACAGTGACAGAAAGAAGATACAGATATGAGAAAATTTTTGGAGATAATATTCACTATCTTGATTGCGGTTAACTGTTTCCGGGGTGTATGCATATGTCAACATTTATCAAACTGTACACTACAAAATGTGCAAATATATATCAATTATACCTCAATAAAGTTAGAAACTATCATTATTATACTTTTTTATATATTTTGGTTTTTTCCTCTTCTACATGAAGAATGCATAAAGAAATGCCCAACCAACTGCTGCTGCTGCTAAGTCACTTCAGTCAAGTCCGACTCTGTGTGACCCCATGGACAGCAGCCCACCAGACTCCTCTGACCCTGGGATTCTCCAGGCAAGAACACTGGCGTGGGTTGCCATTTCCTTCTCCAATGCATGCATCCATGCCAAGTCACCTCCGTCATGTCCAACTCTGTGACCCCATGGACAGCAGCCCACCAGGCTCCTCTGTCCACAGGATTCTCTAGGCAAGCATACTGGAGTGGGTTGCCATATCCTTCTCTGTCAAACCAACAGTTGGTGCTAAATAATGTTCTGCTTGATAAGCTGTCTAGGAAGACTCTTGGGCTCTGACTCAGCCAAAATGCAGAAGTAATGGGTTCATTCACAATGAAATAGACTACAGAAATAAGAAAAGATTTTGGTTGGAGTGGGGAAAATAATATCAACTTAGAAATGTAAAAACTGAGGTATTTGTAGTACCTTTAAGTGCAGATGTTCAGTAAGCACATGTAATAGATGAGTTTACAGGCTGAAGATAAAAATTTAGTGACCACTGGCATTTCGGTGGTAGTCAAAGCCACTGATGTCAATAAAGTTACTCCAAGAAAGTTAACGAAGTAAGAGGAGAAAGATCAAACAGAACCTATAAGGAAGCCATCATTTAAGGGGTGGGCAGGGGAAGAAAAATGCTATTAAGGATGCTAAGGTAAGGTAGGTAGAAAGATGGAGGAAAAGCTGGCTTAGCATTGTCTTAAAAGCCAAAAGAGATGAAAAATTGTAAAAAGAGAAATAGTCAACATCTCACATGAAGCAGAGACATCAGGGTTCCTAAGCACAGAAACTGAGATGATCTGGGATTCTGACTAGAACAGAGCTGTAGCAAGGTTGGTTGGTGGTAGAGGCAAGAACTCAGTGGGAAGTAAGGAAATTCTCAAACAAAAAATCAACAAAGAACAGGCATTTGTTTTAGGAAGATATCATGGTAACTGCATGAGAGATGAGTTTAAAGAGAATTAGGAAAAAAGACCACTTGTAAAACAAGTGAAATGTATTGGAGAGAGCTGAAAAGGGTCTATTCAAAAATGGTGTCCATGGAATAGCAAGGGAAATCGTTGAACAACATCACAGAGAAAAAAAATCATATAACTTACTAATGCATTTGATGCCAAGGAGACCAAGAACTAAAAGGAGATTCCACATTTAAAGTCATCGCAGATTGTAAAAATAGGGATGTTAATAGCAATGAGAAAATAGGGAATGAAATCTAATTGGAGGAAGAAAGAGGAACATTCTAATTTAGGAAGTACTTTTATCCTTCTATAGTTTCTTATTCCAAGCTTTAGAGATATCTGTGAAGGTGTACATAATGAATCCATAATTCATGAAAAAAATCCTACACGGTCATGGAAATTTTTATTAAAATTAGATATACCCACTTAGTGAGACAAGGTATCATCTGTCATTTATTTGGGTGTTATTGGTAAAATCATAGCCATCATTTCAACTGCACAATTGTAACTGCAGAAAATTCTCTGGTATGTTTGTTAAAAGTTTAACTACTTGGTGATGATGATGATGATGGTGACAACGATGTGTGTGTGTGTTTTAAATCAACTCTGATGAGACAGCAGTGTCCTGAGGGCATCATGTTAGTTGCTTGCTGTTTGAAAGGCAACTCCTTCCTCAACTACTCAAATAGCAGATGAACACAACACTCCCCTGCTACTGCTATGCCCTCAAGCTTGGGTTGGAAGTAGAACTTTTCATTAAGTTCTTTTTAATTAGGACTGCAGAGAACCAATTTCTCTTTTTGTAAAAAGTATGATTTCATAGAATTTGAGGAAAGGCATAAAAAATGCACTATTTCTCAAGATCACAGAAAATAATATATATTCAGTCTATCATAATACCATTTGATACCTATTTCCCTATACTTTGTATTCTTAGTCATAAATAAATAGCTTTTAAATAGCTAAGAAGTATAACATTGAATTCATTAAGAAGTAAACATTTAAAACCCTTCGGTTCAGTTCAGTTCACTCAGTCGTGTCCGACTCTTTGTGACCCCATGAATTGCAGCACACCAGTCCTCCCTGTCCATCACCAACTCCCGGAGTTTACTCAGACTCATGCCCATCGAGTCGGTGATAGTTTCCCTCTATCACTGAAAGGCTTTCAACTAATTTGTTTTCCAACAGCAAGCATTTTCTATTCTGTAGAAATCTGATCTTGAACCTTTGTGAATTTCTTTAGGCTTCTGCCAGGCTCCTCTGTCTGTGGAATTCTTCAGGAAAGAATACTGGAGTGGATAGCCATTCCCTTCTCTGGGGGATCTTTCCGACCCAAGAATTGAGTCTGGGTCTCCTGCATTGCAGGCAGATTCTTTACCATCTGAGCCACCAGGGAAGCCAATTAACATACTAAACACACAAATACAAATGTAAATTGTCATATGAAAGGATGGGTAAAACTAGTTTTTTTTGAGTTTAAGATGTTTCTGGTCATTAGTTAAAAGTATACTGCAGCATTTCTTATGTCATCGATTAAAGAGGTCTCGTGTCTATTTATTGCCAATCCAGTATGGCTTTCACGCATATTTGATAAGTTTTTATCTGGTGGATTTTAACTGTCTTGGGCAAAAGTACTTTTCTAGCTCTCCTAAAGGGATGCTCCCCAGAAACCAAGCTCTGAATTGTGCATCTCAGCCAGTCTTGCTTTGCTTCAGACCTGCTTATCCTATGTCCTGGATTCCTCATCTGTGGAACTGAGATATTTGTGGCTTGTATCAACCTTTCAGGTTTGAAATAAAAAAATAAAAGAATCCACCTTTAAAGGGTCTCCAAAAAGGCCATAAGTGGGTATAAGTTATGTTAACATGCCTTTCTACCAAGAGGCATACAATCCAGTCTATCATTGTTGTTACTGCTGCTGTTCATTGTTGAAATCATCTTAAATTTGGGAAAGGTTTTTCAACTTGTCAACATGCTGGAATGAATACCACAAGGCAGGACAGCACTGCATTATTTGGCAAAACTCAGTTACCAAATTGAGCAAAGGAAGCACAATGAAGGTGCTTAGTGTAGCTCAGCCCGAGCATAGAGGGAAAAAAAAAGAAAGCTGTAATCATATCTAATTAGTGTTAAAATAATGTTTCCCTTTGAAATGTTTAATTAGCTCTCTTTTAGAACATAAACATTCTTGACGTAGCACACACTGTAGAACTCGAAGACTCTGATGAGTTAAATGTTGCAAAGTGCTCTTGGGCCCTGTGTGGGGCAGAACCTGACAAGTAGTTGCTAGCAGATGTCTGGCCCATTGGTGGAGCCAGGATGCTTGCTCCAAACAGCAGGCCATCATTTCAACCATTGTTGCTTCTACCAAGTCTCCCAGGGTGCTTTCAATTTAACAGCATCACCAGCAGACAAAGAAATTTCTGACAATTTGCCCTTCAGTTCAGAGAGGAATTCTATTTAAACTTGTTCAACCTCTCATAACGTATTAGTTATTGTTGCCAGCCTGTGTGCCGTCCCCTGGCAAGGAGCTCCTCATTCTGGGAGGAGGAGGGGGTGCCCTTCAGTCTGATAAAGCAAGACCAGATTTATTGGCACACTTACAGGATGCTTGTCTCAAGATTGCAGCAAATTTAATTAACCTTATTACAAATATGGTTTTCTTGATGATTACATCACAGTTTGGTCTTGCTTTTGCCTACTGCTGTTTCAAAGTAATATGTCCTTTCTAAAAGAGTTTTCTAGGAAAGCACAGACTACTAAAATAAGTAAACTTATCCTGACTGTGACCTCTCCTATCTATGGTCCTGTTCCCAGATTAACAGCATCTTCCCCGGACCTTAGTGACTTTACCTTTCTTCTAGCACACTTTGCCAAACTCATGACAAGGAGCAAATTACAATAAAACTAAAATGATTCTAAGACGTTAAACATAGATAAAAATTCTGGTGTGCAATTCTGTGCCAGACTAATTACTGCCCTAAATTCTTACCAAAGAGATTATCCTGGTCTGTGAAAAGTACAAGGGATTTCATTCCTTTCAAAGCACTAGCCAAGTCTTTCACAAATGTGCACACACACACGTACCTCCATGCGGGTTTATTTCCAAAGTACTTTTGCCTCCCTGGTTACTGAGATCCTCAGTCTCTAGAATTAAATTGGGAGATGGGGAAGGAACATTCAGCCTACTAGACTAACCCATGCCCAGAACACCCCACCTCCCCCTCTATTTAGCGTGCCTTCCTTTATATAAGCTGCTCATGGGAATCCTCCTCTTCTAGAAGATTTTCCAGGTAAACCAGGAGAATGGCAGAATCCACTCTGTGGGTGCAGTGTTAGTCACTCAATCATGTCTGACTCTTTGTGGCTACATGGGCTGTAGCCCACAAGGCTCCTCTTCCAATGGGATTCTCCAGGCAAGAATACCAGAGTGGGTTGCCATTCCCTTCTCCAAGGGACCTTCCCAGACCCAGAGATGGAACCTGGGTCTCCTGCATTGCAGGTGAACTATTTACCCTCTAAGCCACGAGGGAAACCCACGGGAACTTTCACTCTACTCAACAGCAACTCTCAAGGGTCTTCTGATTTCAAAATACAGAGTGCTCCTTCACTACTATGAATAGAAAATCTCAGCCTGTGGAAACATCTGCCAAGTATAAGCTCTATAGGGCCATTCAGATCTAGGTTGCTTGACTCTGGATAATGGTCAGGGACACCTGAGGGCCTCCCACTGGTTCAGTGTTTACCAATGCCTGCAACGCAAGAGACACACGTTCTCTTCTGCCTGCAATGCAAGGACACATGTTCCATCCCAGGGTTGGGGAGATCCCCGGAGAAGGAAATGGCAGCCCATTCCAGTATTCTTGCCTGGAAAATCCCATGGACAGAGGAGCGTGGTGGGCTATACTCCATGGGGTTGCAAAGAGTCAGACACGACTGAGAACACAGGCATTATGGTGCTTCAGGCCTAGTTGGCCCTGCCTAGGGCCGACTCTGACATCAAGTTTTCTTCCAAGCAGATGGCTTCAGTTGGCAGGAGAAGGAAATATAAGAGAACCACAGAAGCTTCCCTAAACAACAAAGGACTTTGAAGTGTAAATGCACCTTCTGCACAGCTAACTGGAGAGGCCCGATCACTAAAAGTCCAGCTGATTACCCTTTAGAAAGGGGAAGAGAGGAAATTTGTAAACAATTAGATGCCCAATAATTAGGGAATTGTTAGCCTAATGACCCATTCAGTGAAACACTTGGGAGGCATTAAAAAAGATTCATGAAGAGTTTACAACAGAACCATGTGTATGTTTTAAAGTTAAGTGAAAAAAAAAGCTAGGACACAAAAATGTATATATAAAGAGTGAAATATTAGGCAGCAAAAAAAAAAAAAACCATTTAAACTGATTATCTTATGTTAGTGGGGTAAAATGCATTCATGTTTCTCTTCTTTCTTCTGCCCTGATTTTTTGTAATAATATATCAGTTATAATTAGTATATTACATTATTATAATGAACAATAAAATAGTAAAGTGCTGTTTTATATTGAAAATTAGTATGTACTTTATTTTGAAAATAGAAAAAATTTTAAAACTTCTTAGGGGTTATTTGTAGAAGTAAATCATGCCTTATAAAAAGGAACAAGTTTATACTTTGAGAGTATTCTTTCTTATTTCTATTTGATCCTTTAATCTCTGCAAAAAACTTGAAATTGAGTAAAGATGAGTGCATCCTCCTTGAGAACAAGTATTATATATATCATGCTCTGGTTGTGTTTTCAGTCGCTAAGTCCTGTTCAATTCTCTGTAACCCCATGGACTGTAGCCCACCAGGCTCCTCTGTCTATGGGATTTCCCAGGCAAGAATATTGGAATGACTTGTCATTTTCTCCTCCAGGGGATCTTCCCTACCCAGGGATTGAACCAACGTCTCCTGCGTCTCCTGCATTGCAGGCGGATTCTTGACCTGCTGAGCCACCTGGGAAATCCTATCACGCTCTAAGCATTACTAAATGGGGTCTCCTCATATTGAAGAATCTCTACAAACATCTGAAGAATTAATTTAATGAACAACTCCAATATGTATTTTTCACAGCTTTCTTACAAATAAATTACATGCATGTCAATCCTAGATAAGACAGGAGAATTTAGTTAGCCATACCCTACAAGCACTGTTGGCAATAGAAAAAAAAAAATATATTCATGATTTCTAAGATCGATGAAAAATGAGTTATAGTTTTTTCTTCACTCATCATTCGTTGGTTACATTGAGTATTTTTAAAGAATTTCCAAAATTTCTTAGTATCAAATTCTATTTTTTAGACACGGCTTCCTCAGTGTTACTATCACGACATGAAGTGATTTTAAGACAAACCAAAAAAAAGTTGTGGCTACTGAAAACCTCTTGGGTTCAGAGGTACAGAAAGCTAGTCTAACATGTAGGGTTATTTCTGCCCACGTGGTGGCCTCCACACTGGAAGATCTCTTTCCTGGTACAGTGTCAAGTTCCTCTTCACTAAACGGTCTAAAATAAAATACTATGACTAAGATATTCACTTCAGTTAATACACAGCTGTTAAAAGATAATGTGAATGCATTCAAACCAATCTATCTCCAATGCTTAGTTGAGCTAAGAAAATAATACATGGTGGCCCAGTGGCTAAAGAGTAAGGGATAGGAGTAGATGTAGAAAGAGCAGGATGGCGGGGTGGAGACACAACAATAAGGAGCTTATATTTTGAAATTCTATTTAAGGACCCTATTGTGTCCCCTCAGACCAGACCCCTTCTTTAGTGGTTCTAAGGACCCAATTCCCAGCATCTGTGGACTCGTTTCTCCTGTTTAGCTCCTGCAACTTTCTTCTGAGGATTCCCCTTAGGCTACTGGGGACCCCTGTATTATAGGAGCAGGGAGCTCAAAGTGCCTGGAAGTGTAGGTCTTACCCCTGTCGGCTTATAATCCATGACTGCCTCCTAGGGCAGAGTGACATCCAACTCCTTTGCCTTGAGAAGGTTAAAACGCTAAGGTATAATTTATATTCCAAGTGCCCCACAAGACTAGTTCAGGACTTCTCTTGAAATCACACCCTCTCTGAAATCATACTTCTGAAATCAAGGCTTCCCTGTCCTTTTTCTTCCACTCTCTTACTGGTTTCTCCTGGGAGCACTTCTTTAATAAATAACTTGTACTTGAATCCTTGTCTCAGGATCTGCTTCTGGGGAGCTATACTAATATACACCTCAGAGGCAGGACACATCACTATTTCTTCTTCCCCTGCTTTACCTTCTGCCTTTTCTTCCCTCCTGTATTCATTCCTCCCTGACAACAGTTCCCAGAACTTATACTAGATCATACTCTCAGTGATTACCTGTTGTGTATATTAAATCACTGGGACCCAGTATAATTCTAGCAGAACTTAGCACTTAATAAAATCTATGCAACTGAATCATATTTCATATATTTCACTGCAAGAACAATTTTTTTCATACATCAAAAAATGGTATAAATGGAATGTGGCCATAAGATTAAACATTTCAACTGTGTCTTCTTTGACTCAGCATTCATAATCTCAGAAATTTTTCAATAATGATAAATTATACAATTTTGTAATTACAGGTAAAAGTAGGGAGTTCTTTGCAATTTTTCTTTCATATTCTTTTTGTTAAAAACTTTATATTTTGTATTGGGTATAGCTGATTAACGATGTTGTAACAGTTTCAGGTAAACATGAAGAACAATTTTTAAATTTATTTTTCTTGGATATAATAATTAATAAGTTCTAGGACTGATTCTTAAAAGAACAGTATCCGTTGTGCACAACAAAAGAACTAGAGCATTCTGAAAGTATCACCATATTCTGTCCATGGACTTAAATTTCTATCAATGAATAGTTCATTAAGAAGGTAAACTTTGTGGGTATGTATGTTTTTATAAGTGATAGTATTTGAGCACATGAAATGAGAGATATATGTGGTATGAAAACAGTATTAAGTTCTCTGAAGTGTCCCTAGTTTCTTTCATTAGTCTAAAGACAATTTACTTCCCTCCATATTTCCAATTTTTCATCTCCAGTGTTCTCCTTCCATATTCATTGTATTTCATTTCATTTCATTTTATTTCACTAGAGTTTCATTTCAGCTTCATGAGCTATTTGACCACTATTTTTTGTTTCATTAGCATTTCTATGGTATTTTGGCATTCTTACACATAGTTAAGCATTTTTTGACTTCTTAAAATGTATAAGTATTTGATTAAGTAAATATAAATTCAAAACAAAATTCTTCATTGAATGAAATTAATGCTTGGAATTGCATGCAATTATTGTAACACATGTAAATAACTACTGTACTAAGTTCAAAATAGGTGAAATATATTTAACATTACACTCTGTAGAAATTATAAGCTTAATTAGAACAATAATTTAACAAATGCAGAGAAACAAATATAACTCATAATTAAAAGTTTCTTCTCACCTTTCAATGTCAACAGGTATAACTTAGTAGGTATATTTTTTTCATTTAATTTCATTTAATCTTCAGTGAACCATTTGTTCACTGGTTTACTAAAAAGTTTAAGGCAATAAATCTGTTTGTTTTAACTAGATATCTAGATGAAATTAGGTAGAAAGATTGTAGATCCAGCTCTTAACAGTAATCCTATAGACATTCTACTCTGAATTTCAACAACTGATTTGCAAGTGAACTCTTGTTGGAGGACCTATCTAGACAGAAACCTAACAAACATGCTTTCATATAATGTAGATGAAAAAAATTAGTTAGCCAAGTCATTCCCCTTGAACCCATCAGTCACATTAATTGAAGTACCAATATTTATTTATTGAAACATATGTAAGGGGTTTCCCTGGGGGTCCAGTGGTTAAGACTCCATCTCCCCAATGCAGAGGGCAAGGGTTCAATGCCTGGTCAGGGAACTAAGATTCCGCTTGCCACACAATGCAGTTAAAAATAAAATAAAAGATAAAAACAAACCTTTAAACAACAACAACAAAAAACAAACATACCAACCTCTATTTACTCAAGTGCAAATAGAGTAATAATATGGTAATTACATGAGTTCCAGTACTCATCAAGCAAGTTCCGCCGCTTACTAATCTTTTATACTTAGTCTGTGCTCTATATAACAATTCCAAATGTTCCAAAACAAAATGATATATGCAATTTGTTTTTATACTAATTACTAACTGAGGACACCTTACTTATTTTACTTTTGTTCCTTTCCTAAGGAGAGTTTTTAAGACTTGGGTTAAAGATGCACTAGTTATTAAAGCAAAGGCAGTTTTACCAAGGTCAGATTTTTTCAAACAAAAAATCCAACACATTTAGACAACCAAAACTTTTCAAATAATTTTATAATATTAATTAGCATGTAGGTCACATTAACACTTCCATAAAAGAAGTAGTAGAAAAAGCAGCACATCATGTCATTGTTTTATACCACAATAGCTAACAGGATAAAAATATTTATTCAATGAAATAAAAATCCTTGACCCTCTTGGAATCAACAAAGCATTAGTACTACATTTTAAAATTTCAGAATTTCATTCGATACAGGGAAATAGTTTACAGAATAAATCAAACCAAATTATTATTGTCCAAGATGCCACAGGAATAATTCACACTTAGAATGAATACATATTTAGAAAAAATATTGATTCTATAGAAAATCAATGATACATATTTGTAACCTTCTTAGTGGGTCAAATCACATTATCTTTATGTCATTAAACATAGCTTTAAGGTATGGACAGCAATTTAATAAGACTGTTTTTTAAACATATTTGAAATAAATTTTTCCCCTTCAAAGTAGTCTCTTTGGAAACAACAAACTTAGTTCAGTAATTCCATTGCTTTGTTTTTGGAACTGTCATTTAGAAACTGCAATATACTTTCGAAATACATCCCAGTAAGCAAAACTCCTCTGATGGCATATGTAGTTTCAGAGACACAAAAGTCATCTCAAGCCTGTTTTTGGTCTCCTGAATTGGGTGAGAACACTTGGCAAAACACCTTGTTAAACTATTGTGATGTTCCTATAAAATAATGAAGCATAGTGGCTGTTTTATTATATAACTTCAAAATTATTATGAATTTAAAATAAGATAATATTTTAAAATTAAACAGCAGCAATCATAGAACGAAATAATAATCTTGAAAAATGACATTCATTTGAAGGGATATAATGCAGTGTGGTATGAAATCATTCTTGGGTGTATCATATACATAGGGCTTTGTTAAAATCATTGTTTATATTTATTATAACTTTTCCCTGACTTCTGGACAGATCTTTACTTCATTCACTCATCCATCCATCCAACCCACTCTCCCTCTCTCTGTCCAATCATCCCCTTAACCATTCATTCATTCACTAATCAAACAGTGAGTGAGTTATTACAATGTACCAAACTAAACCCAAAGCCACAAGATGAGTAAGACAGAGTCCCTGCTTCTCTTTTACGTTCTTGGATTTTCCCTATAAACATTATAAATCAATTATCTTTTTCCTAAATAGAAAATTGCTCAAAATAATTTGAATCTTAAGGAAAACATTTATTTTGTTACAAAGAGTATTCTAAGAGAAAATACTCTGTGAATTTACTGACTTTGAGATTCTTGTTTTCCATGTTACTGCCAACAACTAGAGTAACCTGTCACTTGGTTTTGAAACTCAATAGATTTCACCCAATAAACTCAATATCCATAATTTAGGCATAATCACTCAGCATCTCATTAACAGCTCTTAATCATATTCCCATTCCCTAATCTTAATTTTAGAAGACAGCATATGATAATAAAACAAATTCATATTATCAATTATTTTAAGGAACAGATTCCAGGGAATATTCTGGGATCAGTATCATTCGAACTAACACTCTAAGCATTTAACACTCATATCCAAGTAATTGACAAGGTGAATAATTATGCAGAAACATGATGCCAACAGACTGCAAAGATCTGCAATCCTTATGGATATAACATTATTCAGGATATTGTACTTGGAGAGAAAATTATATTCACACCAATATTTTCAACAACAAATCATTATAAATAAAATGCTTTTATAACATTTTAGAATTTTTAAATTTTGTAATAAACTATTTTAAACCAGGACATTTCTTTAGGCAAAAATTCTTATCCCAATAATCAACTTTTCCCCCAATAATCTTAGTTTTAATGTAAATAACCATACATCTAGAAAAGTACAAGCAAAATCTACTGATTATTGCCATATACATTGTTCTTCCAATCAAGAGACAAAAATTAAACATCTGAGCACTTAGCTTTACATGCCATTATTTTTTCTAACATGAAGTCACTGAAATAATAAAAATATCAAAGATAATTCTGTTTACAAAATGGCTGGCAATTTTCAGTGATTGAGAGTGAGTATATAAGAAACGATTTGAATATAGTTAGATATGTTCGATTTTACAACATTCATGGAGCTTTCACTGGACTGCCAGGAAAGTCCCAACAATGTTGAACCATTTAATATTTATAATCAGTGCAATGAAATGATCAAATTTCTCTTATTAGAATGATCACTCCATTGGCAGTAGGGAAGACTGACGCAGGAGAGGAGACTGGAGGAAGGAAGATTAGTTAAAGACTACAAGGTGAATGACGAAAAAAAGTGTAAAATATTATCATGGTTACATTGAAAGGGAGGAAAGAGTGCACATGAGACATGCGTGCATGCATGTATGCGTGCTAGGTCATGTCCCACTCTTTGGGATCCCATGGATTGTAGCCTGCAAGGCTCTGCAGTCCATGGAATTCTCCAGGCAAGAATACTGGAGTGGGTTGCCATTATGCACATGAGACACTTCTGACTAATATACACAGTTCAACCTCACTGAACTGTTTTCTTCTCTATATTTTTCTAACCCAAACTGAATTAACTAAACAGCACATCACTGAGAAGAATAGCTTAGTTAAAAAACTCTAAACAGTGAAGACATGATGTATTTTATAGAGAAGCCGTAAAAACTACTTTTCAGGAGAGGGCTCATATATACAGGCTCAGGCACAAACAATAACAACACAATCATAGACATACATACTCCTCACCTACAGAGCTTTAAAGTCAACAAGGCATTTTCATACACATTCCTTAATGATCTCAACAGCTTTGTTGAAATAGACATCATCATTCCCACTTTGCAGTCGAGTAAACTGAAGCACAGAGATGATAAGGTGGGCTCAGCTCCAGACCTTCCCAAGACACCCTCTAATGGGTACCTTTTCTAGAAAGTCTTGAATCTTCTACTTATTAGCCATATACTTTTGGCCAAGAAAATTACTTCCTGCTGAGCCTCAGCTGTTGTGGTTGAGAAAAAAAAATTATATTTTTACTAGAAAATAAAACAATTTTCCTGAAGTGGCTTTGGCATTGGTAGCATTCTTTTAAGTCCCACCCTGTATCAAGTATTTGAAGATAACTACTATTTTCTGGGCTTCTTAGGTGGTACAATGGCAAGGAATTCACCTGTCAATGCAGGACACTCAAGAGATGTAGGTTCAATCCTTGGGTCAGAAAGATCTTCTGGAGAAGGAAAGGACCATCCATTCCAATATTTTTGACTGGGAAATCCCATGGACGGAGGAGCCTGGCAGGCTACAGTCATCGCAAAAGAGTCAGACATGATGGGGCATGTATGTACACACACACTATTTCAAGCAGAAGTGTATTCTGAATATACCCATAGGATTTTTTTCCTGAAGCAGAGACTATAAATATCAGAGCATGAGTGTCAGGGCCTGTAAGTTTACTATTAATGAATATTAGCTAAAGAGAACAAATATGAATAGTAGGATAAAAACCAATTAAGTGTAGGAGAATAAAATGTGAGGAGATGAAAGCTTAAAGTAATTGCTATGCTCAACAGAATGAAATATTGCAAAGAGGAAAAGGAGGGTGATTACTAACAGCATTTCACTGAATTTGACAATTCAAAATGTATTGCTCATAATTATAAAAATTATCATCCAGAAACTTCCCAAAACAAAACTAAACAAACAAACAAAAAAAACCCACAGTTTTTAGGATCCAGATGAAAGGGAAAGTCACACTTTGCTCTTTGGAATATCATTTGGAGCAGTAGAATATTAAGTAACAAAACCCACAAATGTGTATCATTCTTTCCTAATAACTTCAAATTTAAGAACTTTCAGTTCAGTTCAGTTCAGTCGCTCAGTTGTGTCTGACTCTTTGCGACCCCATGAATCGCAGCACGCCAGGCCTCCCTGTCCATCACCAACTCCCGGAGTTTACTCAAACTCTTGTCCATTGAGTCGGTGATGCCATCCAGCCATCTCATCCTCTGTCGTCCCCTTCTCCTCCTACCCCCAATCCCTCCCAGCATCAGGGTCTTTTCCAATGAGTCAACTCTTCGCATGAGGTGGCCAAAGTATTGGAGTTTCCGCTTCAGCATGAGTCCTTCCAATGAACACCCAGAACTGATCTCCTTTAGGATGGACTGGTTGGATCTCCTTGCAGTCCAAGGGACTCTCAAGAGGCTTCTCCAACACCACAGTTCAAAAGCATCAACTCTTCAGTGCTCAGCTTTCTTCACAGTACAACTCTCCCATCCATACATGACCACTGGAAAAACCATAGCCTTGACTAGACGGACCTTTGTTGGCAAAGTAATGTCTCTGCTTTTTAATATGCTGTCTAGGTTGGTCATAACTTTCCTTCCAAGGAGTAAGCGTCTTTTAATTTCATGGCTGCAATCACCATCTGCAGTGATTTTGGAGCCCAAAAAAATAAAGTCTGACACTGTTTCCACTGTTTCCCCATCTATTTCCCATGAAGTGATGGGACCAGATGCCATGATCTTAGTTTTCTGAATGTTGAGCTTTAAGCCAACTTTTTCACTCTCCTCTTTCACTTTCATCAAGAGACTTTTACTTTACTCATTTACAAAAATCAGAACTCCACAAATTAAGGATACAAAAATATGGTTTTGAAAAAACTGTATGGTTCACGTGACAACAGTGGAAATCATTGGTAAGGAAACTGCTGGACAATGTGAAAACACTACACCCTCAATAAAACTGTCATTAATAAAAATTCAAAACATTTTTTTTTTTCAAAAAAACTGTTGTTCAACAAAAGTGGAAAGAAAAAGTTAAGTAGAGGAAACAGAAAAACCCTGAATCTAGGTTGATCAGTTTAATTTTTGAGAGTAATTAAATTACTAAAAATCCTACTGGAGTTCAAGAGCTTTTGACACATGTTCTCCGGGATGCTTTTATCATAATAAGTGCAACAGACCAGACCCTCTTTAGCAAAGAGACCAGGTACTTCATAATCTCTAGCCAGCCAAATAATATACAGAGGTTGAGGATGCTTTTATATTAACTAGCTAGTGCCTATGATTTATGCACACTTATCTCAATGTAGCCAAAATCATCTTCATAAAAGAACAAACACAATGGTTCCTAAACACATTTGATATAATGAGAAGACAGAGTTCAACTGTTGAGGACTTTTGCCCATTACTATTCGCATCTAATTTCCCAATTATTGTTTAGTTGCTAAGTCATGTGCGATTCTTTGCAACCCCACGGACTGTAGCTGAGCAGGCTCCTCTGTCCATTGAATTCTCCAGGCAAGAATACTGGAGAATCCTTCTCCAAGGGATCTTTCCATCCCAGGGATCAAATACATGCCTCCTGCATTAGCAGGTGAATTCTTTACTGCTTAGCCACCAGGGAAGCCCAATGTGGATACATGAATGTAACTGGCATGTTACACAAAGTGGAATTATAAAAACAGTAATGAGAAATAGGAAGGAAGACAGTGTTGAGCAGTTTTCTCGGAAAACTACAAATTACCATACCCTGCATTTATGAATAGGGAAAAACTATTAGATTAGAATTCCAACAGGGCAGAGGCAATGGCCAAATTGTCCTTTATCTACTTATAAAATAAACTCTCTGGCTAACTAGGTTTATGTAAAGGACACATCTTGTTTTGGAAAGGAATCCTTTCTATAATCACTTTTTCTCTCAAGGTTTATGGGTTACCTATTTTGTCCTGCCGGATCTTTAACAACAAAGGTACTTGAAGACACATTTTCAACAGGTCTCTTTCAGTTTAGAAGAGATAAGAAGTCACCACCTGGTGGGTCATCCACTTCCGACAGAGAAAGGTGACCCAGATGATGGGCACTGATGCCCTCAGCCTTCTTCACTTCAGTAGGATTTGACTGGCCTTTTTTTGGTTTGTTTCCAATGTAGGTAAATGAGCTCTGCAAATATTAACCAGTGTCAGGCATGCTGTGAGCTTCTTCCTAATGAGGCCCTAAGGATGTGAGCTGGAGGAACTACTTCAGCTAGTCTACAGGCGATACCGAACAGTCAGACTTTTAATTTCACTTAAATGCAAACCAGAGAAGGGTAGCCCTGGAAAGCTTTTTAAATATGAAGAAATAAGCTCAAATCATAGCATCATCTAGTTAATGACACAATAGAGCTTTCATAAACGACCTAAAGCAAATGATTAAGAACATTCCAAACTAACCACACAGCATTAAGAAGGTCTGTTATTTTGAAGTGCCCGTTTGCAGACACATCTGCATTTGTCTTCACAAACAGTAGGCTTTCTGATCCAGGTTCTGGAAGATAGCCTTATGATCTTGGTGCCAAAGCTACTTGCGGATACTGCATTAGAGAAGATCAAACTTCAGCAACACTCTTTTTGTCTACCCTTCAAACTCCAATATCTGGGCCTTCTCTTAAATTAATTTCCTTTTCCTGTATTTATTCTATGCTTTATTATACAATCTCCTCCTTGTAGATTTCAGGCTGGCATTATCTGGTTTGAATTATAAGCACCTAGAATACAAGGATTCTGTTAGTCTAAACAACTCTAAAGAGCATGAGTGCCACATGAGCCTTCAAAATATTTTCAGATAATGATGATGAATCCCTCTAAAATGCTAGTGGGATGAAAAGGGGGAAAAAATATCTTTTCTTTAACTTCTTTTTCAGCAAAATGCTTTCTTTTACATGTCCCCTGATTTGAAAAATATATGTGTGCATGTATATATGTATATCTTTCATCTATCAATCACCTCTCTCTCTCCCTCCCCCCTCTCTCCCCTCTCTCTCTCCCCTCACTGTATCCCTATATCCCCAGGCAGACAAAAGGTGCAGGAAGCCTTGGATCTCCAATTTACAAAATGACAAAAATGGAAGACATGTTTTAAATCATTCATCACAATAAGATTATTCCAATCAAAGAGAAATAATATACTAGAAATTAAACTGTATGATATACATTACAGATTATTTGAGTGGTTTATTATAAAAATAAACATGTATCTTTGCCCATGGGTCAACAATCCTTCTCTACCTATAGTTTCAGAGAAGGATCTCTATGAGGAAATATTCCATAAGTTTGTACCTTTCACTCTGTTTTCTTCAGTGAGTCCCCTGGCACACAATAACACCGTATTCTATGATACAGAATGCACTAGCTGTTATGAGATAGAAGTAATACCCACCAGTAGCAATTGTGATTATGCTTTATTGTTCACATATACACACTTCAGCATGTATAAACTTAAAACTTTCTTCCTAAAATTACTGTCAAAATTAAACATTACAATAATATATGCTTTTCTTTTTAATTAAGAAAGTTCCTATATATATATATATACATATATATATATATATATACATATATTTATACTTCACTTCTCACTCCTATGCATGTAATATTCAGTTTTGAAACCAAAATGATCATTTAACTTATTTATCAAAAAGAAAAATAGTGATGCTGTTTGTTTATTAAACTGCATGCCCTATGTAAAATGTGTTAAAGTGTAAATTGTAAATTAGATTCACAAGTCCCAGTTGCTAATTATTCTGGATGTCCATGAATGGAAACAAGTAGTTAATTCACAATAAATCACTAGTAATGTGCTAACTAGCAAGCCACTAATTCTGTGTATCTCTAAGTATTTACAGCAAGAAAGTGAAAACTGGGGGCATAGATGGGAAAATATTTAAAGATTACTTTTCACCTGCTTCCTGAATGCTTCCTACCTCAAAATGTTACTTCTCTGTCCCCCTACTTTTCTCCTTTAAATTAGAAAAATTATTAGTAGAAGATAGTTAACATGCCATTTTGTTCATTTCCCTTCAAAAAAAGAATTGTGTTCTGTGACATAATTTTAGTGTTAATAATGAAATGCACGGATGGCGATTTATCCTAATCATTTTACAAGAAGATATTTTTGCAAGTCATATTTTTTTAAATCCAGTGTATAAGCAGTACAGATTATTTTTTTTTTAAATAGACCATCTTTTTAGTATAGAGGAAATTGAATGTAATTCCAGATAACTTGTAAATATCCTTCTCTTTCATCATTTATTTACAAAGAGAACACAAGCATAATGACTTTTAAACCTTTCAAGTGCTATTTCAAAGACCTTTTGAGTACACTCAGCTAACATTTGCATTATTTCCTCAATGTAAAATCATATGTACTATAATATGTTATACTAACACATGTTCCCACTACTGTAAGATTGTCATTAAACCGTGTTTACCCCAGAGTTTGGCAAACTTACTTTACCTACAAACATCTTCCAAACACACATATTAATTTAGAGAACTCTTGGCCTGTTGAACAAGTTGGAAGAGATGAACTTAACTCAGTGCTCAATATTGGGCTGATAAAAGCTTCAGAAGCAGTACTGTGATTCCAGCAGGGCCCCTGGACTTGTCCTGTGAATATGATGTGGACTTCCTCCTCTCACTGTTTTGCTGACCCTGTACCACACTCTGGGACTTCTAGTTAAGGATATATTCCAAAGGAAAACAATTCGTTATGTCTCAAAATGCTGAATTCTAAATGGATCTGGAGAAGTTACACATTTTCTCTATTTTACTAAAAATGTGTTTATGCACAGTCAGTCACGTCCAACTCTTTGCGACCCCACAGACTGTAGCCTGCCAGGCTCCTCTGTCCATGGGATTTTCCTGGCAAGAACACTGGGTTGCCATTTCTTCCCCAGGGGATCTTCCCAACCCAGGGATCAAACCAGTGTCTCCTGCATTTAGAGGCAGGTTCTTTACCACTCACCCACCTGGGAGGCCCATACTAAAAATAGCAATCTATTATTCTAAATAACATTTATTTTGTTTCTTATCATCTCCAGCTACTGAGATTTTTATTACACAAACATAATACAAAGCTTACTGTATGTCAGGCATTATTTTCTTAGTGCCTTACAAACAGAAATTCACTTAAGCCCCTGAAAGACTCAATAGGGAAAGCACTCTATCCCTACTATGCAGATGGGCAAACTGAGGCTCAGAGAGATGAAGGGAATCAGTGGAGCTGGGGTGGCAAAGCTCGCAGTCTCTGACTCCTCTCGGTCCTCACCTGCCAGCTGCCTCTCAGGCAAAGCACTGGACTGTTATTTTTTCAGAAAAAAAAAACAAAAAAACAAAAAATGATATTGCTTTTACTGGCATCATCCCTTGTCTGCTTTTTGGTATCATTATGTACTATTTAAAAGATACATTATATAACTTGTTAAGATTCTGGTTGTGTGCTTGTTTTTTTAAATTTGTACAATGTTGTATGGGTTTCTGCCATGCAATAATTCAAATCAGCCATAATTATACAAACATACCCTCTCTCCCAAGCCTCCTGCCTCTCCCCACATCCCATCCCTCCAGGTCATCACAGAGCACCAGAAGTTGCAGCAACTTCTCACCAGCTATCCATCTTGCACCTGGTGGTGTGTGTATATATGTGAGTGAAGTCACTCAGTCGTGTCCGACTCTCTGCGACTCCATGGACTTTAGCCTACCACGCTCCTCTGTCCGTGGGATTTTCCAGGCAAGAGTACTGGAGTGGGCTGCCATTTCCTTCTCTGTGTGTATGTATAGATGTATTATATTATCATACACATATAAATATATATTATTTAAAATATATTTCACCATGTATGTATACTTATATATTTTATATATTACAGATATATGCTGTATATATAATTATATATATGTATGTATATATGTATACATATGTATACATATATGTATATAACTACATATATGTATACATGTATATACATATATATGTATATAATTATATATTTTTATTATACATTATAGATTATATTTTATGTCTAAATCTATGTCTAGATATATATAAGACATTGAACTGACAAGAATAATTGAATCTAAACTTTTAGAATTTAAAACTGTCCCTCCATGCTGAGACTTTAGATTGACTCAGAAGTATACTTATCACTGCTACACTTTATTTTCTATTGTAGAGATTAAAAACAAAGCTAGGTTTTATTATGCTATTTTCCTACAAAAAATGTGTTACTGCCATTTACAAACCATTTGGTACTATTCTTATCATCAAGGTTTATTTGCTTTTTTTAAAATGCATTGCATTGTTTTACTTTTTAAAAAATTCAATAAAACTAATTGCAAGGAAGTGGGGGAAAAGATCAATGACCTGTAATTTATATTTCAATAGAGATACTAAAATAAGCAGGTTTTATTTTTGATTTATTTTAGAGGATGGTTTTTAAAGCCTTCTTTTGACAGCTACTACAACCCTATACTAAAGCTGAAACTGCTTGGAAAAAATCTCACTCTCCCAAAACACCAATAAAATGAGCAAGAAAAATTAACTTCACAGCAGGCCACTTTAATGAGCACAGAAGCAAATCGGACAAGGCAGATAATATGATGCCTTTTGGAATATAATAGAGAATAGAATTAGCAAGTATAAAAGAAGTCCTATCACTGTGTAACTCAAACTCCTAGGGTGGGAGGAAAATCTTACATATCCATGAAATGATGGGCAGGCAAGCATGTGTGTATTAATAGGGACTCATTCTTGAGTATGTATTTATCTGTATGTATGCAAATGTATCCCTATATATTATTCTATGCAGAGTCTAGTATGTATCACCATTGTG
The DNA here is from genome assembly GCF_033118175.1 of Dama dama. Lineage (NCBI taxonomy): Eukaryota > Metazoa > Chordata > Mammalia > Artiodactyla > Cervidae > Dama > Dama dama. The sequence continues at coordinate 33,392,105 of NC_083702.1, forward strand.
AATATCAGAAAATAAACATTATTACTACAACCTGAATTTCTGTGAAAGAGAGTATGTGCAGGTTTGAATGTAACATTTTCCATGCAGACACACCAACTACTTTCCAAACATAAAAGTGAACTTTAGAGGAGCATGAAATGATCCTTATAATGAATGGTAACATAAAAGGAAGGATCTTTCAAGATTAAAAAATTCTTCTCAAATAAATAAAAGTTATTTATTTATTTTTATTTATTTATTTTTGTCTGTTGCACATGGCTTGTGGGATCTTAGTTTCCTGACTATGTACTGAACCCAGGCCCTCACCACTGAACCACCAGGGGATTCCCTAAAAGCCATTTTAAGTATGATATGAGCTTCCCGATGTTTGCTACAGTCTTACTTAAAAAATAAGGCACTGACATAAACTGTACTATTTAAAAATGTATACACCTAAAAGATACATCTTACAGAAAATTATATGGGCATCTAGGTTGCTTCCATATCCTAGCTCTTTTAAACAGTGCTGCAATGAACACTGGGGTACATGTGTCCTAGATATCCATTGGCAGATGAATGGATAAGAAAGCTGTGGTACATGTACACAATGGAATATTACTCAGCTGTTAAAAAGAATGCATTTGTATCAGTTCTAATGAGGTGGATGAAATTGGAGCCTATTATGCAGAGTAAAGTAAGTCAGAAAGAAAAACACCAATATAGTATATTAACACATATATATGGAATTTAGAAAGACGGTAATGATGACCCTATATGCGAGACAGCAAAAGAGACACAGATGTAAAGAATAGATTTTTGGATTCTGTGGGAGAAGGCGAGGATGGGATGATTTGAGAGAATAGCATTGAAACATATATATTACCATATGTGAAATAGATCACCAGTCCAGGTTTGATGCATGAGACAGGGCACTCAGGACTGGTGCACTGGGATGACCCTGAGGGATGGGATGGGGAGGGACATGGGAGGGGGGTTCAGGATGGGGACACATGTACACCCACGGCTGATTCATGTCAATATATGGCAAAAAACACTACAATATTGTAAAGTAACTAGCCTCCAATGAATATAAATTAATTTTATCTTTTATTAATTTTATAAAGATAAATCAATTAATTTACAAAAAAAAGAAAGAAAGAAAGAAAATTCTATGAGATTTGTTTAAGTCTCCAACAAAATTCACTTCAAATACTTATTGTAAGAAACCATCATCAACTCTGAGGCAGACCATAAAGACTCTGAGTTATTTTTTTGTCTTTAAAAATTCAAGATTTTATACTAAATTCTAACTCTAAATCAGTTCTTCAGAATTAGATTTTAATAAGTGATATTTTTAAAATAAACACTTTATACACAATAGTGTTACTTGTGCATTGTCTTCACAGTGTTTCCAACTTGCCAGGCAATGCATGTGATGCTGATATAAACAACATTCATCTGTTCATTCAATATTTATTTTATACCTACTATATGTCCTCACCTAGGCTAAAGGTCCCCTTTCCTGACAAAGGTCCACTTAGTCGAAGCTATGGTTTTTCCAGTAGTCATGTAAGGATGTGAGAGTTGGACCATAAAGAAGGCTGAGCACCAAAGAACTGATGCTTCAAACTGTGGTGCTGAGTAGACTCTTGAGAGTCCCTTGGACTGCAAGGAGATCAAACCCATCAATCCTAAAGGAAATCAACCATAAAGGAAGGCCTAATGCTGAAGCTCCAAAATTTTTGCCACCTGATGTGAAGAACCAACGCATTAGAAAAGACCCTGATGCTGGGAAAGATTGAAGACAGGAGGAGACGGGAATGACAGAGGATGAGATGGTTGGATGGCATCACTGACTCAATGCACATGAGCTTGGGCAAACTCTGGGAGATAGTGAAGGACAGGGTAGCCTGGCATGCTGCAGTCCATGGTTCACAAAGAGTCAGACATGACATAGCAACTGAATAACAAGAAGGCTAAAGAGAGAGAAGAAAAGAGAAATACTAAAAGTATAGGACTTTGGAGTTAGAAAGACCTAGACTATAGTGCCCAATGTGATACTGTATAACTCTACTGTATAGCTTGAGCAAATGATTTCCCTCAAGGACTTTGGGGGTCTTCTAGCCCTTCATCTATACAACTGTCACTATAGGTATAGAATAAGTCATAGATCTGACTGACCTAAGCCACTCTGACCCCTAGAGTCCCGTGGCTACACAAATTCATATGTATTCTGCTGTCCAGAAGACAAACAGACTATGCAACAAGTGTATATTTGCCTGAAGCACCAAGGGTATCCTGGGAGAAAATAAGAACAGAGGCTCATAAACTGAGTCCAAGGACAATGAGTTCATTTCAGAGGAGAGTGTCACATCTAAGTACAGTGGTTTATATGGCTTAAGATTGTTTTCTGACCCCAAAATTTCTCTCACAGACTCATGTCAGAGTCCCAGGGAAAGGGAAAGACAAATATGAAATAAAAGGGTTGTTTCACAAAATTCATGGGTAACACTAAAAACACAAGCCAGCTCTCCGTTGCCACCCAAGAAATAGCAGGCAGACCCAGTGCAAGGGAACTTGTGCCCTTTTGCAAGGAGATCATAGGGTGAAAGGCGACATTTCTGCTGTAGTCAAAGAGGAGAAACAAGGCAAGTGCCACACACAGCCAGGAGCCATATTTGGGGGCACGTGTGAGACACATTCTTGGGTAGGAAAAAGCCAGAAGAAAGGATGGGAGTTGATCTGCGTTCCCAGGAAGGGAAAGTATTGTTTTTCTTCAACCTTCAGACATACACGGTGACAGGAGATGCAGCCTTAAAACTTGCTCTTGGGACCTGTCATATGCAGTTTTTCTGAGTCCACAGCAAACCCCATCTCCCCACACGTGTACACAAGTACTGAATATCAGCAATACAATTTGAAAATTTGAAAATCAATGGAGATCTATACTACTTTAGAAAAAAATGATTTATACTCTCTAGCTAGTGTTTAACCAAAATATCTGTATGAGTTTTTCATACATAAATTATCAAGCACATATGAATACATATGGCACAAAATACTCCTCCCAATTATCAAAAATAATGGAATTTGGCTTTCAATCTTGAAGTTAATCTATTAGCCAGAGAGACGCTCGGCATTCACAGGACACAGCATATTGAGATATCACTAATGAGAAGGCTTTGCCAAGGCCCTGCACCTTCTTTACTTCACATGCACTCATGGAGAATTTAGGGATAATCACTCCTCCATTTGGGGCTTCCCGGGTGGCACTAGTGGTAAAGAATCCATCTGCTAAGGCAGGAGACACAAGAGATGCAAGTTTGATCCCTGGGTCGGGAAGATCCCCCTGGAGTAGGGAATGGCAACCCACTCCAGTATCCGTGCCTGGGAAATCCCATGGACAGAGAAGTTGGGCAGGCTACCGTCCATGGGGCTGCAAAGAGTCAGACATGACTGAGCACATACACCCCTCCCCCTAAGCCACCAAAACAAAGAAATGTGGCTTGGCAAATAGCTATCCTTTTCAGCTCTTTTCGGTCTACTGGAATTCCAGAATACAGTGGTTATTAGTAAGTCTGGTTATGAAATTAGGGTACCTTAGGAGTAGGACGAAAATCAATCAGTTTATTCTCCATATATTTTACCTGTAAGCCTTTTCCTCTGCCCCCAAAACAAATTTTTGAGCAATTTCTAGCCCTAGTTTTAGGGTTTTTTTCTTTTTTTTTTTTTAATTTTAAGTCAGCCAATAGCTTCTAAGGCTACTTGATTGGTCTTTGCTCAGCATTTTATGATGCAATGTAGTAAAACAAGTAAGACCCAAAACTTGCCTTCAAACAGTGTCTCTGGGGACAGAACCATATAATGCACCAACACTACATGATTACTGGTAGACTGTATAAGAAGTTAGGGCTTCTCGGGTGGCTCCATGGTAAAGAATCCTCCTGCCAATGCAGGAGATTCAAGAGATGCAGAGGGTTCAATCCCTGGGTTGGGAAGATCCCCTGGAGTAAGAAATATCAACCCACTCCAGTATTCTTGCCTGGAAAATCCCATGGACAGAGTACAGCCCATGAGGTTGCAAAGAGTGAGACATGACAGAGCATGCATGCACACATATATAAGGAGATATCCCTGACAGGTTGTGACTGAGGGGGAAAGCTTCCATTTTTACAGAGAAAGAGGTATTTAAGGAGAGTCTCAAAGTTAGGGTTGGTGTTTATGATATCTACTAGAGAGAAATAAGAGAATGTGGATAGATAGGGAAGAATATGAAAAGATGGCATTTTGAGGAATGACAATAACTCATGTGGCTTGAAAACTACATGTGTGTGTATGCATGTGCACACATGTGTGTGCAAGCAGGCTTGGAGGTTGGAGTAGGAACAAATTCTCGGCCCCAAACATGCTTTGTATCCTTGTCTAACTTGGATTTCATACATCCTGGAGAATCATAGAAGGATTCAAGCAGACTAGGATCATGGTAGTATTTCCTCTGAGAAAGATTCTGTGTGGAATGGAGGAAGTGAAGGAGGGAAGCCAGTGAGGAGGGAAGTTCACAGAAATAGACAGCAGGGTCTCTCTTGGCAGGAGAGAGAAAAACATCTGAGGGAAAAGCAGAGAGATGCAGGGAAATTACTGTCCCTACTGTGAAGAGAATGCGAGATTTTAAATATCAGAAGTTTCAATTCAAATATGTCAGAAAGACTCACACAGGTCCAACAAAGTATAGTTCCTTTTGCTTTGAAAGGGCAGTTTTCTCAAGTTGCAGGGAACAGGGCTCCTAAATCTTTTTTATTACACCCTCAAGAGGACTTTATTAAAAGCACCCTAGGAATCTTTTCATAAAAATTAGGTGCTTCCCTTTGAAGTCTTATTTTCTATTTTAATTTCCAAGAGCAGAAATTCCCAGAAACTAAATATGAGGTTCACTGGAATGAGAGGGAGGAAAAAAATAAAACAGAGAAAGTGGGACTGTGAGGTCGAAGCCCCCAAAGGGCCTGGTTCCTGGTATCCTCAGGCCTTTCCTCTTCTCTCACCTCATCCAATGGGATTGGACCCGTCACAACATCCCACTTCTCACACACATGTGGACACTTGAGTTTTGAGCCATAAATCTTGCAAAAGTCTGTCAACTGACAGGCTAATAACATGAAAGGAGTATCTGCAAACAAGATGGTTTCGAGCCATTGCTCCTGACCCTGAACAAATCAGGGCCCAGTTCCCTTTGCAGTTTAGAGCTTCTCCTTTAATCACTTAAGTGGGCAGACTGACGTGACACTTAAGAAATAAACCAAGAGGTCTCTGTGTTCCAGCTATCTGCGGGTCTCATTTACTCTTTCCCTAAAAAATTAAGTCCAGCTTGTCATATTTGGAGACTAAATCAATGCCTGAATGAGGGGCAGCTGATAAAACGGTCTTTTCTGCCCTGTGTTCATTATGCACAAGGAATGCAACCTTTTCCAGCCTTCTACCTGGTAATCATTGAGGAGTATTCGAATAACAACACACTGGGGTTAAGGGCTAAGGCAGCGGTTATCAATCTTGGTCGCACAGGAGAAAAATCACCTGTGGATTGTGGTGGTGGGGAGAGAGTTACTTTAATATTTTAATAGAGATGCTGAGGCTGTACATCAAACCTAATAAATCAGAATTTCTGGGTGTGAGATCCAGGCATTTTTATAAATATCCACTGTGAATTCTGATGTTCAGTCATATTTAAGAATAGGATTGTATCAGTTACATACTCCCAGTTTCTACAAGCTGTGGAAATGATGGATCCGTAAAGCAAAGTTTCAGTAGGAAAGCAGCTTTTTAAGAGCCACTAACACCTACAGAATCAGAATCTTGCGCAGTGGGACCCAGAAATCCAAGTTTTGACACAATTCTTAGATGACTTTTAGACTCACCCAACTTTAGAGGACCACTCAGAAAGAATTACAAAAAGCTGCTTTTTTTTCCCCCCCATGTCAATTCTAGCAGATATGATCATCACTTGGAGAGTTCCAAGGAGCCTGGGGGAAAATCACTGGGACCATGCCAAATTACTACTCCAGGTATTAGTAAGGAAAAAGAATGGGGAAAAAACACAAAATGAGAAAGAAATATAAACAAGTTTCCTGCCTTAGAAGACACAGCTCAGTGAGAAAATAATAACCAAGCAACCAACTAGTGATTAGAGATTAACAGAAAGCAAGGTGCAGAAATGCTAAGGGGATGCATAGAGCCAGCTTTTTTTGACTAGCTGTACTTCTGGAATTACTTGCATAGAGAACTAAGAGCTTTTTGATTACAAAACATTCCTTGGTTAACCCTACCTGAAGGTCCAAAAACATGGTCCATAGTTGTCCAAAAACTAGAGAGAGGATGCAAATATCCTCAACTTTTACAACCATATTTAGAACTATACCTTAAACCCTTTACATTTTGTCTTCTCGGCATCCCTTTTGTTTAGTTCTCTAGTATCTTTTATGTAATAGGAAGGGTTTCCAGCAGTTTTCCAAGTAGTACTTTCAATTAAACATGATGATTAGGTGATATCTAACTTTGGAACTCCAGAAAGGAGAAAAACAACCCCAATGCAAAATAAAATTAGGACATATCAAAAAAAGCACAGTCATGATTTGGGTTGACAGTATTTCCTTGGAAGCAGTACTCTGTTCTTGAAAGCTCTGTTTCCACCATGGTGTATAAGCCATCAATTTTCTTCACAGAAAGCACAGAAAGTTCACTGGAGGCAAAGGTCATAGTCTTTTGCATCTATGGACTATGTAGTCATATACAGTTTCCTATATGCCCCACCCATACACCCTCTGTTTGTCCTTAGTGGGCACGATACATGCACCAAGATCCCTGGGGCCATCATGACAAGGGCCAATTACCTAAGAACCATAAGAAACAAAATAATGTAGGAATGAGTGTATTAACATTATCTGCTGCCTATACTAACAAAATTTAAAATATTTTCCCTGGAGAGGACTCCTCTGATGTCACAGATCATATTACTACAGATGTCTGGTTTCTCATCTTGGACACCCTGTCCTAGGCAATGACCCCTCTATCATATAACTAGCTGCTTTTTTTTTTCCCCACAGGTAATGTCTGCCAGGTCCCATTAAAAACAATCCCATTGAGATTCCTCAGACAGACAAAAACTGTTTTCCTTTCTTTAAAAAAAAAAAAAAAAACTCACAAAAAATATTAATGGAGAATAAATTTACTGTGGAGAAAACACGCATGATTAAATTTTTAAAGATGAGTGAGAAAAACTTACTAAAGACTAAGTTTTAAATATTATATAAACATATAGTAGTTTGTGTTACACTAAATCACTGGCCAAGTATTAGGGCCTCCCACAGACTGCCAGGGTTTAAGGAGACCCCTGATATGAGCACGGCTTCCCTTGTGGCTCAGTTGGTAAAGAATCAGCCTGCAATGCGGGAGACCTGGATTCAATCCCTGGGTTGGGAACATCCCCTAGAGAAGAGAAAGGCTACCCACTCCAGTATTCTGGCCTAGAGAATTCCATGGACTGTACAGTCTATGGGGTTGCCAAGAGTCAGACACGACTAAGCTTCTGATATGAGTAAGTTTCATACCAAGTGAGCAGACAGCTAGTGCAAATGAGTGTAGGGCTCATAGACTATAGAAAGTTTGAATTAAAATGAAAAGGGTCCATTGTCATATCCAAGGTCATCACTGCAGTGAGAGGTCTCTTCCTGTTCCCTGGTATTACTGTGTGTACTGTACTGGAGTGGGGAAGACAGAGAGACCAAGAAAATCTTGGACTTAAATGTTCTACATTTCTCATATTTTCAATTTGCCCATTCCTCCTAATACCCCTAAAAGTCCATTTTTCCTGGTATCTGGATTTGAAGCTTCAGACTTTGGACAAACAGCTAGTTTCTGATGATTTCTTGTCAGTTAGCAGACCAAATGATCTCTTCTAGATGTGATAATTTACAGTAGGTGTCTCTAGTGGTAAAGAATCTGCCTGCCAATGCAGCAGATATAAGGCCTTGGTTCCATGCCTGGGTGGGGAAGATCCCTTGGAGGAGGGTATGGTACTCTATTCTAGTGTTCTTGCCTGGAGAACCCCATGGACAGAGAAGCCTGGTGGACCACATCCACAGGGTCACAAAGAGTCAGGCATGATTGAAGTGACTTGGGCTTCCTGGGTGGCTCACTGGTAAAGAATTCGCCTGCGTTGCAGAAGACGCACGAGAGGCCATGGGTTTGATCTCTGGGTTGGGAAGATTCCCTGCAGGAGGGCATGGCAACCCACTCCAGCATTCTTGCCTGGAGAATCCCATGGACAGAGGAGCCTGGCAGGCTACAGTCCATGGGGTCGCAGAGAGTCAGCCATGACTGAAGTAACTGAACACACATGCACACACACTTTATTTAAAACATCCCAGTCAAGCTTTATTTTTATCAATTTTGTTTAGATTGGGTAACTGGGTTGAATAAGCATAGAGCACTTCTTTATCTAGACCTGGGTTGTGTTTGAAGTGCATCTTAGACCAAGGTAATGATGAATAAAGACTAACATTTATTGGGCCTTTCTGTGGGTGGAGAGTATGATATTTATTTTTCTCACTAACATTATTAGGAAGGTATTATTATTATCCCATTTTTTTAGCTGAGGAAAGTGAGGTAAACCTAGAGGTTAAGTAAGTTGCTTAAGCTCCCATAACTGGCTAATAAATGTTGTCGCTTGACTTCAAATACAGGCAATCTGATTCTAAAAACCTCTCTGAACCTTGCACTATTGTGCCTTTCTAGAGAGCACACTCAGAAAAAGCATCATAAAAACCCTAGAAAAATACAAATGTGGTATTTTGTCATTCACTGTGATACTTTATGGTTATTTCCTGAACAGAAGATCATGGGGACAGTGAGTGTCAGGATAATCTTGAAATAAAATTCAAGGTTTCTGTCTCCAGAATATTCTCTTCCACAGGTTCTAGTTGGGATTTACAGCCAGGTCACTATTTCTGTATTTAATGATTGTTTCTATATTAAAGGAATGACTGTACTTATCTCCCTCCCCCATAAGTATACTCTGTGGCGTTTACTTAAGATATTATTCATATAGACAATGGTGTACAATTGTAGCTGGAGGGCGAAACAATAGGTCCTATTTTCATTATTCTCTCGGGACAATAAAATTAATAACACTCAGCAGGTCACCAGACTCTTGTCAAACCAGTCATTGAGTCTTTCTTGTTCAAAAGGTACACTGCTATAATTGACCCAAGACTATGTTTTAATTTGCGTGTCCCAATGGGATCCCTGCCAGAGCATCAAATTAAAACCAATCCTAAATAGCATTTGCCATTTGTTTCAAGGATGAATGCAGCACTTCAATTTTACAAATGGTACATAGTTGCCACCAGACTCCAGGGCATCTAGACAGGGTGATAAAACTGACCACTACCTTGAAAATCCTTGGTAATCAGGCAACAGCATTAACTGGCTATGGTTCAGAGTCATGGTAACAAACTTTCTTTATGGAAGTTTCAGTTTTGAATACCCAGCATCACATCACCTTCAGACCCAGAGTCAAGCTAGTTATCAATTTGGAAAGTATGACCACCTTAGATGTAGTTCCAAAACAAGAGCTTGATTTTTTTTTTTTTTTAATTTAAGCACTTAAATATCTATTTCTACTCACCTTCTTTTGCTCTTCTTTGGTCAAAATATCAAGAAATGAGGAGTTACTGGGGAAAGGATATTGTATTGAAGGAGTACCAGATGCAAAGGCATAGAGAGGTAATTTGAAGGAATGAATTGGGCGAGTGGTCTGCAGTGAAATCTTCAGCAAATGCCCCTTAGAAGTGGTGTGCTAAAGTCACTTCAGTCGTGTCCGACTCTTTGTGAATCTATGGACTGTACTCCACCAGGCTCCTTTGTCCATGGGATTTCCCAGGCAAGAATACTGGAGTGGGTTGCCATTTCCTTCTCCATATTATACAATACGAAACCTATAACACAGGTTTAGTTATTCCTATTTTATAGATGGGGAAACTATGAGAGAGATCAAGTAATATTCTAAGACCGTTGAGCTAGCATTTACATCTAGATCTGCCTAACTTCAAAAGTGGTGGTTTCCTCACTACACCCATCATTTACAGGCCCAAACAGAAACAGAATTTGATGACAGTCTCAGAGTATATAACTTTTTGAAATGAAATTTAATAGAAATCAATATAAAACATCTCCAGGGAAAAAATGACTTAGAGAAGTGGTTTGTTAACATATAAATGGTATCAGAGTACTGCTTAAAGCTAATTCAGATCTTCAAATGGTATCAAGGAATCTAAAACATACGTAATGCAAGTTATTTAAGCTGTGAGCTAAATAAACATTTAAACTTAGAGAGGACTCTTTATGTAACTGAATGGTATCTAGAAAAACAAAATACAAAGGAGCCAAAAGAAGAGAACTATTTATTTTTCAACACTTCCCACAGAAAAGAGGCCCTGATAAGTTACCATTGATAGTTGGCTGAGTAGTCTGGTCTATTTAGTGAGTTAATAAGTTAAATCTTCTAAGAAAGAAGAGGGCATATAAGGCCTCAGAGCCCAGTGACTTCAGTTAAAACCATCTTACTGACTCCCTCCTCCAGCCGAGTTCATGAAACAGTCTTTAGAAACATATTAATAAGTGGCCCAAGGAAGTCTTTCTACTAAGGAAATGTATAGTTATCAAATGTCTCAAATTAACTGTATGCATCAATTTCTAGTAAATTTGGCTATTAGGAATTAGTCCTTGGAATCCAATCATTCCTAGAAGAGCCATTGCAAGTGAGTCTCTAAATCTTAAGCTGAAGGACCTGTGGGCTTCCCAAACAGCACGAGTAGTAAAGAACCCACCTGTCAATGAAAGTAGACAACATAAGAGACAGAGATTTGATCTGTGAGCCGGAAAGATCCCCCTGGAGGAAGGCATGGCAATCCACTTCAGTATTCCTGCATGGAGAATCCCATGGACAGAGGAGCCTGGCAGGCTGCAGTTCATAGGGTCACACAGAGTCAGACAGGACTGAAGCAACTCAGCATGCATGCACAAGGACCTGTAGTGACTATAGACCTTTCAACATCCCAAATGGCCCAGTCTGGAAGAAGGCAATCCCTCAACAAAAATGGGGCATGCATGAGGCCCTTTTATGCCTGGCATTTCTGTGCCACTCTAATCTGTTCTCTCAGTTAACATTCCTTCGGGTTTCTTCATCCTTCCCTTCATCCAGAATTTTATGGAGCATAAATTCAAGCTTCATAGAAGTTAAAGCAATGCTTATGCTAAAATTATAAAATTTCCTTCATATATATTTCAAATTGCATGGTTATACATGCATCATACTTCAGTGCCACAGCATCCATGCCTTTTCTTACAAGAATTTCAATTATTTTAACATAGCAGAAAGAGGAGAAAGTTTGTTGTTAAAGTAACTATATACCATTCTACTCAGCTCACTCATGGTCCAGGGAAAGCATGACATGGGAGATGTGATTTGGCCACTTTCTAGGCCTTGAATCTCCTGTGTCTCCCATGGTGTGAGCATCCCACATTAAGGCAATATCAGTGTTTCAAGAGAAGTATTTTCATGTTGCATAGGTTCTCATGCCAAACTGTCTACTTCCCCTGCTCCTCACCTGCAGAGGCAGCAGAATGTTCTGAAGTTGAGGCTGCACCTCGCTGAGGAATGGTGTATTGGTCTCAGTGACAGGACTTATTGGGGCTTGTCAAGGATTCATGATACCAGATATTCACCCTAAACATTGATTCTATGACTTGACTCCTCTGTTTGGGTTTGGTTCTACTGAAATGCAAATTAGATAGTGCCTAGTCAATTATTGTTCCATTCTCTATGCTTGGGGGTTTAATCATCTTACCCTACTGCTCAGGATTCTGTCACTCAATCCCACCTCTATTTTCATTCACCAAGGATAACCAGGGCAAAATGAATACAGCTAAATTAATCACAGAGTAATAAATTATACCTTACTAATAATATACCAAAATATCAGGTGTAAATTCTTTTTACTCATTTACACTGTTCTAGTGTATAAATTTGGAGAAGGCAATGGCACCCCACTCCAGTACTCTTGCCTGGAAAATCCCATGGACGGAGGAGCCTGGTAGGCTGCAGTCCACGGGGTTGCAAAGAGTCAGACATGACTGAGCGGCTTCACTTTCACTTTTCACCTTTATGCATTGGAGAAGGAAATGGCACCCCACTCCAGTGTTCTTGCCTGGAGAATCCCAGGGATGGGGTCGCACAGAGTCGGACACGACTGAAGTGACTTAGCAGTAGCAGTGTATAAATCTCTATTTACTTCATAATCATGAGCAAGGTACGCAAGACATTTAAGATCCCCATGCTTCAATTTCCTCTTTTGTAAATGAGATCACTATATGGCTGTCTTATAGAGCTGTTATGACAAGTGAATGATATACCATAAGGGAAGAACCTAGAATACTGCCTGACACATAGTAAGCAATTAAAAATATTAATGTTATTATTATATTTTTGCAATGTACTGAATATTGTTCTAGGTTCTGGGAGGCAACAATGAGTAAGCTTTCACCCTTAGAGAGCCAAAAGTTCAGTGGGAAAGAAAAATAAAATGAACAATAATAATTCAAAATAGCTTTCTATATATATATACCTCTTAGAATTTGGTCTATATTTGCCAAATGGGTATGCTTACAACCTCCTTAGTTTTCACCTCCATGTATGTAAAATGTAAAATAAATCCAACTTTTTATTCTTTTGTAGAGCCAGATTTGTTTTCTGTAAAGTACCTTCTACTTAGAATTTTTAAATTAGAAAAGCACAATAGATTTTGCACTCAAATAATCTTCTTTGGTGCCTAACTTCATGGCAAATAGATGGGGAAACAATGGAAACTGTGATAGACTTTATTTTGGGGGGCTCCAAAATCACTGCAGATGGTGATTGAAGCCATGAAATTAAAAGATGCTTGCTCCTTGGAAGAAAAACTATGATCAAACTAGACAGTATATTAAAAAGCAGAGGCATTACTTTGCTGACAACGGTCCATCTAGCCAAAGCTGTGGGTTTTCTAGTAGTCATGTATGGATGTGAGAGATGGACCATAAAGAAAGTTGAGTGCCAAAGAATTGATGATTTTGAACTGTGGTGTTGGAGAAGGCTCTTGAGAATCCCTTGAACTGCAAGGAGATCAAATCCGTCAATCCTAAAGGAAATCAGTCTTGAATATAAATTGGAAGGACTGATGCTGAAGCTGAAACTCCAATACTTTGGCCATGCAAAGAACTGACTCATTTGAAAAGACCCTGATGCTGGGAAAGACTGAAGGCAGGAGGAGAAGAGGACTACAGAGGATGAGATGGTTGGATGGCATCACCGACTCGATGGACATGAGTTTGAGCAAGTTCTGGGAACTGATGATGGACAGGGAAGCCTGGCATGCTACAGTCCATGGGGTCACCAAGAGTTGGACACGACTGAGCAGCTGAACTTAACTGGACCTTCTTTGAATATTGTCCCTCAAATATTTAAAGATAATAGCTATAAGTCAAGGAGATTTCAGGGCATGAGAAGTGAAAACGACAAGGAACAAATCCTTTCCTAAAGAACAAAAATGCATTTGTGGACCATAACAAAGTGAACCAAAAAGACAAGGTATATAATTTAAAGGGATAGGTCTTCTTCAAATACCCCAAGTCAAGGAAGCCCATTCGCAGCTTTGGGCTTACTTAATACCATTAAGCGAGAACACTTAACTATCTTCAAGAAGGACCAAGAGCATAAATCAGGCATCACGCCACATATTTCAAGATCAAAGCTGTATAGCAAAATGATTTGTGGGAGCAACTAAACAGTTCAAATATATTGTAGCTCTTTTCAGAGAATACTTAAGCATATTAGTTGTCCAAATTAGGGCTTTGTTGTTGATGATGGAGAGAAAAGGAAAAACATATGCTATTGAGATTATTTTATTCTCACCTACAGGATACTTTCAATGAAGGTAAAACTTTCTCAATACATATTAATGACAGATCATTTGATATAGATATAATTCACTGGGAAACTTCTAAATGAATGATTAGGAAAAAAATCCAAATTTCCAAATGATAATTCTTATGAAGGTAGTGCCACATTCACCAGCATCATAACTTACATCATTATGATATTTCCTCCACAAAGAAGCTAAGATCCATATTCTAGCATCAAAATGCAAGACAACTCTGTTTGCTATTGGTATTCATTTTCTGGAAGATTATGTATTTCTTTTGGGCCATACTTAGGCTATATTTTTTATGTTCCAATATACTACTCTACTACTGAAAAAGTATTTTGACTCCTAATTTTCTTTCTATTTCATGAAGAGCTAACATTACCCAAAATTTTAAAATGTATTGAAAACAGTATGCATGAACTTTCTTGCATTCAATAAATGACTGCAAAGACCTCCCCATCTTTCCCCAGAGCTAAATTTATTTTGCATTTGCTACTGTGAAATCAGTGCACTACAAGGGACAGAATTAAGCTGTCCCCACGTGTAATGTGTCTGAGTCCAAGTTTCTTCATCTATGTGCTCACTAGACAGTAAGCATCCAGTAAGTCATTTTAAATATATAGTTTATGAATTATTTCAGGCATAACACAACATATTAGAAAATATTCCATATGTGAAGTATTAGGAAAAAACCCAAATTTCCAAATAATTCTAACCAAAAACACTACACATTTTTCATTGATTTGATTGAGTTTTTCTATAGCACATAAGAACTTTCGATCCCTGAGTCAACATGGTTTGAGCACAGAATCTGGAGTCAAACTGCAAGGGTCTGAATCCTGACTCTACTATTTTCTAGGTACATGAAGTTGGCGGGTAGTTTTAATTTCTGTGCTTCAGTTTATTCATCTGCAAAATGTAGACAGCAATAGTACTTATTGCAATGTTTTTTTGTGTGACAATTAAACAAGTTAATGTATTAAAGCACTCAAAAGAGTGCCTGGCACAGTTTTGACTCCTTAGGTGAATGTTGTTTTATTTACTCACAATATATAATTTCACATTCTTTGTATCGCCCTGGTTCAAAAGATTTATTTAAATCTGGGAATTAGAAAAATGACTTGACTTTGATTTCCAGCAGGGCTTTTAAAGGTAAGATGAAAAAATTACAGGATAGCTAAATAGACAATAAATAGATAAATAGATAATAAAGAGCTATATAGATTTATAGCTAATCAAATGACATCTAGCAATGACCACGTCAGTGGAAAATGGACACTGATCTTTATTAAAACAAGAGCTCTAATTTTAAGTTTGACTTATTTGATAGTATTATCAACAACAAAACTGAAGTTGTGAAAAAGTTTATGCAAATATGTACAAAACAAGAAATAACTTAGTCGAAGCAAAATCCTCTATGACCCACCTTCTAGAGTAACAGAAATAAAAACAAAAGTAAACAAGTGGGACCTGTTTAAGCTTAAAAGGTTTTGCACAGCAAAGGAAACTATAAGCAAGAGGAAAAGACAACCCTCAGAATGGGAGAAAATAATAGCAAATGAAACAACTGACAAAGGATTAATTTCTAAAATACACAAGCAGCTCATACAATTCAATACCAGAAAAACAAACAACCCAATCAAAAAGTGGGAAAAATACCTAAACAGACATTTCTCCAAAGACATACAGATCGCTAACAAACACATGAAGGGATGCTCAACATCGCTCATTATTAGAGAAATGCAAATCAAAACTACAATGAGATATCACCTCACACCAGTCAGAATGGCCATCATCAAAAAGTCTACAAACAATAAATGCTGGAGAGGGTATGGAGAAAAGGAAATACTCTTGCACTGTTGGCGGGAATGTAAATTGATACAGCCACTATGGAAGACAGTATGGAGATTCCTTAAAAAACTAGGAATAAAACCACCATATGACCTAGCAATGCTACTCCTAGGCATAAACCCTGAGGAAACCAGAACTGATAGACACATGTATCCTATTGTTCATTGCAGCACTGTTTACAATAGCTGGAACATGGAAGCACTCTAGGTGTCCATCAGCAGATGAATGGATAAAGAAGTTGTGGTACATATATACAATGGAATATTACTCAGCCATAAAAAGGAACACATTTGAGTCAGTTCTAATGAGGTGGATGAACCTAGAACCTATTATACAGAGTGAAGTGAGTCAGAAAGAAAGATAAATATCATATTCTAACACATATATATGGAATCCAGAAAAATGGTACTGGAGAATTTATTTACAGGGCAGCAATGGAGAAACAGACATAGAGAATAGGCCTTTGGACATAGGGAGAGGGGAGGAGAGGGTGAGATGTATGGGAAGATTAACATGGAAACTTACATTACCATGTGTAAAATAGAGAGCCAAGGGGAATTTGCTGGATGGCTCAGGAAACTCAAACAGGGGCTCTGTATCAACCTAGAGGGGTGGGATGGGAGGGAGATGGGAGGGAGGTTCTGAAGGGAGGGGATATATGTATACCTATGGCTGATTCATGCTGAGGTTTGACAGAAAACAACAAAATTCTGTAAAGTGATTATCCTTCAATAAAAAAAATGAATTAAAAAAAAAAGAAAGAACTATTACATTAGATAACAGAATCATTATTCAAGAAGATTTCAACAGGGCTTCCCTGATGGCTCAATGGTAAAGAATCCACCTGCCAATGCAGGGGACATGGGTTCTATTCCCAATCTGAAAAGACCCCACATGCCAAGGGGCAACCAAGCCCATACACCACAAGTACTGAACCTGTTCTCTAGAGCCCTGGAGCCCCGGCTGCTGAGCCCATGTGCTGCAACTGGTGTGCCCAAGAGCCGGTGCTCTGCAGCAAGAGAAGCCATTGCAATGAGAAGCCCACACACCACAATTAGAGAGTTCAGTTCAGTTCAGTTCAGTCGCTCAGTCGTGTCCGATTCTTTGCAACCCCATGAATCGCAGCACGCCAGGCCTCCCTATCCACCACAAACTCCCGGAATTTACTCAAACTCATGCCCATCAAGTTGGTGATGCCATCCATCCATCTCATCCTCTGTCCCCCCCTTCTCCTCCTGCCCCCAATCCCTCCCAGCATCAGGGTCTTTTCCAATGAGTCAACTCTTCACATGAGGTGGCCAAAGTATTGGAGTTTCAGCTTCAGCATCAGTCCTTCCAATGAACACCCAGGACTGCAATTAGAGAGTAGCCCTCTGCTAACGGCAGCTAGAAAAAAAGCCCATACAGCCGTGAAGACCCAGCTCAGCCAAAAAAAAAAAAAAACTACTAAAATAAATAAATATTTCAACAAAACAGTTAAATTTAATGTTGATAATCCTAAAGTAGCCTAGATAAGCTCAAACAATCCACAGCTCAAGTATGGGCTATATCACTTTCAAAACATCTCATGTAATTTTGAGCTGAGTGAATTACAATAGTCACCCTGAATACTTAATGGCCTCACTATTATTGAACTGGATGGAATACACGGGGTGTTCTGACTCAGTGCTACAGCTGAAGAAATAAAGGGGCCTCAGGATGGCATACAGAATGAGGCAGAGTCTGGGTGATACGTTATGTGGCTGAAGAATGTACAACAGAAATATTTCAAACAACTGTCTTCAACTACTTGAAGGATTATCACAGAAGAGGATTTATACTTACTCTACTCAGGTCCACAAGGCAAAATTAAGTAGAATTATAGGAAGTGAGCTTTTTGGCTCGAAAAAATAGCTTCTCACACATAAAGCTGTTTAATGGACTGCTTCATGTGGCACAGAGTTTCCTGTTTCTGGAAATCTTCGAGAAATATATAATGATCTATTGATTCATTCGGTCAATCAACAAGCACTTATTGTCTTACTACATTTTGCAAAGTAGTATATTAGATCTGATGGATATAATAGTGAAAGAAGGACACCAGCATTTAGAAAGTGTCCACTGCAACCCTTATAGTCTACTAAACACTTTCCCCTATACAGGTATTATATTGCTATCTTTATCGCAAAGCCTCCTCTATACTATAGGCACACAGACCTTTATAGAATAAAAATATGCTCATGAAATGCCCTCCTTAAAATATATAATAACTTTCCATTGCTCCTACAATAGATAAGATTTAACATGACCTAAAGGACTCTGGGTCCCACCTAATTGTAACCTCGGCTTCTCTCCAGTCATGCCACCGTTCTCAGGCCCTTCAACAAGGCATATAGAGTTTTTAACCTACATACACTCAGCTCAGAGTTTTTGCACATTTTGTTTATTGAACCTGGTGGCATTCTTCTCTCCCTTCCTTACTCGGTTCACTCCCACTTTCCTTCCGAACTAAGTTCAAATGCTGCATTGTGAGGAAGGAAGTTAGGAAACACAGTCTAACCCCCACAAGTATGTAAAATCTATTATTATGTCCATTAGTACCATGCACGTCCCCTTCAAAGCATTTACCATTGTATAATTTTATATTTGTTGTTGCTATTTATCTGATATATGCTTCCCCCACTTGCTTGAAACTTCCAGAAAGGCAGAGTCTGTGTGTTTAACTTTGTTTTAGGAGGCAATAAAGCATATCGACTTGAGAACAGATTCTGCAATCAGAACTCCTGGGTTTGAATCCCTGTTTTGCAGCTTACTAGCCATGTGACCTTCACAAATGCTTAACTGCTTGGCACCCAAATTTCTTCGTTCATAAATGGTAGTTAGGAATAGAACCTGTTGTCACAATTAAGTGAGTTCACACATGAAAAGTACTTAGTACACAGATATCATATAATAAATATTTCCCATTATTAATATCATTTGTTGTTGTATCTCAGGGTTCCGCTCAAGGCCTAACACATATGAAGCAATTACTTGTATATGTTGAATAAATGAATAAGTGATGAAACTGAGATGGAGAAGTCGTAAGAGCTAAATCTTGCCTTCATACCCAGGACTGTCACAGTTCAAAGAGTATGTGCTTCTTGTTATATTATTACTTCCCATTAGAAGACACAACAGGGGAAACAACAATATGCTCTAGGAGCACAGAGAAAGGAGTAATTGATTTGACTGAGAGGATGAGGGACGTGGAACTCAACTCACTTTTAAAGAATCATTGGGAGACTGCCAAGAAGAAACAAAAGTAAAAGGTAGTCTTGGCAAAAGAAAGAATACTGGCAAAGAGGTGAAAATAGCAAAATACTCAGGAAATCAAGAACAGTATAAGCTGAGTGAATGTAGGTTAAATCATGACTAAATTAAAGGAGAACCAAACAGAAATGCTAAGAAATATAAACTTTAATCTGAAGAAAACTGAAACCATTAAAGACTCTCTTCAAGTCACAATCTTATGAATCGTTCATTTTTTTGCTTTTGCTTTTTAACTTACTATGGAAAGATTAGAGAGTTCACTGGACACAAGCAATCATTTCAACTAACATTAAAATAGTCCCAGCAATTTAGGATGAGAGTGTTGACTCTAGGAATGGAAATGGGAATAGAAAGCAGGAAAGAAAAAGCGAGACCAATTGCTCCAAAACAAGGAGTTTGACACATTAACTCTGGTATATTCATGTAGTTGAATACAGAACACTATGCAGTCATTAAAGTGATATATGAAGAATATTCAACTACATGAAAAGATGTTCATACCATTAAATGTGCAAGTAGGCTCTAAAAACATTACAGTATAAAACATTTTCTATAAAAATATTAATATACTCTATATATCTTTATTATACAAATTTATTTTTAAAATAAGAGACTGTTTGCCAAAATCTTACTGATCATCATCTTTGGATAGCAGAATGAGAGCTGTATTTTCAACATTTTTTTCTTCTTTCTGATCTTTTTTCCTAGCATTTCTCCAATGACCATGGCATGCATTTGTAAAAACAAATGGTAAACCATATTGATAAAAAGTAAAAAGCACAGGAAAACTCCCAACAGTAACCTGGGAATCAGAAGCATCAAAACTTGGAAGCAGTTAGATAGGATCACTGTAGAGAAGGAGAAGATGGAGAAAAAGGATTTTGAATTGTCTCAACATAATCAGGAGCCCAGGACACTGAGATAGTGTGATCAATTCATTCTGTAGTGCAGTAATATTGTTACTTGTCAATGCTTTGATGTTTTCTTCTCTGACCATACACCTTTCTCCCTTGCAAAGACAACACTTATTAACAGCATTTTTTTCTTCATCACTGAATTAACGTCTTCATAGGAAGCAAACCAGACATGAGTTTTCACAGAAGAATACAAGAAAAAATATAAGTTGTATAATTTTCCCTGGATCCTTCTGAGGCATTAGCAATGAATGAACCAACACTCACAACCTGACTGTAACACCATATTAAACTCAGATATCCCTGGGGCTTTGGACATTTGAAAGCCTTGAGCAGTTTTAAGTAGAAATAAACTCTGGCTTAAAAAAAAAATCAACCCAATATAAGGATATTGTATCCAGGACTTTTACTTTGGATGACTCAGAAGAATCTGGGTATCACAAACAATAGAAAGATAACAGGAAGAAATACTTATTTTCTTAGTGTAATTGATTGATCTAAGACTTGGTGGTGAAAAAATCACCCAAGAAAACGGGAAGCATAGCATTCTAACCCACTGACGTCTTGCTGCCTTCTGAGCGACAGATATGACATCTCAACATTATATTTAATTCTTAAATATCTGCAAAGATTGTAAGATGCTGAGAGCATGATAATTTGCAGGAAAAGTATAAAGTATCACCTTCAAAGAAAAGCATCACTTTGAAAAGGCACAGACAGGAATACATTTTCTTCATGTCTGCACTTTATCTAAGTGCTTCTATGAATTGGTCATTGTGATTTTTGGTTACTGTTAATCTATATATTAGTTTAAATCTACATCTTTATCCTTGACCTCTAATCCCTTCTCCTGTTTCATTTTTCTCACTATCTACGGGACAATTACTCGGGCACTTTCTCTCTCTCTGAATCTATTATCACCCCTTCCTACTATGGTCTTTGCCAACTATCCTCATTACCACTTATCCTTGAGGTTGTCTGCTGTTTGTTAATAGTCTAGCATTGTCTTTCTGACATGAGAAAAGAATCAACTGTGTCTCAGTCATCTGTCCAAAATGCAGTTGCATGGAATATGGGAAGCTACTCCTTGTGAAGTCTTCCATGCCTTAAGGACATGCCAAGTTTGATTTTAAAATGGCCTATTAATATCACTACTTAGGAACAGAGTTTTAATGTAAAATCTTTCAGAAAAATCTTTACTACAGCAAAAGGAATATGTAACTTCAGCTTTCTTATAGATTTTAATGGATTTTTAATCTACTGATGGTAGTCTGTAAATTCAAGCTCAAAGGAAACACAAATGCAACTCAATGGGAAGTTTTATCGGATTGCTTACAGAGAATTATGGTTATGATCAAAAGCCAGGAGTGAACAAAGGCTGAATGCTTCTCCTCTTTTTCAAGTGATTTGAATCCTTCATTTCTTCCTTTGCACTTCCTAAGGTAGAATTTAAATGAATAAGGCAAAAAGCCTGAGACAGGTAGCATGAAGATGCAGTAAGAAAGCACAGTCTGGGGAATTCTCTGGTGGTCCAGAGGTTAGGACGCAGCACTTTCACTGCCTAGGTCTGGGTTCAAAACCGGGTCAGGGAACTGAGATCCGACAAGCTGCATTCCATGGCTAAAGATAAATAGAAAGAATTGTTTTAGAAAGTAAAGTTTTGAAAAACTCACACATGATAAAGAGCTCCCAGAATAATCAATATTTTGAGAAATATATAGGCAAGGACTGTTAATAATTCATCCAATTTATTTTGTTCTTTGTAATAGCAAATGCATCTATTACATATAGACTGTGTGGAGAAACAAGATCAGTCCACTAATATATATTTATTTTAAAGAGAAAAATGAAAATACTATTTTGAAAACAATGAGTGAAAATTTTATAAATAGGAAGACATTTGAACTGGGCCTTGAATGCTGGCTAATAGCTCACTAAACATCAAATAAATAAATATTTTAATAACTAAAACCAAAAATGATTTCCTGAAAATGATATTCTATTAACTTCAATAATACTGCATGAGTTATATTCCACAGAAAACATTATCTACAAGGATAGAAAACCTAGAGGGAATGCCTACCCTACACCATAGCCCATCCTGCTTTTGTTACAATAACTTTTCCCCATACATGTCTCAGTTTCCTCTTACTCACTGACAGTCATTGGAAACTAACTCAGTAGACAGGGCTTTGAGATGGCTGTTAGAACTTAAACTCCAATAGTATAGACATTCAGTATCCAAGGTCTCTCCCTGACTTCTAATTGCTGAAATATATGATGAGAGCATAATAAACAGGAACATGCCTGTTGTCAAATACTTCAAAGGCCTAAGAGCCTGAGATCTCTCCATATTAAATAAAATCATATTTGTCTTCTAAATTCTTAAGTTTGAAACACTATGGAAATTACTTTTTGTAAGAGAATGCTTTCTCACATTCATGTAATCACCAATATTCAGAATACATACACTTCTTTGGGGTGCTGTTGAGAGGTGACTTCAAGTATTCTCTAACACTGTACCAACTATGAGTATAGTGCAAAATGAGTATGTAGTTTTTCTAAGCGAGGACACCAAATAAGCACAAGCATCCTCAAGTCTCGCCTAGGAGAGTCTCCCCAGGAGTCTCACCAAGTCTCACTTAATATCCAATTCTCCCTCAATGGAAGCTTGCTATTGCCTTCAGATAAGGTCCTTGTCTTTGAGAAAAGCAGAGTATCAAAACCTACAATTCTTTATTATTAAATAGCTGTTCTTTTTTAGTCTATAATTCTAGTTCTTACAATTCCTTCACTTCTCAAGTCCTACTGTATTTATTTTTCAATGATACTATATACTATTTTCTGCCTATGAAAACTTTGTGTAAAGAATTTTATGTATATGCACTTTATAAAAAATCTTTATGTTTATATGCTTCATTTATGAACTTGCTAGAGGAAACACTGATTGAAGCTGCTCAACCTAGCCAGGCACCACAGTAACTACTCGCAAGAGTTATTTTACAACAGGAAGTCCCGGTAAGGAACATGGAACTAACAAGCCACCACCAACCCAAAAAGTTCAGCAAAGGTCAAAAGGAGACACCGCATGTCCTACTACCTCCCAGAATCCTCCTCACAGGATCCCACTTGGCTGAGAAGCATGTGTACCACCAGGAAAGATTTTGAGTCAGAATGGTGGGCCAGAGACAACCCAGAAACTAATCTTTTCACCATAAAACACAAGACTGCATAGCAGTCCTCCTGGGTTCCTTTGTTCTCCTGCTCTACACTCGGGCACCCCTTCCCAATAAAGTCTCTTGCTTTGTCAGCACGTATGTCTCCTTAGATAATTCACTTCCAAGTGTTAGACAAGAGCCCACTTTTGGGCCATGGAAGGGACCCCCCTTTCTGCAACAAAATCAAGACATTGCCCAAATATTAAGACATATTGAGAAAGATTGAGAGCAAGAGGAGAAGGGAAAAACAGAGGATGAGATAGTTGAAAGGCATCACAATGGACAAGAGTTTGAGTAAACTCCAGGAGATGGTGAAGGACAGGGAAGACTTGCGTGCTGCAGTCCATGGGGTCACGAAGAGTTGGACACCACTTATAGACTGAACAATTGAGACAAGTTTCTAATATTGGGACACATTCCAAACATTCAGCTTATCAAATGGCAGATATCTTACAGCTCTTAACAATAAGAAAAGAAAGCCTTCTACTTGTAATAAAACAACACATATGTTAATTCAACAGCAAAACTTTAAACAATGATACAATTACCAGGCAAATATATGTTTGTTTGTTTTCAGGTAGGCAATGAGAAAAAATTTAAAGTTCCATGTGTTATTCAACTGTCCTGGTCACACAAAGTCACGCTTCGTTTAGAAATAAAGATTAGCATTTTTGGAGGATAGTGTGACCAAAGAAATCAATATTGAAAATGCCAAAGTAAGCCTCAATCTCAGGAAACTAAGCAGAATTCCTGTACTGGGATAGAACCCACTAAAGAAAGGAGATTCGCTTTTCTTTCCAAACACCAGGACATCATTTGTGGACACACACATGTACATAGATAAAAGGAGGACACAGGCAATACTTAAGCACTGACTCATAACATTCTATGAGGAGAAAGATGTCAGATGCAAAAAAAATCCTGCTCTGAAGACAAGAGTTCTTAAAAACCTGTATGGAGTCTCCTCCTGTGCAGACCCTCTCTGACGGCTCTTTTCCTCTATAATGAGAATGTGGCAAGATGGCGAATAGGTGGCTTAGTCTCTCAGGGGATTTTTTTCAAATTACTGTGGCTCCTTCAAGTCCCAGTGACAATCAGTGTCTGTGACATCATGTGCTATCAGCGATATCATATATCTTTATGATTCAGGTTGTCTTTGAAGCCACTGTTGGCAACAATTGACTCAGGTAAGCTCTGTATTTCAGCCAGGATTTGAGGACACCCCAATATTTTATGCATCACCAAGAAAAAATTTCTGAGTCAATTAAATTAAGATAAGTCATAGATTTAAGGGGCTTCCCAGGTGGTAAGGTGGTAAAGAATCCGCCTACCAATGCAGGAGATATGAGTTCGATCCTAGGGTTGGGAAGATCCCCTGGAAAAGGAAATGGTAACGCACTTCAGTATTCTTGCCTGGGAAATCCCATGGACAGAGGAGCTTAACTGGCTACAGTCCAGGGGTCACAAAGAGTTGGACACAACTGAGCATCTGAGCATGCACACAGAGATTTAAGATTCATCACAGTGTTATATATTTAAAAAGTGCTACAATGTGTCTTAAACCAATGAATTTTTATGCAACTTTTGTACAATGATTACAGAAACTTCAAGAGAAAAAAGGGGAAAAGGTAATTCATGGCTGAGGGAAAACAGAAGAAAATAAGGTAGTAATAAACTTTTAGTTTGAGATAAAAGTGAAGAAAAGAGTGGAGAGGATATAAGAGTCACGTTCTCAAACTGATGTAAGTTCTCTCTTCTGCCCTGTGTGAATCTGGGAGTGAGATAGGAGGTAGCTGATAAGAGATCTTAAAGCAGGAAAGCCAAAGACAGTGATATTGATAGGAGTTACTTCACTCTCTGGTCCCCAACCAGGCAGACCTCAAGGTCTGAGTTGCCAGAATCCCACTTTTTAGCACAGTTTTGTAAACTTAATGTCTGTGTTTGCTTCCTTACTGAATCTACACTTAGCTTCCATGGTCTCTGTCATCAGGTTCTTTATCTTGTTGAAAATACAGTCTCCTGGGATTGTCTGCTACTTCTGTCAAGGGTCTCTGATACAGCCAGCTTATCATTTTGATCATTCCTAACATGTGTTGATGGAGTTACCAGTCATGACAGGACACCCTTATCTCCAGGACTGCACTGCCCACAACCAGTTTGACAAGATTTTTTCCTACCCTGAGGTCACTGATGCTTCATAGGTATGAGCTTCCCCATATTGCTAAGATCTGCTCCAATCACCTACTCCTTGTGGCTAACTGATCCTCAGTTTTCAGCCTTCTGCCATCCTAATGACAACTGATTCTATCAGGTCCAGATACTCTTAGATTAACTGGGCCTGGCAAAGAAGTATTACAGTCTTTCATTTATTTATCTTACATGATTTAGATATGGTAAAAAGATGAATGAGAAAATAAAACTATCTAGTATTGGGAAAAGAACACTAGAGAGGCTATAACAGAAGAGAATCGCTCTACCACACAAAACCCAGAATAGCTTCAATCTCAAACTAAGATTCCAGAAAATCTATGAAGAGTAATTTCTAATTGAGGATTATATGTAGAGTCAATATGATGAAAGATAAAACATTAGTGAGGTATAAACAACAAAGTCCTACTGTATAGCTCAAGGAACTATATTCAATATCCTATGAAAAACCATAATGGAAAAGAATATGAAATATATCTATATATATATATATCTATATATATATATCTGAGCTACTTTGCTATATAGAAAAAATTAATACAACAGTGTAAATAAACTACACTTCAACAATATATTAAAATATAAATAATATTAGTGAGGAAAGTACTATATTATAGATTGGAGTTTACTTCAAAAGGAAATGTGTTTTTTTTCCATTTGATTAAAACTGTTTCTGTAGGTAGGTCAAAATATTACAATCATGCCTATTCACAATGAAAAAAACTGAGACAAGTTAAGGAACTTACCCATTTGGAAATCATAGACTTTGTAAGAGCCAGCATTAAAAAACAGCTCTTTTGACACATGAGCTTATGCTTTTTCTACTATATAATGCTGTTGGCAGGATAAGTTTGAGACTAATGGATGAAATTTATGCTTGTTCTAGAATTAAATTACTCTGAATTTTGTTTTATCATTTCCTTGTTGAATAAATAAAATAACAACAAAACCAGAAAAAAAAAAAAAAAAAGAAAATGCTTTCACCCAATAGGAATATAATAGGATAAATACTTGATACAGTGTTTTTTGGACCAAATAAAGTATCTTCAAGAGTAATACATCAAATGCAGTTCTTTTAATATGGATGGCATCCAGTAAATGTTGATTTGATAGAATTTTATCTTCCTGTAGATTACAAAAAAAATGATCATGAGTGAAATATCTAATTCAAAACATGGCCATCAAAATTATGACATATCAAAATATTGCTCTTAAAATCAGAGACATATCCTTCTGCCTTACAAATCCAAATTTAACAAGCTTATCAATGGGAGAAAAAGATTGACATTTAACATGGAAACGAACCATGTCATTCTTGGACTCAAATGAAACTTTACCAGTTTTTAATTCTAAGTGAACTAACACTTCTCATGTTCTCTTGTGATTCCCTCCTCAAACCCAGCAAGTGACATTCATCTTCTCTGCCTTCTGGACTTTTTCTCCAAGGTAAAGGAGGTACACTAGGACTATATCTCAAAGAGCAGACCATGTCTGTCAGCATATCTGTTGATCCTCACATCACTATTCCTTTCTTTTGTTCCTTTATACGTGTCTCTTCAAATATGAAACTAAAACCACGTAAAAAGGATGGAACATAAACCATTAAGGCAGGCTAAAACAATGTGCATCTAACAAAACTCTTCAGTTCTATTACTGTGCAGCCTAAGGAAGACTAAAAGCACACAGAGCTTAAAACCAAGGAGAGATCCACCCCCCAAAACTACAGCCCCATATCTGCAAGCAAAAATAACAATAAAACCCCAAACAAACAAATAAACAAAAACAGAACCTGCGGGAAGACACTGGAAGGCGGAATGCAATTACCGGATTTGGAAACTGACCAGGACACCGTGGTTAAAACCCTTCCTGCTACAAAGGTTCCGAGGAATCTTTAATGACTACAAAATGGTTAGGACTTCATGTCCACACCTCATCTGAAAGATGATGACAGCCAGCACTTAGTCCTCCCGGCCACCACCCAGGGACCAGAGTCAATTCTGACTCAGAAAATAAAGGGCCACCTACAGAAATCACTAGCAACATTCGCTATCCTTGGCTGCCTTTGTTAACTGACCTACGTGAAACAAACTACTTAAGTATCTCAAATATCACTGCCATATTCTAATTAAAATACACAGTGGTATCATTCCTCACCTCTGTGTAGACTTATGAGTTAATGCTATGCACACTCCTTGGGTAAAAACTGTTAAGTCCTACTCCTCGGCTAATTCTGAGTAATGAGTATGGACCTATCAAGGAGGCTTTAGATGGCTACTGTTTATACTCTATGTATGCTTACTATCACACTACTTTATTTTTTCCTCATATTTTTTAAGAAACTGACTCAACTGCAGTAATTAAAATACATTACAGTAGTGCAAGTGAAATTTGGAGCACTGCCAACATTTTCAAGAACTTATAATTTTCTTGCTCAGAGGAAAAAAAGTAGTTTTGACATCTTTGTGCAAAACAGTCACTAACAGTTACTTACAATTTCAGGAAAATCACTGTTTTAATCATGACCTTTCAGCTGTCCTTGATTGAAAAAAAATTGGCGACCTACAGAAATAATTCTGTTGGGCCTCCATCTCTCTTCTGATTGATGGCCTCATGTGGTTCTACATGTTCACAATTACAAATAAAACTATATAAAACTGGCAGAGCTTAGCTTCCATCTAAGTAGATAAGAATAAAGTACTTCTAATTGACAATTATGTGGACATTCTTTAAGTGACATCTTTCCCATGTACCTGTATCAGAATCAAATAGTACATTTCTCTCTGATTAAATGTGTATTCTTTTGGTCACCATTCACTACAACCACTAATTTAGCAACCATTGTGTAAAAGACATTGTATTATACGCTGTTGGGGGTGATAGGATGTGGATAAAACAGTTTCTGCATTAGAGAATCTATTATCTGATGAAACCCTCAATAGACTGACTACTGTGTAATAAATATGGACACTATACATATACAGAGGAG
Source organism: Dama dama (assembly GCF_033118175.1). Taxonomy (NCBI): domain Eukaryota; kingdom Metazoa; phylum Chordata; class Mammalia; order Artiodactyla; family Cervidae; genus Dama; species Dama dama. Next base: position 33,420,564 of record NC_083702.1, read on the forward strand.
CCTGGAGTGCCATGAGGTCACAAAGAGTCAGACACGCTGAGCGACTAAGCACATTTTCATAGCACATACATATATATGTGGAGATGTCAGCTTTCATATACAAATAAAAAATCCAGTTTGGTTAAATATACTTACATAAAAAATATACTTCAGGGACAACAGATCAATATATATTTGCTGTTATTTGGTTGCTAAGATATTAGAAGTCCCTAAGTTGTGGTCCTCTCACACACTAACAAAGTAATGCTCAAAATTCTCCAAGCCAGGTTTCAACAGTACATGAACCATGAACTTCCAGATGTTCAAGCTGGATTTATAAAAGGCAGAGAAACCAGAGATCAAATTGCAACATCTGTTGGATCATCAAAAAAGCAGGAGAGTTCCAGAAAAACATCTACTCCTGCTATATTAACTATGCCAAAGCCCTTGACTGTGTGGATCACAGCAAACTGGAAAATTCTTAAAGAGATGAGAATATCAGACCACTTGACCTGCCTCTTGAGAAATCTGTATGCAGGGTAAGAAGCAACAGTTAGAATTGGACATGGAACAACAGACTGGTCCCAAATAGGGTAAGGAGTATATCAAGGCTGTATATTGTCACCCTGCTTGTTTAACTTCTATGCAGAGCACATCATGAGAAATGCTGGGCTGAAAGATGCACAAGCTGGAATCAAGATTGCCGGGAGAAATATCAATAACCTCAGATACACAGATGACACCACCCTTATGGCAGAAAGTGAAGAGGAACTAAAGAGCCTCTTGATGAAAGTGAAAGAGGAGAGTGAAAAGTTGGCTTAAAGCTCAACATTCAGAAAACTAAGATCATGGCAGCTGTTCCCATCACTTCACGACAAATAGATGGGGAAAAAATGTAAACAGTGATAGACTTTATTTTCGGGGGCTCCAAAATCACTGCAAATGGTGACTGCAGCCATGAAATTAAGATGCTTGCTCCTTGGAAGAAAAGTTATGACCAACCTAGACAATATATTAAAAAGCAGGGACATTTCTTTGCCAACGAAGGTCCATCTAGTCAAAGCTATGATTTTTCTAGTAGTCAGGTATCGACATGAGGGTTGGACTGAAAAGAAAGCTGAGTGCTGAAGAATTGATGCTTTTGAACTGTGGTGTTGGAGAAGACTCTTGAGAGTCCCTTAGACTGCAAGGAGATCCAACCAGTCCATCCTAAAGGAAATCAGTCCTGAATATTTATTGGAAGGACTGATGCTGAAGCTGAAACTCCAATACTTTGGCCACCTGATGCGAAGAACTGACTCATTTGAAAAGACCCTGATGCTGGGAATGATTGAAGGCAGAAGAGGATGACAGAGGATGAGATGGTTGGATGGCATCACCGACTTGATGGACATGAGTTTGAGTAAACTCCGGGAGTTGGTGATGGACAGAGAGGCCTGGCGTGCTGCAGTCCATGGGGTCACAAAGAGTCTGACACAACTGAGCGACTGAACTAAAGTTTTAGTCCACGAGTTTTTCAATGGAAATTAAAACAAAGACATCCTGCTAGTAAAAGGTTGTTCATACATTTACCTTATAAACAACAAAACTAGAGCTGGCATTCAGGACCCCATTAGAATTTTATTGTAGCTCTGTGAGGTTGGAAAGCTTTTAGGAGTTCAGTATTAGTCAATATGCCAAAAAAAAAAAAAAAAGACTTGAAAATATTTTCTCTCTGTATTCAATTTCTATGAGTAATCCTCAACTTACAACCTTATGCCCAACCCAGAAATTGAATTAATCAATACAATTATCTTCTTAGACATTCCTTTTGTCAACTATAGGAGTTGATAGACTAGAAAAAAAATTTTAGATTCCTTAGGTAGTAGATGTGATTGCAAGATTTAACTGTATTGAAAGGCTGGCATTAGACATGGCCATGATATAGTCTTTAATATTATGTTTTGGACAATTACAAAAATTAAGTGATCCTTAGCTCTAAAACACAAATCAATTATCTATTAGCTGCAACTTAAAATAAATTGCTTTATGGAAAACAACACTAAAATATGTATGTGGTCAGGTCATGAATACTGAATATCATGTGAAATTCTACACTTAAAATAGTCATCTTTTCAAAAACAAGTAAATTCATATTTCTGGAAATAACCAACTTGTTCATAAATACCAAATCTTAAAAATCTAGCTCACTTCCTGTTGCTGAAAAATTCTTAGCAATGGTCTAAAGTCATGATTTTAACATATAAACTAAGAGGAGCTAACAATTATTCAGTTAATTTAGGCCCATTTAGTACTTTCACATGAAATAGTAAAATAAATAGAGCAAAAGATTTTATATTAATTAGCTTTATCATACATATTTACTTTGTGCATATAATAATCATTGGCAAATTTATCATTAAGAAAGTTAAGAGAAGAATGCAATATACCTGCCCAATTAAAATTAAGAACAGTTAATCAGGATGAGAGAAGGTTACACACCTAAGTGATCCTAACTGCTTAACTCTCTAGTTTATATTCACAGTTCCCCAAATTTCTTCTTATGGAGCTAAACCAAATTTGATGAGAATAGATACAATTGATTTCAATGTTAAAAGTCTATAAATCTTTGCTTAAAAAGAATTCAATTAACCAAATTAGGAAACACTGATGTTAGGGATTTATTAAGAATAAACCCAAAACCCTCAGGAAATATCTGGAGTGAATGTAGCCAACCTAATTGTTTACATATTTTTCATACATAAAGCCACTGATAAGTGTTTATTTGGTTTGTCCCAGCTTTGTACTACTTACTTTGGAGCACATGGTTCTTATAAATAAAGTATTTGAAGATCAATTTCTTATCACAACAATAGTTTATATTAACCCCATTCACAATGATATAATAAACCAATTCTCTACACTACAGATGTGTTAAAACAGAATAGCATGGCATATTAGCACTGAGCTAGTCAGAATTCCTGTGAATTATCATTGTATTGCAATATATCTTACTGACATAAACTCTACAAAAAATCCTTCATTTTCTAAAGGGAGAAACTGAGGTAGCAGAGAAAACACTAGTAAATTTTTGTCAAAGAAAGATGGATCAGATTAAAACAATCCATACTACAATTTACTGTAGTTTTCAACCAAATACTCTCTTAAAACTTAAATGTCAACCTCTTGTTTTTATTCAAATGTTGGGATAAATGAATAAGTAGGTTCGTGGGATTATAGTCTCATAAATGTGAAAGCATACTACTTCCTGCATATAATACTCTGACTAGCAATTTTTTTTTTCATCATGGTACATGATGGAACATATACAACTCAGAATGATCTATTCTACAGGAAAACATTTCTATCCCTATAACGAGTCATTTGTCAATTAGCGTTTTGGAAGATGGAGGCAAGGTTTAATCACTTGACAGTTTCTCTAAACTTGGGTAATGTTGCCTCAGTTCCCCATTTCCAGACCAGATTAATATCTCCTTATAAGCAGGTGTGTGCTAAATATGTGCTGAAGATTCTATAGAAAATATACCATCAGAAGATGCCTATCTTTCCATTCAAGAGACATACATTTGTGTGTGTGTGTGTGTGTGTGTGTGTTTAAAAAAGCATAACCATGCAGGAGTCCTGAGGAAACAAAGAAACTGCTGGTTTGAAAAGAAACAAAGAAAATGTGGTTTATTTTAAATAATAAAAAAGAAAAATTTGGTTTGCTTTAAATAATTAAAGCACTTCCTGTTCCTATTCTTATGCTATAGGAAAATGCAACATATCAGGGAGATAGAGAAGTATGGTGGAGAACTCTAACTGACCATCCAATATGCCTTCCCAGTAGTCAAGTAGAACAGTTAAATGCATAAATAGAACCCTACTAAAAGCACTCAGATATAAGTAGAACTTGGGGGACGATTCAGTGAAAATCCTTTAGAAGGGGACAGCTCTGGCTGTTTTGGCCGCTTTGTTCTTTGCTGTTTGTGCTTTTCCTCTGTCCTGCCTTGATGTGAGATAGAGCTACACTGCTAAAGCCATACCCAGTCTCTTGTGATCTTTAGAATGAGGATGCAGCCTAAGTGTGGTGGAAGAGAAAACTAGAGGGAGTCCGGATCCCTCAAAGGATGTTGAAGCAGCTTGCACTGCATCTGATCCTCTTGTATGGTTAAAGAAAAGCTATCTTGTTCCAACTACCATCACTCAGGTCTCTGTTACTTGAAACGGAATATAATTCCTAAGCAATAGAGACTCAGAATTTGGTGGCATATAAAATCCTATGGTGCCCACGTATGTGCTTCAGGGTTGCCTGCTCTCTTATTTTGCATCAACTTGCTCATCTGTAAAATAAGGATAATAGCGATACCTTTCCCAAAGGGCTGTTCTGATAATTAAGCAACATAATCTATCTGACACCATAAATCAAGATCTAAGTGTTTAATAATTATTATTCATTATTATTAATTGTATCAGGCTACCACTCTAGAAGAGGGCAGCTCATTCATGATTGAAAAGGAGGCAAAAGTCAGCCAACAGGATATGGTAGACAGGGACCCCAGATATTTTACCAAAATGACTATCCAACACGGGGACAGAACAGTGTTAAAGAGAAAGGGAGGGACAGAGAGAGGGAAGAGTGATGGTTTGAATTTATGGAATTTGGGACTTCCCTGATGATCCAATAATTAAGAAACCATCCTGCAATACAGGGGACATGAGTTCAATCCCTGGTCTGGGAACTGAGATCCCATATGACGCAGAGCAACTAAGCCCGTGTGCCGCAACTACTGAGCCCACACACCACAACTAGAGTCCATGCTCCACAAGAAAGATCCTGTGTATCACAACTAAGATGCAACACAGCCAAATCAGTCAATAATATGTATCAGTCGTGTCTGACTCTTTGTAACCCTATGGACTGTTGCTGCCAGGCTCTTCTGTCCATGGAATTCTCCAGGCAAGAATACTGGAGTGGGTTGCCATTACCTTTTCCAGGGGATTGTCCCAACGCAAGGATCAAACCCACGTCTCCTGCTTGCAGGGGGATTCTTTACTGCTGAGCTACCAGGGAAGCCAATAAATAAATAATAAATTTATGGAATTCTTTTCTACTTGGATAACGATTTGCTATTTTTCAACTAGATTTTCAGGATGTGGTACACACTTTGAAGTCCTCCTTTCCATAAAATTTAAACATACTCTCTAGGTCTTTATTAGAATCTCATATTTGTGAACGTGTTTGAATCTATCGTGCTGAAGAACAATAATACCTAATAAACTCTGGTGATCTCACTGTGCACCCCATGAGGACAATCTGTGTCTCTTCTCTTTACCACTGTGTCTCCTGCATAATGATCTGTGAAATGATAATACTATGTGTTAACCCCCCATCCCTTGTATGAAAGAAAGTGAGGAAAGTGAAGTCACTCAGTCGTGTCCAACTCTTTGTGACCCCATGGACTATAGCCTGCCAGGCTCCTCCTCCCATGGACTTTTCCAGGCAAGAACACTGGAGTGGGTTACCATTTCCTTCTCCAGGGGATCTTCCTGACCCAGAGATTGATCCTAGGTCTCCTGCATCATAGGAAGACCCTTTACCATCTGAGCCACCAGGGAATCCCACATATAGTGTTTCTCAAATGAGTTACAAGGAACCAGAAACAAAAATCTGCTTTTACATATGGAAAACCATTATTTATGTGAAATAGTGAGAGAATTTGAGTGTTATGGGCACTTTTAACTTGGAAGAGTCACCAGGAAGAAGAGACCTCAAATGCTAATATGAGGCTCTCACATTCCTGCTCCCACAGGTCAAGTGCAGGTTAGGTTGGGGTGAGAATGGGAAATGGTATAAACCCCTCTGTTTCTGAGTCCTGCTTTCTGAATGGCCCTCCGTGAGACAGCAGCCTTGTAGCAGACATCCCATGACAAGCTGAAGTAGGCAGAAAGGGCACAGATAAGACTACCTAGAGGGTCAAGGTTGCAGAGGCTGTGATGTCCCCTCTTTACTTGCCGTGGCATGGGAGTTAGCTGAGGGAGAACGCTGATGCTCTGATGGGGGTCTCACTGCGGGTTCTGATAAAGAGATGCAGATGGAAGCCTCGGCACGGCCAGTGTGACCGAGGGCCTGAGAGATGCATCCAGGGATGGGTGCCCATGGCTGGAGATCATGACAGGACAACCGTACAACTCATCTCCCCCAGGAATGAACAGGTGAGGGCTGGAGAGTAGACATCACTTCTCACCTTTCCTCCCACCCTTGAGCAGTTATCAATAGCCATTTCCCAGAACCAAAACACTGGAATGGTTATTTCATAACCCACAATTAAAGCACACCACAATTTTCAGTCCTAAGGGCCAATTCTCTCTGAGTCATACATCGAACCAATTAAACCTAGAATCTCTGTGCCTGAAAGGATGGCTTCTAATGAAAAGGTGAAAGCTCCTGTCCTCTATATCCATTCATCTCTCTCTCTGTTTGGTAAACCAGGGGGAGAAGTTCAACTGCATGGCTTGGAAGGGAGCCCATGCCAGCAGATTGTGCTGGGTAGAAATAACACTAGTCTGTCTAGGTAAGATCAGTGCCAATGGTTCCAACTAAAATTAGAAAAAAGAAGACAGTACCTTGGCTCATGCTTATGTTGGAGACAAGACTCTAACTCCTACTAAAGCCAAATGATGGCAATTCAATTCCTGCCTGCCAGTTGCAAATCCCTACACTACCACTGCAGTACTATCAAAAGACATTTGCAATCCAGGGCACCTCTCAGGAGAGAAGTGATTTCTCAGGTTAGTCACTTAATGGATTAGCAGTTCAAGTGCTAGCAACTCAAAGGTATGCATGTATTCCTTCTGAGACAAAAAAGGATTTTCCAAGCCTATCAGCAGACCATCACAAAACAAACAAACAAACAAACAAAAAAACCCTGATAGAACCTTACCTATATGGGGTAGGCAGAGGATATTATTCATTTATTAATTGCAGTGTAAAACAAAAAATAATCAAGGAGGGAATAAACTCACTCTCTTCTCAAAACATCAACAAAAGACTCACAACACTTTTCATGCATTTCAACAAATATAATTTTTCTCTAATCTCATACATGTCATAAGGCACCATGCCGTCGTGCAAAGAAAGCTGGGCCTGAAATCAAGAAATCTGGGTTCATTTTCTGGCTCTGTTGCTTATTAACTGTGTAAAATGATGAAAAATTTAACTTCGCTGAGCCTCATTCCTTGTCTAGAAAATCAGTGACTTATTAATAGGTAAGCATCATCTAGCACTTAGATTCAGTATTAATCTCTAAATCAGTGATTAGATTAAAGTTTACATTTTACATGGTCTTTATAAATCTCTTAAGTCTTTAATAAATCCTGGGTTTGGAAGTCAAATATATGTAACAGACAAGAAACTCCTCAGAAAATGTGTTAGTCACTCAGTAGTGTCTGACTCGTTGTGATTCCCCTAGACTGTAGCCTACCAGGCTCCTTTGTCCATGGAATTATCCAGGCAAGAATACTGGAGTGGGTAGCCACTCCCTTATCTAGGAGGAATTCTGTATCTAACAGTAAAGAACTAAATAGCATTTTTTTTTTTTTAATCTACTCTGTCATGGCAATACACACATTCATAAATAGGAACAATATTTGTGTGTCTTAGCAGATACCATGACCTCTTTGGCAAATGTCAGTCATATAAAGACTCTGACATCACTCAAAGTATTCTTCAAAGGGAAGACAGAAGGAAATTCTTCAATGTCCCAGAGTACTTAAAGAAGCTAAAACTCTCAGGGACTGGATAGGATAACACGCTCAGAATATTCATCCCAAGGTCTCTATCAGATTTCAACTGTTTTTCATTCTACAAAGGTAAGAATGCTTTTCATTCTACATAGGTACTATTTTCTCTAACTCTACTCCCAGGATTCTCAAGCAACCCTACAGAATTTTATTTAAATTATCATAATACTGCTGGTCAAAATGCTAATTAACATCACAACAGGGCATCAGAACCCCACTGCTTGCTATTCAGGTTCCTTTGGACCCATCCTCTTCCAGTGAGTGTTACCCAGCCTAGGAAGCAGATATCTAGTCTCCTTGGTTGGTGCTGGACTATCAAAGAACCATCTTCACTGAAGACAATTCATAATCTGGCCAAAGGATCATCTCTGTCCTGACTATTGGCAACAAATCCACATTTTATTTTCGGCACTTACTCTTGGGATTCTGGGCAAGTCCTACAATCTCTGTGTTAAATGCTATTGATAATGATGCTTCTTGAGTACATTTACTAGCAGAGTTATGTATCTCCAAGTTTGGCAAAAATACTTCCACTCCATATTGTATACTAGTGTGGAAGGAAAAATCTATATTGTCTTTTAAGTCACAGATCCCTCTGAAAAATCAGAAGAGAGTCAATCGATCTATTCTTCCATCAGGAAAAACATGTCCCTGAATAATCTTATTTGCAAAAATGCCATGTATATTAAGGGGTTTCTCTGATGCTAGAAGGAGGTAAGTAAACTCAAGTGAATGCTCTGGACCAGACTACAAATTCTTTCTGTATTTATTAGCTATAGGATTTTGGCAATGTTGAATCTGGGTTTCCTTATCGATAAAAACATAGGTAATGAAATCAATCTCCTCACCTACATCTTCCAATGAAGTTAAACATGAAATTTTTGAGCAGGAATTATGTGAAAACAAGGTGATTGTACACAGAACTCCATGCAACCACACGTTGCTACTGATCCTTCATCCTAACCCTATAATGCTGTCATCAAGCATGTGCAAGTACTACCACCACCTCACTGGCATCATAAAGCTCACCATCATCACCAAACCCTGGTGATAACTTAAGACTCTGGGCTCTCAGAAACCACTGGCTGGCTGCGCTATGTACTCCGCTGGTACCTCCTTTCTAGTTTTTGTCTGATTACTGATCTCTTCATACACATCCACTGAACTAAATATCCTAGCTCTATCTTCCCTCTCTGGAAATATTTTTATAATCTGGAGTTTTACACCTACCAGAAGATACTTGGTCCTTCACTGGCATTAAATCCTGATCTGTACTTGAGTGCTCCTTAAAATCATTGTTGTCGGGCTCCACACTTGACATCTCTGCTCTCCTCCATCGATGTGAATAGTTAGCAATCATAGTGCTAAGATCATTATCCCTATTTTATTGGAAAATAGACTAGAAAATGCAAAGGCATAGTAAGTACCCTCGAGGTTTACACAGTATATGACAGAGACAGTTAACAGAATAAGACTAAATTCACAGTGCAACATACATGATACTCAGTGATGACATTTTGTTCTGAGAGCCCAGTGACGATATCCTCTTACAAAGCAAACTCTTTCCTTTATAATAATAAAGAAGAATGGATAATATATACATACATCTTATTTAAGGTACATACTTTAATTTGGATTTTTCAATTTAACATTTCATTTTGAAATAATTTCACATTTAGAAAAAATTTCAAAAACAGTACAAAGTTCCCAGCTTCCTTGCATATTAACAAATATCAAATGCACAACACAATGAGCAAAAGCAAGAAATTAACAGAAAACAACTGGCTGATATACAGACCTTATTGAAATTTCAACAATTGTCTCATTCATGTCCTTTTCTTGAACTATGAGCTGATATTTAGCTATCCTGTTCTTAGTCTCTTTTCATTTGGGACAATTCCCGTTTTTATTTGTTTTGCATGACCCTGACACTTTTAAAGAGACCTGCTCAGTTAGTTTGTCATATGTCTGTTGGTTTACAATTGTCTGGTATTTCCTCATGATACAATCCATATTATGCATTTTGGGTAAGAAAATAACAAAAATGATTTGCTGTACCTTTCTCAGTGAGTCACACTAGAGGCGCATGATGCTGCTTAGTCTCACTACTGGGGATACTTTGATCACTTGTTTTAGATGGTGTCTCGCAGGATATTCCATTCTAAAGTTGCTACTGTCCACTTTGTAAATAGCAATCATTCTCAGAAGATACATTAATATTTGGACACTATGTAAGTATCCTATTTATCATCAGATTTTCACCACTGATTTAGCATCCAGTCTGACTCATGCCTGTGAAAATTATTAATGTGGTATTTACCAAATAGTCATTTTCTATCTCCATCATTTCTTCTACAGTTATTAATTGGTATTCTACTGTTATAAAAGAGCTTTCCTTTCTCTCCCATTTATTATTTTTTCAACATTTTTATAACATCATGGACTATATTGGGTATAATCCATTACTATCATATTTCCTTGCTCAAATATTCCAGATGTGGCCATTCTGAGCCACTTCAATTTGACTCCTGTGTCCTTTCCACATGTTTCCATCCCTTTTAAGTCATTCCCTACTTTCTTGAACCACAAGATGTTCCAGTTTCTCATCATATAATTTTCCTGTACTTGTCCTAAAATCATTCATTTCTACAAGGGTTCTCAGTGTCCTTTATTGGAAAATAATGCTTAGAAACCAAGATCTAGGTACTAGGAGTACTCATCAGTATTGAGGTATTATTGCTTTCACATCCTCCCAACAGACAGAGATAGAGATTGTATAAATGGATACACACACAGACACACACACAATTATTTCTTTATAACACACACCATGAGCAATTGATAACTCAGATTCCAATTCAACATCACAGAGTTCATTCTAGCCTTCTTTTATGGTGAGAAAAATAGCCCTTATCATCCACAAGCCTGGGATATAACCAAGAATTCAGAAATGTTAACTTTCACCCCTGATTCTGAAAAACAGAATCATTAATCTATACTGTGTGAAAAACAGATCTTCTTATAAGATTACAATAGTTCTTTTTTTAATCTTAAATTATAAAATCAAAACTGTTTGGCAAAGATACTCAAATTAACTCTTTTCCCCCTACCCTCTTCATTTGTAATTTGTATAAACACAATTTGCTAATTTTTGGGTTTTCATGTGAGGTTCCTTGAATATCTAAGCTCATTTTAATTACTTACTTATTTTTCAGTACGTGAAACTCAGAGCTATTAAAAAAAAAAAAAAAAAGGATATTCAGATAAAGTGTCACCCTCCTCTGTCATCATTTCTGCCTGATTTTCATTCTATCAATACCCATTCACTGAGCCCAACCTCTGTGAGTAACAACCAATTTCAGGAGTCTCTGACTTATGTTTCCTATTTTCCCCAATTATCAGATATAAGTATGTTTTCTTATTCCCCTTTAATTCTAGATACTATTTTTCTGTATTTTTTTTCTCACTTAGCAGTATAGACTGAAAAAATTACTCTCTATTTATTCTTTTCACAGCTACATGGTACCTCATTATGTGGAGATGCCATAGTGTAGTCATGTATTCAACTATTCTCCTGTGTATGAAAATTTAGATAACTTTTAATATTTGACATTTATAAACAATGCCACAAAGACTAACTTTGGGCATGTGATTCTACATTGTTAAAGACATATCTGCAAGATAAATTCTTAATAATGGGACTGCTGGGTCACAATGGTATCTATATGTAGATTTGTTAGCCATCATCTAATTCCTGTCCAAGAGACTTGTACTAATTTTCATTCCATTCAGCAATGTATGAGAATAAAATCTATGTTTTTAACTGTTCCTCCAAATTATTTTAGCAGAGGTGCTGAGCAGCATTTGAGTATTGATTTATGCTTATCTCTTCTCTCTGACTACAAGTATCATCTAACTATGGTACTAACAATCAAAGAGAAAGTTTACATAAATGTAAAAGAAGAAGAAGAGAAAGAAGAAGGAGCTGAGAAATTACTCTTGGAAAAAAATAGTTGGCTTTGACCACAACAGCTCAGAGTGGAAATACAGAGCATCATCCCTTTAAAAGCTTAATAAACAAAGATTTTACAGTAAATTTTTCCCATGGTCAAGATTAAGCCCTGCCCCCTTTATGTCCAATAAGGGGGGCAATAAGACCAATAAGACCAATAAGAATACAACAACAAGTGGCAGGCACACTGTATTTGAATTACCTGCTAACATTTCCGTTTTGCATTAGATTTAAATTTTGAAGTGGAGACCATATATTGATCAACTTATTTATCCCAACTCCTTGCACAATATTTAACATGTAACCTTCCTAAGTGTGTTAGAACTTCATTAATATAAAAATAAACAAACAAAATAAAAAAAATCTTTTCCAAGTGTTCACTCTGTGCCAGACACCATCCTTAACGTTTTACATGTATTGTCTCATTATGTCCATGTAACAATCGGACAAGGCTGGTTTTATTATTATTCCCAATTTATAGATGAGAAAACAGACTTAGAGAAGCTGCATAACGTAAAACAGATACATCATGAAAAGAAAAGAGTTGGGATTTGAGTGGGATTTGAATTGAGGTCTGCCTCAGTGCAAAGCACATTCGTCTGGCTGCGTGCACTCTCAGCTACATGAGCTCTTTGTGAACCTATGGACTAAGCCCGCCAGGCTCCTCTGTCCATGGAATTCTCCAGGCAAGAATACTGGAGTGGGTCGTCATGCCCTCCTCCAGGGGACCCAGGGATGGAGCCCACGTCTGTCTCTTAAGTCCCCTGCACGGGCAGGTGGGCTCTTTACCACTAGCGCCACCTGGGAAGCCCTTTGCCTGACTGGCACTTAGAAATAGAAGCCTTCCTGATGGTCTGCATTTCACATTTCTGTAGGTAAGTTCTTGCTGTGCCCTCTGTAAGGCCAGAGCTAGTTCTATATTATGGATCTCAGGCCAGTGTGCCACTATTAAGAAGGGAAAGAAAGGAGGTACTTTAAATGGTTTCCAAAGAGACTCTTAAAAAGCTTTCTGAGACGTCTTTACCTTTCGGCAAACAAAATTTTGGCCCCTCTGATACAGGCACACATTTCTTACACCCTTGTGACTGTGGTTTATGTACAAGCATCCTATTAAAAGAGTTTAAAAAAAAAGAAAAAAAAACTGAAATGTGATTCCCTTTCCGACAGCAAAAGGAAAAATAAAAAGATGTTCTTTGCCCTCCTGTTCTAATCTGTGTTTGGAAGTCAAGTCTGCAGTTCCCAGAACTCTGTCACCAGCTTGTTACATTTCCATAAATCTGTCCAAGAATACAACACTGTTCACCCAAAAAAAAAAAAAATGTAATATAAACTGTAAAACACATGCACTTGATACCTGGATCCAATTTGCCCTCATTCTGTATATATGTGAAAATAAAGCGATGCTTTAAGTCTTTGAAACAACAATATCACATTATTTAGATAAGTGCCACCAAATCATTATTGAAATTCTGATAGCATTTGCCGTACTGGTAAAAGAAAATTACCTGTAATGCATAGTTTAAATAATTACTTTTAAACAAAAGCTTCTTTTCTACGTTGCTTATTTATCTTTTGAGACCAACTCAGCAGGGCTATGTATTTTATTAAAATTGCCTTCAGACTGCTAATGGCAGGGCGTCTGTTAGCACAGGAAAAGTGATGGCAGTTTGACTCCTATTCCTAATATTGGGAGTTAGTCCAGACACTTAAGAGCCAGAACTCTGCTGTGCATTTGACTATGTTATCAACACTTTACTTGCTAATGATACTAGTGACAGAATTTCAATATGATGGGTCAGACTTAAATAGGAAAGCTTATAATTGTGCTTGCAGAACCAAAGAAACTCCCTCCCCCCCACACAAAACAATCCCTTTTATCAGCAGATCAGCTGGTGTTAATCTTCATGACTGGGAATGATTTGGTAAGCTTCTGTTCAATATTTTCTCTCCTTCACCACTTCCCACCTTGAATGGAGAGCCTCCACCAGCACCTGATATCTACCCGTTTAGAAAATGACAACTGAAAGCCTTCCTGTGGAGCAGCAGTGTGCCAACCACCCAGCAGAAGGTCACACTGATGACTTCCCTGTGGCTTTTATTTTCCCCAGGGAAATCTGCAGCCAGGGCTGACTTCGTGCCAAATATGCTGAGTGCCACAAACCAGCAGCGCTGAGAACCCCCCATCCCACTTGATGGGGAGCAGTAAGCAACTGTGCCGAACACCTGTGTCAGCTCCTGTTCCTGGGGACACCCCAGGCAAGCACTCATTCAGCATTCAGGGAGAGAGCTCCCCTCTTCAATCTGGCACTCCTGTCCAAAAACTTCTCAGGAGTCATATGATAATAGCTATGTTTGTCAGATCTCTGTAACATCAGCGTGTTTAACTACTGTTAAGGAGGATGATTTAAATCATTCCTGAGTTAAGTATTTCACTACAAGCATCCAGAGGGAATCAGCACGATGAATGCATTTCCTATTGTTATAAATGTAAAAGTAACATTCTCCATCATTTCCCCCAACCAACTTGAGAAAAAGGAGACACAGTCTGAGATCTGGATGGTGTGATTCTATAGATGGACAAGATTTAAATCAATCAGCATTTTTCCTATAACTTATGGAGAATATATGCTAAATTAAGCCAGTGAAAATTCTAGTCAAGAATGGACAGAGGAAAAGTTAATATAATTAAAAGATTGACGTGTGCCACAGGTTAGCACGCAGGAAGAATATAGGAATGAATGAACCAACAAATTAAGGAACACCTAAACAATTTTCAGTACATCAGAAAAGTTCCATAATCCAGAAATGATTATATTCTAGGGAGTCAACTGACTCTGCACTTAGTGTTTATGATTTGCAGATTACTCAGGCAGAACTTGTGCAGAGATCCAAAATAAATGAATAAATAAACCAAAGCCTACTTCAGAACCACGCAGGTTGTCAAGCAGCAAAACTACAAGTCAAACATCAGAGTTTTTTGCATGCCGACTGTTCCATTTGGTCTTCTCCAAAATTCCACATGGCATTCAAGACTGTTGGTCTTTCAGGCTATTCCCTCATTCCAAACTGTTCTAAGGAGGCAACTTTTACTATTGTTTAATCTCATAGAGCTTCATCTTCAACTCCCCCTGCCTGGTTCCAGAATCTTCAACATATCAACATTGATATTTCAAAGGTACAGACTCTCAAAACAATTCATGTACTTCCCATCAATAAAAGTACGTAAATAAAGACAAAAATTTTTTGGATTTCCTATACCAGTAAATTGCAAAACTCTTATTTTAATCACTCAGGGTTAAAATATATCCCTTATTGCACCCTATTGATTCCATCTTAGGATTTCTGCTCCTATCTGTCCTCAGGTTTTACCATCTTGGTCCTGACTTTCTGGATCTCTGCTTAATGACTACAATAATGTCCCACCATCCCCTTTTAGCTTCTCCCCTTTCAATCAACCTCATACTGCCACTGTATTAGTTAATTAATCCAAGGCACAGATCTAATCACCACCCACATTCCCTTAAAAACCGAACAAAAAATTTAATGGCTCCCCAAGTCCTGTTGGACTAAGTCTAATCACTAGCATGAGATTCCAAGTCCTCTTTACAGACTTTGAATTGTAAAGTCTCTTTATGTTGTAAAAAGCCCACCTTATCTTTACAGTCACCATCCCCCTCTTGTATATACTCTGTGCTGTATCCAAACTTAACCCAAACTGAAAAAGACACTTAAGACACCAGGACATTAATACACACACACACATATATATAAAATTAATATATACTAATATATTAATGTATATTAATGTATAATGTATATATACTTAATTTACACTAACTAACTAACTAACCCCTACCAGTATCTAACAATTCTGCTAGGAAAATCACATGCATTCTTAAAGATTCAGCTCGAATACTGTTTTGTCTATGAAACTTTATCTTTTCTATAAACCCTTATAGAATGCCAGGTTGCAGATCTTATGTAGCCTTTTTGACATTATGTCTCACACTATAATATTTGGTTTTGGATCTTCTAGCTAAATTCACTTAGCACGTGCTATGAGCAAAACACTTTGAAAGATATTTTGGGGATACACTGGAAAATAAGATTCATTCAGCAAAAGGCAAATGAGAAAAAAAGTTTAAGTGAAGTGGAAAGTCATTCAAGCAGTTGGATGAACTCAAGGGCCAAATAAGATAATGACTGATAATAACCACATGGATTTAGTGTGAAGGCAATTACTGACAACTTTAGCAAAGGTTGGCATGAGAAAAGTAGAAGAGGATTGAGGAGCAAAAGGAAGAAAGAAAATGGAGACAATAAGGTAAAACTTAAAGGACATATATATATATATATTTATTTATAAGAAAATAGACTTTATATTCATTTATGAAAACAGAATACATGTATTACATGGATATTCTAATAGCTATATAATGAAAATCTAAGCTTATATTCTCACTTATAGTTTTAAAATAGTTTTGCAATGCATTGACTCAGAATTCTAAGTCAGAATTCCAGTATTCTTGCCTGGAGAATCCCATAGACAGAGGACCGTGGTAGACTACCGTCCACGGGGTCACAAAGAGTCAGACACAAGTGAGCAACTTCACTTTCTTTCTTTTCTTTCTCAGTATTCTGAAACATTTCTAGTAAACAGTCATTGGGCAGTTGGAAACTGCTGCTGTCAGACAGCTAAGAGAAGGCAACCGTACCTCCTAAATTCCTTTTTTAATAATCATTTTGATTCTTTGACATGACAGCAATGAGAATTTTAGAAACAACCTTTCCTTCCAAACATCAACATACCTTTTCTGAATTTTTCTGAAAATGAATATGAACAATTTCCTCTGTTTTTTATAAGCATCCTTATTTTTCTCATTTACATTAAAAAATGGTCACTTCTAACATGATTCCTAATTCAACTAAATTTGATTTACACACCGTGCATACTGGTTCAACAAATGTAATGGAACTGCAGAGATAACAGTAGCAATGCAATTCTCCTTATGGGAGAAGCAGTGTTGGTCACTTAGCAGGCAAACACAGGTTAAAGACCCTAAGTCATCTGCTGGTAAGTTTCAAAGCTGATTCCAGAATTCATGCCCTATATGTTCTATGAAGGTTTTAATTTTTTTAACTATTCCACATTTTCTTCTTATAAATAGCCTCATGGGTCATGTGATCATTACAATAAACCATAACGTAATTTTCAAAAATTCTCCCTTACAACTGGAAGATAAAAATTCATGACTTTAATGGACTTACACAATCTAATTTCAGTTTAAACTAAAAACAACAAACAAATGGGAAATTCAACCATGCAAAGCAACTAACCAAAGTTACACAAACTTCTTCAGAAGACACAGAAACTTCTATTACATATCCTTGTTATTAATATACCTATTATGAAACAATAAGTTATTATATAAAACTCAAGAACATGATTATAGATTAAAGGGATCTTCCAAATTAAGAACACAAAAACAAAAAGTGATAGCTGTACTATTTAACATGAACTCCTTGAACACAGTCATCAGTCAAAATCTTAATCAGATAATGTTGCCCTAATCATTGTTAAAGTCCATTTTCACTCATAATTTGTATTCAGTATATAAAGAAAAAAATTTTAATGTTTTACCCAACCTGTAAGCCCAAGTGATCCTTAAACCATGCAAGCCACACCATGCCCTTTTATTGACTAAAGTCCCCTTAATGATCCCCATCTCACTCAGAATAATAGTCAAGATCCTGCTGTGATCTACCAGACCGTATATAACGAACATCACATCACCCTTTCTCGTCTCTTACTTGTCCACTCTTCACTCTCCTCTGACTGTACTTGTCCACTCTTTACTCTCCTCTGACTCTCCAAATATCTTTTCTTGGCAATCCTTCAACATAGCAAGCATGCTCCTTACACTCGTTCTTCCCAATGACTGTATATTTTCACCCATATCTCTAAACACTTCCCCATCTCCTGCTGCACTCAGGTCTGCGCTCTAATCTCTCCTTAGCAGAAAGGCTTTCCCTAGACATGGTATTGGATACAGTCTCCCATCATTCTGTATTTATTCTGCTCTATTTTTTCCTTAGTATGTATCCTTATTAACCTATATATTAAAATTTTCACTTTAGGTTTTCCTTCACTGGAATGAAAGCTCCAGGAAAGAAGGGACTTTTGTTGTATGAATGAATGAATGATCATCTTTTCATTTCATCCAACTAAATAGGAAACTTCTCCAGAGACACAACAGTAAAAAAAAAAAAATCTTAATGTTCTTGAGTTCTTTGAATATCAGTGCAAAGTGAAGTACAAGTTATCAATGGCATTCCTTATCAAAATATATACTGGTGAAGATCACACAGGATGATGATAGTTTTTTATCTGCATGTACAATGTTGGGTGCAGAACTGCTTGGGTTCCATAGCTGTAAAGCACACAATGCACTACATTTGATCATGTCAAGAAACACAGATTTATCTGTTACTAATATTTCATGTGACAGTAGGAGGCAATGTAGGTTTGTAAAACAGGAGGATTAGACTGAGGCTCTCTCTATCCCTCAAGACTACCAGGGATCTATGAGATATTTGTCTCTTCTTTCTTGATTTTGCTTCCAAATATGCAAAACTCAAACAACAACTGTGTTCAGTTTAAGGTCAATATATACATAACAGTCAGTGTCCAAGAAAATACACCACCGTTGGTTTCAGTATGCTTCTTTCTTTTGTTTAGTCCAATGATAGTTACAGATTGAAAGTCAAGAAATGTTAACTACCAGAAAACTCCTTATGAAAGAATCACCCAAAAGTGCTTTTCAACTCTTTAAGAATCACTGCAGACATACTTATAAACCCAATTTCTTGGGCATATCATTGTAAACACAGCTTTCTGAAGGTCTCTTACCTAATTTAGCTAAGAGCAGAGATCTGAGTATATGTGATGCATCAAGATGCACTTGTAATTATCTTTCCTTTAAGCTGGAGGGTAGTTTTTTCAAAAGATACATAATAATAATCTGTCTAGTTCTTAATGCTAGAAAATGACTAAATCTCTGAAGCATCCAAGAAGAAGAACTTTAAGCTTAGCTCCATTCTGAATAAACCATTTCACTTGAAGAGATGTGATCAGACTGAAGAACAAAGCCATTTATCTGTGTGATGAAACATGAAAATAAACACTGGTAGTTGCTCTCCAGGAGACCTGGGTGTGGAGACATTAAGTCAAACTCCAGGAGATTGTGGAAGTGGTAACACTGGAGGGCTTACAAGAGAGGACCCCCAAGCTTCTATAAATAACCAAGCCATAGTAACAAGACTTTTCACCACTGATTAAGACAACCACAGGGAGGCTTCCCTGAAGCAAGATATCAGTCATCACAGGTTGTCCGTCATTCATGGTGACTCTCAGGACAACGGGGACTGCAGAGACCAGCATGGCTGTGCCCAGCTTACTGAGGAGTGTGACTTACCCTACACTTTCCACATTAGATGACAAAAGCTCACAGTAGACCCTTTGACTATTGAGATTGTTCTATCCACAGAGAAATTATTTAATTAACCTTCACTTTATATATGGTAGCCAACATTCAGAAGTTAAAATTAGCATTAGTAAACAGACAGACTCTAAGAGTATCATGAGTTCTTAGAGGTGTCCTTGCACCCAGAGAATACAGCAGAAAAGAAAGGAAACTTGACTTTGCTGACCCAAGTATTCTTCCATTATAATTACATAAGTAATGACATTTTATATGTTTTAAGGTTTTGATTCTGAAAAAGTCATGGAAAAGTCTTCATTTCAAAACTGTTCACATAATAAGGTAGATGACAGAAATCAGGGTACCTCTGAATCTTATTAGGTAAGAAATTTTCCTCTGTTTCTGAAAATCTCTACAAATTACTTTTCACCTTCATATTTTAAAAAGAGAAGGCCCAAGTGCTGGACCTATTATAGAAAGGTCCCAGTAGTTAGCTGCAACACTGAAGACCACACCAAGTAAGCACAGACAAGAAATAAACAAGTAGCAAGAGGTCAAGAATTTCAAAATTAATGACAAGAATGATCAGCAAATGATTAATGCAATATCCTGACCTGCTGAGTCTCCAATCTCTCCCACTCCTGATGTCCTTGATATGATCTACTTCTTGCAATGCTGAGAAAAAGAAAAAGGAAAAAGAAATGTATTTAATGACAAATCAAAATAATTTCAAGATACTCAGGTGAAAATAAATAAACGTTACAAAGGGAATTAAACAAGATTTCTACTATATAACTTTGGAAGAAATATTAAGTAATTTCACTGTAAAACTTTTTTTCTAGACCAGATTTATCCTAACAATGCAAAGTTGAATTTGCATCTAAATATCAAATAATATAACACATTTAATATCATATTAATAAAATATAAAACCATATGATCACTTCTATAGATGCCGAAAAGCATTTGATAAATACCAACACCCTTTCATGAAATAAGCATTCCAAAAGCTTCCCTGGTGGCTCAGATGGTAAGGAATCTGCCTGCAGTGCAGGAGACCTGAGTTTGATCCCTGGGTTGGGAAGATCCTTGGAGAAGGGGCTGGCTACCCACTCCAATACTCTTGCCTGGAGAATTCCATGGAGAGAAGAGAGTGGCAGGCTACAGTCCATGGGGTCGCAAAGAATCAGACATAGCTAAATGACTATTACTTTCACTCCTCAACCTAATACAGAGCATCTATGAAAACCTCACAACTATCATACTTAGTAGTAAAAGACTGACTGCTTTCCCCCTGCTATCAGAAATAAGACAATAGTGTCCACTCGTATCACTTCTATTCAAGATTAAAAGGGAGGTTACATTCGGGTATAAAGCACATCCAGATTGAAAAGGAAAAAGTAAATTATCTCTATTTGTAGTCAATGTTACTTTTATCTAGAAAATCCTAAATATTGAAATTTTATTTCAAAAAAATGATTAAAACTAATGAACATTATTAAAACTAATGTAAGGTTGCAGGATACTTGACCAATACATAAAAATCAATTGGATTTGTATGTACTAGTAATAAACACTCCAAAAATAAAATTAAGAAAGCATTTTCCTTAGAACATGAAAAAATAAAATGCTTAAGTATAAATTTAATAAGTGGAGGATTTATATATTAAAAATTAAAACACTACTGAAAGAAATGAAAGAATATCTAAGAAAGATGAAAAGGCATCCCACATTCACGGATCAAAAAAGTTAATATTCTTAGCATGAAGTACTCCCCAAATTGATCAGTGTATCTAACACAATCTCTATCAAAATTTTAGCTGAGTAAAAACTGACAGACTGTCCTTAAAATTCATATGGAACGCAAGGGATCCAGTACACCTAAAAGAATCCTATGAAAGAAGAAAAAGCTGGGGAATGCATCCTTCACAACTTCCAAACTAAAGCCAAAGCTACAGTAATCAAGACAGTGTAGTACTGGTATAAGGATACAAATACAGATAAATGGCATAAAATTGAGAGTATAGGAACAAACCTTGACATTTGTGGTCAATCAATTTTTGACACACTTGCCCAGACAATTCAACGGGGGGTGGGGGATGGGGTGGGGTGGAGAACAGTTATAGTATGACAAAAAATAAATAAATCTAGTCTTTGTTCCTGGTTCTTGACAGGCAGCTTTGAAAACCCTTGGGATTCCCTGAATGATAGGTATGACTTCATTATGCTAGTGAAATGACTCTTAAGAGGATTCCCAGACTGCTTCAGGCTGGGGGAGGATATCAGAAAAAGCAAGTAAGAGATTCGAGGGCTGGAACACTGAGACACCTCCCACCCCCAACCCCTGACTTTCTCCCCTACACTGACTTCCAGGGAGACGAAACTGAGAGACTGGAGACTGAGTGTAATGACATGACCAATGACTAAGCCAACCACACCTATAACTATGTCAATAAAACCTCCAAACAACAATCTCAGAGTGTCCTTCCTGGAGAACAGAATGATGTTCGAGGAGGATGGCACACCCTGCCTCCACAAGACGGAGACTCTTGTACCAAAACCCTTTTAGACGTATCCTCTACCTCCTCTGTTAATCTGAATCCCTTACAACAAAAGTCATCATAAGTAAGCACATTCATGGATTCTATGAATCATTCTAGTGCATTACTGAGCCTGAAGAAGTGTCATGGGAATTCCTAAGTCTATATCCAATTCAGCCTGGGAAAAGTCTCCCTTGCCTGGGGACCCCACTTGCAGCTGTCTTCTGAAGTAAGGGCAGTCTTTCTGGGGACCTTACCTATTAGCTTGTGAGATCTGGTGCTAACTCTAAATAGTTAGCATCAGATTGATTGGAATGATGAACACACTGGAATATAATCATCTTTCCAACAAATGGTCCTGGGAAAATTGGATACCCATATTCAAAAGAAAGGAATTAGATTCATACTTCAAAATCATATAAAAATTAACTCAAAATGTATCATGTAAATAAATGTAAGAACTAAAAATCATAAAAATATTAGAAGAAAGCATAAATATTTGTAACCGTGAGTTTGGCAATGATTTTTCAAATATAACACCAACAGATAAAATAAACAACAAAAGAAAAAAATTGATAAATTGAACTACATCAAAAGACAAAATCTTTGTTTCAAAGTACACCAGCAAGAAAGTGAAAAGGTAACCTATAGAATGGGAGAAAATATTTGCAAATCATAGACCTGATAAAGGGTACAAAATATAGAAAGAACTCTTACAACTCTATGTTAAAAAGTCAAACAAACCAATTAAAAAATAATCAAATAATCTGAATAAACATTTTACCAGAACAGATATAAAAATTGTCAATTACAACATGAAAGATACTCAGCATTAGCCATTAGGTAAATGCAAGCCAAAACCACAATGATATGCTATGTCACATCCACTGGGATGGCTATTTTTTAAAAAAAGATAATAACAGGTGCTGGTAAGGGTATAGAGAAATTGGAAACACGTACATCACAGATAAGAATGTGAAATTCTTCAAGTGTTTTGCAAAACAGTTTGGCAGTTCCCAAAAGGTTATAGAGAGTTACCAAATGAGCCAGCAATTCCGCTCCTATGTTCATACACAAGAGAAATGAAACATATGTCCATACAAAAACTTGTACTCAAATGTAACCCCACTTATAATAGCCAAAATGTGGCAACAGTCTAAATGTCCATCAACTGATGAATGAGCAAACAAAATGTAATATATCCATACAGTGGCATATTATTCAGTCATATAAAGGAATGAAGCATGTTACAACATGGATAATCTTTGAAAATATTATACCAAATGAAGGAAGCCAGTAACAAAAGACCACACATTGTATGATTTCATTTTTAAGAAATGTCCTGAATAGGTAAATTTATAAAGACACTGAGCAGATTAGCATTTCCTTAGAGTTACAGGGAGAAGAGACTTGTGAAGTAATGGGGAATAACTTTAATGAATTTGTAGTTTATTTTGGTTAGATGAAAATGTTCTAAAGTTATATTGTGGTGATACTGAACTTCTCCTTAAATTTACTGAAAAACACTGAATTGCACATTTTTAAATGAGTGGATTGTATAGTATATAAATTATAAATCAAAACAGCAAGTTTAAAAAATTTCATAGATAAAGCAAAGGCACATTAACACATTAATCCCACATTTAAAAGGAAAATTACCCACATCTGTCTTGAAAAGTCTATGTTAAGATGATATAAAAGATATTTAATATTTTGATAGTTATTCCTTGACAGATAACATTAATAGCATGCCAAGATTAAATACCAATAATAAAATAAAAGGAAAGCGTTCTACTTTTAAAGTAGTCTTCAGAGATTAGTCTTTTCAATAGGACTTTCAAGTGTGCCTACTGAAAGTTAAAAGTGCTCCAAATTTTTTGAAAAAATCTTTGAATCATCTATACCAGCAATCTTACACATGTTCATCCCAGTGTCATAGTTGTTCAGTCATGTCTGGATCTTTGCAATCCCATGAACTGTAACCCCTTAGGCTTCTCTGTCCATGTAATTCTCCAGGCAAGGATGTTGGAATGGGTTAGCCATTCCCTTCTCCAGATGATCTTCCGACCCAGGTGTCGAACCCAGGTCTCCCACATTGCAGGCAGATTCTCTACCATCTGAGCCACCAAGGAAACCCACACACGTTCATATGTAATTTCATTTCTGGAAAATACATACCGAGTAAAGAATTCCAAAAACAAGAAAAGGTATGCACAAATATATTCACCTGGAAATTATTAGCAATATAAAAATAGAATGAGTAAAAGTGGCTAACACTAGAGCACTGGTTGCAAAAATTACAGATTATCTCCTTACTAATTTGCTGAGGAAAAGAGGCTTAATAATTAGCAGAACCCAGATTCAAATATACATTCCTTTGACTCCAGCGTCCAAAGGTTTCTAAACACTAATTTTGTTCCAAAATATTAATGTTCTGAAAGATTAATTTTGGTTAATAGACCAAAGATCTATAGTTTATATAACCAATGATACACACACAGGCTCACAGACAAGATATAAAAACAACTCAAGAAAGAAATGCCAAAATGCTACAATGTTAGTTTTAGAATAGAAAAGTTTCTTAGTTTCTTTTGCTAATTTACATTTTTTAAACATTTCTCCAATAAATTATATAACTTTCATAGTAACAATAAGGTTACTAAATAGAATATCAAAACTTTTATACAAAGTGTATACTGCTATTTAAGTGTGCAGATAAAACACACTTAGTGTCCTTTTAATAAACCCATATTCCTCCCCAGAACACAGACATCCAATGGCGTATTCCATCCAAGTCTATTTTCTAAATATTAACCAAGTCTTTAAAAAAAATAACTAACTTATTTTTATCCATTAGACACTTTATCCACATTGGCTCTTTACTTCACAACCACTCAATGAAATGTGCATTATTAGCATATAACAAATGAGGATACCGATATATACCCACTCCTGGGTATATATCTGGGAAAAAAATGAGAAGACTAACTGGATAAGATACATGCACCCCAATGTTCACAGAAGCACTATTTAAAATAGCTAAAACACGGAAGCAACCAAATTGTCCCAAAAGATGATAGGAATATTACTCAGCCATGTAATTTGCAGTGATGTGGCTAGACATAGAGAATATTACACTCGGTGAGATAAGTCAGACAGGAAAAGACAAATACTGCATGGTATCATTTATATGTGGAATCTACAAATATACAAACAAATGAATATTCAAAGTGAAAACAGACTCACAGATACAGAAAATAAACTTCTTGTTACCAAAGGGGAGAAGGTACCGGGAGGAACAAATTAGGGGTATGTGATTAACAGATACAAACTACAATGTAAAAAAAAAAAAAAAAAAAAAACCTACAATGTATAAAACAGATAAGCAACAAGGATATATTGTATAGCCCAGGGAATTATAGCCATTATCTTATAATAACCTATAATGGACTATAGTCTGCAAAATTACTGAATCACTATTCCTCTCTTTACACCTGAAATAATACAGTATTATAAGTAAACTATACTTCAACTAAAATTTCTTTTTCTTTCCAATAGACCACACAGACAACTTCAAAAGATACTTGTCCATGTATCAGTTCCCTATTGCCTTCTCAAGTGCTTGCCAATGTATCACACAAAGTAATTGTTACTAACATGGATGTAAGCTAGTCAGAGTAAACTGGGAAAAGTATAAAAATTGGAGGCACTCTCCCACCACCTGTCACTATCCCTTCTTCTTTTTATTTGCTGCATAGCACTTAGCATCTCTAAACCTCTTTTTTTCTTATGACCTTGCCAATTTTGTTCACTGCTTTACCTTTTGCACCTAGAACAGTGCCTGATTTAAACTGGAGTTCAAGAAATACTTAGAAGATGAATAAATAAATGTACTTCAAAACAGGTGCAAATTTCTCTCTTTCCTAAGCTATATGTCTCTTGCCAAATCAAACAGCCTCTAATTTTTGAGCTTTTTATTTTAATTATGTTTGATGGCAACAGTACATATGAAATCTTTAGTTTCCCTAACCAGGAATCAGACCTGTGCCCCATGCATTGGAAGCTCAGATTATCAACCACTGGACCACCAGGGAAGTCCCTGACATCTCAGCTTTTAAATGTCCACTTCTTTAATGCAATACTGCCCAAGGCTGTTATGAGTTTAAATTCATTCATTCAAAAACTATTTATTGAGCACCTATTATATGCCAAACATTATTCTAAGCAATGTGATAGTAGCACGGAACAAAACAGACAAGAATCGCTTTAGCAGCTCATAGTCTGGTGAGTGAAGATAGACAAGAATGTAACATCAAATATTAGATTCTGACAAGTACTCTGGAGACAAAACAGCTATGGGTAGGAATCTGAGAGGAGGATTCACAATTTTAAGCAGAGTAACTGAGAAAGAGGACAGTTGATACAGAAGTGAGGGGGTGAGAGGTACATATTGGAAAAGGAACTTACAGTCAGCAGGAAAAGTATGCTGGCATGACTGTATTTTCAGAGTGGTTGCAATGCCATGAGTGATGAATGAGTATTAAGAAATGAGGTCAGATAAGTGAGGCAGGGGAAAGGACAGACTGTGTCAGGCCTATATGCCATTGGAAAGATATTAGCTTTTATTCTTAGAAAAATTAGCAGTCTTTGGAGGAGTTTGAACAGAAGTAGGATATTCTATGGCTAAAGTTTTTAATGGGCTCAGTATCTCTCAATAGAGTTGCTCCTGGCATTTTGGGTGGCCAGCTCCCCTCTGTCCTGACCTTCAAGCACACAGCATGTCATTTAGCATCTCTAAGCTCACCTCACCTATTGCCAGTAGTAATCCCCAGAACTTCTGACAACTAAAAATGCCCCCACTTATTTCCAGAGCTCTGTTAAGAATAGATCATGGTAGTGGAGAGTCTGTTTTAATATTCCAGGCAATACTTTATGTCATCTTGAGCTAAAGCGACAGTGGTAAATTCAGAATACATATTTTTTTAGAGATAGGATTTGCAAACGGTTTGGATACGGGTGTGAGTGAAAGCTAAGTGTCAAAGAAGACTTACAGATATTTAGAGCAAATAGAAGAATGGAACTGTTCTTCACTGAAATTGTGAAGACAATGTAGATAGAATTGATCTGGTGAGGAAAGCAGGCATTCAGTTAAGAAATGTAAAAAAAACCTGCTATATAAAAGCAGATATGTCTATATTTTATGCAAAAAATTTTGTGAAGTGAAATAATGAGCAGTCCTGAACTGATGGATTTTGTTACATTTTATGAAGTGTATTTTACGAAGGAATAGAGTTAACAGAAATAAACATTAGATAAATAAATGAATAAATGGTTGCTAATTAATAGTACTCT
This sequence comes from Dama dama, assembly GCF_033118175.1. Classification (NCBI taxonomy): domain Eukaryota; kingdom Metazoa; phylum Chordata; class Mammalia; order Artiodactyla; family Cervidae; genus Dama; species Dama dama. The sequence goes on from NC_083702.1 coordinate 33,447,710, forward strand.
ATTAACTAGTCTAGGCAATTTGATTATATCAAGAAAATTGTTGTCATTTATATATATATAAAACCCAAAGGAATGAATTTAATTGTGGGATTTAGAACAATAAATGGTGTGTGAGTAGGCAGGCTTTTAATGCTGTTAAAATCCCACCAGGCCCACATTGCTTGGAGTAGATGCCCTACAGTGAGATTAGACACTGCCTTGGGAAAACAGTGAGTGCCACAACTCTCCTGTACCCCATATGGACTATGAACCACCAATTCCAACACTATGGAGTCAACTGGTCAATACATGCAACCTTTACTACATTCATGGGCCATTTAAGGATATCAGAGAAAAGCTGTGTTCAAACATTGTTCAGCTCCTCTTTACTGGTAGAGTTGAGTCATTCTTCCATAGACAGAACAAATGATCTGAATCACACAATAACTGATAGATGCAAACATACAATTTAGAGTTTCTGGGAGGAAGTGTCCGATTGCATCACCACTAGAACCTTATCCCTAGGAGTAGCATCCTGCTTGCTTGCCAAAGTAGAAAAGCAGCATTTTGAACAGCAATGCTCATCACATAAATCTGAAGAGTCTTTCTAAATGTGTTAAATCACCAAACCCATATAGTTAGAACAATTTTGTTCTCTTTGGATTTATATCACACTTATGAACATTCTGCCTCAATATTTTCTATCAATATTCCCTGTGATTTGTTACAGGGGAGGTATTTGTATTCCAACAGAAGTTCCTGTACACATAGGTACAAATGCATGCTTCCTTCAGAACACAGCATCATTTTCCAACCTATTGTTAAGACACTCTCTTATTCACAAAAACATTAGTGGAGGGGAATTGAATGTAATTCTTCAGTCAAGTTCCATCTCCAATCACCAGTTAGCTAAAGAAGTGAGAAGGTTTGTACAAAGGTGGTTGCTTGAACTAAAGTGGGAGGGAACATGATAAATAAGTTCTAGTGGCAGACAGATGCCCTACAGGCCTCACATTGTTGTTTGAGGGGAAGAACATAGTATGTCATAATGAATTACCATTAATTTGAGCCAGCAGTACCGTTAGATTGAGCCCAGCAACCCAGGATGACAAACAGTGCCTGCAAGATCATCTAATGAGGGGACAAGTCTGCTCCAGTATTGCCGCTTCACTCAATTAGTGGACAAGGCTTTTAATGCCGCTCTGCACAACTAAAGCAATTTTGATTACTTAGAGCTAAGTCTCCATTTAGAATGTTTTGGAAGCTGAAACAGGGTTTCTTCCTTTTTTTCCCTAATATAATTTAGCTTGAGAGTATTTGAATGGTAATAAGCTATTTGAAAGCCAATCACATTATTTCTTATTTTTCCCTAAGTAATATTGAAATATATTTTTTAAAAGTTCAAACGATAGAATTTACTCTAGTAAATGAAATGCAAATAAGATAGCAAATGATTAAGGATATGCAGAGGGTGTGTGTGTGTGTGTGTGTGTGTGTGTGTGTACGTGTGTGTGTGTGTGTGTGTGTGTGTGTGTGTGCATGCAGCACTATGTCTGTCTGTGCCAGAATTACAGTTGGTGAATTTCATTTCATCAGCCAACATTATCAGGAGGGTTGCATATTTATTCTATATATCCACATTTTTAAAAAATTCCAGATCTTGCCTTCTTTGGCTGGGAGCACTTATATTTCAGATCTTTTGATATGGGGAACTGACTTTTCCACTTCATTATTTTTTTCACTGTGTCACTGCATGATGAAAAGCACTGATAAGTACAATGGTATGACTTTCTTTAATAACGTGATCATTGACTTATAACTAAAACCTTACCCTCCCAGAGTCTCCTCAGGCTTCCTAAATTCCTTTCATTCTCATTAAAAACATACAGGGTGCTCACTCTATACATCATTCTATTATCTTCCAGCTTTTTATCCACTATGTGTATTTAATCCTCGGTCTGCTTGTACTGTGTGAAATTCTATGAAATTTTACCTTTATAAAGAGAAAGTCATTAGATTAAAAAAAAATGACTCAAGTCCTTAATGAATTATGCAAGACACACAGTCAGTCATAGGTACCCATAAAATTTTATTACATTGAACACAAATACTGCAGATAAAGAAAGTGAACCTCAAGATTATTCATACAGAACCCTTCTTCCTTTGCTTCCCTCAGATGAGGAGTAACATCAGGATCAAAAGTTGATAAGGAGAAACTATAGCTATACCTACCCATTGCCAAAATCAAAGCGGGGGTGGGGAATTTTTAAAAAATCCATTGCCTAAAGTAGGCCCAATAAAAACCAATTTTAAAATGATACACATCTTCAAATCTTTGTTTACAAAATAGCCCACATGAACACATAGAATCAGAATCATCCAGGGCAGATGCTAGCAAATTTTTAAAACTTAATAATTTGAACCACTGGAAAACCTATTGGTTGAATAAATAAGAAACAATCAGATATTTTTTATTCTTCCTTTCCATAGGCATATTTAATTTTCTCAAAATAATTTTAATAATTCCTACTTTCTTGTCTCCTAAAGGATTAACTTGTAAAGCATGTTGCACTCCTGGGGAGCTACCCATGTATTAGTAGAAAATGGTATATTACTAGCATTGCTTGTGCTGTAAGTACAAATTAAAAAGAAAAAACAATATGACTCGGAATCAAGTAATACTTTCAATAATGTGTTACATTGTTAACAATCACGACGACTTAGACACTGGCAAAATATATGCACTGATTCTGTACCCGACCTTGTCCCAGAGTACATGATATGAAATCACATCACTGATTCAAATTATTGCCAAGGTTGATAAAACTACTGTTGCTTAGTCACTAAGTCTGTCCAACTCTACGCAACATCATGGACTGCAGTATACCAGGCTCCTCTGTCCTCCACTCTCACAAAGTTTACTGAAATTCATGTCCATTGAGTCGGTGATGCAATCTAACCATCTCATCCTCTGCCAAACTCTTCTTTTGCCTTCAATCTTTTCTAGCATCAAGGTCTTTTCCTATGAGTTGGCTCTTAGCACCAGATGGAAAAAGTAATGTCTTCTAAGGCCCACTTGACTACACACTCCAGGATATCTAGCTCTAGGTGAGTGACCACACCATTGTGGTTATCCAGGTCATTAAGACCTTTTTGTTACAGTTCTTCTGTGTATTCTTGCCACCTCTTCTTAATCTCTTCTGTTTCTGTCCTTACCACTTCTGCCCTTTATCATGCCTATCTTTTCAAGAAACGTTCCCTCGATATCTCCAATTTTCTTGAAGAGATCTCTAGTATATCCCATTCTATTGTTTTCCTCTATCTCTTTTCATTGCTCATTTAAGAAAGCCTTCTTATCTCTACTTGTCATTCTACAGAACTCTGCATTCAGTTGGATATACCTTTCCCTTTCTCGCTTGCTTTGTGCTTCTCTTCTTTCCTCAGTTATTTGTAAAGCCTCCTCAGATAATCAGTCACTTTACCTTTTTGCATTTCTTTCTCTTTGGGGTGATTTTGGTCACTACCTCCTGTACAACGTTACGAAATTCTGTCCATAGTTCTTCAGTCACTCTGCCTACCAGACCTAATCTGCTGAATCAGTTCATCACCTCCACTGTATAATCATAAGGGATTTGATTTAGGTCATACCTGAATGGCCTACTGGTTTTCCCTACTTTCTTCAATTTTAGCCTGAATTTTGCAATAAGGAACTCATGATCTGAGCCACAGTCCGATCTCGCTTCTTCTGACTCTTGGTTTTACTGACTACATAGAGCTTCTCCACCCTCAGCTGCAAAGAACATAATCATAGTTTCATTTATTCTCCTCTCTTGACAAAAGGAGTAATATGAGAGAGGGAAAATGGATCCATATTAGTTGCAGAAATTAAAGATAAATAAAATGTGAAGATTAAATAGGAAAGTACCAGTTATATGTATAATTCAGTAGGTATCAATCTCTTAAATGCTTCCCCCTTCACTTTTTCCTTGTCCTTTAGTAGAGTAATTGTCCAAAGTATCGTCAACAATGATCACCATTCAGCTTTCCATCAATGTTAGTAACCTAATATCATACATATTTTTCCATCCTTGTTGATTAAATTTTATTTCTTAAATATATATGATATTTGCATAGCCAAAACTATATACACAGGTAACTCCTGTGTGTGAGTGTGTGTGTGTGTGTGTGAGCACACTCAGTCATGTCCGACTCTTTGCAGCCCCATGGACTGTAGCCCACTAGGCTCCTCTATCCATGGGATTTTCCAGGCAAGAATACTGGAATGGGTTGCCATTTTCTCCTCCAGGGGACCTTCCTGACCAGCGATCTTCAGGACCTGGGGATTGAACCAGCGTCTTCTGAGTCTCCTGCATTGCCAGGCAGTTCTTTACCACCAGCGCCACCGGGGAAGTTCTTAGGAGACTTATTTCCATCTCTATCACTTCTATTCATTCCCTCCAACACATCATGTGCAATTATTTTCATTAATTCTGGCTTATTCTTCCTGTATTTCTTTTTGTAAAAATAAGCTAATATATGTATTTATTCTTATTTGCCCTTCTTTCTAATGCAAAAAATAGCATATTGTCTCCACTCTTTGAAGTTTCAAAAAATTTTTGTCTAACTGTATTCTAGAAATATCTCCATGTTCATGCATAGAGACCTTCCACATTATTTTTTAGAATTGTGTGCTGCTTGTATGGACATTCTTTAATTTATTCAACAGGTCTTTTATGAATGGGGATTTAGGTTATTTCCAATATTTGGAACTGCAAATAATGTTACAATTAATAAACTGAAATAATCTTGTTAACTCCTCGTGTAATTCTCAAGAAACCACTGGTGGGTCAGGAGGTTGCCTTGATCTACTTGAGCTGGTGTCAACTGATATCACATTTCTGACATGGGAGAGGAGTACAATTAGGAAGCCTGAATTAACTTTGATGCTTTTACTGGAACTCAAATTTATTCCTAGTCTTAAATATAGATATTCATGAGTAAAGCAACCATGAAATAGTTTTGGTTGATATGAAGGGACAGAAAATGAATTTTAGAACTTCTCTAAATTTTTCTTTGTTTCACAAGACTTTCTTGATATGCTAAAGTAACCTAACCCACTAGAAATCCTAAAAACATAAGAACCAGAAAACATTCTCTTTTGTACAAACATCTAGGTAGCAAGGAGCAACCCTTAACTTCCCTTACATTTAGAACCTTAGGAGCTTGAAAGTAGTCATTGAATGAATGGATAAATGAATGAGTGAATGAATTAATGAATCTATTGGACCCAACAAAAGTCTGACATTAAAGCTTGGAAACAATCTCGAGGAGATATAAGCCTGAATTAGTGTTCTGAAGGCAGGCAGATGTGTTTAGCAACAGCTTTGTTCCACTCTTCCAAAAATAAGGCAGCCTATAAATAATGCCCAGGGCATCTTTCCTGCAGCCCTGATGTAATAATGGATGGACATGAATCTCAGTTTGTGGCTTGAGGTCACAGTGGTCACATTCCCTGCTGTTGTTGTAACCATTAAAGGAATGATGACTAATGGCTTTGAGGAAAAGTAGAAGTTAGACAATAAGTCCAGAGAAAACTTCCAGCAGCAAGAAGATGTACTCAACAAGTGCCTTTGAGGCATCACACACTTGCTGAAGGGACCAGAGATTCCTCAGAGGAGAAGAGGAAAAAGAGAAGAAAAAAAGAATGGTTGTGTGAGTGTTTGCCAAAAAAAAGAAAAGTCTGAGAAATTCCCGAGAGAACCCAGAGGGTGGTAAAATGTACCTTTCCTAAGACTGCCACTGATTTTACCTTTGCCCTTGGAGTAGAATGAAGTGAAGTGAAAGTCGCTCAGCCATGTCCAACTCTTTGCAACACCATGGACTGTAGCTGCCAGGGTCCTCTGTCCAAGGAATTCTCCAGGCAAGAATACGGGAGTGGGTATCCATTCCCTTCTCCAGGGGATCTTCCCAACCCAGGGATCAAACCCAGGTCTCCTGCATTGCAGGTGGATTCTTTACCATCTGAGCCACCAGGGAAGAATGAAGTACAGCTAATGCTCAGAGGAAAACCCAGGGATTTTAATAAAGATGATGAAATAGGTTAAATCTTTTGCAACAAGATTTGATTTTTAATACCAGATTTTGTTATTCACTTGCATCTGACTCCCCTGTCTTCCTTTAGGGAAAAAAAAACCTGGGGTGTCAATGGCTCCTTAAGCAGCAAGATCATGGCTAATATAAGCATTTTGTTATATCATCATCTCATTATCACATGCAGGGCATTAATCGAAGCACCTCATTTAAGGTGGGAAAGAATTTGCTAAGGGAAGATGATTCAGCACAGTCTCTTCCGATGAGTACTGTCATCTCTAATCCCTTTTAGGAATAGGTGGAGATGTAACTAATAATAAAGTGTGAACATTTATTAAGTTTATTCATCAATAAGGTAACATGTCCCATTTTTCAAGGGTTCTAAAGTCACCATCTCATCCGTTTTTCTCTGGAACTGCCCTGTCACATCGTGATATGTACACACACTGAATTTATTTCTTTTTTAAAAGGCATCCCAGAGAGACGAGATGTGGATGGGTGTGAAGAACGGATCTGGGGAACCAAATGGGTGCAGATGCCTCCATTGACAAAGGGAAAAGGCATATGGCTTCCTTCCTTCCCGGTGTACCCAGGGCTCAGAGAGCGCTCTAGATTTCCCTGTGATAAGCGTCTGCTTGCGAGCGCCACTGGGAAGATATTTTGTATGCCACAGAAAACCAAGATGTTTGCATTCCCACCAATCCAGGGATAAGGCATTTTCCTCATACAGACACAAAACATACAGTATATGAATGTTTAATGGAGGCTAAAACTGGGAGAGGAACAGAAAACAAGAACAGAGCAGGTTAAAAAAATATCTGGTTTCTCTCTATCAAAATACTAATTAAAATTCATGTTCATGGGGATGATTATACATATGTTTTTGAACTAAAAGTCTAACCTGGCACTATTTTTTGGCCTTATTTTTGTGACAACATTTTTGTCCATATGGCATGAAGTGAATCATTTTACATCTTTTTTTAAGCTCTATGTGTTTTTCTTGTTGTCTATTCCCTCTTCTCCCACCACACACACACTGGCAGCCGCTACCAAGTTGCCAAATGCCAACTCAACCCTGCAAGCTGGCTGCGTAGAGCTATATAGTACTGGCATTTTCCTTTCTTTGCAGAAATATTCTCTCTCTTTCCCCCTCTCTCTCTCTCTCACACACACACACCACTGAAGCACCCTGAATATTCCTCCTTCATTTCCATGCAGATCTCATGGTTTCTCGGATTCTGCGCAGCTCCAGGGTGTGCGGCGCTGGCTGCCGGTCATGCGGCGGCCTCCGCCAGCTTACTCAGTACCTCTGGCCTGCCTTCTCTATGGCACTGTGACAATGAGTGGTTCACTTAAGAACTGCTATAAATTCATGGTTAATCAAGCCCATGCAATTAGTTTAGTCATAGCAAAGTGCAAAAACCAGTATTGTCCAGTCGTCCCCTTTTCTTGCTCTCTTTTAATCATCATGATCCAGGCTCCTGCTTTCTCAGACAGAAGAATACTTCTTCTCTGCAGCCCAGGCATGCGGCCTGACCAGTCAGGTCCCGGACAGCACACGGTTCTTGCATGTGTTGCCTCCACAAGTAGCAGGCGCTGCTTGAGTTTTGTGTGGAAGGGCAGCAACTCTACCTAACAAATGTAACTTTAACAACAGTAAAACAACCTAATAGCTTAGCATGCCAGGGGGCTAATGTGGCGGGCCATTTACTGCTGCACTAAATAGCCCCGGCTTGATTCTCATTGCCAAGTGTCGAACTGAGAATTGCAAGGCAGGAGTACCTCCTAATTCATTAGATAAAGGGGGTCATTGCTCATAGGGCCCGGGAAACTGTAGAAGGGTAAGAAATTGAACAAGGCATTCCTCCTTTCAAGCGCCATCAAAACCTGGGCTCCCTTGATCCTCAGAGTCACTGAAACATAACGGCTCTGTTCCTGGCATGCATATGCCAGCTTCTAACTTTGGGCAATTGAGCTTTATTTGGCGATGTTCATCTGGAAAGAGGCTAAAAGGGGGAGGGCTCCTAATACTACAGCTTTTATTTATTCTTTGTAAATCACTTTGACACCCTTGAAACAAAAGCAACAACACAAGAACAAAGTATGATTTAGCCTTGGCTGTAAAATGAGCCACTACTAAGCTGTCCTAACCAGCTATCTGCCTCCGGTGCCCTGGAAAACTTGCTGTGGACAGTTGTGACCTGGCTAATAGGCTGGGCAGGAAAGAGACCACTACCAATAAAAGAGAGACTCAAATTCTTGTTAGCTTTGCTACATCTCATAATATTGTCTGTCTTTTATTCCATTTTTTAAAAATTTTCTTCCAGGTAGTTCTAAGTTCTAACTGCCCTGAATAGTCACGGGAAGGTCATGTGGACAAAAATTCCCTGATCTTGTTGTCATGAATAGAAAAGAATAATCATCAAAAATTTCCAATGAGATCTCTAAAATGGGACATCTTTATTTCCTGAACATTAGCCCTAAAACAACTGATTTCTCTAATTCCTGCCATCACTCAGATTGGCCTTGAATTACCTCCCAATAGGCCTCCCACGTGCTTCTAGATGAGACTGTGTAATGGGGGATCTGTTAATTAACTAGAAGCAAAGTTGCGCGGTGGGGATCAAACACTGGATACGTCCTAAAACTCCCACAGAGAAGATGAAATGCAGCGCAAACTTTAAAGACTTCCCGTCATTAGCTGAGACCTTGCTGCTCCTGGCCTAGACCCCCCCTGTTTCAGAGAACAATGAGGACAATGATGGCAGAAATGAAATAGTGCGGCCAGGAACAAAGGAACTAGCTATTTACCCGTAGAAAAAGAAAGGGCGGGGGCGTTGGGGGGGAGAGAAGAAGGGAGAACTTTCTTTTCCTGTGGTTCCTGTCTACTTTTAATTAATTTATGACTGCCAGGGAAATGCACAGAGAACACACCCAAACACATGGCACGGGAGGACAGTGTTAATATCTGTAACATCTCCTGTTTACTTCCAGGAAAAAACATGCAGTGGGCTGGGGCAGAGAGAGAAGTTGAGGAAGAAGAGAGAGGACGGGGGCAGTGAACAACAAAGGACAAATTGCTGGACTGAACTTTCACTCCTACGATCAGGGTTCAATCTGGAAGATGATAAAAATGAAAGAAAACAAAGCAAGACCGTCCCAGGAGTAATAAATCCACCTGGATCAGCTCTGGATCTCAGGAAAAGACAGGAACTGTGACCTCACACCGAGGTTAAATTTTGCCATTTTTAGAGGTCTCCTAGTAATGCCCGTAGAAATATACATAAATATTATATCAACAAAAAGCACACATGATATTGACCTGCTGGGGTTTTTTTGTTATTGTTGTTTCTTGGCAAGATATTAACAGAAAAATAAAAAATCAAGAGAACTATCAAGGACTATTGAAGGGCCTTGTGCTCATTTTGCATTATTTATTTTTGAAGAATTCATATCAGGAGTTTTTCCATATATCTAATCTGCAAGGCTTCCACAGGACTAAGAAAACAATAACAACAATAAGATGCACAGAGATGATGCCTTGGTTCTCTCTGCCTCATGTAGAAGCTCTTGCTTTGAGGTGGACCAACAGGATGAATAGGGAAGCCTGGTGTGCTGTAGTCCATGGGGTCGCAAAGAGTCAGACACGACTGAGTGACTGAATGGAACTGAACAAGATGAAGGGAGCCATTATTTCAAGAGGCTGAAGGTTCTCCTCCCTTTCTTCAAATTTCATTTGAAAACAGTCACAGTAGAATTATTTTCTTTTGAAAGGCCAGTGACAAGGCCTACTTCTCTGTTTCCAAGCCCCATGCTTAGAACAATCAGTGAAAAGTCAGCACATGGATGAAACAAGAAAATCCCCAGGATTACATTTTGTGACTACTTCCCTTACTTCTCATTTATTTAATATGAAGGGTTTAGACTTAATAAGCTCAATCACAAACACAACTCTTAGAAAAAAAATTCTTAAGCACATTGTTCACCCAACTGAAATTACTATGTAATCAAAAAGGAGTGTAGGTTAGAGGTTTACCATTAGCTGCTGGTACATTCTAACCAGCATTAAAAACAAACAAACAAACTCAAACTTGAAGTGACACATGCATTGTCAATTATTGAGAATCTTATCTAGCATCCCCACATATGAACCCTCAAAGAATAAACGATTCCCCAGTATGTTTCATGATTGATGACTACACCAGCAACCAATGATAATATGGCAGAATGGCAGAACAGCATGATAGAATAGGAAGGAAAGGGCTAGAATTATATTAAGGACATGTAAAAACTAACTGTGTGTCTTAGGAAACATTATTTACTCTCCTTGGTCTCAGTTTCCATGAGGATAATGTCTCCTGGTTACTCCATAGGGTTGTTCAAAGTATCTAATGATAAAATATATTTCAAACATTTAAAAAAAAAACCTTCAATTCATTTTCACTTTGACTCTCTCACTATTTCTAGACTAGTGCTGGGTCCAAAATACAAAGTATTTAGGACCTAGAAATCTATAACAGGATTACCAATTCCTTTCGGATTTCATAATTCTCTTCAAACTTTTTTAACAAGTCTAAAAAATCAATCTACGAACAATGACTTTCTGTAATTTATCCTAGTTAACTTCATCTTGTGTGTCCATTTTTGTATGAGTTGTTTTTTCTCTTGATCAATTAACTATGATATCCTGTAAGCAAGATTGTACTGTTTTTTCCAAAAATACCAATGATTTCCCTAATTTCCACTTCATTCAACACTTACCATATTTCTATTTATTCAACATCCAATTTATGCAATATTCTCTAAAACAATATCTTTTGCTAATGTTTTTGCCCTTATGACAGTTTGGGGAGAATTCCAGAAAGTTTCTTTACATTTAATAAGAATTGTATAGGTGGTATTAAAATAAAAATAACAAAGAACAATAAGACTGGACCACACATGATTGCTGTTAATGTTTAAGAGCAATTTCTTACTACAAAGAGAAATCTACTAGTACTTAATACCTTCAAAATTCAAGTAAAAATAAACTTATAAAATAAATATATTCCTAAAAGATGGAGGAATCCTGATCATTAGATTTTAATCGCTAGGGGACTTCCCGGGTGGTCCAGTGGTTAAGACTTTATCTGTCAATACAAGGAGTATGGCTTGATGCCTTATCAGGGAGCTAAGCTCCCATATACCTCTCAGCCAAAAAAGAAAAAAACAAACAATATAAAACAGAAGCAATATTATAAAAAATTCAATAAAGACTTTACTAAAAAAACAAAAATCACCAAAAAAATATTGTAAATGTTACAGGAGCACTTAGGACAAAAAGGCGATGGTAAGAATGAACCTCTTGATTTAATTAAGCATTCTACTGGATAGCAATACAATCTGATCCCCTGGAGAAGGGAATGGCTGCACACTCCTCTTGCCTGGAGAATTCCATGGACAGAGGAGCCTGGTGGGCTACAGTCCATGGGGTTGCAAAGAGTCAGACATGACTTAGCACCCAACACACTCTTAAGAAGTAGCTGGAAAAAAAAAAAAAAAGAAGTAGCTGGATGCACTGGTGTTCTGTTTGACATATGCTGTATGAATAACTTTAAAGCACTTGCCAGTATTTAGAAATTGAGAGAATCCATATTTCTGATACCTTTCAAAAACTTGGAAGATCTGGCAAAGTTATGCCCACCCTCTCACATGGCATCAATCTATTGGTATTACATGGAAGCTGCCCATGTGACCAGGACACATATCCAGGCCTCACCAGTTCTATCTGGCTCCTGTAGTCAGTTGAATTCTTGACACACAAGATTTTAGAGTAGGCTTTAGGGTACTGAAGAAGTAAAATATTCAAAACCTCTTTCTCAGAACTTATTGGGTTGGCCAAAAAGTTCTTTTGAGTTTTTCTGTAATGTCTTATGGAAAAACCCAAACGAACTTTTTAGCCATCTCAACAGATTTTACGGTTGTTCCTCTTATGCCAAGCCTTATTATAAAAGATAAAAATGTAAACACCAATAGAAAAATACAAGCTAAAACTCATACAAAAGAAATGAGTAAATGAATAATGTTTAAAGTAAATGCAAAGAAAATACAATAAGGATACAAAACTTTTATGTAGTTGTCTTTAGTCACTAACGTGTGTCTAACTCTTCTGTGGTGACATGGACTGTAGCCCTCCTGTATCCCTGGAGTTCTCCAGGCAAGAATACTAGAGTGGGCTGCCATTTCCTTGTCCAGGGCCACTTTACAATCCAGGGACTGAACCTGCATCTCCTACATTGGCAGAAGGATTCTTTATCACTGAACCACCTGGGAAGCCTACAAAGCGTTTATAGAACATACTAATATGCAAATTACAATGAAAATACATGAGATAAACAAAGAAATTATAACCAAAAATAAAAGTAACAAAATAGGAAAACAAAAAATTTAAAGAAAAATTAGTAGCCTGCCAGACTCCTCTGTCCATGGGGATTCTCCAGGCAAAAATACTGGAGTGGGTTGCCATGCCCTCCTCCAGGGGATCTTCCCAACCCAGGGATTGAACCCAGGTCTCCTGCATTGCAGGTGGATTCTTCACTGTCTGAGCCACGAGGGAGGCCCATGAATACTGGAGTGTGTAGCCTATCCCTTCTCCAGGGGATCTTTCAGACCAAGGAATCGAACCAGGGTCTCCTGCATTATAGGCAGATTCTTTACCAGCTGAGCTACCAGGGAAGCCCAAATGCATATCATAAAACAATAGATTAACATGATAAACTAAAATATATTAAGCAAAGGCAGATACAAATTACAGAACTAGAGGATGAAAGAATAAGAGTGAAAATGTAGCAAAGTGAAAATAATATACTTAAGTTGGCAATACAGGATCCAAAGTCTACCATTTTATTACATAAGCAGACTTTAATCTGAGGTTAACTATGGACAGGGAGCCAATCCCCCACAACCTTTGTTTTCTTGAAGGGACTACCTACTTGATAAGGTTTGAGAGTTCTCAGAATTTGAAACATTCAAAATATGAAAGCAATAGAACGAACTGTCAACTATGCTATTTGATCCTACTTGGATGCTATGTAACCAGCACAAGGAAGGCCTATATGCATATTTGGCATTAAATAACCAGATAGATTTTTAAAATAGATCCCTAGAAAGAACAAGCTGGAGACTACAAGCAATCTTTTCCAATATGTTCAATTATGAACAGATCAAAGCCTGGAGCTTGTGTCGTGATTTTTATGTAGGAAAATATACTCAGTAGGATAAAGGAAAGGTACAACTTGCTTTTCAAAGAATCAGGAACAATCTTTAAGGAAATTTTCTTTGTTTCACAGGCTCTTTACTCGTATCCAATTTTGGCTGTCCAAATCTAAACGTGGAATCCCAGGCCAGCTTCCTCATACTTCCTATTGTGCTAGGGCTATTTCCGCCTGTGCTCACAAAACTAGGGATAATTTTAGTATCAGTTTAAAGGGTCATGCCAGAGGACCTATAATATTTGACTACATAATTAGGCAGGCAAATATTTCATGAGTAGTGATATTTGAAGTTTTATTTTTCCAGTGGCACAGGAATATAAAGGATTCTTTGCACTTGAATTTCTCAAATCACTGACATTTATCACAGAAACAATATCAATTTTTTTTACCAGTCAGGAGAATATAGAACTTTATAAAATATATCACATATGTACCTGTCATCTTAAAGACAAAGAGCTAAAGATTAACTTTTTGATGACTGAGTTATAGTAAGAAATATCACAATCATACTTTGAAGGACGATCAAGGTTTATACATTCGTTAAATGCTACATCAGTGGTTTTCAACAGGAGTAGATTTTGTGCCCCCACTCCAACCTTTGGTAGCGTCTGGAGACAATTTGGTTTTCACAATTGTGGGGGAAATGGGGGGAGGAGTTGCTACCGGTATCTACTGGTATCTAGTGGTTAGAAGCCAAGATTGCTGCTAAACATACTAAAATGCACAGAGCATCTCCTCCTTCAGATACACCACACCGTTCCCCCCAAAAAGAATTAACCAGTTTGAAATGTCAACAGTGTGGAGGATGTGAGTCCTGTACTACACTAAATGGGATCAATCTAGTCTAACTGCAGCACTTGCATCGAATTTTTATGTTTTATTTTGTTTGGCTTTGTCTCCTCCCCTGCACCGGCTCACTCTATGACACCTACGGAATAGCCCTTCATCTTTCTGATTTGCTACATTATTCTGCTGTGGACTTGGAAAACCTTTTTTTCAAGCTTATTACAACCATGTAACCTACGGAAAAAAAGACTTTAGAACTATCATATGAGCACAGCTTAGTAGCTCAGAGACATAGGCTAATTAAATTATTTTCAATTTTCTAAGCTTAATTTTGGTTTATATCTATTCTAATTACTAGAAATCATCAGACTTCAAATATGTATTGCCACGGTTTATTCAAAACTAAGAATCAATAAACAAAAAACACATAAAATAATAACAGAATGACTGTATTAATTTGTATCCTACTAATACAGGATTGATCATGTCTTGGAAAAAAGCTGATCTAAAATATGCCTTTCGCCTTAGTTACATAATTATTTTAGCCAAATGACCCTCATAAACAAGACCTGGGGGAGGAAAAAGGGCAGAATGTTTACCTTTTTTAGAGTAGCCCTTTATTGTATGTGTTTATTTTTTATGTATTTAATTTTAACATGAGATTTAGGTTGATACTTCAAAATGCTAATGACATCATTTTCATCTAATTTAGCTATTTAAGGTAGTCAAATTTAGCTATTTAAGGTAGTCAAGAGTAAAAACTGATTTTTTTACTTACATACAAGATATATATATATAAGGTTACTTATACACAAGGCTTCCTTTAATTAGTCAAAAATTATGAAACTGTAATAGATGACTAAGCATGGGTAATAAAGAAGATTAACTGTATCACATGATAGGATTTGTACCATTCTTCTTGAACTCTGTTCATCTGTATACCTAGCGCTAAGGAGCATGGCTTGGTCTTCTAACCCCAAACATTAGTCAGACTACACATGAAATTAATTAACTTAATGACAAAAGAGTTATCAACGGTAAATGTGAGAAGACTCTGAAGATAAAATTTAGAAATTCCACAGGAAGAAATTTCAAATTCCAGATTATTGCAGGCCATCCGGAGAAAAGCGGACCGGGAGCACAAAGGTCTGAAACCTGATTGACTGCAGTTGCCCCCACCTCAGCAAGGCTCTGCCTGACTTACGGACACACGGCTATTTGGTTATTGTTTCCTTATCTTCTCATTAGAAGGCTCTGAAAAGCAGCCAGGGAGACCAGAGGAGGAATATACGCAAGAGGCAGTGTTGGGCAAGTTTGCAAAGCACTTGATTGGCAATAAAAGACAATTATCAGACACCATTTCTTCTTTAAAATTTTCAGCCTCTAACCATAAAGACACTAGCCTGTATTTTTGTCATTATTCAGACAGAGTGCTACGAGAGCATTGAAGCAGGTGAAAGTAATAAACACATTGGGGAGATCAGTGAAAGGTCAACCTCCGCCAAAAAAATAATAAGTCGGTATCTGTTAATACAACCCCAAAATAAGGCAGATGTGGAATGCTCAGTGAGTCCAGAAGCTTAGAACAGAGTATCAGGTGGGGAAAGTAACAAGGAACTTTGTCAAAGTCTCTTGAACATTAGAGGTGCAAATATCTACTGAAAATGAAACGGTTGCCAATAAATGGCTTATTTTCTTTAGAAACTGGTTCAATAACTCCAGAGTATATCTCCTGGTGGTATATGTCCTGAATTTAGTACGTTATTGGGGCTGAATAAATGTTTTCATTTCAGGCATCCATTGGAAGTCAGGGCAGCTGGATCCCTTCACTGGTTTGAGCAGGGTGGTACTGGGGTGGGTTGGAGTCAGAGAGGTGTCCATTAACCCTCCGGAGGCACAGTTCACCAGCGCTACAGTGGCTCTTGTCTACCCAAGACTTGGGGCATTATGATGCTCCAGTATTCCACAATTTAAAAAAGTAAGCTAACTGAGTTACTCGATGTGGAACCAAATGAACCTCAATTTATGAACTGAACTTTAATTGGTCAAAACCAAAGTCATTAATAAAGCAAGTTTAATTCATGTATATAGAATACTGGATACTAACAATAAACATTCTAACAATTAGAAGTCCAACTTTATTTTGTAATATTCTTCCAACTAACTTACAATTTGAATAATTCAAGCTCTAAGCCTATAGACCTTCCTCAAAGTTGCTTTTAATAAGTAAAGCAACAATTAATTAAAATATAATAATTATTAAATACTTAAAAAAACAAGTTGTACTTTTCAAAACAGGAACAAGCTATTTAAAGCTCATTTACTATTTCATTTAATTATTTATTTCATATGTAAAAATTTTGTTCACACAGCTACCCTACAAAGTCATTCTGGAGTATCTTTGTCCAGTACTTCCAATATCTTCCATAGCATCAAGTGCAAATGATGATCACCTTGTAAGTTATATCATTAAAGTGAAATTACACATTTTAAGTAAATCAAAAAATTTTTGACATTCAGAGTGGAACAATGACTAGAATGGATCAAGTCAGTCCACCCTAATTTGAATTTAGGATAACAAATATAGCAGCTATATTTTTTAAATGCCAAGTATGGAGTATTTCCACATGTTTAATGAAGAACGATGGCCTCTTTTCTCTTACTTCCTTTTCCCTCTTTACCGCCCCTCTCCCACTGTTACACCCACCTCTAATGGGACAGTATTGCCACGTATGTATGCATTCTGACCACTGTGGACAGTGGCAGCTTTTCAGACTATGAAGGAAAATGATAGGGTAGGGGAAATGGAAGGGCCAACACAGTCTCTAGGCATCCCTGATCCTTCCTCTTCACAGCCCAGAGAGGACCCTACTGGGCCACAACAACTAAGAAGCAACTCAATGGCCCTCATGTTGCAACTTCAGCTGAAGAAGAACAAATCTCCCTGTAATCCAAGGTACAAAAAATACGAGTGGAAACTGCCCACTCCCTTTTTGGTAAACTCCTTCCAGAATGACAAAGAGATTCAGTATAATCACTAATGCACCAAGACATCAAGGTTTTGGAAAACACAGTTAGTGGAAGAATGGATTACAGATGAGAACACTTTAAGAGTGAAATAGAGGCCCTCCCTGGTGATCCAGGAAGACTTCACCTTCCAATACCGCAGGGGGTGTGGGTTCCACCCCTTGTCAGGGTGCTAAGATCCCACCTGCCTCGAGGCCAAAAAAAAAAAAAAAATCATGAAAAAATAACAGAAGCAATATGGTAACAAATTCAATAAAGACTTTAAAAATGGTCCACACACACAAAAAAATTTTTTTTTTTTTTTGTGAGTGAAATAGTACATCCTTTCCTGCCATGATAGATAGTAGAGAGGCAAAGGGAGGCAGTGAGGAAGAGTCGAAAAACTGGGGAAGGGAAGAGGAAGCAAGGAATAAAAGCTGTCTTACAGGGAGCTAAGCCCTGTGCTAAGCACTTTGCAGAGGACAGTCTTACTGCCCTGAGGTGACCTGTTATCCTGAATGAAGCCCAGTGCTTGGGCTCTCAATTTCTAACTGCTTTTTTGGTCCTCTTAGATCCTACATATTTTACATTGTCCAAATGCTGAACTTAGCCTTGGACATAATAAAATCCTAATTCCCATTTGCACATGCCATCCTGAAGTGTACTCTAAAGCAGAACTTGTACCCCTCTCTAACATCTGATGAGAGGATAAAAAGGCTTAATCACATATAAACTGCCTTTCCTGGATGTTGTTTTATTTCCCAGTTGTTCCTCAGCCTGTGAACCACAGGAGCTAACAAAGGTTTGACAAATGAAGAGATGTGCCTTTTATTTATAAGCATCTGTTTTTATATTAACTACAATAGAACTACCAAATTTTGGTCAGGGTGAGAGAAAAAGGTAACAACCTTCAGAATCCCAACATTATAATTATTTAATATTGCATTACAACTGCTCTTCAGAAGAGGTTCTGAGTGGAATAAATATGGAAAGTGAATTACTGCACTCCACTAAAAGGGAGCATCCCTCTAAATAACTCAAAGTAACTGCAGTCATTGATTAAACTATTTATAAATGCTTGGAGTATAGCTGCTATGGCAGGAACTCATTTAAACAAAAAGGAAGACACAGTTTTCAAATTCTATACTACATTTTCTTAAGAACGGTAAGGGATAAAGCAGCAGCTAATGCCACAAAGATATCAAATTTTATCTTCAGCAAAAGATTTAAGGTTTCACATTGTTGCCCCAAACTGCATATTCTACTTTTCTTTTGTCCAGACTTAATCTTGGCCTGGTGTGCCTCATTTTATAGGACTTCTGAAACTTGAAATCGCCAGCATGGGGAGAGACCATTAAAGGCAGAGGCAGAGGTGTCTCCTATAAGCACAACATGTGACTGGGTAATATTGTCTGGATTAGCAGCTTTACAACCTAACTAAGCCCTGGAGCTACAATTATCTGGTTGCATTAAACTGAAATCACCTGAAAAACTTCACACCAGATGAATGCTTGGAAATGTCTAATCTAACACTCAGAAGAGAAATGGCTAAAGACAAGAAAACAAAGTTTTCTACTAGGAAAAGTCTTATCTCAGAGCTCAAAGATGGTGCAGGATGTCTGAAGACATTTCTACAATTTATTTTTATGCCATTTTAATTTTTTTTTAAAAAAGGAGATTTAACCTGCCCATTCCCTTTCAAGCCAATGTCCCAAGTATATATGCTTGATGAGGGTATAGAAGGCATAAGAAATAAAGCTGTATTGCCACAGAGGGAATACTCAGCCCCACATAAGAGGCCTTATGCTAATTTAGCAAAATGTATGTATCTTTTTATACACATAAAGTTATGGCACTATATAAAGAGATCCTTAAATGTGACATAGCCTGAAATCCTATTTACTGCCTGATTATTCATTTTAAAAAATAAAAACTCCAAGTAGTGGCTGTATTCATATTAACCTGTCTCAAAAAATCATTTTAGCTTATTTAAGGTGTTTTCTTTTTCTTTAATGTGTAAGATATAGCCAAATTTCAAGCTAAAAATTAAAATTCTGATTTTAGTAGGTCAATGGTAATTCAATGGCAGACCATAACACCTCACTCACCACTGTTTGCTTCTTGCCCTTCATTTGTCAATACTGAAAATTCACTGTGTCAAGCTGCAACAAATTCTGAAAAACTACATCTCTCCAAAGAACAATCAGTTTTCTGTACATAAACGCAATGTATGGTGATTTGGCTACACTGTGTCTCGAAGTCAAATGCCAACTGCCAAATGCCAGATGATAAAATTAAATCCTTATACACATGCAAGTAATCAACTTCTTTATCTTACACATTACTGTTTCATTGGCCAAATTCCTATTTAGATTAGCTTCTCTTTCCCTCCCCCAATAAAATCAGTATAAAGGCAAACTTCTATCCCAAACTAATATCTAACTATATATCTCAAGACTGGTAGACTGAAAGCTAAATTTCACCCCAGATCACTTATCGTTTGGTGGCAAATAGAGGAAATTCACATGTAAAATACTGTGATTCCACTAAGTGGCTGTTACTATTAAACAACATCTATGGTAACCGGGTCGCTTTTCATATGGTCATTCTGTTTGTCCAGAAAAATTAATAGGCAATGCACATTTTTAACTTGAGATACTTATTACTGTATTGATTTTTCTTAATGGCATGATTTAAAAACAATGTATAACTCAAGTATTCACCGAGAATAGATTATTAATCCTCTTTGACATGGTTAGAGTTTCACTTAAGCATAATGGTTTACGTGTGTTACCACGAAACAGAAATACTGATTAGATGAACTCTGAATCCTCTCCTTCAGTTTTAACAAATCTTTAACAGTAGAGAATGCCGAAGCACACCTGGACATTACTGCAAAGAACGTAAGGTTCATTATCAAGATTTCCCTTAGTTATAATTAGGCCATATTATTTTGTAATTAAAAAATAAAGTATAATACCAGAATACATCAATACATCTAAAACAACAAGATATTTTCTTACTAGTTCAATAAACACAGCTTTGGGCACAACTTAAAATAATTTCAGTATAGATAATTGTATTTTAAATACAGGAGTGACTGCCTGATTCGATTAGAAAATCCTCCTTGTTCCCATTTTATGATTTAAAATAATTTCAATGAAAATCCAAAACTTTAAAATTTAAAACTTAAAAACTCTTTTCACATTAAGAACAAAATTTTGGAGAATTGAAAACAAACTCTCACTCTGTTACTGCCCATGACTTTGGCAGGAAAGCCTCTTAAATCAGAACTAAGGTTCACATCCTGAGATTATCTAAAATGAAGCTCAATGACAAATAAAAGCCATATTCTACTTTCACTATTGTTGTATAAGGTATGCTCCATGGATCAAAGCTTCATTTCTAGCTTGCAGCATTCAGATGACCAGAGAGGCCCCTGCAGAAGACACTGGGAAAAATTTACTTCACTTTCAGTCTTTACAGAATATTCAAGCTCATTAGGCCGCCACTCAAAAACTGTGTAGCTAAAATCTACAACATGCAGGTCTGGCAAACAGCAAAGTTACATTTGCAGGATATTAGTATTCTGGATTTCCCTTCAATTTATATTTCTAAAATATAGCAATATATTCACAAAAATCAACCAGTTGCTAAAAATCTCTGGCTGTCGTTAAAGCCGTTGAAAGGAAATAAGCTTTCTTACTGTAGACAGTTTTAATTTGGTAATGAACTTTGGGACACTTAGGAAAAGTAATACTAAGAAGAACAGAGTGTTGGTTAAAAACCTGTGAATCATCTCTGTAAACCAAAATAATTTATTATTGTCAAAAAACTGCAATCTTTTCTTTGGGTCTGTCAGCTGGTCATCAAAAGTCATCTTGTCTATTTTGTAAACTTAGGGGAAGAAACTCAAAGGTTTGCACAGAGAAAGAAGTGTCATAAAGATGGGAAGAGTATTAATAAAATTTGAAAACCTTAAACTGAACTAATTGATTTGGAGCTAGATACTGGTTAGAAGCTATTTTCTGATATAGAAATGGAAAAAAATGTTTAACCTGGCTTTGGCTATAAATAGTGCATCTCTTCTAAATTAAATCAATGTTCTTGATGAAACTAACTTCTTGCCTGAAAAGTATTAAAATAATTTCATTAGAAAAAAGGTTTTGCTACAGTTCTGCACATTGCTCCACTAAAGCAAATGGTTCAATGTATATGTGATGATAGGCAAACTGTTTTTACAAAAAAATGAGGGCATTTTGTAAACACTAGAAGATATGAAATAGACTAATAAGAAAGGCCCATTTTCAACTTTCTATACCAACCTGATCTTTATTCCCATTGAACTGTGTAAATATAGCTTGTTTTCTCTTCTTAACCCATCCTATTCTATTACAAACATGTATATATAGTAATAACCAAAGTAAAGAAATTAAAACTGCAATGAGATATCACTTCTCTATCCAACTGATACAATATTAAAATATCAGACACAGTGCTAATAGCTGGGAGGGAAACAAATCCTCATATATAGTTAGAGTATAAAGTTGTATGCTTTCTGAGGGCAATTTGGCAGCATGTGTGAAAATTCTTAATGTATATGAGTTTAAACTCAGTAATTCTTACTTCTAGTAATTTATCCTATCAAAATAATCACCTAAGTGTGCTAAAATACATGAATAAAAATATTCACCTGTAACATAATTTGCCAAAGGAAATAATGGAAAACAGTTCTTATGTCAATCAACACAAAATTAAGATTATGACACCATTTTAAGGTGGGGAGACATCTTTATATAGAGTAACAGGATACAAAACACACTATTAAAGTGGTTATTTCTGGGAAAAATGCAATTGTGGAAACTTTTGCTTTCTCGTTTGTAATTCCATTACTTTGAATATTAGTTTTACAATTTTTTCTTTTATAATCAGAAAGAAAGCAACAAAAACTAAAAATCCATGCATAGCCCCATGAACTGGGAACTCTAGCTAACTTACTTTTATATCATAAAACATACATTATTTAGATAAATGCATGATTTACTAGAGATGTGTTATAAAGGTTTTAACAACCAAAGCTCTATTTCTCTGTCGCCAGCTTATAAATAATCTCTATTATTTCCTTTGTTTCAGAGTCTGTAATGTTTTCTGTGTAAAATATATTTTCCTGAATGTTATAAATATATAAATAATACTCCAATTAAAGGTAATAACAGTAATTTCTATCTTATATTTATCTCAACCATAACCAAACCATTAAAAGTAGGAAATGCTCAATAATACTCTTTAGTAATTCAAGAAGAAAAAGAATTAACACTAAAAATGTTATTCCAAACACGAACTATTTTTACTTTAACTGGTTTATTAGTTAATTTTTTATTTTCTATGAATAATCCTCTTTTCATATAACCAATCCATGTAAGTATTACTCTTTATGTATTGCTTGCATATAATATTTAAATAAAGATCATTCTAAAAACCCTAACTTGCCTCATAGAATAGTAATATTAATGATTTAACTAACCACTTAACACAAAAAGCAAGATTTTGCATGAAGTATACATGTAGTTATTATATAGTTTTAAGGTATAAACATATTATGTTTATAACTGTATCTACTGAAAGTCCTTTAACATAACCCCAGAGTAAGGTTCCAGTATTATTTAATAAGATTTTATACACTGAACTGTACTTGGAACTTCCACCTGACTAGTAAGGTTCCTAATTGTGAAGTAGCCAAAACTACCTCATGTTTTTCTTTTCCATTCAGGACCTATGTGCCTCTGTTACTAATTTGCAAACTGATCAAAATGACCATCCAACAATGTTGCACGCGCGTGTGTTCCGTCACTTCAGTCATATGTTGTGAAGATTTCCATTGTGAATGTAGCCAAGTTGGTATAAAGGTTGATGGTTTTATACCAACCATTGTTTCCCGTATTTGGAGGCAGAAACAGGAAAAGAAGAAAGCCCTCCCATGCTGCTTGTTCTACTGTACTTCATTAACCTCGAATCGATGAGTTTGCCATATAATTTAGAGTAGATCTGGATGGAAAGTCCAGGGGTGCTCTGTTACAGCCTAAACAAAGACGGCTTCCCAGGGGTTGATTTGAGACATGCGGGTACTAATGGAGTCTAGAGATACATATGAAGCCAAGGTAGGCAGCTTTGTACTCTGCTGGCTTCCTCTGCCTTCCTCTGCCTTTAGTGACAGAGAGAAGGAAATCTCCATTTTAGACTTTTTTTGTCTTAACCTATGAAAAATTCAACATTCTATTTAACCAAAAGAGAAAATGGATTCAATGAAGAATTATATATGTATCAAGTATTTTGTGTTTATTAGTTTATCTGCTAAGCACTATTATCAGTGTCTAGCATTGACTGAACATTTCAGATCTGAGCCAAGTTCAGCCTTTGGCCACGACATCTATGCCTTCAACATTATGTAGTTGGTATGCAAATACATACAAATTTTGGTTTTAATCTTGTTGAATCTTATATTTTAAAAATATTTCTCATAAATGTCTACTTAGGTATCACATCATGTTGACTGTTAAAAATTGCTTATTTTAATTTTTTTGAATATTGTTTTTCCTGTTGATTTTCTCAAATTATTTATAAACTGATTATTCAAAAAGACTGTTAGAAGTGCAATATTTTATAACGGTCATATCAGTCACTGTCAGTCATATAAAACTTCAATGTTTCAAACTAAAAAAAAGCTCAAGGGAATTAAAATAATAATTCCACATCAATGATTATCACCCTAGTAGCATACCACCTGAGTGAAACTGCAAGAGACTAAGAGCCAGGAATACATTCTCATGTTATCAACTTTCTTTTTTTAATTCTGAAATTTTGGCTCTTTTTGCCTCAGTTCCTCCATATTATAAACACTGAATGTTGGCAGCCAATCAAGTAATGATTGGAAAGTGCTTAAAGCTTAAATATTCTTGGAAGAGAAGTGGTGTACAGGTGCAAAGTAAAAGATATTTTTTAAATGTTTCCCACAAATTTAGAAAAAAAAATTCTTCTTGGGCCATGTTTACAAAAGAATAAAGTACTAAAACACCACTATAATTGTAGAGAAATAGCTTGCCTGGGGTGGATTCACCTCACTTATTTATTACCATACACCCCTAAATATTTCCAAAAAGTTTTGAGACAGCTTATAATAAAATACAAAGTAAAAAGACCATAGGTAAAAGAGAAAAGAAGATTTATGAAATAGTCATGTCAAAACATGAGAAGTTCTAGCAACTGGGAATAAAAAATTACAAGATTCCTACCAATCATTTTCAAAATAGAAATATAATGGCGTATAAAAAGAGCATTAAAAACAATAAAAAGTATGCCTATTCCTCAAGAAAAGAGAAATGTACCAGCTATCAACAAGAGTGATTTACTTTTGGAGATGCCACAGAAGGAGCAGTCATCTGTACAATGTGTGTGTGTATACATATATATACATTCTACCAAACACGGTGCTGGGAGGTAGAGACAAGGGGAAAAAGAAAGGCTTGGTTTCTGCTTGGAACTCAAAGTTCCAAGGAAGGGAGAAGGACATTAACTCACTAACCACAAAAAGATGAGTATGTGGAAATTCCAGGGCAAGATAGTTCTGGTGGAAAGGAAGGTAATATGAGGATGGATAGTAAGGAAACCACAGCTAGACTCAGACTTAAAGAAGGCTCCTTGAAGAACTTAGGCTCGAGATGAAATCTGTTTGATGACTCTGAGTTCACTCAGAACAAAGTGAGGGTGGTTTAAAAGCATGAGAGGGAGACAAGGACAGAGACAAATAAGTAGACAGACAAACAAAAAGACAGAGACAGAGAGACAGACAGAGACAGGGTGAGAGAGGCAGAAAGTCAGAGACAGAGAGAGAGAAACAGAAAAACACACAAAGACAGAGACAGAAAGAGACGAGTTCACGTTAAGTCCTGGGGCAGGACAGAGCTTGAGACTCTTGCGGAGTGGAAGTAAAGATCAGCGCGGTTGAAGCAGAGAGCACTGTGAGATAAGGCTGAGCCAGAGAAGCAGAGCCTTGTGGGCACATTAAGGCTCTACTAAAAAGCAATAAGGAGCTCTTAAGAGCATTTCAAAAAGCAAACCAACAAAAGCTAGAGGCAATTTCTATAAAACCTCTTCCCATACTGTCTCTTAAAGTTTAGGGTCTGGGAAAAGTCTTTCTGGAGCTAATTGTTCCAGATGAAGTTTTACTGAACTTATCAGAAAATAAATGGTTGGGAAGAAATTGTCTGGCACCTCCCTTTTCAGAGGAGGAGAAATGGGAAGAACAGATATTTTCTGGAAGCACTTGTTATGGACTTGGGACGGGAGACTTGCAGAGGAGATCCAGGTTTGCCACGTGGTGATTTACCTCTGAAGAGTAAATTCTTAGAGTGACTCCCCAAACACCGGGCTCAGAGAACCAATATTCCTGAGGCAAACAGATTGGCTACCCATTCCAGTATTCTTGGGCTTTCCTGGTGGCCCTGACGGTAAAGAATCCACCTATAATATGGGAGACCTGGGTTCGATCCCTGGGTTGGGAAGATCCCATGGAGAAGGGAACAGCTACCCACTCCAGTATTCTGGTCTGGAGAATTCCATGGACAGAGGAGCCTGGGAGGCTATAGTCCATGGAGTCGCAAAGGGTCAGCCACCACTGAGCCACTTTCACATTCAGATAGATTGTGGCAGTCAGGGAGCTGGGAGGCAAAAATAGATGGAATCCACTGCTTTAGTAGTAGGAGGAAATAGGAAGCTGATTTCTTTTCTTCTTTCTTATTTTCCTCTGTTTAGCCTTGCTAGGTCCACTCACTCTCTCTCCTTGACACTCATCATCCGACTGTAGCTTCTTTATGTCTATCTCTCTCTCTCTCTCTAGAGCATTTCTAACTTGGTTAAGACTGCTTGATTGTGTTTTCCAGAATATTTCATTCTGAGTGAACGTATGAAAGTCGTAAAGGCCGTAATGAAGAGGATCTTTTTGTTAAAAGGATCAAAGGCAGGTGGTACTCAGTGAAAGGCTAAGAAATCACACAAGAATGACTGTTTGTGGAGCTGGTGGTTAAAAACATGTCCCTTCAGTAGAAAAGATGCTAAAGAATGGCTTGTGCAGCCTTCTGGGTCCAGGATTCCCATGTCATTGATCATCTCTCTGGACTGACAATATCTGTCCCAAAGCAATACTTCCACACTTGCCCATCATATTAGAACAGAGCCTAAGAACAGAGCCTGGTAACTGCTTAGTCTTGAATGAAACATTTTTTTTTCTTCTTCTGTACTGTGGAGGGAAGATTGACTACAAAGAGTTCTTTCACAGGCTTGTATTTACCCTACAAACCAAATGCCCTCCCATTTGAATGTCCCCCTGGGCAATCGCTGGTTCTGGTCTTGGATTTGTAAGGTTGATAAGACTCTTCCCATTCAGTTCAGAGTCAGGCGTGGATGAACAACAGTTCTCTCCTACAGCTACAGAGAAATGGGGTCTACAGAGAAATAGGGAGCACACAAGTGTTGATTCCCATAAGCCCCTTAAAAATAGAATACCTGTGTTAGACCTTTCAGGGGTAGGTTTCAGTGTTGTTTCTTATTTTTGTTCTTGCATCTAATCAGAAAGCAGCCTGAAACTTGACTCATCATTACATATGGCCTATTGACAGTTGATAACAACTTTACTCATCATTACATATGGCCATTTACAGTTGACAGCTGTCAGCCAGGCAAGTTCACATACGTTGCTTCACAATCACATGGCATCACAAAGAGTGGGGTGAGATCCCAGGCCAACACGCCACTGATCAGCCCAGAATGAACCACTGCAGCTGGAAACCACCTCTCTGAAATAAAACAGGTCCCATACTTGTACCTTTAACCTCAGTATCGCACCATTAAAAACCTACCATCACATTCAAATTAAATAGTCTTTTATTTCACACAGTACCCTTAGAACACTTTTGTTCTGGTACTTATTTCTGATACTAGTGTTTTTCTTCCCTTTCTATTCAAGTTAATTTCCTACAGGAAAAAAAAAAAGAAGGGAAATGGTATTGTGGTCTTTAGACCACAAGGAAACCCTGTTCCTTAAGATACAGAAGTAGGCATATGTCCAGTTTAAATTCAGAGAATGAGAGATCATAGGAGTTAGGAAATAATAAAATCACAAAGATATAAGACTTCCGAAATCTATCTAAACTGCCTATTTTCAAAACCAACTTCAGTTTGAAGTACAGCAGAATAAAGTTGCTGTCAGTAGCACAAATTGAAAGTTGAAAGTCTGTAACAGTAAAGTTTTGTTCCGTGTGTTTGTGTGTGTGTGTGTATAAATTTATGAGGCAGCATCTTCCCCAATATAATTTATTCACCTCGCACATTTTACATCATCACTGCAGTATTTATGGCTACCTATTCCAAGCAGGTCTTATGGAAGGAATTTTAGTCAAGACACAAATCACTTGCAGCTAGTGATTTCTAACCTTTATTACCCCTGAAAGATAGACAACTTTTGAGACACAGCCTAAACATGTCAAAAGGTTGGTTTTCCATTAATATCAGCAGGAGCAGAAAATGACACTGCAGTTGTCCTTGGAACAGAGAAGCTGACAGATTTGCTGAAAGGTTCAGCCATTGTAGGATTTTGTTAAAAATCTAAAGGCTGCAGCATTTCCTTTTGAAGTTCTGAAACATCTTGGAATTCAAAAAGCTCAACAAAGAATAACATGGACAATTGGGTTTTTCAAAACTCCATTTTAATTTAGCTTTTCAAATATGATGCCCAGTCATTTAGCGTGTCAACTTACTCAAAGCTACAAAGTAAGTTCATTAAGAATTATCACTGAAGGTACCCAAATAGATTTCCAATTCTGAGAATGTATGCCAAGGTCTAATATGTTTAATTTAAACGTCCTACCTTTCCCCTGGGCATTCCCAACAACTCTAATTGAAAGGCACTTAACAGGCAGGCCCACAATTCTGAGTATTGTATACTGGCTCTCAAATTGAAGGTCTTTCCATTCAAAGTGTGAAAAATCAGATTCCAGATCACTTGTCCTTTATAATTCCTGTAATCTTTTCTAGTTAAACTTAACATCTGAGTATTACAGTAAAAACCAACATCTAGGACTAAATCTCCTAGAGTTGGCAGCTATATTGTTCTATACTGGAAGGCTCAAAAAGAGAACTGTGCACTGTTTGGGTAGCAGACAGAAGCTGAGTAAGTCAACTGAGATTAACACAAAGACTTACTTCTACTAAGATTTTGTATAGTTAAACATACTGTATGTACTTCTTCAAGATAAGTAACAGTTCTTAGCTATTATTCTTATCAACCTGGTATTTAGGAAATTAACTTGGTTCGTTCTTATCCTAATTTTTATGGAGCTGATAAAATTTTAACTTTTTATCTAACTCACAGCCAAAAGCATACAAATGTGGACCAACAGCAATCTTGAACTATATGTCAGAGGTGTGGCTTAGAACAGCTGTTAAGTTTTTTCATTCCCTCACTCAATATTTAGAGGACTCAACTGAATTCCAAAAACAGTGACTTTTTATATTTAATAAATCATAGTAAAATAGATACCACACGTACTGCCTTGACTCCTCTGGTCTGACAGTCTATATTAAATTTTACAACTAAATTTGAGGGCTTCCCTTATGGCTCAGCTGGTAAAGAATCCGCCTGCAGTGTGGGAGACCTGGGTTCAATCCCTGGGTTGGGAAGATCCCCTGGAGGAGGGCATGGCAACCCACTCCAGTATTCTTGCCTGGAGAATCCCCCATGGACAGAAGAGCCCGGCGGGCTACAGTCCATAGGGAAGCAAAGAGTTGGACACAACAGCATAGCACTCAAGTCTTCTTTAGGAAGAGATCCCAGTCCTTATTGAACTCAGCTGGTCATTTTTTTTTAAAGATTAGATCACTGCTTTGTTTTTCTTTGCTTGTTTGTTTGTTTTCAGCTATGCCAAAAGGTATATGGGTTCTGAGTTCCCCCAGCAGGGACTGAACCTATGCCACCTGCATTGGAAGCACGGAGTCTGGACCACTGACTGGATAACTAGAGAAGTCCCTTGTCAAATATTTTAGAAAGGAATCTACAAGGCATATATTCTCTCAGAGCACAATATACCTCACAACACAAACCCAGTTCTTCAAGGAAGCACTGCTTAAAAAAAAAAAAAGAAGTAGTTTCTTTTCTAATTTACCAACTTAAGTTTACTATTTGTTTCCATTGTACAGATCTCAACATTATAAAATGAACAAATCTTGACAATGAAAAGGAAAGAAAGACGGAGAAAAAAGAAAATATCTTCTCTATACTCAGAAAAATGAACACAGTTCCCTAGAAAATAGACTCATTTCTTTCATCCCATAAAGGATAGAAAAATGACCATGAAAAATTCCAATTGTATCAGATCTACGGAAAATTCAGAAGACAATGAAACCAGTTAATTTCCTAAATTCCAGGCTTACAAGAATAAAAGCAAAGACCTACGAAATTTTACCTCTAAGTACCTTAGCCCAAAACAGTTGCTGTTAAAATTTGCCACACTTGCCTTAGTTTTTACATAGAGAATGTGTTTGGTTTCACAGGTAATTGGTAGCCTTGAGCACATGTAACTTACAATCACTGAATGAAAAGATTTGCTTTGGTGAATTAAAATGGAACAATTTCTCTAAAATAAAGGGGAAAAAGGCCAAAAAAAAAGTTAAGGGGATTAATAGGCAAGTGTTTCATCTATTTTTGCATTTAATTTGATGTTCTGAAGGCTCTAGGCATCTAAAAATATAACTCTTTTATTCTTATAAGTCTGTAAGATTTGGCTTTTGGAATAGAGACAGTTTAGGTGGAGAGGGAATTGTTGAATTCTGCGTCTATGTTTAAAAAAAAAAAAGAGGGGGTTGACCATAACCCGAGGCCCTCGCTCCTGCGGAGTGCCTGTTGTTATGAAAGCAAGGTGCTCCACACGATCTAATCATAGCACTAAACCTTGTTACAAGCCCTTTTACAGCTCCAATATCTGGGTTACATGGAAACACGCTGGAGAGCCTCCTTGTACTATGAAATAAATGTCATTCTGACTGGCATCCTCTCTTCCAGCAAGTAATTTCCCTCCGCTGATAAATCGATACAGCAAAAACAAATGAGAACGCACAATGGGCACAGTGAGGATTACATTTTTATTCATTTCAGAGCCCCTGCAGCCAAGTTTTTTAAGCACAATAGCAGAAAATGATGCACTTGAGCTAGGAAACAAGAGAGATACATAGAGACATTGAGATAAGAAAAGAAAGACAAAACAAGGAAAAGGGAAAGAAATGGGAACAAAGAGAAAGCCGGGAGACAGGAGGCAATTGTGTCCCTACCAAGCAGTTCAGACACAAACTTTTGTTAGTGAGTAAGATTATTATTTAAATTCCTGCTCAGCTCCTCATAGACAGGATGGGAGAAACACAAGTATATCTTTTTTTTTTTCTTTCCCACTTCTTTATTCTGAAAGTTTGCAGATAATTTGAAAAGGATCTAAGATCTTATCTTTCTTTGATTGATTAATTATTGATACCAACATGGGAACCATACATGAAAACTTATCTAGTAAACTCTGAACAGAAATAGTACAAAAGACACAATAGATCCTTATTCATCTCTGGAAGTCCCCTCAAGTCGTCTTTTTTTTTTTTGCCTTTCAGGCAAAGATGGAAAGGGTAAAACAAAACAGAAGCCAGAACAGAGTGTCTATTCAAACAGGAATGGGAAATTCCTATACAGATATCTTTTAAGATTGACTTTATAACTCCCCAATTAATTGAATGAGTTATCATATAAAAAGAATATGGAGCACACTTAAAGTAAAAATCCGAAGCTAGTATGTCTTCGGAAAGGAAAATGAAAAGACCATTTCATAAAACCTTGAAAACCCCATATTTTCCTATAAACAGATAGTATTATATTTTCTGTTATTCATCCTGGTATTTAATCCTTCCTAAGACAACGGAAATAAAAACAAGATTATAAAGTCCTAATATAGCTTTGTAGATGATGTGCTATTGTAATCCTTAAACTCAAAAATAGTTCTTTGGCAAGTTGTTTAACTATCCATGCCATAACCTCTTCATAAGTAAAAATAGGGATGATGGCAAAAGGGACTACCTCAGGGTATTTGAGAGAATTAAACTAGCTAGTATAAGTAAAGTGCTTAAACATCTCCTGACTCAGAGTTCACGGCTCATCAGTATGATCACCACCATTACCACTACCATCATCATCATCATATCATCCATTGCTTCCCAAGCTACAATTAGTTATTTGGGTGTTATCGACGTTTTCTGTTTGACCTATAGGCTAACAATGTATTCATATAACATATTCTTGGTGCCACTGCACAATACTGAACTAGATAGACTCAGGGTCTCATCTGCCCACAGTTTTTAAATATTCTTAACTGTTTTGTGATATTCCAGAGTCAGTACACTCTCTTGGAAGAGAAAGTCAGAAAATGCATCACTGTATTCAACCCATTCTTTGAATTTAATTTAATTTAAAGTATTCTTTTCATTGTTTTCTTTACTAAAGTCTAGAAGATTAGGCATACTTTTTCTTCCTTAAAATATCTATGTAACTAATATTTCCTACTATCTTTACAATGCTAATTCTAATATAATATAGGATTTAATATACTTTTTATTATATTTAATTATTATATTATGTAATTTAATTAATTATACTTTTAATGTTGTTTGTGATCTTTCTCCTTGGCTCTAATTTGATTACTCTTTTTCTAGTAAGTGCTTTCATTAGCATATATCTCCTCCATCATTCATCACTCCACTCCATGCTCCAACCACATCACTCTTTGAGAAGCAGTAAGAAAGAGGAATAGATCACACTGGTTCTTCATTTGTATCACAAACTTCAATGACAAATGAAGAGAAACAAGAAAAGAAAGCAAGCAAAAAGAGTGGAGGTGGGTTCTTCTGGCCTCTGCCATTCTTTTTCTCTCGTATTGTCATTAAACACAGGTGTTTACAGGGCTAAATCAATGTCTCAATGTTTTTTTCACTAACATCCTCCCCGATGAACCTTTCTATACATTTTCCCCTCAAGGCCTCGCTGTGAAATTTTAATACACAAGATATATTATATACTTACTGTATATGTATCTGTGCTTTTAGCATTCAAAGGGTAAGTCTTTTTACCTCCTAAAAACCAAGTTTTGCCTGTTTAGCGGCAATACCATCTTGAGAATTCATGGACTAATTCTTATGAAAACAGATTTCCACTCAGCAAACTGGGTCCCATGTAATTGTGGAAGGTGATTTGAAATTCAGTTAGAGCTATGTATGTGTATTGTGTGTTTGTGTTTTGTGTTGAGCAAACCTTTAAGTACTAATCCATGGCTGTGTAATTCATTTTATCCCAAATCCAAAGAGTACTCTGAAGGTCGAAGATCTATGGTAGTTTGCGAAAGATGCCTAAGAAGCTACAAAGCAGTTTAAGGACAAGACGAAAGGGGGATGCAGAGTAGAGTGGAATTGTTTCCAATTAAAGCAGCCAGAGAATTAGGTAGGTGGAATGTAATTATCTACATTGGAGTTTGGCCAGGCTTCTGGGCTCTTAAAAAAAAAAAAAGCTCTATGATCTTTAACGAATAGAGAGGTAGGTCCAAGTTTAACATTGCATCCAAAAAAAAAGAAACAAGATTTCTAAGTCCTTATTTCCTGGAACATAAGTGGTATTCTTCTTTAACGAATGTGAAACTGCTTATACATCCCATACTTCAATTTGAAATAATTATTTCATAAAGCAGTGACCTTGGAAATGGGAGTGTTGAAGAAGAAACAGTAAAATAGCTCCAGCAGTCAATGAAAGCAGAGGCACAATTTATAGCAAATAAACTTCAAACCTGCAGTGTTTGAGATACAAGTATTTGCTAAGTCACAGCAACAGCTATCTAAAAGTGAACATGACATCAGTTTATGCCTTTTTTTTCTTGGTTACCTGAAGAAGTAATTCTTAAAGCAGGTTAGTTTTTCTCTAAATGTACAAACCCTTCCCCAGTGATGGGGCCGCCAAGGTGGTGTAATGAAAACTGATACCCTCTGTAAACTCAGAAAGGCCAAGATGTGTGAACAATAAATGTAACCAGACATTATACCCTTCATAATCAGGCCGAATGAAGATGTGAACTGAATAAATGCTTGAGAAAATTCATAGCTTCTATTAGATGCAAAGATCGAAGTGTTAGACACCTTTTAGCTCAACTTTCATTTAATTTGCGGCTTTCGTTTCTAGAGTCTGAAGGGAGTGAAAAATTCTTCTATAATTTTTTTCCTCTTTCATGACTTGACCAGAAAGATGAAATTGGGGTACTTTAATTACCATTCAGAGCCAACGCTTGCCCTTTGATATGGAAATCCCACTTCTGCGACCGCCTTTTCCTGGCCCTTCTCCTCCCAGTTGCCCACCAAGAATTTTAAGTAGCTTTGTCACCAGCTGATCCTGCAAGCTAAACTGTAGCTCCTTCTTGTTAAGTTTTGTTTAGGTTACACTATGCACCTTCCACCAGATTGGAAGAGCTGAAAGCAAGGAGGGAGGAGAGAGCGGGAAAAGCAGAGAGAGAGAGGAGAAGAGAGCATGAATGAGAATATGACTGACTCAATCCATTAGAGTTGCTGAATTATAGTTCCTACTCTGTCAGCATGAAGCATGGCCCATTCTGCACAAAGCCTCTCACTTTAAACACACACACGGAGCACACACTGTTGAAAGCTGCCATGGACAGCTACCCCGTTATTGTCATCTGCCTGCTGCATGACTCCCGGCTTTGCTATAATTATTAATTGCACTTGTCAACTGTCATTAATTCCTCTTTAGCATCCCTGTCTTTGAGTAATTAGACAGAAAAGCCTCACTGAGCTCATTGTTTAGAGTCCCCTAAAAGAGTCCACTGGGCTTTCCGTGGAGAAAACCACCAGGAATACAATAGACCACTTCTCAGTTAACCCTTTGGAAGTGTGAAGAGAAGGTAGAGGGCTTTTTGTAGGTCTGGGTGGCCAGCTTGGCTTTGTAGGTACAGAAAGTTAGGCTCAGCTACCTTATACCTGGACCCATATTCTAAATCTTACTTTCAGGGAAGAGGTATTCAAGGTAATCAAAAAGTCAGAGAAAGTCCTTATGAAAAACAAAATTTCCAACTCGGCATCTTCAAATTTCTAATCATTTTCTCATTTGATCTTATGCTTTGTATTTTGCAGAAATCATGTTTTTCAAAATAATATTTTCCTATGTTTACCATATAGCTTTATGTATACAACACATGTATGTATACATGAATGATGCACAAAGT
This sequence comes from Dama dama, assembly GCF_033118175.1. NCBI lineage: Eukaryota > Metazoa > Chordata > Mammalia > Artiodactyla > Cervidae > Dama > Dama dama. The sequence continues at coordinate 33,482,178 of NC_083702.1, forward strand.
TTTTCCAGGTGCCTTTAGGTTTCTCTATGTCATAATTTGGCTTCTAAATTTTAGATTGACAGGATAGAAGCTCCAGTTTTTATTTAGTCCTTTTTCCAACCTTCCACACAAGGAGTCGGGTGGCAATGCTTTTAATTGTACAATTGGTGACTCTTGAACATATTTTTAAATTTTATTTTAAAAGCCCATGGCCTCCAAAAGTTCCGTGAATTTGGCTAGACTCAGCTGATAAATGGAACATGGTTTACATCAGAGTAGTAACTATAAATGAGAATTACTATGTTACCATGTTGAATGACATAATGCATAAGAAAGCACTTTAAAAACTGCAAAGTGCTATAAAACATCGTAATAGCATTTTATCATTATTAGCTTATAAAACTAAGCTCCTTTGACACTTTTAAATTTATTTGTAGCTTTAAATGCTTAGGCAATCAAAAATAAGTCAAGATGGAGGATTATTTAGCTATTTTCTAATAATAACATTGATAATAATATCAAAATAGATATTATTTGTGTAAGCAAATAATAGAAATATTAAACAAACAGAAATGTTAAATAAATATTAGAAAATGTCTAAACAGTAAGGTTGATTGAACTAGCTGCTCCACTGTAAAAGAAAAATCATAAGAATTTCTCTGAAAAATAAACATGTATGGAGTTTTGAAAAATGAACGAAAGTAAGTGTGATCACTAGGGATCATTAGAGCTCCTTCTTATATCATCTTAGCTATAATATTTCTTTCAGATGCTCAGTGAGTTCTTTCTAGCAGTAATAATACCATTTATTGAAGTCTAGATATGTGCTCTATGTACCTTATACATCAATCCATTTGATGCTCAAACGTCCATGAAATAGGTACTATTATCTCAATTTTAGAGATGGAAAGACTGAGCAACAAGTAATTGAGGAAGTTGTTCAGGACCTCACAGCTAGTCAGGGACTGGTAAGTCCAAAAGCTCCACTCTTAGTCACTCTTCTAGTCCACCTCTCCAGAAGTTAAGGTACTATCCTATCTAGGTTTCCATTCACTGGGTGATGGATCTCGATTTCTGGTAGTTTTTCCTAAAGAGAAAAATACATTAAAATATTTGAAATATTTGTCATAAAAGTGTGATATAAATATGTGCTGGACACCGTAGGGACCTGCCATCCCATACATTCAAAGTGGGAGCTGTGTGTGTATGTGTGTGTGTATGTAGAGGGAGAGAGAGAGAGAAAATAAGTTAAGGATTACTCTAACTATCCTTGGGCACTATTTTTATTGTGTGTAATTGCTACGTTAGTACAAAAAATCCACTTTTATTTGCATAACTATATGCATATATATATTACACACATATACACATGTGCCGAAGAATTGATGCGATCAAACTATGGTGCTGGAGGAAACTCTTGAGAGTTTCTTGGACTGCAAGGAGATCAAACCAATCAGTACTAAGGATATCAACCCTGAATACTCATTGGAGGACTGATGCTGAAGCTGAAGGTCCAATACTTTGGCCACCTGACTTGAACAGCTAACTCATTGGAAAATACCCTGATGCTGAGAAAGACTGACCGCAGGAGGAGAAGAGGGCAAGAGAGGATGAAATGGTGGGATGCATCACCAATTCAATGGGCATGAATTTTGGCAAAGTCTGGGAGATGATAGGGGACAGGGGAGCCTGGCATGCCACAGTCCATGGGGTTGCAAAGAGTTGGACACAAGTTAGTGACCGAACAACAACAACACAGGCACATAAATTGAACTATTAACCTAGTTCGATGTACTCTTTATTGAGTATTTACTGTATATCCAGTCTATGCTAAAAAGTTTATAAGGCACTGAGTGAAAAAGGAAAGTATAAATTATGATTTTTAATTAAAAGGGGTTTTCAGACTTACTGGAGAGACAGATCTCAAGAACCATACAATTAACATACTACAAAGTGCTAAATGGAATACAGTCAATGAAATAGATTAAATGAAAGCACTATGATCAATGACAAGCCACTACTGGGAGGGAAAATACAACTTATTAAAAGGAAAAACTTTCTAAGTATCAGAGGTGTCCAACACTGAATCTGATCGATATGAAAAGAAATGAAACATCCATGACTAAAAACATATGAAAGAATTTCTGCAATGGTTGTGAGGTTGAACCAGCTTAAAAACTGTCCAGGGTCATCGTGCATGTCTTAGATTCTATAATTCCATAAGATAAGTTTTTAGAAAGGGAGGAAACTTTATTGCTTGTTCTCTTGAAGAAGTCTGGTATTATATTAGACTCTGAAAGATGAACTGAAGTTTAAAAAGTGACAAAGAGAGTAAAAAAAAAAAAAAAAAGAATTCCAAGTAGAATCACAGGTGCAAAAATACAGAAGTAGAAATAATAAACTCTTGGGGGAAAGACAAATTGAAGAAAGCTACCTCACTGATACAAACAGTAACTTGAGGGAGTAGGGGTGGTGAGATGGAGTGAGGTGAAGTGGGTAGGAGGTAACAGAATAAAAGCTGTCTCAGCAAAAAGGAGACAAATCCAAAAGGCATGATCAAGAAGCTGTTTTTTATTGATTCAATGATAAGAGATGGGTTGATTGAGGGGAAAGAGTATGATGGATAAAAGGTAACTCAGGAGACAGGGCTTGGTACAACTTGTACGGGGATAGAAGGCTGGATTTGTCTACTAACTGTGGACTCGGGCAAATTACTTGACCTCCCTCTCACTTAGTATCCATGTCTCTGGATAGTAAATAACGGTCAGAGTTAATCCACAGAAATCATTTAGAAAAACCCCAGCACACAGTGAGTACTGAATAAATGTTAGTTATGATTATTATTACAAAACACTCATTGCTAACCTGTATGTTTTCACTCATGTCTAATTGATGTAAAAACTATAGTAAAGGAGAGAAGAGATGATTTAGGGTGGTATTTTTCTAACAGAGATGCTCCAAAGTAGAATGAACTTTCTTGGGATGCATTAAGCTTTTTTTTAAAGGATCTATGATGAGGAGGGGAAATTATCTATAATAATGTTGAAAAGAGGTTTTCTGCAATGAATGAGAAGGTGGATCATACGCCTCTTAGCTCTAAAGCGTTGGAGTTAAGTTAATCGAGGATTCATAGTTTAGTCTCTGGAGGGACATTAAATTTAGGTAATAATGTCCCTCAACTTTGGGTTCATGAAATAGTATACTATTAAGAGTATAAGATCCAAAATAAGACTGTCTAGATTCAAATTCAGAAGCTGTCTTTTAATTCTCTTGTGCAAGCCTGAACAAGACTTAAAAAATTTTTGTGCCTCAGTTCTCCCAAATGCAAAATTGAGATAATAATCAAACATCTCATAGAATTATCTGAGAGCTGAAATGGTTGACACATGTAAAATGCTTATAAAGTGCTTATGAGTGTTCAACATATGTTAGCTATATTCTTGTCACTGAGATTTAAAATATAGACTGTGACAAAATGGGAAACACTAAATTTTAGACAGAAAAAATTAACTGCAGTATATCTAAAACAAGAGTATATTTTTAACTCTCTTTTTATACTTTTACTATTCACTCTCCATAATGCCTAAATCAATGTGGCTAAAAATTTTAGAAGAAAAGTTAGCTGAAGGAGGTCCAAAGGTATTAACTTATAGAATAAAGGAGTAAGTCATGAGGATGTAATGTACAGAATGGTGACTGTAGGTTGTACATAATGCTGTATTGTATATTTGAAAGTTGCTAAGATAGAAGATTTTAAAATTCTTGGGCATGCTAAGTCGTTTCAGTTGTGTCCAACACGTTGCGACTCTATGGTCCATAGCCTACCAGGCTGCTCTGTCCGTGGGATTCTCCAGGCATGAATACTGGAATGGGTCATCATGCCTTCCTCCAGGGATCGTCCCAAGCCAGGGACCAAACCCACATCTCCTGTGTCTCCTGCACTGAAACTCGAGTATTCTACTGCTAGCGCCACCTGAGAAGCCCTAAAATTCACTATAAGAAAAAAAAAAAAAAACATAAATACATATGGGGATGGCTGTTAACGAGGCTTCCTGTGGTGATCATTTTACAGTATACAAAAATACTGAATCACTTTGTTGGACACTTGAAACTAATATAATACTGCATGTCAATATATACCTCATTTTATTTTAAAAATGTATCCTCAAAACAATGACAATAGAGAAAAGAGAAAAGGATGAGAAGAGAAAAAAAGAAAAGAGAAAAGAAAAGAAAAGATGGACTCAGCTAGACTTTCGCTGATGGACTCAGTCTAAACAGTTTGGTAGTATATCATCCACAAAGCTTTATAATAAAGTGTCATTCAGATGAATTTGTAGAATCACCGTGGTTACCAGTACTACTCTCATCAAATGCATTTATACAGTTTCTATTGCGGAATTTATATGCATTTTATTTTTGGTCTCTTGAATTCCAACATTTGCCCCTCTCACCCAAAATCCATATCATGCCACACACCATATAAAAACCCTGTTGTAGGGGACAAAGCATGCTAAATATTGACATTTTTCTTAGGGAGAAAACAAATCAATGGACTCTTACTATTTATTAAAATCAGATAAGATTAGGCATAAGGGCCCTGGATTAAACAATCTGAAATTTACAGACTGATTATGTCACTGCTGTCTTAATATTTCTGAGCCAAACTGAACCTCGCGGTTTTTCTCAACCCCTTTGCTCACATTGTCTCAAGTTCTCCTCATTTCCACCACTCAAGGTCTACCTCAGATAGCTATGTCTTTTGGAATTCTCACTTCTTGTCCACAGCTTGTTCCTCTATCATTCCCTGCATGTACAACATCTTCCTTCTCTGATACATGAAATATAACAAAGGACACCAGTTAAAAGTATATGACATGGTGGAAATAAAACCAAAAGGAAGGGTACAATGATGGTAAATACATTCCATCAATATCTATACCTTTGGCTAGGGAGACTCCAATCTTGGCACAAAGCTTTTTAGTAGTGAATGACTAAAGGAACATTGGTCAGTTACTCAATACACAAGCATCATCAGACAAAAACAGTCTAGTAACTATAGTCACCATCCAGTACACTACAACCCCACAACTTATTTTATAACAGTAAGTTAATATCTTTGGACCTCTTTCAGCTAACTTGTCTACTAAAAATTGTAGTCACATTGATTTAAGCATTAAAGAGGATGAACAGTAAATGCATAAAATGCATGAAAAGAGTTTAAATATGTACTCATGCTTTAGATGGGCTTCCCAGGTGGTGCTAGTGGTAAAGAAGCCATCTGCCAATGCAGGAGACTTAAGATATGCAAGTTCAATCCCTGGGTGGGGAAGAATCCCTAGAGGAGGGCATGGCGACCTACTACATCATCCTCACCTGGAGAATCCCACAGACAGAGGAGAGCCTGGCAGGCTATGGTCCATAGGGTCACAAAGAGTCAGACATGACTGAAGTGACTTAGAATGCACACACACATGCTTTAGAATATGGCACTTACTATTTTCTATAGATAAATATTATATATATATATATATCATATATCACACATATATATATGTGATATATATCATATATATCACATATATCACATATATATGATAAATATATATATGAGAAACATCTCATAAGAGGAGTTAGAAATTTCTTGCAAGTAGACTTAAACAGTGGATATGGTAGGTTGCAATGACATATTGATGCATCACAATTCTTGGTAGACAAAATGAAATAGGCAACTTCATTGTGACACAACTCTTCATAAGCATAATATGCCCATAAGGGCTTCTTCATATAGCAGCCCTCAATGAGGGCCAGTGATACCTCATTAAAGCATAAGTCATAAAAATTGCTTATTTGGAGTCATTAGAAGTCAGGGACACAGCTCCTTGAATCTCTGTTTTAGTTCAGAGGTGGATTTCAGGGTACCTCAAAAGAATTGCATATCTCTCAAACCTTATTTGCTAAATACTATTTGTCATCATAGTCAGTCTACCAATCTAATCACATGGACCACAGCCTTGTCTAAATCAATGAAACTATGAGCCATACCGTGCAGGGCCACCCAAGACACACGGGTCATAGTGGAGGGTTCTGAAAAATGTAGTACACTGGAGAAGGGAATGGCAAACCATTTCAGTATTCTTGACTTGAGAACCCCATGAAGCGTATGAAAAGGCAAAAAGATAGGACACTAAAAGATGAACTCTCCAGGTTGGTAGGTACCCAAAATGCTACTGGAGATAAGTAGAGACATAACTGCAGAAAGAATAAAGAGACAGAACCAAAGCAAAAACAACATCCAGTTGTGGATGTGACTGGTGATGGAAGCAAAGTCTGACGCTGTAAAGAGCAATATTGCATAGGAACATGGAATGTTAGGTCCACGAATCAAGGCAAATTGGAAGTGATCAAACAGGAGATGACAAGAGTGAGCATTGACATTTTAGGGATCAGCAAACTAAAATGGACTGGAATGGGTGAATTTAACTCAGATGACCATTATATCTACTACCGTGGGCAAGAATCCCTTAGAAGAAATGGACTAGCCATCACAGTCAACAAAAGAGCCCAAAATACAGTATTTGGATGCAATGGCATAAAAGACAGAATGATCTCTGTTCATTTCCAAGGCAAACCACTCAATATCAGAGTAATCCAAGTCTATGCCCCAACCAGTAATGCTGAAGAAGCTGACGTTGATTGGTTCTATGAATACCTACAAGATGTTCTAGAACTAAAATCCAAAAAAGATGTCCTTTTCACTATAGGGGACTGGAATGTAAAAGTAGGAAGTCAGGAAACATCTGGAGTAACAGAAAAATTTGGCCTTGGAGTACAGAATGAAGCAGGGCAAAGGCTAACAGAGTTTTGCAAAGAGAATGAACTGGTCAGAGCAAACACCCTCTTCCAACAACACAAGACAAAACTCTACACGTGGACATCACCAGATGGTCAATACTGAAATCAGATTGATTATATTCTTTGCAGCCAAAGGTGGAGAAGCTCTATACAGTTAGCAAAAACAAGACCAGGAGCTGATTATGGCTCAGATCATAAACTCCTTATTGCCAAATTCAGACTTAAATTGAAAGAAGTAAGAAACACCACTAGACCATTTAGGTATGACCTAATCGAATCCCTTATGATTATACAGTAGAAGTGAGAAATAGATTTAAGGGACTAGATCTGGTAGAGTGTGTGATGAACTAAGGATGGAGATTTGTGACATTGTACAGGAGACAGGGATCAAGACCATCCCCAAGAAAAAGGAATGCAATAAAGCAAAGTGGTGGTCTAAGGAGGCCTTACAAATAGCTGTGAAAAGAAAAGTGAAAAGCAATGGTGAAAAGGAAAGATATACTCATTTGAACTCAGAGTTCCAAAGAATAGCAAGGAGAGATAAGAAAGCCTTTCATAGTGATCAGTGCAAAGAAATAAAGGAAAAACAATAGAATGGGAAAGACTAGAGATCTCTTCAAGAAAATTAGAGATACCCAGGGAACATTTCATGCAAAGATGGACTCAAACAAGGACAGAAACGGTATGGACCTAACAGAAGCAGAAGATATTAAGAAGAGGTGGCAAGAATACACAGAAGAACTGTACAAAAAAGATCTACATGAACTAGATAATCACGATGGTGTGATCACTCACCTAGAGCCAGACGTCCTGGAATGTGAAGGCAAGTGGGCCTTAGGAAGCATCACTATGAACAAAGGTAGTGGAGGTGATGGAATTCCAGTTGAGCTATTTCAAATCCTAAAAGATGATGCTGTGAAAGTGCTGCACTCAATATGCCAGCAAATTTTGAAAACTCCGCAGTGGCCACAGGACTGGAAAAGGTCAGTTTTCACTCCAATCCCAAAGAAAGGCAATGCCAAAGAATGCTCAATGCATGCATGCACACACTAGCAAAGTAATGCTCAAATTCTCCAAGCCAGGCTTCGAGATGAACCGTAAACTTCCAGATGTTCAAGCTGGATTTAGAAAAGGCAGAGGAACCAGAGATCAAATTGCGAACATCCGCTGGATCATCGAAAAGGTGAGAGAGTTCCATGAAACTCATGTATTTCCATTTTATTGACTATGCCAAAGCCTTTGACTGTGTGGATCACAATAAACTGTGGAAAATTCTGAAAGAGTTGGGAATACCAGACCACCTGACCTGCCTCTTGAGAAATCTGTATGCAGGTCAGGAAGCAACAGTTAGAACCGGACATGGAACAACAGACTGGTTCCAAATAAGAAAAGGAGTATGTCAAGGCTGTATATTGTCACCCTGCTTATTTAACTTATATGCAGAGTACATCATGAGAAACGCTGGTCTGGAAGAAGCACAAGCTGGAACAAGATGGCAGGAGAAATACTGATAACCTCAGATATGCAGATGACACCACTCTTACAGCAGAAAGCAAAGAGGTACTAAAGAGGCTCTTGATGAAAGTGAAATAGGAGAGTGAAAAAGTTGGCTTAAAACTCAACATTCAGAAAATTAAGATCATGGCATCTGGTCCCATCACTTCATAGTAAATAGATGGGGAAACAGTGGAAACAGTGGCTGACTTTATTTTGGGGGCTCTGAAATTACTGCAGATGGGACTGCAGCCATGAAATTAAAAGATGCTTACTCCTTGGAAGAAAAATTATAACTACACTAGACAGCATATTAAAAAGCAGAGACATTACTTTGCCAACAAAGGTCTGTATAGTCAAGGCTATGGTTTTTCCAGTGGTCATGTATGGATGTGAGAGTTGGACTACAAAGATGAGTACTGAAGAATTGATGCTTTTGAACTATGGTGTTGGGAAAGACTCTTGAGAGTCCCTTGGACTGTATGGAGATCCAACCAGTCCATCCTAAAGGAAATCAATCCTGAATATTCATTGGAGGGAATGATGTTGAAGCTGAAACTCCAATACTTTGGCCACCTGATGCAAAGAGCTGACTCACTGGAAAAAAACCCTGATGCTGCGAAAAATTGAAGGCAGGAAGAGAAAGGGATGACAGAGAATGAGGTGGTTGGATGACATCTCCGACTCAATAGACATGAGTCTGAGTGAACTCCGGGAGTGGGTGACGGACAGGGAAACCTGCTGTGCTGCAGTCCTTGGGTCACAAGGGGTCGGACGTGACTGAGTGACTGAACTGAACTGATTTGTCATCATTGGGTTTCTCCAAGACATTGTGGAACAACACATTTTAAATTGTTGTTTCCAAAATACGTGAAGTTCAGGTACTCAACATGGACAAACACTACAGTAAATGCCTACGATTAAAGTCCTGGCCAGCTGATACCATCTTTAGAAAAGTGCCATCTATGAAAGACAGCATCTAGAGGAGAAGTTCTCAGAAGTGAGCTATGAATCTTTGCATTTTGCCTTTTACTAGAGGTACTGATGCACTCACCCTCAACTACACCCTGATACCTTATAATTATTTTTAGGCCCAGTATCCCTCTTGCCCTAGTTGGGAAGATTCCCCTTGCTGCCCACTCCAGTATTCTGGCCTGGAGAATTCCACGGGCAGAAGAGCCTGGCAGGTTACAGTCCATGGGGTCGCAAACAGTCAGACACCGCGGAGTGACTTTCATTCACTTTCACTTATCCCTTTCAACATGTTGCTGTATCCTCTGCCACCACAAGCATCATGCTTGACATGTTGATGATACCAACAACTGCTATACAGAGATGTCTCCTGCTTCCTTTTTACCCAACCAACTCTTGATACACTTACAACATACTGGAATGGAAAGATGATAGGCACATTTAAAATGGGTACGCCATCAACACACTTGGTGTGCATCACATATCACCTCCAAAAAATCTCATAAGGAAGGAAATTACTAAAAAGACAAACCAGTACAGAAGGTGTGTTGCCATTTTTCTGTCCACTGTCAGTAATTTTGTCCAAAGGGAATTGAAGCAGGTGGTTAAAATTTTTAAAAAGTAGATTAAAACCCCAGTTAATAAATGTCTTGGAGACTCCTGTGCAAGTATTTAGTACATGTTTAACTAAGACAAGCTTGCTGAGCAACATTTATATATTTCTGAAGACTACTGTTTCAAACTAGAGTTTCCTCAAAGAAATTTTAAATCAGATTTCACCTCTGGTCACATTCTTGGACACTTATACTTTCTAGTAGCTATGTAGCCTTAATCCTCCTAAAATTTTAGATTGTAATTCCAAGAGTTATTAGGTTGGAAAACAGCTTCTGGGCAAATGATGTTATTCAGAAAACTTTTTATACCAGAAATAATAGTTGGATTATTTCTGCCTCACAGATAGTCTTAAGGTCTGGTTTTTAGTGTAAATTGGGTATTCTGACATAGACATTTCTTGCTTTTAAATAATAGTACTCTTAAAACAAAAGAGAGATGTGGGGATAAAGATAATAAATACAATGGTTTGTTAAATAAATACAAATGTTAAAATTAGCTTTGATCTTCCATTTCTGTTTAGTTTACTTATCCTTCTGTATTCCAATGGCATTACATAAACATTTTAATATGTTCTATTTAAGGGTCTATCAGCATTGTGGGTTCTATTAAGTCAGCAACTGTTACTCCTTTCTAAAATTGTTAAGTGTTAATGTATACATTTTCTTTTAAAACCATATTGTTTACTGCTGAAAACATACTGTATACTGTGAAAAACTATTCCTAAAAGTAAAATATTTGTTTATGTTTTTAAATATCAGTATGTATAAAATATAAAAATAGAATAAATGATCATGCACCAAAATGCATGTACCTACCAGAGGTATGTTGGATAATGGAAGAATATAGAATTCATTTTGTGAAGGATTTTTTTAATCCAAAGAGATGTGTTCATTTGAACAATCTATCAAATATATTTTATTTTCACAAATTGCTTTGTCTTCTGGATCATTTTATGGTAATAATCACTTTTTTATTGAAGGGTTCAGTTATGAAAGTGAGAAAAAGGGAGAAATGCAGGAGAACTTTTTAAAAATCCAACTGCAGGTACATCTATGAATTCATAGATGAATTATGATCATGAAAATGAGATAACTGCTTCATTTTTTAAAAAGGGACTATGAAAATGCTAGGAGAGTGGTAGAAGAATTTAATGATGGTTTTCAAAAGTGAATATCTTAGTAAGAAGTGACTTCTACTGTCCATCACACAAAATATTCTAAAAATCTGACTTCTAGGATATTATTCTCAGCGCCACTGGGATACCAAGTGGAATTCAAACGAAGGCAAAAGTTGGCACAACATGAATGATCAAATGATGTAACACCAGACAGCTCTGAAGCAGTATAACCCCAAACCCACCAGTGGCACTTTGTGAGTAAATCCCAGATAAACTTGGTGGCAGGATTATAGCATATTATCTTAGCCATGTAGACATTAATATGTTGAAAATTCTGAAAAACAATTTGGTCTTCCTAATTTCTTCTCTAATTGAAATAGCAAAAAAAAAAAAAAATTGAGATATGTCTATTAGCAATCTATGTCTATAGAAATGACATAATTAGAAAAAAAGAAATGCCATCTTTAGAAAATCATTTGGCTTCCCTTGTGGTTCAGTTGGTAAAGAATCTGCCTGCAATGAGGGAGACCTGGGTTTGATCCCTGGGTTGGGAATAGCCCCTGGAGAATGGAAAGGCTACTCACTCCAGTATTTTGGCCTGGAAAATTCCATGCACTGTAGTCCATGGAGTCCCAAAGACTCAGACACGACTGAGTGACTTTCACTTTCAACTTTTCAATACAATCTCTATCAAAATTCCAATGGCCATTTTTCACAGAAATAGAAAAAACAATCCTTAAATTTGTATGGAACAACAACAACAACAACAAAAATAGCCAAAGCCATCTTGAGATAGAAGAATAAAGCTGGAAGTATCACGCTTCCTGATTTCAAACTAGTACAGGCGAGTTCTGACAAAATGTGGTCCACTGGAGAAGGGAGCGGCAAACCACTTCTGTGTTCTTGCCTTGAGAACCCCATGAACAGCATGTAAAGGCAAAAAAGAAATGACGCTGAAAGATGAACTCCCCAGGTCAGTAGGTGCCCAATATGCTATAGAATATCAGTGGAGAAATAACTCCAGAAAGAATGAAGTGTTGGCGCCAAAGCAAAAACACCTAGCTGTGGATGTGACTGGTGATAGAAGCAAGGTCCAATGCTATAAAGAACAAGATCGCGTAGGAGCCTGGCATGTTAGGTTCATGCTGCTGCTGCTGCTAAGTTGCTTCAGTTGTGTCCGACTCTGTGAGACCCCATAGACAGCAGCCTACCAGGCTCTGCCATCCCTAGGATTCTCCAGGCAAGAACACTGTAGTGGGCTGCCATTTCCTTCTCCAATGCATGAAAGTGAAAAGTGAAAGTGAAGTCGCTCAGTCATGTCCGGCTCTTTGTGACCCCATGGACTACAGCCTACCAGGCTCCTCCGTCCATGGCATTTTCCAGGCAAGAGTACTGGAGTGGGTTGCCATTGCCTTCTCCATTAGGCCCATGAATCAAGTCAAATTGGAAGCAGTCAAACAGGAGATGGCAAGAGTTAACATTGACATTTTAGGAATCAGCGAACTAAAATGGACTAGAACAGGTGAATTTAACTCAGATGACCATTATATCTACTACTGTGGGCAAGAATCCCTTAGAATAAGTAGAGTAGCCATCATAGTCAACAAAAGAGTCCGAAATGCAGTAATTGGTTGCAATCTCAAAAATAACAGAATGATCTCTGTCATTTCCAAGGCAAACCATTCAATATCACAGTATCCAAGTCTACGCCCTGGCCAGTAATGCTGAAAAATTGAAGTTGAATGGTTCTATGAAGACCTGCAAGACCTTCTAGAAGCAGCACCCAAAAAAGATGTCCTTTTCATTGTAGGGGACTGGAATGCAAAAGTAGGAAGTCAAGAGATACATGGAGTAACAGGGAAATTTGGCCTCGGACTACAAAACGAAGCAGGTCAAAGGTAACAGAGTTTTGCCAAGAGAATGGATTGGTCATAGCAAACATCCTCTTCCAACAACACAAGAGACAACTTTACACACGGACATTACCACATGGTAAATACCGAAATCAGATTGATTACATTCTTTGCAGCCAAAGATGGAGAAGCTCTATACAGCCAGCAAAAACAAGACCAGGAGCTGACTGTGCCTCAGATCATGAACTCCTTATTGCCAAATTCAGACTTATATTGAAGAAAGTAGAGAAACCATTAGACCATTCAAGTATGATCTAAACCAAATCCCTTATGATTATATAGTGGAAATGAGAAATAAATTCAAGGCATTAGATCTAATAGAGTGCCTGAAGAACTATGGACAGAGGTTTGTGACACTGTAAAGGAGGCAGTGTTAAAGACCATCCCCAAGAAAAAGAAATACAAAAAGGCAAAATGGTTGTCTGAGGAGGCCTTACAAATAGCAGAGCAAAGAAGAGAAGCAAAAGGAAAAGGAGAAGAAAAGAGATATACCTATTTAAATGCAGAGTTCCAAAGAATAGCAAGGAGAGATAAAAAAGCTTTCCTCAGTGATCAATGCAAAGAAATAGAGGAAAATAACAGAATGGGAAAGACGAGAGAGCTCTTCAAGAAAATTAGATATACCAAGAGAACATTTCAACATTTCATGCAAAGATGGGCACAATAAAGGACAGAAATGGTATGGACCTAACAGAAGCAGAAGATATTAACAAGAGGTGGCAAGAATACACAGAAGAACTGTACAAAAAGATCTTCATGACCTAGATAATTACAATGGTGTGATAACTCACCTAGAGCCAGACATTCTGGAATGTGAAGGCAAGTGGGCCTTAGGAAGCACCACTACGAACAAAGCTAGTGGAGGTGATGGAATTTCAGTTGAGCTATTTCAAATCCTAAAAGATGAAAGTGCTGCACTCAATATGCCAGCAAATTTTGAAAACTCCACAGTGGCCAAAGGACTGGAAAAGGTCAGTTTTCATTCCAATCCCAAAGAAAGGCAATGCCAAAGAATGCTCAAACTACCACACAATTGCACTCATCTCTCATGCTAGTAAAGTAATGCTCAAAATTCTCCAAGCCAGGCTTCAACAGTACGTGAACAGTGAACTTCCAGATGTTCAAGCTGGATTTAGAAAAGGCAGAGGAACCAGAGATCAAATTGCCAACATCCATCAGATCATTGAAAAACATCTATTTCTGCTTCATTGACTATGCCAAAGCTTTTAAGTGTATGGATCACAACAAACTTGGAAAATTCTTAAGAGATGGGAATACCAGACCACCTGACCTGCCTCTTGAGAAATCTGTATGCAAGTCAAGAAGCAACAGTTAGAACTGGACATGGAACAATAAACTGGTTCCAAATCATGAAAGGAGTACATCAAGGCTGCATATTATCACCCTGCTTATTTAACTTATATGCAGAGTACATCATGCGAAATGCCAGGCTGGATGAAGCTCAGATGCAATCAAGTTTGCTGGGAGAAATATCAATAACCTCAGATATGCAGATGACACCACTCTTCTGGCAGAAAGCAAAGAAGAACTAAAGAGCCTCTTGATGAAAGTGAAAGAGGAGAGTGAAGAAGTTGGCTTAAAACTCAACATTCAGAAAACTAAGATCATGGCCTCCAGTCCCATCACTTCATGGTAAATAGATGGGGAAACAGTGGAAACAGTGACTGACTTTATTTTGGGGGCTCCAAAATCACTGCAGATGGTGACTGCAGCCATGAAATTAAAAGACGCTTGCTCCTTGGAAGAAAAGTTATGACCAATCTAGATAGCATGTTAAAAAGCAAAGGGATTACCTTGCCAACAAAGATCCATCTAGTTAAAGCTTTGGTTTTTTCCAGTAGTCATGTATGGATGTGAGAGTTGGACGATAAAGAAAGCTGAGTGCTGAAGAATTGATGCTTTTGAACTGTGGTGTTGGAGAAGACTCTTGAGAGTCCCTAGGACTGCAAGGAGATCCAACATGTCCATCCTAAAGGAAAGTGAAGTCGCTCAATTGTGTCCGACTCTTTGCAACCCCGTGGACTGTAGCCCACCAGGTTCCTCCATCCATGGGATTCTCCAGGCAAGAGGACTGGAGTGGCTTGCCATTTCCTTCTCTAGGGGATCTTCCCAACCCAGGGATGGAACCCAGGTCTCCCGCATTGCAAGCAGATGCTTTACCCTCTGAGCCACCAGGGAAGTCAAGTTTTTCTAAAGGAAATCAGTCCTGAATATTCACTGGAAAGATTGATATTAAAGCTGAACCTCCAACACTTTGTCCACCTGATGGGAAGAGCTGACTCATTTGAAAAGACCCTTATACTGGGAAAGATTGAAGGCAGGAGGAGAAGGGGACAACAGAGGATGAGATGGTTGAATGCCATCACCAATTCGATGGACATGAGTTTGAGTAAGTTCCAGGTGTTGGTGATGGATAGGGAAGCCTGGTGTGCTGCAGTCCATGGGGTCTCAAAGAGTTGGACATGACTGCGTGACTGAACTGAACTGAACTGATAGTTCTACAAAGCTATAGAAATCAAAACAGGTACTGACATCAAATAGACACACAGCCCAATGGAACAGAAATGAGGGCCCAAAAATGGGGAAACAATAGACTCTTAAAAAATGATATTGGGAAAGCTGGACAACTATTTATAGGAATATGAAATTGGACCCCTATCTTATACCACTCACAAAAATTAACTTGAAATGGATAATAGATTTGAATATAAGATTCCCAAACCATTAAACTAGAAGAAAACATAGGGGGGGCTGGGGAAGCTGCTTGATTGCTACACTTACATTTATAGTTTAAAAAATATGTATTTCTTCTTAAAATAAGAATATTTTTCAATATTTTTATTGAAGAAAGGTGGCTAATACATAGAATTACAAAGGTAAAATTTTTAAAAAATTAGATTACAGATAATTGTGTAATCTAGCCATTGAGTATTTTATTTATTTTAGCATATATTCTGTCAGTATTTTGTGTATGCATGATACAAACCCTTTGTGTGTATGTGTGCATATACATCCATGTATCCATTCAACAAATATGTCTTGAATATTTATGATGGTTCTTGTTTCCCATGTCTGTATACCATTTTTACATGAGAATAATATCCCATGATACAAAAATACTACAATATTTTAATGTAAAACCCATACTTTTTACAAATTGCTGTTCTAAATTTTGTGTTACTACACACATTTTATATATATATATATATATATACACACACACACGCAATATATATATATATACATGCGTGTGTACATGTGTGTGTGTAATATAAGGTAACTCCCTAGAGCACAAGCATCAACATTAATAAATTTTAACATGTACTGTGTGAACTAAATCTTTGCTGCAGCAGTAGAATGGACACTAATATCATCAGTAAATGAGAGGCTTCATGTCACTGAAATTTCTTCAGCATTCAGTTATGGTGGTATTTTTAATCTTTGCCAATTTGCTAAATGAACAAGGCTCTCACAATTAATTTGCATGCCTCAAATTTTAGAGAAAATTTTTATATATCTAGCTCTCATCTGATTTCCTCCTTCTAATTCAATATTCAAATTATAACTCTATTTGCCCCTTATTTTGTAAGTAGTTTAAATTATATTTTAATTTCATAATTAACATATTAAATTGCCAACAGTATTTTTAACAATAGCAATTTATACCATTAAACCCAGTATATTGTAAATACATTTCTCAGATTCTCATTTGTTTGTCTGTTCTATCATTTAAGATGCAAAGAAGGTTTTACAATTTTGTGATCAAACCTAGAAAAAGTTTTCCTTTGTGATTTCTGCCTTTGGTACAATGCTTAATAACTTCCAACTCTCCCTCCACTTATATAAATACTCATCAAAACTCTCTTAATACTCTTATAGTTTCTTTTATTAAGAATTTAAAACTTCAATCCTCCTGGAATTTATTTTGACAACGGTATAGAAATTTAACTTTTCTTCTAAATACTTAGAAGAAAATTGTTCATTCCTTTCACACAAATTTGTAATGCCTAAAACAACACTGTGTAAAAAAGCTTTACCATGTTAAGAGGAAATAAAATTTCCTAATTACAGGTCAAACATCATGTTTACATTAAGTTATGTCATTTCATATCATATTATGTTATAAAACACCAACTATTCACTATGAAGTATGTATTGTTTTTTAAAATTCTCTAAAAGATACATAGATACATGCATCACCTAAGAAAATTAAAATTATGGTTCCTAATGACTTTAAAAATTAGAACATATTTGTTACATTTTATAGAGTCTCAGCAATTCAACTTCACTAATTTATGCAAAATGTATTTTCATTTACAGAATGTGACTGTGGGCAAGACTTCTTCCATTGAGAAGAGATATAACCTAATTATGCAAAAAGTTTTATGGAGATGGTTTGGGTTCAAGGTTTTTTTCTAAAATTAAATTATTGTTGTTAGAACTGCTTCCTTGTTGCTTAGTATTCTAAAGAAAGATACAAAACTACTAAGGAATTGCTTGCTCATATACATTATTTTAAAGCCTTTTGGTCAACAATTCATGCATTATTTTATTTAGAAGAAAAACCCTCTTAATTACAAACAATTATTGAATAAGGGAATACTGTTCAAGCAATTATTATTAAAGGATTTAGATATATTATCATCTGACTTTTAAATACAAGTAATAAAATTATAGTTTTTCTGTGATTTTTCCAAGAATCTCTCTCATTTTTTATCAATCAAGAAGCTAAAAGCCAGCCAAAGGAATTCTACATAGACTATTATTTTCTGCCAGGCTAGTATTTTAGGTCTGCTTCAAGAGGATCAGCATCGGCTACTCAAGTAGTAATATCTCGTTCTAAGACCAGTACAATATCTCAACAGTGACTGCATTATGTTACTTAGGCTGATGTACATTTTGAAATGAACTCTGCAATTCAAATTGTGCTAATAAAATTCTCCCAGTGCATTATATGTACATACACTTGAAACACCCAGAAAATAAGCTTAATAACTTTATGCTAAACTATGCAGATGGAGCTTAGATATTTGTAGGTAGAGCATAAAGACAATCAAGCATAATCAGGCATTTAAACAAATAACTTTGAGTTGAGAAGAAATTATGAGTCCAGGGCTATTAGATTTAAATATGCATGGTGTTCCTTATAAGGTTAACTTGAGAAAACTAGGCTGAAAGTATATTAAAAAAAGGAATTGTACTCAAGAGATCGAGGTGCAACAATAAAAGATGACCCACAGTGAGTTATGAAAAATGAGATATAGAAATTTTATACAATTCAGGAAATATAAGACCACATAATGAGTTATTAATTAAGAAATGAGGTTTTCATATCAAAGACCATACTTTCAGGAATGGATTCTACCATATGTCAGTAAAGAACTGCAGATTAAATTATAGAGCAAGGACCATTAGTTGCACAGGTAAGTGACATCACAAGCCTGTTATTCATATTTACTATGAAAATTGGTGTCTTCTTTTTGTCTTTTTTTTTTAAATAATAACCAGGGTTTTGATTTCAGAGAGTCATTGGATTTTGCCATGGCCTTTCAGTCTTGTTAATTATTATGTGTTCAGAGTAATGCACATTTTTATCCACAGGTGGCAGACCTTTTTTGAATCAACTTCAATCATATTCAGCATTTTGTTTTGGTGGTTTTTTTCCCTTCTTAAACTGCCACCCACATTAAAATGTAAGCGTGTGCTGCTCTGAGTTCTCATTAATGTTGCACAATTTAGATGATAGATTTGTCAACAAAGTGGCTCATTCTCAAAGGCCACTGAACCCTGTCGGGATAAATGCCTTAAAAATTGTATATTGCAGAGTAATCTTTAATTATAAAGAACTCACTTGACAATTTACAATATATTGGGATTATTCTCTTTTTTTTTTCAGGCAGCAAAGAGTTTTACCTTCCAGATAAGGTTGACTGGGGGGAAAAAAAAGTGAACTTGATAAACAGCTAAAGCAAAGAGCTTGCTTATTTGCAAGTAAAAGAGAGAGGTGACCAAAGGCGTACACAAATAACAATCACTTAGGTTCACAAATTATTAACTGGCTAAGTGGTTAAAGCAAACAACTATAAATGCAGTGACATTTCAAAAGAATGTTAATGCAGAAGGAAATAAGTAAAACAAAAATAACTTGCTACCAATGGTATAACTAACCACTATCCTCAACTTACCTCTATAAAATCTTAGCTTTACGAGCCTCTGTGTAGAACTTATTTTTGGTCAATGCAGTATAAAATCAGATATCCAACAAAGCCTTTTTGTGGGTATTGTTGATGGGTGCAAAGGTTTAACCTGCCAATGCATTCAATTCATATATAAATAAAATATTATAATGTTATAGTTCTCGAAACATTCTAGTCAATCTAATGGCAATGCCTGATATCCTTTATTACATGTCTTAGAAAAAGAACACTGAAAAGAATACATGCCTATCTTACTAGTCTATTATTCTTCATTTCCAATGTGGGAGATTCTTTACAAAGACCTTCAATTATTTTACCTAATTTTGAAAGATGAATCAGTTTATGCTATTTGAAAAAATAGCATGAGTTCTCCCTCATGAAAAAATATACCACTAAAGAAATAAAAAAAAAAACTTACTATAACTATTTGCTGTACTACTTTTAACACTTATATTGAATATGTGTATACTCTATGTACAGTTGGGATTCCCTGGTGGCTCAGATGGTAAAGAGTCTGCCCGCAACGCGGGAGACCCGGGTTCAATCCCTGGGTCGGGAAGATCCTCTGTAGAAGGAAATGGCAACCCACTCCAGTACTCTTGCCTAGAAAATTTCATGGAGGAGCCTGGTGGGCTACAGTCCATGGGGTCGCAAAGAGTCGGATGTGACTGAGTGACCTCACTTCATATGCACAGTTAGGCAAATAGTTAGAAAGCGCACACCCACATAGTCACCAGAAGGGCATCAGTGGCGCTCTCCCTTGGACCGGAAATGCTCCCTCACCCAAATTCTCCCTCCATGAGCTCAGTCTCTTTCCTCCTTCCTAGAGATCAGCACTCTCTGACTCATATACTAATGTTTCCCTGATTTCCTATATAGCTTCACCATCCATAATGCATCTCTGAAAAACACAATTGTTTGCCTAGAATCAACCATACATCAACCAAACATCATCCTGTTTGTATTATGTCTTTGCTTTTTCTCTGCTTATTCATTAAGTAGATCACTAAAAGCCTTCCATTTTCATTGCTTCACATCATGACAATTCTACAATTATCCATACTGTTCATGATAAGTGAATTATTTCTAATTTTTGGCAAATACTACTATTTCTACTGTGAACATTTTTGTAAGTATTTCCTGATACATGTATGCACATATTTAGTTCTGGTTCAGTCGCTAAATCGTGTTCATTTCCTTGAGACCCAATGGACTGTAGCACACCAGGCTCCTTTGTCCTCCAGTAACTCCCAGCATTTGCTCAAATTCATGTCCACTGAGTCAGTGATGCCATCCAACCCTCTCATCTTCTGTCACCCCCTTCACCTCCTGCCTTCAATCTTTTCCATCATCAGGGTCTTTTCCAATGAGTTGGCTCTTCGTATCAGGTGGCCAAAGTATTGGAGCTTCAGCTTCAGCATCAGGCCTTCCAAGGAATATTCAGCTTCAGCATCAGGTCTTCCAAGGAATATTCAGGGTTGATTTCCTTTAGGATTGATTGGTTTAATCTCCTTGCAGTACAAGGGACTCTCAAGAGTCTCATCCAGCACCACAATTTGAAAGCATCAATTCTTCGGTGCCCATACGCACATATTTTGCTGAGATACACACACCTAGGATTGCTATGCTTAAGTAGGAACTGTCTATCCAAAAGCAGCTGTTCCAGTTTCTGTTCTGATCAGCCCTGTATGAACATTGCTATTGTTCTGCTCTTGTCATTGCTTTGACCTGCTAGCCGTTTTAGTTTTCCCCATTCTGAGGCATATGTAGCGGTATCTCACTGTGAATTCACTTTGTATTTCCTTGACTATTACTGATATTAAGCATTTTTCATATGTTTTGACATTTGGATGTATTGTTGGCCATTTGGATTTCTTTCTTTGCCATTTTTCTATTGGATTATGTGAATTCTCACATTGATTTGTAGTTTTAAAATATCTATTCTGGATATCAAGGTGTCAATGACACTTGGCAAATTTATTCTGTCTCTCCATGTCCTCTCTTTTCACTAATTTTTATGTCTTATTTTCTTGATAAACAATAAAATAAAGTACAACCTATGTAAATGATGAACTGTGGGTGACACCGATGTGTCAGTTAGAAGTTGTAAAAAATGTACCACTCTGGTGGGGGATGTTGACATTGGTGGGGGATGTTGACATCTCGGGAGGCTAGACATGTGTGTGTGTGTGTGTGTGTGTGTGTGTGTGTGTGTGTGTGTGTGTGTAGGGGGATTGCGGGGAGTGGTATGTGAGGAATCTCTATGCCTTCTGCTCATATTGCTGTGAACCTAAAACTGCTCTTAAAGATTAAGTGTACTTAAAAAAAAATAATGTAGAATATATGCATTTTAATCTAAGGAATATGTCTCTACACTCAGGTCATAAAGTTATTTTTCCTAGATTTTCTTATAGGAAAGTATCTTAAGAGATTCTCTTTTTTCTACGTCTTACACTAACTGAAATTGATATCTGTGTGTGTGTGAGGTAGGGATTTCATTTCCTTTTTTCCAATAAAGAATCAATTTTCCCAATACCGTGTATTTTTAAAAGTCTGCTATTTCTCTACCGCTTTGAAGTGCCACCTCTATTATAAATAAAATGTCCATATATGCAAGAATTGTTTCTGAGCTCTCTGTTGTTATTCAGTCACTCAGTCATGCCTGACTCCTTGTAACCCCATGGGCTGCAGCACACCAGGCCTCTCTGTCCCTCACCATCTCCCCAAGTCTGCCCAAGTTCCTGTCCATTGCATCGGTGACGCCATCCAGCCATCTCATCCTTTGACATCCTCTTTTCCTTCTGCCCTAAATCTTTCCCAGCATCAGGGACTTTTCCAATGAGTCAGACATTAGCATCAGATGACCAAAATACTGGAGTTTCAACAACTTCAGCATCAGCCATTACAACAAGTATTCAGGGTTGATTTCCCTTAAGATTGACTGGTTTGATCGCCTTGCTGTCCAAAGGACTCAGGAGTTTTCTCCAGAGCTACAGTTCAAAGGCATCAGTTCTTCAGAGCTCTGCCTTCTTTATGGTCCAGCTCTCACAATGATACATGACCACTGGGAAGACCATAGCCTTGACTATACAGATCTTTGTTGGTAGAGTAATGTCTCTGCTTTTCAACACACTAAGTTTGTCATAGCTTTCCTGCCAAGAAGCAAATGTCTTCTGATTTCATGGCAGCAGTCACCATCTGCAATGATTTTAGAGCTGAAGAAGAGGAAATCTGTCACTACTTCCAACTCTTCCCCTTCTTTTTGCCATAAATAACTGGCCAGACGTCATGATCTTAGTTTTTTTAATATTGAGTCTTAAGCCAGCTCTTTCACTCTCCTCTTCCACCCTCATCAAGAGGCTCTTTAGTTTCCTCTTTGCTTTCTGCCATTAGAGTGGAATCATATGCATATCTGAGATTGTTGATGTTTCTCCCCCCTGTCTTGATTCCAGGTTGTAACTCATCCAGCCCAGCACTTCTCATGATGTGCTCAGCATACAGATTAAACAAACAGGGTGACAGCAGACAGCCCTGTCACACTGCTTTCTCAATCTTGAACAAATCAGTTGTTAAATACAGGGTTCTAACAGTTGCTTCTTAACTGAGCTCTCTAGTGTCTCTCATTTGTCTACTTGCCTACCCCAGCAGCGATGCCACACTTTCAGAATTTATAATACTTCATAAATTAATAGGACAAGTAATCCTACCCATATACCCCCTTTTCAAGAGTGTCTTGACTCTTCTTGTCTTTTCATGTTCAAATCAACTTGTCACATTACACACCCACTCACACGCACACACATATGCATACAGATGGGTGAATACACACAAAAGCGTGCAACCTTACACACACACCCACACACACATACACACAATCCAAACAAATAACAAAGAAAGACAAAAGCCAACAAAGACAAAACAATCAATTGGCATTTTGATTGAAAATCTACTTGGGACTAGGGGACATTGCTACAATATTGGATATTTTTGTACATGAATATGGTATATCTCACCATTTATTTCCTTTAATAAATATTAAAATCTTTCTCAAACTTTCAAAATTTTCCTTATAGAGGTACTACTCATCTCTTGTTACTAAATACTAGGTAAAAATTGATGTTGATATATAGAAATAAAGTTGATTTGTACATATTGTATTGTTTGCACCAAATTTAAATGCTCATATTAATTCATACCATCTACCAATAATGATGGTTGTTTCTTTTCCAATCCCAATAGTTGCATTTATCTTGCTTTATTGTATTGTCTAGGATCTATAGGTAAAATGTTCAATAACAAATATCCTGATGTTGCTCTTGATCTCATCAGGAAAGATTTCAACATTTTACTATTTTAATTTATGATTGCTGTAGGTATTTCTTATCACACTAAAATAGTTCCTCCCTGTTTTTAGTTGTTAGGAACTTCAAAAATAAGGAGTAAATGATACATTTTATTAAATCCTTTTCTTGCATTAACTGAAATAACCATGTGATACCATCATCTTTTAATCTGTATTACACTGGCTGATTTCTTTACATGCTAACAAATGCTGATTTTCTGAAGTAAACTTGCTCATGATTAATGATCTTTTTTATATATTGCTGAATTTGGTTTGCTAGTATTTGATTGACAGTTTTTCCATTTTATTCATGAGAGGGATTTGCCTGAATATCCTTTTTTATACTATTTTTGCCAGGTTTTGTATCAAGATTATATGATCCTTATAAAATAACTGGGGATTATTACCTCTTCTTCTATTTTTTTGAAAAAACAAAATAAAACAAAACAACAATTTACATAGGATTAGACTTATTTCTTCCTTAAATTTGCCTGTGAAGCCTTCTGGGTTTGGAATTCTTTTGCAGGAAAATTTTTGATTACTAAATAAAATTTCCTTAATGTTTACAAAATTATTCAGGTTATCTCTTTTTCAGTAAATATTGCTAAGATAGGAATATTTTGATCAGTGACATATTTTTCTAGGAATTTGACCACTCACCTAACTTTTCATATTTCCCAATATTAACCTGGTAATGTGAAGTTTAGCTGCTTAATATCTGCACATCTGTTGTGATGGTACTTTGTCATTTCTGATACTGGATATTCATCTCCTCACTTGTTCTCTTGTTCAGTCTCATCAGAATGATGAAACATTTACTCAGCGTTTGTAACAATTATTGGCTGTCTTGCTTCTCATCTTTATATGTTTGCTTCTGACCTCATTAATTTTGTACTTTAATTCATTTTTTTTTCAGATAAAGTCTTGACTTACTAATACTCAATTTCTTTTCTCTAGTACATTTAAGGTATAAATGTCCCAGTAAATGTTTCTTAAAAGTGTTCTACAATTGTTATATATAAGATGTACATTTTCAGTTAGTCTAAAATATTTATAATTATTATTCTGATTTCTTTTTAATTTTTAAACTTTTTTCTAGCTATATTTTTGTTATCACCTGCAGCTTAATATCACTGGTATAATTCAAATTCTTTGAAAACAGTTGAGACCTAATTTATGACTCAGCATATGGTCAATTTTTGTAATTATTCGATGTGTTCTTCAAAATAATGTGAATTTTGCAGTTGCATGCAAGGTTCTATATATGTCTACAATGTCAAGTTTCTTAGTCTTATATTTCAACTCTATCCCCCTCTACTGACTCTTTTCTATTTTATTCCATCAATTACTAAGTAAGTTAATATTCACTGGATTGTTTATTCCTCCCTGCTATTCTGTCAAATTTTCCTTAATCTGTCTTGAGGTTATGCTCTTAGGGACACTTAGATTTAATATCATTCTATCTTCCAATCAAATTGAAACTTCAATCACTTATAGAGTAACTTTATCTCCAGTAATGGTTTGGTTTTTAAAGTCTATTTTGTATAACCAGTGTAGTTACACCAGTGTCCATGTGGTATTTGCATGAAACTATTTTCCATTATTATTTACATTTTACATGTGAGGAGTTGGTACTTAAGGAACACATCCAACAGTAGACAGCCCTAAACTGAACCCACACAGCGTGTCTGCAAAGTTGATGCATCTCAACGTTATGCTTCTCTTATAAATTCCAAAGAGTTAAGTCAGCTTAGGTTCAGGGGAAAAAAAAAAAGATTCTCATTCTAATTTCTGCCATGAATTTCTCACAGATTGCTAATTGTGACTTTTCACTTACTTCCAGAAAAATTCTCACTCCTTTAATATTTTAATGCATCATAATACGGAAAAAAAAATCTACTAAAAAAGAGAATATTCTTAATCCAGAATTGCAGTACTCAAATTCTGTCACTTACACACAAGAAAGAAAAGTCTTTTAAAGTTCCACACTTTGTTTTTGAAATCAGAATGATTACCATCAACCTTAAGGTGCTTGTCAAATGCCACAGAACAATATCTCAATCTGTCTTAATCTAAAAATATGTAGCCAGGCTGCAATACAATCAAGATTTCTGAGAAACTGTATATGGCTCTACTGAGAAGAAAAGCTTACTGCAATCTGACTTCATGAAAAGCACTCAAAAAGGATGAGTGATAAGCTGTTTCATCTCTCCTTGAAAAGATAAACATAGAGCATTTTAAACAGAGGCATTAAGCAACTTATGTAATCATTTGGAATTCTATACTTTTGATATTTCTCAATAATTAATACTAAATATTTAATGCTAAATCATATTTGTTAACGGAGAAGGCAATGGCAACTCACTCCAGACTTTTGCCTGGAAAATCCCAAGGATGGAGGAGCCTGGTGGGCTGCAGTCCATGGAGTCATGACGAGTCGGACACGACTGGGCAACTTCACTTTCACTTTTCACTTTCATGCACTGGAGAGGGAAATGGCAACCCATTCCAGTGTTCTTGCCTGGAGAATCCCAGGGACAGGGGAGCCTGGTGGGCTGCCGTCTATGGGGTCACACAGAGTCAGACACAACTGAAGTGACTTAGCAGCAGCAGCATCATATTTGTTAAAAATGTGCAAACTATAAAGAAAATTAAAGTTGCTAATGATTTCATGATTTCCAACAACACAAGAGAAGACTCTACACATGGACATCACCAGATGGTCAATACCAAAATCAGACTGATTATATTCTTTGCAGCCAAAGATGGAAAAGCTCTATACAGTCAGCAAAAACAAGACCAGGAGCTGACTGTGGCTCAGATCATGAACTCCTTATTGCCAAATTCAGACTTAAATTGAAGAAAGTAGGGAAAACCACTAGACCATTCAGGTATGACCTAAATCAAATCCCTAACGGTTATACAGTGGAAGTGAGAAGTAGATTTAAGGGACTAGATCTGATAGACAGAGTGTGTGATGAACTATGGATAGAGATTCATGACATTGTGCAGGAGACAGGGAGCAAGACCATCTGCAAGAAAAAGAAATGCAAAAAAGCAAACTGGCTGTCTGAGTAGGCCTTACAAATAGCTGTGAAAAGAAGAGAAGCAAAAAGCAATGGTGAAAAGGAAAGATATACTCATTTAAATGCAGAGTTCCAAAGAGAGCAAGGAAAGATAAGAAAGCTTTCCACAGTGATCAGTGCGAAGAAACAGAGGAAAACAATAGACTGGGAAAGACTAGAGACCTCTCAAGAAAATTAGAGATACCAAGGGAACATTTCATGCAAAGATGGACTCAAACAAGGACAGAAATGGTATGGACCTAACAGAGGCAGAAGATATTAAGAAGAGATGGCAAGAATACACAGAAGAACTGTACAAAAAAGATCTTCACAACCTAGATAATCACAATGGGATAATCACTCACTTAGAGCCAGGCATCCTGGAATGTGAAGTCAAGTAGGCCATAGGAAGCATCACTACGAACAAAGCAAGTGGAGATGATGGAATTCCAGTTGAGCTATCTCAAATCCTAAACGGTGATGCTGTAAAAGTGCTGCACTCAATATGTCAGCAAATTTGGAAAACTCCACAGTGGCCACAGGACTGGAAAAGGTCAGTTTTCATTCCAATCCCTCAGAAAGGCAATGCCAAAGAATGCTCAAACTACCACACAATTGCACTCATCTCACATGCTAGTAAAGTAATGCTCAAAATTCTCCAAGCCAAGCTTCAGCAATATGTGAACCATGAACCTCCAGATGTTCAAGCTGGATTTAGAAAAGGCAGAGGAACCAGAGATCAAATTGCTAACATTCACTAGATCATCAAAAAAGCAAGAGAGTTTCAGAAAAACATCTATTTCTGCTTTATTAACTATGCCAAAGCTTTGACTGTATGGATCACAATAAACTGGAAAATTCTGAAAGAGATGGAAATACCAGACCACCTGACCTGCCTCTTGAGAAGTCTGTATGCAGGTCAGGAAGCAACAGTTAGAACTGGACATGGAACAACAGACTGGTTCCAAATAGGAAAAGGAGTACGTCAAGGCTGTATATTGTCACCCTGCTTATTTAACTTAAATGCAGAGTACATCATGAGAAATGTTGGGCTGGATGAAGCACAAGCTGGAGTCAACACTGCCAGGATAAATATCAATAGCCTCAGATATGCAGATGACACCACACTTACGGCAGAAAGTGAAGAAGAACTAAAGAGCCTCTTGATGAAAGGGAAAGAGGAGAGTGAAGATGTTGGCTTAAAGCTCAACCTTCAGAAAACTATTATCATGGCATCTGGTCCCGTCACTTCATGGCAAATAGATGGAGAAACAGTAAAAGCAGTGGGTGACTTTATTTTCTTGGGCTCCAAAATCATTGCAAATGGTAACTGCCGCCATGAAATTAAAAGATGCTTACTTCTTGGAAGGAAAGTTATGACCAACCTAGGCAGCATATTAAAAAGCAAAGACATTACTTTGCCAACAAAGGTCCATCTAGTCAAAGTTATGGTTTTTCTAGTAGTCATGTATGGATGTGAGAGTTGGACTATAAAGAAAGCTGGGCACAGAAGAATTGATGATTTTGAACTGTGGTATTGGAGAAGACTCTTGAGAATCCCTTGGACTGCAAGGATATCCAACCAGTCTATCGTAAAGGAAATCAGCCCTGAATATTCATTGGAAGGACTGATGCTGAAGCTAAAACTCCAATACTTTGGCCACCTGATGGGAAGAGCTGACTCATTTGAAAAGACCCTGATGCTGGGAAAGATTGAAGGTGGGAGGAGAAGGGGATGACAGAGGATGATATTGTTGGATGGCATCACTGACTCTATGGACATGAGTTTGAGTAAACTCTAGGAGTTGGTGATGGACAGGGAGGCCTGGGGTGCTGCAGTCCATGGGTTCGCAAAGAGTCGGACACAACTGAGCGACTGAACTGAACTGAACTGACGATTTCATAATCCAGAGCTAACAATATTTAATGTTCCTACCTTCAGCTAATTTTCTATGCATTTGTAATATATATTTATACTTTAATGTATATATGTGTGTGCATATGTGTATATGTGTACACACACACTTTTGGAGATACACTCTATATTTAATGTGGATTCTACTTGTTTCATTTAACATTACATCATGTATAATTTCATATGTATTTAAAAATTCTTTGAAAATATATTATTGACTGTAAAATATGAATGTACTCAGATTTATCCAACTATTGCTCTATTGCTGAGCAATTTATCCAGCCTCAAATTATTTCCATTATAAATATCTGAAATGATTATAATTACATAAAGTTTGTCACTTTTAATTATTTCATTAATTAGAAATTCATTAGAAATTCTGGAAGTGAAATTACCAAATAATGTTACTTGGGCCCTAATATCTAGTCTCTACTGTCCAGCAATAGTAATTTCCTCAAATTTATCTTCCAAAATAAAACTATATTTTCTAAACTCTTCTTAAGTGTGTCACGGTCAGGCAACTTTGTTCTAGTCAATTGAATATAAGTGGAACAGCTATGGACAGTTTTCAAAAGATATCCATATAGGGAGAGACCATAAATCTTCTAGAAATATTCCCTTCCTGCTGCCAGAATATTTCCTGCTGCTTTCAAGACTGGGAAAGGAATATGTCAAGGTGGTATACTGTCACTCTGTTTATGTAACTTATATACAGAGTACATCATGGGAAATGCCAGGCGGGATGAAATATAAGCTGGAATCAAGATTGCCAGGAGAAATATCAACAATAAGCAGATGATATCACTCTGATGGCAGAAAGTGAAGAGGAACTAAAGAGCCTCTTGTTGAGGATGAAAGAGGAGGGTTTCAGCTAAGAAAAAGGTGGCATAAAACTCAACATTCAAAAAACTAAGACCATGGCATCTGGTCCCATCATTTCATGGCAAATAGATGGAGAAAAAGTGGAAACAGAGACTGAGTTTATTTTTTGGGCTCCAAAATCACTGTGGACGGTGACTGCAGCCATGAAATTAAAAGATGTTTGCTCCTTGGATGAAAAACTATGACAAACCTAGACAGCATATTAAAAAATAGAGACATCACATTGCTGACAAAGGTTCATATAGACAAAGCTATGGTTAT
This sequence comes from Dama dama, assembly GCF_033118175.1. Lineage (NCBI taxonomy): Eukaryota > Metazoa > Chordata > Mammalia > Artiodactyla > Cervidae > Dama > Dama dama. The sequence continues at coordinate 33,511,806 of NC_083702.1, forward strand.
TCTAGCGGTCACATATGGATGTGAGAGTTGGACTATAAGGAAGGCTGAGTGCCAAAGAATTGTGGTGTTTTTGAACTATGGTGCTGGAGAAGATTCTTGAGACTCCCTTAGACAGCAAAGAGATCAAACCAGTCAGTTCTAAAGGAAATCAACCCTGAATATTCATTGGAAGGCCCGATGCTGAAGCTGAAGCTCCAGTACTTTGGCCACCTGATGCAAAGAGCAGACTCATTGGAAAAGATCCTGACATTGGGAAAGGTTGAGGGCAGGAGGGAAGAGGGCAACACAGGATGAGATGGTGCGATGGCATCACCAACTCAGTAGACATGAGTTTGAGCAAACTGGGAGATAGTGAAGGACAGGGAAGCTTGGCATGCTGCAGTTCATGGGACTGCAAAGAGTCGGACACAACTTAGCGACTGAATAACAATAGGGAAAGAGCATAAATCTTCTAGAAATATTCTTTTCCTGCTGCTAGAATATTGACTTTATTGCTGGAATATCAATACTGGATATCCCAAAACATGAGATAAAAGTTTCAGGGGAACAGAGCAAAAGATGAAGGATCTGGGTCCCTAATGACTATGGAACCTCCTGATCATTTCTTTACTGAGTACACAGACTTCACATAAGAAAAATTAAAGTTCTACCTTTTTAAAACAATTTGGATTACTTCCAACCAAACCTTTCCAAACTAGTAAACTGAAAATGTTGCATAGAATGCTTTGGAAACACTCAAGGCTCTTAACAGAGATAGTTAAATCGCTTTATGAAAAGTGGAACAAATATAACCTTTTTCCAACATTACTGAACGCACCCAACTCCCTACATTCTTGTTACAACATTATTCCAAACTACTTTTTACTAGTTTGATTTTAAGTGAAGCATAACTTTGCATTTCTTTAACTAGCCTTTTGCATTAGAATTGCATTCTTCATTAATTATTTGTTCTCATATCTTGTTATGTTTTAAATTAAGACGTTACTGCCTTTCTCATAATAATAGCTCTTTACATATGATGTTTGCTGTATTTATTAAAAGTAGTCCTAGTTTTCCATTTCCCACTTAATTTTATTTATATTTCTGTTTTCACTTGTAAAACTATAAAAGTTTCATATCTGCAATAATTCGTGACTTATTCCAGTTCCATTTCCATTCTGTTATCATTAAAGTTATACGCACAATGCTTTCTCCCATATTGCTTTGATTCATTTGTCTGTGAATATATAAAGTCTTATTTATGAATATTTTAAAGTATTTTGGGGATTTAAAACAATTCCATTTTTAAAGATGATAAAAAAAACTACCGTTGAATGTAAGGGTTTTCACAAATAAACTTGTATCTTGAAGTTCTAGAAACATAAATCATATGACTTTTCAAGTGGATTAGGAAATAAATTTTAATTCACTCTGCAGGAAGACAATTTTTTCACTATTCTCTTCAACTAAACAGAAAGGTAATTCCTTTTCCATTTTACTGGTGACAAATTTCTAAACAATAGGACGCCTTTCCTCCAGCCTTTTCTGCTCTCATTCATATGATAGTCCGTCAGTCATGGAACTATAAAAGGATTTTTAACTCCAGGTCTGTGGTCAAACATTCAATTCCTCTTCCCAAGAGTATAACTTTTACAAGCATTTCATAAATGCACACACAGATAGATGCCCAATAAATTTTCCTGCCAAGCAAATTGGAAAATACCTGTTTGGCCTCAGCAAACTTGTACTTTTGTATGTGTTTACAAAAACATACCCTGAAATACTTAATAGCCTGTGGCAAGTTTTGTAAAATCTGTGACCTACCCATTGTGACCCAGAGTATTTCTTTTTCAGCAACAACAAAAAGTAGCAGCAAATGTTTTTTAAAAAAATTTCAATGAAGAAGAAAAGCTTTTGCAACTTTAAGAAATGTGTATCTCATTAAGGAAATGAAAAGAAAAGAAATGTTGCTTTCATCTGCCAGTTTAGAAACATTACCTTCATAATGAGTCTGAAAATTATAATTACAAATTCAGTTGTCATCTGAACATAAAAGACTATGTATTATAGCTTTATATGCATATGTCACATATTTTACTTATAAATTAAAAATAAGGCACACAAACTTCCATTTTTAAAATAATCAATTTTTTCAAAGGTGTGCATTATGTGTTTTATCTTTTTCCTACCCAGTGCAGTGCCAAAATTTTCTGTTCAGGCTTCAGAATCTTGTAAGTAGATTCAGACAGGACTCATGTCATTAGCAAGAGGAATCTAGAAAAAATAAAAGTAGACCATTAATACTGCATTGTTCCTTTTTAGTAAATATTTCAAGATATGACTCTTCAGAAGCATGAGATGTCTATGGTTTTCAAATAAATTTTTATATATATAAATATCTATTTATATAGATATAAAGTTATTATTTATTGAAAAAGAGGCATTACTTTGATATCATAATATCACAAGAATTAATCCAAAAACTATTATATACATGTAAGTTCTGTTAAAGGCATTACATATTAATTTGCTATTTCTGTTTAGTCACTCAGTTGTGACCCCATGGACTGCAGGACTCCAGGTTTCCCTGTCCTTCACTATTTCCCAGAGTTTGCTCAAACTCATGTCCATTGAGTGAGTGATGCCATCCAACCATCTCATTCTCTGTCACCCCCTCCTCTGTATTTATTAATCACAAGTTGTTCATTTTGTATAATTTTGATATAAACATCCTGAGTATACTTTAGGACAGGTAGCATTAAGGTTTTTCTTTCTTGGAATGAGTTATGAAAATTTTTCAAGTAGCCTCATAGATCCTCTCTTTGATTGCATTCAAATGTGTGACGGCCAAGGTCAACACAGCAACCGCCTAGTGGGAGCCATTCAGCTGTCTCTACGTTGATGTTCCTTGCTTGTGTCTCTGTGACTGTACTGCCCAATCCAGCTTCAAAAATATTGCTCTTGCCACCATCAGAAGTGAATGGAACTCTGGCCGTTATCAGTTCCTTAGGTTAAACAAAAACTGTCCCTGGCAATCAGTTGAAATTCTCAAGAATCAGACTTTTGAGAGGAAGGAATCAGTACTTGGTGGTAGCCACAGCCTTGGTGCCAGTTCAGCCTCTTTACTATCAGTTCAATTTATGGAGAATTGAGTAATTCTTCATCATCATTCTTACTATGCCATTGATTATTCACTACTTTGGTCACAAGGTTTACGGTATTAGAGTAGTTTCATTACCATAGTTATCCATCTAGACCATGATTAGTAGAGGGGCTTTCACTTCATTCCAATGTCAGATCTTTTGTTAATAAGCACAGAACTCCAAAAGTCACCACATTGACAGAAGACGCCACATTATTTCATCAATTCACTAATTGCTGCTTTGGAAAGTATTTAAAAGGGAGAAAAGTTATTAAATTTTGAACATCAGAAGTTACGCTGCTACTTGTTCGTAACAGCCAAGACAGAGAAGCATCCTAAATGTCTACTGACAGATGAATGGATAAAAAAGATGTGGTGCATATATGCAATGGAGGATTACTTAGCCATTAAAAAGAATGAAATAATGCCATTGGCAGCAACATGATAAACCTAGAGATTGTCATACTGAGTGAAATAAGTCAGAAGGAGAAATATCATATGATACTGCTTATATGCAGAATCTAAAAAGAAATGATAAAAACAATTTACAAAGCAGAGTAGACTCACAGACTTAAAGAACTAACTCATGCTTAGGAGAGGGTGGGGGGAAGATGGGGTGAAAGGTTAATTAAGGAGTCTGGGATCAACATGAAAATACTGCTGTATTTAAAGTGGATAACCAACAAGGACTTACTGCACAACAGAGGGAACTCTGCTTAATATTTTGGAACAACCTAAATGGGAAATTAATTTGAAAAAGAGTAGATACGTGTATATGCATAACTGAATCACTTTGCTATACATCTGAAACTACCATAACATTGTTAGGAAACTAAACTCTAATATAATATTCAAAGTTTTAAAAAAGAGAAATTATGCTGTTGCAGTAAAATAAAAGTTGTTTACACATGGTCTGCCAATTCTTAAAAAAAAAAAAAAAAACTATTTTCATTAAAAAAATTATACTAAAAAGGTACCCCAAACTTTACTTTTATCAATTAAGTGAAACATCACATCTAAGCAACTGTGAAGACACCGCCACAGTAGAATTTACTTAAAAATGAAACAAAAAAATTTGTCATATCTCATAAGTGGGCAACACAGAAATACACAGCTGGTAATTTTACCCACAAGAGGGAGCCTGTATTTTTATATTTTTGTCACAGAACTTGAAAAACCTGAACTAAAATATGTTCTAAAAAATGTTTGTTGATACTATAATTTTTATGTAAGGTCAAGTTTTAAGCTAATCAGATTTCAGGTGGCATATTTTTCTTTAACCATAATATATCAGTATGGCACAAGATTAGAATGATGATTGGAATGTTTAAACTTTTCATACCTATATTGTAATTAGGTTTTTTCAAATATAATAATGAAGATGTAACTGCCAAAGCAGCGTAAGAGGAAATTCCTTTCAGGTAGTAGTAACATTAGTTAAGCGAAATTGACTACAATTATTATAAGTGCTTTACATCTAAATTTAATAACAGAGAAATGAAGTGATATTTCAGCCATCTTCTTGTCAGAAAAGAGGCTTATATAAACCAGTAGTTATCTATGTATTTTTGGAACAGGCAGCACCCTACTTTAAAAATTATGGTGGTCATTCTCACCAATATCACTTAAGACTTGCCTAAGAAAGGGTATAACTGACATGACATCAGGATGATCTTTCCTTTCTTAGAGTTGAGAAAAAGATCCTTTTTAAAAAAATCTAAGCTGTATTCTTCATATCTTTAATCTCCCTAAACAATACCTTAAATTACTAACTCTCTAAATAAATGTGCTCTGAGTTTTGGAAAATAAAATTTATCCATCAACTTAAAACTTACCTTATAAAAGATAGTTTTGGCAACTTATCAACTGAGAGTGATCTGTTCTATCACATTCAGAGACATAGTAATAATCCAGCTGAAATTTGTTTTGTGATCCCTTGTAAAGTGCAGGGAAGACAGCTGATAAAGTGTCCCTGTCTCCTAGAGTCCTCTCCTCAGCTCCTTGACAATATTATACACCGGGGGCAGGAAGTTGAAGAAGAAAGGGTTAATTACTGTGGCTCTTCCTTCTGAAATTCCAACCTACCCATTAAATCATTGTTTTTTCTCCCACTAGGGACCATGAATCTAATGGACCTAAAATCAATATCTTATAAATGACATAAAAAATATATTCATTTTATGGACTAATGTACCCTGGTGCCTGAATCCTATTTACAACCTCTACTTTAAAAGAGAACAACAGACCTACTTCTGCCAGTAAAAGGTTACTCAGTCACTTTGGTGACATGTTGCAGAATCCACTGTCCTACTCAAGTGTGGCAGGAGGGCAAGACTGGCGGCTGCAAATCCACCATTGTTGAAACTTGAAACCCAGTGCAGTGCACTCACGTTAGGACACACAATTACCAAGAAGCATGCATGGAGCTTCCAAGAGCTCCACCATCTTCCAAGGTGGATTTACATGTTTCTGTTGCATTAACTTGTTTCGTAACTTACATAAAGTTTTCAGGGCATCAAATCATTACAATACTGCAAAAGCAAACACAACTTCCACTTCATAGTGACTTCTATAATGATTGAGGAGACTCAATTAAAAAAAGAAACCCTAAAAGACCAAAATGATCACTAGCCTACCAGAGAGACACGGGCCAAAAAAATGTAGCGTGAGAGCACCCCACATTAAACCATAGTTTCAAGCAAGCTCTGGGGAAACTAAGGGCATTTCATCTCAGTGAGACAACCAAAAAAGTTACAATGACTGTCTGTTGGTTTTCACATATTAAGAAAATACGCTGGGAGTTCCCTGAAGGTTCAGTGGTTAGGACTCCATGCTTTTACTGCCGTGGCCCTGAGTTCAATCCTTGTTGAGGGAACTAAGATCCTAACAAACCATGTGGTATGGCAAACAAAAAAAGAAATGATGAGAAGGTTTTACTTCATGTAATATTTTTACTAATCCAAAGGACCCACATACTTCCCTCAGAAGCCATTCTTATGAGTGAGAAGGCCTTATGCTTAGTTTTAAAAAGAAAGCTTCAGTTTATCATTTATTCCTAACTTTATTTTGAGAGTATCTTCTTCTACTTTTAATATTTTTAAGATATCAAATGTAAAGCAACCCTGGAAAATGCAAATACTCCTGTACTGCAAAGATAAAAAGTATGGCCAAAAAGGAGGACAAAGAAAAAAAAAAAAAAGCCAAAAACTAAAGATGATCTATTTTTCTGGAAAAAAAGTATCTGACTTTCTGTTTCAATGGGTACAAACTGAAATAGAGAATAACCAATAGGAAAAGCAACTTTAAAACAGGTATTTTTTGAGAGAATTCTAGCAACAGGTCAGTATGAGGTTTTCTGTTCAGTTTTATGGCTTAAAATCCACAGTTATAAAACTACAAAAGAAAAAAAAAAAAACTGTTGTTCTTTTTTTTCCATTTGCCAACCAGAGTCATTTATCCCCTATTAGATAAAGTATAATAGACTCTACGGAAAGGGTCATTGGCCTTCCATTTAATGATATTGCCAGCCCCAATCTGCATTTTCCCGGCAATGTCCCTCAACACAGAATAAATGGCTGATCTCTTCACAATAACAGCTGATTTCTATTTATTAAGCTAAAAAGGTCACCATTTTCTACGGCTGGGCCGCCCTGCACTATTGATAATTTTATGCATAAACAAATGGCAAATTTGTGCCCCATAAATATGCATTAGCAATTACTTTTTCCTCGGGCAACGCTCACCGCATGCAAATGTGTACCTCACAGGGCCTGGGAGCTTTTGTTTTAGCTCTTGAACAGTGAAACAAAAGAGCACAATAAACAATTTTAAAATTGCCAATCAATAAGCAATGCAGATGCAAAGGTAAATGGCAAGAAACTTGCTTAGAAACAACTAAACAGAAAGTGAGGAGGGGGGAGATAGTGGAAGACTTTTCCTTTTTATTATTTCATTTCTTTCTCTTTCATAGTGAAAAGGCTGAAGCCCTCTTGACACAGAACAGCTAGATAGGCTGGTGCTAAATCAGATGCCAGATGGGGAAAATAGAATATATACACATGTTGAATCAACACACATACAAATACACACACATACCTCCCCCCCCAAAAAAAGGAGGTCTGAGTAAAACGGTGTCCTGACGTGATTTCAAATGCATCAGCGATTCAAATTTCAGATTTTTCAATTTCAGATATTCAAAGGATTTTTAAGCTGATAAACTGGAAGGCACTATGCAGATGCATAGCCAAATCTTAATGCTGCTGCATTTTGCCATGCATTTTGCCATTCCGTTTTCTAATAAAAACAAGGGAAACATACATTATCAATAAGCAGGATATTTTTAGGGACATGAGGGAAAGGAATAAATAAGGAACATACTGAAAAGAAATAAAAAAGCATCTCACAAAACAACTACACATCCAGATGTTTAATACCAAAAACTTTTACCTCAGAACAATTCAAGAACAGTATTGGGGGACATATCTGATGATTTGGTGGCTAAGACTCCAAACTCCCAATGCAGACAGTTTGGGTTGGATCCCAGGTCAGGGAACTAGATCCCACATATGGCAACTAAAGGTTCCCATGCTGCCATAAAGACTGACGATCCCAAGTGTCGCAACTAAGACCCAGCGCAGACAATAATAATAAAATATTAAAAAGAATAGCACTGGGTATAAGGATAGAGATGGGGAGCTAACAAGGACAGAAGCAACAGACAGGTGTAAGAAAGCCAAAGGGGGAAAAAATGTTACCTAATTTGAACTTGAACATGAACGATAGCTCAAGAAAAAGTTGACATTTTTTAAAGAAAAATAAACTTTTATAAGAGGTTTATTTGGCCCACTCTATCATGCACCATTCTAGGATCCATTTACCCTTGGATCTTGACAGAAATCTCTACAGGCTGGTATGTTTCACAGCACAAGGGACAGAGCAGTCAAGAAACTGAACCAGTGAACTTAAGGCGGTGCTGGGTCTGACCTTTGACCTAGTCTGATGCCTGCTCCTGCCACTTCACTACTGCCTGGCCTGAGTCTGCCATCCACTCCTGAAAACCTATCCACTTTAACCCGATTTAAAAGATCTCTTCCGCCGTGTGTTGGTGGCTTTGCCTTTGTGTGAACAAGTCAAACAGTATTGAAAATTTTAAATTCAGGACTTAGGCCAGTTTTCAAAACTAAGCTACTAAACTGCTTTTGTAAAATATACAAATGCTAACTTGTATATTAGTACAAAGATACATTGGGCCTCCCCGGTGACTCAGCAGTAAAAGAATCTGCCTGCTAATGCAGGAGAGACAGGTTCGATCCCTGGGTCAGGAAGATCTCCTGGAGGAGGAAATGGCAACCCACTTCAGTATTCTTGCCTGGGAAATCCCATGGGCAGAGGAGACTGGGGGACTAGAGTTCATAGGGTTGCAAAAATTGGACACAGCTAAGTAACAGAGCATGCATGTGTGCACACACACACACACACACACAAATATATTAGTATATTTCCACTGAGACCATGCCATAGTCTTAATAATCATTTAATATAATGAAAAGTTTTGTTCTTACACAATGGTTTAGCCAGTATTAACAAGAAAGTAGTAAAGATAAATAAAAATATTCTTGGCCTAAATGCAAATAGGCAAACATGAAAATCTAAAAGCAACAATAGCTCTGTACTGTTCAACATCAAGATACTCTTCACAGGGGCCTCTTAGAATCTCTGTGTGGGTACTAAAAGTCAACCTCATTCTTTAGAGGAGGCTGTGAAACTTCTCCTGGCAATACTTCCCCTGATAATGTCAGTGTTGGGAGATCAGGGCTGTTGCTGGTATGTCAACTATGTGAATAAGAGAAGATGTCCCAAAATGGACAATTCATAAAATATATTACTTACACAGTCATACACGACGGCCCCAGAAGAGACTTCATATTTTTCTTGGTTAGAAAAGTGTTATTTCTAGTATTATAGAATCAAACTCCATCTTTTCTAGAGTTAAAGATTTTTTTTAAATCAGGGAGTAGTTTGGGTTTTCCTAGTGGTTCGGATGGTAAAAACAAACAAACAAACAAACAAACAAAAACCTGCCTGCAATGTGGGAAAACTGGGTTTGACCCCTGAGTCAGGAAGATCCCCTGGAGAAGGAAATGACTACCTACTCAGTATTCCTACCTAGAGAATTCTATAGACAGAGGAGCCTAGCGGGCTACAGTCCATGGGGTCACAAAGAGGCAGACACAACTAAGCAAGTAACAATATAGTTGTTTTACAATGTTGTACAACAAAGTGAACTGGCTATATATATATATATCTATATATATATAATATATATATATATCTCCTCCCTCCCACAGAGCCCCCCCATCCCATAGAGTTAAAGGTGTTTGAGAACCAAGTACCCACTTATTATTACAAAATCAGTACAGCTGGATTCCAATACTTTATATAGTAATTCAAATAATTATAAAGTTAGTGTACTCCCATTTTGCTATCTTAATTATCAGTCTTCAAAGCTGAACATAAAAAACTTGAGCACGGTTTTTCTTGATCAACCAAATGCATTCAATGTGTGCTGAAGAGCATCACTGCAGAAGAACCCATGTTGTCATTACCATCCTATCTTGCCCAAGTCCTCACTCTCCATGCAAGTAAGGATTTCAAACCAAAACCACAAATACTCCAACTAATCTGGAGTTTGTCTGAAATTTATCAGAGCTTGTATAGTCAACCATGTAGACTGCCTGTAAATGAAAGTGTGCTAGAAGTGTGCAAAAACTTGGTGTGTTATATGGACACTCCAGTATCCAAAGGCTCAGTGTGACAGAGGCTAGGTCAAATAATTACACAATGTGAGCCAAGTCCCACTTTGATAGGAACAAAATTCTGGTAGAGGGTACCTTGTGAGGGATTGAGAAAGTCAGAGGAGCAATGGGAAATTCTAGAACTTCGTGCAAGAGGAAAGTCACTGCCTTATTTATCTTGGGTGAGGGTCTGTCAGCGTCTTTGCCTAAGATCCTTTCTTTGTCCATCTCCTGCTCTGCTGATTCCTGACATGCTCTCACTCTTGTGGGTTAAGTTTCCCTGGCCCCCCTGGTAGTCAGCTTGGAGGTGAGTTAAGCTACTGGGAGTAGGTAGTCTGGAGCTCGGTGTAAAACTGTGCGTAGGCGCATGCATGGGTGTGCGTGTGGAGGGGGTGCAGGCAGCCATGTGCACACACATGTACTCCTATGTCTCCTCTCTCATTTACTGTTTAAAAACATTTTATCATAGAGACAATTACATATTCAAAATAAAGACTTCAGAAAAACAAACTCCCATTGACTGTCTCCAAGGTTCAACACCTCTTGACCCTCTGCTGTTTGGATCTCTCCCTCTTTCTTTCCCTTGCGATGTGGCTCAGGCAGCAGCTCCATTGTTACCAGGTTTCGGCTCCTGCTGAACAGGCTCCCATGGTTCCCGCTTCTGTCCAGTGACCCCAGCAACCCTGCCATCATCCTGCCAAACTCAGCCCTTTTGTCTCCAGCATAAGGGTGGTAGTAACTTCTTCCTGCTCCTGACCTCTAGGTTGCTTTTTTAAAGTTTATTATTGTCAATCTGCAACAATTTCTCACTATTAGATGCCCCTTTTTAAAATAATCACAGTGGCTTCTGTCTTCCTGCTGACCATAAAGAGTGCTTATTTTATTTCACTTTTATCACCTACTGGCAGAACCATGATTTATCCTTTATTCATAGTTCCCTTGAAGCAGGTCAAGGCCACCTAAAGTATAAGACCCTTTCAACAGCATGGAACCCAGCATGCTGGTCCAATATAGTCCATGCCCAAAGTATGGTTCCCTACATATAACATTCACAATGCATTCATGTACCAATCTAGTCTTATGCCCCATCTTTTGCCAATTGCTTATTTATATCTTGCTTTCTTTTAATTGATTTGTCTTAAGCTATGGACCAATGAAGGAGCAACAGAGACCCACTACTGCCCCTAGAAATTCAACCCAAATGCCTAACATTTTGGGAATCTGGTCAGTCTATTTTAAGGAAGTAGCCAATCTGTCATGAAAATATATTTTGTCAGTGGTAGATGGCAGAAACTAGTTAACCAAGTATAGACATGTTTAATATGTAGGTATTTGTTTATTAAAAACAAAATATGACTTTCTGATGTTAGGAATGTGCATGTGCATATGTGCACACACATACACACCATAAAAATGACTGATGCTAGATGGCTCTTACAAAATTACATTTTGAAAAATTATGGGACTATGAATCAAACGTATAGATTAAATTTCCCTGAAACAGACATGTGCTTAATAATTAATGTGAAAGGATACAAATAATATTTATGATTTTATCCTACTCAAAACACTTGAATAATTATGCAGTAATCATAGGGCTAGATGAAGACATACTTATCAGATTGGAACTCTAATCTGTAAGGAAATTTTAAAACATAAAAGGATCTTAAAATGGAAATAATGGAAATAAATCCACACACTGAAACTTTAACCTATTTTAATATAGTCCTTTGTTTATAAAAATTTTAAGACAAAATATCTGCTTCAGATAATCTTCAGATAAGTTCACAAGACTTTGTAATTTTTAATGGCAGCAATCACAATGCAAGCAAGGATGAGATGTGGCAATGGAAAGAAGAGAACGTAGTTAATAACTATTCAGTGTCAAAATTCAAGTTAGATATAACCAATGCTCTATAACAAGGCAGAATTTTAAATATGGGTTCCAAAACTGATTTTCATCCAGTAGACAGGGAATTGGATAAGAATTCAAAACTCAGAAAAGTCAACCAGAAACACAGCGGGTATGACAACTGTGCTGGTTCAGTTCAGTTCAGTCACTCAGTCGTGCCCGACTCTTTGCAACCCCATGAACTGCAGCACGCCAGGCCTCCCTGTCCATCACCAACTCCTGGAGTCCACCCAAACTCATGTCCATTGAGTCGGTGATGCCATCCAACCATCTCATCCTCTGTCGTCCCCTTCTCCTCCCACCTTCAATCTTTCCCAGCATCAGGGTCTTCCCCAATGAGTCAGCTCTTCGCATCAGGTAGCCAATGTACTGGAGTTTCAGCTTCAGCATCAGTCCTTCCAATGAACACCCAGGACTGATCTCCTTTAGGATGGACTGGTTGGATCTCCTTGCAGTCCAAGGGACTCTCAAGAGTCTTCTCCCACACCACAGTTCAAAAGCATCAATTCTTTGGCACTCAGCTTTCTTTATAGTCCAACTCTCACATCCATACACGACCACCAGAAAAACCATAGCCTTGACTAGATGGACTAAAATAAGTACAAATAGGAGGACAAGACACATTGAATCTGAAAAAGATTCAACTTAAGAACAAGAGAGGACTTCTCTGGTGGTTCGGTGGTTATGAATCTGCCTGCTAATGCAGGGGACATGGATATGATCTCCGGTCCAGGAAGATTCCATGAGCCACAGAGCAACTAAACCCATGCCTCACAACTGCTGAGCCTGTGCCCCACAACAAGAGAAGCCACAGCAATGAGAAGCCCAAGCACAGCAACTAGAGAGTAGCCCCGTCTCGCTGCAACTAGAGAAAGCCCACACACTGCATGGAAGACTCAATGCGGCCAAAACTAAACTAATAATAATAAGCTGTGAAATTTAAAATTTCACAAATTAAAAAAAAAAAAATGACTAAGAAGGGCACCAATCACTAAGTTCAATCAGATATTTAAAGGGCTGCCATTTGGAAAAGTATGGACAACACATATTGTCTCATGTTTCACATTAGAACAAAGTCACATTTCTGTTTTTGTTTTGATGGCAGGGTTATGAGGAGGTAGTAGATTTCAGCGCATTGTGAAAACCAACTTTTTCTTAAATGAGATGCCCAGTAATACAATTGATTGGAGGGACACAAATGATTTAGGGTTTAAGCCAGGGCTCTGGATTCAGGGAGACTGGAATAACGTTTTGGCTTTGCTATATATTACCCAAGTGATCCTGGACATAGTCATTTAACTTCAGTTCTTCATCTGCAAAATTTTTCAAATATATTCTCTACCAAAGAAGGTGGCAGAGATGGTAAAGCAAGACCATGTCTCAGAGGTCTAAGAAAAGGATTTCTGAACAGAATGGCATATTGGTTCATCTAGCTTTTAAGATCCATTCTAACCTTAGACTAAACTATTCTATTTCTCAAAGTTCAGGCATATATTTTCATACAATTTCAGGCCAGGAAAGCTCCCACTGATTTTTAAAAAGGGGGAAAAGTTTGTGGCAATTTTGCATTAACAATGTTTCAGCCTCAAATAGAGAAAGGATATTCATTTTTGACCAAAAATAAAGCTACTAAAACTCACAAAGAATTTTTAGTTAATAAAAAGACACATAACGTCATAAGTCAGAAATATGGTTACTTAAATCAGCAATATCCACTTTGAATAAATTTACAATATTAACCTTATTTTCTCCTCTTTAAAGTCTCTAACTACTCAATTTATAGATACTTCTTGGATACCGAAGAAACATGAACAAAGTACTTATGCTTTTTGAACCCTGAGAATGGTTTCCTTGCTGCTGTCAGCCAAGCCCTTCCACCACTCCTTCAACCGTGCCTTCTGTCACAGCCACTCAGCACACGGCAACCAAGAACACAGAAAAGTGAGCTAAGCAGGGCTAAAGGGCAACTTCAAAAGAAGTGATTCTCAAATCCTTTTTTGTGATGCCCCAGGGTTCCTCTAGTTATTTCAAGGAATGCTCTAAAATTTTCAAGAAGTTCTTAAAACAAAACCATTTTATTCGTCTCAGCCTAACAATTACAGAGCTCTTTAGACTTTTCAAGGCATTTTCACTTAAACTATCAGATCTGATCCTTGTGGCAATCCTTGAAGGTAGGGATGACTGGGATGATCCCTCTCTTACAGATTAAAACAAATCTGAAAAATTGTGATGTGACTCCCAAGTCACTAAACTATAATAAAGCAGCATAAAAAAAAGGCAAGAGCCCAAGTCCTGTCTTCTTTCCCCTCCACCATGCTTTGTAACAGAGTACCTGCAGTACGTGTGTGTGCAAAGTCACTTCAGTCATGTCTGACTCTCTGCAACCCCATGGACTGCAGTCTGCCTGTCCATGCATGGGATTCTCCAGGCAAGAATACTGGAGTGATTGCCTGCCTTCCTCCAGGGTAGCTTCCCAACCCAGGGATCGAACCTTTGTCTCCTATATTGCAGGCAGATTCTTTACTGCTGAGCTATTGGGAAAGCTCACCTAGAGTTCAGAGAGGTCATTTTGAAATCCTTCAAATCATGGAAGCATTAATTTATTTCTGGAGTTCTGCACGTTGACCAGGATTATGCTACACTCTGTATTTACCTTCTTATTCGTTGAGAGATGCTCCCATTTTAAAAAATGGAAATAGCACAGTGGTTCTCCACCAAGGGGATTTTGCCCCTTGGGGGACATTTGGCCATGTCTGCAGACATGTTTGATTGTCACACTGGTGGGGGGATGGGGGACACTACTCTAGACCATAGAAGCCAGGGATGCTTCTAAACATCTCTCAGTACATCTGGGACAGCTCCCCACCACAAAGAATTATCCAGTCCAAAATGTAAATAGTGTTAAGAAGGAGAAACCCTGGTTTAGCAGCAGTTTTATTTAAGCCATCTGTTTTTGTCTCTTATTTTTGTTATATAATCATAATAATGCTTTCAGATTGTAACATTTCCTGAGTCCTAATGACTGGTTTGGCATTAGGCTATCAGCTCTTCAGTAGTCACTAATTCCACAAAATGCCCTCTACCTTAATCTTTGCTCTTTGGCAATATGTTGAACAGTGGTTCAAGTGACAGAGGTCACCATTACTGAGATAAATGGATCATAAAATAATTCGTCATGGTATTTATAACACTTTGCTTAGAAGAATGTTGAAAATAAAGTGAAGCAAATGGGGAAAGTCAGAAGCATACATTTCAATAATATGAAACGAAAATGGAAATTTATTTCAGTTATGCGAGTGACCTTTGACTTTCCTGTTATGTACAGCTTACATCAGACAAGCACAACAATGCGCATCCAATCTTAAAAATAAATTTGGTTATCTTCTGACGTGCTAAATTATTTCAATAAGCATCATGATAAGTAATAATATCCTCTTTGCAGAGAATGTCACTCTTTGCCTTTGCCCTGTTAAAACCTTCCCCTAAGCAATGGCTCTCAACTCTTGCTTCCTATGGATAGGGTCCAGGCTACCTTCTCCAGGCTTAGTTCCAGTCTTAACATGAGCCAGATAAAGTCCCTGATTTGGAAGCAGCAAGTTGCCTCAGTCATAAGGACACATTACGGTATCCCCTATGTATTTTGTATGTAGTATTTTGCTTCCTTAGTCTTTACCCCTTTGGTGTCTTCAGATATGTCAGCATTTGAATGATGATTTAGGGCTTTAAAAGAAACCTTTTTAGATCACACTCCATTTAAGATTGGAAAAGACCCTGATGCTGGGAAAGACTGAAGGCAAAAGGAGAGAGGGGTGGCAGAGGATGAGATGGTTAGATAGTATCACTGACTCAATGAACACAAATTTGAGCAAACTCTGGGAGATAGTGAAGGACAGGGAAGCCTGGCATGCTACAGTCCATAGGGACTGTACCAAAGAGTTGGACATGATTTAGCGATGGGCTTCCCTGATAGTTCAGTTAGTAAAGAATCCACCTGCAATGCAGGAGACCCCTGTTCGATTCCTGGATTGGGAAGATCCACTGGAGAAAGGATATGCTACCCATTCTAGTATTCTTGGGCTTCCCTTGTGACTCAGCTGGTAGAGAATCCTCCTGCAATGTGGGAGACCTGGGTTCGATCCTTGGGTTGGGAAGACGCCATGGAGAAGGGAAAGGCTACCCACTCCAGTATTCTGGCCTGGAGAATTACAAGGACTGTATAGTCCATGGGGTTGCAAAGAGTCAGATACAATTGAGCAACCTTCATTTCATTTCAGTTCAGTTCAGTCGCTCAGTCATGTCTGACTCTTTGCGACCCCATGAACTGCAGCACGCCAGGCCTCCCTGTCCATCACCAACTCCCAGAGTCCACTCAAACTCATGTCCATTGAGTCAGTGATGCCATCCAACCACCTCATCCTCTGTCGTCCCCTTCTCCTCCTGCCTTCAATCTTTCCCAGCATCAGGGTCTTCCCCAATGAGTCAGCTCTTCGCATGAGGTGGCCAAAATATTGGAGTTTCAGCTTCAGCATCAGTCCTTCCAATGAACACCCAGGACTGATCTCCTTTAGGATGGACTGGTTGGGTCTTCTTGCAGTCCAAGGGACTCTCAAGAGTATTCTCCAACAGCACAATTCAAAAGCATCAATTCTTTGGCACTCAGCTTTCTTTACAGTCCAACTCTCACATCCATACATGACCACTGGAAAAACCGAATCACTGAATGGCAATTAGGGTTCAGGGAACCAGTACAAATGCTAACACTCTGACTACTACTATTGCTGTGAGTGAAAACTGCCCTTGATTGCTGATCCAGGATTTCAGTGTCTTCTGTCAACACCTATGAAACTGTGGCAGGCTAATGTATTAGCTTGCAAATAGGGTAAAAATCTTAGACCCTTCAAAGTTCTTAAAAATGCACACAAACAACATTAGCATACTCTTCCAACAGATGGCCATTTTGCCCCATACCTAAATTCAGAAGGACCTATTTTTATTTCTTAGTAAACAGAATGAAATGACCATATATTAAGTTTATTTCAACAAAAAGGTATTTGGCTAATAATGGTAATAGTAATAGCATTAATTGATTGACTTCTATAAGTCAGGTGCTTTATTAGGAGCTTAACAAATACTACTAACTAGTTTAGTCTGACAATAACACTGATGTGCTGTATGCTTAATCGCTGTCATGTCTGACTCTTTGCGATGAGGCAGCCAATATTATCCCCATTCCACAGGAGGAAACAAAGACCTTGGACTTCCATGGTGGTCCAGTGGCTGACACTCCATGCTCTCAAAGCGGGGGGCCCAGTTTCGATCTCTGGTCTGGGAACTAGATCCCACATGCTACAACTACGTTTGTATGATGCAACTGAAGATCCCACATGCAGCAATTAAGACCTGGTGCAGCTGAATAAATTTTTAAAATAAATACTCTAAACAAAAAACTACGTAAATTAAGTAACTTGGCCAAGACTACACGACCAGTTGGTATTGGAGCAAAGATCTGCATTCAGGATGGAATGTGAATTTGGCTTGTCTTTTTAATCAACTTTCTTTCACATGTTCCACTCTGAGCCACATATTGGTGGTACAGAGATATGGTCCCTGGCTTTGAGGGACTCATGGTTTAAAAAGGGAGAGAAAGTAATAAACAGTTAACTTCAACAGAATGCCATAAGTATGCACAGGGAAGGGACCTGACCACCTCAGGGAGTAGGCAATGTCTTCCAAATGAAAGGATGATTGAAATGAATCTTGGATAATCAAGAGTAGGCCAGGTGAAGAAAGAGGGGCAACGCATTCCCTGATTTTCACATGTGAGGAAATGGAACCCCAGACACAAGGCTAGTCACACTGCTGCATTGAAAAACACAGTGGCCCATTGACGGCTGATGAATTTTTATTATTCCCTGCTTTCCTCAAAGATTATTCCTCAGTTCTTATCAGCAATAGGCAATGCTAGTATTATCTCATGTTTATACTTTTTTTCTTCTTCTTCTTCTTCTTTTTTTTAAAAAATCTGGTCGTTAAGCATTGGGCATTCAAGGACATAATACATGAAAGCAGTGTGACAAGAGTATCGCTTTTCTAGGATAGACATGGCACATCCCTAAGCACTGAAAGGGTTAATAAATCACTTGGAAATTTAAATGTCATTTTCTGTTAGAGTTTATTGAAGGACTTATCATGATTATAGACAAAGTTCCAACAAGGTCAACACCAATGTTCCAAAGGCATGAGCAGGTAAGCTAAAGAGAGATCAAATAAATTGTTTAAATGTTACAGCATAGGTAGTTCTCACGAATGTCTCTGCAACCGGTCTAACTTCCATTAACATAGTTAGAAAGTCTCTGATATGAAGAAAATTACTATAACTTCAGATATTACTCTAAGGAGCTATTGCTGTAGAATAGAAATGAAGAGATGTAGATAAATCTGCTAATGTTCATCTTATTCACATAAAGTGTGCATATAGGAACAGAAAACAGAAGCAAGAAATTCAAGAAAATAATGCCCAAGATTTGAGTCCAGTTGCAACACTTTCTCAGAGAAGGAAATGGCAACCCACTCCAGTATTCTTGCCTAGAGAATCCTGTGGACAGAGGAGCCTGGTGGGCTGCTGTCTGTGGGGTCACACAGAGTCGGACACGACTGAAGTGACTTAGCAGCAGCAGCCACACTTCCTAAGTTGCAGGAATTCATATACATTTTAACAGAGATTCAATATGGTTTAGTGGACAATAATCAGAATGGGCAAGTGAGGTAACAAGGAGTATGTTAATCAAAAGAGTGAAATATTACTACAGTATGCTTGATGGATTAGAGTTTGACTTTTTTAGGACAGTTAACACCACCACCCCCACATGCATTTAGTGTCACTATACCAAAGACACTAGGATGGCTGCTGGGAAAAATGGAGGAGAATATGCCCTGTATCTGCCAGTGGTCTAGGGAGCTGAAGGTAGCAGTAACACATGGCTAAATAAGTAACTACTGTAATTTACCCCACAAACATTTAGCGAGTGTCTGCTCTATCTTTCGTGATAACTAAAGAAATCTAAACGAAAGGTGCGAGTAAGGATGGGAACTAAGGAAAAGAAAAGGTGCTAACAGCTTCCTGCATTTCAAATACAGCTGCTTCCAGTTCCTACCTGAGCCAAAAGTGAACAGTGGGGACAGGGTACCAAGATCAATGACAGTCCAGGATCAGAATCACTGACATCAACATTATCAATATTATCCAATCTCATCACACTGAGCGATAAATTTACAGGTGAAAAAGATGGATATTTTCTACAGGATCTGACTAAAAAGAAAACTAATTCTTGAGGTTTAATTACTTGAAAAACCAACTGAAATTGCATAAATAAAATTCTGACTAGGACTTTAAAAAAATACTCAGAATCACACTTGGGATATTCTATTAATTCAATCAAATCCCTAGTCATATGGCAAATATTTTTCAGTATTTAAAGGAAATCTGAGGATATGGTTGATTCATCACTCTTTTAAGGGTTTCACTGGTGACTCAGTAGTAAAGAATCCAGCTGCAATGCAGGAGCCATGGGTTCAATCCCTGGGTTGGGAAGATCCCCTGGAGAAGGAAATGACAACCCATTCCAGTATTCTTGCCTGGGAAATCTCATGGACACAGGAGCTTGGTGGGCCACAATCCTTGGGTTTGCAAAAGAGCTGGACATTACTTACTGATTAAGGACAATGATCATTCAGTATGTAGCATTTATCCAAGTGTTATAAAATGTGTCCCCATTAGGGGAGGGTGCAAGTTTTAAGAGGCCTGAAACTTAAATGATTTGGGATGCCTTCTTTAAAAAAAATACAAAATTATGATCTCTTCACAGTAGCCATAACTTCACAGAGAGGATTTTGTGTACAGAGTAGATTTTACAAAAATAATTTAATTAAGAGAATTATACATATAAGAGAAAGATAATTCAATCTTTCTAACAGCATGGTTGATAGATTTTTTTCTCCCTGTTGTTATAGACAGTCAAGGAAAGATTCTTTCAACTTTACAACTTGTTTTTGGTAAGGCTATGTAAAATTTTTGGACTGTATCAAATTCATGAAAGCCTTTAGAAAGTTTCTTATGAGATACAGGATTTGGAGGAATTTTCCACAAATTAGCTTCTGGCTCCATACATTCATGCTTTTGAACTGTGGTGCTGGAGAAGATTCTTGAAGTCTCTTGGACTGCAAGGAGATCAAACCAGTCAATCCTAAAGGAAATCAACCCTGAATACTCATTGGAAGGACCAATGCTGAAGCTAAAGCTCCAATACTTTGGCCACCTGATTCGAACAGTTGACTCATTGGAAAAGACCCTGATTCTGGGAAAGATCAAAGGCAAGAGAAGAAGAGGGCAACAGAGGATGAGATAGTTGGATAGCATCATCGACTCAATGGACGTGGGTTTAAGCAAACTCCAGGAGATAGTGAAGGACAGGGTGGCCTGGAGTGCTGCAGACCATGGGTTCCCAAAAAGTCAGACACAACTTAGTGACTGAACAGCAACAACCATACATTCAAACACAGCTTCTCTTCCATGACTAATATATTTCCATTCTGGTGACAGAGAAGATGTTCATAAAACAGTGTGATGGTGGCCCTAAAACTTGTGGTTACACGCAGATAAGTCAGCAGTAGGATCATTCTTAGGAGCCCTAGGGAACAGGTACGAATAATATAACCAGCAATAAGAATGAAGGTGGATGCTGTAAATATTTCCCACTCAACCTATATGAACTGCATCCCCAAATCAATTTTTCTTTACATGATCCCCCAAATGCCCTAATCATCCCAACATTATATAGTAAGGTGGAAAGTGATGGAGAAGAAGTTGGAATACAAATAGATGGTGATACTAATCATTTTGCAAATTTAACAAACACACGTGCCCATGTGAACACTTAACTTGGATTCAACCAGGGCCATGGAATGAACTTAAGCTTCCCTTACTTCAAGGTAAAACTCCCTCTGGTTCTCATCAAAGCTTTTTAATTTTTGTGACCTGAAAGCTCAGGTGGTTGCCCTGGCCATCAGTTAAATCAGTTAACATAAACTATTAAATGTTTTGTAAATCTTTTGCAACAAGTCCTTTAACATGGCACTTGATGTATCTACAAAATGAATCATCACAATGTACAAAGACCTCTGGATACGCCGGCAGAGATGGAAGAAGGGTATGAACCCACAAAGGGCTGCTAAGTGGCAAGAGAAAGCTAAATTATGAGCCGAAATATTAGAAGAAAAAGAAGCTTCATGGGTTCTATAATTTAGAGACATACATTAATACTACAGAAAGCAGGCTGGCAGGACTGTGAAGTTTTACTGATTTTCCACTTTCACTCTAATTTTGTTTAAGCCAAGGGGAATGATACCAGCACCCTGCTGACACAGCATATTGATCCCAGTTCCTGAAGTTAAATTATACTTTTCTATTTTACTATGAATTCAGACATATCCTATTCTTTGTGATCCCATGGACTATACAGTCCATGTAATTCTCCAAGCCAGAATACTGGAGTGGGTAGCCTTTCCCTTCTCCAGAGGATCTTCCCAACCCAGGGATCGAACCCAGGTCTCCAGCATTGTAGGTGGTTTCTTTACCAGCTGAGGCACAAGGGAAGCCCCACTATGAAAACAAGATTGTTTATTAAGTTCTTTAACATGTCTCCTCACAAATTAGCATGCAGTATCAAATTTAGTTTATCTCTTATGATTACCTTATAGTGTATTTAGTGAAATAAATTACCACAACACAAGATACTGTAACACAATAGAAACAATTACATTAAATAACAAAGTGTCATTTTAAACACTAGGTCAACAACCTTAAGTCCCACAAAAAAATAAGATATGAAAGTTGCTCCTCTAAAAGCATCAGAAATACACATGTATGTAACTGCAGATTCAGAATGCTAAACAGAATTCTGATGGGGGACCACACAGAACCTGATCAAATGTATCCATCTGTTTGTCTTCATGTAAATAATGCTCACACAACCAGTGCTGGGACCTCTTCTAGGACAGGCCCTGAGACTTTCATCACATCTGTCATTTCCCCTGCTTACAGCTGCCTCATCAGTAACTCAGGGGGTTTTCTTCCTTAACACTCCAACAGCATCCTAAGAAAACAGCACTGCTGCTGCTGCTAAGTCACTCAGTCGTGTCCGACTCTGTGCGACCCCATAGACGGCAGCCCATCAGGCTCCCCCGTCCCTGGGATTCTCCAGGCTAGAACACTGGAGTGGGTTGCCATTTCCTTCTCCAATGCATGAAAGTGAAAAGTGAAAGTGAAGTCGCTCGGTTGCCTCCGACTCTTAGCGACCCCGTGGACCGCAGCCTACCAGGCTCCTCTGTCCATGAGACTTTCCAGGCAAGAGTACTGGAGTGGGGTGCCATTGCCTTCTCCAAAGAAAACAGCACTAGGCAAGAGCAATTTCTCTCTTTCCCCTCCCTCTACCTGATTTTTGCCTCAGTAACTGATATTAATATCCAATGTAACATCCTCTTATGGAAATGTGAACATCTCCAAGCAAGTGCTCCCACTGTGAGAAGCAGGAACTTCTTCCACTTTCTAAGGCTCAGATGTGGCTCAGGAAATGAACTCATCAATGCCCGGCATCCAACCATTTGAAAGACTCTACACGACTGATACCACTAACAAAATCTCCAAGAGAAAGAAGACATTACATGCTAATCTTTATCTGTTGGTGGATTAGGTTTTTTCATGGCTGCATCTTACTGAAGGCAACCGAGTTCCCCTGAAAATAAAGTGATCTTCCTACATACAAAGGAGCTCTGACCTGACAGAGGCTGAAGCTGGCAGCAGTCAAGTAGGGAAATCTGATATCTGGAAACTAGAGGACACACTGCTGTTGGCCATGCCACTGGCCTATTGCTCTATTTTCTGGGTTCTTTCTTCTACCTGAAAATATGTCAGGTCTTCACATCCACAAAAGGTAAAATACAGAATTTCACTGACATAACATAGTATGGGAAACTGACAAGCATTCCCAGGTTTGCAGGATTTTAGTCATGATAAATCTATAGCACAAGTATATGATAAAATATACTACAGATACATTTAAAAATATATATATGTATGTATGAACTTATAAATAAAAGAAATGTGCATATCCACATATATGACTCACACACTTACATTTCTAGTTTCTTTAACTGGCAGCAAAATTTTTCTATGCTAATTACTCTTTATTGCTGGAGGACCTCAGACCACAGTATTCTCCTCTACGACTAACTTTTTTCCTCTAATTCCCTCTTGTTTAAACACACTCATCAATTTAAAAAATTAAGTGAAGGAATAATGAACATAATGGTTACCTCACACATCCCCAAACACAAATCCTGGACTTTTAAACAATACTCATGGTGAATCTAGCCCAAAGAAATTCAAAAAGAAAGTGTGCGAACATTAAATTTTGCATCATTTGTGTACACTAAAGCAAGAGTCCCCAACCTCTTGGCCACAGACTGGTACCTCCTGTCAGATCAGCAGTGGCATTAGATTAGAAATAAAGTATACATAAAAGCAATGTGTTTGAACCACCCTGAAACTATCCCCCTATCCCTGGCCCAGTGTGTGGAAAAATTGTCTTCCATGAAGCCAGTCCCTGGTGCCAAAAAAGTTGGGGTCTGCTCCACTAAAGGATATTTTGCTCTGTGAAGTTTTTTTTACATCATACTTTTCATTTGGTGCATCTAGTATACAGCCTTTAGACTATATAAATCAGGATTTGTATGTGGTACCCAGAAGACCGATTTTGTTAATAAGCATTAAATATAAACTTCCTTTTACCTAGTGTATTATTTTGGAAGATGTCTCATCTTTGAAATCTGAGTCACTCATGTAAAGGATAAAGGAAAACTAAGTCTAAGAAATAACACATCTTAAAATGATGCTGGAGAAACTTCATAATATCCTTCGCTAGAACCCCAGACAAAAGTTTATCTCAGACCATTACAGGACATTTAACTTCTGAGGAGCAGAAATATCTCTTTATAAGCTGATTTTATTTCTTTATGATATAATCATCTGCTTCATCTTTTTTCATGAAATTTTCAGTAGCAATGCTACAAAACAACTTCACGGGAAAAGTTAACTGTTACCACATAATTCTGAGATCTCCTCACTGAGAAATTAGGGAAGTCACAAACATCTAAGACCACATTACACTGTGCCCATGATGCCCCTTCTCCAACACTACCTGCAAAACTCTGTGTCCTTGGTCAGGACCAAATACCCAACCAGGCTCTACAAATCAGTCTTGGACAAGTACTTTTCATGCTAGTTTCTCTCTTCACCTTTGACACGTTTGTCAGGGATAAGCATGACCTGGAGATTTAAACACTTATTCTGTAAAACTTGTAAATAAGTAAGGAAAACACCTTTTGAAGATTTGAGAAGCAACAGCTGTGGCATTCTCATTGTGATTCTTGATGATCCAACTTTCTAACTGTAGCAACCATGTAAAACAACGGGGCAGTAAAAACAACACAAAATCGTTCTTCTATGCAACCTTGTTCTCTAGATCTCCTAATGAAAGCCCGATCACTTCCCAGTTCTAGAAGGCAAATTTTTACTCATCAGATAATGTGATCTTAAGAAAGAACAGTTTGAAAAAAGCCTAAACCACTTTATTTCCTAGATTATATAATTTCTGCCACCTAGGACACCCACACAACTCCACATGGGCCCACACAGACAGACACACAGACGAACACATATACACCAACGGCTGTTTATCCCTAATCTACATATCACCCCAACTTCCATACAATTCACTGAATTAATGATTTTTTAATATTTTAATAGCCACAGTCATAAAGGTATTGTCACAAAGTGGTTTACATTTTTTACTAAAAGGAGGCTAAAATATAGTTTAGAGTCTTTCTTATCCATCTACTTAAGTTTCTTCTTTGCAATTAAAATTGTGGATCTAACCTATAATTTGGTCACAGTCTTGAAGAGTGACTGATGCTTATTACCAAGGAGGCTTACTTAACATGATGTATATTTCAGAGGACAGCACTTATGGTTTTTAAATCACTGGATCTTTCTGTTCAAAATAATCAGGGCTGAGCTTCATCTTCTGCAGTTTTCTCATTCTCAAAAGGCTTTTTTCTCTCTTTCCGATAAAACAAGCTGTTCTTTCCTTTCTCTACATATCACGAGCTACAAAAGCAGCCCAAGACTGTCGCATGGGTATCTGGAAATGGGATTTCATTAACTACTACACTAAATCAATTAACCAAAATAGGTAAAAATTTGCTTAAGCATTGCTAAAGCTATCATATGGCTTAAAATAATGAACAGATCCTTCATAGCAGGCAAATGACTCAACAAGCCAATAGGATATGATTCTTTTTAAGACTGTCTTTTGTATTCTCACTGCATTCCTGGTGCTTCAGGTCAAGGCAAGAACTTGAGGAACTACGGCACTGTGGAAACACAGCCATCTCTGGGTCTGGAACTGTGCGTGAGTGCTCAGAACATTTTCCTAAGGGAAAGAATTGCACAAGGGCACAGTGAACCAGTGGCTGGCTCAAACAACCACGCTGTGCTCCACGGAGATAACACTGCTTCTTAGGCACTACCACCCAGATGTACTCCTCAGCCAGCTTCCACGCCCTTCTCCCTTTCCCACTCCTTTTTCTTCAAATTCTCACTTCCTTATGGATGACAGCTTTGAATACATATGCAGCTGAACAAACTCTCAATGGAAAGTCATTCACCACCACCCTGCCATATACATTTCTCCAGTTTTCAAAACGACAATGTCTTCAACCGTGGCAATTAAAAAATATACTTTTTAATGTATTTATTTGGCTGCACCAGGTCTTAGTTGCAAGCATGTGCGATCTTTGGTTGTGGCATGCGGACATTCAGTTGTGCCATGCGGGGTCTAGTTCCCTGACCAGGGATTGAACGCCTGCATTGGGAGTGCGGAATCTAAGCCACTGGACCACCAGGGAAGTCCCAATATGGCAATTTTAAGTTAAAAGGAACTAGATTTTAAAATATCTTACAAAACTTTCCCAAATTTAAGTTCCAATTTCAAGCCTATGAAAATATATATGGATTCTTAATATTTTTAAAAAGTATCAAGATATTTCATTCCATGGAGGTGAGGAATAAAGTTAAAATCAGCTATGTAGAAACACTGTTGTTGTTCCGTCATGTCCAGCTCTTTGTGACCCCATGGACTGCAACGTGTAGAAATGTTACATTAAAATAGTCTGTGGTTGTCCTACTAGCAGTACTGTCAGTAGCACTAGCAGAGCATTTGCTATGTGTAAAACATTATTTCCAGTATCTAACATGGTTTTTATTTTTCATTTAAATCTAAGAAAAACACTATGAGAGATGTGCTTTGACTCACCCACTTTTTACTGCCCCACACAGAGGTACATTGTTAATTTTTTGTGCTTCTGGTTAAGTCTTTATCCTCTTGTGTTATCTCCAATATTCTCCTACCACTGGTCTTGGAGGAAATCACATTTCCATCATTGGCCTGAGTAGCTTTGACTCTCAATTCCTCCAGAATATGAAAGAGTAATTTCATATCAGTAATTTACAACATGCTTCATATTTGAGGTTAAACCCCTAACTTCAAATGTCAGAATAAGTAGGAAAAAACAGACCTAAATCTAAAAGAATGAAGGTTTACACAAAGTATCTCTCATTTTTGGTACCCAGCCAGATGAGAATCTCATATTTTAAGTATTTTTCCTTCATAACTGGAAGTGCTTATATCTGGGTACATTAAAAAACCTTAGAGATTATAACCTATCCAGGCAGGAGTTCACATTTTACGACTTATTGTCTATTGTTTAAAAGATTTAAAATTTTCTCCACAGCGTCTTCAAATCTCTGGAGAAAAAAGGCTATATAAATTCAAAATAAACAAATCCTAGACAGTTTATATGGTCGCACTTTTGATTTTCCTGATATGCCTTTCCAACTGACTCATGAACATGAATTCATTTATTAAATTAATTTCAGAAAAAGAAAACAAACCTATCCCTAGTGAATGTCATTGTTTTTTACTATGTCAACTAAGTGCTTCCAAAGTCCTGCTTCAAACAAAGGTTTATTATTAGCAGCAAAAATTTATCTCCTCTGATTTGATGCTTATCATCTTTGCCTCCCTTGATTTTATGACTCCTTCTTCTCCTTTCCATACAAGATTTAATTTGCTAAGACTAAAGAGGGCATAAAAACCCTTCATTTTCCCAAGACAATCTCGAAGGTAAATAAAGATCTAGAGGCACTTTCCTAAAGGAACAAAGGTTAGTACAAACTTTTCCTTAAGTGCTTCAATGAGAAAGAAACAATGCTAGACTTCAGGGAATACCCGAGCACCAAGTCAAACACTGCTGTCATCAACAATTTAAAACTTATTTTAAAATAACTTTCACAAAAGCCACAATGCTGTATCTTTAAAGGTTGACAGAATTCTGAGACTGACATCCTGCCAGTGGTAAGTTCTGGGTTCAGAAAAATTAAAAAAACATGCCAAAAAAGGGAAAAACCTGAAGAAAGATGAAAGGGAGACCCTACATATAAGAATTAAAAGTATCTAGGAATTCAGATATATCTTCATTGACTGTACACGTTAGCTAGTTACAGGAAGCCTTAAAAATGGTGTTAAATGCACCATCTGGAATTCTGTAAAATGAACTTTTACCTGATGGTTAGTGGCAATTTATTACTAAACACAAGAGAGACGCATGAGCTCTTTTGGACTCATATAGGACATTATCCTTGCAACAAGACCAATATTCACTAAGCAACATATCCCCTAAACAGTAAAACAGACCACTCAAATCATGGTAAAGATTCTATAGCATAATGGATTTCAGTCTGTGAACCGAGAGACTTTTTATTCCTTCTGTTAATCTCTCCTTACAACTTCTTATTTCCAGGAAGCCGTCCAGTAATAGTTCTTCCAAAACTTTCAACTTTCATATTTTGGGTCTTAAAATCAGTATACTGCCTATTCATATAGTCCCAAATTCCTGGGTAAATGAGAGTCTACACATCCCCCACAAGTTGTGAGAACCTAGAGATATGATTTTAATGCTGGGGTGGGGGGAATCAGGCCCTCAGCTGAAGATTTCTTTCTGCTACACCATCATGTGCCTGTGCATATTTTATATATGTGTACCTTAACTGAAAGTTTATCTGTGTTTATCTAGCATGTTGACCTCCGTCTTTCAAATGATCCTGGCATAGTTTTATACAGAAAAATGTTCCTCCTCAAGCCCTGCCACTACAAATGTCAGAAGTAACAAAACCCCAGGGTCTCCAGACTTTTAGCCCAACCTAGAGGTTGCCTCAGTACTTCTTGCCATGAGCCAGCAGCAGCTGTCACCTTCCAACACGCGGAAGATGGATACACAAGAAACCTGCAAGCTTGGCTTCCTAATTCACCCCCAGCTGAAAGCACGAAGTCACTGCTGATCCTGACACTCTAATGCCAATATCAGTTATTGAAAAAAGTATTCCACTTCAAGAGGCAATTTAATTCACTGAGACGCAGTCCACTTTGTACTGAGATGCCATGACAGCTGTCTTAAAAAAGTTGCCCAAGATGTCCTAAGTGTCTGGATTATTCACTGAAAGCATCAGTCTCAGTGGTTCTATCTTATAATAACCATGAAATTTCTTATGATAATGATGAATACATCTTAAGATGTATTATGCTAACCATGAATTATGCACATGCCACATCTCCACAATTAAGTAAAAGAGCAAGGGCCACAATGTAACTCTCTAGAAAGTTTCCAGGAATGATAGAACAATTGACTAGCTAGTTAATAAAATACTGTTCTAAGGCAAAGCAAAAACAAACAAACAAAAAACATCCAACTTCTTCAGTCCCTCTAACAATGAGTGGTTCAGACCCAAACATATTTATTTCCAATGTTATCCTTTCTCTGTTATTAAAAAAATATATTTATTTTATTTGTGGCTGCCCTGGGTCTTTGTTGTGACACACAGACTTTCTCTAGCTGCTGCATGTAGGGCTGCTCTCCACTGTGTGCAGGCTTATTGCAGAGTGATTTCTCTTGTTGCAGAGCAAGAGTTCTAGAGCATAGGCTCAGCAGTTGTGGCACACAGGCTCTGTTGTTCCATGGCATGTGGGATCTTCCCAGACCAGGGGTAGAACCCGTGTCCCCTGCATTGGCAGGTGAATTCTTAACCACTGGACCACCAGGGAAAGTTCCTGTTATTTTTTTAAACCAGTGTGAGTGAGCAAATGTAAGCTCATGCAGTCTTGGGTGGAGGACGGAGAAAGAGGCATTTTCCTGTCTCTACAAGAAGTCAACTCCACAGATATTAGGAATAAAATGATTGTGATCAAAGCTGATTTTAACACATCGAAAATGTTGTTCTTCAGTGCTGTTCTTTGAGCCATATATGTCAACTGGATCCTTTTCAGCAAAACCAGAAGCAAGAGTAGTTTTTGCTACAAATTATATACATACAGTTAGTCATATCCACATACACAAATATACATTCATAAGGTCTTCATAAAAGCTCAGTAAATTTAGTATAATAATTTTTTTTCCCTTTGTTAAGTCTCTTTTTGTTATTTAAGCCCCAAAATGAAATATGAAAATCCAATTGGTAGAAAGTTTTCATCTTTTTGACATGATTCCAGTCAGATGCAAGAGAATTCAGACATGTCCTAAAATATCCCCTCAGGTATTTCTATATCATATATATGCATTCCCATTCTCTCCCACACCTTTCTTTCTCTCTGTCTCTCTCTCTCATAAACACACACACACACACACACACACACACACTCTGCTACACATGAGCCTCTGTAGGGTTCATTCAACTAAAAGAAGATACAACAAAATAGCAACATGCATATGCTTATGTGAATTTAGCTTCATTGTTTATTTATTCATAAATATCTTGATTTCTTGAACTGCTGAATATATCTGAAAGGCCCATAGAGGATAGTTTTATACAAGTATTTATCACTATAACTTGTACTAAAATCATTTTGTAAGAAAGGACTTGGAAAATGTTTTCAAAGAACTTCAAGGTGATGCTGCATAAACATAAGTCATATGAGATTCTGGGGCTTCACTGATGGCTCAGCGGGCAAAGAATTCTCCTGCAATGCAGGAGACACAGGAGACGTGGGTTTAATCCCTGGGTTGGGTAGATCTCCTGGAAGAGGAAATGGCAACCCACTCCAGTATTCATGCCTGAAAAAGCCCATGGACAGAGAAGCCTGGTGGGCCACAGTCCATGGAGTCACAAAGAGTCGGACATGACTGAAGACTAAGCATATACTAAGCACTACGAGGTCCTAGGCCACTGGTGTGGTTAAGGGAATTTCCTCAGAGTCTCCAGAAAAGAGGCACTGCCAGCTCTACTGCCAGCTTTAATGTGGCTGGGTGTTTTAAGCTGCAGCCCACAGAAAATGGTAGAGTAAAAAGAACTGCCAAGGATTTTAACACTGAAAGTGAAGAGAGGATACAATCACTGTTGCCCAGAATCAGTCTCCTAAAATGAGTCATTAACTAGGGACAGGGTCCAACGTGTCACAATGGGATATATCAAAAGCCATTATACAAGGACAGCTGATGACAACAGCGCCTGGAGTAGGGAAAATGAGATTGCTGACTTCACATTAGTTATGGGGGAAAAACAACAAGGGGAACGACAACAAAAAACTAAATTTCTAAAAACAACACACATTCAAAAATTGCACCAAATCTAAAAGGACATCAGGATTCATTATGAATTAGAAGGACCAAAGGAAAGAGCATGCAGAACTTAAGACAAGTCTCACAAAAGAGGCCATTTTTATATCTACTGTTATTAGAGAAAAGCCATCAAAAAACATGGAGCACAACGGATATATATATATATATCTGTTGATACATGAAAGAGAAAGAAGGATATAAAATATAATACCAAGGCAAATGTTGTAGTCAGACATTCTTAATATCACCAAAAATATATGAAATCTATATACATCCAAATAAAATCCAGAAATCCCTTGAAGTGACTGATTTGCCTTATTCCAAATTTACTAATAATACCATAGTATGTTATATTAATAGTATAGAGTAGAGGGAGAAAGAAATTAGATGTGATGCTAACAAAAGTCAAAAAGTACATATCTATTTGACCACTGAAGAATGTCAACTGAAACTTATTCTGTCCCTGATAAAAGCAAAAGTACTCTTAATCACTGGAATTAAGGAATCCATTTACAAACTATAGTATCAAAAAAATAGGTCATTTTAAAGCTAGCATTCCTTAAAATATGACAAACTGTAAGAAAAAACTTACTTGATTTATGAATACCAGAATATAGGTATTCCAGGTATAATTATTACAGGTTAAGACAGCTTATACAATTTCTCTTATTACTTGCATTAAATGATTGTGCTTTCAGCACTGTTCAATAATATCTCATGTAAATAAATGAGGAACATCACATTCCTTCGCTGTATTCTATTTGTGATCATTGTTTTAAGCAAGTCAGTAAGTTCAGCCCATACTCAGGAAGAGAGGGTTATACCTTGGTATCAGTTCCAGGAAGTGAGGATCCTGGCAAAAGACATCTTAAAAAAAAAAAAAAAAATTATTCACTTATTTATCTATTCAGCTGCTCCAGGTCTTAGTTGCAGCATGTGGGATCTTTAGTTGTGGCCCGCAAACACCCAGGTGCAGCATGTGGAATCTGGTTCCCTGACCAGGGATCTAACCCAGGCCCCCTGCATTAGGAAGGCGGAGTCTAAGCCACTGGACCACAAGGGGAAACCCGTGAGAGATCTTAAAGACCACCAGTCCCAATAGGTAGGGTTTCCCAGGTGGCTCAGTGGTAAAGAATCCACCGGCCAATGTGGGAGACACAAGAGACATGTGTTCAGTTCCTGGTTTGGGAAGATCCCCTGGAGAAGGAAATAGAAGCCCACTCTAGTATTCTTGCCTGGGAAATCCCACTTACGGAGGAGCCTGGCGGGCTACAGTTCAAGGGGGTCACAAAGAGTCGGACAGGACTGAGCAAAAGTCCAACAGGTAAAGTTAAAATTCAATAAGCTCTATGTATTAACTGTTTCATTTTTGAAAATTGGGAGAAGTAAGCAATTATTAAAATCTATGTTCCACTAAAGCACAACGCTGAGGCTACTGAACTAGTGGAATTCTAAAGTTCTTTCCAATTCTAACACACAGAGAATCTATGAATTTATGGCACATACCAGACAAAAATATATCAGAGTACATGTGTTTAATAAGGCATGATTAAGTGCAGGAGTTCAAAAGAGAAAAATAATATGTAGGAAAGAATAAAGGAAAAAATATTTGGACAGGTAGATTTTAGAACAAAGAGAATTCCAGTAAAAGGGACAGCATGAACAAAAAAGAAAAGCATGGAGGTAAGGAATTGTAAGGTCTTGTTAAAGAAACTGAAAATGGTCTTGGTTTTCGTGTAAGGATATATGTCTGGTAGAGGAAAGGGAAGGATGAAGCTACAGTGAAAGAATAGATTAGAACAGAGAGGATCATGAATTCCAAATCAAAGAACTCAACTAAAGAGGAGTCACAGAAGATTTTTGAGTCAAGTGAGACTACCTGCAGAGCTGTGATTCAGAAATAAACATCTGGCAGCCACACGGCCTGAAGAAGGATCATAGCTGCTGGAACAGAAGGGGGAGTCCACTCCCCAGCAGTGGGTTCTATAGACTTCTCTCCCTGGCCACACTCTCTTCTGGCTCTCTAGTTTAGCTCAGATCTCTCTACTGCTCTACATTTCCAACATGCCCATTCACATGTCTCCCAGTGTATATATGATCCCTCCTCTCCAATCTGCTCTACTCATATTCCTTTTTTTTAAAGAATTTAAAAAATATGTATTTATTTGGCTCCCACAGGTCTTAGTTGTGGATGCAGGATCTTTCATTGTGGTACACATGCTCTAGAGTGCATGGACTTAGTTGCCCCATGGCAGGGATTTTAGTTCCCCAACCAGCAATTGAACCCTAGTTCCCTGCACTGGAAGGCAGATTCTCAACCACTGGACCACAGGGAAGTCCCTTATATTCCTTCTCATCGTTCTCAGGGCTGTGGCTGATTCAGTGCCCCAAGGCCCTCCACCTCCCTAACCCCCAACCTTTCATTCAGCCTGGCCACCACCATCACCCATCTAACTCCTACCTTCCGTTCCCAACATCCCTGGCTTATGTCAGGTCTTCAGAAGGTCTTGCTTCCACAATGTAAGGATAAGGGAATAATGGGGAGGCATCTTCCACCCCAGTTGTTGCCTTTGTTTGGAAGATCCTGGAAGACTCTGGACAACCTAATCAAAAGGATGAGTTCAGAAGATGCAGGAAGGACAGATATTAGATTTTCTACCACTCTGGTAGAATGGTGGCCTGAGAGTCAATAATTATGTTATTATGACTAATTATGTTAATATAAGATAATGATGTCAATAATTACATTAAATAGTAGAAAATAAAGGAAATGATATTGCTCAAACACATGAGATTGTGTTCTGATGTTTATCCACAATGCACAAAGGGACGTATTCAGGGATTGCTGGAAGTCCTTGAACATGCATAACTGTAACAAAGAGCAATGTCAGTCCTTAGAACTGAACTCAATACGCTTTGTGACAGTGATTATGGTTCTGTTGGACACTTGATAAACAAAGATGGGAGGGGACACACATCATCTGAAATATCAGTGGCATGTGATGAAAATGAATCTGCTTTAAATTCCGTAAGCAGATAGAGAGTGACCAGCAGAAGGGAGAGAGGGTGAGGCAGCTTCATTAAATTTGGCTTAAGAGATGAATCTTCCTGTGATTCCTAGGTGAATACATAGGAGAAGGAGAGGTGAGGAAAGCTGTCTTTCAGCTCTCCACCTCAGACTACAAATTTCTTAAAAAACAAAACAAGACCACCAACAACAGAAAAGATCAGAACACTTCCTGGAAAAGGAGGTGTTCTATCCAAGGACATTAAGAATCAGAAAGTGTAGATCTGACCTGTTTAAAACAGGTTTTGGCAGGTGTGAACAGTGTACCATGCACTGCTTAAGGCACTGTCGGACTAAGTCCCACACCCAGCAAAAATTCTCCTGAAGCTGGAATTCAGGACTGGCGAGAGCTGGGGAGGGTGGGGAAAGTTGGCATTTGCTGCTCACCTTTGAGGAGCCAGAGGAGCCAGGTACAGACTGGGTGATGCCTGCACCACCAGCTCAGATCCTGGAGATAAGAAGTTGGGACTCGGCATAGAAGTTCAAAGCTAGTTGTGTTTTTAGAATGCTGGTATCAAAGTGACCTCAAAAGGAAACAAGGGTAACAACAACCCCTTACCCATGATACTTCCATCAGCCTAAGATCATGTAAAAACTGTGATTTGGAGAACTAGATAATACCCCACAAGGAGAACAGAGTCTTGGCCTCCTCACAGAAGGAGAATTTCTTAGATGCTCTAAAGCAGTTAGGAAGGACAATCACTCTTCTGGCTTTGCTGGAGAAGAGGAATGTTCATTGTTCCTAGATGGCATCCATGAATAGAAGCCGTGACCCACAGGGAGAAAGGTACAGGATACTTGGAGAGCAATCACTAGGAACTTCAGGGGGGTTCAGAGAGTAGAGTATTTCCCCTTCACAGTTAGGATAGCTGAAACCCAAGGAGGGAAGGGAAAGAGGGAAAAGTCCTTCTGGAGACAGATCTATCCCTGGTGGGAACGTAGGCTGGGGACAGTAACTACCCCTCCATTCTCACCCTTTAAAGTGAAAAAGCATCAGAAAGGTGCCCAATTCCCAATCCAATTCTTAGACTCAGGGCAAGAAAAGAACTCAGAGAAAAAAAGAGAATACAGCTAGAGATAATGGGTGACCTCCATCAAATTTTATTCTGCCCAACATTGTCAACTAAGACCAATGCTCCCCTCCCAAAGAGTTCAGGACTGATTAAATATGGCAGCAATAGTTAAAATGCTGCTCAACTTCCACATGGATTCAGTTGTGGTAAGGTTACAGGGAAGAGCCAATTATGACTCCAGGTTGGATCTATTTCTTTAACCTTTGCTTCTCATTGCTTTTATTCATTAAAAGGATACTGTTTATACATAATGGCCTGCCTCAGGGAACCCAGATCCTCTGTCTGAATATTAAACCAATGTGTCTTTGTTCAGGATCCTGTCCACCTGTGGGTGGCTACAGGAAGGGAGAAATTAACACATCCTGTCCCTGAGGCTTGCCATTCTAGGAGATATCGGCAAGGTTAATGACCTTTATACTTCATTTCTTCACTCCTCATCTCTGTATTCTATAAAAGAACCTGCCATTCAGACCCAGATAAGATGGTTATTTTGAGACATTAGTCTGCCATCTCAGTCAGTGGCTTTCTGAATAAAGTATTCCTTGCCTCAACACCTCATCTCTCAGATAACTGTCCTGTCATGTGGAGCAGAGTGAGTTTGTACTAAGTAATAGTAAGACCACTCTGAGGAGAATTACCATGCTCAGAGGATCTTGGCTGGCAAGAACTCACACAGGTAAAACACCACAGGGAAGCATCCTGCAGGGTTACATATGAGAAAGTTTTCAAAGTCAATCAATATTGTTGAAACTTGTGTTCCATTCACCAAGTAACTGCTATGTATATGTACAAAGGAAACAAAAGACTTATGTTTGTCTTTAAAGACAAATGTAAATATAGCCATATATTTGTGCATGAGAAGATAATCTTTAAAACAAATATTTAAAGTATGATAGTATATTTACATTTTCATATAAGCATGTGTGACTGTAAATTCACAGTAACTAGAATGAATGAATGAATGTACAAACAAACAAATAACAAAGATCTGAGCAGCAACTTTTACATTACCTCTCCCCCAATCACCAATGTGAATTTTATTTCTTCTTTTCACAAATGTATAGTAGACCCTTGTTAAGTCTCTGGGATGATGGCCTACGTTCTTCTACAACTTCCCAATTTGCAAATAGAAAAATATTTATACAAGAGCTTGCTGTTCATGCATCACAGTTCTATTGAGAAGCTGGTATTCCCTGAGTTTAATACCATACCAAAAGTTAGCGACCTTTGCAGCTCTTACTAAGTTTGATTCTCTCACATGATGGTCATACATGAGGAAAGCATGGGCAGAATCATAAAGCCTTGGCTACTGGGCTGCAAAAGCTAGTCAGAATTCCTCTCTGGTTAGTAATGAAATTGAACCTAATAATTGTAGATTCCATTGACTGGGGACTGACCATGTACCAGACACTATAAATTAATGACATTATTTATGTCATCTGTTTGTGTCACAGCACTCTTACAATTTTTTAGACAGGTTTCACCCCCCAACTTCAGATGAAGAGGCTGTAGTTTGCAAAGACTGTCCAAGTGTGCAGTGGAGAACTCAAACCAGGTGTTTCTGACACCAAAGCTCAGATCTGTGACGACTGTGCTACACCATGTTCCCTCTATTCCAGTCTCTGAGACTTCCAAAGCACATTTCAGGTGCTTGTGTCAGTAAAATTTACAATAACAATGTGACATCACAGACCTCCAGAGACGAATGGGAATAGTTGAAACTATGAATGCTAACAAATAAAATCTCTATTGCATGATATAACAAACTTCTTCCTTACTTTGCCCTCTTTTCTAAAATTGTCATATTCTTCACAGTATACAACTTTCCTGAAACAAGAGAATTCAGTTAACTTCTTAAGCACATACCATGTAAGTACACACTGGGTTAGGAATTTTCACACACACTATCTCTACCATCATCCCCACCAGCATCCTCTGATGGAGGTATTATTTTTCCTATTTATTAGTGAAGAAACTGAAGCCTAGAAAGATCAGTCAAAATACCATACTCCTGAAGGACAAAGCCTATGCTTTTTTCATGTATTTATTTGCATATATTTTTATGCTTATAGGCACAGAAAAGTGAAAATGTTAGTCACTCTAACATCTAACAGAGTCGGTGTCCGACTCTGCGACCCCATGGACTGCAGCCCACCAGGCTCCTCTGTCCATGGAATTCTCAGAGCCTGTCTCAATAAATGTTGAGTACTAAATGGATCAAATGGAGGAAACGGGTTCTGGCAGGGACAGTAGTGTCTTTCTTGTTCACCACTGTCTAGGGGTTTCCCTGATAGCTCAGTTGGTAAAGAATCCGCCTACAATGCAGGAGACCCTTGTTTGATTCCTGGGTCAGGAAGATCTGCTGGAGAAAGGATAGGCTACTCACTTCAGTATTCTTTGGCTTCCCTTGTGGCTCAGCTGGTAAAGCATCTGCCTGCAATGTGTGAGACCTGGGTTCAATCCCTGGGTTGGGAAGATCCCCTGGAGAAGGGAAAAGCTACCCACTCTAGTATTCTGGCCTGAGAATTCCATGGATTATACCTAAGTCCATAGGGTTGCCAAGAGTCTAATACTGAGTGACTCTCACTTTCACTTTATGCTAGATGCTCACTGAATGCTTGTTGAAGGGAGGAGGGAGTTCTTACTTCACCTCTCACTCTCTTTTGACCTTAGAGCATGTAGACAATTTCTTTATTATCTTTCTATTTATAACATCCAGCATAGTACCTGACACTCGGACACACTTAACAAATGAACGCTGACTGTAGGATATCTACTGAAATAACAAGGTAAACATACACACCCATAAAACAACTTTTTTAAGATAGCAAGAGAATTCCAAAGGCAAAATAAACATAAGCCAATGATCAAGTCAACAACTACAAAGGCGCAGATAAAATCAAATGGAATAGAAAATAGGAGAAGCTGACTATTGAGTGTACAGAGACACTGCCATGGAAATTCACAAACACACACATAGCACAGTGTAGCCCTACAGAGACAGTTAAGTATTTAAATTCTTCAGGTAGCCATACCATTTAATACCTTAAAAGTAAAGGTCAGAACACTGAATAGAATCACCAATCAGTGTGCAAAGCAGTGCTGTTAAGTATACAGAGGAACTGAATTCACACATTCCTCTCCCTTTTGGCTGTGATTTTTCAAATATAAACTGTAGAGAGCAGGAGAATTATAATATCATCATAGATTGGATGCTCTACTTAAAAAAATTGGTCATATTCTTATTTTCTTCTTCCTTGGGGAGCCTTCATCTCAAGATAACTTTTAAATAGAAACAACCAGCTTTTCCGCAGAGCCTGATTATCAATTTGCACCTCTGGCAAAGGAAGGCCTAGAATTCTATTGTTTTGTTAATTGTCAATTTGCATCTTTGAAAGGTGTTGCATTTTCTCTTCTTTCTAGCAGGTTAAGACTAATTCTGTATGTTAATAAATATTATAAACACTTTCCACAGAAATGTAGTTTGCTAAAAAGTACGTTATTATTGTTATTCTCAATTTTCCTCTACTTAATTACACCTTAGATCTTAAAGTTGATTTTATGAAAACTAGTTAAGCTCTGATTTAAACTTTTTCTTCAAAATCACCTTTTGTTTTTCAAATAAACATTTAGAGAAAAATGCTATTTAAAGCACCAGTTATTGATAGTCACCAAAAAGCAACAAATTAATTAAGGGAAAATTTCACAAGGATATCTGAGATTTTTACATTGAATAAATGATGTGAAGATATGCCTTCCTTTTCTTCCTTCTTCAGACATAGCATTAAACATATGCTAAGAAACCAAAAATCCATTTTACAAGGTAACAGAAAAGATGGAAATAGAAGTAAAAAATATCAGGAAAAGGAATAGAAATAGGATACAGGTTATTCCTTACACTTGTGTTTACAAGCAGCAACTTGAGAACTAAAACTTCTTAACATACCCTATCAGTACTAGTTCCACTGCTTGCTTTGGAATGATATGATCTCTTTGATATGCTTGTCAAAGCAGGTATTTTTAATCCATTGCAACATTTTCCCTATCTGATTGCTAGATGTAAAATACTAAGTCAAATATTACATGGTAACTCTCAAGCTTTTGAGCTGAGGAAGGTAGTGTTTAAAAAGATCAAGTGATCATTTCCCACTAAATCTAAACTAGAATGCTTAAAGGCTTTCTGTTGCTAAGAAAACAACTTCACATGTAGCTTAAATTTACTAGATTTATTTATATTCTACCTTTTTGCTTAAAGGGATTTGAGAGGGGTAATCTCTATTTGTGTTTCTCAACTTTGGTTTCTGAAGTGCAAAATCACAGAAAAACAATATCTATGGATCAATAACAAAGATAATATATTTTAATGTGTCAGTAAAGTGCTCTATAAAATAGGAATGTCACATGTGTTATTACTATCTATGGGCTTGCTCCTAAGCCATGTCATCACTCCAAAAAGCATGCACTTAATGATATAAACCTTATGATAAATATTTAAAAGCTTTCTTGCATGCATCAACACCCTGAAAAGAAAATTTAACATTTAAATCAACTTCCTCAATTCAGCCTATCCAAAGGCCTCAGGATATTTGTGTCTTTTACACAATGTGTGTGTGTATATATATATCACATTTTATACACAAATCTATTGTATAATGCCTCTTAACATTGTTACAAATTCCTTTTCATGAAATCTATGATATTCATCAAACTAAATCTATCTGGGGGGGGAAAGTCAGGAAAAAAATGATATCATAGCAACTAGGAGAAGCCATTGTATACAAAGAACCAGTGAAGTAATGAAGAATTGAGGAATAAATTCTATGTGCAAAAAAGTCAATCCCGTCAAATAATATATCCGGGAAATAGGCAAGACTCATTAATAGCTGAAGTGGTTCTAAAGGACTTTCAGTGTTTTTGTTCTTACCTCTTTTTTTTCCTTTTTACTTAAAAATACATAAACTTCCAAATTTTTAATGGATCAGGGACAGCAGATATTCACTGCTATAGTTCATAAACTTTTTATCCAGTATCTACTAAGTGCCAACTTTGTTGAACTAATTTTGAAAAAAAAAATCAGATTTTGCATGTGGAATATTTTAGGAGTAGGACTGAACATACACATACATACACAAAGGAATTTTCAGTTTAAGTCAAACCTGATATCTTGGGGCAAAATAAATATAATTTAGTCAATTATCACCAAAGAATAATTTTAATCATGTTATGTAAATTGGCTGGAATCATTTTCAGGTCAGCCTGTTAGTAAAAGTTTTGAAGATGGAAGTCCACATTTCTTTAATTCTTGAGAGCATTTGTTAAATATACATCCCTGTGCATGCTCAGTCAAATCCCCATGAACTGTAGCCTGCCAGGCTCCTCTGTCCATGGGATCTTCCAGGCAAGAATACTGGAGCAGGTTGCCATTTCCTACTCCAGGGTATCCTCCTGATCCAGGGATTGAACCCATGTCTCCTACATTGATAGGCAGATTCTTTACCACTGCTCCACCTGACATCATTTAGTTCTTTCTAAAGGTTGAAACAGTTCCTATGAGACACCTGATCTCTTATGGAATCCCAGAATCAGTGCTTGCCTTCTGTCATGAAGTGACTATCTGCCTCCTTTTTGATAATGAATAAAGCTATGATTAGGAATAAGAAGTCTGAGTGGTCCTTTTAAAATATATAAAACAACAGCAACAAAAATATATACTTTGTCCCAGGCAAATACTTAGCAGTGTATGAAGTTAATAAACTATCCAAAAGTATATATGAAACTTAATAATTTTATGAAATTTCCTTTAAAACAAGAGATTAAAAAATTCTATATAAATTTAGCTCAAAGAAATTGGTACTTGAGAAAAGAAATTAAAGTCTCTGGTTTATGTAATGAATAGAATGAAAAATAACTTCTTTTTAACTGACACTGAGATCATTGGTTTTTTTCCACTCACTGATGGTAGATATATGGAAACTGGATTTAAATCACAATATAAAGGATATGAGCAATATGTGTAGAAACTTTACGAGGTTTCTGCTAAGTTTTTAATCTCAACTTTTCCATTTTAGGTCTTATGATTATGTAGCTCCCTTCTTCAAAATGTTCCAAGAGTTCCCCATAATTTGCAATAAAATCTTAAACCCTTTTCCTGAGTTAGCTAGTCCTAAAGGACTTCTAGTCTGGGTATATTTTCACTGTTTAACAATTTACTGCGTTTATTTGTGCTTCAGGGTTTAGTCCTTGTACTCATATTCACATTCCTTCCCGCTCTTTCCATTTTGGGCCACGCTCATTTTCTTGCCGATGACTCTCACATTTATATTTCCAGCCCACACTTCTGTTCAATATTTCTACTTGGATATATAATTGGAATTTCAAACTTATGTTAAAACCTGATCTATTATTCATCCTCAAACCTGCTCTTGTCTTCAAATCTCAGTACATGAAAAGGCCCTCTTCCTGGTTACTCTGGTCCAAATCCTCAACTCATCTTGAGACCTTTTTTTTTTTTTTTTTTTTTTAAACACCCCATCCTCATTCGGGTCAATGAATCTTGTTGACTAAACCTTTAAAATACTGTAGGTTTTGTCCACTGCTACCGCCCTGATTCAGTTCACCATGATCTTTTGTCTGGCTTATTGCCATAGCTTCCCAAGTGGCCTCCCAGTTTCCATTCCTTAAGCAAAATCTGTGTCTTCTCCATACTAAAGCCAGAATGATCCCTTTAAAAGCTCAGTCAGTTCTCTGCCCTAAACCCCAATCAAGGTGTCTCATCTCATTCAGAGTGAAGGACAAAGTCCTCACAATGCCCTACAACACCCCTAAGACCTGGCCCCCAATTATTTTCTGACCTGCTCTTCATTCCTCCCTACTCCCTACATTCTTCTCCAGCCCCAAGGACCTCCTTGCTCTTCCTTACAGACATGTTCCCATTTGGTATTCCTTGCTTTATTATGTCCATTGACCTGTCATCCCTCATGAAGACAGAGACTTTTATAAGTTTTGTTCATCATTTTATATCCTCAGTACCTAGAAATGTGTCTGGGATATAGCAAGTATTCGGCAGTTATTTGTTGTTGGATATTAACTTGACTGTGTTCCTCTGCGTCATGCTGCGCTAAGTCGCTTCAGTCGGGTCTGGCTCTTTGTGACCCATGGACTGTAGCTCACCAGTCTCGTCTGTCCACGGGATTCTCCAGGCAAAAATACCGGACTAGGTTGCCATATCCTATTCCAGGGGATCTTCCTGACCCAGGAATCGAACGCACATCCCTTACGTCTCCTACATTGACAGCAGTTTCTTTAACACTAGCATCACCTGGGAAGCCCAACTACAGACTAAATTCTTTGTTTTGTTTATCCATGCACCCTCAGTGTCAGAGTTCTTGGTCCATAACAAATATTCAATAAATACTAATTAGTGAGTTAATGGATTAATCAATGAACTAGTGAAACAAGTTTGTTTGTTAGCAAGTTTGTTAGCAAGAAACAAAACTTTAAGATGAAGAAACCTTGAAATCATAAGAATTACCTATTTATCCTCCATGTAGCATTTGTGTTCTCTCTATGCCTCTACAAGGATTTTTTCAACCTTCCTTTTATTTGAATCTTCTGAGCTCTTACTATCTAGGTCTAGCTAAGTCACACAGCATTTTAAGCAACTCAATAGCTGAATTGAAGTAATAATACTTTTATCTGTTTTCTCTTCTTCTTTATACCCATCTATTAAATGTTAAAAGCTTTTGCAATGATCATATATTACTTGCTAGTTAAAAGAAAAAAATGCAAGGCATTAAAAAGCAAAAAGAAAACTACTGAAACTTCATTTAATTCTTTAATATTAGTATTTTGAGAAAATGCACGTTCACCATACATATTTAGAAGGTGTCTTCACAACACAATCATTTACCTGATTATGTAAAATGGATGCATAAAGACAGGTCTTCCTCAAAACTTCAAATTAATACCTATATAGGTTATAATCAACTTCATTCCTCCCCATCCTTTACTGAATCTTTTATGATTTTCATCATCAGAGTCAAGAGTAGAAACATCAAAATACAATGTTAAAACTTTCCTTTAAAATAATTGTTCAGTGAATCATTTAGGAAGCTTTAACTAATTTCCTCTAGTTTCAAATACAAAGGGGAAACTAGTTCAGATAAAAACCATCCTTCCTGCACCTTTCCAGCATGAGGTCCTCTTTATTCTCAAGGCCTTGGGCACAAATGAAAGTTAAACTTTAAGTCCCAGAAAGAAATCTTGAAAGTGCCAAATATCTGTTCATCTAACTCAGCCTTCAGAAAACGGAGGCATGTGACTCTTTTTTGAACCTGCCTTCAAAGCTAAGGATCTTCAGCCACAGGCTTCTCTTTCACATCACTTGGGGCCCACTGGTGATCAGACAACTGTGCAGCCGCCTGCCTAACCGCCAACGCTTTGTAGCCTCTGCCGGCACATCCATGCTGGGGACAGTCACCTGTGTCACTTACGGTATTCTCTTGGTTGGTAATTACACAATGAAAATCACTGGAGTCCTAACATGTGAAGGAAGTGCCGGGAAGCAGGATTCTCTTAACACGATTTGCAATGATGACTTTAATTTTTAGCTATATCTTTGGAATAAGCAGAGGGACAGAGGAGGGGGTGAGGTGGGAGGTATGGAGGGGCTGTCAGCATGCCACCCAGTCCTACCTACCAATCAAATGCTCTGAGGAACCACCACCTCTGTCATTCATGTGAAACTTTGTCTACTGAAATACATACATTCATTTGCCTCTTTCTGACATTTAACAACAGACTTGACACTGGCACAATGGATCTGAATGATCTGTCATGAGAGTGCTTTTTCAATAATTGCCAAATTCCCACACAATTGGCAAAATTTTCAGCACTTTTTCAACTCACTCATCAGCAGCGCCTGGAATTCCCTACTAGGGTACTCTAACTTTTGGATGGGAAAGTAGGAAGGAAGCAGAAAATCTGCAGAAATACAAATTAGTGCACAGAAATTCACAAGCTTCAATATCTCTTAGCATGTAAACAGGAATAATGAAATAGAGCTGTGCCAACTATATTTAAATTCCACATGTCGTTTCAAAACATATTTAGAGAGAAATTAAAAAATTTTAAGTTAAAAATAAGGCTTGCTTTAAAAAGCATTCCTTATTAGGTAGGAAAGCCTTCATTTTCAATTTTTTTTTTTTTTTTCCTGGAAGCATAATAGAGTTTCCATTT
Source organism: Dama dama (assembly GCF_033118175.1). NCBI lineage: Eukaryota > Metazoa > Chordata > Mammalia > Artiodactyla > Cervidae > Dama > Dama dama. Next base: position 33,555,793 of record NC_083702.1, read on the forward strand.
GTACAAACCTCTTTCAGTCTGGAAGCAAGAAACTGGTATGGGCATGAGATAATTGGTTCCAAGATAAGATTAAAACAAATGGAAAGCTTTTTATAAGTTTTGCTTTTTAAAATTATAGTAACCTTTTGCCCTGGGGTCAGCATCTTACAATCTTGATTCTAGGGAACCAAAGAGCCACCAAACTGCTAATATGAAAAAGATGAAGCCAGTTCTCTAGAATCATAGAACTTCAATGTATTGTAGAAGAATTCCTAAATGAAAGAGATAAAGAAAGAGCTGAGTCTTTTATTTCACTCCAGGACAATAACTGACAGTTGTATTTAGCAATGAGTGTCAATCATAAAATATGTTCTGTATATTATTTAAAGAAAGGAATTATAGGAACTTTTCCATCTGAATGGTTTGCACTGAATGAAAAGATTCAGTTATCTAAAACATTGTTAACTTCAAAGACCTGAAATTTTGAACATGACAAATATTATCTTGAACTTGGCTTGGTAAAGCATACTGGAACTTTGACTAAATCTTTGCACAAAATAAAACAGCATAATCATTATCTCAGTAATAAACAATTTCCTAAACCCTTATTGATACTACTATGATATATACCAAATTAAGATTGAAGGCAGGAAGAAAAGGATATGACAGAGGATGAGATGGCTGAATGGCATCACCAACTCAATGGACCTGAGTTTGAGCAAACTCTGGGAGATAGTGAAGGACAGGTAAGCCTGACATGCTGTAGCCTATGGGATTGCAAAGAGTTGGACATGATTTAGCAACTGAACAACAAGAACAAAAAGCATTACTGATCTGGCCATTTAAGATCTTCATTTTCATTCCTTATCCATTTGTCCTTAAGCCTCTTCACCTAATGTCAGCAAAATACCCACAAGAATTCTTTCCACTGTTGCTGAAAGTAATCCAACTTTGAAATCTTCAGCTCTCATATAAGATTCTTACACAATCTCCATATTAAGAAACTATTCATGACTATGAATGGATTCAAACTATTCACTCAGTAATGCTGACATGACTCCTCTTTAACTTCATTAAGTCATTCAGGCTGTTCCACCCTCCTTTGTCTTCCACTATCAGCCACCTCTTGGTTTCACTTCTTTCTTTGTTGTAATTCATCATTTCACCATGCTATTTTGCTAGCACCCTCAATTCTTTGTTCTTTTTTCTTTCATCCAAAATATTCTGAAATTGTCCAAATGTAGATCAAACAAGGTCAGAGGCCTTCCCACTATTTGCTCTTATCTTAGTTGGAATTTTATTTATTTGAAATAAAAATACATCACAGTCTTATTTGGAGCAGGATACAGCCACACAACCAAGTTCTAAGAGTGTAGGCAAAAAAACGTGTGTGTAATTTCTTGGATGGGGCATTAACTGAAAAGGAAGAGGCATGCCTTTCTTGTTCTCCTCATTTTTCTCACTGTATGATGTATGACTGGAGCACCAGCAGCCATATCGTATCATGAGGTAGCCTTGGAAATGTTATGCAATCACACAGAAGAGCCTGTGTCCCTGAAACCATGGAGGGTCACGTTAGTTCTAGACTGACTACCTACGGATGTTTTAAACAAAGAAAGAAACTTTTATCTTGTTTAAGCCTCTGCTTCTTTTGCCTGTCCTATTACTGGAAATTGAATACAAGCTTCACTAATTATGCTGATGATCTGCCTTCACTTTTAGACATCCCAATGCCTCAGTTTCCTCTTGTTTTAAAATAAGAATAATAATGATACTTAGTTAATGATACTTAGTTCATGAATTTGTTGTGAAGACTAAGGATTTATCAGTACCTGGTACATACTAAACAATCAAAAATGTTGGTTATTATTATTAGTAATACCTAGGGGCAACCCAGCATCGTTGAGAAAATCCACAGAACTATAAGGACTGGAATTAATATTGAGCTGTCAGGGATAGAAATATCTTTCATTTGCTTTTAATAACCTAGCCATTTCCTCCACTGACTATCCTTTACATTAACACCCTCTTTGTGGGCTTCCCAGGTGGTTCAGTAGTTAAAAAAAAATCCACCTGCCAATGCAGGAGACACAAGAGACAAGGGTTGGATCCCTGGGTCAGGAAGATCCCCTGGAGGAGGGCATGGCAACCCACTCCATTATTCTTGCCTGGAAAATTCCATGGACAGAGGAACCTGGCGGCCTACAGTCTATGGGGTCACAAAGAGTCGGGCATGACTGAGCAGACACATATACATATATATACAGTCCTTACACTTATAACTCAGGTTCCATCTCACCAGATAACAACTCATCCTACAAACTGAGGCCACGAGACCTCCAATTCCCTCCATACAGAGTGACCTGCCTCCATCCCTCTGCTTCTCAGCCATGTTGCCTGTTAGTCTTCAGCCCTTTCTGAGAAGGAAGTTCCTTGTCCAGGCTCATCCCTCTGCTTGGTTCTGCATGTTGTGCTCCCCCCTTCTTATTTTAACCCTTCTCTTGTATTCTCAGGGCTTCCCTGCTGGCTCAGACAGTAAAGAATCTGCCTGCAAGGCAAGATACCTGGGTTTGACCCCTGGGTTGGGAAGATCCCCTGGAGGAGGGCATGGCAACCCACTCCATTATTCTTGCCTAGAGAATCCCTATGGACAAAAGAGCCTGGAGACTGCAGTCCATGGGGTTGACTCAGCTTTTGCTTTCCTATTGACTCATCTTCCCTTTGTCAATAAACATGCCCAGGTTTCTAACAGTATTAGCATGAACATCCATGGGCCAATGTATTCTCTCCATTCCTCTTTCATCTGCATGTCCAGTAAATCACCAGCTGTTCTGAGAACATTTAAGATCTACTCTCTTAGCAACTTTCACATATGTAATACAATATTGTTAGCTATAATCATCAGGCTATATATTAGATCTCCAGAACTTACTCATCTTATAATTGAAGGTTTGTACCTTTTGACCAGTGGTCACGTACAGTTATGAGAGCTGGACTGTAAAGAAGGTAAAATGCCAAGAATTGATGCCTTTGAACTGCAGTGCTGGAGAAGACTCCTGAAAGTCCCTTGGACATCAAGATCAAACCAATCAATCTGAAGGGAGATCAACCCTGAATATTCGCTGGAAAGACTGATGTTGAAGCTGAAGCACCAGTATTTTGGTCAACTGATGCAAACAGATGAACTATTGGAAAAACCACTGCTGCTGGGAAAGATCGAGGACAGGAGAAGAGGGTGTCAAAAGATGAGATGGCTGGACAGCATCATTGATGCAATGAACATGAACTTGGGCAAATTCCGGGAGATGGAGAGAGGCAGGGGGGCCTGGCATGCTGCAATCCATGGGGTCGCAAAGAGTCCACAAAGATGTTTAACCAACATCTCCCCATGTCCCCTACCCCCTAGACCCTGGCAACCACCATTCTACTCTATGTTTCTATGAGTTCAGCACTTTTTAGATTCTGCATGTCAGTGATATAACAGTATTTGTCTTTCTCTGACTTATTTTACTTAGCATAATGCCCTCAAGGTCCATCCGTGTTTCCACAAATGACAGGATTTCCTTCTTTTTCTTGGCTGAATAATGTTCTATTTTGTGTGTGTGTGTGTGCGTACAAATATACCTCAAAGATGTAGCTAATTCAGTTCCAGACTCACTTCAATGAAGCTACTGTTGCAGAAAAGCAAGATAAACACACTTTTTAGTTTCTCAGTGCATATGAAAGTTAAGCTTATGATATACTGTATCTATATCAGTATGATATACTGTAGTCTATTAAGTATGCAAAACATCGGATACAAAACAAAGTACATACCTAAATTTTAAAATGATGCTTTTTAAAAAAGATAATGCTTTTGGGGAAACGGTGCTGATAGAGTTGCCCCACAGAGGATTGCCACAAATTTTCATATTATAACAAATTCAATTATATGCAAAGTGCAGTAAAACAAAGTATAATAAAATGAGGTATGCTTGTATGAATACACACACACACACACACACACACACACACATATATAATTAATTAATTAAAAATAAGACCATCTTATGAAATGGCAACCCCACTCTGGTTATATATTCAAAAAATGAAATTATGATCTCAAAGAAGTATTCACAGCTCCATGTTAATTGCAGAATTTTTCACCACAGTAAAGATATGGACACAACCTAGTGTCTGTCAATATATACTAATATATATATATATAATCACATCTTCTTTATTCATTCATTTAATAATTCAATTTCCTTACTGTTTATTGGTCTGCTGAAATCCACTTTTTCTTCATGATTCAGTCTTTGTAGGTTGTATGTTTCTAGGAATTTATATATTTTTTCTAGGTTATCCAACTTACTGGCATACAGTTGCTCATAGTAGCCTCATTATGATTCCATACATTTCACTAGTCACAATGTCTCCTTTTTCATTTCCAATTTATTTCAGATTTCTCTTTTTTTTTAGTCTTATTATTAAAGGATTGTAATAAATTTTTCTTATTGTTTCAAAAAATCAGCTCATATTTTCATTAATTTTTTTCTATTGCTTTTCTGGTCTCTGATTTCTTCCTACTCTCATCTTTGTAATTTCCATCCTTCTGTTAATTTTGGCCTTGGTTTTTTTCTTTTTCTAGTCCCTTGAGGTATAATGTTGTTTATTTGAGACCTCTCCTTTTTCTAAATGTAATTATTACTGATATAAACTTTCCTCTTAGAACTTCTTTTGCTTCTTCCTATAAATTTCAGTATTATGTTTTTCCACTTTTATTTGTTTCAAGATCCTTTTTTTTAATTGCCATTTTGATTTCTTCTTTAACCTACAGCTTTGGGAGTATTTTGTTTAATCTCCACATATTTGTGAATTTATCTCCTGATATCAATTTCCAGTTTTGTACCATTGTGGTTGGAAAGATACTCAGTATGACTTCAGTGTTCTTAGATTTTCTAAGAATTTTTTTGGTGACCTATTACTTGATCTCTTCTGGAGAATGTTAGGTGTACAACTGAGAAGAATGTGTATTCTGCTGCTACTGGATGGAATGTTCTGTACATGTCTGTTAGATCTATAGTTCAAGTCCAGTGTTTCCAAACTGATTTTCTCTCTGGATGATCTAGCCATTGTTCAGAGTTAAGTACTGAAGTCCCCTACTATTATTGTATCATTGCCTATTTTGCCCTTCAGATCTGTTAGCATTTACTTAATATATTTAGGTATATTTAGGCTCTGATGTTGAATGCATATATACTCACAATTGTCATATTCTCAAGAGTGATGCTAGAATGCAAGCTTGTGATCTCTCCCCGACCCACAGGTTTGGGCCAGCTTTCTGTGTGTGTTTACTAGCTAGCTGCCCAAATACATCAGAAGCATACACAGGGTGCCAGCCATGGGGTGGAGAGGGTCGTTGGTGAGATGCACAAAGACTCTGGGTGCCCATGGGCCAGCTGGAGAGGTTGCAAGCAAGGAGTCCCCAGTGGTTCCTGAGCAGGCTTCTTGATGAAATACATGTCACAGTAGGATTCACATCCTTTTAATGTCCTCCAAGAGTCCTATTTTTTTAGTTTCTTCCCACCTCCAGTCAAGTGACACATGATCAGTGCTCCTCTCTAATGTATTCAAACTTACACATATTTTCCCTAGTCATGTGTTGGAACTTCTCATTCTGGAAACCTGCACTCCCACAAAGGCTTTCTTGTTCATGAGTAACTGAATGAAAGAGTGTACTTCAGGAGCTTCTGGACCATAGCTGATAGTGCTAGAACCAATTCATGGCCTGCTGATGGGTCTACAGGTGGGAACAAGGTCTATATGCCCATTACCAGACGCACAGAAGAACTGTACAAAAAAGATCTTCGCAACCCAGATAATCACGATGGTGTGATCAGTCACCTAGAGCCAGACATCCTGGTATGTGAAGTCAAGTGGGCCTCAGAAAGCATCACTATGAACAAAGTTAGTGGAGGTGATGGAATTCCAATTGAGCTATTTCAAACCCTAAAGGACGATACTGTGAAAGTGCTGCACTCAATATGTCAGCAAATTTGGAAAACTCCACAGTGGCCAAAGGACTAGAAAAGGTCAGTTTTCATTCCAATCCCTAAGAAAGGCAATGCCAAAGAATGCTCAAACTACCACAAATTGCACTTATCTCACATGCTAGTAAGGTAATGCTCAAAATTCTCCAAGCCAGGCTTCAGCAATATGTGAGCCGTGAACTTCCAGATGTTCAAGCTGGTTGTAGAAAAGGCAGAGGAACCAGAGATCAAATTGCCAACATCTGCTGGATCATCAAAAAAGCAAGAGAATTCCAGAAAAACATCTATTTCTGCTTTATTGACTATGCCAAAGCCTTTGACTGTGTGGCTCACAATAAACTGTGGAAAATTCTGAAAGAGATGGGAACACAAGACCACCTGACCTGCCTCTTGAGAAACCTGTATGCAGGCCAGGAAGCAACAGCTAGAACTGGAAAAGTCTGTGGAACAAAAGACTGGTTCCAAATAGGAAAAGGAGTATGTCAAGGCTATATATTGTCACCCTGCTTATTTAAGTTATATGCAGAGTACATCATAAAAAAACGCTGGGCTGGAAGAAGCACAAGCTGGAATCAAGATTGCTGGGAGAAATAACAATAATCTCAGATATGCAGATGACACCACCCTTATGGCAGAAAGTGAAAAAGAACTAAAGAGCCTCTTGAAAGTGAAAGAGGAGAGTGAAAAAGTTGGCTTAAAGCTCAACATTCAGAAAACTAAGATCATGGCATCCAGTCCCATCACTTCATGGCAAATAGATGGGGAAACAGTGGAAACAGTGAGACACTTTATTTTTGGGGGCTCCAAAATCATTGCACATGGTGACTGCAGTCATGAAATTAAAAGATGCTTACTTTTTGGAAGGAAAGTTATGACCAACCTAGACAACATATTAAAAAGCAGAGACATCACTTTGTCAACAAAGGTCCGTCTAGTCAAGGCTATGGTTTTTCCAGTGGTCATGTATGGATGTGAGAGTTGGACTTTAAAGAAAGCTGAGAGCCAAAGAATTGATGCTTTTGAACTGTGGTATTGGAGAAGACTCTTGAGAGTCCCTTGGACTGCAAGGAGATCCAACCAGTCCATCCTAAAGGAGATCAGTCCTGGGTGTTCATTGGAAGGACTGATGTTGAAACTGAAACTCCAATACTTTGGCCACCTGATGCGAAGAGCTGACTCACTGGAAAAGACCCTGATGCTGGGAAAGGTTGAGGGCAGGAAGAGTGGGGACGACAGAGGATGAGATGGTTGGATGGCATCACCAACTCAATGGACATGAGTTTGGGTAAACGCCAGGAGTTAGTGATGGACAGGGAGGCCTGGTGTGCTGCGGTTCATGGGGTCGCAAAGAGTCAGACACAACTGAGCAACTGAACTGAACTGAACTGAACCAGATGCACAAGGAGGGAGTCCTCCTAGATATGATACTGGATCTTTGCATATGATACTGGATCTACAGCTCCCACAGAGTCACTTGATCCATGAATGAATGTCTAATTTTTGTTGAGGCAGGACATGATGAAGACTATCTTGTTCAGCCATGCTCCTGATATCATTCCTGGTGTATTTGCTTCCATTTCTATTAGACTGCTAAACTTCTAGTGGGCAGGTACAGGCTCCCCTTCACTTTGCACTCTCAGTGCATATATGCATGCTTGCTCAGTCACTTCAGTAGTGTCTGAATCTTTGCAATGCTATGGACTGTAGCCTGCCAGGCTCCTCTGTCCATGGGATTTTCCAGGCAAGAATACTGGAGTGGTTTGCATGCCCTCCTACAGGGAATCTCCCCAACGCAGGACTGAACCTGCATGACATGCATCTCCTATATTGCAGGCAAATTCTTCACCCACTGAGCCACCTGGGAGTGCATATCACAGTGATGAAACTCTGGGATAAGCACATAAATATATAGAAAATATTTGGAAAAAATTACACAGCTTGCACAAAAGCACCAAAGGTGGAGCAATCATTGTTTTAATAAACAAGCATTCTCTCCCCTTATCCTATCTTTGGCTCTGTTGGTTTTCATACAGTCAAGTTAAAATTTTTTTATTAAATGTTTCTTCCTAATTGTTCCAAGCAAACAGCTTCAGTAGGAATTTTCTTTATTAATTTTCCCTTTATAGGTCTTATTTTCAACCCTTTAACCTTGAACCTTTGTTAATAGGATCACACTATTTATGCTTTCAGAGTTCACACTAAAGTGCTCTCCTTCAACAGATACCTCCAATTTCTATTCTTCAGAACAAAAAAAAAAAGTCTTATCTGGTGTCCTTGCTCTTAGTTTTCATTTTTTCCCTGACTAATGTACAAGCAGATTTAATCTCCTTTTGCACAAATATGGGCATATTTTGACCATATACCTAAACCAATTCACCATTAAGTCATGAAACTTTTTTCTGTGACCAATCTAATACATTATTCAGATTCTAAATTTTCTGTTCAATGTTCCATCAACAGGATGTGAGCTTAGCTTTTCTTTCTTCCTGTCTGGGTTGTACTAAGTTATACACATTCCTTTTCCCTGACTCCTCATTAGCAGGCCTGTTTATGTGAAAATATTAGCCAGTGTTAATGCTATAGCCAGAATGTCAGACAGATTCACTCCTTGAAAAGCTGAGTGGTTCATCCATAGATTTGAAATACTTAAGAATTCAGTTCTGATATCCACACATAATAAGTGAGTAACCAAAGCTTGTGAATTAATAAATTTCTTCATTAATTAATAAAATTTCGTGTACTTAGGTACTGCTACTTCAATTTATGTTTGAACAGAAAAATCTCAAGTGGGTAATCATGCTGATAGAGCTCTTACTAATTATATTTGCATGAAATTTGAAGATTAAACATTAAATAATTGCAATTAAAGAGACACATGAAATATAATATTGGTATCTTCCCAAAGATAATCACACAAAAAGGAATATCAGAAGTTTTCTCATACTGAAGTGTTTAAAGACTTAACACATAAAAGTCGAAGAGCACACTACATTAAATCCAGAAATAAGCTTCTAGATCTATATATTTTTTTAAAATTTCAGGTCCATGAATATCATAGTCTCATTTCATATTCATACCATACCAAAGACTATCTTAGTTTTGCAGTGTTGACTCAACATATTTGAACACATAATTATTTGGGCCATCTACATAGAATGTAGAACAATCAAAATATATACTTACAGAACAAATTTTAACATTTCAAGGAAGCATCTTTAGGGTTACTATAAGTAGAATATTCACTGAGCACCTGCAGCACGTTGGCTAAAGAATCTTTCACTTAATTCAACATTGAATTAGAACAGAAATTGGAAAAAAAAATACATTATATGATGTGAATGAACTTCAAAAGGTTCAGAAGTTGGCCCTGATATACTCACAATCTCATCCAAACTGGAAGTCTGAAATATTACGTTGAAAATGGCTTAAAACTGTCTTTTTTGAAAGACTACAGGACCTTTATTTTCTCCTTCCCACCAGACTATAAATGCTGGAAGAACAACCTGTCTTATGGCATTTTGGGCACACAATTTCCCTTCCCAGCAATAAATTGGAAGTACAGAGTTTATGTCTGTTTGATTCCCATCTGTCAACCAAACAGCAGTGAGATCAAATCCATCATTCAATTTCTAAGGCTGTTTATTAGTTATATGCTTGATCATGCCCTTTCAGGAATCCCATTCATAAGAGGAAAAAGTCCAGGTAGCAACCTATGTCACAGTGATAGTAAATTTAAGTTAGACGTACATATGTTTTGTTATGTATGTACATCTAACTTAGTTTATTGGCCGTCACACATTGTCATTATTAGCAAAGTATACGTATATACTTTCTTAAGGTGTTATTTTTGATGTTAGCACACATGAAGAAGATCACCTCACCCAGGATGTGGACACACACGTGAAAAAGATCACCTCACCCAAGATGTGAACAGGCATTTAAAAGGCATAAGAACTAAACAAGATAAGAAAGTCTGTGGTAACAACAATGCCAATAAACAATGTTTATTGTAACTGGCGGTATTATGAGTGGAGGTAATGGAAATAATGGCAGCTTTGAAAGAAAAACTGCTTATGTGTGTGCGTGCACGTGTTTGTGAGTGTGTGTTGTGCGTCCCTGATTATCCATCCTAGTACAAGTTATTCGTTAGTGCTGACCTAAATTTTCTTTCCTATTGAAAGTCTGAAACAGTTATGTTAGTGTCTCATGAAGCTGACGTTTCTCACAGATAGTATACTGAATTGTCTCACATTTTCTCTATGTTATACCTTTGATAACAAGTTAAAAGTGTAAGAAGGAAAAAAAAAATTACCTGCAAACAAGAAAGCCCTGTAAATGAAATTCTTCACTGCACAGTCAATTTTCTGCTTGGGGAAGAAACCAAGCTCATACTCACAAAAGGATAGGGCAGGGGTGTGAACTGTAATTATATTATAATTCATAATTATAATATGAATTATTTTATTCATTCTCAAATTAGTTCAGTGAGACTGAAGAGTCAAACAAGCAGGTAAGGATGTATTAACTGTAGGATGGAGATATGTATATTATTATTATTTTCTACTGGAGTACCATTGCTTTACACAGGTGTGTTAGCTTTGCTGTGCAATGAAGTGAATCAGCTCTATGTATACATGCATCCCCTCCTTCTTGGACTTCCCTCCCACCCCATCCCATACATCTTGGTCATCACTGAGCACCAAGCTGAACTCCATGTGCTATATAGCAGCTTCCCACGAACTATCTATTTTACACATCATAGTGCATATGTAGCAAACCTAATCTCTCAAGGCATCTCACCCTCCCCTTCTGCCATGCCCACCCATTTGCTCTCTATGTCTACATTTCTATTCTAGCCCTGAAAATGGGATTTCATTAACTACTACATAGGTTAAATCAGTTAACCAAAATAAATAGGTTCACATGTAGCATTTTTCTAAATTTCTCATATATGCGTTAATATATGATATTTGTTTTTCTCTTTCTGACTTACTTCACTCTGCATGATAGACTCTAGGTCCACAGAATTACCATATGACCCAGCAATCCCACCACTGGACATATACCCTGAGAAAACCATAATTTAAAAAAAACACATATACCGCAATGTTCATTGCGGCATTATTTACAACAGCCAGGACATGGAAACAATCTAAATGTCCATCGACAGACAAATGGACAAAGATGTGGTACATATATATATAACGGAGTACTACTCAGCTATAAAAAGAAACGAAATTGAACATACATATATTATTAAATTAGGGACAGAGTAGTGACAGAATTAAGGTTCAAAACTCCAGACATATATCATATTAATTTTCAGGAACTTCAACATACCCTTTACTTAAGGGAAAACATTAAAAACTAGCAGATTGTTATAATACATTAATAGTAGTATTAACAGTATAAAATAGTATTACTTTCTTTATATTAGAACATGTCTAAATGTTTATATATATTAAAGAGAATGTCCCAAACAATTTTTAAAAAATCACTGCTACATTTTAAACGTTCATGAGGAAAAGAAACATGTACCTTCTGCTTGCTATCAAGTCTGGGGTACTTTATTACACTTTTAAATATTGAAAAGTAAGTCTCTTAAATTAATAAGCAATGAGTAAAAAGTCACATACTCAGATATATCTGGTTTCCGGGAATGAGAAGTAACATTGAAAGGGCTGCCATGCTGTTTTTAATTTTGTTTGAGAAGGGGGGAATAAATAAAGTTCATTTGTACTTCAGATAGGAGGAAAAGTCAAATTTTAAAAAAGGAGAATGAGATTCACTTCCTTTAACTCAGTTCTTGGTGAATACTTTGGAACTTTTTGATAAAAATTGCAAAATAAGTGTGAGAACTGTTCAATTAATGGAGAGCGATGTCTCCATTATTAAATAAACACAATAAATTTTTATGTATAAACAATGGCTGTTATGAATTAAGCCTATAAGAAAAGTTTACCTTTAAAGGAAAGATGATGACCTTAAGACTAGGAAAACACTTGGATAAAACACAAGTAAGCTGGATAACCCTTTGTTATTACCCGCTCAGATTCTACCCTTTAAGAAGTAAAAAGGAAGTGATAATTTCAGATTTGGATCTTATGTCTCTTCAGATTTTATATCAAGTGTCATTTTGCTTGAAGTTGATTTTGAAATGTAGTAATTAGTAAACAAGCATTATTCTTTATATTAATTCATTAAATCTTTCATTTGGAAAAATTCCAATCATACTCATAGTGCTCTACTTTTCTGAGTTAAAAATATCAAGGTTCAAACATTTCCATAAATTGCCTTTGGTATAAGAGATGGATAAATACATTAAATTGATTCCAAGATAAGCTATCTTCTCTCTCTTATTAGAGTTCTGTAAAACTGTCTCATTTGATCTTGAAATTCTTCTTTAATAAGTAAATATGTTCTCTTATTCATAGTTAAGTACAAGAAAGGACTATTTAGCATGTGTAATTCTATAGGTAGTTATGACATTTATTCATTTATTAACAAAGTTTTCATAGTACTGTATTACATATATTAGCATGGTCAAAATTTTTTTAATTTTTTAAAGAAGTGAGTTTAAAAACTCTATATCTTCTTTTATTGTGACAACTATACAGTATAGTAGTTAAAAGCCCAGACGGTGAAGTCAAATTATCTAGATAATCTTTTCTAGGTTTAGTAATGTGTCTTTAGGCTTCTCTGTACCACAGGACTTTGGGGGGGCTTTTGGTATGTATGTAAAATTAAAATGATTTATTAACAATAACTTTTAGGGTTACTGTGAACTTGCAGTGAATTAATACACAGAAAAGACAACAGAATGTTTAGCTTCTGGGAAACAGTCAATAAAGGTTAGTTATTACCTCAGCTACTACATTTTATATTTTAAAAGTTATTTAATCTTTTAAGGGCCCTATTTTTCACATGTGATAATACAAATATTTATTTCTTCTTTTCTCCTTAAAATACAAACCACAAATAAACATTTGATGTGCCCAGGGTGTGACAAATAGTTGATTTTGGATATATTGTTTTCTTAAATCAGTTCAGTTCAGTTTAGACGCTTAGTCGTGTCCAACTCTTTGCGACCCCATGAACTGCAGCATGCCAGGCCTCCCTGTCCACCACCAACTCCCGGAGTTTACTCAAACTCATGTCTGTTGAGTCAGTGATGCCATCCAACAATATCATCCTCTGTTGTCCCCTTCTCCTCCTGCCCTCAATCTTTCCCAGCATCAGGGTCTTTTCCAATGAGTCAACTCTTCGCATCAGGTGGCCAAAGTATTGGAGTTTCAGCTTCAACACCAGTCCTTCCAATGAACACCCAGGACTGATCTCCTTTAGGATGGACTGGTTGGATCTCCTTGCAGCCCAAGGGACTCTCAAGAGTCTTCTCCAACACCACAGTTCAAAAGCACCAATTTTTCGGTGCTCAGCTTTCTTTACAGTCCAACTCTCACATCCATACATGACCACTGGAAAAACCATAGCCTTGACTAGATGCACCTTTGTTGGCAAAGTAATGTCTCTGCTTTTTAATATGTTGTCTAGGTTGGTCATAACTTTCCTTCCAAGGAGTAAGTGTCTTTTAATTTCATGGCTGCAGTCACCATCTGCAGTGATTTTGGAGCCCCAAAAACTAAAGTCAGCCACTATTTCCACTGTTTCCCCATCTATTTGCCATGAAGTGATGGGACCGGATGCCATGATCTTAGTTTTCTGAATGTTGAGCTTTAAGCCAACTTTTTTACTCTCCTCTTTCAGTTTCATCAAGAGGCTCTTTAGTTCTTCTTCACTTTCTGCCATAAGGCATCCTTATGGCAGAAAGTTTTCTTAAATAAGAGACATGATAATCCCAGCTCTAGCAATCACATAATTATATAACTTTGGAAGAGTTCATGCCATCACATATCAATTTTTAAAAAACTATTTGTAAAAAAGAAATTGCATAATAAACCCTTAAAAGTAGAGAGTACTAATGGAACATTATAAAATTTTATATATAGTTAAACTATTTTTTTTACTTAAACTATTGAGTATGAGGATAAAAAAGTAGGCTTTCGGTTGGACTTATACTATAAAATTTTTTAAGTTATATAACCATAGATACAAAATATGAGTGTGATCTTTTATAACTGATTTATGACAGATTTAAATACCTACAACATTTTCAAACAAATCAATATTAGATTTCAGATACACTATTTCAAATATATCCCAGTCACATGAATCAGAAAGGGAAAAATCCCTGAGAGAAGCAACAGGAAGACCAAGATGGCAGGATATGCAATGAGTTTAGATTTAGAAAAGCGCAGGGCACTGCCAGTAAAATCTGTGTCTTCTCCACAATGAAGAATCCAGCCATCTATAAGTGCATTCCCATCTATAAAGAACAGTACTGACTAACTTCATTCTGTGTCTCTGTGGAGGAAGAAAAGCAGGCATTTTCATGATAAGAAGATGTATGTATTTTAGGGAGTTCCCTGGTGATCCAGTGGCTAGAACTCTGCACTTCCACTTCCCAGAACCCAGGTTCAAACCCTGGCAGGGGAACTAAGATCCCGCAAGCTGCACAGTGAGGTCAAAAAGAAAAGAGATGTATTTTAGATATAATATAAAAAAGAACATTCTCAACCATGTGAGGTATTACATACTGAAATAAACCCTACCCATAATTGGTAAGAATGAGGGTTCCAGAATGAGATGCATATTTGAACATACCAATTCTCAACTAAAGGTAATAAAATCTTCTTCCCAGCCCTGTCATGAGGATTAAAAAAGAGAGCACTTTATATCAGAGTTATAATAGTATTCACTCCAGAGACAGAGATGTGTGTGGGTGGGTGGGTGTGTGTGCACGCACGCAAATGGGTGTTAGGTAAGGTATTCAGTATTTGGTATTATTAAGATTTATCAGAAAACTTTTAATTCAAGTCTCCCAAGTTTAGGTTGAAATGATATTACACTTAATCCCAGTCCCAAGAATCTATAACCCAACATGTTACCTTCATCTTTATCTTTATGTTGCTATATCTCAAGTCCCCGTTTGACAATATAACCAGGAACAAGTGAGGATAGGGAAATACATATTCGGAGTTAGGAAGAAGACCTGAATTTGAAAACTGCTTCAACCCTTTACTCACTCTGTAATTTGAAGACAACTTCTTTCCCTCTCAAAGCCCAAGTTTCACTATCTATAAAACAAGGAAACATGTTTGTTCTTATGAGAACAAAAGAAGATCACATGTACCAAATATCTCGTGGAGCACATCTGGCACAGAGTGGCAACCCAGTAATATTTGCTTCCTTTTTTCTTTGTCCCACAAAACGAAAGAAAAATTCTCCATCATATTCATACCATTCCTTATATATTTAAAGCCATATTAAAATTCTTAACTTGAGCACCTGCAAAAATAAAAAGGATTAAGTACGACCTATGATACAATTTGTAGAAACAGACCTTGTGTGAATTCTCTTTTGACTTCCCATGTACATCTGACCTGGAGAAGGAAATGGCAACCCACTCCAGTGTTCTTGCTTGGAGAATCCCAGGGACAGAGGAGCCTGGTGGGCTGCCATCTATGGGGTCGCACAGAGTCAGACACAACTGAAGTGACTTAGCAGTAGCAGCATACAACTAACTATGTGTTCCTTGAGGGCTCACTCTGCCCTGAGCAAAGTATCATGATTCCTATATATTTTATTATAGGGCTTGTGTCTACATGCTCATCAATGTCTATTTCATGAGAAAAGAAAGGACAATTGGCAAATAATTGGTGTATATTAAGCATTCTCATGGAGAAGAAAATGGCAACCCACTCTAGTATTCTTCCCTGGGAAATCCCATGGACAGAGGAGCCTGGCAAGCTACAGTCAATAGGGCCACAAAAGAGTCAGAAATGACTCAGCAATGACAACAAAACATTGTTGACTGAGGGAATGAAGCACTGCTATTGCAAAGCCCAGCATGTTCCTGCCTAAGGGTTTTGCATTTGCTCTGTTTTCTACCTGAAATACGCCTCACTCAGATGACTCCCTACCTCATCTTCTTCGGTCCTCATCTCAAATTTCAGTTTCTCAGAAAAGTTTTCTCTACCTACCCTATTTTAAATGTGTGTGCACACACATATATACAAACACATATAAGACATACCCAGTCTCCCTTTTCTCCATCTATCACTATCTGACCGACATAGTTCAAATTGCATTTGGTTGTGTTGTCATCTGTTTTCCCCATTAGAAGGCAAACTTCATGAAGGCAAAGTGTCGTGTCGCTTTTGTTCATTACCTAACATTTAGCACAGTGTCTGGGACATAATAAGTGCTCAATAAATATTTATTGACTGAATGAACAAACTGCACAATGAAAACATTTGGAAGAAGAAAGATGAGAACTTCTGATGAATAACAATAGATAGATTTAGAGAAATTTAGAATGCATGTGATGATTAAGCAGATCCCTAGATATTGCATAACTTCTCAGAACTCATGTTACTTCTCATGGAAAACAAACCAACTAGATTTATCTAGTACTAAGTTATCTCCATTTTTCCTTATCAATACAGATCAAAATATGCTGAAAGTATTTTTAAAGACAAATGATGATGCGATTACATCCCCTTTGATTTACAGATGAAGAAACTATGAGCTGGAGAGATGGAGGCTTCCGAATGTCAGTGTCAGTACTAGAACTCAGATCTTCTAACCAAATCTCAGTACACTTTGAACACATCTACTGGTCCAGAAATTATAACTAATAAAATCTAAGCTCTCTTTGTTGCCTACATGGTATTTGTGTCATCTGTACTATGTTTAGTTATTAATTAGCCAGTCTCTGCTATTCAAGGAGAAGGCAAAGATCTACCCTGTAGATAGCAAATCCTGTTTCCTAAATAAGCCCTCCTCTTAACGTCTACATTTGAAACATTAACAATGTGTCCACCTGGACTTCTTGGAGGGCTCTGGTTAGAAGGGACAATATAAGCTTTGGTTCATCTATGGAACAATCAGCTTAAGGAGTTGTATTCAGATATTATTAATGTTTTCAAACCCACTTCCTATTTTCCTGCTGAAATCCCTGCCAAGCACACACTTCAGCAGACACTAAAATAATTTGGGTAGTTGACATTCAATCCAAATTTTCTATGGAAATCTGCCAGATTTGACATCTGTGAGAAAGTGGGTAATTTTTATTATCCACAGAGAGCAAAAGCTTGGTTTGATATTTCTCTACCTCCACACATCTCCCTGTAGTGGAGCTGCTACTCAGATATACACAAAAAGTGGGTAGCAAGGAAAATTATTTAACTCTTTCACTCTTGTCTTGATTGCAAAAGCTTAGTTAAAATTATTTTTAAAGGCATACTAGCCATGGATAAATCAAATATCAGAGGTGCAGGAGATGCAAACTAGCTTTATTATCATCAGTACATTTTCCTTAAAAACTGTTTAACTATGTTTTATCTTTTGCTTTAAAAATATTTATCTTTAAAGCCCCCCTCACTTGATTCAAAAAGTAAAGCCAAAATTTCAAGTTGATTTTCTTAGGATGTTTTTAAAAAGCCTAATTAGCTGATTCTGTGGTACTGTGGTGCATGCAAAGTCACTTCAGTCATGTCCAACTTTTTGCGACTCTATGGACTGCAGCCTGCCAGGCTCCTCTGTCCATGGTATTCTCCAGGCAAGAATACTGGAGTGGGTTGCTGTGACCTCCTCCAGGCGATCTTCTGGACCCAGGGATCAAACCCACGTCTTTTATGTCTCCTGCATTAGCAGGCAAGTTCTTTACCACTAGTGCCACCTGGGAAGCCCCAAGAAAGCATGTTTAAAATCATACAAAAATACTTTTATTGATATTAAATTTAATTTCCAAAGGGTAAAATCTAAGATGTAGTTTAACTCCTGAAGGTTTCTTTCATCTCTTTAAAAGAAAGACAAATCTAGAGATTGTCATGTTCTTACCTGTTATATACTAAAATGTTAATAAGATTTATACTTTAAAGGAAGTTACTAGTGTATGAATAAAGCAGAAACATTAGTTCACTACATTAAAACAGAAATATCTCTCCCTTACTAGTCCAATCTAGTAGTTTAGCATGACTCAGATTTAGATATAAAAATGACTGTGGTATCTGATTCTACATTGACAAAAGATTAGAAGTAGGTCGGGGGAGTTGAAAGCATGTCAAACTGCTCATTTTACAAAAGTAGAATTCAAACACTGGTGATGTGTTCTTAACTTTTAACACAAGAAAAAAAAAATGCTTTTTCAAACACATATTTTAAAACCTAAAGATAACCAGTAATAGGATTATAAATAACATATATAACTCCCAAATCACTGAAGAAAATATAAAATAAGCACACCCTGCATTACAAAGAACCAAAAAAGAAAAGAAAGCAAGAAAGGTATTAGAAATAGAAAATGCAGATCTAAAAGAAGTTGTGACAAGTAAGATTAACACACCAATTACAACAATGAATGGAAAGTTAAATTTCCCTTTAGGGAAAAAAATATTCGGGTTGCTTAAGAAACAAATTCAACATTATGTGTCATATTGAGAGGCACACCTATGAGAAATGTTTGATATAAAGAATAAAGAGGAGTAGACCATGCTTAAATGGGGATATGACCTAGGCCATCCAGGCAGGAAGAAGGCTCTTTTCTAAAATGGTAATAGATGGACAGCTGAGACTGTTCAGCTGCGTGTGTGAAACATAATAAGGACCTTCATTTCTCTGGGATCAGTCCTGCCTCGGTCTCCTGTTGTTGTTCAGTAACTCAGTTGTGTCCGACTCTTTGTGAACCGATGGACTGTAGCACACCAGGCTTCCCTGTCCTTCACCATCTCCCAGAGCTTGCTCAAACTCATGTCCCTTGAGTTGGTGTTGCCATCCAACCGTCTCATCCTCTGTCGTCCCCTTCTCCTCCTGCCTTCAATCTTTCCCAGCATCAGGGTTTTTTCTGATGAGTCAGCACTTCACATCAGGTGGCCAAAGTATTGCAGCTTCGGCTTCAGCGTAAGTCCTTCCAATGAATATTCAGGATTGATCTCCTTTAGAATTGACTTGGTTTGATTTCCTTGCAGTCCAAGGGACTCAAGAATCTTCTCCAACACCACAGTTCAAAACATCAATTTCTTAGGTTTCAGTCTTCTTTATGGTCCAACTCTCACATCCATACATGACTACTGGAAAAACCACAGCTTTGACGACAGACCTTTGTTAGCAAAGTAATGTCTCTGCTTTATAATACACTGTTTAGGTTTGTCATAACTTTTCTTCCAAGGAGCAAGTGTCTTTTGATTTCATGGCTGCAGTCACCATCTGCAGTGATTTTGGAGCCCAAGAAAATAAAGTCTCTCACTGTTTCCATTGTTTCCCCATCTACTTGCCATGAAGTGATATGAATGGATGCCATGATCTTAGTCTTTTGAATGTTCAGTTTTAAGCCAGATTTTTCACTTTCCTCTTTCACCTTCATCAAGAGGCTCTTTAGTTCCTCTTCGCTTTCTGCTATAAGGGTGGTGTCATCTGCATATCTGAGGTTATTGATATTTCTTCCAGCAATCTTGGTTCTGGCTTATGCTTCCTCCAGCCTGGCATTTCACATGATGTACTCTGCATATAAGTTAAATAAGCAGGGTGACAATATACAGCCTTGACATATGCCTTTCCCAATTTGGAACCAGTCTGTTATTCTATGTCTGGTTCTAACTGATGCTCCTTGACCTGCATACAGGTTTCACAGGAGGCAGATAAGATGATCTGATATTCCCATCTCTTTAACAATGGCTTTAGCATAGTCAATGAAGCAGAAGTAGATGTTTTTCTGAAATTCTCTTGCTTTTTCTATGATCCAACAGATGTTGGCAAATTGATCTCTGGTTTCCCTGCCTTTTCTAAATCCAGCTTGAACATCTGAAAGTTCTCAGTTCACATACTGTCTAGCTTGGAGTTCTTTACTTTTCTCAACAGTATGTGGCCTTGACATTTTGCCTCAGCTTCACTACAGAAACAGCTTCCTAATTATATATCTACAAGGCACCATTTAAACAAAAGCTTCATGAAGCCTAGATTCAGTTCAAGGTTCTATCTTTGGAAGTAGTTTGACATATGAAAGACACGGCAAGCATATATTTTGAGTGAATAAATAAAAAATGTTCAAATATGTGTGTTTATAGTTGTCAGACATGCTAGAGATCCAAATACAATCATTTCATCTGATTCATCTCCTCTATCAAAATTCCACTGAAATTAGTAAAACCATTTTTTTTTTTTTTTTTTGGCTGCACTTTGTAGTATGTGACATCTTAGTTTCCTGACTAGAGATCAAACCCACACTCCTTGCACCAGAACCGGAGTCTTAATCCCTGGACCATCAGGGAAGTTCAAGTAAAGGCATGTTTTAAAAGTGACAAATCCCAAAACTGAAGAATGAGAGAGGAAGAATATCTGTTGTTAAAAGATCTCACCAAGTTTCTAGAAGATGGAAAGCAGATGGAGAAGCAATGACTGATGAAGTTACCGTAAGTGAAAATATAAATACACATGGCTGCATCCAGAAAGTGAGCTAATTTCTCTATCACAGCTCCAATAGGAGATACTAGGTACCATGGAGAAGTAGAAATGGGACAGAAAAGAAGGGTACTCTCTGATCAACAGAGTAAAATAAAATGGAATCAATTTAATAGAATACTATAACCCTGGAACACCTCTTCTATGTGCAATAACTTAATAGAAAGATTATTTGACTATGGTGCTCAGTTGTATCTGACTCTTTGTGACTCCATGGACTGTAGCCCACCAGGCTCATCTGTCCATGGGATTTTCCAGGCAAAAATACTAGAGTGGGTTGCCATTTCCCCCTCCAGAGTTAACTAACAGAATGGGGAGCACAGCTATTTGGGATGAATGTTATACTAATTTCATAATAAATAAAAAGGGATTAAATGAAATAAATAATTAAAAATAAAATTAGAAGTACATGTGAGGGGTATATGCATTTATACTTTCTGAATGCAAAAGCAACAGAAGAAATCAAAGAAATAAAAATATAGATTTCAATGCATAAACAAAAATTAACAGAGTACACTAAATATGAAAAGTTAAAGACTGAGAATATATTTATAACAAATATAAGGAAAATTTTAATATATGAAGAGGAGTTATAATCACATCAAAAATACACCTCAAGAGAAAAGTGGACAAAGGATGTAAAGGAAAAACTCACAAACTAATAAATACAAATGGAAATAAACACATAAGCTTCACTAAAAATCAAAGAAGTGTCAAATTAAAATAAAAGGACACCTCACCAGGCCTATCACTTTGCAAATGCCCAGGCCTGGCCAAGCGATGCCGAACCGCCACTAGTTTACACCGCCCATGGAAAGACATCCAAACTCTAAAGAACAATGCTGTACCATTGTCATTTAGTAGTTCCAGTTCTGAGGATCTGTCTTTAGTAGACAAAGTTATAAATGAAGTTTTATGCACAAAGATGTAATTTAGAATAAGCAACTTAAATGCTTACCCATAAGAGAATGGTCATACAAGTCAGAATACATTCTATACACCAGAATATATCTACATGATGACAAATCACCGAGTCTTATTAACTAAGAATATTTCATCTCACTGAAAATTGATCAAAATAAGTTGTGATAAATGCAATGTATAATATCATATATACAATTATGATCCCAAGTATGTAAAAAAACCAAGAGATCTGGAATCTATAAAATCTATAAAAAGTAATAGTGGTTTTTCTCTGGCTCTTGATTTGTACATTATTATTTTCCAAACTGTCTAAAATGTGAAAGTAGTTTTTTTATTCTAAAAAGATAAACATAACTATTATGAAAAAAAAAATCCTTAGATCTTAGCTCTTTTGTCTCCATTTCACCCATCCTGATGCTGCAAACCACAGCAATGAATTCCTTAGCATCATGAAAGAAAAACTCCTTTTTCTACCATATCAAAATTCTTCAAGACTAAGAAATGTAAATCTTTACAATATGCAGCCACTTTGTAGCTCTTACAGAGACAGGAAAGTGGCAGAAGGGAGAGGTAGTGAGGTTCTTCCTTCCCAAATCATTCTCCATCCACTATTTGATTCCAACAATCTCGAAAGAGAGCTCACTGTCATTATTTTCATTTTATTACCAGAAGTAACAGCCTTTATTGAGCATTTAGCATGTGCTAGGCGCTGTTACGGGGCTTCCCAGGTGACGCTAGTGGTAAAGAACCCACCTGCCAATGCAGGAGACATAAGAGACGTGGGTTCAATCCCTGGGTCGGGAAGATCCCCTGGAAGAGGGCATGGCAACCCACTTCAATAATCCTGCCTGGAGAATCCCATGGACAGAGGAGTCTGGCAGGCTAAGTCCAAAGGGTCACAAAGAGTCAGACACAGCTGAGGCGACTCAGCACACATGCATGCACAGGCACTGTTAAAAGTGCACTGCATATATTAATTTACTTAATCCTCCCAACAGCTATTATTATCCTTATTTTACAGCTGAGGAAACTGAGAATGGGAGAAGTTAAGTTACCTGTTTGAGGTCAGAGGGTAAGCAAGATACTAGATTCAAACCCAGACCCAAAGCTCCAAGGCCCACCTCTTTAACCCTACGCTCTAAGGAATTTGTACTTGCAATAATTAAAATATTTAATCAAATTTAAGATAAGGTGTGGAAAGCTTATCCTTTTTAAGGGACAGATTCCAACTGGGAAGAGAGTGCTGGCAAGAAGGACGGGTGACAACAAGAAACATACAGAAAATTTAAATTGTGACGTTGACTATACACCTCACTAATTTATGACTGTCCTTAACTCCATATATAAAAAGATGGGTCACATTCTCTGTATATGTTATTTACAACTTCTGTTTTCATTAGCCAACTTTTCAATATAATCTCAAGAATTAGGAATGTGTGCAATGAACTCACAAGAGCCCCCCAGGATATTTTAAAATTTCAAGAGAAACACAGCAACACCTCTTGGACACTGTGTGAACTACTACTATTAGATGGTTTGGACCTAACTACATAAAAAACATAATTTATATTGGTTTAAAGTACCAGAAAGAAATAACTGAAATACTGAGGGTGCCATGAATGAAGAAAGTTTGAGACTTTTAAAGTAGCCTATGGAATTTACTAAGACGTTAAGTGTTACTGACAAATGGGATTTGTGTGCTTTCCATTTTCTGCTTTTGATTTATCCTGAACTTTCTAATTCCACTGTGAACCCTTATTGTTTTAGTAAAACAAAAAGTTATTTAAAAAAAATAGGAATGTGAATATTTTATTACGTATATTTTCAATAGCTGCTGGTTCCAGGTTAGGAATATTACCTTTTATATATCAGTAAAATTAAAATTTTCTTGGCAAAAACATGAAATTCACAACTATTTCCTAAATTTATACTTAGAAATAAAACATAGGGATGTAATTTTTTTTATGTCAAATGATTCAGACAATGATTCAAAGCTGTACCAAGAATTGTTCTGAAATCCAGGGGTCAAGATCAAAGAACTTCCATTTATGACTTTCATTAAGAGAGCAAATCAAATAGGAAATTTTTGCATGGAGACTCAGATCATTCAAATGCAACTGAGTATAGTATTTACACACTTAAGAATCTCTTAATGGTAGTAATTCTTACTTCCATAATGTATGCATAATATAAATCATTTTTCTTGACTACCTACATAAGTATGCCCCTAGAAAATTCTCCTTCCTGTTAGAGGCCTAAGACATAAGGATAAAACTGAACTATCTGAGAAGTGTATAAGAGAGAAGAGGGAACAACCTGTAGGCATAGCTGTCAGTACAGAGCAGTGAGTCCAATCCTCTTTTATTAATGAGAAACCAAGTTGAGTAGAGAATGAAGATGGGGCCCAGACATCTCCCAGTCAAGTGAAAACCTCTGGGCATTTTCCAAGCAAACAAATTTTATAAAAGGAGCTGTGTCAACCAAAATAAATTTTTTTGTGTGGAGTTACACGTCAAATGCAAGCAGTGCAAGTTTCAGTTAAGCCACACTTAGATATTTACTGAAAGGAAAGTCAAAGAATCTGAGATTTCAGAATTTTCTGCTGCAGTTAATGATTTAAATGACAATCAGATCATCATAACTGCAAAGCTTAACCAACAATCACCCACTTAGTGTTTTGGAAAAATCAAGGACAGTAACATCTCTAGAAAGAATATTAACAAAGTTTTGTTTTCTTGACATAGCTTTCAAAATCTGAGGATATGAACAATACCTTACTTCTTGTAAGTTCTTTAATCAGACACTATTTCCAGTTCACAAGTCTTAGATGTATTACCACCGTTATCCAGTTTATTGGTTTTCTATCTTTCTGAATCTGACTTAAAAGATGGGGGCTCTCACATTGCTTCCTTTTGGCTTGAGAGACATGTGCTGCTTGAGTTCTTGAAAATGACATTGCCACTAGAGCAGGAAAGAAAATTTTTGCTAATGGGTAAATCCTTTAAGGCACTGAAACTTTATTTAACCTGCCTTTTATCAAACAAACTAAACAGGTCACACAATATAAATTGTATGTAGAATTATTTGGTATTAAGAAATGATGCAAGAACTTTCTGGAATCACATTTATTTAGAAGGTAACAAAAAAACAATTTTTTGCATTAAAAAAAGGTGAGTTATTTCAACTAGACAGAGATGTACTTCATGTTATCTTTAAATGTAAAAATTAAAGGAGTAGAACATAAAAATCACTTATTTAAAGGATGTCAAAGATATTTCTTTTCCTTGGTTTCCGAAATGCAAATATAAATAATGGAAGCTTTACCTAGTTGAATATAAATCCTGTAAAATCCTGCATCACTGACTCATTCTCAACATTATTTAATATCAAGCCTGGAATTTATAAGCATTCACATTTATAAAATTGATTTTATAACTATTATAAATATTTTACTTTATTGATGATTTACTTAGATATTTTAATTATCGCCTACACTTTATATATACAAGTTATTTGAAATTCTTTGTTGTTGTTTACTCACTAAGTCAGGTCTGACTCTTTTGAGATCCCAAGGACTGTGGCCTGCCAGGCTTCTCTGTTCATGGGATTTTTCAGGCAAGGATCCTGGAGTGGGTTGCCATTTCCTCCTCCAGGGGATCTTCCCGACCCAGGAACTGAACCAAAATCGTCTGTGTCTTCTACATTGCAGGCAGATTCCTTATCAATATGATGTGTTAAAAAGCTAAAAGGTCAAGATACCCATAAAAGAAGGCTAGACCAAATGAGTACATGATCTGTTCTTCACAAAAATTTATTCCTTATTCTGTACATATAGAATACATGCAGATACATGCATATTTATGTATTTGAGTATATATATATATATATATGTATATTTGTACACATATGAATATATTCTTAAAAGTATGAGGTCAAGACCAGAAACACAGTGAAATGTAGAAAAATGAAATAGCTCTATTATACTTTGGACCTATAATAGGAAATAAAAGCTGATGTTTAATTCTCTGGCACTTGAACATCACTCTGTACTGTTCAGGTTGACCAGAGTCATGTCTGGATTTTCCTTTATGGTTGATTATTCATTCTTATTTACTCCACAAACCCTGAATGATCAGGTACTGTGTGCCAGGCAGTATGCTTGGGGTCAGGTGTGGTGCTGAGCAAAGCAGTCAGTTTCCCTGTTCTCCTGGAACTCACAGTCTACTGGCAGAAGCAGACATTATACAGATAACCAGCCTGGGTCTTCCCCTGTCCCTGCTTCTCTCTGTGTCTCTCACACATAGTGACTGAGAAAGGGACAGGACAGGAAGAAGTGTAGTGGAAAGTATGGAGGGTAGGTGACAAGAACTCCACCCCACTCTGGAGAATCAAGAAGGATTCATGGCAAGCCCTTTGGGCTTGGATGGATATTGAAGTAGAAGCCAATGGGACAAGAGTATGTTGAGGAAGAGCAGGCAGCCATCTAGGCAGATGGAGCCATGGAGCCATTAAGGCAGAAGGTACAACATGTGCAAAGGCCCTGAGGTGAGAAGGGCATGGTGGTTATTAGTCATGGCAAGTAACTTCAAGCTTTGTTAGGGAGTTGGGTGTTTACTGAGAGTCAACAGGGGCCATCGGGGGGTTCTTTAGAGGAGTGATAGCATCAGATTTGCATTTATCATTGGATAAAATGAAGAAAATGGAACACAGAAATAACTGTACAGAAGGACACCATTATGCGGTAACTGTATCAGTTTAGACTCCCAATGCTGGTAACTCACAATGGAATTTCAGAGGTGGATATTTTTCTAGTAGTCTTATAAGGATGTTAGAGTTCAACATAAAGAAGGCTGAGCACCAAAGAACTGATGCTTTCAAACTGTGCTGCTGGAGAAGACTCTTAAAGTCCCTTAGATAGCAAGGAGATCCAACCAGTCAATCCTAAAGAAAATCAACCCCAAATATTCATTGGAAGGACTGACGCTGAAGCTGAAACTCCAGTACTCTGACCACCTAATGCAAAGAGCTGACTCATTGGAAAAGACCCTGATGCTGGGGAAGATTGAGGGCAGGAGAACAGAATGAAAGAAGATGAGAGGTTTGGAAGGCATCATTGACTCAATGGATATGAGTTTGAGCAGACTCAGGGAGACAGTGAAGGACATGCAAGCCTGGCATGCTGCAGTCCATAGGGACACAAAGACTTGGAGATGACTAAGCAACTGAACAACAACAACACAGCAAGTGGACATTTGGAACAAGGTAATAATCAGATCTAGGGGAGGCTGTAATGTGCCACAAAGGTCCCCTTTAGGATCCGGGCAGTCATTTGTCCCACTGTGAGAAAAGCTGACTGCAGAAGGCTCACAGTTGAGTCACTTCTGGAAAACAGAATTTCCCCCAGCTGAAGGAACTGCCTTAACCAGGTAATGTCCTCTCCATCACTGTGGTGGTGGTGGTTTAGTTGCTAAGTTATGTCTGACTCTTGCAACCCCATGGACTGAAGCCCACCAGGCTCCTCTGTCCATGGGATTCTCCAGGCAAGATATTGGAGTAGGCACCCATTTCCTTCTCCAGGGGATCTTCCTGACTCAGGGATCAAATTCAGGTCTCCTACATTGCAGGCAGATTCCTTCCGAACAGCCAGCCAATACCCAATGTCTGGATGCGAGGGAGTGGGGCCAGTGGTACAGGGGCCCAGCCCCCTTGCCTCAAAGGGAAAACTTTGAAGGGATTAGCTTGCAGATCACACCAGCCTCTGACTAATCCTGGTTTCCTCATCTCTTACAGATATTCCGAGAGCCTCCTCCATAAACTGCCTGGACATCTCCCTCTCAGAGTCATTTTCTGAGGAACACAGACTAAGACAGCATACAAGGTGATTTTCTGTTTGTTTTTAAATCATCATATCAGTTAATTCACACTATTTCATAGTAATAAATATTATCTAATAAACTGCTTTGAAAAGTAATGTATTTACAGAATGGGTATTTTAAGATAATCTTGCATGCATGTTGAATCACTTCAATTGTGTCCAACTCTTGCGACCCCATGGACTGTACCCTGCCAGGCTCCTCTATCCCCGGGATTCTCCAGGCAAGAATACTGGAGTGGGTTGCCATGTCCTTCTCCAGGGCATCTTCCTGACCCAGGGATCGAACCTGTGTCTCTTATATCTCCTGCATTGGCAGGCAGGTTCTTTTACCACTAGCGCCACCTGGCCACCGCCCCCCCCCAACATCATCTTAGACTAAATATTTAGACTGAACCAAATAAACATGACTCCCTATGATAATATTATAGCAAAGCTTTGGCAATGTATTCACTAGACAGGGCATTAAAACCCAAGCAAGAAACTAGCTTGACCCAGTTAATCTACCTACACATTTTTTTGTTCATTGGTTTCCCACTAAACCTGGTAAACACTACCATTAAAATATCTGGGAGGTAAAGCTGGTGAACAAGTGTCTGACTCTGTGTGAACCAGTAGACACTAAATGGGCTTGTCTGATCTATACAACAGAGCGTTCAACCCAGCGATTTGAGCACATCCTTTCTGCTTCATTGGTCACCAATGGATTTTCTGTTAAGTTCAATTGAGTCTGGCACTCTTTTTAGCCTTTCTCTTTTGAGGGAAAGGCTGATGCTGTTTAAAGGTCTTACTAAAAAGCAGAGCCCTTTGATTGAGAACCTCAAAAAAAGAGTATATCAAGAGCACACCTTTTAATACAGAGCCGCGCACTCCCTTATTTTAAGCGCAGCAAGGGAAGCCTAATTGTCGGAAAGATTTTTTATTAGTTCATCTTTACGATGTGTGCATCCCCACCGAGGCAGTTGAATCCGGGGAGAAGACTCAGTGAGAACACTGATCCATTGTACAAATTTCATGCGGCCAATGGCCCTGCCCTAATAGCCATTTAGGCAATCAAATATCAGTTTTGCCTTTTTTTTTTTCTGGTTAGTCCCTACTAACCTAGGAAAAAGGCACAGCCTTATAGAAATGTCATGATATAAAAGTCCTTATGTTGTGGGATAATTTTAAAAGATGATTAGGAATCCACTTGTAATAGAATGTTAGTTTGATAAGGTAAAGTGGAAGCAAAATCACCTGATTAATAATTTAAAAAAAATCAAACATCGAATCTTATTGGCTCTCTACTTTTATAATCACAATTAAAAAAAATCTACTCAGAGATATGTCTGTCAATTGTCTGTTCTCAGACCCCCTCCCTGCTCTATACCACATGGGGTTAAATCTCACATATAATATTTCTTCAGGCTCCACTGCTGGTTAATTTATTAATAAATCAGATTTGTCCAATGAGAGGAACTGGAGGAATAAAGTAAGGTGCGAGGAGAGAGAAACCTGCTGTTTGCTTCAGGAAGCATCTCTAACAATAGCTGCATTTCCTCGGGGGATCGAGTTCTCACAAGACCCTCTTTCTGAGGGGAGCTGCCACTGGACAGCCTTGGCTCCTGAGTTGTGGTAATACTTTCTCCTCCCTTGGTTCCTCCATCCCTAAAGTTGGCAGCTGCTTCCTATCACTGAAAATCTCCCATTTTAACTATATTAATTCACTTTCTTAAATTTCCTCTATAGAACTATCTGATATGGGCTCTGGTTTCCTGACTGGTGCCCAACTGACACATAGACTACCCCCAATTATTTTAAAACCAGGTCCTAAGCTACTACACCACACTGTTCTAAGGGTTATTTTCAATTTTTTTTAAAAAAAATTCCTTATTGAGGCATAGCTGATATATAGTATTAGATAAGTTTCAGGTATATAACACAGTGATTCATAATTTTTAAACATTATATTCCATTTATGAATAATACAGGGCTTCACAGGTGGCTCAGTGGTAGAGTGTCCACCTGCCTTTGCAGGAGACTCAGGTTCAATCTCTGGGTGAGAAAGATCCCCTGGAGAAGGAAATGGCAACCCGCTCCAGTATTTTTGCCTGGTGAATGCCATGGACAGAGGAGCCTGGCAGGCTACAGTCCGTGGGATCACAAAGAGTTGAACATGACTGAGCGACTAAACAATATTAATAATTATTATAAAATATTGGCTATACACCTAAGGTTTGTTTTCAATTCATTGTGCCCAGAACTTGTTGGAGCTTTCAAATTCTAAACATCAAACACTGTGATTAAGTTCTTATATCAGCCCATATACTTTGCTTGATTCTGTTTTTTCTTCTCTCTATTTTTACTGTATTTATTTTATTTTTTCAGCTTTATGGAGGTATACTTTAAAAATAAAATTGTAAGATATTTGGAATTTACAACATGATGATTTGATATCGGTACACACTATAAAAGGATTCCCCTCATCAAGTTAATTAACACATGCATCACCTCACATATTTATTTATTTCTTTTTTGGTGAGAACATTGAGGTTTTATTCTTTTAGCAAATTTCAATTATACAATACAAAATTATTAACTGTAGTCACCATGTTATACCTAACATCTTCAGATCCTATTCATCTTATAATCTTAACATAATTTAAGGCAATATTTCCTGGGACTCTAGTTTTGATTCTCTTTTCTCACTCTGTACAGTCACTCTTAGCGATATCAACCAAACTCTTTAATCACCAGTTTCTAAAAAAAAATCTACCCCTCCAACCTAGACTTCTACTGAAATCCAGATCTAAATATCTCCTTTTTTTAAAACTAGATATCTTCAAATGAATGTCTTGCATGCATCACAAATTTACTCTGTCTTCAACTGAACTAGTTATATCATCCAGTCAAACTTGTTTCTTTATTTGCTATTAAAATATTAATGTTCCTAGTTACCAATATCAAATACTTTGACATAATCCTAGGACTTCCCCCTTTCCTTTATATCCAACTGGTCAGTAAGTCTCATAGATTACAGATTTGTAATATCTCTTATATATTTTCTCTATTATCTATTTCTCCTGCCACTGTCTTAATTTAGAAACTTACTTCTCGTTTGGGCCACTTCAAGAGCCTCCTAACTGGCCTTCCTATCCTTTCATCCAGTCCCCCTCAATGCAAACAGATTGATCTACATAAACTGTGAATCTGACTGTTATTCAAATATTTTGTATTTATTTAAAGGATCCCTATAGCATTCAAAATAAAGCACTGAATGGTATATTACAAAGTTTCTTATCTAAGCAATACCAAATTTTCTAGACTCATCACTTCCCCATACCTACACTTCCCTCTATCCACATCAAACTCATCTCACCCCATGTGTTTCCCTAGTACCTGCTTAATATCATTTATGCTTGTGGTTTGAATGCCACCGTTTACAACTAGTAACTCAATTGTTCTAGAAAGCAAGTTCAATAGTGATCTTCTTTCATTTCAAAATGAAAATGTAGAGAAGAAAAAGGTTAACATATTATGGATCTAAAATGTCAAATGAAATGTGTCAGACCAATGGCTTATAGAGTCTCCTGGATTGGGCTTGGCTTCCTACTCACCATCTTTGTTTTCTACTCTCTATGACAGGTCTGCCTGCATCACTTCTCTACTGGTTCTTCCCTCTACAATTTATCCCCTATCCCTTATAATCTTTGAATCAAGGTCATGGCAACATAAGGAAAAAAGATGCAGGATAAATCAGCCTGCTCCTTGGCTCTCCTTTCTTCCAGCTCATGCCCTTTTCTATCTGAGCTGCAGTCCATTAAGGGAAGACAAAATGAGGACACAAAAGATATATATATCTTTTGAGCTAGAACTGAACTAGGGTATTATAATATGTCTTTGGCTATGCCTTTAATCTTCTCTGAGCATCACATTTGGTAGATTTTATCTTATTCACAGTTATATCTCCAACACTAAGGACAATATAGGCATACAGCAGATACTTAGTGAATATTGCCTAAAGAAATAGCTGAATAAATATTCCTGCCAAAAAACAAGCTGCTCTGGGTCACAAGTAAAAAGTTAGAGGGGCTGCTTTGAGGGTTAAGGATCCAAGACAGAAATAGACCATGGAGAAAAGGAAATATTGGTGGGGGCAGGGGAACCAATTTTGTGGCCAGGAAGACAACTGTATATTGTGGACATTGTTATTAATACCTTGACTATTATCGGCGAATCAGTTTCAGTACTACTTTATAACTTTGGAGGACTAAACAATTTAGATGCTTGAGAATAAGTTGTCATGATCATCAAGAAGGACTCAGTGGCACCTTTAAAAATCCCTTTATGTTTCTTATCCTTTCCACCCTCATTGCTCCTTGGACAGCTTGCAATTGGTATTTGAAATAAATAGAAACAATATAAGGGAGCAGATACAGCATCACCAAGGCTTACTGCTTCCTCTGAACAGCATGGGCCAAGTTTCCAAACTGGAGATGAGAGCAGATGGTGGCACTAGTTGTAAAAAACCTGCCCACAAACGCAGGAGACATAAGAGATGTAGATTCGATCCCTGGGTGGGGAAGATCCCCTGGAAGAGGGCATGGCAACCCACGCCCTATTCTTGCCTGGAGAATCCCACGGACAGAGGAGCCTGGCTGGCTACAGACCATAAGGTCACATAGAGTCAGACACAACTGAAGTGATTTAGCATGCATACACGCACAATCACCGTGTCACATGGGTTAACATGATGACACAAAGTCAGAGAGACCTGCCTCTGTGAGCTGACGAAAGAGATGTATCCTTTTTCAAACATTCAAATAACTATAGCTCTCATCAGGCTTCTGTGCTTCTCATCTTAAGTGGAATTGGCCTACTGAAAGGGATGTGCTTGGGTGGTCTTTTTTTAGAGCACACCAATGTGCTCAGAATAACAGAAATATTTTTGACAAAGGTCAAAAAGGCTTCAGGCGGAAACACAAAACAAAGCCTTGTACTTTAAAAAGCAAAACTTGGGAGGATGTTGATTTTGTATCCAATCATACAGCAGAGTATTGAAAGGTACTCTTATCAGCAAATGAAACCATCTGGGCCCCAGTTTTACCATATAAAGAGGAAACCTAGCTGCTTAGAAAGCCCGTCAAATTCATACAAAAGAATGTGTACACATACCATATGGTAAGAGAGTCTTTTAATGACTCAAGATACTCCTATTTACTCAGTCTGATAACATGCTAATGGCCAAGTAAAGGCTCTTCTGTTTAAATGCACAGTGATTCTACACAGCCATGCTTCTCCAACTGGAGTGTCAGACTCCTGAGGGTGTGTGGAGCTGCGGCGGGGTAAGAGAATACCATGGGTGAGATGGGCCATAACTTCCTGGTGTATCAGACTAGGAAAACAAAGTGAAATAATCTGAATAGAATACAAACATAATTTTATTTTAGCATGGACACAGTTATATTGTAGGAAAGAATGCGACATTCACAGACAAGTTATAAATGCTAAAAGTTCCCAGAGCTTTCACTTTCTTTCTAACACTTCAGAGGACAAAATCCTCAGCACTTACATCTGACCAGACAGACTCCAAGGCCCAGCTCAATTTCTAAGTGCCTGAACCCCCTCCAGGGACTTAAGCCACTTCCCTTTTCTCAGCTGCTTTCCCTCCACACAGCCAGCCAAAGGGTCCTTCCTTGTTCTATTTTTTCACATTTCAATTGGATCTTCCAAACTATTAAAAATCTCATGGAGAACAGGGTCATGGGCTTTACAACCCTTTACCTGTTATTGATTATATGAATTATTACCAGAAGTAGTTTCAAAAATAAAACATTATCGACACTCCAAATGAAAAAGTGCAAAATTAATGTTGATAATACTAAAAGAAATATTGATAACGATTATTGGACTTAACCACTTATTCTGTGACCTCAAAGTACTTTAAAATATTATTTTCATCCTCATTGTCTCTCTTGAAATACGTATTGTTAAATTGCATATAAATAATAAAATAATAAATATGAATGAATAAAGACATGAATAAAACTGCCATGAAGGAGGCTGTATAACCCTCAGGTTCTACTAGCTTGATGTGGAGTTTATTCACATTAGTTGCACACTTGCTCTGCTGCTCTTTAAGCCTACCTATTCCTTCTGTTCCAGTATTGCACATTTAGTGTAAACAAGGCAGACCAGGAAGGTATTCTTCTTATTTAGCTCCACAAATCACTCAAACAGTCCTATCTCAGTGTTTGCTGCAAACACAGTTACACTTCATCAACTTGAAGTTTCAATGTACATCTCAACCCGTTACACATCTATTTCTGCTTTTCTACAAAGTCAAAGGTCCAGTCTCCCAGATTCAAGTCTCTCTACTGAAATGTGGAGGAATGAACATCATCAGTGAAACTGGCTTAATTTTCCCAGAATTTTCCACATTATTGATAATCTGAGACAAAATCAGGTGAGAAAGGTTAGGTGAGATCTTTCAGTACTGCTTTGCCATTCTGAACTCTGAAGAATAGAGAATAATAATTCAAAGTAGGACTCATTTGAAATAGAAAAAATATATATGATGTAGAATATAGTATAAATGTATTATTCTATTAAAGTAGATAAACATATTTTTAGAATTATGAACACTTTAACTAATGGCTTTTTCCATCAAAAAAATCAATGTATAAGGGATTTTTAACAATAGAATATGTTTTAATTTTAGCAACTTCTGCTTCTCTTAAGAAAATATATTTAAATGATGACAGCTACCATTTTGATAAACTTTTATATTCTGTATGTTAACACTTCTAGGATGTGACTACAGTATTAAACTATTTGTCATGAAGTGACACTGCTAATTGCAGTGCTAGACAATTTTCAGCAAAGTTAGCAATAATAATTTCTTAAACTCGGGCCTCCAGAGTTTCTCAAATCCCTGTGGTGAGGATTGATGAACTGATCTGGCCACAGAAATCTTCCAGAGACACTCTGAAGTAGTTTCAAGTATAAAATGTATGCACTGTTTTATGTAAGGGTTCACTAGTATTTACCAAGGTCAGTTCAGTCGCTCAGTCGTGTCCGACTCTTTGCAAGCCCATGAATCACAGCACGCCAGGCCTTCCTGTCCATCACCAACTCCCAGAGTTTACTCAAACTCATGTCCATCAAGTCGGTGATGCCATCCAGCCATCTCATCCTCTGTCGTCCCCTTCTCCTCCTGCCCTCAATCCCTCCCAGCATCAGGGTCTTCTCCAATGAGTCAACTCTTCGCATGAGGTGGTCAAAGTATTGGAGTTTCAGCTTCAGCATCAGTCCTTCCAATGAACACCCAGCACTGATCTCCTTTGGGATGGACTGGTTGGATCTCCTTGCAGTCCAAGGGACTCTCAAGAGTCTTCTCCAACACCACAGTTCAAAAGCATCAATTTTTCGGTGCTCAACTTTCTTCACAGTCCAACTCTCACATCCATACAGGGACAAAAGGAAATTCTTTCAGGGTGCAGTCATTCCAGAAATAATACAGCTGATAAACAAAGATGAAATCTCACCAAATTAACACACTACTTCTGATAATTTTTTTTAAATTGTGCAATAAGAGATCCTTGAATCATGACACTAATATTGTTCCTGTTGTTCAGTTGCTAAGTCACGTACAACTCTTTGTGACCTCATGGACTGCTGCGTGCCAGGCTTCCCTGTCCTTCACTATGTCTGGGAGTTTCCTCAAACTCATATCTACTGAGCTGGTGATGCTAATGACACTAATAGGTATGCCAATTAATACTTTTTGAAACAAAATGAGTACTCTAAAGTTTGTGGTAGGGACTTCCCTGGTGCTCCAATGGTTAAGACTTCGAGCTCCCAATGCAGGGGGCCCGGGTTCCATCTCTGATCAGGGAATCCACATGCCACAATTTAGAGTTCGCATGATACAACTAAAGATTCCACATGCTGCAGCGAAGAACATCGAAGATTCTGTGTGACACAACTAAGATGCAGTACAGCCAAATAAATAAATACATAAAGTTTGTGATCTCCTTTCAAATGAAGCTAAAGCATAACACGAATAAAGTAGTCCAAAATCTTTCCATGCCCACTGGTTCTTCTATGACCAGCCCCAAGTATATCACCTGCTAGAGTGTTGCTGTCACATTGACTTCCTTTTCATTCAACCCAGCTCTTCTTCAGCCCGGGGATTTATATGAGCAAATCCCTCTGCCTGGAGAGGTCTCTCCATGGCTTTGGGCAGGACTGGCTCCACAGCATTGTTCACATCTCAGACACATCTTTGTTGAACAACTTAGCAAATAAGGTCCTTGCCTGGGCCCAGGTCTTCTTTGTCACCGAATCCTCCATAATTTCTTCTTTTTAATGGTTAATGTAGTGAAGTACATCCATAACATAAAATTCAGCACTTTAATCATGTTTCAGACAGCAGCTCAGCAGTGTTAGATATATTCACAATATTGCAACTGTCATCTCCAGAATCCTTTGCATCATGCAAAACTAAAACTCTGTGCCTATTAAACAAGCTCCCTTCCCTCTGCACTCTAGCCCCTGGCAACTACCATTCTACTTTCTGTCTCTATGTTTTTAACTACCCTAAGTATCTCACATAAGTGAAGTCCTGTAGTGTCTTGTCTTTGGTTAATGATTTATTTCACTTCGCACAATGTTCTCAAGAACCATCCATGTTGTGGCACATGTCAAAACTTCCTTACTTTATAAAGCTGATAATAATTAATTATATTACTTATACCAGGTTTTGTTTATCTATTAATCTATCAATGGATACTTGAGTTGCTTCCATCTCTTGGCTGTTGTGCTTAATACTATTATAAACATGGGTATATAACTATCTCTATCAGACCTCACTTTCAGTTCTTTTGAATATATACACAGAAGTGAAATTGTTGGGTCATATGCAATATTTTGGCCACCTGATATGAAGAGCTGACTCATTTGAAAAGACCCTGATGCTGGGAAAGATTGAGGGCAGGAGGAGAAGGGGATGACAGAGGGTGAGATGGTTGGATGGCATCACCGACTCAATGGGCATGGGTTTGGATAGACTCTGGCAGTTGGTGATGGACAGAGAGGCCTGGCGTGTTGTGATTTATGGAGTTGCGATGAGTTGGAACAGCTGAGCGACTGAACTGAACTGATGATAGATCATACATTTAATTTTTGAGAAACTGTCGTTCCATTTTTCATAGCAACTATACCATTTTACATTCCTACAAACATTCCAATTTCTCTACAACTTCGCTGACACATTATTTTCTGGGTTTTTTTAAATAGTAGTCTTCTTAATGAATGTGAGGTAACTCCAAACTTCCTTTCTAGCATGTATCTCCTTTTTTTCTTTTATTCATGTTTTAAATTTCTTACTGAGACATTTTTTGAGATATAATTGCCAAAAAAGATTAAGATGTTGATCTAAAAGATGTGATAGATTTTTTCTGAAATGTTTCTGGTATAGTCTATCATTAAAATAGAAAGCAGAGTCAATTAAAATTGAATACTCTGTTCAGTGAGCAGTAGCTTTGAATGCAGAGCTGAAATAGTTCTCGATTATTATTTCCGCAGAAGCCTTAGAACTTAGTTCTGTCAAATCTGGAGAGGGGTCTACTCTTTCACTCACTAACTCAGACAATCTTTAGCTAACTATTTAACCCTAATTTCCTCATGCAAAAATGGAAATAAAAGAACTCACTTATGGAGTTGGGCTATATATTTGTGTGAATATTAAATGACCATATCTGGGACATGGAAGGCATTCAAGAAACCATAGATATTATTTTTTATTATACAACTGATTATCCCCTACATTGTTCAATGGGAAGATCCTTGCACAGAGTCATGAAATTTAAACACCATCTTTTATATCTTTTATAGGGTATGAACTAAATGAAATCTAAAAATTTATAAGCTTGCTCATTAAGTCATGATTTCCTGCTTTAGAATCTGTATCTCTTGTTTTAATTACCATTGTATCCCCAGGTCAAGCAAAAGATTTACCACATAACAGATACACCACCTAAGAGTTAATATCCCTGGCAGTGATCCTAAGTATGCCCCTGGCTAGGATTCCACAAATTGTCCACACTTCTGAGTGGGGTTCTGTGTGGGAATATTCCAGCAACTCCTAGAATTAAGAGTTAAGAAAAAAGAGTTAAGGGATTGAGAGAAATTTTGAAGTCTTTCTATCTAAGAAGTAGTCCCAGATCATTAGCAGTTTATAGAGAAGCACTGAATAAGAGTGGCCTTTTGGTAACTAGGTTGAAAGAACTGCTTAATTTCTTTCCACTATACTTAAAGTATCATTTTTATTGTTATTAAAAATTGCTAATGTCAACTGAAATGAACATGTTACCCAGTTCAAAGCAGCCTAAACTGCTGAGGTAAGAAATTATAATGATTAGTTATTAGAGGGAAAACCATTACATGAATGCAATGGGGAGTTACAGAGCAACAAGTAGATAATTTCTGTCTAACTACTGGGTAATTAATGCAGTAAGAAAATAACATGTACATATTGGGAATGAAGAATTATAGATTATTTGCACTTATTTTCTTTCTGTGGCAATTAAATTAACTATCTTTGATTTCTCACCTGTTACCATGGTTATTTTCAGTGATTTGGGTCATTAATGTCTTGAATATAACAGTTACATTAAAATTACAGCTCTTTCAACTTTGCAAAAAGATTCTGAAGCTACTATGAAAGAGAAAGCGGTTGGCTTACGGAAAAAGAGCTGCCTGTTGAATGAAACTGTTTAATCATCTAAAAGCTAAGAAGTCCCACCCTTTGTTCCTTCATGATTTTCCCTAGTAGCATCACTGAGATTGTGTTCACCTAGGATTGCAATGAATTGGCAGGTGTTCTTGGGACAGTAAATTCTAACTAGTCCTACTTATGTTGTTAACACTTCCTCTCAATAATTAGAATAAGTTTTCTCCACCTCACTCTCAAAAATTCTGGAAAAATAATATATATTAACTATATGATGAAAAACATATAACTGAAACAAAATCAACCCTTAATTCTCTAAAAATAAATGTGAAAAACAGACTGATCTCTGGTGGAGCCATAATAACTAGTTCCTATTCAGGACGTGGAACATTGCCATGAGCTTTCTCTTCAGAACAAATATCCCAGTATTGATGGCTTGGTGCTGACTAGATGTGAGGGAAAATCCTAAAAAAAAATCAAGGCTCTACTTTACTGATTTAGTCATAAGTTAGAGAGTTCTCCCTCACCCACCTCTGGCGGTGCCCTTCACCCCTAGGCTTAGTGGATGTCTCAGTCACCCAGGGGTGAGGGCACAACCAGAGGTGGGTGAGGGAGAACTCTCTAACATATGAGGTACACAGCAGGGCCTCCACTTTCTCCAATCACATTTTATAGAGAATATGTTATCCTTGAAAAGCAGACAATAATAAATACCTTGCCTTAACTGAACTCCAGGTCTTAAACCTTCTCCAACAGCTCTCCTCCAATAACCTGGGTGGACAGGTTATATGTGTCAAGACAGGAATCTGACAGTCTGATTCACCACATCAAATCAGAGATTTGGGTACCCTCTGTGGAGCTTTGCTTGAATGAACAGAGGAGCCCAGAAAATGGAGTCTTCATTTTCAGTAAAGAAACTGGAGGGGCTTCTTCTCTGCCCATATTTCTTGCACCATGCTATGCACAATTTTAGACCTCATCTCAAGAATGTAGCAACACCTACAGCAACTGCTTTTACACTTCTCTTTGACCTCATGCATGCTAAGTCACTTTAGTCATATCTGACTCTTTGTGACCCTATGGACTGTAGTCTGACAGGCTCCTCTGTCCATGGGGTTCTCCAGGCAAGAATTCTAGAGTGGGTTGCCATGCCCTCCTCCAGGGGATCTTCCCAACCCAGGGACTGAATCAGAATCTCTTATGCTTCCTACATTGGTATGCAGATTTTTTACCACTAGCATCCTCTTTGATCTCAAGAGAGTACAGAAAAGGGTTGAAGCCAGGTCTTGAGATATTGCTGGAACAGAGTGAGATATGGTTGCAGGCTGAGAGATTATCATGCCTTGCTATGGAAAGGAACATTGTAAGAAAAATGATAATGCTCTACATATACCTGTAGAACTGGAAAGAATGTATATGGGAATAGGGTAAGTGCTTCTGCATAAGTGAAAGCTTTTCTTCTGTGGATTCATTTATTCTTTTACACAACAGATATTTCTTAAGAACCTCTACCTGATACACACTGTTCAGCAAGTTAGGAAATCAGCGGTGAGCAAAATAGTCAAGGTCCTTACTCTTATCAAGTCTACAGTCTTACAGATTAAAATAAAATTAGCCAAACCATTGTATTAATATCAATTATAAACTGTAAAAATGTTCTGGGAAAACATTTAGGATATCCAAACTTAGGATATCCAAAGTAAGTGAATTATTCTATACAAGCATATAACAGACAGAATGATCATATCTGGAACATCAGAAAATACACTCCTCAGCAAATGTCATTTTAGCTGCTCTGAAAAATATGAGTCAGAAGTGAAGGGCTTCATAAGCAGATAGAAAAGGAAACTCAATGACCCAAAGATGAGAAGGGAGAGCACCATAGGTATGAAAACGAAGGATGGCCATTCTGTTGAGAGTGCAGAAAGTAAGGAAGAGAAGGATCATACAGAGCGTTGCAAGCCAGTGTAAAACTGTGGTCTTTATCCTAAGCACAATGGAAAGCCATTGATAGGTCTGCACTAGGGAAGACTTACACCTGCATTTTTAATCTCTTTGCAGGTACCGAGTACCGACTAGAACACAAGGTGGCAAGAATGGTGAAGGAAGTTTCTCAACTGGTAGGTTATTGCAGAACCAGGAAAGACAGCATCTTGGCCCAGGATGGATGGTGGTGGACATATTAATAAACAGAAGCTGATGGATGAACAATTAGGCATAAAATTAACCTAGGATATCCAAAGTAAGTAAGAGGGAGGGTGACACTTGGTTTCTGGCTAACACAAGAAGATGTGGATGGTGTCATTTGTTAAGATGAGGAGCATCAATGAAGAATCAAGTTTGGGTGGATGAAGAAGAGTTCAATTTTGCATTTGAAGGTCTAAAGGACAGCAGGGAATTTTCTTTCATTTTCATGATTGATAGCATGAAAAGAAAGGTCTAATCAAAAACTCATAAATCAAACTCAGGGTGAAAGAGGAGAATCTCTGACTCTGTCTTATTGTTTGTTTGTGAGTATGTGTCCTCAGTCACTCAGTTGTGTCCGACTCTTGGCAACACCATAGACCATAGCCCAGCAGGCTCTTCTGCCCGTGGGGTTTTTCAGGCAAGAATCATGAAGTGGGTTGCCTTTTCTTCCTCCAGGGGATCTTCCCAACTCAGGTATTGAACCCGCATCTCCTGGAGCTCCTGCATTGCAGGCAGACTCTTTACTGCTGAGCCATTGAGGAAAAGTATTGTTTGCTTACTTCTATTAACTTTAAAAATAAAAACTAATAACCCATGTCTGTTATTTTGATTTGGTTTTTAAGCTTAAAAATTGTTAAAGCTTCATTCATGGAATGAAGTTACAGGACTTTAAAGCTGGAAAAGGCCATATATTAATAAACAGTATACAGTTGAAAAACATGGTCCCTCAAAGCTTGCAATTTACTCAGTGAGTGAATGATAATGTTAGAAAGCAGCCAGAAGTCTAGTGAGAACCAGAGAAGCTTTCTTCCTCTGACAGGGACAGTGTGGCTCCTAGCCTGGCTGACAGCCCACATCACCAGGGGGCTGGGGGTTGGGAGCAGGGGAAGGATCTTATACACACACATGCTTGGCCCCACTCCTGAGCTTTTCCAGTCAACCTGGAGTGACCTAAGGATCTGTACTTTTAAATGCCTTCCAAGTGACTTGATGATTGACCAGATTCAGTACCCCGTAAATACACCAGGTATCCCATATCAGCTCTCCTTGGGGGCTTCTCAGGTGGTACTAGTGAGACAGAACTCACCTACCAATGCAGGAGACACAAGAGACACCAGTTCAATCTCTGAGTCATGAAGATCCCCTGGAGGAGGGCATGGCAACTCACTCCATTGTTCTTGCCAGGAAAATCCCGTGAACAGAGGAACCGGACGGGCTATAGTTCATGGGGTCACAAAGAGGAGGACACAAATGAGGCAACTTAGCACACAGGCACACACCAGCTTTCCTTAGGCCATTTTATAAGATTTTTAAACTGATATTTAAAAAACAAATTGCTTTTTTCCCCTAAGTAAATGCTTCCAGTTTAGTAAGACAACTAAAAGTGTTCGTTATGAAAAGTATTCATCACTGGAGTGAACTCCAAGATTTTAATTTTATTTTGAGGTACATGTGAATGATAAGAGGCTTCTTCATTTCTGTGGAGAAAGAAATTATTTCCAGTACAAAAAGTGATCCAATATAAATATCTCCCTTTTATAAAATAATAATCCCTTGGCTGTATTAAGATTCTTCTAGAAGCTTAAAATAGTTCAATACTCCTAAGAGTAAATGTTTAATTTTGGTATTTTACTTTTAAGTGTTTGGGTTTTTTTTTTTTTTCTTTTAATAAAGATATAGTAGGTCCAAATCAGGTGCAATTTATTCCTTGAGGATTATAAAACACTCAAAAGTATTAAAAAAGGGATATTTTATAGGCAAGAATGAACATTCATGAATACCAGATTTTATAAATACAAGTGATTGTAACTTGGAAAACTGAGCAAAATTCAACGACAACAGTGTAACAGGAAACAATCCTTTAGGTATTGATAATCAGCCTAGACTTTGGGGAAAGGAGTCATAAAAATCAAAGTTAAGTGAAGCAGTTACACAGGTCTTGGAGAGCCGCATGAAGAAGGCGTGGGGACAGTAGGTAGGGACTGGCACATCTGGCTTTAGTAGAGAGATGAATATGGTGAGCTATTTTCGTCTGACTGACCATTATGCCACAGAAACATGCAAATGCTTTCCTGGTTTCTTTCTCTTCAGATTCCATAGTACCTTTGTTTCTCTCTGTTCCTCCTCCTCCCTCTCTCTCTCTTTCTCTCTTGGTGGCCATTAACTATACTGACAGTTTGACAGGCTGAAATAAGGAAATAAAACACTTAAACATTGTTTCCTGATGTATGCATTCATCTCTCCTGCCAAACACAGATATTGAGGAGATACTTCACTCCTCCTGTCAGCTTACTAAATTACAGCCCAGCTCGCAGGTCTCTCAATCTAAGTGAAGCTCCCTTCCTTCCAGAAGAATATGCAAGAGCTTCCGTCTTTTTGCCGAAATCCTTTATCATTTTTAATAGTGAATCTTCTTAAGCTATGGGTTGGATCTCTGGAAGGGGCTGATTATCTTCCTACTTTTTAAAAGCTGTCAGCATTCAGTTTTATTTTTTAGAGTGCTTTCACTTAAGCAAGGGCAAAAGAATCCTGAACCTGGTTAAAGGTTTCTTTCTCAGAACCAACCAAGAGTTTCAACTTTTTAAAACTAGATACTCATTAACCTGACACTGATTTAACCCTAATTCTCTTGCCAGGTCCAGTGATAGAAAAAAGGTTGATCAGGTTTCTGACATCCCCAATACATGCCCGACCACAAATAATAGAAGCTTCTGCCACTATTATTTGCATGTGGCAACTAGACTTTTCTGTTCAGCAAACTTTGAAAACCTTACAAATTAATAATTAACTTCTTCCAGAGGTGGCTGCTGTAGATTAAATTTTGAGAGAATAGTAGCTAAGAGGGAGGCATTAAAGGAGAGAAAGCGACTTTCAATTGATTGTTTACCTCTTTTTCACCACCATTAACATGAAGAAAAAATTTCAAGGTGAAATATTCAAGAATTTGAAACAAAAAGAATAATAGAAGTTAACCTCTAAGACTTTTTCTTTGCTTCATTCTTTTAACTGCATTTATCCAGTACCTACTCTATGCAGTGCTCAAGTGTATATTCTCTGAAAGATGCTGAGGACAATCCCACATCTCCTGTCTGGTTCCCAAGGTACTTGCAGTCTAGAAGAGATGCCACACTTATAAGTAAGTAGAACACAGGTGGAAACTATTTCCAAGTGGAGCTAGAAATAAAATGTGATGGAAATTCAAAGAACGAAGAAAGCAGCCCTACCCCCACCACCCACACTGAGAAATTCACAACACAGTCTCGCTAAAAGATCAAAAATTTCCTCTCCAAGACTTACGTATTTTACTGTAATTCCTTGTGTTTTTGTTGCTGTTGTTCTTACGTATGTTGTCTGTTAGGTCATAAAATCTGTGAGGCCTTGTGCTTTGACTAGGTTGTTCATGAATGTATTTTCAAGAACCCAGTAGGCTGCATGTAATGTGTTCCCAATAAATATCTGTTGAATGGGTAAGTGAATCATCCTGTGATGATAAGTAGTGAATGAATCTGAATCTTCTGAGGAAGATTTTCTGAATTTCTGATTGATATTAATTCCCTATCTTATTGAAGACCACCAATAAGAAAGAAGACTTGTGTAAAGTTGCTGGACACCCCAAGGATCATAGATACCATATTCAATTAGCACAATTGCCAAAACAACCATGACCAAATGACAATTTTTGTAGAGCTGAGGGTTTCGTTTTACTTACAAGGCCCCTCTTTTGCAATATGACCACCATCAGTGATTACAGGATTAATCACAGAGGTGAGTAAATCTCCCTGCAAGTGTTTCTGTCTCCTCTCTGCTTCATATTTTTCCCAAGAAATAATACTTTCAAAAATACCCTTGCACCATCTTCCAAAAATTGTAATCCAGTTATTGCTAGTATAAATTATCCATAGAAGTGAAAGGTTACTATAGTAAAGATTAGAAAAATGTAAAGATAAGTCATTCAGAAAATCCACTTGCAGAATACCTTCACCAAATGAGATTAAATTCTTTTACAATAAACTATTTGGTATCCAAATCCTTTTGCTTTATCAAAAGTTGCCTGAAATATTAGCTACTATTCATTAAGCATTTATTTATAAGCGCAGCGCAAGGTGCTGCGTGAATATTTCTTCACTCAAGCCCACAATTACCTTTTAAGAGAGAAATTTTATCCCCACATCACAGATAAAGAAATTGAGGCACCGACAGATTACTCTGAAAGTTGAGGAATCCAAGTTCACCCTGCTTTGAAGCTCCAAATCATTTCTATTCTTTGCTCAGCACTCATTATATAATGCAGTGATTGTGTTTATTTTGGCTTAAAACTCACAAATATTTCACAAGAAAATTCTTCTCAGTAGTGGTCATAACTTAGCTCTTTCGAGTTAGTATCACACGCGAAA
Source organism: Dama dama (assembly GCF_033118175.1). Taxonomy (NCBI): domain Eukaryota; kingdom Metazoa; phylum Chordata; class Mammalia; order Artiodactyla; family Cervidae; genus Dama; species Dama dama. The sequence goes on from NC_083702.1 coordinate 33,600,472, forward strand.
TTCAAACTGAGTTACCTGGCTTGAAAAAATATACAAATTATAGCATTTGCTATCTCATGAAAAAGTCTTAAATGTCTGATTCAAAAATGCCATTGTGATTATAAGGTGGCGAATTATGAATGAGGCTGGTGGGGGAGAAGCGCTGAGAACTGGGTCTTGCATGGGTTTCACGGGTAAGTTAGGACATATGCAATAGGATTTTTTGACTAATTTCTAATTTCTCCTACGTGTGCCTCTTCTCTTGTTTTCTCCCACTGTTTTCTCAAATGTCTTGGCAACATATTAATATATTACCCTTTAAAATGTTGGGAAGAGTACTTTGGGGAAAGTTACTCTTCTTGTTCTTCCTGAACCATACACCTGGGGGTGATATATGAATAATTCTGATCCCCAACATTGCACTCTTTCTACTATAATATATTGCCTTCCAGTAATTTCTTCTGGTTTTAAAACTCAAAAGAAACTCCACTTTTGCCATACTCCAAAACCTTTTTCTAAATTTAATTCATATATTTGATCAAGGGATTAAAAAAAGGCTAAAACTTTTGTCCTCAGTCTCTAAAACACCAAAATGATTCTATGCATATCCTCCCCTTGACCAAAAAAGACGTTTGAAATGCAGTGAAACAAAAAGACTATCTCTTTTTACCACACTTACATCTTTCCTCAATTTTATTTTAAAAATATTTACTCATAATAACACTAGATCTTTATACCATATGATATGAAAAACAAAAGTAGGGGAGTGAAAAATGGAGAGAACTAGTAGAATTGCAAGGACAAGAAAAAGAAGGAAGAGAAAAGAAAGAGGATGCTGAGAAAATAAGAGGAGTAAGACAGAATCTTTTTGTTTTGTCCACATCTTTTGGTTAGAGGTTTGCTTTGAAATAAAATTGTTTCTTTCAGTGCTCAATGATATTTTATTTCTAGGTAACTCCCTTCTGAAATAGGTTAATTACAGAGGCAATTAGTCTAGCACACACAGGATGTCACTATTCCCTTATATAAATAGAACTGGCACGCATGTTTCAGGCAGAGAAAAATATCTGTGAAGACCAGATTTCAAAATGTAATAGAATTTTGTGCTATTTTGCCAGTTTGGGTTAAACTTCCCTATTGTCATCATCCTTATTTACTGAACAGCCTTTATGTTCTATTATCATCATAGAAGCTCTCTATGTAACTAGGAAGGTCTACTCAAATCATAAAGAAAACAATCCAAAATGAAAAAGTATTATGACATAAAGTAACTGAACAGGAATAAGTAAGGTCTTATTAGCAAGGCAAATACAGATAGGAAAGAGGGAGCTGGAACTGAAAAAGCTAATTCTATATTAGTTTAAACAAATGTTCTAACCTATGCAGTCTCCTAGGTTTTTTGTGCGATGACTTTATTTTACATATTCAGACTTTGGAAATTAGTAACTAGCGTCCTTCTGACAACCAAAGGCTTCATAGCACAAGAGCTTTTCTAAAAGCTAAATACATGTAGCGCTGGGTATCATGATCCAGTCCCGGGGACACACATGGAATTCACAGGAAAAGTTGTTAAATCATTAATAATGGCATCCATTTTAGCCTGAAACTCCTAACTACTGATTATTGCTTGCCTATTTATCAAAACCAAAATGATAAAGTGCTCTTCAAAAGAATAAATTGCCATATCTAGTACTAAATACATATTCATAGAGGGCACTTTGTCCTCTTGATGGTGACTACCCAGGATGACAAAACTGCAAGACACTGATGACATGCTAACATCTATGGTTCATTAGCTCCCCGTTTATGGCGGTAACAGTGAAAGCAAGGTCTTTAGGGCAGATCCTCATATTAATCAATACATTCGTCTCTCTTCTATGGCCATAAAGTATTATCCTTGGTTTGAGCAGCTGTCTCAAATAAGGTTTGCCATGGGTCACAACAGTGTCTGAGAGAGATACATAGTGACCATGAATACAGGGAAAAACACTCAAATTTTATTTCCTACTAACGATGGTCACCTTGCATTCTTTTCATGCACAAAGCACTGCATACTGCCTACAAATAAACCTAGTAGAGTGTGTGCTTCAGCCATGGGGTTACTCCACCTGGGTTTAAAAATTGGCGCCACCTCTTACAAGCTGTTGAGTCATAGTAAATTACTCAATTTCTCTCAATTCCCTCAGCTGAAAAATGAGTATACAAGTACCTACTTCATGAGGTACTTAGGAAGCTTAAATTAGATACTACATGCAAAGATCAAGAACAAAATCTGGCAAAACGAAAAGTCCTCAGTAAATGACAGTTGTTATAACATTCTGTAACTTATAAAAAGTGATGGAGTTTTTTTGATTTTACATCTGTGTGTGTGTATTTAAATCAGGAAAGCTTGCATTTAAATTTAAGCTCCTGTAAAAAGATGCAGACATTTCATTGGTGGCGAAAGTCTACAGGATAAGTTAACTGAGGTTTATAAAGCCTTCTATCAGCAGTAGCATCATCCCCTAGGCTAGTCTGTAGAGCAGTCTCTTTGGGGTTTCAATTTGGCTTACCTGAGTATACTGCAGCGGCACGGCAGACACGGGCTTTCTTCTACAACGAGTCCAAGGCTACCACTGATGACGTAGGGATGGGCAAGGGATGAAGTGATCTCCCTTCCAGAAGGTGAACCGTGGCACCGATAACTTCTTAAAAGAACTTTTTTTGGTAAAAGATCATTGGCTTTACTGCTTCTATCTGACCTTTCTGCCCTATTTCCCCAGGGAGTTTGCTAGTGGGTGGGTAAGGGTAAGTCAGCTTTGCAGCTAAGCCAGCTAGGCAAATAAGTTGTTTTGACTATAGTGCCTACAAATATAGAGATACGTGCATAGGTATATTCTTTCCATGCATGCACCAGGATAACTCCAGAAAGTATGATAATTCAAAGTATATTACAGATTAAAGAGGAACATATTAGGATGTTTCCTTCTCCGTAACAACCAAATAAATCATGTTTGTTATTACAAGTCACACACACCCACACATATACAGTGGTTTCAAGTCTCAAAATCTTTTCACTTGGGGATTGCCTGATGAGACTGAGTCCTTTTGGGCAGGAGAGGAACCTCTAGGTTTTAAAATTACTGCTCTTGTATCAATATTTTCAGCTACTGTTAACAGCTGATTTGGGCTGACTATACCGGTAACCAGATCAATTGTGTAGACATTAATACTTAGGAGGGCATATGGAAAGGGAATCAGCCAAAACACTCTATGAAATGGACTATAAAATCACTGTCAGAATGGACATTATCAACACAATAGAATTCTTCACAGCCCAGTTCTTCTTTACACAAATGAGGGCATAGAACAATTCAAATCAGCTCTGATGCCAGGACTGTGTGATCAGGTAGCGTTAATAACCAAGAGAAACCAGAAAATTGCCGTGAATCTGGCCGGTCAGTTATATGTTACTCTTTCCTTCTAACTCAGCATTTTAAATGACTTTGGTATTTAGCAATTACTTGGATCTAATATGACCAATTATTCAGAGACTTTTTCAAATTCTTTAGGATCTCAGAAAATCACAGCAAGTTATCAAGGTGAAAAAATAAGGGCTATTAATATAACAGGATTATATATATAATAAAATGTCCTGCTCCACCAGTAAAAACCAAATGATTTGCAAAACTCCATTCCTCACACAAATGCCAAAAACAAAAATGTAATTAAATACTATTAATTCTATTGTGCCAAGTCACTTGAGTCATGTCCAACTTTGTGCAACCCTATGGACTGTGGCCCGCCAGGCCAGGCAAGAATACTGGAGTGGGTTGCCATGCCCTCCTCCAGGAGATCTTCCTGACCCAGGGATCAAATTGATGTGTCTTATGCCTCCTGCATTGGCAGGGAGGTTCTTTACCACTTAGCACCACCACGTCATATAAATATACTATTACAAAAGTATATACATACAAATAGTTTCTATTCTATTCTTACCTTTATCTTTACCTCCTATTATCGAAATGAAAAATTTACTGGTGAAATGATGTCTACCTAAATTTTCTGAGTTAGTTTTACTAATTCTTTTCTGCTATTTTCTCTGCTTTTTCCCCTTTTTCCCCTTCTCTCTCTCACTTGTTTCTTGATTTTACTGGGCAAAAATTAGTTATAATTTAGCCTCTTTTTTTTGTTTTTTTACTACATACAGTTTCACTTTCCCCTCTCACTCCTTTTTTCTGCCATCACCCCTGGAAGATAGCCATAAGTCACGCTGGAGAGATGCCAGGGTGTCCTGATCTTGCATGGTCTGAGTGCCTCCGTGTATATCTCTGTGAGGCTTACCTAAGTCACCACTTACAATATTGAGTAGAAAGTGCAGGTTGGAATAGTCAGCATTTATAAGTCAGCTGGTTACATGATACAAAAATATATAGCCAACTTCAGAATTTATAGCAATAACATTTATGTATCGTGTTACTCCTAGAACAATCCAATTTATAAAGTGCCTATTGTGTATACATAAGGAACAATCATAAATCATTTACATTAAACAGTGTCAACTAGCAAAACATGACTTTCCCCCTAAATTCTGCACACTGAGATTAATGAGGTTTTTGAAAGGAAGCACACTAAAAAAAAAAAAGAAAGAAAGAAAGAAAAAAAAACCAACCAACTCTGATTCATCCTAGGCAGATAACATACCCATATAAAGGAGCAGGTGTCTGTAGTATGATTTAGAAGACCTATGGAACATCTCTGGAAAATATTAACCTTCTCTGAAGTAGAGAGTCGTCCATGAACTGAGCTAGAAATGTGGCAAGATACCAAGTCCGTCATCAACCTCAAGCTTTCTTTTATTTCCTTCTCAGTAAAGAATGGAATTACAACAAATAAACACAGAACACTTTAGGCCCTATTTGACCAGTTGTCTGACATGTTTTCATATACAGGCACTGAGAGAAAACCTGAGAAAGAGCATGTAGATTACCTGCTTTGTCTCTTTCACTCCTAGTTGGAGAAAAATCCCTATCAGTGACAAAAGCAATCAAGAGTCCTAAAGTGAAAAGCAAATATGTATGCAGATTTTTCTCCCTCTGTTCACTCCCTAGCTTATCCCTTTCAGACAAGCAGTCTACAGAAATCTATACTTTAGGTTCTTGAATTAAAACCCATTCCTTCTCTCTAAAAAGTCCTTCAAATAAATAATATGGAATGTTTTGACTGTTCACATCTGTAAAAGTATTTAATCTTATCTGAAACTTCACACCTACACAACTGAATTGGACATTATATAAGAAAAACACAACGTGAATTTCTCTAGCAGAAATATGCTTCTCTATCTCTGTCTTTAGAAAGGATTACAGCAGTCATAGTTTCTTCCTGCCTTAACTCACAAAAATAACCATTGATTTGTTTTAACCAAAATGGAAGAGTAACATTTTTATTAAATGTAAAAATGTTTATTCCTTTAGGAAAAAAAACTTCATTTCTCCAAATCTATTAATGACTAATTTCTCTATAATTAAAATGAAAACGGAATCTGGAAAACAGAGACAAATGTATAGCCAGAAAATCTATAAACTAGTTTACATTGAATGAACTACCTGCTGTTTCGTGTTCACAGATAATTGACACTGTGTAGATAGGTTGTAATCTAGAAAGCAAAGCAAAACAAAAACCATAGAGAGAGAGAGAGAGTGGTAACTGATCTACAAGCTTCTGAATTGAAATAAGAACTGATGGTAAACTGAGGTTTCCAGGAGAAGGGTTTTAAAAATAACATGCTAATCTGGAAAGGCAGATACACTATGGCCTTTGTAGAAAGATTCTGAACACTGGGCACCCTCCCAAACAGCTGTATTTCACTAGTATTAATTGGTAGGGGAAAATATAATGCACTTCTTCACGACTGAGAGTATTAAACTTAACAAGGAGCAGTGACAACTTACTTCAGTCATAAGCAGATTTCAGTTAAAAAGCTTATCCATTCATGAGGAAGGGTGTTCAAACTTCAGAGGGTTTTGCTTGTGTAAAGAGACAAAAGGGAAGACAGAGAACTTTTCTTCAGTTAACATGTTTATTCTCTAAAATTATCTGGTGATCTCGGAATTCTTTCCTATTTTTGATTCACTTGAGAAGAAAAACTCTTGTGCTCAGTGAAGCAATTTAAAAATCCCAGGCTAACCCCTTCTTCTTGTCAATACACTGAGAAAACTATGTAAAAATAAAGCATAATTGCGTCTCCCATCTGGGTTGCTGCCACTGTAGTCTCTGCATTCTTACAAGTTGTTTTCTTCCCAGTATTAATGAAAAATAGACAATGATTATGTAAGCATTTTTTAAGTACTGGTGTGTCCTATGATTGACCTACCTATATTTTTCACCAGTTCTCTCTAGATTTTTCTAGTAAAATAAATTTTAAGGAAATAACTGACACTTCACCAAGATGTTCTAAAAAATATGACTAGAAAGAAAAGAAATCAGCAACTCACAAAGGATTTGGGGTCAATTATCAAAAATACTTTATAGACCTGGTTAACATTTTTCAACTGAACTGACTATACTGAAAGGATTTATGATACATGTAAACAAAGACTCCCAAAACAATAAAAAATTGTTGATTCAACATCGAAAATGTTCTTTTTTTCCTAATGGAAACCTAACATTGCCAGTAGGAAGTTCTTAACTTGAGTAAAAGATTTTTCGTCTTTTCCTTCTACAAAATAATAGCTAAAGAAATAGCTTCAGGCTGACGTACTACATTTCCACTTTAGCTAATAAGAAAATATAACTTCTTTTCCATTTCTAACTTGATAACATCATTTAAACAATTAGCTAAGGATTGAGTATACACAAAATAAGTAAATTTTGTTCCTTTATTCAGGAAATGCCAGAAACAACAAATTTTCCTATATGGCTATGGATATCAGTGTTGGGTTTTGAGGGGTATTTTGGTTCTAGAAGGTATTGATTCAGTGTTACTTTCAGAATATCTTAACCTGGAGTCCATATATTGCTATTAAATCTATAGGTTTTTGGAATTATATGTAAATTTTCATGTAATTATATGAATTATGTGTAGAATATACACACCATTGTGATTTTTCCTACAGCCAATCATTCTTTTTGACTACCTAGCATCCATGCACCCTCTTTCTGTGAACAGGACCCCATTTTCCTCTGTAATTCAACCTTAATGCCTAATTCATGGAAAATGATGAAGCTGACTCTATCTCCTCCTCCAAGAGAGACGCTGTTACTGTTTAGAGGCTAAGTCGTTTCTGACTCTGCAACCCCATGGACTGTTAACCCACCAGGCTCCTCTGTCCATGGAATTCTCCCAAGAAGAATACTACAGTGGTTGTCATTTCCTTCTCCCTGGGATCTTCCTGATCCAGGGATCACTCCTGCATTGGCAGGCAGATTCTTTACCCCTGAGCCACCAGGGAAGCCCAAAAGAGATGCATAGGATGATTCTGTGATCTAACCAACACGAATTAGTACAAACAGATTTTGATAGGTCTTCTGGGAGAGAGTCTCTCTTTTTCTTGTTTGATCTGAAGCCTGAGAGGATGTTATAGCTGAAGCTCTGCTGCTGCCACCATCCTGCTCCCAAATGAAGCCAGAGACTGGGGCTACATTAGTGGAACCTCAGAGATAGAGAAAAAATGAGTCTTGTTTACAGTATTTTAATCCAGAAGTTAGATCTGTGTCCATATTTTCTTTCATTTTTTAAGGAAATACAATAATTTCTTTATTTTTTTAATTATGAAAGAATGATAACATATTTATAAATAGATTTTCTATACTTTAATAAATAACACACACACATGCACACTCATACCATCTTACTCCACAAATTAGCATAGCTGACTTCTTCAACTTAAATGTTACTGGCATTCTCTGACCTTTTCTACCTAAGGTAAATTCCCCTCTCTGTATTCTTCATTCTGTTCATCCTACCTGTCATTAATCTCATTACCTATTGTCAAAATCATGTGCCATATACTAGTTCTAATTTTGGTACACAGGAATTCAGTCAGTTTTCCAGTCCTTTTCAGTCAAAGTTTGCACAGTACAAGATTACTTTTCAGGAGAGAGGGACAGGGAGAGGAAAAAAAGAGAGACAGACAGACTGAGAGAGACAGACAGACAGACAGTGAGGGAACAAGGGGAACAGATTTTAAAAACTGAAGGTTCAAGTAGAGAGCCATATAGTAAGTTTCATCAATGATGGAGCAAATCAAAATTCTGATTACACACATACAAGAAAATACATTTTAGTCAAGCAAATATCTATAGCATAGATTAGGAGGAAAAGATTTTCACGCATTTTGATCTCCATTTCAACCAAACTTAGCTGACATAATTATGGAGCCCCTCAAAGTAACTGCTGGGGTTTAGTAGCACTTACCACTTCCTTTGAACTGGCTCTATAAATGCCAAGAGTGAGTATTTTAGATTAAATGAATAGATTAATAAACATCTTTGGAATATCCATTATTAAGATTGATTTATGTTCTCTTGCCAGCAGTAATTCAAGAAAATGCCATGCTATTCAAAAAATATTGCACGTCACTCTCACTACTTTGCCAATGTTATGACACCATGCAAGTGTGACAATATCTATATTCTTTCACTGAACTAAGTATACACAAAAGCTGATAGATATTAAACCACTTTAAGTTTGCATGGGCATCAGCACAGGAAACACTCATATTTATAACTCTGATAAATGGCCTTTCATTTGTAAATTTATAGTGTGTCCATAATTTCTTTAGGGAACCAAGAGGTTCATTCAAAAAATTGCCACAACATTTATCTATCTAAAGATGATAGATATGGTTTATGAAATTAAATGCTTTTAAAAATTAAAATCATATTGCTAAGAAAAAGGACATGTTCTTTCATGGTTTGCTCACATTTTTAGATAATCACAACTGCACTCTCAGCAGTTACAATATTTAATCTAAATAGAATATTAATATATTTATTAAATATGCCCAAATATATTGTTATACGGTTGGTAAGGCATCAGTATGAACTACTGGGCATCAGGTTCACTTAAATTTATTATTTTATTTTCTAATACCATTCCTCTGCAGTAACCTTATGAAATATATAAAGTATCATTAGAATATAATATTTCTTACTTATATTTAGTACTAATTACTAATTACTGTATTTAGTTTTTCAGGACTACGCCCAGCAAACTTCATGGCTTATTGTAAGCATAGACTATTAAAACTATAACAAATAAAATTACTTAAATAACATGTATATTTGCCAAAACATCAATGTTAACTAAATAAGGAGTCCTACTTTTAATCCCAATAAACACTTTGTTCAGTTGGAGAAATCAATGAAGGAGAAAATGAAAGATAACAATTAGCACTAAAGTAACCAATAAAAAAACAGTAGTCAAGGTTCTAAGTGCAAAAAGGCAATGTGGGGAACACATGTAAATCCATGGCTGATTCATGTCAATGTATGACAAAAACCACTACAATAAAAAAAAAAAGGCAATGTACCCCGTTACTACTTGTGATTCATTTGTCATCATTTACTACCATAAGTAGGTAACACACACAAAACTCAGTGCTTTGGTTTTTTCTAGAGTCACTGCTTCTTTTTAATCTATCCTATTATTATAGAATCTACCAAAGAGTGAACCTTAATTATTTGATTTGGTTATATGAACAACCATCTCCAAATTGCAACTTTCTTTAGCATCAGCTCATCCACTCCAAAAAAAATTGTCTCAAATGCTTGCAAAATTTCTGTGCAACATATTTCTTACATATTGAGTGCTCTGTATTCTGCTTTAAAAACAGATAATAATCAAAATAAGAAAAAACAAGCAGTTTACATACCCCTGTGGACCGCTAGCTTCTTGTTGGCAGGAACATCCTTATCATCATCTTTGGGTCACAGGTGGCCAGCCCAGCACCTGAGATACAATGTATACCTGTAAATGTGTTTGAATGAATCAAGTGATACAGTGATGACTAGAATCCACTTGGATGGTATGAATTCAATAAAGCAACCAATCTATCCACCTAACCTCTTCCTCTATATTCTATATTATTAAAGTTTCAATATATGAGAACATTATGAGTATATGAGCAGTATATATTATTAAAGTAGCAGAAAGTATGAGCATACATACTTCATATATATACATATATATGTATGCATGTATGAATGTATGTATGCATGAGAGCTGGACTATAAAGAAGGCTGAGTGCCAAAGAATTGATGCTTTTGAACTGTGGTGCTGGAGAACATTCTTGAGAGACCCGTGGACTGCAAATAGATCAAACCAGTCAATCCTAAAGGAAATCAGTCCTGAATATTCACTGGAAGGACTGATACTGAAGCTGAAGCTCCAATACTTTGGCCACCTGATGTGAAGAGCTGACTCACTGGAAAAGACTCTGAGACTGGGAAAGATTGAGGACAGAAGGAGAAGAGGGTATCAGAGGATGAGATGATTGAAGGGCACCACCAACTCAATGGACATAAACTTGGGCAAGCTCCGGGAGATGGTGAGGGACACAGATGCCTGATGAGCTGCAGTCCATGGGGTAACAAAGAGTTGGACACAACTTGGTGACTGAACAACAACAACAACATACATTCTTAAGGCTTCCAGTGTGGCTCAGCGGTTAAAGAATCCGCTTGCCAGCGGGGGAGACACAGGAGACTCGGGTTCAATCTCTTGGTCAGGAAGATCACCTGGAGGAGGAAATGGCAACCCACGCCAATATTCTGGCCTGTAAAATCCCATGGACAGAGAAGTCTGGTGGGCTATGGTCCATGCGGCTACAGAGTCAGACATGACTGAGTAACTGAAAAAGTGAAAGTGAAAGTCACTCAGCTCTGTCTGACTTGTTGCAACCCCATGGACTGTAGCCTGCCAGGCTCCTCTGTCCATGGAATTCTCCAGGCAAGAATACTGGAGTGGGGAAGCTGTTCTCTTCTCCAGGGGATCTTCCCAATCCAGGAATTAAACCCAGGTCTCCTGCATTGCAGGCAGATTCTTTACTGTCTGAGCCACCAGGGAAAGTATGCATGCATATATTCTTTTTTTTTTTTTTTCCATTTATTTTTATTAGTTGGAGGCTAATTACTTTACAATATTGTAGTGGTTTTTGCCATACATTAACATGAATCAGCCATGGATTTACATGTGTTCCCCATCCCGATCCCCCCTCCCGCCTCCCTCCCCACCCGATGCCTCTGGGTCTTTCCAGCGCACCAGCCCTGAGCACTTGTCTCTTGCATCCAACCTGGGCTGGTGATCTGTTTCACCATAGATAGTATACTTGTTTCAATGCTATTCTCTCAGAACATCCCACCCTCGCCTTCTCCCACAGAGTCCAAAAGTCTGTTCTGTACATCTGTGTCTCTTTTTCTGTTTTGCATATAGGGTTATCGTTACCATCTTTTTAAATTCCATATACATGCTGTATTGGTCTTTATCTTTCTGGCTTACTTCACTCTGTATAATGGGCTCCAGTTTCATCCATCTCATTAGAACTGATTCAAATGAATTCTTTTTAATGGCTGAGTAATATTCCATTGTGTATATGTACCACAGCTTCCTTATCCACTTGTCTGCTGATGGGCATCTAGGTTGCTTCCATGTCCTGGCTATTATAAACAGTGCTGCGATGAACACTGGGGTGCAGGTGTCTCTTTCAGATCTAGTTTCCTCGGTGTGTATGACCAGGAGTGAGATTGCTGGGTCATATGGCAGTTCTATTTCCAGTTTTTTAAGGAATCTCCACACTGTTTTCCATAGCGGCTGTACTAGTTTGCATTCCCACCAACAGTGTAAGAGGGTTCCCTTCTCTCCACACCCTCTCCAGCATTTATTGCTTGTAGACTTTTGAATAGCAGTCATCCTGACTGGCGTGTAATGGTACCTCGTTGTGGTTTTGATTTGTATTTCTCTGATAATGAGTGATGTTGAGCATCTTTTCATGTGTTTGCTAGTCATCTGTATGTCTTCTTTGGAGAAATGTCTGTTTAGTTCTTTGGCCCATTTTTTGATTGGGTCATTTATTTTTCTTGAATTGAGCTGCAGGAGTTGCTTGTATATTTTTGAGATTAATCCTTTGTCTGTTGCTTTGTTTGCTATTATTTTCTCCCATTCTGAGGGCTGTCTTTTCACCTTGCTTATAGTTTCCTTTGTTGTGCAAAAGCTTTTAAGTTTCATTAGGTCCCATTTGTTTAGTTTTGCTTTTATTTCCAATATTCTGGGAGGTGGGTCATAGAGGATCCTGCTGTGATATATGTCAGAGAGTATTTTGCCTATGTTCTCCTCTAGGAGTTTTATAGTTTCTGGTCTTACACTTAGATCTTTAATCCATTTTGAGTTTATTTTTGTGTATGGTGTTAGAAGGTGTTCTAGTTTCATTCTTTTACAAGTGGTTGACCAGTTTTCCCAGCACCACTTGTTAAAGAGGTTGTCTTTTTTCCATTGTATATCCTTGCCTCCTTTGTCGAAGATAAGGTGTCCATAGGTTCGTGGATTTATCTCTGGGCTTTCTATTCTGTTCCATTGATCTATATTTCTGTCTTTTGCATGCATATATTCTTTTTTTTTTTTATTATTTTTTTTCCAGTGGGTTTTGTCATACATTGATATGAATCAGCCATGGATTTACATGTATTCCCAATCCCGATCCCCCCTCCCACCTCCCTCTCCACCATATATTCTTATATGTTTGAATTATAACTTCCTGAAAATCAATTCTCAAAAATAATTGTTTCTAAATGCTTTGTTGTTGTTGTTTAGTTGCTAAGTCTTGGCCGACTCTTTTGTGACCCCATGGAGTATAGCCTGCCAGTCTCCTCTGTTCTGGAATCTCTCAGGCAAGAATACCGGAGTGAGTGGCTTGTCCTTTCCTCCTCCAGGGGATCTTCTTAACCCAGGGATTGAACCTGAGTCTCCCGTGACTCCTGCATTGGCAGGTGGATTTTTTTACCATGAGTCACCAGGGAAGCCCCTTCTAAATGCTTATTCCATTACATATTCTCATTGTCTCTGGTTTCGGTGGAGGCCATACAGCCTTTGAGATCATGTACATCAGAGTTACGCTGACATATGTTCCAACAACACAAGAGAAGACTCTACACATGGACATCACCAGATGGTCAACACCAAAATCAGACTGATTATATACTTTGCAGCCAAAGATGGAAAAGCTCTATACAGTCAGCAAAAACAAGACCAGGAGCTGACTGTGGCTCACATCATGAACTCCTTATTACCAAATTCAGACTTAAATTGAAGAAAGTAGGGAAAACCACTAGACCATTCAAGTATGGCCTAAATCAAATCCCTAATGATTATACAGGGGAAGTGAGAAATAGATTTAAAGGACTAGATCTGATAGACAGAGTGCCTGATGAACTATGGACGGAGGTTCATAACATTGTACAGGATACAGGGATCAAGACCATCCCCAACAAAAAGATATTCAAAAAAGCAAGATGGCTGACAGAGGAGGCCTTACAAATAGCTGTGAAAAGAAGAGAAGCAAAAAGTGAAGGAGAAAAGGAAAGATATACCCATCTGAATGCAGAGTTCCAAAGAATAGCAAGGAGAGATAAGAAAGCCTTCCTCAGTGATCAGTGCAAAGAAATAGAGGAAAACAATAGAATGGGAAAGGCTAGAGATCTCTTCAAGAAAATTAGAGATACCAAGGGAACATTTCATGCAAAGATGGGCTCAATAAAGGACAGAAATAGTATGGACCTACCAGAGGCAGAAGATAGTAAGAAGAGGTGGCAAGAATACACAGAAGAACTGTCCAAGAAAATCTTCACAACATAGATAATCATGTGGTGTGATCACTCACCTAGAGCCAAACACACTGGAAGGTAAAGTGAAGTGGGCCTTAGGAAGCACCACTACGAACAAAGTGAGTGGAATTGATGGAATTCCAGTTGAGCTATTTCAAATTCTAAAAGATGATGCTGTGAAAGTGCTGCACTCACTATGCCAGAAAATCTGGAAAACTCAGCAGTGGCCACAGGACTAGAAAAGGTCAGTTTTCATTCCAATCCCTAAGAAAGGCAATGCCAAAGAATGCTCAAACTACCACACAATTGCATTCATCTCATATGTTTGTAAGGTAATGCTCAAAATTCTCCAAGCCAGGCTTCAGCAATATGTGAACTGTGAACTTCCAGATGTTCAAGCTGGATTTAGAAAAGGCAGAGGAACCAGAGATCAAATTGCCAACATCCACTGGATCATTGAAAAAGCAAGAGAGTTCCAGAAAAATATCTACCTCTGCTTTATTGACTATGCCAAAGCCTTTGATTGTGTGGATCACAGTAAACTGTGGAAAATTCTGAAAGAGATGGGAATACCAGACCACCTGACCTGCCTCTTGAGAAACCTGTATGCAGGTTAAGAAGCAACAGTTAGAACTGGACATGGAACAACAGACTGGTTCCAAATAGGAAAAGGAGTACGTCAAGGCTGTATATTGTCACCCTGCTTATTTAACTTATATACAGAGTACATCATGAGAAACGCTGGACTGGATGAAGCACAAGCTGGAATCAAGATTGCTGGGAGAAATATCAATAACCTCAGATATGCAAATGACACCACCTTTAAGGCAGAAAGTGAAGAAGAACTAAAGAGGCTCTTGATGAAAGTGAAAGAGGAGAGTGAAAACGTTGGTCTAAAACTCAACATTCAGGAAACTAAGATCATGGCATCGGGTCCCATCACTTGATGACAAATAGATGGAGAAATAGTGGAAGCAGTGGCAGACTTTATTTTGGGGGGCTCCAAAATCACTGCAGATGGTGACTGCAGCCAGGAAGTTAAAAGATGCTTACCCCTCGGGAGAAAAGTTATGACCAACTTAGACAGCATATTAAAAAGCAGAGATGTTACTTTGCCAACAAAGGTGCATCTAGTCAAGGCTATGGTTTTTCCAGTAGTCATGTATGGATGTTGAGAGTTGGACTATAAAGAAAGCTGAGCACCAAAGAATTGATGCTTTTGAACTATGTTGTTGGAGAAGACTCTTGAGAGTCCCTTGGACTGCAAGGAGATCCAACCAATCAATCCTAAATGAAATCAGTCCTGAATATTCATTGGAAGGACTGATGTTGAAGCTGAAATTCCAATACTTTGGCCACCTGATGCAAAGAGCTGACTCATTTGAAGAGACCTTGATGCTGGGAAAGACTGAAGGCAAGAGGAGAAGGGGAGGACAGAGGATGAGATGGTTGGATGGCATCACTGACTCAAGGGACATCAGTTTGAGTAAACTCCGGGAGTTGGTGATCGACAGGGAGGCCTGGCGTGCTGCAGTCTATGGGGTCACAAAGAGTCAGATGTGACTGAGCAACTGAACCGCACTGACACATTTTCAAATCTTGTTTCCACCACTGACTCTTTACTACAAGGTTTTGGATAAGGCACTAACCTTTCCACATACCAGTTTGCCTTTAAAACAAAGACAAACTTAGTGACTTTTTAATGAGATTCAAAGGATCAAAGGAAACAATGCATACACACTGTGTGACACACAGTGAGCCCTCAAGAAGTATTATAAAGTACTATTTGTATTCTTTCCTCCCCCCCGCCCCCCACCGCCATTATGAACAGCTAACCTCACCCACAGAGAGGGACTTTCCTTTGGCTATTAGGGAAGTGATCTCTAGGGCCTGAAAATGTCCTGTAGGACAGGAATGTCCTTGCTTGCCTGAGGGATTTGGCCATGGGGCCTCTCAGGTGGCACTAGTGGTAAAGAACCTGTCTGCCAATGCAGGAGACCCAAGAGACACAGGTTTGATTCCTGAGTCGGGAAGATCCCCTGCAGGAAGAAATGACAACCCACTCTAGTATTCTTACCTGGAAAATTCCATGCACAGAGGATCCTGGCAAGCTTTTAGTCCATGGGGTCGCAAAGAGTGAGATACAACTAAGCAACTAAGCACAAAATAATCTAATAATGTGATTCTGTGATGGGAGCTGTGGGTCATGTGGTATCAATTTTGCCTCCAAAACTACTTGGAGACTGAAGGTATTAGCCCGGCACTGATGTCCATAGACTATCAGCCCCACGAGAGGTATGTGATCAAATCCCAGTAAAAACTCTGGACACCAAAGGCTCAATGAGTTTCTCTTCTTGGCAATGCTCCATGCTTACTGTCACGTGTCAATGCTCTGAGAGTAACAAGTCCTGCCTCCAGAGAGTAGGACAATGAAAGCTCTGTGGTTGGGTCTTCTAGCCTCAGATTCAGCATTTATAGACTGCTTTTCCTTGGCTGTATCTTTTCCCTGTAATAAGCTGTAACCATGACTATAACAGCTTTCACTGAATTCTGTGAGTACTTCCAGAGAGTTTTCAAACCTGAGTGTGGTTTTGGAAACCCTCAAACATGCATTTGGTGTCAAAAATGAGGGTGGTCCTGTGTGGAGGACTCCTTGGAACTCTGTAGCTGACTAAATGTACAGTTGGTTAAACTCTCATATTTTCTTTCTTTAGATCTAGAAAGCCCCAAAGCTTTGAAAGATATCTTATTTTACTACTCAAGTAAACTTAACAAAACCCCCATTTAACAGTGAAAATCACTTTAAATTGATGGTGTTTATGTATAGATTGTATTTTGGTTTATTTTTCCATGTACAAACAATAAAATCCTACTCCAGTAATAGACAGAGAAATATTCTGTTTGTTTTAGTTACATGAACAGCAATACTATTTAGAAATAAATGAGTCCCATACAAGTAAAATTTCTAAAGATCAGTAATAGTAGCTCTGTTAAGTTCAGATATTAGAAAGTTAACTTAAGAGGTACACTGGTAAAAAAAAAAAAAAAAAAAAAAAAAAGAGGTACACTGGTTTTCAAACAAAATATTAATTAAATCACATGCTCCTTTTGCATCTCCGAAACACAGTACTCAAGAGGCTATTTACAACCTTTTTCTTTTTTTTTTTTTTTCAAATATCAGTTTGGTAGGCAGAATTTTAAAGTGGTCCCCAAATTCCCCTCAACTTGTGAACACATTTCTTGGCATAATATCCAGAATTGTGAATATGATGGGTTTTATTTCCATGAACAGGTTGTATTATATAACACAGTTGACTGTAAAACAGGGAGATTATCTGCATGGGTCTAACCTGGTCACATAAATCTTTTAAAACTTGGTCTAGAGGGACTTCCCTGGTGGCCCAGTGGTTACAAATCCACCTTTCAATGCAGGGGACATGGGTTTGATTCCTGATCAGGGAATGAAGATCCTACATGCCATGGGGCAACTAAGCCCATGTACCACAACTAGAGAAGCCCGCTTGCTGCAACTAGAGAGTCCTGCGTTTCTGCCGCAGGAACTGAGGATTCTGTAGGTATTCTATTGACTGCTCTTCAGTCTTTCACTCTGAAAACAGTATCAGTTACATGCTAGGTTTCGTTAACCATATAAATCCCAGTTGCCATTACCAGTACTGAAAAGTCATAGACGCACTCTGAATAAGAAACCCAAAAAAAGGTACTATGTCATATGCTACAGACTGAATATTTGTGTCCTTCCCAAAATTCATATGGTGAAACCTAATATCCAATGTAACAGTATTAGGAAGTAGGGCTTCTGGGAGGTGCTTAGTTCATGAGAGTAGAACCATCATGAATGGGGTTAGTAATCTTATCGAAGATACCCTGAAGAGCTCCCCATCTGTCTCCTTCCACCAGATGAGGGCACAGTGAAAAGAGAAACATTTAGGAAGCAGGCTCTCACCAGAAACTAATTGTGCTGCTGCCATGATCATGGGCTTCCCAGCCTCCAAAGTGTGAGAAATAAATTTCTGTTGTGTCAAGCCACCCAGTTTATGATATTTTTGTTATAGCACCCCATATGGACTAAGACAAAAATGTATACATTGTCTTTTCAATAGATCATTTGGAAGACTCAACTCTCTATCTTCTATATGGAAGGTGTTGAGAAGGTAACTCTTAAATATGCTGTGAATTATCTCCAAATTTTCTTGGGCCATTTTAAGGGTAAGAGTAGGCAGTGACTGTACCTTCTTGAGGCTTATGTGGGAAACCAACATATGCTCAGTGCAGAAGACACAGAATCTCTAAGTATCTGAAGTGAGATTGGGGGTCACTTAAAAAGACTCTCAGAGTCTTCGTAAAACATGCTGCTACAATTGCTCCCTGTCTCATTCCCTTTTTATTCATTTACTATAACGCTGCCACATTATTTTTTATAAAACACAAATCTTATGTTATACCTTTACCGAAAATGAACAATTTCTATTGTTTTTAAGATAAAGTCATTAGTTCACGAATACACTAAATATTTTAGGGCTTCTCTGGTGACTCAGACAGTAAAGAATCTGCCTGCAATGCAGGAGACCTGGGTTCGATTCCTGGGTTGGGAAGATCCCCTGGAGGAGGGTATGGCTACCCACTCCAGTATTCTTGCCCAGAAACTCCCATGGACAGCCTGGCAGGCTACAGTCCATGGGGTTGCAAAGAGTTGGACATGACTGAGCATCTGAGCACTCACTCAGAGATTATGAATGGTTAGGTCCTCTTGGGAGAAGCTGACACTAGACCTAATCCCTTCTATGGGGCAGAATCTACAGAATATATACCCCATGGAGGGAGAGTGTTCTAAATTGAGAGCAAGAACCAGGCTTGGAAGTGAGGACTAACCTGTACTACCCACATATCTTAAGTCTACTGTGTGATAACTACTCCTTTCTCTCGAACTCTCTATCTCAGTTATGAGTTCCTGGGCACTCAGCCCAGAGGTGACCCTCCAGAATGCAACCTGGGAGATCAGATAGTAGTTAGAATATAGGGGCTGTTAATCAGCTTACTTAGTGAGACCACAATCTTGAATGAGAGAATTTGAAAGTGAAAAGTAGTTTCAAGATTTTGAAAACATTCCCAGTGAAAATGTAAAAGCAAACTGTAGATCCTAAGCAAAGAGAGACAGTATGGGAACTCTCGTGTATCTAGAGAGGGAGAGAAGAGACATCATGAGCAAGGACAGAGATAGAGCTCAGAGGTAGGCCAGGCTCTCCTGTATCACAGCATTTAACCTATAAGGAGGTGGGGCTGGAGAATATCAGTTAGACAAAAGGCACCCAAGGGTCTATGGGCTGTCAGTCCTCTTTCACGGACATTACTTGCTGGGGAGGGGACAGGAGTGGACACAAACCTCTCAGGGAATCCTTCTTGTAAGTCTTACAGCCATTGAACCTGGTGAAGGAGAAATGAAAAAACAGAGGGTGTAGGAGCGAGGAGCCTCAAAATGTCTGAGCTCTGTTCCATCTTCCCCAGTCCCAACACACACACAACTCAGTACAACACAGAGGAGGATGGGGAGAGCCCTGGGGATGGGGAAAGGAAGAGGAACCTCAAGCTGAAGGCCACGGGAGGCCCGCAGCAGCTGCTCCGGCTCATATCCAGGTGGGGCTAATTTTATCAGCAAGGACAGAGGCCCACAGTGGCCGAGGGAAGATGCCAAGAAGGATACAGGGGACAACGCCAGGGCCAGCATGCATACATGTGACCGTGTGATGCTCCACACACCCCTACCAGCTGCAATGATACACAATTTCCCCAAGGATTTGTTTTCGTTTTTAGTGGGGCTGGAGTGGGGTGGCAGGGGATGGCACAGATGTGAGCAGTCATCCTTCTCGGGGTCATGTTAATACAGGGTTTCCATCTGAGAGGAAGGTGGCCTTACATTTTACACCCACGGTGCCCCTCTCACCCTACCCTGCTCCTGGGCCTGGACAGGGAAACAAAGATCAAATTAACAAACAGATGATTTGATAGTAAAGACACTGAGTTATTTCATGCTGTATCAAGTTTGCTTTTTATTACCTTTCAATCTGCACAGTAGGGTTGGGACTCAGGAGCAAGCATACATTATGGAAACAGCTCCATTTTCTTTGTACATTAGAGTAGAAGTGATAAAATTTGACCTAATTAGATGTGTCCCAAAATTACTGCAATATCATATCAGATTATTTTCCTATTGTGTGTCAGTGGCTCAGTCATGTTTGACTCTTTGCTACCGACATGCACTGTAGATCTCTCGGCTCCTCTGTCCATGGAAATCTTTAGGCAAGAACACTGGAGTGGGTTGCCATTCCCTTCTCCAAGGGATTTTCCCAACCCAGGGATCGAACCGGGGTCTCCTGCACTGCAGGCAGATTCTCTACTATCTGAGCCACCCAGGGAAGCCCATTTCCTTATTTAGATTACTCAAATTGCCATAAAAATCTTTTTTTTCTTTATACCTTCTCACAGCAAATCAGATCCACTTCTTCACATACTGTTGAAAGTTACACATTAGCTCACTCAACAAAGCAACCAAGAACATCACTTTTTTAAGGGTTGGTAAGAAAGATGACCACTTATACTCCTCTGCCAGCCCCAAGCATCTTTCCTAGTGTTCTTTTCGGAACTCTGCCAAAAACACACATGATCTAAAATCTTAAATTGCTATAAATCTGAAATACTAGGGTAATTTCCCTCATTTAAACCCTTAAAATATGTTTTCTTTGTGGCTCCTTCTACAAATTTCAAGAACTTTCACGTGTTCCATTTAATAACTCCATAGGTACATGCATGCTAAGTCGCCTCAGTCGTGTCAGACTCTTTGTGGACTGTAGATCACCAGGCTCCTCTGTCCACGGGATTCTTCAGGCAAGAATACTGGAGTGGGTTGCCATATCCTCCTCCAGGGGACCTTTTTGACCCAGGGATCAAACTCCAATCTCCTGTAGCTCCTGAACTACAGGTGGACTCTCTACCTCTGAGCCACTGGGAAGCCCAACTCCATAGGCCTTGGTAGCAGCACGGCACTGGCACTCTACTGACAACTATAATTAGAATCTAGAGGCTTTACTCCATCTCTATCTGCTAGCTGAGTGTTCTGGAACAAGTCACCTGATCTTTTGGGGTACTTTATTCATCACATTAAAGGGTGGCCTACACATTTCCCAGAGTTCCACCCTTCTCTAATATTTCCACCATAGTAGATGGTAACTTCTCATGCTATCTTATCTCATGCTTTCTAATTCACGAATGTAACCACAAACAACATTAACTGATTTGCCAATCACGGTAGAAGAGCTGGTAGTATGAGGAGCAAGAAACAAGAACTTACAAGAAGACTTGGATGATTCATAGTAATCATAATCAAACACTGACCATTTGCAGTAGTTCCTATGAATAGACAACATACAGCCTTGATGTACTCTTTTCCCGATTTGGAACCAGTCTGTTGTTCCATGTCCAATTCTAACTGTTGCTTCTTAACCTGCATACAGATTTCTCAGGAGGCAGGTAAGGTGGTCTGGTATTCCCATCTCTTGAAAAATTTTCCACAGTTTGTTGTGACCACACAGTCAAAGGCTTTGGCATAGTCAATAAAGCAGAAATAGATGTTTTTCTGGAACTCTCTTTTCCAATGATCCAGCGGATGTTGGCAATTTGATATTTGGTTCCTCTGCCTTTTCTAAAACCAGCTTGAGCATCTGGAAGTTCATGATCACATACTGTTGAAGAGTGGCTTGGAGAATTTTGAGCATTACTTTACTAGTGTGTGAGATGAGTACAATTGTGTGGTAGTTTGAGCATTCTTTGGCATTGCCTTTCTTTGGGATTGGAATGAAAACTGACCTTTTCCAGTCCTATGGCCACTGCTGAGTTTTCCAAATTTGCTGGCATAGTGAGTGCAGCACTTTCACAGCATCATTTTTTAGGATTTGAAATAGATCAACCGGAATTCTGTCACCTTCACTAACTTTGTTCTTAGTGATGCTTCTTAAGGCCCACTTGACTTCACATTCCTGGGTGTCTGGCTCTAGGGGAGTGATTGTCCGGATCATGAAGATCTTTTCTGTATGGTTCTGTGTACTGAGTGACTGAACTGAAAAAACAGACACTGTGCTGAGTGCTTCACATGTTATTGTTATTATTCGGTCACTATGTCATGTCTGACTCTTTGCCACTCCATGGATGGCAGCACGCCAGGCTTCCCTGTCCTTCACTATTTCCCGGAGTTTGCTCAAACTCATGTCCCTCGAGTCAGTGATACCATCCAACCATCTCATCCTCTGTCTGCCCCTTCTCCTCCTGCCCTCAATCATTCCCAGCATTACGGACTTTTCCAATGATTCAGCTCTTTGCATCAGGTGGCCAAAGTATCGGAGCTTCATCTTCAGCATCAGTCCTTCCAATGAATATCCAGGGTTGATTTCCTTTAGGATTGACTGGTTTGATCTCCTTGCAGTCCAAGGGACTCTCAAGAATCTTCTCCAGCACCATGGTTCAAAAGCATCAATTCTTTGATGCTCAGCCTTCTTTATGGTCCAACTCTCACATCTGTACATGACTACTGGAAAACATAGCTTTGACTATATGAACATTTGTTGGCAAAGTGATATCTCTACTTTTTAATACTCTGTCTAGGTTTGTCATAGCATTCCTTCCAAGGAGCAAGTATCTTTTAATTTATTACATGTCATATCTGGCTTAATTCTTACAACAGCTCTATGGGAGGGGTACTTTTATTATACGCATTTTACAGATGATAAAATTGGCACAGGAGATTCAGAAATATGCTCAAGGTCACAAAGCTACAAAGTCTCTAGTTAACTGTGAAGCTCCTACTAGTTGCAATCGAAACAACCCAACCAAACACAGTGAAAAGCACAAGACAAAAGAAATCCCCAAATCACTGTATATTAGAAATGTTCAACATAACCATTTTTGGAACTAGTTAAATAAGAATGCAGAAAAGTTATTGCTCAAAAATTTTATTTTCATGAGGTAGTAGTATACAAATGCATGCAAAGTTAAAATTAGAAACGACACAATCGTTCTGCATTCCTTCTACGGATAAGGAAAATCAGTTAACTAGGGGAACGGTAGGACTGTGCCCGGACCCCAGATCTGCTCTTTTTCAACCCAGTGCTCTTTTCAGTGTGTTCCTAAATCTTTTGGAAAGTCAGTAGTGGCTGACAGTGCAGACTGTGATGCCAGAATGCTGTTTGAATTCTTGTTCTCATTCACCAGCTGTGCCATCTTATGCCTCAGTTTCCACATCTGTAAAATGTCACGATTCCTACCGTACAGTGTTGTTGTGAGGATTACACTAATTAACACATACAAAATACATAGAACCATCCCTATGGACTGTAGTCCGCCAGGCTCTTCTGTCCATGGGATTCTTCAGGCAAGAATACTGGAGCGGGTTTCCATGCTCAAGAACTTAAGTTTGGTCTTTATTATTACTACAATAGCACATTTGAGGGCAGCGGGGTGGGGGGGCAGTGAAAGGGAAGCCAAACATCAATCGGCACCCAGAAGTACACAGAGGAAAATAGAAAAGGCATGTTAATACTATTTGAGATATCCCACTCTTTCCATCTAAGAATTCTATTCCTTAGCTCTCCCCAGCACACCACATAGACAACTGGGAGTACATTTTTGTCAAGACTAGAGATAGAGGAAATGCTGAAAGAAGTAATTTATGAGCCAAGTTTTAAGGAGGATTCCTAGCTTCCAGACTTAACTTTATCATTTTCAACTGGATTCTAAAAAGTCAGGTCAGGTCTCCAACTCCAGTTCCCTTCTCAGAACTTTCCTATAAGCGTGATACTTCTGGAGGGTTTGCAAGTTTTCATTAATAGCTGCAGCCAAGAAGGAGATTTCTGATCTTAACTTTAATCATTCTAACCCAGTGAACAATATATAACCTTTAATTACCAAATCTTTTGTTTTCTTGTTTTGCATCAGATTTCCTGCCATTATTAACTTAGGCATGATTATAGGAAAACACGTGTAATTTGCAATTCAAAACAGTCTCTAATCTTAAAAGAATTTCCATGGGTGGACGAAATGGCGCACAAGTCCTCTAGCTCTGTCCCCTGCATAGCCCACCACTTGCTCAAGGGATCCTAACTCATAAAGGAGGAGCGCTGTACAGCTTTAAAATGACTTCATTCCCATATTTACATATTTTTAATAGGGCTATGATGAATCTCCTTCCGCTTGACTCCTATTTTGAGCTGTGATATTTTAATCTCCATTCTTGCTGCAACTTAGCAGATGAATGTGCAGTGTGACAGAGCTCAGAGGAAATAGTATAAATAAAGCAAAGTGGAGCTATGACATCTCACATTTTATAGCTTTTTTATTGTAGCCGAAGCATAAACAGAGCACAGCTGTGTTATACTTACCGCTGTGAGCGCTCCCTCCATCCTCACCCCCTATTGCTTTTAAAAAGACAGAGCTCTTATTCAGAAAGCTTTGGCTGTGGGTAGCATGGCCCCACCAGGGACAGCCTCTACCCCAAACCTCTACCTTTGACTCATTTCTGCTCCTCCAGATGTAGATTTGTGGAGTTCCACATCATCCCTCTGATTAAAAAGCAACATGCCAACCACAGCCCAGCCTGCCCAGCAGCAGAAGCACTGTACTCCTACCTATAGGAAGACGGCTCCAGAGCCAATGTTCACTCAACACATGCATGGGCTTCCCAGGTGGCTCAGCGGTAAAGAATCCGCCTGTCAACGCACGACACGTGGGTTCAAACCCTGGGTCAGGAAGATCCTCTGGAGAAGGAAATGGCAACCCACTCCAGTGTTCCTACCTGGGAAATCCCATGGACAGAGAAGCCTGGTGGCTACAGTCTATGGAGTTGCAAACAGTCGGACATGATTGAGCGACTAAACAACAACGACACATACCCAGGGATTGAACCCAGGTCTCCTTCATTGTAGGCAGATTCTTTACCATCTTTACCATTCTTTACTATTCTTTACCTTACCACCAAGGAAGCCCAAGGCAGGGGATAGTAATTCATCAACCCTCAATAGGAGACACATAACTAGCTGGAAATATTCAAAAGAGTGCACTCTCTTAGTGAACGCCCCTTTTGGAGTGAAAAAGCTGCATTTTTCACTTTCAAATAAACTATTAGTCATGTTTGGGCGAAAGTTGTAAATGCTAAGAACACCAAACACAGTGAGAGTGAGAAGAGCGGTATTAAGATGCACAAAATCGATACACGTGCTAACATAATCATCAGGTTTTAGAATTTCTCAGGCTGGTTGCATATTGCACAAAGGTCAAAGCCAGAGGAAAAGACAAATCGCAAGCACCTTCTACACTCCGATGAATACGAGGTTATATACGCAGGGTTGATTGGTCCAAGACAAGCAACTGATCTAACAGTAGCCAATCAGAGTTCTTCCCAGAGATATTTTATTTAAGTAAAATGGAAAAAAACCAGCAAGCTTTAGAATTTCCGTGCTGTCATCAATGGTGCCATTTCCTCCCATATGGGGAAATTTCTACTGCAACAGGAAAGAGCAAAGTCCACATCCAAAATGACAGGGACACAGGAGAGGTGTACTGAGCCGTGACAGAGTGTGACTCCCTGGTTCCACCCATTCCTGAGGCCCATTCAAACTCCTGCATCACCCTCAACGTAGTCATTTGCCTTCCTTGTATTCTTTTACCCAACCAATTCCAGCTTTTTTTTTTTCCCCCCTTAAGCTGCCTCGAATTGGGTTTTATCACTTACGAGAAAAGAATCCTATTTCACCTTCCAGAAGAAGATTCTTTTTTCAGCTGGGTTAGGATTTATTCTTTCTTTTTCAAATACCACCACACTATTTATGGGAAGGAAGGAAAACCCTCTGGGCTTGTAAAGGAATATGTAATGAAATTCAAAAGACACATGCATCCAAGTGAAAAGAATATAGGGGCATAGTAGCCTCTACACCAGTGCAGTGAAATGAGAGACGGGAGAAAGAAAATTGATTTGCATCATCATTAACATGGAAGGAGAAAAGAGAGAGAACACAATGACCGCAAGAACCACCTCCATTGACATACGTCATTGTTTCAAAACAACAGGCCCAACTGGGCTAACACAGGAGCAAAGTTGGTATCCCAAGCTCCCCAGCTATCTATCCGCCCAGAGTCACTCTTCTGCCAAGCTCATTGTTTACCAAGCTGCCAGCCCAGCCCAGGGATCTGATTAGCAATTTGCACTTTTGTGAGAGGATTAACAGAATTCCTTTGTTTTGATGTCGGATTATCAAACTGCATCTTAAAAGAGGTGTGACCTCATCCAGATTCATAAGCCTGCTCCCTCGAGAATGACTTGAATTTTCCTCCACTTGTGTAACATATAATTTCATAAAGGAGTTACTGTCAAAACATGGTACTCAATTCTTGATGTGTGCAAAGAAGCACATTTGTAATGTAAATAACCTCAGAAGTTTTGTGATATTTTAAAATAACCCATCTGGTGGGAAAACAAGGATTTTCAACCCATTTGGTTCCAGCACTAGTAAATTAGTGTGCATCTAGCTCTGATAGAACCCGCAGATAAACCCCCTTCCCCAACCAAGACTCGTGATGCTTTTATTTCTAAGGATGAGTATTTCTAATCAACTCATACTCTTGACAAATCTTTTAAAAAGAAAGCAGAACACACACGAGAGTAAACTGAGGCAAACCAAAGAATTTGATGGCTGCAGCCAAAATGGTAATGATCTCAAATTGTTTACACTGCATGGTTTATACATCCAGCTTTACCCAAATATAGAGAGGAAGGAGGGAAACACAATCAGAGTTTTGCATTTCTCAGTCTGTTCAGTAACAGGCAACGCATCAAAAAGAAAGTCCCTAAAATTTCCACCAAAGTTTGAAACCAGTAAAACATCCAAGGGGGACGACGTCTGTAGGGCAGTACGCAACAGGTTGAGGAAAATTAGCCTTCAGACTCTGCACTAGTATAATGTCTGCTTCAGATGGTAATCACAAATGAAATGCACAAGAGCAATCCAGCCTCTGAAAGGCATGCATTACTGGTGAGAGAACTGCGTCTTGGGAAATACATAAATGCCCATTCAGCTACAAGTGGCAAAAAGGGCAGTCCAGCCTCAGCTAATGACCCCAAAGCCAGACACTGCTGCATATCAAGGGGCAGTTTCATTCGTTGACAAACGAATGAAAGCATCCTGTTTTATTAAGAGGAATCAAGTGTATTAAATGTGTTTATTTTAAATATTAATATAGATTTGTTACCCCAAAGTTGGTAGATTGGGGACTGTGTCTTCAAATCAGGGAACTTTCAATTGTAAGAGTGGCTTGGGATAAAGAATCTGCCTGCCAATGCAGGAGAGGCAGGAGACATGGGTTCAAACTCTGGGTCAGGAAGATCCCCTGGAGGAGGAAATGGCAACCCACTCCAGTACCCTTGCCCAGAGAATCCCACGGACAGAGGAGTCTACACAGCTATAGTCCATAGGGTCACAAAGAGCCAGACATGACTTAGCGACTGACCACCCAGGCACACTCTAGGCAAGCCCTGATAAATAAGATGTCAGGTGTGCTGATCTGCTTGTAAATACACCATGTACACACAAGACTATTAAATCTATGGTTCTTAATGAGTGGTTGTGTGAATTAATGAATTCACTTGGAAAACCATTTTTAATACAATCAAGTCATGCCCCCCAACTTATAGCCTGTAGGTGGAATGAGAATATATTTTTCTGAAAAAAACCTCAACTGTGACTCTGTGAATACCTCTTAAACAGCCCTCTCTTATACTTGGAAATAGGTCTTCCATGTGGATTATTTGCAAGTCTTGCCTTATTAACTAAACTGAAGTGTTCTTAAAAAGGTGGATCATGTCTCTTATGAGCTTCCTACAGTAACCTGTAGGGTTTCCCTGGTGACTCAGCAGTAAAAAATCCGCCTGCCAATGCAGGAGACGCAGGAGACATGAGTTCAATCCCTGGGTCAGGAAGATTCCCTGGAAGAAGCATGGCAACCCACTCCAGTATTTCACCTGGGAAATCCCATGGCCAGAGGAGCCTGGAGGAATACAGTCCATGGGGTTGCAGAGAGTCATACACATCTTGGTGACTAAATAACAGTAACAACAGTGATCTGTACAAAATTTGTTTCCAAAAGTTGGATAAATAAATTCAAAAGACTTGTGTTTAACTAATAGGGCTGTGATAGTTGTTATTAAAGCAGACAAATTCTTTAGGGAGAGCAGAATGAAAAAAAAATTTTTTTAATAACTTGACTTTAACCCAAAAGCTACCTATATGGAATTCAAGAAGAAAACAATGTAGATTATTTATGCCTTCTCTAGCCATAATTACAGTGCACCAGCCATAAATAACCTTGAAATATTCATTTATTCAATATACATTTATTGAATGTCTCCATTTGCCAGGAACTATCCTGGGCACTAAAGATACAGCAGTAAAGAAAACAGACCAAGTTCCTTGCCCTCATGCAGCTAATATTCTAGGGAGGGAGACGAAAAATTAACAAGAGAAATGAATAGATGCATTACTGTTAGATGTTGCTATTGTTTAGTCACTAATTTGTGTCCAGCTCTCTGCAACTCCATAGACTATAGCCTGCCACGCTCCTCTATCCATGGGATTTTTACAGGCAAGAATACGGGAGTGGGTTACCATTTCCTTCTCCAGGGAATCTTGCAATCCAGGCAGATTCTTTACCAATGAGATGCCAGGAAAGCCCACTGGGTAAGTTAAGGAAGTGCTTAGGAGAGAAATTAAAGCAAAGGATGAAAAAAAGTGTTTAAGGGAGGATTAGATGAAATTTTACAGGAGAGGCAAGGGCCTCACCTAGGAGTCATGAGTCAAGACCTAAAGAAAGTGCTAGAATGAGTCATTATCAATAGCCTGAACAAGATCACTGCAGGCAGATGGGACCTCGCAGGGGTGCAAAGGTCCTGCGGGGTCAGCGCCCAGCTTGTTAGAGAAAGAGCAATGGGCAGAGGGAGGGAGGGAGGCAGGACAGGAACAGAAGGGCAAGCCAGCAAGGAGAGGGGACAGGGCTGCCTCTGATCTTCGAGCATCATAGTTAGGACCCCACTCAGGAAGAAAGCCACTGGCCTGTCCTGAGCAGGGAAGGACATAATCTGATTAATGTGATTTTTTAATTAATTAATTTTTATTGGAGTATAGTTGATTTACCCTGTTGTGTTAGCTTGTATTGCATGTATGAATGAATCATTCATACAGATACGTCCCCTCCTTTTGATTTGGAGATATACGTCCCCTCCCTTTTTGGTTTCCCCGCCTCCAAGTTGCCACAGTGCATTAAGTAGAGCTCCCCGTGTCATACAATGTGTCCCCACCAGCTGTCTATTTTACGTGTGTGTGTTCAGTCACTCAGTCGTGTCCGACTCTTTGTGATCCTATGGACTGTAGCCCATTGGGCTCCTCTGTCCACAGGATTTTTCTGGCAAGAATACTGGAGTGGGTTGCTATTTCCTCCTCCAGGGGATCTTTCCCAGCCAGGGATTGAACCTGTGTCTCCCACGTCTACTACACAGCAGGCAGATTCTTTACCGCTGAGTCATGGAGGACATGGTATCCATAGTGTATATATGTCAAGCCCAATCTCCCAATTCCTCCCTCCCCACCCTTTTCCCCATTGGTATCCAGACATTTGTTCTCTATGTCTGTCTCTATTTATGCTTTGCAAATATGACTAACACACTTTATATACATTCAAGGCTCACCCTGGCTGCCATATGAAAACACTTAAGGGGAATAAAGTTAGAAGCCCAGTTAGGAGATTTTGGCCACAAGCAGAAATGAGGGTGGTTTGGAGCAGACTAGAAAGTGGAGATGAGGAGAGGTGGTCAGAATCCTGGAAATATTTTGAAAGTAGTGCTGACAGAGTTTGGCCCAGGGATTAGATGGACTATAAATGAAAGGAGTCCAGGATGATGAAAGGTTGGGGTCTAAACAATGGGGAGAATGGGTCTAAGCAAAGGAGCTACTTGGCGCTCCTTTCACCGAGCTGGGGAAGACTTCGAGGGGAGCAGGCATGAGGACCATGTCCATAGCTCATTTCATGCGCCAAGTGGAGCTGTCAAGTGGCCATTTGGGTAGGATGTATATGGAGCTCAGGAGAGAGGTCACAATGTAAAAGAAATTTATATCACAAGACAAAATTTTCCCATCTCTGATCACTAAAAGTGGTTGTTTTCCAATGAGTCTGTATTTAAAAGAGGTGGCAGAATTTGCAGTATCTTTAATAACAGTCTTTAAAAAGTACAGAAATGTGTAAATAGCCATTTGATTTTAATAGAGACAATTCCTTAAAGTTCACTATACCCTGATAAATCATACGCAGCTAAACTCATACAGTCAACGTATATAATAGATGTTAAGGTAATGGCCTGGGTTTGGTGGTCTGACTTGATATATGACTAGAGTTTATTTAGATAATCTAGGACAAATATGTAGTACCATGGCTAGATAGGTAGGTCTCACTTTTTTTTTTTTTTTTAGGAATAACAAGAAAACTTACACACATGCTTCTGAGGGTCTGTTGATAAGAGCTCATGCTGGGTACACTTTAAGTTTCATGCTCTACCTTTATGATGCATGTGGAATTTGAAAAATAAATCTAAAAGATTAAATGTTTTAAAGTATTTGCTAAACTACCTGACTTTCCCCCCAAATCTTTAGGTAAAGCTGACTTTGATAATAGTAAGATACTTTGCAACCAGTATCATCACTACCATCATCATAGCTTTTTCACTAAGCCCTACGAGGTGTTAGGCCTTGTGTATTAGTTTTATACTATATACCAGGCCCTGTATATTGTTTTGTATGTGTTAAATCATTTAATTCTAAGGACAAGCCTACGTTATTTATAAATATTTCTTACACTAAAGCCAGATGTCTCCTGACAAAAATTTATAAATAGAGAAATGTCTTCTCCTTCAACGTGAAAAAGCAACAGAAAAGACTAAAACAACATACATAAATATATGGAGTCAGAAAAAACTGAGAAAGTTGTACTCCTATATACTTGTAGTATATATAACTAGGAAATGCCTCTCTGAACAATTATCCTATAGTGAATGTCCTATACCAAAACAAATGACCCATTCCAGTGAAAAGCCATCCATCACAATGAACTAAAAATCATCAGAGTAGCAAGTTAATAAAAATTAAATAGTACTTGTATAAGTAAAAAACAAATAATCTGAAACTATTGGATTTTAGGCACTTCCATGGTGGACCAGAGATTAAAACTCCATGCTTCCAATGCAGTGGCTGGGGTTTGATTCCCTAGTCAGGGAACTAAGATCCCACACGCCATGTGGTGTGGCCAATAAATAAATAAATAAATAAAACATAAAACTATTTGCTTTTAGTAAATAGTAAGTTTTACTATACAAAATATTGGAGGGTATAAGGCAATTTATTTAAAAAAAAAAAAAAGAAACCTTTAATCAAGTATTTATCAGATATAATGTTGATGTCCAGAAATAAAATAGATATAAAAATACACTTCCACAGTCTTGAGTAGTTCCTCCAAATCCTTCATCCATCTAAGCTGGCAGAGCATGTCAGTGGTTTATTCAGATACTGTCCACATTTGTAAATGAGCCTCTTCCTTCTGGTATTTTAGCACTGGACCATGTAAATGATTACACTGCTATATATTTAATGTAGTAGATATAAAACACAGACCCAAATATCAACTTTAGAAAATCACAAAACTCATCAAATACTTCCTCTAAACTCATCAAGATAAGTAGCCTGCAAACCATGGGGTTGCTAACTATGGCACTTCTATTAACGTGGTCATTCTAGTGACCCTCCACTATTCTAATATCTTGTTCATCATAACCTAGTGAATCCCATCTCTGCAAAGGGAGATGCTTCAGAATGCATGCTTCTGGGTGAGCACAGAGTCAGATGTGGGTCACCTGGGGGCTCTATCATTCCGCTTATAAATCCAGAAAGGGTCCTGGTGAAACACACAGGGGAGAAGACACACACACTTCTTTGACATCTTTCATGCATCATGAAAGCTGACTCTAATTTTCTTAGAAAGAGTATTAAAGGGCAATCTTTATACTGTCATTTTAAACTAAAATAAAAAAGCAGGGCTAATACATAATATACATCCTCAGTGAAATTAAGTAAGCCAAGTTTATTTCTCCAAATCCTACAATCTTCTTTGATGACAAGCTTCTTTCTTGTTCTTCTGCCACTTGTTCTTCTGCCCCAGACTGTCTCTTGACCACATTAGAGTCCAATTTATTTGTTCAGTGAGATTGAACTCAAGTGAACAGTTCACATTTACACTATCCCTTTGCTTTCTCTTCCTCATCAAAAGGCACCTACTCTTTGTTCTTTTAGTCAATGCCCAAACCTTAAACTTCCAAGATCACAGCTGCCAAATGATAATACAATCAGTGCCAAAATGCCAGTGGTTAAAGACAGAAACTTGGAATTGCAAGGAAATCTTCAGAGGTAATTAATTCATTCCTTCTCTTAAAATTGGAGTCCTCTTTGCTATGTCACTATCATCATCTTGGATTCGGGCCAACTCTACAGCCAGAGATCAAAATTTACTTCATTTTGAGGCAACACATCCAATTTTAACCTTCCTTTCCTGGTCTCAGTTCTCCAGCTACACAGAATATCTTATGTTTTACATACCAAGATGCACCCAGCTCTGTGCCCTGGGATACTGATTTCAACGAATCACATCAAGAGACTTCTTTGCTCCCAAGCTTCTGGTTGGGTTTTGAAAGTGAGAGTCAGGAGCAGGGGATAAAGAATAAGATGAGTGAGGTCAGGGCAGGATATGTCTTTCTGCAGTTCTCCTTACAGGTAATGGTCACAGTCTGGAGGTGTATCCAGTCCGGTGAGCCTCTCCAATCTGCTCCCCTCTCCTGATCCCCTCAGGCCTGGAGATGGTATCAACCTTGCAATTATTACCCCTGGAATATCAACCCTTGTCAGTTCTTTTTATTAACAACTTTATTGGATATGCTACATATACCATACAATCCACCCATGTTAAGTGTACATGTCAATGGTCTTTAGTATATTTATAAAGCTGTTCAACCAGCACCACAATCAATGGTGGAACATTTTCATCACTCTAAAAACAAGCTCCACACTCATTAACAATCAGGCCTCCCCCATTTCTTCCCAATCCTTCAGCTCTAAGGCAGTCACTAAATCTGCCTTCTGTTTTTACAGATCTGGCTCTCTGGACATTCCATATAAGTGGAATCATACAATATACGTTCTCTTGTGACTGGCTCCTAATTCACTGAGCATAATGTTTCCAAAGTTCATGTTGAAGCATATATCAATACTTCATTTCTTTTTGTTGCCAAATAATATCCCTTGTATGAAGGAAACTCATTTTACCAGTCCATTCATTAGTTGATAGATATTTGGGTTGTCTGTTGTCTCCACTTTTGGCTATTGTGAATACCTCTGCCATGAACTTGGTATACACATTTTTCTGTGGATATGTTTTTATTTTTCTTGAATTAACCTCAGATTGGAGTTGTTGGATTATACAGCAACTCAACCTTTTGAGGAACTGCTTAGACTCCTTCAAGCAACTACCCACGTAACATCGCCATCAGTGAAATATATGGCTTCCGCTGCTGCTGTTGCTAAGTCACTTCAGTCGTGTCCAACTCTGTGCGACCCCATAGATGGCAGCCCACCAGGCTCCCCTGTCCCTGGGATTCTCCAGGCAAGAACACTGGAGTGGGTTGCCACTTCCTTCTCCAATGCATGAAAGTGAAAAGTGAAAGTGAAGTCACTCAGTTGTGTTCAACTCTTCGTGACCCCATGGACTGCAGCCTACCAGGCTCCTCTGTCCATGGGATTTTCCAGGCAAGAGCACTGGTGTGGGTTGCCATTGCCTTCTCCTAGTTTCTCCATATCCTCACCAACACTTGTGACTATATCTGTATTTTATATTGTAGCTGTCTTAGTGCATGTTAAATGGTATCTTATTGTGGTCTTGGTTTTTAAAAAATTCTATTTATATCCTTATAATGACTACCTTTATTAAATTCTCCTCAAATCATTTCATTTAAGTCCACCATGTTTCCTGCCAGACCCTGAATGACTCAAAGGCTAATCATGTTCCATATTTTTGAAGGTGGTTTTGAATCCTCTTTAAGTTTTTTCTTCAAGCTAAACAACTCCTCTTTATATGAACTCTGTTTTCAGATTATTTATCCCCCTAACTCACTAGTTTTAGACATTAAATTATCAATGTCTTTCAAATTATTTCACTCAGAAGTGATATATATGAACTGACCAGTATACATTTTACCAGGTGATTATCTCATTGCTTATGGACACTACATTCCTTCTATCAATGCTGTTAAAGATGATAATACCTCTTGTTTGAGCAGTTAAGTCCTACCATTGGCTTATATGAAATATAAAATCAACCAGATTATCTTGATAATGTACTATCAATTCAGAGAGATTTAAAAATTAAATAGAGAATTACTTTAACACTATTAAATTTCATCACTTTAAGTTTTAGCCAACATCAAGCTTATCATTGACTTCTGAGTCATTTGCTTCACAACAGCAAATGTGATAAAATTGGCTAACATGCCAAATATTTCTTTGCCAGAAAAGGTATTAGTTTCCTCTCTTCCTTACTTCATCTAAGTTCTAAATGAAGATAATAAAAGAGGATTAGCCAACGAATACAATGAGTGGCACCTGACAATAGACTTCTCTTTAGGTTGATAAGTATATACTAACCTATATCTTTTACATTCAACTGCCAATATTCATATTACCACTCTATCAAGCAAATTAATTTCCTTTCTAATCTCTCAAAATTTTACAAGATATTATGAAACTACATTTTATAAAAAATGATAGCTGACAATAGGGTAGCTCTATTAAAAAAACATTAAGGTAATTTTGTACAATTGGCTCTTAGAGAACCCATACTGGCTTCTTGTGAATATTGTTTTCCTTCTATGTTCAGAAATGATTATAACACAATCTAAGATTTTACTGCAATCCTTAAAACATAACATTTTAAAAGTATAAACTTTTCTTTCATTTTAAATTCAGGGTAACATTTATTCATCTTGAGTCTTCTAAGCTTCTTGTCTTCTTGTCTTCTGTTTCAAATTTTACCAAAAGTGGGTTTTTTAAAACAATGTGTAAATAGTAACCACTCCCATCATCGTATACCTCCTTCCCCCATAGGTATAATTATGGGCACTCTGACAATTCAATATTTGAAATTAAAAAAATCTAAATATGTTTCACCCTTGATTGTTCTCCTTTCTGTACTCCCCACAACCAACATCCAAACCTTCAGCTAGGACTACTCATAGTATATGAAATCTATACCTTTTTGTTGCTTCTCATCAACTCTACCTCTGTGTCTCTAGTCCAAGCCAGGATCACATCTAACTGAACTGCCAAAATGATTTCCCCAGTGACCTCTCTACTTCCATTTTTGTCCTCCTTCATCTACTCTCCATCCAACAGCCAAAGCAGACTTTCAACAATGCACATCTGACCAAGTCACTCCCTCACTTACACCAGCTTCTCATCACATTTAGAATAAAATGTCCACTGACAGGTGAATGGATAAAGATGTGGTACATGTAAGCAATGGAATATTCCTCGGCCATAAAAAGTGACATGACTGGGTCATTTGTAGAAATGTGGATAGACCTAAAGACTGTCGAGAAGTAAATCAGAAGGAGAAAAACATATCATATATTAATGCATATATGTGGAATCTAGAAAAATGGGACAGATGAACCTACCGGCAGGGCAGGAATAGAGATGCAGATGTAGAGAACAGCCATGTAGACATGGTGGGAAGGGGAGAGTGAAACAAACTGGGACAGTAGCACTGATATATCCTCACTATCAGGTGTGAAACAGATAGCTTGTGGGGAGCTGCTTATAGCACCAGGAGCTCAGCTCAGGGTTCTGTGATGACCTAGACGGGTGGCATGGCTGGGGAGGGAGGGCCACCACGGAGGGTATATATGTATACCTACAGGTGATTCAGTTCATTGTATGGCAGAAAGTAACACAACATTGTAAAACAATTATCTTCAATAAGAAAAATCTAAGTAACCTGACCCTGCCTTCCTCTCCAACTCCATCTCCCTAATGTGCCCTCCCACCCTCACCATCCCCCACCTGCTTCACTACACTAGCTTTTTTGCTGTTCCCAGAAATTAATAAGTTCAGTGTCTCTTCTGGGGCCTTACTTTTGCCATCTCCTCTCCCTAAAGTCTCCCCACATGTCCTCACATGACTTCTCATCCCTCAGGTCTCAGGGGTCATCTCCTCAGAGAACTTTGCCTGCTCTCTTTATCTAAAACAACACTTTCAGCCCTCCTCTCTATTCTACTGTATTTCCTTCATTCAGTTTATCACTTTCTTGAAGTATTGTACATTTGTTTATTTCTATCTCCACCTTTAGAATCTAAGTACTTTCGGA
Organism: Dama dama; assembly: GCF_033118175.1. Classification (NCBI taxonomy): domain Eukaryota; kingdom Metazoa; phylum Chordata; class Mammalia; order Artiodactyla; family Cervidae; genus Dama; species Dama dama. The sequence continues at coordinate 33,636,808 of NC_083702.1, forward strand.
GCAGGGCTTTTTCTATCTTGTTCACCAATACATACTCAGCTGTCTATAATAATAACCAACACCTAGTGAGCCCCCCAAACACATTTTTTAAATAAATTGAATAAGAATCCCCAAGGAACAAATCTAATAATATAAATTCTGATCTTGGTAGAAACCAGGAGAAACACGCAGGGCTGAGAGCAGTTTTGGTAAATCTTCCCATCACACTGTCCTACAGGAAACCCACGTGAGAGCACAGTCTTCGTTCACAAACTCCATCAATCAAGAGACCAACAGGTCCAGTCTGAAGCCGCCGATATCAGCGAACCGCAGCACACAAGAGCCTTCCATCTCGACTGTGGGCCATGAGTATTTTTTTCCCCTATCTCAGCCACCACTCTCCCAATTATAATAAATGAAAAAAGTAGATTGAAGCTAAGGAAAAATAAAGCAAAATTAGAAGCTGGCAAAAAGCAAACCCACTGCCTGGGGCAGCCTGGGGCTGACGGATGATGACAGCTAGCAGACAGATCCTGTTCCCCATTCTAAATTCTGTCTACTAAACAAATTAGCAAGCTCATCAATATCTGCACGGCATTTACCTTCTGCGGCAACAGCTGCTGCAGAATCGCGATGCTGACTTTTGGGGTTGTGGTCTGGCCGATGGGACGCATTCATTGGCCAAGCAGGGTCGGAGATGACAGAAAGACAACCCGATATTATAGGAGACCGTGTGGCAAGGGTTTGGAGGATAAACAGCTTGAGAGTCCCCTACTGAATCTACAACTTGCCCCAGCCCCTCCGCCAATAGCTAGATGTTTGCATGACGAGATGTGAAAACTTCATTCTTGTGCTAGTAATTAAGTGTAAAACTTACAATAAAGACATTTATTGTATGCAGGGATGCAGGGAGAATGACAAAGGACTAACCTGGAGGATTAGTAATTAAAGAGAAACTTGTGAAATCCATAATCTTGTAGGGACGATGCTTTAAAATATGATCGTTTTCATGAGAACATGATCATTTTCATTCAGTGTAGAAATTATATTCTAAAATGGCAAAAATCTTCTCTTTAAAAAAAAAATGATATTATACTGTTTTCTTATTGTAGCATAAGAGAAACTTTGTGTCTCATCTTCAAAGAAGAAGCAATAAGACCAAACACAAGATATGCGCACGTGTTTGGTCGTGTCCGACTCAGCAACCCCATGTGCTGCAGTCCACCAGGTTCCTCTGTTCATGGAATTTTCCAAGCAAGAATACTGGACTGGGTTGCCATGACCTCCTCCAGGGGATCTTCCTGACCCAAGGACTGAACCCACATCCCCTGCAACTCCTGCACTGCAGGCAGATTCTTCACCTACTAAGCCACCTGGGAAGCCCAAAAGCAACATATACAATACAATAAATACATCTTACCCTAAAAGTTTCAAATTAAAATAGCAAAGGAAGACAGAAAGGGTTTTTATGATTAATTTTCAGGCCATGTTTTCCATGCACTTACATGAAGTTAAGGATAGCAAAATATTCTTAAAACATCCTGCACTGGGAAAATATAAAACTATGAGTAGCTTAATTAATGATACACAATAGCATTTCAGAACTGAGACTCTGACCACCATTAATTCATCAGGGGAAAGGTAACTGGAAGAAAATGGAAGACAGCAGACTGCCTGAACCTATGTCCAAGCATTTTCTCATTAGAGTCCTGAAATTCTTCAAAGTGTGTTTTATCACTTACAACAAGGGAAACCCTGCATCTCTTCTGACAAACCATACCCCTTCATACTAAGTGACAACAAAGGGTAGAGACATCCAAGAAATGTCTGTCGAGAAAAGACAAGCCTGTTCTCACCTGAGAAAGAAAAAAAGAAGGTCATCAAGACCCTTGTTATAGCTGAGAGAGCCCAAGACACAGGACAGAGAATGCCAGGTACACATCAGCTTCCCACTCGCTGTTGGTAAACTCTGCTGATTTCAATAATCTGCACAGAGGCCGCCTCCCATGCCTTATTTGTGAAGGCACCTCCCTCCCCCCTTGTAGCTCAGTCGGTAAAGAGTCTGCCTGCACTGCAGGAGACCTGGGTTCGATTTCTGGGTCAGGAAGATCCTCTGGAGAAGGAAATGGCAACCCACTCCAGTATTCTTGCCTGGAGAATCCCACGGACAGAGGAGCCTGGTGGGTTCCCAGTCCATGGGGTTGCAAGAGTCAGACACGACTTAGCGACTAAACCACCACCGCCCTCCCCCAGTGGCATTGCCATTCCCAGCCGACACCTGTTGACTGTCCAAACCAAACCGAAGAAGTGGCTACTACTGGGGAGAGATGTGAAGGTCCTCGTTATTTGAAGAGATGAGCCCAGGGTAGGTGTGGTTATTCCTACCTCTCCTCTGCTCTCAGGCATTGAGTGGTGATGTTGTTTAATCTCCAAGTCGTGTCCAACTCTTTGTGACCCCATGGTCTGTAACTCGCTAGGCTCCTCTGTCCATGCCAATTTCTTGGGCAAAAGTGGGTTGCCATACCTACCTTATTAAGGCACTCATCAAGCTGTACAATTGATATTTGTACAAATGGCAGTAACCCGATCAGACTTGAGAAAACATGTGTAATTCTCTTGTGGACACATCTGGAATAGTAAGTACCTAAAAGAGTTGATCAATGCCCATGAAGGTATGAGCAAGATGGTGTCCTCTTGTTCACATTTCCCTGAAGTTAAAAATGACTATGTAAATACAGTAAATGTGCATTACGGCAAACAGCAAAAATAGTATTTTTTTATTTTTCCACCATCATGAATTCTTACTGGCTTTCTATAGAAGTCTAAAGTATTTTTTTCCAAATTATAGCAAACGTTTTCACTAGACGGTGGGCTTCCAGAGGTCAGAAATAATCTTCTCTCCTCTAAAATAAAGCTTGATGATCTCACAGATTCTCAATAAATGCTTGTTGATTAATGACTATTCTACTAAGGCCAGCTAGATATTGATGATCCTCCCACTTTTCTTCCTGTCACTCACTGTACCTTTCCTTAAAATGAGACTTGTTTTTAAATGATCAGGCCCTTTCTTCTTCTGTGAATAAGAGCTTTATCTAAAATGTACCACTACAGGGGTAGAGACTACATGGATGTTCACTCAGGCACAGAGACTGGAGGATGAAAACAGATAACACAAAACTGGATTATTTTTGAGAGAGACGGGGCCCACACTGAGTGGCATGTGGGATCTTAGATCCCCAACCAGGGATCAAATCCACACTGCCTGCATTGGAAGTGCAGTCTTCCAAGTGGAGAGTCAACCACTGGATCCCCAGGGAAACTCCAATAACTGGAGTTGTTTTTTTTTTTTAAAGAGCTACTACCATCTCATCAGGAGCCTCAGGTCTTTGGAACCCTGAAGCCACAAGTCAGTATCTGGTATCAGTCTTCTACTAGGCTTAATCAAGGGAAATTTTAAAACAATCATTTTAGAGATGAGAGCATTAATGATGACTCAAAGGAAGTAGAAATAATCAGAAAAAAAAAAGTCTTTCCCTTTTGCAGTCTGACTTCTCTGTGTGACATCAGGTGTATGAGCAAGTTCTCTGGGTCTTACTTTCCTCATCTGTGAAGCTGCTGGATAAACCACTGAACTTCATTAACTGTCAATAATCCGAATAGGATTAAAGTGAAATACCTCTACATTTTGTGACCCTTAAAAGCCCCCGAGGGTGCCTAGCATGTGAAATAACACTATAGCAGCCTCTTTATGGAAATAAACTGAACATAATGTGTATTCAGGACTGCTACTCCATCATTCCCTATCCTGGGGCACTGGAAAGAAGTCACTTGTGTTATTTTGCGGACCCTGACAGGCTGGTACCTTGTCACACTCCTGCTTCTAATCTTCTAGAACTCTCAAGCTGAAACCCTCTTTCAAACAGGCCTTTCCTTGGTACCACCAGCACTGACATCAAACCTTCAGTTCAAAGGTCACATCTCTCTCCCACTCCCCTGCCGTCTGTGTCTGGCCTGACCTCACCTAACAAAATGCCCTCTTTATCTCAAACAAGTAGAGGCTGCTATGAGAAGGAGCTAGAGAGGGAGATTATTGGTTGCAATTGTTTGAAAGATTCTAATCATTGCGAGCAAGGGATCCATCCTCTCGTGTCACGCAAGTTGGAAAATGGGTCAGACGTAATGCATTTGGTTAAGTGTCTAAACTGAAAAGGTGCTATTTTATTTTAAATGGCATAGTCTTTACAAAGGCTAAGGTTACTGGTGCAATGCTCTCTCATTTTAAAATGTATCAGGGACATGCCCTCTGAGGGTCAGGCTTTCATTTGCGGATGTTAATTCTCAGCTGCCTGCTTCTCGTCCTTCATTGTACCCTCTGTCTTAGCTGGGCACGCTCCTGACTCCCTGCGCTATCCAGACGGTCCATGTAAATAGTGTTTATGTTAAGGAAGTCATGTTCAGTGTGACTGGAGCACACAGAAACTGATGTTGTTGTCACTTTAGATTAAGCTCTTATTTTAGTAAAGGAGGCAATTGGAGCAGGCAGCTGAGTGGCCGAATGAAATATTCAGCTCATTTCATTTAGAGCTGCCCGGTTTCCATTGTTCATGCTGGCAAGTCTGGTTAACCCTGTCGGTGCTGGCACGTAGCTGCCCCCGACTCACGCACACACCCTCCAGCTAACACATTTTAAGTCATCCATCATCACACCTAGAAGTAATCAAGTGCAAGAGGTAGGCACAGTCACCCCTGAATGCACTGTGGTCAACTCTTGTCCATCTGGGTGCCCCAAATGAATGCTTTCAAAGGGGGATGTATGTGCACAGAGTCTAAATTTCCAGTTACAGCTGGAAAATGGGTGAGCACTGAGATGCTTAGGACACCAGGTTTTCTTTTTTTGAGTCAGCTAAACTGTTAAAATGAAATAATGTGTTTACCAAAGGAAGATGTTGGGCTTTCACTCCTGGGAACATGTTAAGTACTGCCCTGAGACAAGGAGCTGTTGAAAACACAGGTAGACACCAGCATCATCCCGAAACCAATGCCCCAGCTACATAAATTATTGTTTGAAACATACTATTTGGAAGGACTTGTGTATAGAGAGTCTTAATAATACTTTGCTACTTTCCTGGGAGTGCCAATTGTGTCCTGGCCATTTTTTGGAATTTAAGGCATCTGTTTATAGAGACTCTCCCACCATTACAGAATAATTCAGCCCAACCAAAAAAATCAGCTTTCTCTTTTTCTCCCTTTCCCCATCTCTCCTTCCCTCCTTCTCTCTCTTCCTGTCCCTACACCTTCTCCTTCCTCCTCCTCCATCCTTCCTTTTTTGGACAACTTAAATCAGAAAAGGTGGTTGAGGGAAATGATACAGTAAATATCATTTCCATATGTCAAATCTCTGGTTAAGTTTTTCATCCATAAGAAAATGCTTTGTAAAGTGAATGACTTCATCATTTCAAGATCCTGGGAGAATAGAAATTCTTCCTAGCTACAACTTACTGATATTACTTTATGTCCATATAAAGTACCAGTCATCAATGAACAAAAAATAACCAATTGCTATTATGGAGTCTGACTCAACTCCAAAAACACAATGAAGGACAAATACATACTAGGCTCTGTGCTGGGCTAACAGTAACTTTAAACCTCATGGTATCTAAATATTTAATAATTATTCTGTAGATCCAGGGTTTCTGGAGCCAGAAAGCTTATGTGATTTTAGAAAGAGAAAACAAATTGAAATGTTTAACATGAAAGTGAATATTTAGTTACAATGGAAAAATCCTAACAAATTAGTACTTTAAAATGTTGAGATGTATCATAAACATCACAAAATCTGGGGAAAAAACACATAATACTCATATTAATTAACTCCCTGACCATATTTCTCTAATGCTTTTCTCTCCCACGGTTGTCAGCTGTATACTCTGATTGCCCCTTTGTAAATATTACTTTCTAGAGAGAAAATGGAAAGATAATCCATTCTTTTATCTAGTATGCTTACTTATATTGTATCTTTAAATTCTTATTGAATTTGTTTTTATTTATTTCCTTATTTATTTATTTGCTGAGCAGCATGTGGGATCTTAGTTCCCTGACTGGGATCAAACCTGCACCCCTTGCATTGGAAGCACAGAGTCTTAACCACTGTACCACCAGGGTAGCCCTTTAAATTGTATCTTTAACTATTCATAATTGTGATTCAGAAAACATGCAACTACACCATGCAAGATGCTTGCTGCCTATATTACTGCTATAAGTTTGTGCCCTAAAAACACAGATATTTGAGAAATTCTACTTATGCAATATTCATCAAAAAAGAAAAATTACACAGTGCATTAACAATACTATGAACTGCATTAGTCAGTAAATTCCTAACAGGAGAGAACTTCTATTGTGACTAGGCATTGAAACAAACCAAAATCCAAACTGTCTATAACGTTATACCTCTAATAACAAGAAAGGTTTTCCATAGGGTAGCTTCTGGCTCTGTGCGTTTCAAATCTAGTTACAATAGGTGTCAGGACTGCAGAACGTGTCCATAGGATAATATGGCCTCTGATTCCGTACTTGTGTGTCACATGGCTCCAGCAAATTGGCAAAGCGGAACATCATCAATAATTTCACTATACATGGAAGAGTTTGCCAACAACAAAACTATGTCCCATTTAATTTAAAATCACCATATCACCAGCTTGATCCCCCTTTGGTAGACTCCCCCCTCCACTACCACCACCTTGGAGAAGGAAATGGCAACCCACTCCAGGATTCTTGCCTGGAGAATTCCATGAACAGATTAGCCTGGCAGGCTACAGTCCATGCGGCTGCAAAGAGCTGGACACGACTGAGCGACTAACGCCACCACCAAAATAAAGCCGTTATCTCTCCAGTGCCTTCACAAAACAGAAAAGGAATGGGGGGAGGTTAAAGTGAAGGCCCTAGTCATAAACGACTGCAGTGAAAATAGCTTAGATCGCAAATTTTACAAAATATATGGTTCTTTGAATACATGGCCATTACAGCATCTCCAAGCCTGGGAAAGAACTCATAGGAATGAAGGGCCCTGAAGATTAGTTTTCCCTCTAGTGAAATAATTTAGTTCTTTTCTGATTGAACAAATGTTTTTAAAATAATAAATATCAGATATTTGTCAATAATTGTAATTATAAATATCTATTAAAGGAATCTTATTTTAAGACAGAGAGTCCAATTGGTAATTAACAATAACTGAAGAATTCAGAAAAAATACAAGAGAATGATATTTGGAGCAAATTTTGTTTTTGGAATTATAAAACTGTTAGTACCAATTTTCTAAAAAAACAAAGACCTTCTGCATCTAAAGTATAAACAAAATGTGGGATTAAACAAAAAAAATTTTTTTTTAATTGCCACATATTTCAACTGCTAAAAAACAAGATAACTGTTGAGAAGAGCATGCTGAGTTAGCCACTGGCAGGAAGACTGTGGAAATACACATTTGGAACTCTGTTTTCCAAAGAGCCTATGGAATTAAATAAGGGAAGAAATTAAATAAGGGAAGAAAGAATTCCAAAATTTAATTTTGATAGAATTTTCTCCTCTGCTGACTCTCAAAACATACAAATTGCAATCTTTTAACACATTATCTCTAAAAACTGCACATACCTCATGTGTGTTATATAAACAGTTATAGCATATTTTTCCATTAAACAAAATATTAAATCAAAACATTCTATGTACTCATAATATTAAAAAAGCTTTCTATATTTTTAATATAAGGTTTTCATAGTGAGTTCATTCATTTGAATTATCTTTGAATATGCATTAGAAAGATACTAATTCTGCACACTCATATTGACTAAAACGATAGAACATAAACTTGGAGTCCAATGATCAGTTTTTAAATCCAATGCATAACTCAGCATGTTCATTAAAGCAACTAAACTTACTAAAGTTTTTACCTACTCCTCAAACGATTCATTAAGAGTTTAAGGGAAAACTGATCTTAGATTTAGGAATCAAATTCCATTTGAAACTTTTGAGATGGATGCCCCAACCTCTAAAGTGGGTGAAATGATCAGCTTATTAGCTTTTCAAACTTCCATGTCTTTCTAGTTTGTTTCTTTTCTTCCTTCCTCCTCCTTTACTTTCTTGAAACCATAGGAACTGGGTGGCTCTGCCACAAAATTCTTAGCAAATGAAATGTGAATTATAAAAAAAATATTTCAAGACATCAAGTTTTTGAGGGAAGGTAGAAGAAGAATTGTCTTTTTTAGAAAGTTGCTGAACAATAGCAAAGCTAAAACCAAAGCACAAACTCTCAAAGGTTAGAAGAAGCAGATGTTAATAAACAGAACCAATTATAGTCAACTCAAAGTCAACAACAGGGAACATTCAAAGTCATCCCAATACATATACCAACAGAGCAAATTTGTACCTGCCAAGTCTAGTTTCCTGTTTCACTTCTCTGGTATCTTAATCTAAATAGATAAAACGCTTCATTGTAATAGTATGGCTACCCCAGATATATCCTAAATTCCATTTACTCTAAAGAGAAAAACAGCCAACCCATTCACCTGTAACACACACACACACACACGCACACATACACACACGTGCATGCATTTTGATGAGTGTTTTGCAAGTTGTAAATTTCCAGAGGTTCAAATAACATATGCAACAGAAATGAAACTTATTATCAGACAAAATATTTTAACAAAGCCTAACAGAAAAATGACACTAATGTCATTGTCTAAACCAGGACTATGGCCTGTGATCCAAATCCAGCTCACTAACTTTGAAATAAGGATGGTTTAATGAAAGAACATTTATAATCAATTTGATGATAGAGAACATTACCACTAAACTACGACTAAGTGCAATATCTCTGCTCTCAAAAACAAATACAGTTTTTCTCATTATTAGACTTCTATATTAACAATTTACTCAATCATTGTATTTTGAACTATGTCAATAAAATTTTTTTGGAAAAAATTTTTCCTGCTCTTAAAGTGGTTATGTAATATCCTCAATTTCACCTGCTAGCCTATAAAATCTAGAATATTTACTATCTGGTCCTTATAAGAAATGGTTGACGGATACTTAAGTCTATCTAAAACAATCTAATCTACAAAAGTGTTTTAGCCTCATATATTCTAGCTCTTATAACACAGGTATGTATGCACGAATTTAGAGTGCACAGTATAACTACTCTCATAAAATACTTAGAACTATCTCCTGTGTGTTTGCTTAGCTGCTCAGTCATGTCCCACTCTTTGTGACCCTTTGGACTACAGCCTGCTAGGCTACTCTAACCATGGGTATTTTTTAGGCAAGACTACTGGAATGCGTTGGCATTTTCTCCTGGATGGGATCTTCCTGACCCTCCCAACTACCTCCTGAAAAGTGAAAGTGAAAGTGAAGTCACTCAGTTGTGTCCGACTCTTTGTGACCCCATGGACTGTAGCCTACCAGGCTCCTCCCTCCATGGGAGTCTCCATGCAAGAGTACTGGAGTGGGTTGCCATTTCCTTCTCCACGGGATCTTCCCAACTCAGGGATCGAACCAGGGTCTCCCGCATTCCAGGCAGACACTTTAACCTCTGAGCCACCAGGGAAGCCAACCACCTCCTAATGCTCCCTAAATCATTACCAAGAAAAAACCGCAATAACACCCCTGAAAAATAGACTTCTATGGAGAGTTCACAACTACAGATCACATTTATCTCACCTTCATAGTAAAATGAAAAAGAAGCACTGATTTTACCCTATAGTTTAGTTTTAAAAAAATAAAATTATAATGTCCAATGTTAGTGGAAGTGCAGACCAAAAAGTCCATTTCTATATTAGCTATAGCTGTGTTGGATGGCCGTCTATCTGGAAAGTCTATCTAGTAACAGATAACAAAATGCATTAAAATACTTACACAATTTGATATAGTAAATGAACTTTTGTGAATCCAAAAAAATGAAAACATACATATACATAAAGATGTTCAATAAACCATTACTTGCAACTATGACCTGATGCTACCATTTTTTTTCTTATTAATAGCCCTCCTATCCATCAAGTTACAGCAGGGAGAAATCTAGGCCCTATTCTTTCCCTCACACTAAGAGTCAATAATTTCTCCCCCTTCGTCTTTCCCATCTTTTCTACTTCATCTCTACAGCTACTATGTTGGTTTAAGAACTTGCCATCCTCTTCTGGATTCCTGCAGTATTATCTTAGGACTAGATCTGGAAAATGAGATCTAAGCTGATACAATTCGGGGACTCTTTAAAGAAAAAGAAGGTAAAACTGCAAATGCAAAAGGTGTGTCACCAAGCTTCTCTCTCTGAGAGAAGTATAACAGAGGGGTGGTTATATAGAAATAGAAGCACTCATAATCAGCTGAAGCTAAAAGCTCATACTTTTGGCAAATTTTATGAAAACACAGGACCACAAGAACACATTTTGGAGTCTCCACCAAAACCTTGCTAGAGGTCCTTGCAAGCCAAGTGTTTTTTGTTTTGTTTTTTTTTTTCTTTTCAGCCTTTTGGTATATCTGACCCCTTACCAAATGCTTAGTTCCTAAAGTTTGCAATTTCTAAGCCATCCATTCCATCATGTTGCTGATAATCAATTTCTCTAAAATGCAATTCTAAACATATTCCTGCCCCATTTGAAAACTCTTCTTTCCAATAGGATAATTAGTACAGAGCATTCCATGATATCACCTCCACCTACTTCTCCAACTTCATTTTCTAGACATGCTGCATTTACAGTTCCTTATGAAGTTCCTTCTGGAGAAGGCAATGGCACCCCACTCCAGTACTCTTGCCTGGAAAATCCCATGGACAGAGAAGCCTGGTAGGCTGCAGTCCATGAGGTCGCTAGGAGTCGGACACGACTGAGCGACTTCACTTTCACTTTTCACGTTCATGCATTGGAGAAGGAAATGGCAACCCACCGCAGTGTTCTTGCCTGGAGAATCCCAGGGACAGGGGAGCCTGGTGGGCTGCCGTCTATGGGGTCGTGCAGAGTTGGACAGGACTGAGGCGACTTAGCAGCAGCAGCATGATGTGATTTCAGTCATACCATACCTTAGCAAATGTTCCTGCCTCTAACTGTAAGGTATTTTATTATCTTTCCTGGCTAACAGATTTCTTCTTTCTTTCTGTTAAAAGTCTTTACAGATCTGAAACTGGAGTTGAAAGCAATTTCTTTGGCCCATTCTCCTCCAGCTTTGTACTTATCACACATTACAAGGACTTATCATGGTCTGTTTTCCCTAATAAATTAGTCTCCTTCAAAGTGGAACCCTGGGCCTAGCCATCTTTATCTCCCAAGTGCCTGCATTAAGCACGCAGTAATCCTCAGCTGAATAAATGAATGGAAAAGGAAGAGAAGCAAATATACTAAAAGGTTACTGTTACTGCTTTTGGTTATTGGTATTGTTAGTAATTTTCTACCCTCATTTTAAAACATTTTTGCTATTTGGCTTTGTTGTATATTTGTTTTATAGTGGGAAATCTAATTTATAATAAAATATTTCTTTGAGGTTTTCTCCGATTTTCATTAGATCTACTAATTCTCTTGATTCTTTGCACACCTGTGCCAGGCTTATTTACAGGGCCAACAGTCTACCTTACTTGAAATAATGTTTAGATTCCCATACACAATTAGCTAAATAAATATCATTAGTGCAGCTTCATTAAAGCATATTTTTCTTAAATATTTCTCAGTATACATACTTCTCAGTAAGTGAGCATCTATTAGAGTTTTGGCAAGAAAAAATCTTAAAATGGACTTATTTCCATAGGTATATATTTCAAGCACTAACTAAAGAATAATAAAAATGTTTTGCCATCTGGAATAAAACAGCACTAAATACTACAAGACTCAAATTATGTTCATATTCATGAAGACACATTTCCAAATGACTATTATAATTTGTATCTTCCACATAAGATGCACTAAAGAATTGTTTTTATAAGGAAAATATCCAAAACAATCTGATAATTTTCCTAAATATAACCCTCATTGAAGCTGAATATATTTTAGTAAAACTATCATTATCATTATCCAGTAAATGCCTGCAGGAACTTCATAGCAAACATTTTATTCATTTTCTTTTGCATGATCTAAATATGTTGCTTTATTACACATTGTGTAACTATGCTCTACATGAAACAGACCATGTACACGCGGCATGTGTAGATATGAATACAGGTCAAGAGTACCCAAAATGCAAACCACAGGTCACAGGAATAATATCACCAACTCACATTGACACCATTTTAGTAGTTTCAGATTCAGTTGAATTCTTCACAATCTATACCTCTAGTTCAAGTACAAATTCATTTTCTAGCCCAGAGTATTACAGTTTTAGACTGAACTTCTTCACAAACCTGTTCCTTTGTGTAAGGTATAAAGGGTAAAGTTACTCCTTTGGGTAAGGTGTAAGGTTATTATGAGTTCATGAGATAGTCTGACCTATGTCCTAGTCTGAGCTCCTTCTTTGGGTAGATCCATGCCCCAGCCAATCTGATTGGTTGTTTAAAGGAAAGCTAGCAATCTCCTCTTTGCAGAGGACTGCATGCAAGAGTTGCCTGAGATGAAGTGTGGTATAGCAGGAAGAATTCAGCTATAGAGTCACAATGTCATGGCGTGGAATCTCTACAATGGCATTTCAAGGGCTGTGTGACTTTCAAGTTATTGAACCTCTTTGAACCCTAGTGTTATGGGCTGAATGATGTCCCCGTACACCCCAAATTCACATGATAAAGTCCTAACTCCAGGTATCTCAGTCTGACATTTGTTTGTTTTTCCTTTTTATTTTTTTAAACACTACTGTTTTTCTCATTAACAGACTTTATTTCTCAGTCTTAGGTTTATGAAAAAATTGAACAAAAAACATAAAGAGTTCTCAAATACTCCCTTCTCCCCACCCTCAGTTTACCCTGTTATTAACATCTTACACTGGTATGGTACTTTTTTAACAGTTGATGAATCGACACTGAAATGATTATTAACTAAAGTCCATTGTTTACATTTGAGTTCTTTTTCTGTGTTGTATGCTTTTACGTACTTTGACAAATACAGAATGGCATGTCTCCACCATTACAGTATCATATATGATATGATAAAGCTTAACTGCCCTAAAAACCCCCTGTGTTCCACATATTCATTCTTCCCTTTGTTTCTCCTTTTCTATCTCTGTAGTTTAGGTAATATAAATGATCCTGTGTTTTTAAGTTCAAATTCCATTTGTTCATGTGGTATATGGGAAATCAATTTACTTTTGTATATTAACCTAATCTAGGTTATAGGTTATAAGACTTATCCAGGAGTCTTTTTATAAATTATTTTGAATTTTCTACATAGACAATTATGTAGCCTGTGAACAGTTTCATTTTTCTCTTTCCCTATCTGTGAAGTGAAAGTCGCTCAGTCGTGTCCAACTCTTTGTGACCCCATGGCCTATACAGTCCATGGAATTCTCCAGGCCAGAATACTGCAATGGGCAGCCTTTCCCTTCTCCAGGGGATCTTCCCAACCCAGGGATCAAACCAGGTCTCCCACACTGCAGGCGGATTCTTTACCAGCTGAGCCACAAGGGAAGCCCCTTCCCCATCTGTGTGTTTACATACATATTTTTTCTTGTCTTAATACATTAGCTAGGAATTTCCAGTATGATGTTGAATAGGAGTGGTAAGAGGAGACATCCTTGTCTTATCCCACAGTGATAGGAGAAGGAATGTAGTTTCTCATCATGGTGTATGCTTCTAACTGTAGGTTTCTCTATTCTTAGATGATTGAAAGTTTATCAGGAATGGGTGTTGGATTATGTGAAATGCTTTTCTGTATCTATTGTTATAATCATATGATTTTTCTTCTTTCAGTTCAGTTCAGTCACTCAGTCGTGTCTGACTCTTTGCGAACCCATGAACCACAGAACGCCAGGCCTCACCATCACCAACTGCCAGAGTCTACCCAAACCCATGTCCATTGAGTCGGTGATGCCATCCAACCATCTCATCCTCTGTCGTCCCCTTCTCCTCCTGCCCTCAGTCTTTCCCAGCGTCAGGGTCTTTTCAAATGAGTCAGCTCTGAGCATCAGGTGGCCAAAGTACTGAAGTTTCAGCTTAAACATCAGTCCTTCCAATGAATACCCAGGACTGATCTCCTTTAGGATGGACTGGTTGGATCTCCTTGCAGTCCAAGGGACTCTCAAGAGCTTTCTCCAACACCACAGTTCAAAAACATCAATTCTTTGGCACTCAGCTTTCTTTATAGTCCAACTCTCACAATGACACATGACTAGGTTCTTCCTCTTTAGCTATTAATATGATAGATTATAGCAAATGATTTTTGAATGGTGAATGAGAGTCGCATATTTGGGATAAATCCTATTTGATCATGGTGCATATTTTTTATATATAATACTGGATTCAGCTGCTAGATATTTTGCCTACTTTTGATATTAGGCTAATGCTAATATCATAGAATGAGTTTGGAAGTGTTCCCTATGATTCTATTTTGTGGATCAGTTAGTATAGAATTAGTATCACTGTGACACTTAAAAGAAGGTCACTGCATATATAATTAGTTATGCAAAGATGAGATCATTAGTGTGGGCCCTAATCCTATATATGATCTTTCCAACCCAGGGATCAAATCCAGGTCTCCTGCATTGCAGGTGGATTCTTTACCAGCTAAGCCACCAGAGAAGTACAAATAATTAATTTAGTCACTAAGTTGCGCCCAACTCTTATGACCCCATGGACTGTAGCATGCCAGGCTCTTCTGTCCACGGGATCTACCAAGCAAGAATACTGGAGTGGGTGCCATTTCCTTCTGCAGGGGATATTCCCCACCCAGGGAATGAACCTAGGTCTCCTGCACTGCAGGCAAATTCTTTACCAACTGAGCCACCAGGGAAGCCCAATCCTATGTAACTGGTTTTCTTAAACTAGCACACCTACTTTCCTCAAATGTTAAATCCTTAATATAAAGGACGCAGTGCCATTATATGGGTTTAAACCCACAACACAGATATTCAAAAAGGGGTAGGCAATATTTTTTATCACACAGGAAGTAACATTGGAGGTATTTCATTTCCTTGAATCTTGCTTCTTTCTTCATTCAGTCAGACAAGTTGCTAAATTATTGGCAAGAACTGGGAGACTGGGATTGATACATATACATACATATATATATATACACACACTACTATTTCATACTACGTATAAAATAGACAACTAATGAGAACCTACTGTATAGCAATAAAATCACTCAATGCTCTGTCTTGACCTAAATGAGAAGGATATCCAAAAAGGAGGGGATATACGTATATGTATAGCTGATTTACTCTCCTGGACAGCAGGAACTAACACAGCATTGTAAAGCAACTATATTCTAATAAAAAGTTTTTTTTAAAAAAAGAAAAGAAAATTATTGACAGAGGAGGGAAGCATAGGGGATCTAGGGGTGTCAATTACTGGTTTTTGAGTTTCAAAAGTCTAAGACCCTCTGGGAAATTAGAACGATTCTCACACATTGAAAATAGACTTAAAAGAGATCCTCCTATTTACTGAGCTAAAATCATATTTAGATGCTTTTGAGTGGAAGATGTGGCTGACTTTATTTTTCTGGGCTCCAAAATCACTGCAGATGGTGACTGCAGCCATGAAATTAAAAGATGCTTACTCCTAGGAAGGAAAGTTATGACCAACCTAGACAGCATATTAAAAAGCAGAGACATTACTTTGTCAACAAAGGTCCATCTAGTTAAGGCTATGGTTTTTCCAGTGGTCATGTATGGATGTGAGAGTTGGACTATAAAGAAAGCTGAGCACTGAAGAATTGATGTTTTTGCACTGTGGTGTTGGAGAAGACTCTTGAGAGTCCCTTGGACTGCAAGGAGATCCAACCAGTCCATCCTAAAGGAGAGCAGTCCTGGGTGTTCATTGGAAGGACTGATGCTGAAGCTGACACTCCAGTACTTTGGCCACCTGATGCGAAGAGATGACTCACTGGAAAAGACCCTGATGCTGGGAAAGATTGAGGGTAGGAGAAGAAGGGGATGACAGAGGATGAGATGGTTGGATGGCATCACCGACTCAACGGACATGGGTTTGGGTAGACTCCGGGAGTTGGTGATGGACAGGGAGGCCTGGCGTGCTGCGGTTCATGGGGTCACAAACAGTCAGACACGACTGAGCAACTGAACTGAACTGAACTGAGTGGAAGATAAGGTAATCAAGCCATGTACAGATATTAGTGAATCCAGAAGCAAGTTGGCAATGGGATGGCTAAAGCTTTACCCCTCCCTCAACCACTCTCACTCTTCCTGCTGTGGCTTAGTCGCTTCAGTTGTGTCTGATTCTGTGAGACCATACAGACGGCAGCCCCCCAGGCTCCTCTGTCCATGGGATTGTCTAGGCAAGAGTACTAGAGTGGGTTGGCATGTCCTCATTCAGGGGATCTTCCTGACCCAGTGATCGAACCTGGGTCTCCTGCATTGCAGGCAGAGTCTTTACCACTGAGCCACCAGGGAAGCCCCTAACTCTTCCTCGTGGAGCTGAAATGATCAGATGTTAAACTAGCAGATTCAACTAAGGCACCTTCATTGAATAGGCATGAAATTCCAAGAAAAGGGCTATATCAAAACCAAAGTTTTTTTAAAAGTCCTAAGAATTGGCTGCATACATGTTAAGCCACTTCAGTCATGTCCAGCTCTTTGCAACCCTATGGACTATAGCCTGCTAGGCTTCTCTGTTCATGGGATTTCCCAGGTTAAGAACACTGAAATGGGTTACCATGCCCTCCTCCAGGGGATCTTCTGAGTCTCTTTTGTCTCCTGCATTGGCAGGCAAGTTCTTTAACACTGGGAAGAACAGGTTGGATGGCTCTAAAATGCAACAAGACAACATAAAGGATCAAAAGAACAGAGGTAAGGAGAAGCATTATGAAATGGTTCTTGGATTGAACTGCTGCCCTGTGACAAGCCCCACCTCACTGAAGCAGGTGGGATAGAAGGGGCTATTTTCTCTCTCAGGTCCTTAGAGAGGCCTCAAAAGAACAGTTTAGATAGCGTGGATGTGTCCCCTGGAGCTTAGGAAACCTGACAGATTGCAGACTGGCTCCCACCTTGGGAATCTGGAGGACAAGAAGGAGATAAGGAACAGCTCAGTAATTTGAGAGTACCCTTCAGTCCTTGGAGGTTCACGAGATGTGTGTTTTCATGAAGCAGGTGTGGGCCAAGGGTGACAGAGCTAGCCTGAAGCCCAAGATGGCCGCCCAGAAGTATTGTTTATACACGCAACATGAGTTCATGTGGGATGGACTAGCCGAAAACCAGGAGGTGAGTAGGGAGTGGACAGCTACAGGAGAAGCCCTGTCCAAGCCAGGAGAGTTGAAGACAAATGGGCCCAGCAGGGGAGCCACCAAAGTCCCCCCAAAGTGGCCAAATGATTCTCAGTTTTAAATATCTGCCAGGCCCTGAAAGCTGGAGCCAGGTTAACACAGTACCTGTTCACATTAAAAACATCCCTAAGTCACTCATTTCCTTTTCTTTCCCTTGTTTCAATCCCTTAGCATTTAGCGATAGCAGCCAGCAAATGGGGGAGTAGGTGACAGATAGAGAAAGAAAACAGCACACCCTCTCCCTCTGCAAGAGCCCAATCCAAATATGGGCCTCAGAGAGGGGATGAGAGATGATCTGAAATTAAATGAACTTGCAAGCTACTGTTATAGTCTGAGATTGACCATTTTAATTTCTGAATATAGACAATGTTTGTGATTTAAAGTGTAGATAGAAATTTTTTAAATCTAAGAGTAATCTTACTAGGCATGGAGCCTACTTGAGGCCTAAATTTCATCCAGAACCAAGAGAATACCCACTTCCCTTTTCCCAGTGCATTTTAAAGAAACAACAGGAAAAAAAAATGTAAACTGTGTTTTGATTGATTTCCTAAGTTGTGCTGTTCAAAACACTGTAACAGGGTTGTTCAGTCGCTCAAAGTCATGACCAACTCTTTGCAACTGCATGGACTGCAGCAGTGAAGGACTTCCCTGTCCTTCACTATCTCTTAGAGCTTGCTCAAACTCATATCCATTGAGTCAATGATGCCATCCAACCATCTCATACTCTGTCGCCCACCTTCTCCTCTTGCCCTCAATGTTTGCTAAATATGATGGTAGAAAATAATGGCAGATGGAATGGATTCTCCTTCTTGGATGAGGTCTGGACCTTTGAAATGACCAAGTGATATACTGCAGGTGGACCTGACCAGGTCTGCCAAGGACTGCCTGGACTAGCATGACATAGGAGCAACAGAACAAGGCCCAGGGGCTTCACAGCGTCATGCAAGGAGCACAGAGCTCTAAGCCACCCTAGAGACTTTCTTCTGGTTCAGCAGCAGCACACCCTCACGTGTCCAGGGAGTATCTGGAAGAAGCCAAGAGAAGGATAGGAAAAGATCCTCAAAGGAAGATCAAGGTGTGCCTCAGCAGTGGCTCATGAGTACTGACGGAGGATAAGAGGACAAACATGACTCGTGGAGAGATGACAGCCGAGGAGCAGACATGTCACCCCTCACCTTCAGAGTCTTACCTAGAATTAGGATGCAACCTCAATTGCTTCCACGTGGTTACACGAAGGGTTAAAATATAATTTAGATCTAACTGCAGAAAATAAAACAAGTTACATTGCTTGCACACTCAGTTGTGTAGACACATACCTGCCACGTGTGGGGAAGCTTGTCCAAGACTTCTAAGGATCCTCTCGAAGTGTGTCTTTACACGGTGGATGATTAAGAAGCCTAGAAGAGAATCAGAGCTAAGTCACTTAGAGGCAGTTTCATGGGGTGAGGAGGTTGACTGTTAAATTTTGGCTGGGAAATGCCAGTGCACGGTGTTCGACTGAGCCTGACAGACTACACGACATCCACTACCACAGAACTCTTAAATTCCATCTAGAACATTATAGAACCATCAGCAGAAGGGAAAAAAATAGAATGAACCAGCTTGTTTGGTCTGTTTTTGAAAATCAAACGTTTCAAATCCCAGAAGAAAACATAGGAAAGAGGAGGTAAAATGGAGAACTTGAGGTTCCTATCCAAAAAACTCTGGAAGTTTTAAAAGTATCAAGTCCATTTCTAATGAGAAAGTGAAAGTAGATCAGTTGTGTCTGACTCTGAGACTCCACGAACTGTAGCCTGCCAGACTCCTCTGTCCATGGAATTCTCCAAGCCAGAATACTGGAGTGGGTAGCCATTCCCTTCTCCAGGGGATCTTCCCAACCCAGGGATCAAATCCGGGTTTCCTGCATTGCAGGCAGATTCTTGACCATCTGAGCCACCAGGGAAGCCAAAGAATACTGGAATGGGTAGCCTATCCCTTCTCCAGGGGATCTTCCCAAGCCAGGACTCAAACTGGGGTCTCTTGCATTGCAGGTGGATTCTTTACTAGTTAAGCTACCAGGGAAGCCCATTTCTAATGAGAGAAGAAACATAAATCCAAGGAAGGGAATAGATTGTGGTAGGGGGTCCTATTTTAGAGACAGTGTTCAAGGGAAAAGTCACTCTGCTAAGGCAACATTTGCGCAGAGACCAGGACAAAGTGAGCAACTGGACAGAGGCTGTGCTTTCCAGGCTGTGGGGACAGCTAAGGCCTTGTGGTAAGAGCCCAGGAACAGCAAAAAGGCCACTGCGCCTGCAGTGGGATATGTCCAGGAAAGACAAGCAGGACATGAAGGAAGAAGGAAAGGGCCAAGGAAAGGCTTTGAATTTTAACCTAGAAGCCATTAGAAGGCTGTCTTTTTCTTTATTCAAATATTATAACGTGACACCACTGCATATTTGCATGCATTTCTCAGAAATAATACAGAGAAATCCCCCATATCTTTTACCCTGTTTCCCTCAAGGGTAACATCTTACAAAGCTATAGTCCAATACCAAAACCAAGATATTGACATCGACAGAGCTAAGATACAGAATATTTCCATCACCAACCAGAAGAGTCCCTAAGATTGTCTTTTTATAGCCCTCCTATCCCACCTCCTTCTTAAGCCCTGTAAACCACTAGTGTACAATTTTTATAGTGTTGTCATTTCAAAATTATCATACAAATGAAATCATACACAAATCTCTGGTGATTCATCCAGGTTGGGTATCAATACTTTGTTAGTTATATTGCTCAATAGTTCTATGGTCCAGATCATTTAACCATTCACCCACCGAAAGGCACTACAGTATTACACTATTTCTAGTTTGGTGTAATATAAGCAAAGCTACTATAAACATTGGCACACGGGCTTTTGTGTGAGTAGAAGTTTTCCTTTCTCTGAAATAAATGCCCACAAGAGCAATTGCTGGATTTTATGGTCATTAGAAGTTAAGTTTTCTTTAAAAACCTGTCAAACTGTTCTGTAAAACATTCTATACCATTTTACATTCCATCAGCCATGCATGAATGAGCTAGTTTCTGCAATCCTTGCCAGCATTTGGCATTGTCACTATTTCTTATTTTAGCCATTCTGCTTTTCTCTAATGATTAATGATGTTGAACATCTTTTCATGTGCTTAGATGCTAGCTGTATATATCCTTTCCCATGAAATGTTCCTTCATGTCTTTGGTCTATTTTCTGATTGGATTGTTTCATTTTTTTTATTGAAGTGTTTTGAAAGATTATATTCTTAATACTAATCCTTACTACAAGTCTAAATATATAGTCTGAAACTACTTTCTCACAGACTGTAGCTTATCATAATCTTAACAGGGTATTTCACAGAGCCCAGTTTTCTGATTGGATTGTTTCATTTCTTTTTATTGGTTTTAAAAGATTATATTCTTAATACTAATCCTTACTACAAGTCTAAATATATAGTCTGAAGCCACTTTCTCCCAGCCTGTAGCTTATCATATTATTAACAGGGTATTTCACAGAGCCCAAAGTTTTTAATTTTGCTAAGTTGAATTTATCAATTTTTCATTTTATGAATCATAGTTTTGATATAAAGTCTAAAAATGCTCTGTCTTGCCCTGGATCCTGAAGATATTCCAATTTTTTTCATAAAAATTTTATTTTTAAATTTTATCAATACATTTAAGTTCTTGATATATTTTGAGTGAATTTTTGTATAAGTCTAAGACAGGTGAAGTTTCATTTTTTGCTTATGGATGCTCAACAGCTTCAATACCTTTTATTGAGAAGGCTATGTCTCCTCCACTGAACTGGTTTTGCACCTTTGTCAAAAATCAGTTTATATTTGTGTGGGCCAATTTCTGAGTTTTCTGTTCTATTGCATTGTTATACACATGTATCCCTCTGCCAAACTTACATAGTCTTGATTACTATAGCTGTATGATAAATCCTGAAATCGAGTAGATTAATTCTTCCCACTCTATTCATCTATTTAAAAATTCTTATAACTATTCTGATTTCTTTGCCTTTCCATAAAATTTTTAGAAAAATCTGATTTACAAAAAAAATTGTGCTGAAATATTGATATAAACTGTGTTAAACCTGTACATCAGTTCGAAGAGAACTGATATATTTGTTATGGTGAGTCTTCTAATCCATTAACATGGTATATACCTATTTATTTATATTTTCAATCAGTACTGTATGGCTTTTAGCATATAGTCCTACACATGTTTTGCTAGATTTATAACTAAGTATTTAAATTTTTGAGTGATTATAAGTGGTATTATATTTTTAATGTTGGTGTCCAGTTCTTCATTGTTATTATACAGGAATATAGTTGATTTTTGTAGGCTTATCTCATATCTTACGACCTTGCTGAACTCACCTATTAGTTTTGAAAGGTTTGTTTGCTTTTTTTTTTAAGTCCCCTAGGGTTTTCTATATAAATAATCATGTCACCTGAAAATAGGGGCAATTTTATTTCTGATTCCATTCTGATCTCTATGATTTTAATTTCCTTCCCTATCTTTTTGTACTGGCTGGCAGTTGTAGCAATATATTAAGCAAAATTGGTGAATGCAAACATTCTTGACTTTGTTCTTTATCTGAGGAGAAACAATTCAGTCTTTCATCATTAAGGGTAATGTTAGTTATAGAATTTATGCAGTCTTTTTCAGATGCTTGATATCAAGTTGAAGTTCTCTGTTCTCATTTTTCTGAAAATTTTTATCAAAAATGGTTGATTTTGTCAAATGCTTTTTTCTGCATGAATGGATAGGATCATATGGTGTTTCTTCTTTAGCCTGTTAACAAGGTGAATTGCAAGTACTGAACCAACCTTGATCCCTGGAATAAATCCTACCCAGTCATGAAATGTATATATTACTGAATTCTATTTGTTACATATACTGCTGAATTATATTTGTTAATATTTTATTAAGGATCCTTATGTCCATGTTCATGAAGAATATTTCTCTCTAGTTTTCTTTTCTGTTTTATCTTTACCAGGTTTTGGTATCTCGGTAATACCACTTTCCTAAAATAAATGGTTTTCTGGAAGAGATTGTATAGAACTGATGCTACTTCTTTCAGTGTTTGTTGGGATTCTCTAGTGAAACCACCCGGGAGGGGATTTTTTTGTTGTTAAAATTATTTGTTCAATCTCCTTAATAGTTTTAGGGCTATTCAAACTATCTATTTAATGTTGAGTGAGTTGTAGTAGTTTATGTCATTCGAGGAGTTGGTCCATTTCTCTTAAGTTGTCAAATTTATATGTATAGAACTGTTCCTAGTATACTCATATTATTCCTTTGATGTCTGCAGAGTCTGTAGTGATACACCTTATTTCATTCTTCACATTGGTGATTTGTGTCTTATCTGTTTTTTTCTTTGTCAGTCTTGTGAGATGTTTGTCAACTTTATCAGTCTTTTCAAATAACCCGAATTTTTTCATTGTTTTTCTGTTTTCAATTTTATTAACTTTTGTTCTTATTATGATTTCCTTCATTCTGCTTGCTTTGGACTTCAGGTATATTCAGCTCTTATTTTTCTAGGTTATTGAAGTGTGAGTTTAGATTATTGATTAGAGACTTTTCCTTTTTTCTAATGTATGCATTTAATGCTATCTAACATGCCTCTCAGCACTTCTTTACCTATGACCCACAAATTTCAATGGTGTATTTTTATTTTCAATCCATTCAATTTATGTTCCTTGAGACTTCCTTTGTGGTCCATGGATTATCTATAATGTATGTAGTTGAATTTCCAAGTGTTCAGAGATTTACGTTATTTTTCTATTACTGATTTCTAATTTGATTCCATGGTAGTCAAAGAATACATTCTTTAAGATTTTAATTCTTTAAAAATTTTTGAGACTTGTTTTCTGATCCACGATATGGTCAAACATATTACATGTTTCATGGTGACATTAAGAGAATGTGTGTTCTGTTCATGTGGGGTAGAGTGCTCAGTGAGTACCAATTAAGTCTGTTGGTCACTGATGCTGAGTTTTTTATCTTTGCTGATTTTCTGTCTAGTTTTCTATCCATTGATGAGATGGGGTATTAAAATCTTCAATTATATTTATAAATTTATTTTTTTTATATGTCATTTTTTTGCAACTCAGTACTTTAGGGCACACATCTTTAGGATGACTGAGTCTTATTGACGGTGCAACTCTTCTGTCAATATATAATATCCCCTCTCTACCACAAGTGTCTATTGTATCTGATATTAATATAGCAACTCCTGCTTACTATTATTAATGTTTGCAAGATACTTTTACCAATTCTTTACTTTCAACTTGCCAATATCACTATATTTAAAGAGATTTAGGAAGATACAGCACTGTAGTTGGGTGCTATTTTTTAATATGCTCTAACAATGTCTCAATTGCTGTATTTAGACCATTTACATTTCATGTAATTATTGATATGCTAGGCCAGAGGCCAATAATTTCACTTTGTTTTCGGTTTTTCATTTCTCTGTTTTCTTTATCTTGTTATCCTTAAACATTTTTTATAATTCAATTTTGATTTATCTATAATATTTTTGAGTGTCTTTTTCTATAGCTTTTTTAGTCATATCTTTAAGTATGACATCAAACTACATAATATATCACAGTCCAAGGGTGTCATCATATTAACAGTGTGAGTGAAATGTGTCATGAAACATGTCCTACTGCATATTTCTGCAAAAATGTGAGATTTGGTAAATCAAAAATCTAAACATCAGAATAAATGCAGCTATGTGAGATATGGTAGTTTTCTCCATATACACTCCCATTTCCTCCCACCTAGAACTACATACACATTCATACCTCCACTAAAAAGATAATTGAAATGCGAATTGGGATTAGTCAGGGGAAAAAATACATCACTTTGGATTGAAACACCAAGATTTCTGTCATTTGATGTATACTTTTTTGGATAGACAACTTTAAAGATAATTTTTAAGAGAATGTGTTTTATAATACATTAAAGTGGATAAAAATCTGAAAAATTGTTGGAAGTCTGAACAAATCCATTTAGCAAGAATGCAGACCATCAACCAGTCATAATCTGTTTCAGTTTTAAGTAGACTTAAAAGAGCTACCTAGGCTATTGTTCACCTTTTATAGAAAATTCATTTCAGAGAGATGAAATTAACTTGCACAAGGTTACGAGAGAGTCAGTGACAAAGTTGAGCATAGAGCTGAGGTCTGATAACACTGAACTACAAAATCAGGAATAAAAATATTAAATTTTTATCTGTAGTATATCAACAGTCTGCTTAAGAATGAAGTTATGCTTCATTTCCTTAAGGAAGGCAAAATAAGAACATGGCAGATGGAATATCATCACTCATCTACACTGGAATTTAACCAAGACTCTGGGGTTTAAATGTACCCAAATGTAGCAATGTGCCAAAAGTAGCAACTGATAGCAAATAAATGGCCCAACCACACATATTATTGCAGGCACTGGTCCACAAGAAGTTCCCAACATGAAATTGTAAGAGCTAGTATGTCCTCTTCCATTGTGTATCAGTGAGTTTTCCCCATCTAACCAGACTATCACAGAGGAACAAATCTGAAGGACACTGACATATTTTCCACATTATGCAGTTTTTGTTCACTTCAGATGTGAAAACACTTGAGTTTGTACAAAAGGGACAGTCCTCAATTCTCAAAATATTTTTTATACTCCCTGATTCATTTTAAGAAAGATCAAACCTCTAGTTTGTAGCTCTCAGTGACAGGTTTCCTCTTTTAGTCACGAAAGCTTCTATGATCCAAACTTTGGAAAAAATTCTTTCTCTACATCTCTCATTTATATTCACAGTTAGATACTATAATTAAATAATAGAGTTTTGCTTACTTGGGCTCAAATCCATTAATTTTTTTTCTTATTTTTACTCATCTCTTTCCTCTGAACTGTCTCCCAGTATTATTATTATCCTTGAGCACACAAATACACAGATCTGTGAATCTATAATGAGGTCTTCCTATTTTTTTTAGGATAGATTTTGCTTTATTAAATATCTAAATTGCCTCCACTTAGATACTACCTAAATAGGAACAAATATCCTATCCTACCGAGAAAAAAAGTCATCTTTTAACAGCTGACCTCCTAGCCAAGTATATGTATTATGTTCACTCCAGGGAAAAACTTGGTTCACAAGCTAACTTGGGTTCCTTGACCTGATGCCAGCAAAGGATGAATGTGCTAATGGTCTGCACCAAAGTGAGAATTCAAATGCCCTTCCGTTCAAGCCCAGTGGACTGGCCGAATGATAAAGCACCATTCAGCATCTTATACAGACAGCCATCTGCCCTCCTCTCAGCCAGTGGTACCCCATGTGCTGAGGAGCAGGACAAGAAGAAGTGAAGGTGCTAAACACTCCAACAGGGAAGGATGTGAATCAGATAGTAAAGCTAAGTTATACAGCTGCCTCTGTGTCCAGCTCTATCCAGACAGAACTGTTTTTCACAAGAGGAGAGGAAGCTTGCTGAATTTGTATTCACACGTCCAATGTTGCACTCTCACCACATGCCTATGAAACCCCCTTGTCAACAGAGCTTTTACCCTTGCCTTTTTCTCCTTTTCAGGATTCCTACTCCAAATCCCCCACACACTTAGAGCAATGACCTCAGAAACATTGCTATAGCTGATGCAAATTATATTCTTTTGTTTACCTCCTGGAGTTGGGGTGGAAAAGGGAGAGAAGTGTAAAAGCTTCCAAAGTGGCAGCTAAAACCAAACCAGCTGAAGAAAGCTGTGTCTTCACATTTTTCACTAGTTTGCTGTGTCAATGCCCCTTGCTAATTTAGAATAGCCTTTGTGATGTTTTACATGAAAATATTAAAAGGTAAACCCCTATGCTGATGTTCTCAGACTGATGGTGAAGTTATAATTCTACCAGTGAAAAATCAGTGGGTGAGCAGACAACCTATAAATACCTTGTTCATTGTTAACAGGCCACATTTCTACATAAGAGGACTTCCTTTCCTTTCCAGCCAGAGTACAGCAAAGATCAAATATATACACTATAAAATAACTGACATCTAGTATGGATAAGATAACACATAAGATTATAATACATTTTACAGCACAAATTATTCCTGACTAGAAGCAAAATCCTGAAAATACACTAAATTCTAAATTTTGAAAACAGAGTAATCCCAAATCATCCCCTCCACAGATATATTAACAACTGGATGGATAAAGACATAAAAACTACATACCAAGCTGTGGATTAGGCTGGTAAACTGTGTCTCATCCTTTACCTCTGAGCACAAACTGAAAGCGCACAATGAACAGTGTTCAGGCCACCTCTACAAAATAAGGTGAAACTCCTGGTTCTTACGTTGGTGTCATAGACAATTCACCCCATCTCTGAGGACTCAGTCAAACTAACTATATATTGTTGAGTAATATCTGTAACGAACTTTGTTAGATGATGGGGGGAAAAAACAAAGTCATTAAAACATATTAATAAAGAAGCTGTGATCTAACTACTTCAAAGTCAGAAAAAGTCATTAGCAGAGAAAGAAGTAAAACAAGGAATGCATTCCAGAATGTTAGGGAAGGAGTTGTTATGACAAAACATGCATTTGTGTGTCAGTACGTAACACAGTAAATAGCATCTAAAACACAAAAACGTCAAAAACGATAGAAAACTCATCTTAGACATTGGAAATTCCTGGATCAGAAGGAAATGAACAGGAAGAGTTCGAGTCAAATGGTGGGTGGTCTCACCTAGAAACTGAGAGGACAGGAAGAACCTGAAGAGCAGGGTCTGCTGGCAGGCCTAAGCAAGAACAGGGCAGGCACTGGATTGTGGAAGGAGTCAGAGATAACAGGGGCCACACACTTTCATCTCAGGAGCTCAAGAATCCGGGCTTCAGCATCCACAGTCGGTTTGTCCTGGCTCAGTCTCCCCAGGTTGACCCAGGGTCTTTCTGTTGACAGATCTTGGATTAGTCCATGTAACATACTCATGACTCTCCAGGTTCTACCCAGGCACCTCTCCAGGCAATGGAAGGAGGTTTCCGTGGCCCTTGTCTTTTCCTCTGCACATTTCTCCCCAATGACAACATCTAAAATTTTTTTGTCAGGTGTGCTGTCTATGGAGCCACAAAAAGCTATGAAAGTATTCAAATGCAGAGATCTGGGTGAAAAAAATATACATATGGTGCCTGAAACACAACCTTAGAAGAGCAAATCCAGTTACTCAGCTAGCGTGTAATAACT
Organism: Dama dama; assembly: GCF_033118175.1. NCBI lineage: Eukaryota > Metazoa > Chordata > Mammalia > Artiodactyla > Cervidae > Dama > Dama dama. The sequence continues at coordinate 33,664,413 of NC_083702.1, forward strand.
TCAGAGGATGGTTCATTTCCCGACTTGGTAAAAAAGATGAGATTCTATGAAGCACCGAGTATCTGAGAAGGATTGCTCCTGAAGACACATAAAATAAGGTGCGCATAGAGGAAGCTATTTTTATTGTAATCACTGATACTCAAACACAGTTTAATAAAAATACTACAATATAGAAAAGTGATTACCAGCATAACTCTGGCATGTATGCTGAGTTGAATCTCTATGTAGGCGATCTTGGACAAGCGACTCCATCTATAAGCCCAGGTCTTATCTGTAAATTCGAAATAATATTAGCACTTACAGAGTCATTGTCTACTCAGCATCTTACTGAAAAAACCATGCCGCTCCTATTCTCAGGCTTCATGGTTCAAGTAGGTTTGGCCCACACCTCACTGTGCTGCATTTTAGGGATGACTTCAGGCCTGAGCAACCACTGACCACTTCCGAGAAGCCGTGGGGTTCCCCATCACCCCAACAATGGCCAGAACACATTCTCTGTCTCCCTTTCCTTCTCTCTCGCCCTCTTGTTCACTTGAGTGCACTCTCCCCCTCTCTTTCTTCCTCTCCCTCTCTCCTACCCCCTCTCTCTCCATTTCTCTTTTTTTCTGTGACTGACTTTACTGAGGACTATTCAAACCTAATAATGTTAGGCAAGAGGAAAGCAACGCTAAGACATGAGATGATAGAGCAAGATGACTGTCTGGAGATATCCTGGGAGTTTAAAGGTTATGCTCCCTTTCTTAACTTCAACTATTTTGAGATAGTTCTTTGTCTAACCGACTACATGGAGTTTTTCAGTATGTATGTGAGGAAGAAATGAGATAATGACCATAAACACATATTACTGTGTTGGGAATATAGCAAATACTTAATAAATGTGAGCTATTTTTATGTCCAGAATGAGAGATTCTTTAAACTTGCTTTTCTAAGATGACCACATGAAAAGAAACAATTTTCACGGGACTCATTAAGATATCAAGGGTTTCTATTTTCAAAAAGGTCATAATCAATAATAAAAGATGTTAATAATAGCTCAAAGACATAGAAGAAGTCTCAAAAGACAGCAGATGACTTGACCTGAATAGAAAATACTTAAAGTATTCAGAGGAAAGAGAAAAATGAACCTCAGGCTGGCCTGGTTGCCAAAAGGCATCACAGACATAGTATTGAGCTGGGTTTTGAGGAGCAGGAAAGATCTGAAAAGTTGAAGGGAAGAACAGACAATATTCTAGGCGTGAGTCTAGAAAAATATGGGTGATGCTGCTAGAGCCAGGACACTCTTTGACCTATAACACAGGGCTTGAGAGGAAGGAAGGAAGAAGCCATCAAGGGAAGCTTAATAAAAAACCCAACGCAGATGACAGTTCTTAAGGGCAAGTTTAATCATATTTCAAAAACACTGCTTTTCACTGAACTCACTGGAGGTAAAAAGGTATAACATTAGGTTGTTCATGCAATTCACATTCATTTAAAAAAAAAATCAGTGAAACTTTTGGAAAGATTTTTACAACCAAATCATACCTCTTTGGATATATCATATTGATTTTTTTTCCAACTGTAATTGCTCATTATTTTACTCACATTCTACAGCAAAAAAAAAAAAAAAAAATGAACATACAAATGAACAAATAAGCCCTAAGGCATAATATAACAGATACTGCGGTTTTCTCCTCAATATCCCTTCCTTAGCATGTAAGAGCTGTGCAGTTTGAGGAAGTAAGCCCAACTTCTGCAGTAGGTCCTGTTAAATTTAAGGGAACCATGGTTAATCCCATCCTCCTTTCCAGTGATGGCTTGGTGAACCCACACCGATACTAACCTATGAATGGCATTCTCCTGGAATCATGGTTTGAATACAGGAATGGACATATGACACAACATGAGCCAATGAAACATAAGTGAGATTTGCTTCTGGGAAAATATTTCCTCAATTTTATGAGAGAACCCTTAAAAGAGACGGTCTCTTTTCTCAACCTCTACGGGTGTCAGAGCTGGAACTGCAGATGCAACCTGCTTTCAATTTAAGAATAAATCTGACTTACAGGGGAGGGCAGAGCTCGGGGAACTGCAGAGATAAGACGCTGAAAGCACAGGACAAGTTCAACCAAATTACCTGTCCTACCTCTAATGTCTGACTATGTGAGATACCATGCTTCTCATTATTAAATCTGGTTGGGCTTTTAAAAAAAATGCTATCCTAATTTCTTTAAAAATACTTCCAATGACATGAGTATCATTTGCAAACGGCTGTGATCCAACAGGGCTTCCCAGGTGGTAGCAGTAGTAAAGAACCCACCTGCCAATGCAGGAGATGTAAGAGAGGTGGGTTCAGTCCGTAGGTTGGGAAGATCCCCTGGAGAAGGAAATGGCAACCCACTCCAGTATTCTTGCCTGGAGAATCCCATGGACAGAGGAGCCTGGCGGGCTATAGTCCATGGGATCACAAAGAGTCAGACACAACTGAAGCGACTTAGCACACAAACATGCACGCACGCACAGAAGATGCAACGCTGCATCTCACTTAGTTGCTCTCCGGTTAGTCTTAGAGCCTCTGGAAGACCTGAAAGAGCAGAATCAGGACAGGTAAACAGGAAGAAGGGAGGTTCTATATGTATCTGTAAGCACTAGTTGAGGTGGTCCATTTCAGATGGCAGAACACCATCCTCTAAAAAAACAGAGTGGTTAGTCGTCAGAGTCACACAGACTGGTCCAGGCATTCTTGTCAAATGAGGGCCCAACAAAACTGAAGATAAGCAAGGGTCTGATAAACACAAAAACTTTAGATCTTACAACTCCACCCTTCCTCTTTCCTCCTACACAGCTGCTGAGAGTAGGGGCATTTTATTCCCTGGTCATGTTAGTAAAAAGAGTTCCTTATAGATGAGGCACAGCCTAAAAAGGGTTTTCTGAGCAAGCAAATGTTATAAAATCTGTAACTTTCTACATTTCACTGCCAAACAATGCTGTGGGGTGCAGAATCCCAGGACTACAATTAACTATTTAAGCCAAATATGACATGGGCATGTGAGCTCAGTAAAATGATGATGTTTACTCCCTAATTTTTTTCACTCCCTCATTTAAGAAAATCATTTTAAATGTTAACCTACAGAAATACATAAGTAATATAATGTATATGACAACTTCTGAGGAAATTAGAGTAGCAGATAAACACTGATAAATGGTGATCAAGATGAAGCAGTTAAGCTAAAAAAAAAAACAAAAACAAATGAAAGCAGAACTCAGTGTGTAAGAGGCTGTAAAAACAGTAACTTGTAACAGATTTGATCACCTCGAGCCAAAGAAGAGCCAAATATGAGTACAAACTGTGAAAGAAGATTCTTCCCACAGTATTAAGCCAAAGAAATAATAAGATCAGAAAGATTTTTAATGTATACAATGTGATTGATAGCTAGAAAATGATACTCATCCATGGTTGAAATACCATTCTCTAAAAATATTAGTAAAACTGCTGATGGACCTCACATACATTAAAACAACTTTAAATGTATTTTTAACATCAAATTTGATAACCCAAAAAATAATACTTCAGCACTAGAGGTGAAAATTCTAAGCACATAAACTAGCACTGTTTAGGCTTAAATAATGACCAAATCAATAGAAATGAACATACAAATGTATCTAGTGCTCAAAACACAAGACTGCTTAGAGAAATAGATGGGGGCAGAATACGTACAAAATTCAGAACATCTTGACATACCGTATAGAAAAGAAGCTAACAAAGATGACAACAGTTATGTCAAAAGTATTCAGAAGCCAGTTTGAAGAGGTTTGCATTGGTCAAAGATGAGACAATTTGAGCTTCAGAAAGTATAAGAACTGCAACTGATTAAGCCCATCAAATATGCTTAAATTCTTGAGTTCACAGTGATGCTTAAAAGGAATTACCTGAAAAAACAAACCAACAAACAAACAAAAGGAATTACTTGGTTACATTCTAAGGATGACAGAAAGCTGTTCTACCTAAGTGGTAAAATATTCCCCACCTTCAGATGAAATGCATTCCTGTTCTCTTCTTGTTTGCTACTCCCCAAAAGCTAAATAAGATACAAACTTTTGTTACTGTTGCTAAAGTCTATTAGCTCCAAATACTTCACTTTGGGTTTCCCAGGTAGAGCAGCAGTAAAGAATCTGCCTGCCAACGCAGGAGACATAAGAGACCAGGCTTGATCCCTGGGTCAGGAAGATCCCCTGGAGTAGGAAATGGCTACGCACTCCAGCATTCTTGCCTGGAGAATCCCAGGGACAGAGGGGCCTGGAGAGCAACAGTCCACGAGATCGCACAGAGTCCAGCATGACTGAGCACACATGCATTTTGCTTTATCCATAAAGATAATGGGGCATTCATTATACTAAATACTCTCTCTTTTCTCTGTAGATCCTATCAGAATGAGTGGACAAAAGTACTTCTTCTAATATTTCTTTTTTTCTGCAAATCAAATGACCCCATTTCCAACCTGAGAGACTGTCGGCTGCATTTTATGCCACCAATCTTCATCAAACATGGACAAAGGGCATTCTTCTACAAGGTTTATCATTATTGCAGGTCAGTCACAGCTACAAATTTAAAAGCTCACTGTAATCCTATCTCTAAAGGTTGACCGCATGCAGACCTTAGTTAAGGTAAAATCTGTTCCACTGAACCCAAGGATAGGTCCACAGAAGTCTAGACAAATGGGTGCAGCAATGAGTAGGAGGAAGATGTTTATTGCTTTTAATGAAAATTATTCATTACACTCCTTGCTGAGGTTTCTTCACCCACACATCACGAGCGGCATTTCAAATTCCAAAGGTACTCTCAAAAAGTGGTCTACATAAATAATGGATATGATCAGAGTACTAGTTTTTATCAATATCTGGTTGTCCTCTGTACTTTACATCCCAATGACATAAGGAGTGGCCAAATGATTAGTTCTAGCAAAGAAATATGAGAAGGGATGTTTGTCGTTCTGGAATAAAGTATGTAATTGCCAGTGTTCAACTCTTCAGACCTTTCTTCTCTGGCCTGGGAGTTCATGGAAACAGATGTATATAAAAATGCTATAAAATTGAAATTTCAACAGCTAAGCCAGTCTGTGGTGTAAAACTGACCTGCAGAACCACCTATAATCACAACAGATCTTGTAAATGAGATTTTAGGGCTGTTTATAACAGCAGCATAACTTATTCTAACCTAAATGACGTGCTAGAATACTGCATTTTCTCCAAATGTCCTTCTCACAGACATCTAATAAAAATTACCCACATACATCAATTTACTGAAGCCAACCAAAGTAGCTAAATTCTAAAAATGTAAGGATTTAGAATTGATATTTTCAGGACTGTGAATTGTTCGCAAATGTTATCTGTATTTTATGAATTTATTCTAAGATTTCTCTACTAAACAGAGAATGGCATGAATATAATGTGCAGCAGCCATTCTGAGCCAAGTTCTACCTTAAGAAATACAGAAGAACATAAGGTAAAGAGCAGTGGTTGATGACATTTTATAAAGTCACCCAAGTCTCAACTGATTCTGAAATAAACTGATAAGGCCTATATTTTCTTGACCTCCTAATCCTTGGAACCAAAAGCACTTGGTAAACGAAATTTTTCTTTCATGATTTCCTCAAATCTACTCGCTCTGATTAATCTAGTATATACTACCAAAGAGCACTGAAACTACAAAAGATTGTGAAATTTCAACAAGACTCAATCCAAGACTTTTGTTTGATGTTTTCCTTAGGTAGGACTACTAGAGAAATTTTAAAATGGAATTTTGTATCCTTCCATATACAGAGAGCATTTCATATAACAAGCAGGGTGTAAAAATCATACAACATTTCCAGGAAATACAATCATCTTTTACCCAAAGCCTCAGCAATCAACAGTGTGCAATACCATTCCCTATTGTACACCCAGGTATTTACTTGGGTCATGAACCAAAATGGCAACTGTCCAAATATTTCTATTCATTTGATGGATGTCATAGGAGCTTAACTGGACGTGGTGGTCACAGCAACGGACACATCATGATTTGAGGATGACTGAGGACTAATGGACTCGTTTCCTCAGCCATAAAGGTGTCCTAGGAGGTCTGTCAGCCCAAAATGACCTGGTGGCTTTTGAGAGCCCCAGGTACCAGCTGACACCATACAATAATGATAGAGCTGTGTGGAAAGTGGAGATAAGGGCTCCGACACAAATCTTTGCCAGGAAAATTCACAACACTTCACTTTTAAAAAAAGACAGTGGGTAATAATTATATAGTTTAATTATTCCCTTGGGATCCACAAAGAGCTAAAAAAATATATATTCATATAAGATCAACAACCACCAATCTGCTACCTGTGGCACCTAAAAAACATTATAGTGGAATTCCAGGAGTACAGAGTGAAGTGAGCATCTCCAAATTGTTGAGAAAAGGATCTTCAGTCTAAGAAGAATTGACAGCACAGCTTTAAGAACAGATAAAGGACTGCCTCAAGGATCCGTCTTGCTTCCTTACTTTTTTTAAAGTAATACCTTCATTTGCATAGTAATAACCCAATTATTGTAAGATTAGGTGACAGGAATCTCATTATTGCTATTTCCACAAAACAGTCAATATTCTATTCAATATCTTTAATGTTACACACCTTAAAACATAATTATTTCAATATACCCTCATTCATCTTTAATGTAATTTTCTTTTTTAAAAACCTTGCTATAATTGTTGGTTTCTACAGAATATATTAGTGTTTAAACAAGCACTTTTCCCCTCAGGCTGCTAAGAGAACAAGCAAAAGCAACCAATAGCTTGGGGATATTTCTGCCGTCCCTCCCTGCCTCCCACCCTAACTAAAAGTACATCCACCAAAAGACCAAAGACCAAAACACTGCTACTGAAAATCTACTATAACAACCTCGGCACTCTTCCCAACATTATACTTTCCCCTTCCTCTCTTTCACTTCAGGCTCCACAAAAGATGCTTCCATAATGAATTTTGGTCTTAAAGCTACTTCGAAAGTGTTAGCAAATACATTCTGTTAAATTTCAAATTGTATGATCTGGGCTCTTTACTTTGTGTTTTTTATTTTCCAGACCACATTGTCATACACCAAAAAAAAAAAAAAAAAAAACCTCCCACATCCGAGACAGCTGACATACTGGGCCGACCATCTGCCTGCCATAGGTTTACCTGCCATAGGCTTTTACAGTTTCAATTACAAGATAATCAGTACAATAAGTGGCTGGTTACTAGATTAACGGTGGAAACAAAGCAAGGGAAATAGAGGAGCAAGAGATAGGACTGTCTACATTAAGAGACTACGGAGCCATACATGCTATTACTTCAAAATGATATCAAAATTAATGTAGAGTGAAAATAGCAGTTAGATTTTGTCAAGAGAGGAAATCATATCAAAGGGCTGTGGTTTGGAATCTGGAGTTAACGCTCCTTGACTAGCGGCCCTGCCGACTGCACATTCTTCAGGATGTTAATCTGTCTGTACTTTGTGAATGAGCACTTGGTATTCATGAGTGTAACAATTAATTTGTAGAAAGAAGTACTTTATTCTTTAGTCGATACCAACCAAGTTTCCTCCAGAGGTAAACTTCAGCCACCAGGAACATGATTCATTGGTAGGTTTTACATGTTCTGATGCACAGAAGCTCAACAGGCTGACATGCTCCTGAGGCTCACCTAATCACAGCCTCGCCACCGCACATCCACACCAGCAAACCACACCCTGCTCTTCCCAATCTCAATCTCTGAATGAAAGAGCAAGGCTGGCCAAACACCCTTCTGCATGCTTAATGAATTTCAGGGGACACTAACTATGCATTTGGTCATTTATTTTACAAGAATGGGGAAACCACCATATTTTAAAAGGAGTTTGGCTGCTGTAGACCACTTTTCTCCCCAAAGAGAAACTGTAAAAGCAAATTTCTGATTTAGTAGGGCTTTACTGGAATGAGGATGTGTGGCTGATCTCTTTCAAGTCGCTGAACTGCTCCTCAGAAACTACTCATACCAACAAGGACATGAGTCAGACATTGACTACAACCCCCACACCCGCCTCCTCAGAGAATAAATTCAGGGCACGTTTTGAGTCAAGATCACCAGTCTCGGCTTGTGGCTAAGGTAGAACCAGAATTCAGGTCTCCACACTGCCATCCCAGGTCTCTTTCCATGTCTTCTCCTGTGTTATTTACACTCCAGGCTTCACGGGAAGAAAGGCAGTGCACTGCCTGACTGAATGAAGTTGTGTGTATCTCTCCGTAAGGAACACAACCCACAGACGGCCAATCAAAAAACCAAACAGCAATAATGAAAGTCAGCGTTACATAGGAGGTATCAGACAATGGACTGTTTTTTATTAAATGTCAGAACTTCCATTTACTGTTGAAAAGCTGAGGTCTAAAAGGGATAGAAAATTGCTCAGGATCACAAAATAATGAGTACCAGAGTTAGGAACCAGACCAGTCAAAACCAGGTCCATCTTTAAAAGAAAGCATGTAAGTTGCTGTCATAAAAAGTTTACACGTACAACCTACTTTGCTTTTGGGCCAGACTTTCATGACTTTGTCGCTACTGACTACTCCAGACACCCTCTCGTGGTGCAGAAAGACTGTACAGGATGAGGGTGGCCATGGACCATTCAATCTCAAGCCGCCCTAGCTTTAGGCATGATATTCCCTTTTTCTGTAATGCCTTCCCTTATTCTATTGCCATTATCCTCATTATTTATTTACTAAACTGGTATTCATGCCTCAGGGCTTCCCAGAGCCTGCCTGCTAATACAGGAGACTTAAAAAGGACGCAGGTTCAATCCCTGGGTTAGGAAGATCCCCTGCAGGAGGGCACAGCAACCCAATCCAGTATTCTTGCCTGAGAAATCCCATGGACAGAGGATGTTGGTGGGCTACAGTCCATAGGGTCGCAAGGAGTCAGACACAATTGAAGTGACTTAGCACACACGCATGCACATTCATGCCTCATAATCCTGATAACTCAGTACCTCAGCTGTGAAGCCTTGTCCTACCCCCCAACACCTTCCAAGAGAACTAACCTTCCTCTCCTCTGCTACTTCTAAACATTTAAACTCTATATTCATTTATTGAATGTCATTTCAGTTGATGTGCCATCTCCCTTGAGGAAGGTTCCTTGAGGACATTTATTAATTTAGATTGGTATCCATAATACCTATTAGCAATATACCTGAAACAGAGGTGTTGTTTTACAAATATTCAACTAAAGATGATTAGTTATTAGACTAAAGATACTTCTCAAAATTCACTTACAGCAACTATCACATTCTATCCTGCACTGTAAATTCTTATGTATGCTCTTTCTACACGAGAAATAGTTCATATCTTTTTCCTTTCACCACACCAAGAGCACCTTATATATTATATTATAATATATATCAGGTGTTCCAGAAATGTTCGTAGATTTGAATTCCTTACAGGGTGAAAAAATGGGGGGGAGGGGGCAAATAGGTGAAATCTTATAGACTGCTTAAAACCTAGTTGAGGATAATGGCAAAAATTTCCCTCCTGAGTCACCTTCAAAGCACGAGATTTTATTAATATCATGTGAGGGTGTAGAATAAGTACATTTGTTAAAAATCCGATGACTGAGTCCATGGCAAAAGTGCTACTTCTTGTGAGGATTAATTGAGTGCAATCTTTTATCTGTTTCTATTCAGCATATGTACTATATATCTGCTATGCATCCAAGGACAGCTGCTGTTCTATTTACAGCATTATCTAAAAATGGCAACATTAAATCCATCTTCCATCTCTTTGAGATCTTTTTCAACCACAGAATCATCTCAGATGTTCTGCTTTTAGAGCAAAATATATGAGGTGTGAATGTGTATAACAGTAAAAGACTAACAGGCAGAAATCCACGATGGTGGAATTATCCACAGGGGCTTGATAAAACTCCTCCTTTTCCTATCTCAAGAAAAGTGAGGGCAAGAAAACTAGAAAACATCAGGGAGCAAATTTAAAAGTAGAAACCCCTGCCCTTAAACCCCTATCAGGAGTCAAGGAGCCTAAATATTGATTTTTTTTTTCAGGGCTTTGCTACTATAGGGATTTTGAACATAGGCTGAAAAACAAACAGCAGAGGTGTGTGCTAATAAACCTTCCAAATACCATAGTACCTTCCAGATTTTTTTAAGAAAGTTAAAATTAATCTTTCAACCATTGTGAAGGGGGGAAAAGCTATTACAATGCTAGTTATTTATTGTAACTCTCCACATCACACATCTCAACACAAATCCTCTTGTTAATTTCACTGACAGAGCTTCTCTAAGGAGGCATATACTTGGTTTTACACAGGAACATATAGTCCTGACCGTCCTGATCAATCTGAACAACTTGGAAAACTTTTAATTCTTTTAATTTCTCTTTTACTGGAAATTAAAAAGACATAAACTGTTCTGTCATTTCCAAGCTTCAGGTCCATTTTCAGAATCAATGTGGCAACTATATATGATAGGACAGGAGAACCACTGTCCTTTAATGATAGGGATCAAGTAGACTTGGCAAAAAAGTAAAAGTTCATTTAAATTCTTTCTTTAAAAATTAAAGAGCTTCCCTGATGGCTCAGAGGGTTAAGAATCTGCCACAAAGCAGGAAACCCAGGTTTGATCCCTGAGTTGGGAAGATCGCCCAGAAAAGATATTCTTCCCTGGAGAATTCCATGGACAGAGGAGCCTGGTGGGCTACAGTCCAAAGAGTCAGATACGACTGAGCAACTAACACCTAAGAAGTTAATTTGCTCATAATGCTACTGGTCTGATGAGTATGGAAGTCCGCCTTCTAAACATATCTTGCAATGTGGAGGCAATACAGTAAACTGGTTAACAGTGTACAGGTGGAGCCAGACTGCTTGGGTTCAAATACTTATACTACTATCTATGAGCTGTGTGACTTTGAACAAGATTAATAACTTTCTGTGCCTTATTTGTGTGGTTCTGAGGAATAATTGAGTCAGCACATGTAAACAGTACAATGCTGGAACAGTACATGCCATGTAGCACAAAACCAAAAGTTGTTACTTATTTTTATTGTTAGAATCACGCTCAAGACTCAAAGATAAATTAACTGGTTTTGACACTTCTTAGTAGGGATGGGGTGGAAGAGATGCACACAAGAGCTTCCATAAAAGAAATCACAATGATTGATTTGCTAGGTGTTGCTTTCTCATCTAGCTATTCTCTTGGCACAAAAAATATATGTATCTGAACATGGGCACCAATCTCTTCATTTCAAAATCCGAGTCTTTATAAAAAGGCATGCTTTGTAGATCATCCAGTATGTTCTTTAACAATGTCTGAGGGAGGTAAATATACAAATGCTTCTCTGTCAGTCAACTTCTAATTTTTAGTTATTAAACAAGCAAAAATAATGCTAAAGGATCATTAGAATAAATTCCAGTGCACACATTCCATATTTATGTTCACAGTTTGACAAATGACAACTCAATAAAGGAGACCAGTGTGGTAATGAGACATATACTCTATATCTGCCATTGGCATTTTCACTTATTCCACAAGTTAGGTCAGGTGAAACTGAAATTACTAGTTATCAAATTTTCACTGACATGAAATTCAAATTAAAAAAAAAAATTATTCCCAAAAGCCAAATCCATCAACACCATTTTTTACCATGTGTTCCACTCTAAAATTTGCATTATCATCATTCATCAAATCATTTTTGGAAATCTTGGAGAAGCAATTCAAGTACACATCAATAGTCTATTTGAAACACGGGCTAAAAGTTAAATAATTGAATGTGGAAAATACACATTATGCCTCTTTTTAAAAAATCTAATGAATAATTTCTGCAAGACAACCAAATCATCAAATCATTCCTGTTATTAATCTTGGGCGTTTTCTGACTGGCAGGGCTTCCAGAGTCTGTCTCTAAAGAACCATAAAGCTTTCAAAATACAGTTATGAAAAGTGGTAAATCCACACTTTTATTACCACTAAGACAAAAAGGTATGTTTTCAAAAACTAGTATAAAAATTTAACTATAACAAGATATTTAAGAAAATTCTAAAAATATGTATTTAATATTTGTGTGTGTATTCAAGATGTAAAATTCATTAAACCTAAGAGTATCAATAAAGTTAAAATGATTATTCACTTTATGAGGTAAAGCAAAAAAATATATATATATATATCGGCTATACATACATACAGGCTTCCCTGGTGGCTCAGATGGTAAAGAATTCACCTGCAATGTGGGAGACCTGGGTTCAATCCCTCAGGGAAGATCCCCTGAGGAGGGCATGGCTACCCACTCCAGTACTCTTGCCTGGAGAATCCCCATGGACAGAGGATCCTGGCGGGCTACAGTCCATGGGGTCGCAAAGAGTTGGACAGGACTGAGCAACTAAACACAAACATACAGTTATGACCTCTTGCTGAGGACAACAACAGTGCTTCATCACGAGGACCCCAGTCCTAGGAGTTAAGAGACCATTTTCTGACTTTACTGTATTCTCCTTGTTGATGCATTATCAACTACATTTCCAAGACACAAATTTTTATTTGGATTTATAGAAGCCAATCTTGCATATAACTTATTTTCAAGGACCACTCACAAAATAAAGTTTGTAAATCTTACTTCCTTTGTCAGCCATCAGCAGTAACTTTATTATTCATCTGAAGATATTGGACAAGATGGTAGCATCTTGACTGTGCTTATTTCTCAGTTCTGGGCCTCAATCTACTCATTCTTAAAATCAGAATATTGAACTGGATTATGTCTGAATTCTCTTTATACTTGAAAAATTGTATAATTAGATTATCCTTCTCCACACAGGAATTTAACCAAATTCGGCTTTACTAAAGAAAAGATGGTCAAAATGTGCTCCCCATCTCACAGAATAGATACAAAGCAAAAAGCTGTCTTAGTAACTTTTAAGAAAGACCTCAGACTAATCGATCATCTACTGTAGACTAGACAGTGTACCTCTATATCTCAGATGATAAAACAGACGCTCAGAGAGATTAAGCAATATACCCAAGATCACAGAGGTAGTAAGTGGTAAAACTGGGATTTCAAGTCAGGCCTTTCTCACTATAAGGCTTGTATGCTTTCCATCTCAGCAACAGGTTCATTGAGCACTGTGATAAGCGAGAGGAAGTTGAGTTGAAAATGTTAGTCACTCAGTCATGTCCAACTCTTTGTGACCCCATGGACTGTAGCCTACCAGCTTCTTCTGTCCATGGCATGCCCAAGGCAAGAATACTGGAGTGGGTTGCCATTTCCTTTTTCAGGGGATCTTCCTGCCACAGAGACTGAACCCAGATCTACTGCATTGCATGTACTCTTTACCATCTGAGCTACCAGGGGAGCCCAAATGAGAGACAACTCTATAGCTAATGCTACTAAGTAGTCCACTGATGCTAAAGTCTCCATTTCTGCCTACGTTTCTTACATAGGTTCTATCCATTCCTTGATACCCAAGATGAGAGTTTATGTGTTTAATAGGAAAGTAAAATTCAAGTATTCCACACAAGCTAATGGTGGCTGGATAGAGAAGCAAGAATTAAGGTGAGTGACTTAATAGCTGAAAATGCATTTCTTAATGATAATAGTACCTCTTAAAAATTACTTGGAGAGTTTGCCGAAGCAGAGAGAAGAAATGGAAACTGTACTTTCTAGTGCTTTTCAACCTGGACTTCAGGATCTTCTCTATGAATTGCCAGAGGAAAATTATTCTACTCTTTCCACTTGGCTTAGGGTTTCTTCACAGCCTCATGACAACGTTATTCCACCTCGGGAATCTCAAAGATTGATCAATCAGACATTAAGTGAGGAAGTCCTTTCAGTGTGACATCTTACTCTACATTAACATATTCTAGAGGTCCTCACTGTTGCAGTTTTCAACAGAGGCTGGAATCCAAAGACTTGGGTTTGAACTCTGGTTCTGCCACTTACTAGTGCTGTGTGTTTGGACAAACTAATAAACCTCTCTGTGCTTCAGGTCCTGGTCCATTAAAGAAGGATCCTGCTAGGAAGCTCAAGGAATCGTTGCAGGGGTCAAATGATATATGGTAAACATTGAGAATAGTGCTTGTCACATTATAAGCCCCCAATAAAATTTAGCTGCTAATATTAATATCAAAAAGCAATAGGATATGAGAACTCATAATTTTTATATTAATAGCAACTCTGATGATAGGATACTGTTCCTAGTAGTGGTATTCTTAGTGGATGAGAAAAAGTTGTATTCTAACAAGCGGCACACAAAATTCAGGGTATGCATGGCATTTTGTTAAAAAAAAAAAGAAAACACACACACAGTCTGATTTAACTACTTTTTATAAAAAACCAAAAAGTTTGATATTCTTAAATAAACACATGGAAGGTCTAGATGCATTTAACTGGTTATTTGTGGATGAAATTTGCTTATATTTTTGCTCACCAGTGTTTTCTAAATCTTCTACGATGATTATGTATTTTTTAATAAAAATAAATACTTTCATTTATTAAGAGAGGGGTTATAGCATGCTTCAAAAATTAAAATAAAATGAAAACCAATCTGCATGAAGACAGAGTGTCAGATAATAAAATATTATGCCCTGACACCATTTTATGACTTACTGTTTAAGTAAAGGAGGGCTGAGAATCGACAGGATGATTCTCAAACAGTCAAAATGATGCTTATTCCTTTCACTTAAGCAAAACAGATGATAAAACAATCCTAACACTAAGTATTTTTAATATCTTCAATGAATTTATAATGCTTTTCAATATTCAACATTCAATAGCTTCTGATGATGTTCATACAGGTAAAATATTATAAACATCTTTTAGCCCCCCAAAAATACACATTTTGGTTTGTAGTATACACCTCATAGGTGGCTTATTATCTATTCAAAGAGCCTAGTCACAGTGAAAGGTTTTCTACAAATTTTGCTGAAATTGTTGTCAGTCGGACTGAATAAAAAGTAATCTTAAATGGACCTTTGAAACATGCTTTCTGTAGCAGTCAACAAGTGCTATTCTTTTTTATGAAAATAGCAGAAGTTAATTTGATCAGAGCACCTGCCTGACTGAAGATGAACTATGTTTACCTTGATTTGGTCACTACAGAGGACTAAGGATGGACATTTGTTTAAAGGTAGCAATACGGTCATCACTTGAATTCTTTGATGTTTCAGAGGTAAGGATAATCTTGCAGAGAAAACTGAAGGGGGCGGAGGGGAACGGCAGCAGCGGAAATGAAAGCTCACTTTGTAGCCATAGGCTTGAAACTGTAGCCTTGCATCTCATCATCTTCCTGAAACTGTAACCCCTCTGTAGTTCTGCATTAGACAATCTCTGAATCAGGCAGATCAGGCTGTATGCCTCTTTATCTATATACTTCTCCCAAAGTTCACTTCTCTCATTCCTAATCTGTGTTGTTTCCTGCCTAAGTAGTAGTGTTAGGGCTCAGTAATGTCCGACTCTTTGCGATTCCATGGACTACAGCCCATAAGGCGCCTCTGTCCATGAGACTTTTCCAGGCAAGAATACTTTAGTGGGTTGCCATTCCTTTCTCCAGGGGATCTTCCAACCCAGGGATCAAACCCGGGTCTCCTGCATTGCAGGCAGATTCTTTACCAAACTAAAACTTAAGTATTAGCTTTTGGCCTTTTAAGTGAAGATGAAGGCATAATCTACGATGTTCAGTGTCACTGACTGCATGGGATTATCCAGGCATAACAACTAGAATAGGGAATTGGGGCCTAAGCCGGGTCTGAAGCAACATTAAATCTTCCTTAATTGTTGGTGAGATATGAAGTATAAGTTAAAATGTGGAGTGGCAGCAGTGAGACTGGCAAGAACAGGATAGAACAGAAACATCATATGGTACATGTTCAATTTGTGATCACCGAGTTTGGGATCACATGGATCACCGAGTTTGGGATACATGGTGAGGGATTAGATTTCTGGCAGGGTTTTTGATACAGATGAGCACAGAGGTGGTTGTAGAGGCCATAGGAATGAGGGAAACTGACCAGAAGGGAACATGTATGATGGGAAAAGAGCTAGGCTTGAGCTCTGGGGAAAACAGACACCTAGGAGGAGAGGTCAGAAATAAGGGCAAACAGCAGCGACTCTGGAAGAATGCTCAGGGAGGGAGAGAAAAAACCAAGAGAGGGCAGACTCTCAGAATTCAAGAGAGGGGAATTTTCCAGCAGAAAGATATCAATCACAGGGTCAAACACTCAGAGATACCAAGTCTAAGAGTGCTGGAACAAGGCCACAGGATTTGCAGATTAGGAAGTCATGAGTGACCTTTGCCAGGAGTAGAAATGACAAAGCATGAGTGACCGGTGACCACAGGGGGAGGAAAGGGAACAATAGAAACTGAAGAAAGTATTAGAGAGAGTGGATTACATTTAAGGCACTAGGCTACATACATAAAGAGAGCCACAGGGCATTGTTTGAATTATTTTGAGCTTTGTAAATGCCATGGTTTGTCCGAGAGGGAAGCTGAACTCCACGTCCCACCAAACCCTCTATTGAAATCTCAAAAGCACAGCTGTTGGTACCAACTGTGTTTTGTGGCATCTGGTCCCATCACTTCATGGAAATAGATGGGAATAAATGGAAACAGTAACAGACTTTATTTCCTTGGGCTCCAAAATCACTATGGACAGTGACTGCAGCCATGAAAGTAAAAGACGCTTGCTCCTTGGAAGAAAAGCTGTGACCAACCTAGACAGCATATTAAAAAGCAGAGACGTTACTTTGCCAACAAAGGTCTGTCTAGTCAAAGCTATGGTTTTGCCAGTATTCATGTATGGATGTGAGAGTTGGACCATAAAAAAGGCTGAGTGCCAAAGAATTGATGCTTTCAAACTACAGTGCTGGAGAAGACTCTTGAGAGTCTCTTGGATAGCAAGGAGATCAAACCAGTCCATCTTAAAGGAAAACAACCCTGAATATTCATTGAAAGGACTGATGCGGAAGTTGAAGCTCCAATACTTTGGCCACCTGATGTGAAGAACTGACTCACCCAATGAGTCATGGGAAATGATGAAAAGTCATGGGAAAAGACCAATGATGCTGGGAAAGATTGAAGGTAGGAGGAGAAGGGGACGACAGAGGATGAGATGGTTGGATGGCATCACTGACTCAATGGACATGAGTTTGAGCCAACTCCAGGAGATAATGAAGGACAGGGAAGCCTGGAGTGCTGCAGTCCATGGGGTCACCAAGAGTTGGACATGAATGAGTGACTGAACAACAACATCTTCGGCAATTACCAGAGAGACCCATCCCATCTCAGTACTGCCCCTCAGCTCCCTAACAGGATGTGAGTTTTGCTTGCATGCTTTCTCTCCTGATCTCTCCTGGTGAAAAAACAGCCATTTGACCTCTCCTCCCAAAGAGGGCAGCTTTTAACCAAGGGTGGCTCCATCTCCCTGGCCACAGAGGGTGATTCAGGAAGCACACAGAATCCAAAGTGCACCAGCCACAAGAAACCACCTGGAATGACCAGGGAAAAAAGAAGTATCACTGTTTCTTTGGGAGACATTAGTTAAAAGAGTGGCATAGCCTAGAGCTGCTTCTGTAAGAAGAAAGCTGCCTGTGCATGAAGTTAATTCAGGGATGAGCAGAGCAGACTAACAGGAAGAGGGAAGGGCATTCTCTTCTGAGGATGCTAGCTAGCTGTGCCTGCTGTGAGCATCATTTCCTGCACTTTCTAGGTATATAAGCCAATAAATCTCCTCTTTGGCTAAGTTATTTCAAATTGAATCTTTATCATTTACAATAAAAAAAATTCTTAACATCATTCACATCTTACCAATCATATGCTCCTGAATAGGACAGTAATTTGTCCCAATGAAATCTCTCTACCCTACTAGATTGTACATTTCTTTTTTGTTAATATGTATTTGTTGGTTTCTTTGTTTTTGGATGTGTCAGGTCTTAGCTATGACACGCAGGATCTTCACTGCGATGCAAGAGCTTCTCTCCAGTAGTGGCAGGCAGGCTCAGTACGTTGGGCTTAGTTGCTCTACGGCATTTAGGATCCTAGATTCCCAACCAGGGATCAAACTCGTGTCCCCTGCATTGGAAGGCAGATTCTTAACCACTGAATCACCAGGATAGTCTCTGCTATACATTTCTTGAGGACTTGAAAGACCTATGTCTACCACAATGCCTTACACATAGAATTCGTCCAATGACTATTTACTAAAGCAGCAAATGAGCAAGAGAAGTTCTTTTCCTTCATAACATCAAGAGCGAAAATTAAACAAATCAGCAACTGAAAGAGAGGATGTCCATGAATAAAGTATGGTTTGCTGCTCTTATTTCTCTGCCTAAAGAGACTGTCCCAATCATGTTTATTCCTGCCCATCTTCTCAACTCAATCTCCTTCTTACCTTATTCACTCAAGTGAAAGTGCAGTATTCATACTGTAAACTATGTTTACAGACCTGGAAATTATCTATCAAAGCAGTTGTCAATTTTTTTAGAAGACTAAAATTGCATTAAGAACAAGAATAGGGGCAAACTCATTGCCAGAGATGTGCCTTGGAGTCAGGAAATCCATATTCTAGTATGATGCCTTCCATGTGCTATCTGTTCGATAAACATCTACCAAGGTTCAGTCATGTTTAGTAATTAAGTCGTGTCCGACTCTTTTGTGACCCCATGGACTGTAGCCCGCTAGGCTCCTCTGTCCATGGATTTTCCAGGCAAGAATACTGGACTGGGTTGCCATTTCCTCCTCCAGGGGACCTTCCCAACCCAGGACTGCCTGTGACTCCTGCATTGGCAGGAGGATTCTTTACCACTGAGCCACCTAAGAAGCTACTAAATAAGCCAAAATCTTAGTTGGGAACAATTTGAAATTTTAGTACAATTCCAAGTCCAATTTTGACTGCTGACTTAATAGAGATGAGGAGAAGGGAAAGAAGTAGGAGGTGGAAAAGATCTCTCTTGGCTGAGACAGTCATATTTTGCCACTGAACAGTGTCCAGACCTGGCTCCAGTTACATATACAGTCATTCTCTCTTAGATTCTTTTCTCATGTAGGTAAACACAGAATATTGGGTAGAGTTCCCTGTGCTATACAGTAGGTCCTTACTAGCTATGTATCTATTTATTTATCTTATATATAGTACTTTGCATATGTTCACATCAAACTCCTGATTTATCCCTCTTCCCCAAACTTGGTTCTTACTTGCAGTGTTTATGGGTTCCTCAGAGATTCGTCTCCCTGAGGTCCTCAGACTGGGGTTCTTGGGCAGTGGCCATACTATAAATGGTGATTAGAGGCTCCCCCCTCAACTTTTATATCAGATCATCAGACTCTAGACTCCTTCTGCCTAGTCTGTCTTCCTCCTGGCAGGAAATGTTTCAGTGGGCAAACTAAGGGAGACAGTGGCTGGAGATCCACATAGATCTCTAAGAAACCACACCATTTTTCCTATGGCTTGTAGAAATGGGGTTTATTTCCACTGCATCACTGTCTTTTGGCCATGGCCTCTTGCCCTTTGATTTTTGCATTGAAGTTGTTGTTCAGTTCCTCAGTTGTGTCCAATTCTTTGCAACTCCATGAACTATAGCACGCTAGGCTTCCCTGTCCTTCACTATCTTCCAGAGTTTACTCAAACCCACATCCATTGAGTTGATGATGCCATCCAACCATCTTATCCTCTACTGTCCCCTTCTCCTCCTACCCTCAATCTTTCCCAGCATCGGGGTCTTTTCCAATGAGTCCACTCTTTGCATCAGGTGGCCAAAGTATTGGAGCTTCGGCTTCAGCATCAGTCCTTTCAATGAATGTTCAGGAAGGATTTCCTTTAGGATTGATTGATTTCATCTCCTCGCTGTCCAAGGGGTTCTCAAGAGTCTTCTCCAGCATTGTAGTTTGAAAGCATCAATTCTTTGGCATTCAGCCTTCTTTACGGCCCAACTCTCATATCTGTACATGACTACTGGAAAAACCATAGCTTTAACTATATGTCAACAAACTTACGTCTCTGCTTTTTAATATACCATCTAGGTTTGCCACAGCTTTTCTTCCAAAGAGCAAGCATCTTTTAATTTCATGGCTGCAGTCACTGTCTGCAGTGATTCTGAAGCCCAAGAAATAAAATCTGTCACTGTTTCCATTTTTTTTTCCATTTCTGCATGCTTCTGACAAGTGCCAGAACCTGTGTCCCCAGAGGCCAGGCTCCACTCACCAAGCTCCCTATGGGGCTCTCTGACTCCCCTTCCACAAGCACTTGTTTTTTGAGGGAGTGTGAGAAAAGCATAGAATGAGAGAAACACCTTGCACTCTTAATTCTCTTTATAGGATGCTACTACCACACCCTTCATCAATCTCATTATACTCAACCTTCCTCCACCTCTCACTCACTAAGCAGTCAAACAAATGAACAAAAATTTCCCAACATTTGTCAATTACCTAGCAAATCCTGAATAGATGGATCAATCCACATGAGTCTTGGTCCTGTGGAGCCCTGCAGCAGCTCTGATGCAACACAGCAATTCAAATGTAACACCCTGTTTTATAGGAGAAATTATTGAATATCCTGGTTTTATTTTAAAAAAAAGACTTTCTATAACTTGGGTCACATCCCACAAACTGAGTTCATGGATCCCCTTTTCCCAAGTAATCACCTGAGGAGACAGATGGGGCAAGAATTCATACAGTAGGGCATCCCACTCACTTTTATCCAGTGGTAGGGCTGGGATGAGAACCTGGGATTTATTTCCGAATCCAGAGCCCCTCTCATAACACATTGATAGAAGGAACAATAATTTTCTAACATAAGCCGAGGGATCATCAGCAATGAAAGAAAAAAGAATCCCTCCTCCTGTCCTTCTGTATAAAACAAATAATCTTCCACATCATCCTACACTGCATGTGTGATAAGGGACTCCATCCTCTCTCTTGTATCATATTTGGTATTTATGCAATCCTTCTCCTCCTACAGTCCACCTAATCTTATGAAACATAGTTTTTTTCCCTCTTCCTCCTCCCTACACAAATTTAATTCCTGATTGTCTTCAAGTATGTGCAAACTATTACACTAACCATCTTGTAAAGTAAGCATCATACTTCAGCCTAAAATAGCAACTGGACAAGTAAATTTACTATTTTATATTATCTGAGTTTCCTTTAGCACCTTTTACAACAAAAGTGTTGATTTTTTCCCCCCTTTTATAAAGTGGTTGTGGCATTCCAAGGCAGCAAGCTACAGGCACAAGTTCATGGTAAGTTCAGAGGAAAGGAATGTTCAAAGAAAACCGAACCCAGAGCATTGTGGGTAGAGATATGGAAAGTTGACAAAACAATGATAAACAATGGGGGGAAAAGAAATAATTAAGTGTTCTGAAGCCCTGTATCAGCGTTTTATGCATTGTTAACTTTTTTTAGGAGACTGTTTTATTGTGTGGGGTTTCATGAAGAGATACTAACCCAGTCTACTGGCACAACACTCTGCAAGTATAATGATTATAAAACTTTATTTTTTTAATAAAAAAGAAAATGGGCAAATATGTCTGCCTGAGATAAGGCTTTCTGAACAAAATATAATACATGGAAATCCTTTCTTGAAGTGCTTTGTGGGCTGAAAGAGGTAGGAAAGTTAAAACAGTAGAATTTCAGTAAACACGTAAGTCTAAACAAGGTGTGAAAAATCGGACCGTATGCAGCAATGGGCAAAGCAAGAAGTAAAAGAAAAGCAGCTAACAGCGTGAGGTAAACACTTTATAGATACACTTTCTAAAGGCACCTCTGGAAAACTATTTGAGCTGCTGAGATCTGTAAAAGAGACAAATTTTTTATACCGTTAGAATGCAATCCTACCTCAGTCATAGCTCAGTCTACCTTTGATGCTATGTGTGTTTTAATGTAGATTATGTGCTTCTACCTTACTTTCACTCATCATTGCAACAAACACTTTATTTCATTTCAGGCATTATTTTAGGCACTAGCAATTTGTGGGTGGAAAAAACACAAAAAGCTTCCTGCACCCAAGAACATTATATTCTAGTGAGCAGAGAAGACAATAAACACAACAGATAAATGTACAGTATACTGGAAGATGGTACACACCAAGAAGAAAAATAAAGCAAAGAAAAGAGATGATGTTCAGGGAGTTTGCTGTATTGGAGTGTAAAAGTCCAATGTCCTTTTACATGTAGAAGGAGACAATAAGAAGGTTATATCTGATCAGGTTCGAAGGAGGTAAGAGAGCAAATCATTGACTTAACTGAGGAGTATATGACAAACGAGCAAATTCAAAGTTCCCGAGGTGAGAGCTGTCCCAGTAGCTTGGACAAATATGATGGAAGCTAGTGCGGCTGATGGGGAAGGAGCTAGAGATGGGATTGTTCATAATGTGTTAAAGAGGTAATCAGAAAGACTGGGGCATCCCAGGCATTGTAAGGACATTAGCTCTTATTCTAAGCGAGATGGCAAGACATGGGAGTTTTCTACAATACAGCATGATCTGAGACATCATATGCTAACCATTTCTTTCCAGAAATAGTTATAACATGTAAGTTTTTTAATTTTTTAAATTCTTAAACATTTATTTTATAGAAGTATGACTGATTTACAATGTTGTGTTCATTTTTTCTATACAGCAAAGTGATCCAGTTATACTATAAACATTCTTTTTTATATTCTTTTCCATTGTGGTTCCATTCTTTTCCATTCTTTATCATTGGATATTGAATATATCCAGCTCTACAGTAAGAACTTGTTCTTTGTCAAAACTTTTAAATTTATGGTATGTTTTTGAAAGAATCTTGCAAGCCTCAAAACCTAAAATGATAAGATGGGCCCAGAAGTAAAGATTGAAACGAGATTATGATTACAATGACTTCACTCCTTTCAGTGAACACCTAAGATGCTATATTGATTCAGTGATTTCCATCACTCCCTGTTGAAAATCACTGACTGGATTCCTGGTACCAGCCAATACATGTAAACTGGTGTTCATCACATCAAATCAATTTGAGTCTGTCATATCTTAGAGAAACAATTCACTTTTTTACATAAACCAGGTTCCTACAAAGAAGAAAAGGAACACATATTGTTGACATCAGTCAAGTGTCTACTTGTTTTGTTCCACATATGTAAGATGCTAGAACAAGAGTACATTGTCATAGCTTTAGCAGTTTGATAAAGCAGCAGAGACCAGTTAACCGAAGGAAAGGTAGTATTGCCTGGCAGATTAAGCTGCACAATAATCAGTATTGACTCAAATCAGATGTAACTGTGCATTATCAATGTAACAGGTTGAGACTTGTGTTTCTTTTGCAGGAGAAACTGTTTTGAAGAACAAGGAAAAGTAGCTTTTTCAACATCCATTCAGTTACAGTCCTACGTGTAAGAGCTGCAAAAATGCACTGCTTTCTTGTCAACTATGAATAAAGAACTTGATCAGTAAATCCTTAAATTATTACTCCACTAAATGTTAATATTCAGCAGTTTGAGAAGCTTCCAGAAACTTACAGTCATTAAACAGGTATTTCACAAAACAAGCAGGCTGATATGAAGGAGGTGGGAGGGGCTGAGCTAGTCCAAATAGGGGATGCTAATTTTTGAAAGTTCTCTAAACACCTTTTATATTTCAATGCTACATCCTTCTTGAAATGCCTACATGATGCAAGACAAGGGAGTTATTCTATTTCAGAGGGAGGAACAGGGGTCTATTAAACCTAATCGCTATGTCTTTAATCCAGCTAAAGATGCATTTCATAACTCTGACCAGAAGAAACTAACATCTATTAAGTTTTCAACTATAGGTCACGTGTTTGTGTATGTGTATGTGTGTGCATGCACGCTAAGTCACTTTAGTCACGCTGACTCTTTGCATGACCCTATGGACTGTAGCCTGCCAGCCTCCTCTGTTTATGGAATTCTCCAGGCAAGAATACTGGAGTGGGTTGCCATGCCTTCCTCCAGGGATCGTCCCAACCCAGGGATCAAACCCACGTCTCCTGCAGCTCCTGCATTGCAGATGGATTCTTACTGCTGAGCCACCATGGAAGCCCATGTGGGCATATTTTTATCCCCACTCTATAGATGAGAAAACTAAAGAAGGAAATATTCACAGGAGATACAGAACCTTGGGCAAGAACAAGAGTATACTAATGTGAGAGTGAATGCAAATAGCATAGAAAGAGGAAGTGAGGAATGGAACCTGAAATCTATTTGAATTCACCTGTCAGTAGATGCTGTCGTATATTCTCCACACAACTGAAGATCCTCCCTTCAGTACCGAGGCTCTCCCTGCCCTAGCTGCCAATAGTACTCAATGTGAACAGCTCAGGGCTGAGCCCTCTCTTTAGCCTGAGCTGAAGGGAGCTGCCTTGCCAAAGGCTACACTCTTCTCCAGGGGCAACAGACGTCTAATGACTACTCAATGAGGAAGTACAAAAGAACCCTGCGACTTCAATTCAGGACCGCTCCAAAGGGCCATCCCGGCTCTAGAACTCCTCATAGGACTGGCTGAGGCCCCTGTTGCCACTGCATCTCAGTTCAGCCTCTCCATCCGCCCTCCTGCTTCCCCTCCTCTTCATAGGCATCGTTCCCAAGAGCACACAACAGTAAACTTTATCATTGCAAATATGAGAGGCTCGGAGTGTGACCCCAGAGGAACCTGACCAAAGACAACGTCACAGCAAGAGTCAATGATGATATGTTCCATGCCATCTGAAAGAGTTGAGACTGAAAAGTGGTAACTGATTCTACTACTTTGGGCTACCTCTGTGGACTGATGTTAGTTTCTAAAGAAATTCTCAATAAAACAGGAAGCAAATCACGAGTGCTCGCACTGTTAAGAAGTATTTATCTTTATGTCAGATAAAACAATTATGAATCACTGAATTAAATGACCAACTGTCAATTAGTCATTTTACAGTCACTGCAAAGTACATATAGCCCATGTAGGCTATCCGATGGCCAAATCTGCATGGCATCAGACATGTCTAATTAATTTACTCCTTATCATGGTAAAACATTATGCTTCTTTGAGAAGATCACCAAATTTTTTAATTATGCAATTGTGTGTGAGTCAAAAGAGAGTTTTTAAAAAAGTGGTACAAGGAAGCAATGTATTTCATAGCATAGATAATTCAGTTTTGTGTAGATCCAAAGAGAGATCCTCAAATGGCTTATTAAAGAGCTGGTTTTTGAGCATTAAGGCCAGGAAATAGGGATCATAAGGACTCAGAATGGGTTAAAGTGGTAACACAAAGAATGTATCAGATATATTTGGGCTTCGGTTAAGATACTGACTTCATGCTGATTTTGGTGAGGTCAAGACAGAGATATGGGCTTCCCTGGTGGCTCAGATGTTAAAGAATCTGCCTGCAATGTGGGAGACTCGGGTTTGACCCCTGGGTCGGGAAAATCTGCTGGAAAAGGGAATGGCTACCCACAACAGTATTCTTGCTGGGAAATCCCAGGGAGAGAGGAGCCTGGCAGGCTACAGTCCTTGGGGGAGTCACAAAGAGTTGGACACTAAGTGACTTTCACTTTCACAAGACAGAGATATAAGCTGGATAATAAAATAAAAAGCTGAGGTTATAAAATGTTGATCAACCATATTTAGAGGGAAACACTACCTTCACTGATATTAGCTGGCAGGATACATTTTGGTGGCTCCAAGTTCTGCCTCTCACTCAGCCTCTAGTGACCTGGAGAGGAATGGGGACACATAGAGAGGACTTCGGCTTCCAGGATAGAAGCAAAATGCGAATGGGAACAAGGGTTAGCTTCATTTTCTAAGGAGCAAATTCACCAGGACAGTCACAAGGTATTATCTGAAGAGTTACTGTAAGATCTTAATCAGAATTGCACAATACAACCCTATAAAAATAATATGAAGTAACAAAAGATATCAAAGCACAGGGGCAAACACATTATGGAGACCTCAGAGGTAAGTGTTACTCAGAAGAAGTAACCGAGTCTTTAGCAGTCAACATTTAACAAATATTTATTGAGTATCTCCTATGTGCCAGTAACTGCTTTATGCACTGGAGATACAGCTGTGAACATTCTCATAGTGGAAAAAGCAGAAGATAACAAAGAAGCTAATAAATTATGAAGAAAATATACTATTATGATGATTTCTACAAGATAAATAACACACGGCAATATGACAAGGAGAGACTGATGTGATTCAAGAAAAGGCCTCTTGACAAGGTGTCATTTGAGCTAAGGTCTGAATAGAAAGGAAAAACCAACAATTGAAGGTGTCAGGAAAGAACATCCCTAGCAGAGAGGCCCAATGGTAGAAAAGCCTCAAGTGGACAAGCCTGACTTCTCTAAGGAACAGAAAGCACAGTCCTGTGGCTAAAAGAGATTGAGTAACAGACATAAAGATTAAGAGTTGAGATCAGAGAGATAAGCAAGAGTCAGTTTATGTAATTACGTACTGATACAAGGGAGAGTAACATAATTGTTTAGAAAGATCACTCTGGCTGCTATTCAACAAACAAAATACAGTGTGGGTTGGGGTAGTTAGAACTGACATTCAGAGACCAGATAATACTGTTGCTATAGTCAGCAAAAGTGCATATGTGTATGCATGCTCAGTCGTGTCTGACACATTGTGACTTCACAGGCTGTAGCCTGCCAGGCTCCTCTGTCCATACGATTATCCCAGCAAAAATACTGGAGTGGGTTGCCATTTTCTCCTCCAGGGTATCTTCCTGAACGAGGGATCAAACTCCCATGTCCTGTAACTCCTGCATTGGCAGGGGTATTCCTTTATCACCGAGCCACCTGGGAAGCCCTACCGATGATAATAATAATGGGAGACTCCAAGCAGGTGAAATTTAATAAGGATAATCATAACACCTGTTTTTATGCCCATACTCTCCCCCCTCTAAAACAAGGGCACAATGTAAGACTGCAGATTCATGTGCTAGCAGTAGCAGAGTTTTAAGCACAAAAGCAAACAAAATAATGGGAGTATGTCAAAGACACATAGGAGTCAACATTTAAAAGCTTTAAAGGCCAAAGCTGAAGCAATTTATGCAACAAAATAAATAATGTACTATAGGATTATAATCCAAAGTATCAAATAAATATCCAAGAGACTAACTGATATAAATAAATGATTGAATAGATAAAGAAATGGGGGAAGAGACAAATCTCCCATATAGAATTCCAAATAATTTATGTATTAATACATACTCCACCTCAAAAAGGTGGAGTTTAACTTCTTACCTCTTGACTGTGGGCTCGTCTTCCAAAGACCACAGTACAAAGAGGGGGGAAAAGGTAAATTTATAATGGAAACCTCAGCCAGGGGATCAAGGTTAATGTCATCAGTGATAAGCCAGGGTGACAGCATGTGCCTTGACATGATGTGATGAGAATGACACTTCACCTTTAGGATATTCCTCCCTAAAACCTATAACTCCAGTCCAACCATAAGAAAAACATCAGAAGAACACAAATTGGGGGACAGTCTACAAAACACCTGATGGTCAAGGTCACAGAAAACAGGGAAAATCTGAGAAGCTGTTATAAGGCAGGAGAAGCTAATGAGACATGACAACTAAAAGCAATATGTATCCTGGATGGGATCCCAGAGCAGAAAAAGGACATTTTCCCTAAAAACTAAGGACATTTAAATGAAGTATAGCATTGGGTTAAAAGCAATGTACCCACGTTGGCTCACCAGTTGTGCAAACATGTCACAACAATACAAATGTTAAAATAGGAGGAGCTGGTTAGATAGTACATGGAACTCTCTACTATCATATTTATAACCCAAAACAATTGTAAAAATAAAGGTCTAGGGGGTTTGGATAAGTTCCCATTGACAGAAGTATAGAACCGAGGAAATGAAAGCCAAAGTCACTTCCATTCAATCTTATTCGAACATAGCCATTATACTTCAAGGAATGGCAGGTCTTGGGAGATGGAGGCAGGAAGAATGCTCTGGAGACAAGAGTAACCAGAACAGATGGAAAGTTTAAAGTCATGTCACATGAGAAGCAACGCAAAGTGCTCTTTGTTGTTGCTGAGTGGTTTAGTCATGTCTGACTCTGTGCAATCCCATGGACTGTAGTCTGCCAGGCTCCTCTGATGGATTTCTCCAGGCAAGAATACTGGAGTAGGTTGCCATTCCCTTCTCCAGGGTATCTTCCTGACCCAGGGATCAATCCTTCATCTCTTATGTCTCCTCATTGGCAGGTGGGTTCTTTACCACTAGCACCTGGGAAGCCAGACTCAAACTATGAGAGATGCTTAACTTAGAAAACACAAAAAAACACAGTAACTATCTCAAAATATATGGAGGAGACAGGAGCTCTTATAAAGACTGATGATTTAACCTTCTAAGTTTCAAGTTGCAGTATTTTGTGAAAATGCAGGGAAGATTACAAGTGGTAAATTATCTACTGAAGAAAAGGAAGAATCTATCATAAACTTTCCAGGCACACAAGCAGGGTTTCAAAAAGGCAGAGGAACCAGAGGTCAAATTGCCAACATTCGCTGGATCACAGGGAAAGCAAGGGAGTTTCAAAAAAAACACCTACTTCTGATTCACTGACTATGCTAAAGCCTTTGACTGTGTGGATCACAACAAACTGTGGGAAATTTTTGAAGAGCTGGGAATACCAGAACACTGTACCTGTCTCCTAAGAAACTTGTATGCAGGTCAAGAAGGAACAGTTAGACTGAACATGGGAACAACTAACTGGTTCCAAATTGGGAAAGTAGTACAACCGTGTATATTGTCACCATGTGTATTTAACTTATATGCAGAGTTCATCATATGAAATGCCAGACTGGATGGATCACAAGTTTGAATCAAGACTGCCGGGAGAAATATCAACAACCGCAGGCAGATGATAACACACTTATGGCAGAAAGTGAAGAGGAACTAAAGAGACTCTTGATGAGGGTCAGTCAGTCAGTCAGTCAGTTCAGTTGCTCAGTCGTGTCTGACTCTTTGCGACCCCATGAATCACAGCAAGCCAGGCCTCCCTGTCCATCACCAACTCCCAGAGCTTACTCAAACTCATGAGGGTGAATAAGGAGAGTGAAAAAGCTGGCTTAAAACACAACATTTAAAAAACTAAGATCATGGCATCTGGTCCCATCACGTCAAGGCAAATAGATGGGGAAAAAGAGGAAGCAGTAACAGACTTTATTTTCTTGAATTCCAAACCACTGCAGACAGTGACTGCAGCCATGAAATTAAAAGACACTTGTTCCTTGGTACAGCTATGAGAAACCTAGACAGCATATTAAAAAGCAGAGACATCACTTTGCTGACAAAGGTCCATTTAGTCAAAGCTATAGTTTTTCCAGTAGTCATGTACGGATGTGAGAGTTGGACCATAAAGAAAGCTGAGTGCCAAAGAACTGATGCTTCTGAGTTGTGGTGCTGGACAAGACTCTTGAGAGTCCCTTGGATAGCAAGGAGATTCAACAAGTCATTCCTAAAGGAAATCAACCCTGAATATTCATTAGAAGGACTGATGCTGAAGCTGAAGCTCTAATACTCTGGCCACCAGATGTGAAGAGCTGAGTCACTGGAAAAGACCCTGATGCTGGGAAAGACTGGGGGTAGCAGGAGAAGGGGGCAACAGAGGATGAGATGATTGGATGGCATCACTGACTCAATAAACATGAACTTGAGCAAATACCAGGAAATAGCAAAGGACAGAGGAATTTGGTGTGCTGCAGTTCATGAGGTCACAAAGAGTCAGACACAACATAGCAACTGAACAACAACAGCATTATAAACTTAGCATCACCTGTCCTGGGAGGCAACAGAATGCCATTCCAATACTGAGCATTCGGGCCTCTGCTGGAAAGATACTGTCCAGAACACTGCAGAGGGGACTGATGTTTGAACTCCAGGAGACTGTCTAGGTATAAATACTAAAACTTAATGCTTTCCTGCTTTTCCACCAATAGCTAATAAACGATGAGAAAACTAGTTGTACCCAAAATTCATGTCCCACTATAGTAATTTGCATGTGGTATTCTAAATTTTTATAAAGAAATATTTTATATATTTATTTGAGGGCTTTTTCTACCTTTTAAAAGGCATTTTAACTGTCGCAGACCTTGGGGGCTTCCCTGGCAGACAGTAAAAATCTGCCTGCAGTGTGGGAGACATGGGTTCAATCCCTGGAGAAGGGAATGGCAACCCACTCCAGTATTCTTGCTTGGAGAACCCCATGGACAGAGAAGCCTGGTGGGCTACAATCCATGGGGTTGCAAAGAGTCAGATAGGACTGAGTGACTAACACTTTCACTTGGCTTCCCAGGTGGCGCCAGTGATAAAGAAGCCACCTGCCAATGCAGGAGACACAGATTCAATCCCTGGGTCAGGAAGATCCCCTTCTGTTAATGGAAAAATGTGGAATAATAGATCTCTGTACCTCCAGCACAGACCTCACTCCTGGAAACAAGACTCACCTATTCAACTGTTTCTTTGACCTTTCCACTAGAATAT
Organism: Dama dama; assembly: GCF_033118175.1. Lineage (NCBI taxonomy): Eukaryota > Metazoa > Chordata > Mammalia > Artiodactyla > Cervidae > Dama > Dama dama. The sequence goes on from NC_083702.1 coordinate 33,694,881, forward strand.
CTAATAGGCATTTCCTACTTAATAGGTCCAAAATAAAACTTCTTATTTTCCATCCAAATGTGCATCTCCCTCAGTCTTATCAGTGAATACCATCAACCTATACCTAATTTCCTTCTATCTACCCCTCCATGCATTTCATTAGTGCATCCTTCAAAATCTACATGTAAAAATGTCTATTCTCCATCACAACTACCTCCCCTAATCCAAGCTAGTCCTTGCTAGGCTATTCAGTCACTTCCTAACTGCCCCCAACCCTCACTCCTACTCTTTTCCTTGTAGTTTACTCTTCACAAATCAGCCAGAGATTACACACATCAGTCAAGGCCCCTTCTTTTTTTTTGGCTGCTCTGCATGGCATGTGGGATCATAGTTCCCTGACCAGGGATTGAACCCATGCCTCCTACAGTGGAAGCACTGGAAATGCGGAGTCTTAACCACTGGACCAGAGAAGTCCCCCCCACCCTTTTTCTCCTTTTTCTTTTCTTTTCTGAAGCCCTTTCCTACGTATCTCCAATAGTTAACCAACACACTTAGAAAAAAACTCTAATTCTTTAATCTGTGGTCTTATCAGTCTCTCTGAACTCTTCTTACCACTTTCCTCCTTGCCAATGCTGCAACCACATTAGCCTCATCCCTATTACCCAATAACCTCAAGTTCCTTTCTCCCTAGGGATATATTGCACCAGCTGTTCTTTCTGCCTAATATGTTTTCCCCAAGATCTTCAAATGCCTGGCTCCTTCTTGTTATTCAAAATTGCCATTAATTCACTCTTCATCACCACGGCTTAGTTTATTTCTCTGCATAGCACTTATCACCAGTTGATATTTTCTCCTTGCCTTGTTTATGATGATATTGCTTTTGTCTCTGCAATGTCTGAGAACAGGAAGGCTGTATACCCTAATTATAACTGTAGTCTAGGCACCCAAAACAGGGCCTGGAATATCACAAGCAGTCAGTAAATAGTTGTTCAATGAATTAATTTTAATGATACAAGTAAAGATGACATCCTGTAATTCAACTTGAAATCTTAAAGTGAGCTTTTCTAATTCCTGAAGAACTAGACCAATATTTTAAGATATAACTAATGATAAGATTAAGACATGATAAACACCAATATACACTTGTCTTCTACATCCCCCAAATTCAGCACTGTGTATTTCTGTTTCTACATGTATGTTTACACTGTTCCTCTGACTGAAATTATTTCTCTTGGAATTTTTTCTAATCTTCAAGATCACCTAAGTAAATATTAACATCTCTGAAAATATTATCCACTTTTAGGAACCAATCACAAACATTTTAGACCTAAACATAAACTTTCTCACATTCTCCGCCTGAGAATTGAAATCTTTGCACTCCCAAATACTTTACTCCTTAATGACAACATATCTCAGTGAGGGGTCTAGTTATAGGTAAGAATTTTCCAATGTTCATTCCATAGAACACTAAGACTTGAGATAATCTGTAAAATTTCCATTAGCTTGGAAAATGTATTGTAAAATATACTCACTTTGGAGGATTCACAATAATATTTTTTTTTAACTTTACTTATTTATTTGGCTGAGCCAGGTCTTAGTTGTGGCATGTGAACTCTTGGCATGAGGGATCTAGTTTCCTAACCAGAGATCAAACCTAGGCCCCCTGCATTAGGCGTGTTGGGTCTTAGCCACTGAACGAAAAGGCAAGTCCCACACAATAATATTATAGACTATGAAAAAAGTAAGCAATGAATGGGGTTTGCTGTCTTGTTGTTCAGTCGCTAAGTCATGTCTGACTCTGTGACCCCAAGGACTGAAGCACACCAGGCTTCCCTGTTCCTTGTGTGGGGTTTAACTTTCTGCAACTCAAATTTTGTTTTCCATTATTTGACTATAGAATTGACTGTCCTTTCTTTAAGAAACATATGTGTTAACATATCACAGAAAACAGCTTGAGATACACCTGAACAGTGGCTTAAGAGCATGTGGTTTGGGAAGTTAACAAGTTGGAGGGCTTCAATTTTCATCTGGGCTCCAAGAGTTACTAGAGGAGACCATGAGCAGGTGACTGATACTCAATGAGCCTCCACTTGCCCATCTTTAAAAGAGAGTTGTGTATGATTACCACCCAGGATTCGTATATGGATTGAATAATAGTGGCATGGCGCCTGGGGCCTATCAACCACTCTAATGGTTACTGCCATTAGAATGATAATAATCTTTATTATTCTTGTACATCAGTGAGGTCAGGAATCGGAGGTGTTCACTTGTGAATCTCCCACAAGATCCAGCAGATACTAGGCAAAGAGATTTAAGGATCTGCCAACTGAACGCTTGGGGCACAATGTGACTCAAAGACATGCTATGACTGGCTGGCACAGGTCTTCACTGCTTCATGGCTATTGCCTCATACTGGGCTCAAGCCTCTATTTCTTTGCATTGATCACTGAGGAAGGCTTTCTTGTCTCTCCTTGCTATTCTTTGGAACTCTGCATTCAAATGGGTATACCTTTCCTTTTCTCCTTTGCTTTTCGCTTCTCTTCTTTTCTCAGCTTTTTGTAAGGCCTCCTCAGACAGCCACTTTGCTTTTTTGCATTTCTTTTTCTTGGGGATGGTCTTGATCCCTGTCTCCTGTACAATGTCATGAACTTCCGTCCATAGTTCCTCGGCACTCTGTCTATCAGATCTAAACCCTTGAATTCTATCTCTCACTTCCACTGTATAATCATAAGGGATTTGATTTAGGTCATACCTGAATGGTCTAGTGGTTTTCCCTACTTTCTTCAATTTAAGTTTGAATTTGGCAATAAGGAGTTCATTATGTGAGCCACAGTCAGCTCCCGGTCTTGTTTTTGCTGATTGTATAGAGCTTCTCCATCTTTGGCATACTTTTTGGCACTGACCATCTGGTGATGTCCATGTGTAGAGTCTTCTCTTGTGTTGCTGGAAGCGGGTGTTTACAAAACTCTATGAGCCTTTGCCCTGCTTCATTCTGTACTCCAAGGCCAAATTTGCCTGTTACTCCAGGTATTTCTTGACTTCCTACTTTTGCATTCCAGTCCCCTATAATGAAAAGGACATCTTTTGGGGGTATTAATTCTAGAAGGTCTTGTAGGTATTCATAAAACCGTTCAACTTTTTAGCTCCTTCAGCATTACTGGTTGGGGCATAGTCTTGGATTACTCTGACATTGAATGGTTTGCCTTGGAAACGAACAAAGATTATTCTGTCGTTTTTGACATTGCATCCAAGTACTGCATTTTGACTCTTTTGTTGACTATGATGGCTACTCCATTTCTTCTAAGGGATTCTTGCCCACAGTAGTAGATACAATGGTCATCTGAGTTAAATTCACCCATTCCAGTCCATTTTAGTTCACTGATTCATAAAACGTCAATGTTTACTCTTGCCATCTCCTGTTTGACAACTTCCAATTTGCCTTGATTCATGGACCTAACACGCCAGGTTCCTATGCAATATTGCTCTTTATAGCATTGAACCTTGCTTCCATCACCAGTCCCATCCACAACTGGGTGGTGTTGTTACCTTGGCTCTGTCTCTTCATTCTTTCTGGAGTTACTTCTCCACTGATCTCTAGTAGCATATTGGGCACCTACCAACCTGGGGAGTTCATCTTTCAGTGTCCTATCTTTTTGCCTTTTCATACTGTCCATGGGGTTCTCAAGGCAAGAAACAGAGGAAAACAATAGAATGGGAAAGACTAGAGATCTCTTCAAGAAAATTAGATACCAAGGGAACATTTCATGCAAAGATGGTCACAATAAAAGACAGAAATGGAAGAAGCAGAATATATTAAGATATTAAGAAGAGGTGAAAATAATACACAGAAGAACTATACAAAAAATATCTTCATGACCTAGATAATCACGAAGGTATGATCACTCACATAGAGCCAGACACCGGGGAATGTGAAGTCAAGTGGGCCTTAGGAAGCACCACTACGAACAAAGCTAGTGGAGGTGATGGAATTCCAGTTGAGCTATTTCAAATCCTAAAAGATGATGCTGTGAAAGTACTGCACTCAATATGCCAGCAAATCTGAAAAACTCAGCAGTGGCCACAGGACTGGAAAAGGTCAGTTTTCTTTCCAATCCCAAAGAAAGGCAATGCCAAAGACTGCTCAAACTACCGCACAACTGCACTCATCTCACATGCTAGTAAAGTAATGCTCAAAATTCTCCAAGCCAGGCTTCAGCAATATGTGAACTGTGAACTTCCAGATGTTCAAGCTGGATTTAGAAAAGGCAGAGGAATCAGAGATCAAATTGCCACCATCCGCTGGATCACTGAAAAAGCAAGAGAGTTCCAGAAAAACATCTACTTCTACTTTATTGACTATGCCAAAGCCTTTGACTGTGTGGATCACAATAAACTGTGGGAAATTCTTAAAGAAATGGGAATACCAGACCACCTGACCTGCCTTCTGAGAAATCTGGATGAAGGTCAAGAAGCAATAGTTAGAACAGGACATGGAACAATAGACTGGTTCCAAACAGAGAAAGGAATAAGTCAAGGCTGTATATTGTCACCCTGCTTATTTAACTTATATGCAGAGCACATCATGAGAAATGCTGGGCTGGATGAAACACAAGCTGGAATCAAGATTGCCAGGAGAAAAATCAATAACCTCACATATTCAGATGACACCACCCTTATGGCATAAAGTGAAAAAGAACTAAAGAGCCTCTTGATGAAAGTGAAAGAAGAGAGTGAAAAAGTTGGCTTAAAACTCAACATTCAGAAAACTAAGATCATGGTATCTGGTCTCAACACTTCATGGCAAATAGATGGAGAAACAATGGAAACAGTGACTGACTTTATTTTTGGGGGTTCCCAAATCACTGCAGATGGTGACTGCTGCCATGAAATTAAAGACACTTGCTCCTTGGAAGAAAAGTTATGACCAACCTAGGCAGCATATTAAAAAGCAGAGACATTGCTTTGCCAACAAAGGTCTGTCTAGTCAAGGCTATGGTTTTTCCAGTAGTCATGTATGGATGTTGAGAGTTGGACTATAAAGAAAGTTGACCACTGAAGAATTGATGCTTTTGAACTGTGCTGTTGGAGAAGACACTTGAGAGTCCCTTGGACTGCAAGGAGATATAACCAGCCCATCCTAAAGGAAACCAGTCCTGAATATTCATTGGAAGGACTGATGTTGAAGCTGAAACTCCAATACTTTGGCCAGCTGATGCAAAGAACTGACTCATTTGAAAAGACCCTGATGCTGGGAATGATCGAAGGCGAGAGGAGAAGGGGACGACAGAGGATAAGATGGTTGGATGGCATCACCAACTCAATGGACATGGGTTTGAGTAAACTCCAGGAGTTGGTGATGGACAGGGAGGCCTAGTGTGGTGCAGTCCATGGGGTTGCAAGGAGTCGGACATGACTGAGCGACTGAACTGAACTGAACTGAACTGGGCTCAAGCCATAGATTTATGTTATCAGCCTTGTCCTCCAAGGCATTCAAGTTTGCCTGGGCAGAAGTCCTCAATGAATGTTTATTGATTTGCCTGCTCTCCATAGATTGCAAGTTTTTAAAATTCTCATCCACTGGAAGCCCCAGTCCCCTCAAAACAACACACAGACATTAACATAGATCTCTTTCAGAAGTGTGGCTCACTAAAGTAATGATTTATACTTGTAGCCTAGGTTATGAGGAAAGTAAAATGTAGAGTTTTAAAAATTCTCCAATCTGATATGTACCTCATTTCCAAACTTGGTCAGTGAGGTAGACTGTGGTCTACCTAGACTGTGGTCTAGACTTGGTCAGTGGCAGAGAAGTCCAGAGAAAGAAGAGGTTCCCTGTGACTGTTAACATCAGCTCCCAGAAGGGAGAAGGCATTCTTACATGGAAGGAGCTACACTGTGTGACCTCAAGAGGGCCATTTCACCCTTGAGTTTCTATGAAACCTTTGGAATTTAAAATATAGCACTAAAAAGAACTTTAACAGATCATCAAGGCCATCCCCCTGCCTGTTATAATATTTTTATATTTCCAGGTTCAATGTGGAAGTGCAAAGGCTCAAGCTGCAAGAGAAATTGATGGGTTAGAGGGCAGGAAAGCTTAGGGGGAGAGAAGAGAAAGGAAAAGAAAAAACTGAGGATAAAGGAATTTATGCCCTCCCAATTAACCTTACTCAGGACCTCGAAATTCCCAAGGCAACCCTGATTCTACCTTTCTTTCTTTTATTTTCAAATATGGAATTTTCCCCAGGACTAATGTTAGAACTGAGCATATTCTTCCTTTGATTTATGAGAACATTCAGGGAATATAAGGTCATGAAAGTTACCAAACCAGCTGGCTTCAATGCAAAGTAATTAAATAGAAAGTCTTAAAAACTTAAAATCTTGCTAGACTTATTTCAGAAAAAAAAATGTTACATTTATTTTCCTTTACATTTGAAGTACCCACTTCTTATATTTTTAAAATATTTATTCTAAGTTTACATTAACCTTCCTCCTGATGACAGGAGTGGACCTAATTCAAAAAGACCTATAAAAGAGCAGAAATTAGAGCATCTGTATTTGTGGTTAAAACTATTAGTAGACAACCACATTTCAGGAAATACGTGGTTAAAGTAATTAGATAACCAAAAATGCCTGTTCAGAAAAGCAAAGTTAAATGCTGGAATTTTTTTCTAAAAAAAAAGAAAAAAAAGCCACCATGATTTCAAATAAGGAGAAGAAAAAAAAAGCCTAACTGATTTCTTAAGAAGTTGAGCAGAAATGCATGCTTAAGTGGTTATGCTCTAAACATGAAAGCAATCTACTAAGAGTGGTGTTAAGATGTGGGTTTATGAGTTATCCATATATTAGGTAGAGTACCTACCCCAAGCATTGTACTATGCTACTTGTTTTTCAATTCCTTTGATACTGTCCTTAAATTGTCCTTAACAGTACCTTACAGATCAGGGCCCACCCAAAGGCTTTCATGATCCCTCTACTGCAATATTATCTTTAGGAAAAGTCAGACTCTTTGAAAAGCCTCTCAGGTTCTAGGTTGTGTGATTCCTTTGCAGTAGGCATATTCAAATACACACGATTAGTAATTTTTCCTAGGAAAATTATGTTTGAAACTCTGTTCTTATAGGTATAATCCTCAGCACACTCACACAAGTAAATCACTTCTGCATCTAGGATCTAAGAAACAGAGCCAATTTCTGGCAAAGGGACAAGATAGTCAATTAAAGGAAATCAACTGGTAGCAAACTCAGATGGTGAGCCATGAGGCAATTTTCTCTGACTTTAGCTTGCAGTACCAAAGCGTGTTTTAACAGAGAAGCTTCGGGTACTGATCATCTATCAGCGTCTACATCTCTCTGCGCATGACATAACAGTTCTCTCATTTCTGAAGGCTGAGTGTTTCCATTTTCTTGTATCCTGTAGATTTCCAAGAGCAAAGAGAGTTGCCACATTACATTTCTCCAAATAAAACCATAGGGTAGTCAAATTAATCTAATTATCTGTGACCCAATTTGATAACACTGCTAAAAGCGATGTTAGAGGACTTCTCTAGAGTCGAGTTCTTTGTTTTCTCATTCATTCTCTTGTTTTATTAATTTGGCTGAGAAAAAAACCTTTCACAGCAAGAGTACACCTGCTTAGAAATTTTATGCATGAATGTGAACTACTGAAAAAGTGTACTCTGTCTACCAGCACTTGGAAAATGCAATGAGGGGACAGTCAAAATTGTCATGAGTTTCATTAAAGATCTGACAAATTCTAAAGATTGATCCAATGCCATTTTCACATTTAGCAATCCAATTCAACCACGTATTTCTCAGGTGACTAATATAATGGATTCAACTGTTGTTTCATCAAAATCAAAAATATTACTTGCTTGTAGCTCTTTTCATGAAGTTGGACACTGTAAGTTTTCCATCGGCTTCTTTCTTATCTCATTTTTAGCCCTCATGCGACACTATTCACTTCAACCTCTTCCCCAAAGATACAAACATGTGGCTGGTTATGGTACTCTAGAAAATATTTTTGTATTCCATAGGAACAGACATGCATGATTTTTTATGGGAATCACTTTCATTCCAATCTTTCCAGTTACAAATTTACTCTATCTTAATTCAAAAAGACTTAATTCAAAAACCTTCATGTAATTTTAAAATTTCTTCTCCAAGGTACTCTCATTCTGCATTTTTAACATTTATAATGATCAAAATTTTATGCTTGGAATACACCCTTCAACATAACAGCACTACAACTAAATTTTCATTTGAATTATGTTTATGGTGATAATAACTAATGTTTTTTTCACAACATAGGTTAAAAGTCTGCAACCTCTAATTTGACAAGAGCTTTATTATCATTTTCTGCAAAAAAGAATATTAAGACATCTAAAATCTGACACAAATAGAAATCGCTTTCTCTCACTCCCTTTTTTTTAAACCAGAATAATGATTATACATGCTGCTTGATATCCCATTTTCAGGGCAACTAAAGGGATATAGAGGTTCAAGCTTTATCTCTTCAACCAAATAAGACCACTGCCAAGTATGCATTGGTGTATTTCTATACATCGAACTGCTTTAGATAATAGATAAAGTTAGCTTTATCTACTTCATGGTCTTATCCATTCAGGGCCCTCTGCTTCAACTAACATAAAAATACCTTCACTGCAGGGTCCCAGTCCAGAGGGCTAATATACAGCACATCTTCTGTACAATATACCATTCTAAAACTTAAAAAATGGTCAGCTAATTAAAGACCAGTGAACGGTTTTGAGACAGGAAGAATTCTCCTATTCAAAACTGAAACAGAACCTGAATGGAATCAAAAAGTTCCAAAGTAGGCTGATTTTTCTCAGTGACTTGTAAGACTATCTATCATCATTTTTAAATGTCTCACACTGTACCTGAGTTTTTTGGTTTGTTTGTTTTGGTCATAACTACCAATGAAACTTCAAAAGCCAACGCTGTTTTACGTGTGTGCCTCTGGAGAGATGTGTATGAGAGAGATCCCTTAGAAATAATACAAAAAGTCTGTCCTTCTGCAAAGTTCAGCACAGATTTCACATCAGAGTATTTTGATTAATTTCACTTCAGAAAGGCAGAAGTGGAGTGTATGCTCAAAATAACACCCCCAAATACACTCAGAAATTCTAAAGCTTAGCACGCTTCCCAAAACATCTCTGAAAAAGACAGTACTCCAACGAAGACTGGTATTCTGCTGGATCTGAGTCCATGACCCTGAGATGCTAGGAAACCAGTCTAACCTCAGAGAGTAGAGGCGGGGTCAGTGCCCCTCCAGGGCTGGAAAACTGAATCTAGATGCCAGGAGGTCTGGTTGCTATGAGCTCCCAAGTGATTCCTCCTCAGGACCTGCTCTCAGAAGAAGAGACGGGGCTGCCTTGCCCAAAGTTGTGCCCCTAGTAAGGGTTTGGGGAGGCAGAAGTCAAGCGCTCTTTTTAAAAAATTTTTATTGGAGTATATTTGCTCTACAATGTTACACGAGTTTCTGTTTTACAGCAAAGTGAATCAGCCATACGGATACATCATGTCCCCTCTTTTGTAAATTTCCCTCCCGTCGAGGTCACCACAGAGCACTGAGGAGAGTTCCCTGTGCCCTACAGCCAGTTCTCATCATTACCTAGTTTATACATAACATCAATAATGTGTATCTATATCAATCCTAATCTCCCAATTCATCCTACCACCCCTCTCCCTTGGTAGGCATAGATTTGTTCTCTACATCTGTGTCTCTATTTCTGCTTTGTAAATAAGATCATTGGTACCAGTTTTCTTCAGCTTCCATGTATATAAGCATTAATATACAATATCTGCTTTTCTCTTTCTGATTTACTTCACTCTGTAAGACAGTCTCTAGGACCATTGACACCTCGACAGATGACCCAGTTTAGTTCCTATTTATGGTTGAGTAATATTTCAATGTATGTATACAGAGAGATAGATATAGATATACCACATCTTCTTTATCCTTTCCTCTGTCAATGGACATTTGGGTTATTGCCATGTCTTGGCTATTGTAAACAGTGCTGCAATAAACTTTGGAGTACATATGTCTTTTTGAATTATGGCTTTCTCTAGGTATGTGCCCAGTACTGGGATTGCTGGGTCATATGGCTATTTCTATTTTTAGTTTTTTAATAAACTTCCATACTACTCTCCATGGTAGCTGTATCAGTTTGCATTCTTACTAACAGTGCAAGAGGGTTCCCTTTTCTCTACATCCTCTGCACTAACAATAAAGGATCAGAAAGAGAAATTAGGGCAATAATCCCATTTACTATAGTAACAAAAAGAATAAAATACCCAGGAATAAACCTCTTTAAGGAGACAAAAGACCTGTACTTAGTTAAGAAAACTATAAGACACTGATGAAACAAATAAAAGATGACACAAACAGATGGAGAAATAAACCATGTTCTTGGATTAGAAACCCTATATTGTGAAAATGACTACACTTACCCAAAGAAATCTGGAGATTTAATTCAATCCCTAACAAATTACCAATTACCAGTGGCATCTTTCACAGAACTAGAACAAAAAATTGCACAATTTATATGGAAACAAGAGATCTCTACTAGCTAAAGCAATGTTGAGAAAAACAAAAACAAAAATGGAGCTGGACGAATCAGGCTCCCTGACCTCAGACTATATTTCAGGGCTACAGGAATCAAGACAGTATGCTACTGGCACAAAGACAGAAATATAAATCAGCAGAGCAGGACAGAAAGCCCAAAGATAAACCCACACACCTCTGGCCACCTAATCTATGACAAAGGAGGCCAGAATATACATCACAGCAAAGCCACAGCCTCTTCAATAAGTGGTGCTGGGAAAACTGGACATCTATATGTAAGAGAATGAAATTAGAACATTCTCTAACACCATACACAAAAATAAAATGGATTAAAGACCTAAATGTAAGGCCAAATACTATAAAACTCTTAGAAGAAAACATAGGCAGAACACTCTGACATAAATCACAGCAAGATCTTTCTTGACCTACCTCCCAGAGTAGTGAGAATAAAAACAAAAATAAACAAATGGGACCTAATTAAACTTAAAAGCTTTGCACAACAAAGAAAACCATAAACAAGATGAAAAGACAACCCTCAAAATGGGAGAGAATATTTGCAAATAAAGCAACTGACAAAGGATTAATCTCCAAAATATACAAACAGTCACGTATCTCAACATCAAAAAAACAAACCACCCAATCAAAAAAAGGGCAGAAGACCTAAACAGACATTTCTTCAAAGAAGACATATAGATGACCAACAAACACATGAAAAGATGCTTAACGTCACTCATTATTAGAGAAAAGCAAATCAAAACTACAATGAGGTGTCACCTCACACCAGTCAGTATGGCCATTATCACAAAATCTACAAACAATAAAGGCCAAGCTCTCATACCTCAACTGAGGTCCACTCTAAGGACCTAAGTGTCACTAATGGTAAAGAACCTGTCTGCAGATGCAGGAGACATAAGAGAAGCAGGTTTGATCCCTGGGTTGGAGGAGGAAATGGGAACCCACTCCAGTATTCTTGCCTGGAGAATCCCATGGACAGAGAAGCCTGGCGGGCTACAGTACATGAGGCTGCAAAGAGTTGGACACAACTGAAGTGACTTAGAACACACAATAAGGGCCACGCAGCACCCAAGCTCCCTGCAGGATGAGCTGAGGCCTTAGCCAAGGTTGTAACTCAGCCTACCTCCTCACTCTGCCTACTGCTGGGGCCTTTTTTCCCTCATAGGTGTTGATCCAGAACACACTCCCAATCTCTGATCCAGCACCTCAGGAAACCTGACCTACAAAACAGTATAAAAGGAGCAGGAGGGCAACAAAAAAATATTACAGTTCAACTTCACTTCTTTTACGCAAGTAAAGAAACTTCAGCCAAGAACAAGTACATCATTTGCATTGAATTAAATATCTAGCTAGTCCCAGGGCCAGATCCTCTATCTCTTGACTTAAAAGTGGGCATTCTTTATTAGAAATTATTTTCCTTAACAGACTTTAACTAGACTTCACCTAAGAAAACCACATCTGAGCTTAAATCTGGCCAAGTAACAGTTAATAGTTCATCTCTTTTCAGCATTCAACATGCCATATTACATTTCTAGAAACTCTACCGAAGGAGGAGAATGGTCTCAATGAGTTGGGAGGGATTCAGAGGATCAGGGTGACTGAGGTGGAAACTAACTTTTTTCTAAATATCTACCAGCACCATGGGCTTCCCAAGTGGTGCTAGTGATAAAGAACCTGCCTGCCAATCCAAGAGATGTAAACAGAAGTGGGTTTGATGCTTGGATCAGGAAGATCCCCTGGAGGAGGGTATGGCAGCCCACTCCAGTACTATTGCCTGGAGAGCCCCATGGATAGAGGAGCCTGGTGGGCTGCTCTATAGGGTTGCAAAGAGTTTGACACAACTGAAGTGACTGAGTGAGCAAGCCAGCTACCAGAACCATGCTAGGAGCTCTCCATGTGACCTTACTAATCTTCACAATAACTCAGTGATAGAATACTCTTTTTCTCATTTTAGAAATGAATGAACCTGCTAAAAGGAGGTTCAGTTGGGTCATGTGAGATTTGACTATGAGGCTGTTGATGTGTCCCTTTACCCAATGCCTCACCAGGACTACAAATAAACAAGGTCCTTCCTCCCTTGATTCACCATGTTTGCAAGTGTGAGGCTTACATGTCATTTGTCTTTCCGATTCTCACTAATTAGGTAGAGCTTCACTACATAATATACCTGTTAACTTGACTCACTACAAATAAAACTCAACAATGCCACAAGTTTCAGAATGTTGATTAGCATTTATGATTGCTGAGTGCCAAAATAAATCAATTATTTTGAAGGATTAGTAAAGCTAAGACACATTCTTACGGTGTTTTCATCGATACAAAAAATTTACAATGACATCTCTTAACTAGGTACTTAAGAAATCATTTGGCAGTTTACTTTTTGCCAAATGCCATACATTGTTTTAATGTCGGAAAGGAAGCAAAAGTTATTTATAGATTGATATACAACACTATTAAAGCTCAATCTTATAAACAGCAACACATTCCAAATTGAGTTCTCAACACTACATTTTAAAGCACAAATCACTGTATTCAATACAAGCCTATGAATATCTTCTTCTTAAGAGAGTACCAGATATGTCACAAAGACTCCAAAAAGGTATGAGGCAATTAAAAGAAAAATCTAATAATGTCAACATGTGTTTTTTACCTTAACCTGAAAATTAATTTTTGTGACTACACTTTGATAACCTGTTTTTTCAATATTTGTGATTCATTGGAGAATGCTAGTCAATAGGAACCCAGTAAAATGTGAGTTTATAACACTGGATGCTGTTGTTAACAGTGCTAGACTTTGACATTTTAGTTAATCTAAGTAATTTTTTAAAAGATTAGTATTTCTTATTTGTGTATATAGACACAGCATTTTTTTAGCCTTGTGGGATTGTGTTTTCATAGTAAGATAAGCCTCCAGATAATTCTCTCTCTGCAGAATTCTGGTATTTGTAGTTGTATGAGCATAACCAACTGGCCTACTTTAGTTATAATAAAGTGACTTCTGAATTCCATAAATAAAAGGACTTTTACATCTGTGACAATTTTTTAAATAAACTTAAAAAACTTTTCAATGTACACTAATTATTACCGTTTTAAAGTGGACACAGCAGCCTCTCACTCTTGCGACATAGAACAACCAACTCAGCATGACATCTTGAGGTCTATCAGCTGGTTTTATTTTATGTTAGGCTTAAAAATCAGGAGGCTTTACAGACACAGGAAGACGAGGTGAAATGAGAACTAAGAGATTAAAAATACTCTCTAAACTCAGATTACTACTTTCCACTTTGAGTCTATAATGAAATAAAGGTTAATTCCTTCCTCAAGAGGGCTGTGAGATAAAATACAAGACACCCAAAGAAAATCTGAATTTTAGGTAAACAGTTTTTTAATTGTGTCCCATGCAATATCTGTATTGTACATATGAATCACCTGAGTGTCTTTTTAAAATGCAAGTTCTATATCAGCAGGCCTCGAATGGCGCCTCAGAGTCTGTATTCTAATTTGTTAAATCTGGCAACTTATCCTAAATTCCTTGCAAAAGAAGAAACTGCTGAAGATAATAGTGTTAAATGCTCACTTGTGGACTAATATTTGCAATTATTGAATGGAATGAAGAATTGGGTTTTATTTACATATTTGTTTCAGTGTTGTCTCTAAGAACTCCAGATTAGTAGCAAAACTAAAAGACCGAAGGAGAGTTTTGAGAATATTATTTATAACATTATCATCTATGTGTATTTCCCTCTCCCCCCCCCCCACCCCGCCTTCTTCACAGATCCATTATCTAATCAGTGGTATTCAACCTTGGCTGAACATCAAAATCACCTTGAGAGCTTTTTAAAGTCCTGATACCTAGCCACATTCTACTCAACTAACTGCTAATCTCTGGGGGTCACCCAGGCATAGAAGGTTTTACTCTCCCCAGGGGACACCAACATGCTGCCAGATGGAGAATTTGTCCTAAGTCCCTACCATCCAAAGTGTAGTCTGGGAACCAGCAACATCAGCCTCAGTTGGCAACTTGTTAGCAACATAGAATCTCAGGTCCCACCCTAGGCCTTCTGAGTCAGAACCTTAACAAGATATCCAGATGACTCATATACACATTACAGTCTGATAGACAATACTCTGAATCATTTAGTGATAACAACTAAATGGAGCCACACATGACTATCACTATATTATTAACTGGAATTCTATAATGTCCCAACAGAGTAAAACTTGTCTGGTTTAGTGCAATCACTATAGTTAAATCATCAGTATTCTGCCAATGCAAATCACTTTGGACTTCCAGGAGAAATCATATGACCAGCCAAAAGGACCCTGGATAGAATGCTGGCATCAATTCCCAAGAGACAGCAGGCCCGTCTACGGCCATACCACCTTGAACACACCTGATTTCACCCAAAGGACAGCAGACCTGATTGTGGCCATAATTCTGCAACTAAGATATCAGTCTCTAAACAGCAACACTGCTTCCTTTTCTCTGCTAATTGCAATCCTAGTTAGTAAAGTTAACTTATAGAAACATGAAACTACTAAGACCTATTCAAGACCTGACTCATTGGAAAAGACCCTGAAGCTGGGAAAGACTGAGGGCAGGAGGATAAGGGGACAACAGAGGATGAGATGGTTGGATGGCATCACCAACTCAATGGACATGAGTTTGAGCAAACTCCAGGAGACAGTGAAGGACAGGGAAGTCTGGTATGCTGCAGTTCATGGGGTCACAAAGAATGGGACACAACTTAGTGACTGAACAACAACAACAACAACAAAAGTGCTTTGCCCCCAAAGTGCTGGCATATCTTTGGTGATCACTGTATGTTTTCAACCATAAATTCACAGGTTTCCTGCATAAGTTCCATCAAGCAACTGAGTGTTTTTTTCCCAAATGATGGTACCTTTTAAGAAGCCCAATAAAGTAACCTCCTAAACACAACAGAACCAAGTATTCACTCTGAGGCTGAAATCTAGGTGCTGGGATTTGGAAACTGTCTGGAAGACTTCCTGTCAAATTGTCTTTCCCACTTATAATTGGAGTTCTCCTATGAGCAGTAAGATTTTTGTGTTAAATAGGTCAGTTTTCATTCTAATCGCAAAGAAAGGCAATACCAAGGAATATTCAAACTACCACACAATTGTACTCATCTCACACACTAGCAAAGTAATGCTCAAAATTCTCCAAGCCAGGCTTCAATGTGAACCAAGAATTTCCCAATGTTCAAGCTGGATTTAGAAAAGGCAGAGGAACCAGAGATCAAACTGCCAGCATCCGCTGGATCATCAAAAAAGCAAGAGAGTTCCAGAAAAACATCTACTTCTGCTTTATTGACTATGCCAAAGCCTTTGACTGTGTGGATCACAACAAACTGTGAAAAATTCTTCAAGAGACGGGAATACCAGACCACCTGACCTGCCTCTTGAGAAATCTGTATGCAGGTCAGGAAGCAATAGTTAGAACTGGACATGGAAAAACAGACTGGCTCCAAATAGGAAAAGGAGTACGTCAAGACTATATATTGTCACCCTGCTTATTTCACTTATATTCGGAGTACATCATGAGAAATGCTGGGCTGGGTGAAGCACAAGCTGGAATCAAGATTCCCGGGAGAATATCAATAACCTCAGATATGGAGATGAGACCATCCTGATGGCAGGAAGTGAAGAGGAACTAAAGAGCTTCTTGATGAAAGTGAAAGAGGAGAGTGAAAAAGCTGACTTAAAATTCAGCATTCAAAAAACAAAGATCATGGCATCCAGTTCCATCACTTCATGACAAATAGATGGGGAAACAGTGGAAACAGTGACAGACTTGATCTTCTTGGGCTCCAAAATCACTGCAGATGGTGATTGCAGCCATGAAATTAAAAGACGCTTGGTCCTTGGAAGAAAAGCTATGACAAACCTAGGAAGCATACTAAAAAGCAAAGACATTACTAAGCCAACAAATGTCCATCTAGTCAAAGCTATGGCTTTTCCAGTAGTCATGTATGGATGTGAGAGCTAGACCATAAGGAAAGTTGAGTGCTGAAGAATTCAAAAGAACTGTGTGTTAGAGAAGACTCTTGAGAGTCCCCTGGACTGCAAGGATACCAAACCAGTGAATCCTAAAGGAAATCAGTCCTGAATATTCATTGGAAGGACTGATGCTGAAGCTCCAATACTTTGGCCACCTGATATGAAGAACTGATTCATTGGAAAAGACCCTGATGCTGGGAAAGACAGAAAGCAGGAGGAGAAGGGGACAACAGAGGATGAGATGGTTGGATGGCATCACTGACTCAATGAACATGAGTTTGAACAAGCTCTGGGAGCTGGTGATGGACAGGGAAGCCTTCTGTGCTGCAGTCCATGGAGTCGGACACGACTGAGCAACTGAACTGAACTGAGTGTCCTCTGATTATTAAGTCAAACATAAATGCTATACTCCCAAGAAGTTAGCGGATATTAAAGAATCCTTGCATTCCTGGGATAAAGCCCACTTGGTCATGGTGTATGATTTTTTTAATATGTTGTTGGATTCTGTTTGCTAGAATTTTGTTAAGGATTTTTGCATCTATGTTCATCAGTGATATTGGCCTGTAGTTTTCTTTTTTTGTGGCATCTTTGTCTGGTTTTGGAATTAGGGTGATGGTGGCCTCATAGAATGAGTTTGGAAGCTTACCTTCTTCTGCAGTTTTCTGGAAGAGTTTGAGTAAGATAGGTGTTAGCTCTTCTCTAAACAAATTGAAAGATAAAAACCATATGATTATCTCAATAGATGCAGAGAAAGCCTTTGACAAAATTCAACACTCATTTATGATTAAAACTCTCCAAAAAGCAGGAATAGAAGGAACATACCTCAACATAATAAAAGCTATATATGACAAACCCACAGCAAGCATCACCCTCAATGGTGAAAAATTGAAAGCATTTCCCCTGAAATCAGGAACAAGACAAGGGTGCCCACTCTCACCACTACTATTCAACATAGTGTTGGAAGTTCTGGCCACAGCAATCAGAGCAGAAAAAGAAGTAAAAGGAATCCAGATAGGAAAAGAAGAAGTAAAACTCTCACTGTTTGCAGATGACATGATCCTCTACATAGAAAACCCTAAAGACTCTACCAGAAAATTACTAGAGCTAATCAATGAATATAGTAAAGTTGCAGGATATAAAATTAACACACAGAAATCCGTTGCATTCCTATATACTAACAATGAAAAAACAGACAGAGAAATTAAGGAAACAATACCATTCACCATTGCAACAAAAAGAATAAAATACTTAGGAGTGTATCTACCTAAAGAAACAAAGGACCTATACATAGAAAACTATAAAACACTGATGAAAGAACTCAAAGAGGACACAAACAGATAGAGAAACATACCGTGTTCATGGATTGGAAGAATTAATATTGTCAAAATGGCTATTCTACCCAAAGCAGTCTATAGATTCAATGCAATCCCTATCAAGCTACCAACGGTATTTTTCACAGAACTAGACCAAAGAATTTCACAATTTGTATGGAAATACAAAAAACCTCGAATAGCCAAAGTAATCTTGAGAAAGAAGAATGGAGCTGGAGGAATCAACCTGCCTGACTTCAGACTCTACTACAAAGCCACAGTCATCAAGACAGTATGGTACTGGCACAAAGACAGAAATATAGATCAATGGAACAGAATAGAAAGCCCAGAGATGAATCCACGAACCTATGGACACCTTATCTTTGACAAAGGAGGCAAGGATATACAATGGAAAAAAGACAACCTCTTTAACAAGTGGTGCTGGGAAAACTGGTCAACCACTTGTAAAAGAATGAAACTAGAACACTTTCTAACACCATACACAAAAATAAACTCAAAATGGATTAAAGATCTAAATGTAAGACCAGAAACTATAAAACTCCTAGAGGAGAACATAGGCAAAACACTCTCCGACATAAATCAAAGCAAGATCCTCTATGACCCACCTCCCAGAATATTGGAAATAAAAGCAAAACTAAACAAATGGGACCTAATGAAACTTAAAAGCTTTTGCACTACAAAGGAAACTATAAGTAAGGTGAAAAGACAGCCCTCAGATTGGGAGAAAATAATAGCAAATGAAGAAACAGACAAAGGATTAATCTCAAAAATATACAAGCAACTCCTGAAGCTCAATTCCAGAAAAATAAATGACCCAATCAAAAAATGGGCCAAAGAACTAAACAGACATTTCTCCAAAGAAGACATACAGATGGCTAACAAACACATGAAAAGATGCTCAACATCACTCATTATTAGAGAAATGCAAATCAAAACCACAATGAGGTACCATTACACGCCAGTCAGGATGGCTGCTATCCAAAAGTCTACAAGCAATAAATGCTGGAGAGGGTGTGGAGAAAAGGGAACCCTCTTACACTGTTGGTGGGAATGCAAACTAGTACAGCCGCTATGGAAAACAGTGTGGAGATTCCTTAAAAAACTGGAAATAGAACTGCCATATGACCCAGCAATCCCACTTCTGGGCATACACACTGAGGAAACCAGATCTGAAAGAGACACGTGCACCCCAATGTTCATCGCAGCACTGTTTATAATAGCCAGGACATGGAAGCAACCTAGATGCCCATCAGCAGATGAATGGATAAGGAAGCTGTGGTACATATACACCATGGAATATTACTCAGCCATTAAAAAGAATTCATTTGAACCAGTCCTAATGAGATGGATGAAGCTGGAGCCCATTATACAGAGTGAAGTAAGCCAGAAAGATAAAGAACATTACAGCATACTGACACATATATATGGAATTTAGAAAGATGGTAACGATAACCCTATATGCAGAACAGAAAAAGAGACACAGAAATACAGAACAGACTTTTGAACTTTGTGGGAGAATGTGAGGGTGGGATATTTCAAAAGAACAGCATGTATACTATCTATGGTGAAACAGATCACCAGCCCAGGTGGGATGCACGAGACAAGTGCTCCGGCCTGGTGCACTGGGAAGACCCAGAGGAATCGCGTGGAGAGGGAGGTGGGAGGGGGGATCGGGATTGGGAATACATGTAAATCCATGGCTGATTCATATCAATGTATGACAAAACCCACTGGAAAAAAAATAATAATAATAAAAAAGAAAAAAAAAAAAAAAGAAGTTAGCACATTCATTTTTTCAAATCTTAGTGTTCAATTAGTTTATTAAATTGCAAGGCAGTTACCTAAAAGAAGAGATGAATGAGTTCTTGGTTACTGAAGAATTATGAGTTAGGGGAGAGACAGAGAAAGAAATAGACAGAAGAAATATGGGTACCAAAGAAAACCTTTGTCTACAGCAAAATTTTGCTTCTGATCTGCCTTGATTAATACCTAAGGATGGCATTTTCAATACCTATGAGCAAAAATTAACACTTCATATTTGTAAGTTGACTTTGTAATTTATTTTTAATTCATGTGAACTATAGAAGAACTAATGCAAGAGGGTAGCCAACTGCTGAGTTTATCTTTTAAAATAATTTAAGGGAAACCTAAGACATAGTAATTTTTAATTTTCATACACTATATAACATACCTTACAGGAACATGGAGCTCAAACAGAAAAATTGAGGTTATCTAAAGCTTTTGAGTATATAAGCATTTCTGAGCCTAATTTTAGTTTTATTACATTTCATGAAGTGAGCAAGAGAAATTGTGTCTGCATCAATGTAGTGAAGGAGTTTCTCATCTCAAAAGCCCATCTGTATTGATATCAGAAAAGGGTAGGGGTGCAAAATGACAGCCGCTGGCTTGCCCTTTCACCTTTCTAACAGGGCTGGTGGCAACAATGAAGCTTAATCAATGCAATGGAAGTGACATTTTGCAGTCAAATCAAATTAAATGGAAATGAAAGGAAAATCTGAGGTCCAACCTAAAGGCTGTTCCTCTTACCACCGAGGTCATCTCCATGGCAACTAAATGCTACAAATGTGTAGAGTAAATCCTTAACAAATCTGCAGAAAGCATGTCCAATTGAATATGATACTGTCTGTCACTGTACTTTGTGGCTTTCTAAAAGCTTACATTAGAAGTAACAGAAAGGACTTCGGCCAGCGAGCAAGTAGAATAGCACAATTAATCTGGCCACCCTCAGTGAGAGGGGTGCTCAACTTCTGAAAGAATGAACTCTAAGTGGGCAACTTAAAGACAGACCAAGTTAAGTGGATTAGGTTCACACTGCAATGTTTTCCACAACTGTTTTTTCTTGGACTTACTCAGTTCAGAAATCTCCCTAGTCCTTCTAAAAGTCTTTTCACATCATGAGGAATAATTTGAATGGGGCTACTCCTGTCCATTCCATTTCCTTTTCTCAAGTACTGCCTTGGAGACGCACTACCCTCTGCTTTTTCAGGATGTGTTCAGAGCAGATGGATTTTAGGGTTGTGAGAAAGCAGTGCTGTGCTGGTACCAACAGGACCACAGCGGTGTTAACAGGGCTTCAAGGAGGTTTCCTCTGCACAGATGCTTCCAGAAGATTCCAACTCACCCCTATAAGCCCCTAGATAATTTTCTGTACCATGCAGCCAATGCAAACTGACCTGGGTAACCTGGAATTGGTTTTCTGTTGTAGGCCACATTTTGCTGGAGAAAGTAAATTGATACCACAAAACACGCACAGGCTCAGTCGTGTCCAACTCTTTGCAACCCTGTGGGCTGTAGCCCACCAGGCTCCTCTGTCCACGAGATTTTCCAGGCAAGGATACTGGAGTGGGTTCCCATTTCTTACTCCAGGGAATCTTCTCAACCCAAGGATCCCAACCCATGTCTCCTGCATTGGCAGGCGGGTTCTTTACAGGTGAACCACCTGGGAAGCCCCATCATCAAACACACTTGCCCTATAAATGAAAAATCATTAGAGGCTTGCCCTCCTGAGAAAGCATGAATGTTCAGGTATCTGTGTGTGTTTGGCTTGAGATTTGGGCTCCTTCTACCAAATGACAATATATTTACAGAAGAAAGAATAGGGAGAAACACATAAGTATACCAGATTAGCCCAGTGATACGTACCAAATTCACTGTGTGAGCTGTACAAGGGAAAATGTTCTTTTGAAGAAAGATGAACTGCACTAAATCTAATATGCTCTATGTTGGTCATTTAAGTAAGCCATGAAAGTGGCCTCTACAATTTTTTTTTCTTAAACACTTAATCTGGAATTTGCTCTTGATGCTGTCACTGTGCAGTATGAGAGATGTCAGCAGATTTGTACTTTAGGTAAGAGAAATGGGAAGATGACAATTTGATGTGAAGTGACAGTTTTTGCTCAAATGCATAAAACCATGGGTCATTACATCCTATCCCCATTAAGATAGCAATTCACACTAATTAATTAATTCCAAGTAAGAAATTCTTACTTTCTGAGTGGTGGTGAAAATAGCAACAATGTTGTTAATGAAATAACAATAGTCCTTTACCAAAAATATATCATAAATTATCATCTCTTTGCAGTAGCACCAATTTCCTTTGGTTTAGTATATCTAATGATTTTTCACAATCTATATAATAATAACAATAAGACCTAACCTTCATTGAACGCTTATTCTGACAGTGATGACAGCCAAGCAAAACAAAAATTGTTGTTCCTTGAAACAAGTTTCTCCTGTGTAGCACCAATGTTTTAAGGTTTACAATAACCACATACCAATTTTGTTTCATATTATCATCCCCATAAAATTACACTTCAGTGTTAACAGCATATTACCCTTCAGTTATAAGGAGTATCCTCTGCTCTTGGAAACTCTCATGCCAGCTCAGTTATTAATCAATAGCATTTAGTATCACATCTCTGACCTCTCTCTTGCCAATATCCTCAGTTGTAAAATAAAGCTCATTCTATTGCCTCTTACCTCACTGGATTACCTGAGCAATGAGATAATACACATGGAAACGTTCTGGGGAATATCCAACAATATGTAGTCTATATATAATTATATTATTATATTGGAAAGACTTCTGTTACTTGTTCATACAGATCATTTTTGTAATGTTAAGAATATAGTTAAGTATCCATATTTACATTCATGGCAAACAGATAAGGAAACAGTGACTGACTTTATTTTCTTGGACTCCAAAATCACTGAGGATGGTGACTGCAGCCACTAAAATTAAAAGACGCTTGCTCCTTGGAAGAAAAGCTATGACAAACCTAGACAGCATATTAAAAAGCAGAGACATCACTTTGCTGACAAAGGTTCCATATACTCAAAACTTCAATTTTTCCAGTAGACATGTATGGATGTGAGAGTTGGCCCAGAAAAAAGGTTAAGTGCCAAAGAACTGATGCTTTCAAACTACAGTGCTGGAGAAGACTTTTGAGAGTCCCTTGGACAGCAAGGAGATCAAACCATTCAACCATAATGGAAGTCAACCTGGAATGTTCATTGGAAGAACTAATGCTGGAGCTGAAGTTCCAATATTTTGGCCACCTGATGTGAAGAGCCAAGTCACTGGAAAAGACCCTGATTCTGGAAAAGGTTGAGGGCAGGCGGAGAAGGGGCTGACAGAGGATGAGATGGTTAGATCACATCACTGACTCAATGGACATGAGTTTGAGCAAACTCTGGGAGATAGTGAAGGACAGGGAAGCCTGGTAGTCCAAGAGGTTGCAAAGAGTCAGACACCACTGAATGACTGAACAACAACAACAAAATATAGTAAGCCTGGGGTTAATTGTAAACTTAAATTTTCCTAACTCTATACCTCTGTATAGTATACTTTATAGTCAAAATCAATTTCTTTTAGCAGTTCCAAGTATAATATTTAAAAGAAAATATTATATAATAACCTAAATAAACACTCTACAATTTGCTTTTCAAAAACTGTTACCTAGCATGAGGTTATTTCCTTAGGATTATGGGCTGGGGCTGGGCTTAGGTGCTCAGTCATGTCTGACTCTTTGCGACCCCATGGACTGTAGGCCACCAGGCGCCTCTGTCTATGGGAATTCTCCAGGCAAGAATACTGGAGTGGGTTGTCATGCCTTCCTCCAAGGTATCTTCCCAACCCAGGGACTGAACCCAGGTCTCCCACTTTTCAGGCAGATTCTTTACCATCTGAGCCACCAGGGAAGCCCTAGCTTCTATTCCTAAAGTCAAACGCTAAAAGAGAAGAAAAAAGGCTTCGTTAGACCTTTGAATACTGAGGTCTGATAAGTTTTTATTGCATTAGACTTTTTGATCATCTAAATGAGACAGAATAATACATTAAAGAGGACTCCTCCCAGCCCCAAAACTGCTTTCTCCTCTGACTAGTTCATTATACACTTAAAGCTATATTTACATTTTTCCATATAAGACATAGATGGCCAACAGGAAAATGAAAAGGTGCTCAACGTCATGAGGGAAATGCAAATCAAAACCACAAGATATCATCTCACACCTGTTAGAATGCCTGGCATCAGAAAGACAAGAAATAACAAGTGTCAGGGAAGCACAAGTGAAAAGGAAGCCCTTGCACAATGCTGGTAGGAATGTAACTGGTATAGCCACTACGGAAAACTATATGGAGGGTCTTCAAAAAATTTAAAAAAAGAACTATCATATAATCTAGCAATTCTACTTCTGGGTATTTATCCAAAGAAAATAAAAACAGTAACTCAAAAAAGATATACACACACATCCCTATGTTCACCTGCTTAATTCACATTAACCAAGATATGAGTGAATAAAGAAAATGTGATATAAAAAAAAGAAAAGAAATCATGATAATACAGACAATATTATTATTATTACTGAGTCAGAAGTATGAAAGTCATAAGAATGAAATCATGCTATTCATGGACAACATAGATGGACCTTGAGAACATTATATAAGTGAAATAAGTCAGACAGATAAAGACAAATACCTTATGATCTCACTTAAATGTAGAATCTAAAAAACAAACCAAAAAGCACATAAACAACCAAACAAATAAAAACAAGCTCATGGATACAGAGAACAGATTGGTGGTTGCTAGAGGAGGTGGGGAGGGAGGAAGTGAAGGGGGTTACAAAAAAAGTTATGAGGGAGCAATGCAAAGCATGGTGACTATACCATAACACTGAATTCCATATATGAAAGTTTCTCAGAGAGTATATCTTACATGTTTTCATCACAAGAAAAAAAAATGTAACAATGTATAGTGATCGATGTTAATAAGACCTACTGTACTGATCATTTCACAATATATATAAATACTAAATCACCACACTGTGCACTTGAAACTAATATAATGTTATATATCAATTATATCTCATTTTTAAAAATAAAGCCTTATTTTTTTTTCTTTTGTAAAAAAATTTGCCCCACCTTTACCTCCATAGTAGCGTATGTATGGGGCAACTGGAGGTGTACCATCCACTGCAGAGTCTAAGTTTCAGCATTTCAATTGCTAACTCTCTAAGTACTGCTGAATCTGAAAACAAAGACAGGAAGCCCTGCCACAGATTATCACACATCACACACTCTCAAGGAAACAGAATGACAAGATTTAGAAGTTACTATGTCATATTTACTTTGGAAATGGCCATTATAACTGAAATATGGTTTGACAACACAGTTTTAAACTTCTCAGCGCTCAGAGATTTTATCTAACTAATAAACTTGTGGCTTTACAAACCCACAAAGCTCCGGCAAGGCTATCTGATTTGAAAAGGGTGTGAGCTTGCCAGGTGGAAGGAAGCAGATGCCATCTACGGCTTGGTGAACCGCAAAGTGTCTGTCTATTTTCAGAGATTACAGGGACGGCTCTGGTGCACTGGCTAAGATAGCAAATTGATTTCTTCAATAAACCAGTGCTCTCATTCACTCACCACAATTCTCGAAAATTGCCCTTTTGATCTGAAGTTTCCAATCCTGGTCAGGCGTCATTTTTTATTTTGAAACACTGAAATCTATACTCTGTGGCTATTTTTCCCTTACATGACCAGAAACACAAACCTTTTTCTCCTCATTCACTCCACTGGAACTGAATGTGTTTCTTTAAATTGGTTTACATATTTATTGACTTTTTCAAATAAATAAAAACTTTAAAACAAATGTAAACTTTCATCAGTGTAAAAGTGTGCTGACACAGAGGAGTTGCCAACTTGGTGGTTATTTGTGAACAGATTAAGGACTGCTTCAGATAAGAGGTTTAGATCACCGGTTTTCCTCTAATGGACTGTGGAATCTGCACCCTGGGAAATGATGGAATTTTTGCAAAAATATACATATCTATGTGTGTTTGTATATGTTTATATGATATGTGAGTATAAGTACACATGTGAAAAGTTAAAAAAATGAAAGTGTTAGTCACTCAGTTGTGTCTGATTTTGCAACCCCATGGACTGTAGCTCAGGCATCCTCAGTGGCTCAGAGGTTAAGAATCCGCCTGCAATGCAACAGATGCAGGTTCGATCCCTGGGTCGGGAAGATCCCCTGGAGGAGGGCATGGCAACCTACTCCAGTATTCTTGCCTGGAGAATCCATGGACAGAGGAGCCTGGAGGGCTATAGTCTATAGGGTTGCAAAGACTTGGACATGACTGAAGTGACTTAACATGTCTGTCCATGGAATTCACCAGGCAAGAATACTGGAGTGAGTGGCTATTCCCTTCTCCAGGAGATCTTCTCAACCCAGGGATCCAATCCGGGTCTCCCACATTGCAGGCAGATTCCTTACCATCTGAGATACCAGGGAAGCCCTAGTACACATGTACTGATTCTCAATATTATGGAATCTGGAACCTGTGTTTATTTTGTTTTGTCTTTCATTCCTACTGCTACTTCTAGTAAAAGCTGATATTTTTTGAGAACTTAATATAATGCAAGCATTCTTCTAATTACTTTATGTGTATTAATAAAAATCCCATGAGATAGGAACTATTAATAGCCCCACTGAACATATGAGGAAACTGAGGTGCAGAATTTAAAACACTTGTCCAAGTCTCACAGCTAGTAAAATGGGCTAGTAAGCTAGGTGTGTTTTCAACAAGAACCATGTTCCCATGAACCCTGAAACAAGCATTTAGAAAATGCTCCTCTTCTGACCTTCTAGTCAATTAAGCATTTAGGTTATGGAGCACCACTGACAATTCGAAGGTAATTTTAGGAATGGTGGTGATGCTAACAGCATTGATAGAGATGATGGGGCTGATGATAACAATGATCTACTACTGAATGAGCACTTGGTGCTAGTAATTGTGCTAAGGGCTCTATACCTCATTTAATGCTCAGAAAGCATAGTGTGAGGCTCCTACACAAAGCCTATTAAATCAAACTAAGGATGAAGTCCAAGAAATGCATGCTTTCTAAACCTCCCCAGGGAATGTGATATAGTCAGATGGAGGCTGTAACCTACAGTATTCCACAGTGCTGGTTTTTTCACAAGTCATATAGTATAGGAAGTGCAGCCCATTTCACATTTTTAAAGTGCACCAAAGATATTCGTTTTGTTTTTAAATGCATTCTCGTTACCAAAACTGCCAGGAAAGTCTTACTTCCTCCACTTAAATTCCTCCCTATGTAATCTAAAACCATTCCCTTTTCCATCTCCTTAGTAAAGGTAAGGAGCTAGGCCTCATATCTAGTTCAGAAAAATACATAGGGATTGAAGTCTGATGATGGTCTGATACTAAATCATCTCACCTGAAACTCTAGGGCAAAAGTATTCACACTATCAGATGCCTTCATTCGTTTCTCTGCTCATTCATTCAACAAGCATTAATTGAGTACCTATTCTGTGTCGGTCCCTGTGAGAGCCATGGGCACGTGAACCCTAGACTTGCACAGTTAACCATTTGGCAAAGAAGACAGAAACCAGTGAACACTCTTCAGCATGTGTGTTATGATGGAGCTATATGCACAGCATACAATGAGCAGAGGCAGAGACTTAACTCATCCTACAAGACCAGGGAAGGCTTCCAGCAAGATGTGTTGCCTAAAGTGAATCATGAATGAATAGAAGTTATCAGCCAGGCTGCGAAAGGAGGAAGAAAACTGTGGACAGAGAAAACAACAGGTGCATACAAACAGAGGTAGAGAACCATGGGCCACATGCAGGAAACCACAAATAATCCACTCTTTCTGGAGAAGATGGGCTGTATGTGTGTGTGTTCAGTCACTCAGTCGTGTCCCACTGTTTGCAACCCCATGGATAGTAGCCCACCAGGCTCCTCTGTCCATGGAGTTATCTTGGCAAGAATACTTGAGTGGGTTGCCATTTCCTTCTCCAGGGATCCTCCTGACCCAGGGATCAAACCCACGTCTCCTGCATGGGCAGACAGATGCTTTACCCCTGAGTTGTACATGAAGGGAATTATGGGCCCATGATCAGTTCAAAATGGCCCTTTACACCACTCTGGGAGTTTGGAGTTTACCCTGGTTGTGACAGAGAAACATACAACAATTTTAACAGAAAGAGTTTTATGGTCAGATTTACATTTTAGAAAAGCTGGCCCAATGCAATGGGTAGGAGGTTTGGAAGAGGGCAACACTGGGGGCCAAAGGAACTGGAGTCACTGAATTCGTGACGACCTGTCAATAAAAAAGTACACTGTACAGATATTTAAAGTGGAGTTGTCAGGATCGGGTGACTGACTGGATAGAGCAGGTGAAGGGAATAAAATCTCATAAAACCTGCAGGGCTCTGAAAAGAGCTATGGTAGTACAGAGATAAGAGCAGGGTCTCTGGGCCAACCTGCATGCAAGGCCTGGCACTGTCTTTGTCTAGCAGTGTAATCTTGGGCAAGTTATTTAATCTCTCTGATGTCTCCTCACCTGTAACATACGGATACACCATGGTATAGCTTCCTCATCAGATCATTATGAAGATTTTATTAGTTAACATACAACGTCTAAAGTACTAAAAACAGAGTTTGGAACACAGTAAGTGCTACGTCAGTGTTACAAGCTTTTACAGATGTGATTATCTAGTGGGATTTGTGCATTTTCCAGGTGCAGCCCCAAATATTAGAACTGTGTTAAGACTGATCCTAGACCTCAGAGAATCCAGAAATTTCTCACGTGCACTCAGGTCAGAAATATGTTTGCATTTGTTCAAACACAACCCAGAATAGTTCTCCAGGAGTCCCCTCCTGTTCCCACTGTTTAGCATGACTTGTATGTCTAGTCTCTCAGTTCTTGAAGTCTTTATTATGCTTGTGTTGTCTATTACCTACAGCTTTAACTTTTATTTTAAATATTCACATTGTTCTTCCTTTGCTTCCATTTTCTTGGTCTTTGGAGATTTTTAATAATGTTTCCAAAAAAGAGGAATTATTTCTCTATTGAGCTTCACAATGCCTGGCCTGTTTTCACCCTAAGTTTTGTAATCTAACCTTTCTCTCCTTTATTTCTGCTTTGGTTCCTGATTTTTATTTTAGGGTTCTCTTAGCTTCTTTTTTCGGTGGCTTTTTATTTCTAGGTTGGGTTTCTCCCCCTTGCACATTCATGTTCTAGATTCACCACTCTGTGATGCTTTTTCTTTCACCCATGCCTTTAGAGCTTTCAAAAGTGGTCAAAAGACCACTCTCTGTGATACCCCGGGTGAGCGCATTATGAAAATGTTAAACAAAAAAGCAAAACAAAAAATCCCTAGGCACATGCAGCTTATGAATAGATATCTATTCTCTGCGGAATGAAGAAATCTGGTTTTACTTTGCAAAGCTCACTTTGTGGGTGCTTGATACACTAAACTAAGCCTTTAAATTACTAGACCCGGTACCCATGGGAAAGGATGAATGCCTCATACCAAAAATCTTTCCCTCCATCAAGCTAACTGATTACAATTGGAGTTTCCTCAAATGAGCTTGTTTGATAATTTGTCTCATTACTACTGAAAAGGAAATGGAAATCAAGGACTCGAGGGCAGAAAGCAGTAAGCAAATATGATCAAAGGTTATACTGTATGAAAGGCTGATTCAGTGTAAAATAATTTAAAAATAAAAATTAGTGTCATAGCCAACAAGATATAGATAATAAACTTTTCAATTATTAATTAGGCTAGTAGACGCTATACAAAGTCACTCGATGTGAGAAGGCTTTACAGCATCAAGTACAGATGGCTTTAAATGCAAACCAAAGTACAGATGATATACAAAACCAACACTGAGTGCCATTTATTACTTTCCTACTAATTCTAGGTTTAGACTGTACTTTGAATTTGATTGCCCAATTACCTACATCTATATTATATCATCTCTAAGCATCATTACAACATCAGCTTCAATCTTGTGGGAAGGACTGTAAACAAAGGCCAGTTGGCTAAAGATAGATCATTACTGACACATCCACAATAAGGGAGGTAAGTAGGAGTAATGAGTATAATCAAGAGAAGTAAATTCAGGCTAAATACCAAGAAAGAATGTTCAACAGTTAGGACAGATTAAGGCAGGAACCTTCCGAGATAAGTGGTGATGATCACTGAAACATTTACATCCCCTAAGAACAGCTTTTCATTCGTAAGGGTGTTTGATAAAGGATTCCAAACAGTTAGAGAACTGGAAATGGGGGAACTCTCTGTTTTTAGCTTGGAAAAGTTAAACATAAAGAAAACAGGGTGATGATGTGATTTCCTCACAAACTAGGAAAATGTGCCTTTACAAAATCATCTATCCCTGTGAAATATTGAGAAGTACTGTTGTCAAAAGCATTTTGAAGTCCGAATGATCTGAGATAAGTCTCAGATCATTTATTAACTGATGAACTTTAGTAAGATACTTAATCTGTGGGAGCCTCAGTTTCCACAACCACATGAGTATACAAAAGCCTGATTTACGCAAAGAGTCGGACATGACTGAGCGACTTCACTCGCTCACTCACACACTCATACTATCGTTAAAATACGATAGCATAGAAATGAATCCAAGCATTAATTACCTGGAATACTGAAAACATTAAATAAATGGTATTTTATTTAATAAATGAATTATTATTAGATTTTTAATTCTAAATAATTTTAGTGAGGCATTTTGATCTATTACCATTCACAAATAAGCATTTCTTTTTCAAAACAGTCAATAAAAACTCAACTTTCAGGGCTTCCCTGGTGGCTCAGTGGTAAAGAATACACCTGCCAATGCAAGAGACACAAATCTGACCCCTGTCCAGGAAGATCCCACATGCCACAGAGCAAATAAGCCCGTGTACCACGACTACTGACCCTGTGCCCTAGAGCCCGGAAGCCACAACTACGGAACCTGTGTATATCAACTCCTGAAGTTCACACACCCTAGAGCCCATGCTCTGCAACAAGAAGCCCGCTAACTGAAATGAAGAGTAGCCCCCACTCCCTGCAACTAACGAAAAGCCCAGGCAGCTGCAAAGACCCAGCACAGCCAAAAATAAATAAATAAATTTTCTTCAAAAACTCAAGTTTCATTGCTATTTCACAGATGATCTGGGACATTAGTTTTAAACCCAGTTTTCTCAGACATCTAGCAAAACCAAGTTATGATTGGTACTCCTATCTCAACATAACTCATAAAGTTTGCACACATCCAAAGAGCTGGGTCTTTTGACCTCTGATATTCTTGTCATCCTATTCTCTTCAATGTAGTAAATAAATTATGAATTTCAAACCTCATAATTCATCAGAACAATTAAGAGCTGGCATTTTCTGGTCAATTATATTTTATTTTGATTTATCTTTCTGACTACCTAACTAGAAATTTGTTTTTGTCTAAATTTTTAATATAAAAAGTTGTTGGTATATATTGTTATGACTTTCTGCCTTAGAAGCAATATGTCATGAACATAATCTAATCTTTCCATTAAGGAGACTTTTATAATACTCCCATCATCATTATTCTGAATATTATTATCATTGAAAAACACTGAGGATGTTAAAGATGTATGAGATTGAGTCATCTCATATTGACCCATGCTCTTGAAACTGTTTATATTAAATAACTGAAATCTGCTTGTTTCTTCTAAATGCTAAATGTGGGTCATGAAGGTGGGGGAGTGGTGCCTGGGGTGCTGACAGTTGAAGATGTTTCTAGAGTTCTGGTAAACTGACAACTTAATAAAAAGAAATGTTAGTGTGTATTACTGATGAAATAAATAAGCATATTTTGTACTCCAACTTATAAAATCATAAATGAACCAATTAAATGAAAATGGTGTAGTTTTCACAGGTCAGTTATGTTATCAAAAAAAGTTTTTCAGTAAGTTTTTGCACTTTTAATAAGCAACAGCATTAGTCAGTAAAAAATAAGAACTCTGATGCAGAGAGACTATAGATCTAAACCAGACAAAACAAAGCCTCATAAAGGTGTTTGTTCATTAATTTTTAAAAGGCCAGACTTTGAGTTGTTTTCAAGCCAACTGGCACCAAACCGTACTCAATTTAGTGCAACTACAAAGTGGAGCCCATAGTCTACAATGGCAGAGTTTTTGATCACACTAATTAACAGCCATTTTGTTTAAAATAAACAGATACGAGTCTAATTGCCTTTTTTACATAAGAAAGAGAAGATCTTAAAAGTAAAAACATGTTAAAAAAAAAAAAAAAAAGATCAGACAAATGCCACTCAAACAGATAAGCAAAGTTGCCTGTGAAAGGAACCCAGAGGAAGTCAGACTGTTCATTGCCTGACAGCCCAGCGAAGCAAAAGCAATGGGAGCTCAGGCGGGTTAAAGGCAATCAGGAGGGCATGGCCTGTAACTACCCATCCTTTCATCATATTTCCTCACAAAGGAGCGTACCTTAGTCCGTAATGTGGTAGGCAATCGCAGACCTGATAATCCTAATTAGGACAGACTTCTAATAAAGGACAAATCATTCCTTCTACCCCAGCATACATTGCCAGTGGAGGATGTACTGCAATAAAATTTCAAAGATAAAGTGTTCACTAAGTTCCAGATGTTTTATTTGAATTTGGGTTCAGATGAGTAAGTTCCTCTATCAGTAGCCTGTGTCTTCCAAGGCCCCCAAATGGGCATTAATACTGACTGGACTTGGAGTCTATTTTGATTTATACATTAGGAATTAGTTTGTGTCTATGCTGAATTTTCATCTCCCTAGTCTATAAAAGTAATCCCTGGAGACAATCAGAGCATGCATCAGTTGCCAAAGCCTTTAATAAGAACATACACTCCCTTACTATAATTAAGAAATAATATATGAATTAAGCATTACTGCGCACGTGCGTGCGTGTGTGTGTGTGTGTGTGTGTGTGTGTGTGTGTGTGTCTTCCCTGATAGCTCAGCTGGTGAAGAATCCACCTGCAATTTCGATTCCTGGGTCAGGAAGATCCGCTGGAGAAGGGATAGGTTACCCACCCCAGTATTCTTGGGCTTCCCTGGTGGCTTAGCTGGTAAAGAATCTGCCTGCAATGCAGGAGACCCGGGTTTGATCCCTGGGTTGGGAAGATCCCTTGGAGAAGGGAAAAGCTACCCACTCCAGTATTCTGGCCTAGAGAATTCCATGGACTCTATAGTCCATGGGGTGGCAAAGAGTCAAACATGACATTATATAACACACATATAAAATGTTATACATAATATAACAAAGCCCTGAACAAAATAACATAATTTGAAAATAATACCTATGGTGTCATCTATGGTGACTTATTAATACATATAGCAATATAATAGATACATCGTTCTGCAATAGATAATACCAACAAGTATATGAAATAATCTTTTTTAAAGCATCACCTGATTTTAGCCTCTGCAAAGAATTTTCCCCCTTTAGTTTACTCACAGTACGAACTATTCAAAAACATTCATCTTTCCATTAGTTTTTACATCCTCTGTTGCTAGGTCAGTACTATGCAGAGAGTGCCTTTCCAAAGTGTCTGGGGGAACCACTTTTAAAACTAAGTAAATATGATCAGCCTACACTAATATCTACATTCAGAATAAGATTAAGGCTGAAATCAATGCTGTGCTCATATATGTTTAACAATCAGCTCTTCAGGAGGGGGAAAAAGAAGCCCGGACTGAATAGCACTTGCAAATTTCCTGGTGAAATACTCCCTGATGGCTCATTTCAAGGTACCACCCCACCGTGAAATCACTGACCATGGAGGTGGGAAGAGATGCACACCCAGGCGCACAAGAGCTGGTGCAAGGCTACAAGAGTCAGTGAGGTCACACCGCTGGCTGAACACAATAGCAAATCCCTGCAGTAAGAAAGACTGTGGTGTTTACAATCATCTACATTTGTAAAGCTCCACCATTTAAATTTACTTTTACCATACTTTTTTCTCTTTCTTACTTTTTACTTTATGAAAGTATAATAACACATCTACAGGAGATTTGGAAAATACAGAAAAAAATACATATAGTTCCACCATATGTTACAATTATTTTTTAAGTAGCTAAATTAAGATTTTTAGTTGGAGTAACAATACTAAACTCTCAAAAATTAATAGAATAAATAGACAGAAAAGTAGAAAGATATATTAAGAGTAGACCTGAAAAGCACCATGGACCAATTCAATATAACAAAGATTTATGTAATTTTCACACAACAGTAGGAAATAGATTCTATTCAAGTTTCCATGGACTATAAACTAGGAGACACTGGAGCATAGCCAGGGACATAAGACAAGGTGCAAAAATGTCACAGTCTAAGGGTACTGAAATCATACAGTCTGTTCTCTTATCACTGTGGAATTATGTTAGAAATCAATATCAAAAGATTTTTTAAAATAACCCACGTATTGTCAAGTGTAGTGTGACATTTACGAGGAGAGATCTTTGACGTACCCATTGAAAACCTCAATAAAGTTAGAAGACTGAAAAAAATACAGAGGGTGATTATAGAGAAGAAAACATTTAAATGAGAAATTAATATCAAAGTGAGAAATTAATATCAAAGATACTTTTAAAAAGCCCATGTATTTGGAAATTAAATGTCCATTTTTAAATGATGGGTGTATCTAAAGAGCCATAACAAGGAAAACTAGAATATATTTGTAACAATAATAATGAAAAGAGAATTTACTAGAATTTGCTACATGCAGCTCAAGCTGCTCAATGCAACTAAATATACTGAGGAATCTTGAATAAGGTATGAAAACAAATAATGGACACAGGCATAAAATTTTGTGAAATTTGAACAAAATCTATATTTAATAAAACTGTATCACATGCTAATTTCCTGATTCTTTTTATAACACATTTCTTTATATTCTCAGAACTGGATTAAAAGTTTCAAGCCTTAATTTTTAAAAGAAAAAAATCACTAAGATAATAAACTTTCTAGACTTTCAGCAGTAATACTAGATGCCAAAATACATAGAAATATATCAAAGTTTTTGAGTGAACAGAAATTAGAAATCTAGCTAGCATTCTACTCATACTAAGTCAAACAAGTGGAATCAAAATGTCACAAATTTTTTAGCTAGGCAAAAATTCATGTTTTCTAAAATATATGTATTTTCTCACACATACTATATACATATATATGTGTAAATAGTTCACACATATATATGTGAATATATATGTAAATATATATTCAAAAGCTTTTCTACTACACTTGATAAAAGCTTGAGAAAGAACAAAAAAAAGAGAAAGAAATTGGAAATACAAGCTAAATGAAATGGGAACAGTAAATATGAAATCTAAAAGTGAAACAAACTATATAAAAGTAAAAGATCATCACATAGTCCAGTTATTTTTAAACATGGCTTCTCATAGAAACACACATGGAGCTTTGGAGAAGAAAAGCAATACCTGGGCATTTTTATTTTTCAGAAAATCCCAAGGTAACTCTGATATGCATCTGGATTTTTTTAAAAAAAATGATTACAGGTTTTTCTTTTAAATAGTAGTTTTAGTGATATTGGAGAAAGAAATGGCAACCCACCCCAGTATTCTTGCCTGGAAAATCCCATGGACGGAGGAAACTGGTAGGCTACAGTCCATGGGGTCACAAAGAGTCAGACAAGCCTGAGCGACTTCACTTTCTTTCTTTCTTTCTTTCTTTCTTTCTTCCTTCAGTGATATAGAATTCTATTAGTTTCTGTTGACAAATCATGATGCAATGGTATTAAGTGAATAATATTAATAGTTATATAATCACAATATTAAAAGGTGTTATCAGTTTTCACAATCAATAGCCAGGAGAAAAAAATAAAAGATAATGACAATTCTAAGCCATAATGCAAACATGATTGACCTAACAATATAAAATATCTACATACACTTTGGAGGGTTAAGTAGAGTGATGTAGTAAGTAAAAAAGCATACATACACATGTTTTTATCTGCCCAGCCAATCTATGTTTTTTGGTTGGTACATTTAATCCATTTGTAGTTAAGGTAATCATCAATATGTATGATCCTATTACCATTTTCTTAATTGTTTTGGGTTTATTTTATGTAGGTCTTTTCCTTCTCTTGTGTTTCTATCTAGTGAAGTTCTTTTAGCATTTGCTGGTTTGGTGGTGCTGAATTCCCTTAACTTTTGTCTGTCTGGAAAGTTTTTGATTTCTTGCTGGGTAGAGTATTCTTGGTTGTAGCTTCTTCCCTTTTATCACTTTAAATATATCATGCCATCCTCTTCTGGCTTGTAGAGTTTCTATTAAGAAATCAGCTGATAACCTTACGGGAGTTCCCTTGTATGTAATTTGTCATTTTTCCCTTGTTGCTTTTAATATTTTGTCTTTGTTTTTAATTTTTGTCAGTTTGATTACTGTGTATTCCTCCTTGGGTTTATCCTGCCTAGCATAAACCTACTAAGGAATATCCTGCATGGGATAAACCTACTAAGGTCCTGCACCTACTGGACCTGGTTGACTATTTTCTGTCCTATTAGGGCAATTTTCAGCTATTCTCTCTTCAAATAGTTTCTCAGGTCCTTTCTCTCTCTTCTCCTTCTGGGAACCCTATATTATGAATGTCGGTGCATTTAATGTTGTCCCAGAGGCCTCACAGGTTGTCTTCATTTCCTTTTATCCTTTTTTCTATATTCTGTTCTGCAGCAATGATTTCCACCATTCTGTCTTCCAGGTCACGCATCTGTTCTTCTGCCTCAATTATTCTGCTGTTGGTTCCTTCTAGTATATTGTTCATCTCTGTTTGTTTGTTCTTTAGTTCTTCTAAGTCTTTGGTAAACATTTCTCATATCTTCTCCATTCTTTTTCCAAGATTCTGTCTCATCTTCACTATCATATTCTGAATTATTTTCCTGGAAGTCTGCCTATCTCCACTTCATTTAGTTGTTTTTCTGGGGTTTTATCTTGTCCTTTCATCTAGAACATAAGCCTCTATGTCTGGTTGACTCTATATGATGTGGTTTCCATTCTGTGGGATTGTGGTTCTTCCTACTTCTTCTGTCTGCCCTTTGGTGGATGAGGCTAAGAAGCTTGTGGAAGCTTCCTGATGGGTAGGACTGGCAGTGGGAAAAACTGGGTCTTGCTCTGCAGGGCAGGGTGTTGCTCAGTAAAACTTTAATACAATTATCTGCTGATGGGTGGGGTTTTGCTCCATCCCTGTTAGTTGTTTGGCCTGAGGCAACCCAACTCTGGGGTCCACAGGCTCTATGGTAGGGCTAATTGTGCCCTCCAAAAGGGCTTACACCAAGGGGCACCTTCCAGGGCTGCTGCTGCCAGTGTCCCTGTCCCCACAGGGAGCCACTGCTGACCCACACCTCCATAGGGGACCCTCCAACACTAGCAGGTAGGTCTGATTCAGTGTCCTGTGAGGTCACTGCTCCTTTTCTCTGGGTCTTGGTACACACAAAATTTTGTTTGTGCCCTCCCGGAATGGAGTCTCTGTTTTCCCCAGTCCGATGGAAGTCCTGTAATCAAATCCCACTGGCCTTCAAAGTCAGATTCCCTGGGGATTCCAAGTCCCTTTGCCAGATCTCCAGGGTAGGAAGCCTGACATGGGGCTCGGAATCTTCACAAGAGTGGGAGAACTTCCTTGATATTATTGTTCTCCAGTTTGTGGGCTGCCCACCCAGCAAGTATGGGATTTGATTTTATCATGATTGCATCCCTTCTACCATCTCACTGTGGCTTCTTCTTTGTCTTTGGACATGGGGCATCTTTTTTTGATGGGTTCCAGTGTCCTCCTGTACATGGCTGTTCAACAGTTGGTTGTGATTTTGGTGCTCTCACAGGAGGAGATGAGTGCATGTCCTTCTATGCCATCATCCTGAACCAAATCTCCCACAGTTAGTTTTTATTTTATATATCCATTTGTTTCCCTTCACTATATGAGTCTGGCTGTTAAGAGCTGGGTGAAGGTAGAAGTTTGGCAGTCAACAATAGACAGCTTCTGCTTGAAGCAGTGAGAGTGCATGTGATCACACAAAGACAACATGTAAAGTCTACCATTTAAATTTAAATATTTAAGTCTGTTGTCTTCAGATTTCACAAAACCATGGGAATGCTGTTAGGTTTTCTTTCTCCAGATCAAACAACTAAAAAATATAATCTGAAAGCTCTTGAAAGAATCCAAATGATTGATACACATCTCTATGAGTGTGAGTACAGGCGTAATACTGAGACTCCCACAAATGACTGGCCCTCAGTCAGAGAGGAGTCCACAAAGGCCTAGCCTCTCTAGTTCTTACCAAATGCCCTAATGTACTTTCTGAGATTCAGAGACTCAAGCCTAAAAAGGAGTTAGGTGATCTTAGTGCTAGCTTACCCTGCATGCTACTCTGCATGCTTGATTGCTATTTCTGGACACAAAATGTAAAAAGCAAGCCATGCTCAGGAAAACTAGAAAATCACTTAATACGTGATAAAAAAATCCTGAGTAATCAAGAATTTGTTCAATAAGTTTGACCATTTTGTAACATACTAGACTTTTAAAGAAACACTTACATAAACATATTTTTATAAAGGATGCTGTAAATTATTGTCCTCTTAAGGACTAAATGACTGGACAACATCAAGAAGATATATGAGAAATGAAGTTAGCAGATTTGAAGGATCACTTTTATATTTAAAATAAAACAATGAGGCTTCATACAAACTTTCTAACATAAATAATACTATATGAATATATTTAATTTTGCCTTAGTCAGATGCTTGGTTTAACAAGCCTTATTAGGCAGAATCCTTCTAGAATGACTTATCTAACAAAAATAACTTGGCTTATAAACTAAGAAAATTGGTTGCCTTTATTTGGTGTCTGAAAATCATGTCTGAATAACTCTATCTGGATGACATACCCAATGTAATGTCCTTTTTAAGTCTTGATATTTATCACGGGGTTTTAAGTAATTTTATTATGAAAATTATTAATGAGAATTCTGTATGAACTAACTTATATTGCCATGTGCTTTACCCTGTACTACTCCACATTAAAAAATAATTCTACAACTCATTTGAGATGAGAAGTAAAATTTAAGAAAGTGATCAAGTTAACAACATCTATTTTACACCACTTTATATCAAAATTTAGTATATTAAACACATGTAAAAATAGAGCTTGGTCACAGTCTCTCCCATAGGATCATAAGCACTTTGGGGGTAAGAATCATATACCATTCATCTTTACAGCCTCAGTACTCAGCATATCTTGTTTAAAAGTAGGCACAACAAAATGTTCATGAACTGAGCTAAAGCTGGTAGTGATGAGTGTGAGGTAGAAAAAAGTGAGAGTCACTCTTGAACTGATTGTGGGAACCAGTACTGTCACCTCTTCTTGTTTCTTGGCTCTGGCCACCCTGTGTATTATCAGAACTGGAACAATGAGTACCTGGCAAGAGATAGACTACATTTCATAAAGTACAGAAAGAATGAATTTCATTAGAGGAAAATCAACAGGCTAATTCTAAACTTTAACTAAAAGCAGAAGAGAAAATTGTACAATCAACTCTCTGGAAAGATAGCTAAAATATGTACTGAGCAGTGCTACCCCATTTGTGTATTCTGAGGGCCACTGTCCCTTCAAAAACTGGTTTGCAAGGAGAGGCGGAGGTCAACCATTAAAGCAAAGCAAAATAAAGCAAAAGAGCCTTGCAGTGATGACAACTGACCAAGAGCAGAAGAGGCTAACCTAAAATGCAGTGTACCAGCCTTTAGTGTAAACTGTTGAAGAAGCTGGATGGCTAAGAAGCTGAGGCTCCTCCTCCAGCTTGGACTTAGGAAAATTCCCTCTGCTTCCCTCTTCCTGGTTATCACCTTGCAGTGCCTGCATTATCTCCCAAAGACTGAGAGTGCCTTGAGAACA
Organism: Dama dama; assembly: GCF_033118175.1. Lineage (NCBI taxonomy): Eukaryota > Metazoa > Chordata > Mammalia > Artiodactyla > Cervidae > Dama > Dama dama. The sequence continues at coordinate 33,734,563 of NC_083702.1, forward strand.
AGGACAGTCTTTTATTCTTCTTTATTTGGTCCCTGAACACAATGAGGTTCACAAAGTTTAAAGCAAAAATAAACCTCTTTTATCAAAATCAAATAAAATTGATACTGAAGATCTAGTCTGTTTTAATGATAAGAATGAGAATTCCAATCTAGAGAAAATTTCATGACACACCTCAAAAATAAGGTTAAACTTCCAAAATTAATTATTTCTATTTGTAAACTCATACTTAAGATCTAGTATGGAGATTTAAATATTTTAATATATTGCTATGTATTAGATGTAGTCAAAGAATTTTATGACCTATATACAATCACAATTTCACCACTGGAGTGTTGAAAATTACCACTGTTCAGCAGTTTTTAGAAATATTAAATACCCTCAGAATGAGGGACACATATCGAGAAGATAAATTCTTCACTATTGTACAGGAATGACAGTCTCAGTTTAATTATAAGGAACTACTTTTAAAGAAACAGACAAATCCCTTAACTTTCCTGGGTCTCAGGTTCCTTTGGACTGAGATGAACATTGTTGTCAAATGCTATTATAAATTGAAGAGTTTGGTAAACACTATTTAGTTGTAAGTACTTTTGTATTATTTATTTATTATTATAGTCATACTTCTTTATATTTATACATACAAGGGTTAACAAGGGTTAATCTTAAGAGTGTGTGTGCATGCATGCATGTGTGTGTGTGCGTGTGTGCCTGCATGTTTACTGGACAATAATTGATCAGCATAGTTTGTCCCTTAAAGCCTATTTCAAAAAAGAAAACACCTAAATAAAGTTGACTTTAATGGAAGCCAGCAGTTAATAAAACAACTTGTCTAAGAATCATCTTTTACCAAGAGGTTTTTAAAAAGCCAGAAAAACTTTCCAAAAAGAAACACTAAACATTCAAAACTAAAGGTGAAAGTGAAAGTCATTCAGTCGTGTCCGACTCTTTGCAACCACATGGACTATACACTCCATGGAATTCTCCAGGCCAGAATACTGGAGTGAGTAGCCGTTCCCTTCTCCAAGAGATCTTCCCAACCCAGGGTTCGAAGCATTAAAAAGTCAATTTGTCCAATACCTTGGGAATCTAGAATCAAGAACTAACTACTTATCATATCCCAGAATGTGTTGTGGCAATATATTGAAAGAGTTTTTTACATTACTACTGAGGTGTTAGAATTAACCTTTAATTTTCTTCTTTCACTTGACTTATTATAAAACCTTACCACTATTTAAACATAGTTTATTATATTTGATATTAAAATCCCAAGTTCATAAAGGATCAGATTTCCATTTATCCAATAAGATCACTGAAGAACATATCTACACTTTTCTGCTTGACTTCTCTCATTTTATTATTTTCTATAAAGAAAGAAGAGAAACAAAAGTACTCTTCTATAATGTAATGGAATACCTTTATCAGAAGAGTGCAATATTTAACTTCTAGCCACAAATTTCACAGTTTATAAAAAGAACTATAATATATTCCTTCCCATCCACTTAAGGAAAGACCTCTCCACCCAGGTGACGGATGGAGGCCAATACCTCAGGTTCAATAAATTCTTTTTTTTTTTTTTTAGGTTTGATAAATTCTAGGTGGAGCTTGTTACTGTTCCTATTCAATCCACTCCATGTCCAGTGTTGCCTGCTTTTGTTTATGGCAGCAGCACCCTCTTAGTTACCTGAAACTAGAAGTCCTTGAGAATTATTTGTCCAGTCTCTTACTTTCCCTCTGCATCCAGTTGCCAAGCCCTGACAATTCTTGCACTTAACTCTTTTTCAATCTGCTCCTTCCGCCGCATTCCCAGTTATGCTAGCTGAGGACCTTATCATCCCTTGCTTGAACTGTCACCCAACTCTCTGCATTCCACCTTACTTACAAATATCTTTGCTTCCAATATTTTCATCTCTATTCCATCCTACTTTTATATGCAAAATAAAACTTTCCTGAATGAACTCAAAAAAGTTCCATTCATCCCCTGCTCAAAAATCTTAAATGTCTTTCAAATGCCTGACAAACAACATCCAACTTACTCAAGGACTTCTATTATCTGGTTCAAATTTACCTTTCCAACTCATTCCTCTCTACTAATAGTATGAGAGGATGTCTCCTGTGGTCTAAACAATCAGGCCTCTCATTTAGCACCTGATTCCCTCATTTATGCTGTTCTCCCTATCTGAAATGTCATCTCTCTGCATAAAGGATATCTAAGTTCCAAGCATTCTTCAATATATCAGTATAAGTCAAACACCAACTCCTCCTAACTTTCCTTGACCACTCTCTACCTCTACTACTGCCCCGTTGGAAATATGCACAACTAACACTTCAACCTCTGACTACACATGTCATTTTCTACCCTACATGTTTGTTTATACATATTTTACCTGCTACACTAGAACATACATCTATTACGTGCTTTACTATGACCAGGCACTAGCTAAGCACTCTAGATTGAAGGCAAAAGAAGAAGGGGGTGGCAGAGGATGAGATGATTAGATTGCATCACTGACTCAAGAGACATGAATTTGAGCAAACTCTGGGAGATAGTGGGAGGACAGAAAAGCCTGCCGCGCTGCAGTCCTTAGGGTCATGAAGAGTCAGAACAGGACACAGGGACTGAAGAACAACAACAGATACATATTTCTAAAGAGAGCGTCTCCTTACTCTTTGCAACAACCCTTTCATAGTTGAGGAAAAGAAGCTAAAGAGACCTTAAAGAACTTACTCAAGACCATACCCTTCTTCAATGGCATGTATAATATATCGGCAACTCTGAAGCGCTTAAGACAGTATTTGCACATATTATAATTTTTAACAAAGATATATTAAATGAAAAAGGAGTTCTATAAAATTTTACATCAGGAAATACTAAAGGGACATCCAGTTATTTATTCAATTTTCTGTATATTTACTTATTAGGTAATTACCTAATATGAGATAAGTCTGTTCTAGGTGGAGAATTCTTTTACAAAAATGCATGATAACTAACATTTGTTGGATACCTACAAAAGGCAGAATTCTAAGAACTGGGCCAGTATTCACTTTTTTAATTCTGAAAGCTACATGATTCTTATTTTCAGAAAAGCATAATTTAAGTACAAAGATACAACAAACTAACTTGCCCAAGTTCCAACAGCTAGCAAAGATAGAGAGGAAGAATCCGGGCTGAGGTGGTAGGGTCCTAGAGCCTGCACGCTGAAGCACAATACCATACTGTTTTCTCCACCATACTATTTTCTCTACAATGGGATTCTGTCTATCCTCAAGGGTCTCAGTACAATCTGGACTATCTAATATGCAGTATGGAACCATTTACGTAAATTCAGAACTATTTTGAAATTCTTAAAATATCCTTTGGTGAATCTGTCTAATGTGATCTGGGAGAACACTTGATTATCATAATCATCACAGTTACTATAGTCATCAAAAGCCTTATAGACTAAGAGATCTTAAGTAGGAAAAAACAAAACATGTGAAGAGAAGAACTATCTTTAACTCCAGACATTAAAAGAAAATTGCCATTTCCCCCCAGCATCCATCCTACGCAGCACCTCGCACCAGCAACAACTCCTAAGACAACGGGAGAAGTAGCTAGTGCTGCCATTTATGCATGAATAAACTGTACACGCACACTGAGAGAGATTCCCATATGGGAAAAGAAAGAACATAAACAAAAGAAATATGCCAGCAGAGGAACAGAAATTGCCCTTAAATGACAGTTTCTCCTGACACAGAATGAAAGATAAGTATAATTCCCCAGAGGAGAGAATGGGGAAATCAGGACAGCTTTCATTTGGCAATGATAACACATTAAGAACGATTTTACTCATAGATTTTTCAGTCTTTGAAATGCTGGCACTCAGTATTACCAGAAATTACACTCTCCCCACTACTATATATATATATATATATGTATGTATCAATACATACCAGAGTTAAGATGTAAGTAGTCCTTGATCAGTGCAGAATGTTACTATCTCCTAAGAAATAATCTCCACACTTTTTCATTGATATTCAATATCAGTATGTCCAACCCTCCTACAAAGAGGGTATTTATGAACCAAGTGTCTCCAAAAGATAGACATTCCAAAGTTCTTCATTCCAGAAAATTTATATTTCAGGATAATTTTTCATTCTTATGATTCTATTTTATAATACTGCTGTTAAATATGAATAGAAAGTATCTTTAAAGGACCACATAGAACAGAGGAAACCACATAAATGTGAATTACTGACACATTACAAATGGACACATAAAAATTTATGGTAAGAGTATTATAAAGAAAAAAAAAAGTTGTTCAAAATCATCTCATTGATACATGCTACTTATGTCAATATCTGTCCTTTAATGGAAAATCAATCTTGGATGTTTTTGTTACTTAATGTGTATTGTGCAAATATGTTTACATTCAAATGCATATAAATAAATATACTTTCTCATCAATACCACAGCAGTATAGCAGAATGAAAAATACAGAGAACCACAGTGAAAACGCAGAGTTAAAAACAATGTTTAAGACAACTCAAATTCAGTCACAATATTTATTTTCTCGTTTAACTAATGAGACAGACATTTTAGATAGATTTCTCAATTTTCCTTTAAAAATCATCAGACTTTTCTAGTCTTCAAAAATAAAATCGTGTGTTGAAGATAACGTTTCTTTTTCTTTTACCCAAAACAAAACAGAAGAGAATAACAACACGCAAAATGTTTCTGGAAAGTGAAAACACCAGGTGAATTAACTTAGCTCTACAGCAATTTTCTTTTTCAGTGAAAGTTCTTTCAGCTTTTCTGAGTCACTCGCCACAGAAACTAAACCTTGCATTGGGCATCCCCATTATTTGTCATTTTAATTCAGTTATTTAAATGCACCGTAAGTTTTCCTCTCAGATGAGATGCTAATCATGAAGGAAGTCTTCTTAATCAAAACGGAACAGCAAATGAGTACTTGTGTATTTTACCATGATTTCAACTTGCAAGGGTAGAGGAACTCCTCTGTTTTACAGAAGCACAAAGGATCATCCAGACTCTTGCACTCTTTGCATAGCATCTGCCCACAGATCATTCCCAAATTACCTACACTTTTATTTAGCTACCAGGTGATAGCAGTTTGGCTTCACAATGAGCCTACATTAGCTATAAATTGGTTTTCTAAGCAGTTTTCGTATTTTAAGCTCCACACATAAACTCACATTATAATCAAACTGTTGCATTTTATTAGTTCTGTCTCTAAACCATACATGAAGTCCTCAAACTGCTTTTGCTAAATTTAAAAAAAGTAATTCATTTTCTACGTAAGAAAAGTGTACTGAATCAGACACATGTTATGTCACAAAGGCAGGGATTAATTAGATTTGCATTGTCCATTACATGTCAAGTTTGTATATGCTGCTGACTTAAAAGAGCCGCAGTAATGTACAAAGTTTATAGTATTAATAAACATCATCCTGCATGTATGGAGAGTTTTTGGTTTCAAAAGCCTTAGAGAGGAGTAAATTTGGCTATTTATCATGTCTTCTTCCATAGTACTCATTTCGCCAAACTATCCATATTTAGTTCTTTTAACCTTTTCTCATAAGTCAATCCCTTCAACTCATTAGTCTTTCTGCCCCTTGTCTCTGATTGTTTCCATTTGGTTTATTAGAGAGGTGGCATCTTACTAAAGCTTTTCCTTTGCTCTTAATTTCTATTCAAAGGATTATAAACTTCTTGAGGGCAAGGACCATGTTTTCTTGAATTAAAAATGAGTTACAGAGACAAGATGCCTTATTGAAGATAATCTTGAATCTCCTTGCCTTTTGATAACTGACAATGCTTTAAATCTTATTAAGAAAGCTGCATTTTTGTGTGTGCTCACTTCATCTAAGAAAGACTGTATCACAGCTGAGTACCTCAGACTTTTAAACAAGGGGTGTTGTGTGTGTGTGTGTGTGTGTGTGTTGGGATTAGTTTCTACAACTGAATGCCCTGTGATAAAATGATTCTCTCAGAGAAACTGAATTACATTTTCCCAATGGGAATTAACATTATACGTGCATCATAATAAGCAGTCTTTTGTTTTTCTTTTAAAAGTCCTTTACAAAAATTATGAAATCTGCTTCCAGTGAATATTCTGGACATTCCCCCCTAAACAGATAACATTCTGCCCATCAGATAATCAGAGCAATAAATAACTTGTATTCGTCTCAACCCACTACTCTGTACAAGGTTGAGTCAAAAACGTTTAAATCTTGTGGTGGAAAAAGTAAGCAAAAGAAAAAATAACAGAAGGCCCTTTACTCAAGTTAATGTTAAAAACCTACAGGAAAAAGTGCTTTTGAGTTCAGAGGGATGAGAAACTTGGAGAGACAGAAAGATTTAAAGCAGATTCAGGAAATGGAATTTCAGGAGAATTCACAACATTCTGACAGATGGAGAAGGGAATAGAGCATTTAGGTGCTGGGGAAATGGCCTGTAGAGAAAAACTAAGGTGGTTCAACTAAAATGGACTTCCCCTCTACTTTTCAGATGGTGAAGAATCTGCCTGCAATGCAGAAGACCCAGGTTCAATCCCTGGGTCATGAAGATCTTCTGATGAAGGGAATGGCTACCCACTCAAGTATCCTTGCCTGGGAAATCTCATTGATGGAGGAGCCTGGTAGGCTACCATCCATGGGTTCACAAAACAGTTGGACATGACTTAGTGACTAAACAATAACAATAGTTTTTTGGGGGGCGGGCACCCCAAGCAAAGTGAGAAATAAAAAACTTTTAGCCCATATTGAGTCCCTTAAAGCTATTAAACCCTTTGCCTTGCAGTACAAGGAAATCACTTTTCTCCTTGGGTATGGAGACTTTACATTCACCCCCAAAGACCTATTCCACTCTGCTGAGATGAATTTGAACCCTGATACTGTCAACCAAGGGGTTAATTTATACCAGTCCTGAAGTCTCTTCAAATCTGATCCTCCTACCAGCAAGTTGCTCATTAAGAAAGTGAATTACATACTCTGTTCAGGGACAGAGCCCTCTGGAAGGACTGGAATTTTTCACTGTTACATGGTTCTTTATTCTTTAACTCAACTGCCACCATTTTCAATGTTATAAATAGATACCTTTCTGATATCTAAATTTAATATATTTAGATAATAATACATTACATTTAATATATCCCCCTCATCAGCTATGTTTGTTTTCTCTTAATTAACAAAAGAAACATGAAACATCTTGCAGGATGTCTTGGCATCTTAATAAAAAAGAAAACTAGGTATAATTGCCTATATGATACCTAGAGAAGAATATTAAACAAACTTTTATGCCACAGGCATTTGTAAAATCAGGAGTTTATTAAAAAAGTTGATCAAAGTTTATCTCTGACCATCATAACTCTCTACACCCTCCCTAAGATAAGCAGACAAATTATTCATTGAAAATACTGTGACATATTTTCAAATAATCTATAATTAGAACCAAAGGAATATTTATGCCTTGCTTCATTTATCTGAAGGCAAAAATTTAAATTTAAAAATGGTTAGAAATTGTTTCTTTATATTTTATATGTGTCATAATATTTTATACCTTTATATATTTTAATAAATGTTTGCATATAATATTTTAACATTCAGACCCACACCCACATTCTCTGAATATTATCCATATTTCTTTATAGAAATCAAAAGGTAAATACCATAAGGAGACCTTATATACTGTCCACAACACAGAATATTTTATGAATATTTATTGAAAGGGACATAAAGCAGGTATATGAGGAGACCGGAGCTACAAGAAAAAGCCAAAATGTTTCCCTATTTCTTTGAACAGCCCATTTCTTCATCTAGAAACATGAAATCCTTCTTAATACTCCATTTAAGGCAGGACGTTGCTCCAGAACAACAAAACTTCTCTCTGTAATTACCAACACTCTACTTTCCAAGCTATTCCTCCCAGAGAAAACGGTGAATATGTAATTCAGTATCTCATTCAAATAGGTTGTCATCATCACACATTCCAATGTCCATTTTGCTAAAGAAGCAGCTGCCAGGAAATGTACAAATGCTTCTGCCCATTGGGTTCACAGAAGTCAGTGGCCTCCTTTTCACCAAAGAGGGAAACTTTCAATAGAGTTTTAGACCCAGGATGACATTAGGATTCAGTACATTCCATACCCAGGGAAGAGAAGATAATAGGAGTTTGACTCTCATTCTTCCCCCATAACAGGATGGGAGACACCTTTCTCCCCCCTGTTAAAACACAGTAGAGGAAAAGTAAACGCCTTATTTCCCTGGAGCAAAACTAAAATGTTTAGTTTTTAGTTTGTAAAACTGTCAAAGGTGTGGACTTTAAGAAGAGGAGAAAAATGCAGATAATTGAGTGATTCGTCATGGATCTACTCAAGCATGACTTAAAATGTTTGCTTTTCCTTAAGCTTAAAAAAAAAAATTCTCAGCCCCTTATACTATGGGCCTATCCTATTATTTACCTGTTACAGTGTATTGCCAAGTTCCCAAATATAAATCATGTTTGATCAGTATGCTACAAAAGGACCTACGATATCACTAAATCTGCAGTTAGATCTGACTCGAAAATTTTGCACTTAATTTTGAAGATGTTCAATATTAAATCTTTTATTTTGCCATAAATACTTAAAAATCCTTCTGTAACCCCAACCCCATTCTTACTCAGATCCCCTCTATTAACCAAATTCAGAATGTGTTTTGAAGTATATAGGTGATATCAGACAATTTTCATTAATTGGTGTTATCACAAATCTACACAAAATTCAAAAGATAAAGTATCACAAATTAATTTTAATCCATTAGAGATTTCAAGGATTCTACACTTTTAAAATATTCTGATAGAAAGTTAAAGCCAGATGAGAGCCCAGCAAACCATATTTACTGTGTTAATGTACCATTTGTCTTCTGGGCAAGTAACTAAAGGTCATTTGTTCTTCATGGCAAGTGTTGAAAATAGTTTACATGGAAGGTCTAACTTAAAGGAACAATGTGAAACCCCTCAGGCCTAAAATGACCTTTTTATGCCAACACAGATGTCCAAGCCTCTTAAAGAGGGGAGCTGTGATGTTTGCACTCTGATTTCCAGTTACTTCAATTCCCTTTTCCTAAATGCCTCTGATGGAGAAATTAGAATCCTTTTCTGCTTGTAGACCTCGGTGTACTTGAACAACAATCAGAGCCAGGTAGCAAAGTTGAATGTTGGTCTGAAGAGGAACAAACTCCCCAGACTACATTTGTCAAGTGAGAGGGAGACGGCAGGAAAGAGAAGCACATGGTAAAATCTGTTTGGGGGGACTTTCCTGGTGGCTGAGAGGCTAAGACTCTGAGCTCCCAACACAGGGGGCCCAGGTTCAATCCCTGGTCAGAGAACTAGATCCCACATGCTGCATCTAAGACCCAGCACAGCCAAAGAAAGAAATAAAAATGAAATCTGTTAGGAGGTTATTCCCATTCCCTGGGGTCTGAGCAGACTTCTGGAAAACTGGACAGTCACACAGTACCTGGCAGAAACCCAAGCCTGAGCATGCCTCCTTCAGAGGCAAGAAGGTATGACGGAAGAGGAACAAAGATAAAAGAAGATAAGGCCTGCAAGTAAGATTATAGGCTATTTCACTTGACCAGAAACCTTTGCTTCCAAATAGCTGGAAGCTTTTACAAACTCATGCCTCCAGCTGCTGCTGCTAAGTCGCTTCAGTTGTGTCCGACTCTGGGTGACCCCATGGACAGCCCATCAGGCTCCCCTGTCCCTGGGATTCTCCAGGCAAGAACACTGGAGTGGGTTGCCACTTCCTTCTCCAATGCATGAGAATGAAAAGTGAAAGTGAAAGTGAAGTCATGTCCGACTCTTAGCAACCCCATGGACTATAGCCCACCAGGCTCCTCCGTCCATGGGATTTTCCATGGCAAGAATACTGGAGTGAGGTGCCATTGCCTTCTCCTCATGCCTCCAGGCCTGCCAGTAAAAATTAGAACTGTCAAGTGGTGAAAAAGAAACAACCATCCAATTAACACTTACCCATTTTCATGGTCAAGTTAGCCACATTTCTCATCATCCCAAGGAGAGATCCGGAAAAAAAAAAAAAAAAAAAAAAAAACTGATAGAAACAAAGGGGGGTAGATGTATTCATTTTTTCTTCCAGATCAGCTGGAGTTGATCTTTCCCTCAGGCTCTGCTAACCACGCATCAGGGTTTCTGTCTATGAAACGCACAGAAAATGCACCTAAATGCACCTAAAACATATTCTAACTTTTAATGTGATGCATAAAGACACCTAGATTTGAACTCACTCTGTACTGCCCACAGGGACAGAAGACAAAATAGATGTTGAAGCCCTAAGAGCAAACGTTTCTTGGGTTCACAAGTCCTCCTGCTGTTTATGGCAGACTTCACACATTCAGCATGCTGCTTCATCACATTTGGGTGACCAAACAATAGCACAGGACAGACACTGTGATGAACAAAAGAGAAACCATTTGTTCTCCACCGTGATTTTCTCCAGGTTACATATTCTATCACTATGCAGGGCAAGAGAAGCACCTGGGGCACCTAGAACAAATTCTGATTTTAGTTTGAACTTGTATGCAATTCTTAATTAAAGAAAAGAATTGTCTCCTGTAATTTTGCCCTGTGGCTTCCCAGACTTGTTCGTGAGATGGGCAATGGACAGTTAAGGGAGACAAAGAGGAAAGAGACGGCTTTCACAGTACTTTTGAATCAGCTTCCTCCTGTTTACTATCAAGTAAACTAGCCTGTTGTCCTTTTTGATGAAGACATATTTGTCTTTAAATATGACCATTAGTACTATGCCTGCACATTTTGAAACAGGTATGAAGCCAGTATACCCAAGTGTGGCTGAAACCCGAATAGTTATTTTTTTCCACTTACACAGGAAAATTCAGGGAAAAAATTGGTTACATGGGCAACTCACAGTTTCTTTTGGAATGCTTTCATGGAAATTCAGGCTGCATTTGATACACACATCATATTTTTTAAATGGCGTTACGTGGGTGGGTTGGAGGCACATGAAGAGCTCCAAAATCCATATAAATATCCAAAATGGGATGGAGAAACTCTCTCACTTCCTTTTTATTGTCTATTGCTCACTTGTGAACTTACTTGGAGCATGATACTCTAATATTCCTTTCTGCCTATTTTAACCTAAACATTAGCACCAGACTTCTAAAACACATGGCTCAAAATGACATCACTCTCTCAGAAAAAGAGTTTTAAAATAACTAAAACCAAAAGAAACTGCCACATTCAAAATAAGAGGTTCGACAAGCTCACCCTTATTCTCTTCATCCCAAAGCCAACCAAGACAGACAAACAAACCAACAAACAGAAACCCAACATCTCTTTTTTTTCCTCTTCGTGTCAGAGCTGCTGCCTGGGTGGTAGCCATTCACGCTGCCTGGTGTGCACTTGAAGCGAAGGGACTAGTTAATGGGGAAATTACAGATGACTCTATGTGGTGGGTTCTCTGATTTACATCTGTGGTAAAACCCACGGCAACTGATCTGTAACTCTGACTTGAATCGGCCCCTCACATGGAAATTTTTCCAGACTGTGGCAGCACCCGAAAAGGCTTTCTGGGAAGGGCTCAAGAGTCTCCTCTTCCTAGGTAGCCCTTGTCAGAGTATTTAAACCTCCTCTGTAATACCAATCATGAGTGTCCCCAACACCCCTCCAACCCTCATCACCAAAGCAATGCTCACTAGAGTCACATGCGGATGTTTGGCTAAAAACACATTCTTTTCATGCAATGCAAAATGATACACTTGAGATTCTGAAAGTTAGAAATAACACTTGAATCTAAGTTTTAAAAGTGAGCATGCACAAAAGCCTTCTGAACTACAGTAATAACCAAAGCATACTAAATGATCCATATAGGAAACCATAAAGGAGAACAAGGGGATAAAGGCTGATGAAGGGACAAAGAAATGGACGTAAGATAAACATCCATTATGATAAACACTGAGATCACATTTCAAATCCAGGGCTGTCCAATGCCATTAACACTCTAAAAGTATGTAAGTAATGGATCTCAGTATACCTTCCTTGTAGTGTTTTCCCTCATGGCATAAGAAAATGCTTTGCCTTTCCCATTATAGAGATTTGCTGTTTCACACTCCTAGTAAAACAAAAAACTGGGGTAAATGATGAGCCAACAAGTCACTACATGTTCAAATGCATTTGCTGAATTAGGAATCCAACGTCTTCACTCCATTTAATTGCTTTGAGGCAATGAAGTATAAACAGCTTTGGTTAAAGCAAGAACTACAGGCACATACTCACCAAATTCTTGGTCATATTGAAATTCTTAAGCTCAAACCAATCAAAAGAGGAAGGAAGAACTACCATCTGCCTCCCTTTCATAATAGCCTGTTAGATTCACACATTTCAGACTGGTTAAAAAAGATTTCACAATTCAAAGTCCAAATGTAGCAACAATGAAGACTCAAACACTGAAATAGCTGTTGATTTTGGTTACTAGCTAAAAGGCAGGTAATAAAGGACACAAATACCTTCTGATTGATTGTTTAATCTCATTCCCCCTGATTTAAAAGTCTCTGAAAAGTGTCACTCTTTTTGGTGTGAAGCAAAGATACTAAAATCTTCCCCCATAAGAAATATCTTACCAAGTTTAAAATACATTGCATACTGTGGTACATCTATCTCAGGACATTTGGTAAAACTGGACAACTGCAAAAAAGTGAAGGATGGATTCTAGCCCACGCGGGACGAGACCCAGTAATAATCCTAAATGATAAAAAGTAATCATTTCACAGACTTTGGTAAAGTTGCTTTGAAAAGTCAATGATGCAGTCCCCTCAAGTACTAATAGAAACAGAGACTCAGGGTTATAATAAACACTTAAGGCCATCTTGTCATTGGCAAGTGACGCTAAACAATGTTACCATAACTGAATGACTTCTTGGAATCGACAAGGATACTTATGTATTTTGTTCTTGATACTTCTGATGAAAATTGCCCTTTTATGAAAGAATGGACTGTAAAATAGTTTAGATTTATTGCTATACACAAGGTCTCAGATATTAAGTTCAAGATGTGAGTTTTTATGCATTAAATTTTTTTAAAGAAAGAATTCACTGAAATAAGAAAATTCAAAGGAAAGGGCTACCCACTCCACTATTCTTACCTGGAGAATCCCATAGACAGAGGAGGCTGGCAAGCTACAGTCCATGGGGTCACCAAGAGTCAGACATGACTGAGCCACTAACACACACGCACACACACAAATATATATAAACACTATTCAAGCTTCTTGATGACTTCTTTCTCTCTTTCTGCTTCATAAACTAATTGCCATGAGCACAACTGTTAAGATAACATGGTCTTTCCTGGTGTCCAAACCCTATACCTACTTCACAAGCTGGTTTGCCAAAAGGGCACAGTTCCCCAAAGGAATTGCATGTTTGTTAGACATTTGCCCTATCCTATAGTTTCCAATAAATTACACCCTTCTTCACACTATGAGGTTTTTTTCTGTGGGCTGGGAGTGGCTCTCTTACTTTCTTCTAATGAGTTAGCTTGAAATCTCTGGCTAAAAGTCATTGTCAGTGGTACTCAAATGTATCAAGATCATCAAAAACAAGGGAAGTCTAAGGAACAGTCACAGCAAAGAGAAGCCTAAGGAGATATGTTATTACATGTAATGTGGTATCCTGGATGAAGTCCTGGAACAGAAAAAAACTATATGAAAGAACGATTAAAGAAACAGGAATAAAGTATGGATTTTAGTTCATAATAATGTATCAATATAGGCTCATTAATCGTAATTAATGTGCCATGCTAATACAAGACATTAATAACAGAGGAAACCAGAGGGAGAGTGGTGTATGGGAACTCTTTGTACTACAATTTTCCTGTTTATCTTAAACTCATCTAAAATAGAAAGTGTATTTTTTAAAAAGTCAGTGTCAGGAGTGATGCAATTGAGTCCTCTTTAAATGCAGAAGTACTTGTATCAATTGATAACATCTTCAATCGCAGAATGTATTGGGTGATATGAAAGAGTTGAAAAAATTGTCATAGGCTCTTTAGAAATAATAGTATCTATTGAGATTCCCTGCCTACAGTGAAAATAACTTCAAGGTTTCCGTGTTTTAAAAAGAGGGAAAATGTTTGGGGAAAGCATACTGACATACAGAATGTGTACATGGAATGGCTGCATAGGAAAATCACTCCACTCCCTTCTCTTCTCCCACCAGCAGACAGCACTATGCAGGGTATAATAAAATATGGACACAGCTCCTCTTGCACTTATCAAGTATATAAAGGCAAGATAATTGTGGGACCTGATGGGTTTACTGCTCCCCGTAGATCAGTTATGAAGCGAGAAACTGGGATATGTTTTCTAATCCAGGGCATCCAATAAAAATGATAGCAGATAATAATACCTTTGAAAGTTTCAAAGTGCTTCACATTTATTATTTCATTTTATCCTCACAACAACTGCATGAAACAGAGAGCAAACATTACTATTAGCAGAGTTTATTGACAGATAAAACAAAGACACAAAAAGGTTACTAAAACTTATAGGAAGTCAAACTATAAGTAAGTAACCAAATTCAAATGAGGGTCCAACTCTCCCAACTTCAGCCTCCCACTTTAACTTGTACCTGGGAATAATGTGCTTTCAGGAAAATAACTTTCCTATTTTAATATTGTGTTTTATAGTGTAATACATAGCATTCTAAGAACAAGAGTCTATGATGAGACAGTTCCAATGTACCACAATTTCATATAAAACATAAATGCTAAAAAAAAATGAGAAAGGCATGGCAGCCTAAAATAAAACTGATCATTTTTTTCTGTCAGTATCAGTGTAATAAAAACAAACACCAAAAAACTAGCATTGCTTACAAAACTAACTAAAGAGCTTATTATTTACAGAATTCAACTTTATCTCCAAAGATACAGACTGAAGGGACAATAATTTTAGATCTGATTATTGCATATTATGCCATATTTGCCTTTAAAAAGTAATTGTATTCTGTGGTATTATGATATCATGACAACTTGGAATATTCACTGCTAATGTACCATCGATAGCCACTTCTGTTATAAAATTGCTATAGCCCATCTTGCTTTCAATGAACTGATGTCACCTAAAGGATATCTAGTTATAACCTGACATTTACTCAACAAAAAGTGAAATTTAGTTCTTGTTCCATTTGGCTACAACTAGAAAAGTATCACAGTGATTCAGTCATTCAATGACTATGTAGTGAGTGTCTGCTATGGGCCCTGTGCTAGAATATGGACCCAATAAGAATAAAACAGGCTCAGTGCAGTAAGAACTTAGTTAAATCAAGGGAGGCCAGTACTGTATAATTCAATACAGGATCAGAAGACTTGAAGAGAACATCAGAAACCCTCCTGTTCTTATTCTTTCTCCTTCCTCCACTTACAACTACAAATGAGTTCACCAGGTAGTTAAAATACTAGGAAAGTTATTTGGAAAAGATACTTCACAAAATGACCCATGGGAAGTTCATTCCGGAGAACTTAACCTGGTTTTCATAATGACTCTGGATACTGGTTTCTTTTCTGTTTAAGTGAATATTTGAGACCAGTGGTTACTTTGAGGTCAACTTCCAGAACAATAACATCAAGATATAGTCATTTATAGTTTAGGTTCAAAAATCTGATTAAAGAAAATGTTTTAAGTTGTAAAGTATATATCTCATGGCACACTAACATCCAAATCTTCACTACTTATGAATAACTACTCATTAATTAGTGTAACCAGGGAAAGTGGAGATTTGAGAATAAAAATCAAAAGAACCAAAGGGTAACGGGAGGGAGGTGCGTGGTAGAGCAAAGAACACAGACCTACATCTACAGTGAAGTCTAAGAGAGTCCTTTCCAGGCCAAGTTAAAGTTGAGATTTGACTCTGGATAATTTCTAAGTCTTATAAATCTCCTAGGTTTTTAAACTATATTTGAGAATTAAACATGAAGTGAATCCCATAAATTTATTTTATGACAATAAATTCAGTAGAATACACCACAAAGATGTAAATTATTCAAGGGAGAACAAATTTGAAACAGTCTAATCTCAAAACCAAACAGTGCTGAAGTTGAAGAACAGTAGTCTCTATACTCCTTGATCCAAAAAGTGTGTGTTTTATGGGGGGAGTGGTGGAGGTAGAATTCCAGCATCTTAACAACTGCAACTCCTGCTCCTTTTCAAACAACTCCTACACAAGCAAAAATACCTATAAAGAAGAGTGATGCCTAAACAGAGAGAGGTTACTCAAAGTTTACCCAAACTTTTTGAAAAAAGCCAAGTTGGGCTACAAATCCTCGGAGACGTGGTTTGCCTCTGTCCTTTTTGGCTTTGACTATATGGAAAAGAACAAAAATTAGAAAAAGCATCATTCACTTTTAACACTTCTCCCAGATCCTTCCTTATCATCCAAAAATTTTTCAGCTTCACCCTTATGTCTGAGGAAGTGAGGATTCCAGGAATTCTGACTGTCTGGCTCCATGTACCAAGCTTCACAATTTCCAGGTAACTTATGTAATGTTACTGGGAGTAGCAGAGAGAAACAAAACAACTGTGCAAAATGCCTTGAGGGATTTTTGTATTTGGCTGGTTAAAATGTTCAGAATTATTTAAGAGTTGGAAAAGGAACAATAAACCACACCCTCAAAGAGCTCCAGTCTGCATTCCACCATTAGTTTATTGTTTTCCAATCCAAAATTTCAGAGTATTAATGAGAATAAAAGAAAACAGCACCCCTCAAAATGGGGTGATATACTCTGAACCTGCCCAAAATATCAAACTTCTAAAACACAATTTGGTTAAAGCACACCAAATGGGTTGATGACTTTACACCTCACTCTTCGTGGATATACAAGTTCTACTGGCTTCTTCCCAAGGTAAAAAACTCATTTCTCCACTATTTGTGGTTTTTAGAAGCACCACTAAGCATGGAATTTGTTATGACACAGAGCTGTCCTAGACTTCATACCCAAGAAGTCAAATGATCTCACCTATAACACAGTCCTTTAGCAGAGACACCAGGGATAGCACCATGAAGCCACAGCGAGATTTATCTATAAATATATACAAGCATAGGAATTACAGAACAAGCGATAATCAGAGCTAAAACCAGGGTATAGCTTCTCACACAATATTACAGTTAAATCAATTATAAAAGGAAACTAACAAGATGTATTTAGATCATTACTGTTTACCAAACAACTGTAATACTTCTCTCCAAAATATTATTATTTCTCAGCTGCCACTGAGAAAAAAAAAAAAAGTGGAAGTATTCATTTGAATCTGTTTACTTTTTAAAAACAAAGTTCTTCTGTTCTACCTTAATAACTACCAATAGACTCATTCTAAAGTTCCAGATAAAGTGGGCAAGGAGGTTCAGGAGTGGTTTGCAAGACTTGGAAGAACTTCAACAATAGCCTTCCAAAAGTGACACTGTGGAGAGCCTCTGTCCTAACATTTGAGGGCTCTTGTTTACTGGGGCTTTTCGTCCAATGTCAGGCATGTTCAGTGTTTTAGAAGGATGATTTCAGTTAAGACTCATGACTGACTAATCAGGTAACTAACATCAATATTATTATCCATTTCACTGGTGCCACGCTGTGTTACTTGGTGCCATGTTCACACATGACATTCTGTTCAGTCATGCTCAATTCCTTGCAACCCCACGGACTGTAGCCCACCAGGCTCCTTGGTCCATGGGATTTCCCAGGCAAGAATACTGCAGTGGGTTGCCATTTCCTTCTCCAGGTTACTGGTACAGATACAGAGGTTAAATAACTTTCCAAAGGTCCAGCAATGTGATGACAGAGCTGGGACAATCCGACGCCCAAATTCACAATTTTAGTCCTTTTGTTGTCCTGCCCCTATCTTGTTAACCTTTCTAATAAGGCTCATTTCTAACTACTTTCTAATTACTTTCTAATTACTCTTTCTACCTCTGAAAGTGAAAGTCATTCAGTCGTGTCCAACTTTTTGTGACGCCATGGACTATACAGTCCATGGCATTTTCAAGGCCAGAATATTGGAGTGGGTAGCCTTTCTCTTCTCCAGGGGATCTTCCCAACCCAGGGATCAAACCCAGGTCTCCTGCATTGCGGGCAGATTCTTTCCAGCTGAGCCACAAGGGAAGCCCAAGAATACTGGAGTGGGTAGCCTATCCCTTCTCCAGTGGATCTTCCCGACCCAGGAATCAAACCAGGGTCTCCTGCATTTCAGGGATATTCTTTACCAACTGAGCTACAAGGGAAGCCCCCTTCCCACCTCTACCTTCCTCAAAATATCATGAGCATGGCCACCATTGAGGAGCCATCTATGATCATCATTCTTTCTGCTTCAGTAAAATATTAATTCCAAACACCTAAAAAATAAATTCTCAGAATCCTCCAGACTTTATTCAATCAACATTTTGACCAACATTTAGTGACTGCCTCTTACTAATGAATAAAATTGACTAACACTTAATTCCTACCCAAAGAGTTTATAATCTATTACTTTAAAAGCACTGTACAAGGACTTCCCTGGTGGTCCCGTGGCTAAGACTCCATGCTCCTAATGCAGGGAACCCTGGTTGCGGAACTGGATTCCACATGCCACAACTGAGTTCTCATGTTGCAACTAAGATGTGCTGTAGCCAAATAAGTAAATATTTTTTAAAAAGTAAAAGCACCATACAAATAATTGAAATAAATGAATTACAAAGAATCAGATGACTCCACGCTTCTGCCTAAATTTTTACCAAGAGCTTAGAATCAACACACATCAAACGTGCTTGTTCACAAATCCCTGCATGAACTGGCCTTTCCCCATCTCTCCAAGAGCATCTTACTATGACTCCCACTCTTGGTGATCTGTACATACTCAACCTTCCTTTTCTTCTGGGAGCTCACCAAGATTTCTCCTGCCTCAGGACTTGTGTGCCTTTCCCCTCTTCTCCCAGCTCTTCCCATGGCTGGCTCCTTCTTTGCATTCAAGTCACAGTCTAATGCCACTTTCTCAAAGAGGCTCACCCTGAACCACTCAACCTAATCTGGCCTATACTCTTCTCCCTCCCCAACTTCCTGAGTGTAACTATATCATCATGATCTAAACTGTATTCACAGAATGCATTACCAATATAAAATAAGTACTTTTAAATTTTATTTTCTTGCTTACAGTCTATTTCCTCAACCAGAAGGGAAGCCTCATGAGACCAGCAAGCATGTTCTGGCACCTCCTGGATGGAAAAGGTTTCACAAAGTTAGCAGTAGGAGATGCAGACATTAAGAGAGATGTGGCATCTCAGCAAAGGTGGGTTCTATGGACACTGTCAGAAAATGGAAGAGCATGAACAAATAAACCAGAAGAGCAATCTAAGGCCCATTCATGATAGACAGAACAGTCCATCTATTCTGAATGTGTCGGCACATATCCAAACACAGGAAAAGAGACTGAGTTGACATCATGGAGGGTCTGCAGGGTCAGAAAGGAGAATTCTGTGGGTAATAGGGAGATCAAACCAGTCAATCCTAAAGGAAATCAACCCTGAATATTATTGGAAGGACTGAGGCTGAAGCTGAAGCTCCAATACTTTGGCCACATTATGCAGAGCCAACTCACGCAGAGCCAACTCACTGGAAAAGACCCTGATGCCGGGAAAGACTGAAGGCAGGAGAAAAGGGGGGCAAAAGAGAGTGAAATAGTTGGATGGCATCACCAACCCAATGGACATGAGTTTGAGCAAACTCTGAGAGATGGTGAAGAACATAGAAGCCTGGTGTGCTGCAGTCCATGGGGTCGCAAAGAGTCAGACATGACTTAGCGACCGAACAACAACAACGAGAGCCACAGAAAGTTTCTTAGCAAGGAAGTGACACAAGCAAAGTGGAGCGTAGCATTAGGAAGATGAAAGGCTGATTTATTAGTCCAGGCAGAGGACACTAACAACATTTTAAGTCACTCTGAAAAACCCTAAAAAATCTCTGCCTTATTTTTTTAAATAGAAAACTCTCAAGAGAGAACAGGAAGAGAAGAACTGTGAACTTAGCGCTGTTAACTATTGGAACAGAAAGTACAATGTTATGAAGTATAAAGTTGAACATAATGATGAAATTTGTTTCTCTAATATCTGTTCAAAAGCCTTTTGCAAAATAAACACAGATTTTATTATATCAAACCACCCAGAGTGACTCATCTCTTTGGAAATGTGTCTCTGGCATCTTCTTTCCTTGGGCCTCAAATTCTTTCAGAAAATCAAGCAGATTAGTAGCCTGATGACAGGACAGAAGTCAGAACTCGAAATCCTAAATCCACTTCTGCCACTGACTTGTCTGACATGGAGCTTTATGTCATGTTTGTATTTATAAAAATATCTTTGTGTGGCAAATGTTTTATAAATTAGCTAATCCACTACTAGGAAGTAAGATAAATTTTCAAAATAACTGAATTAATACACTGCAATCAATATAAACTTCTAATGGAATCTCTTAAAAGTATTCTGGAATTATCTCATACTTATTTCTCAATCCGGCAGGGAAAATAGACGTATTCCCATTAACACATATAAGGGAGAGTGTGTATGTCTTACAAACAGTGGCTCTGTCTTAAAAACTCCCAGATAACAAAAATTGAAAAAACAAAGTTTTTTTTTCAAAAGACATGATGATGTAAACATAAGGAAGTTTAAAATAACACTTGTATAAACTGTTTGAATTGTAGAGAAAAAAACACACCCCAAAAGAGTTTTGTCAGAATAAAAAGAAAACAAATCCCAAATCCTGACAGCAACATAAAAGCCAAATTCTCCCCCTTCCTTTCATAATGGCTTTTCTATTGAGCTTCATTTTGACCTTTCATTACTTTCCCAACATTGAAGAATATTGCCTTTCAAAACTCTCCATTTCTCTGCCGGGTGTACTATTATTCCTTCTCCCATTGTTGAGAGTTCTTAGCTACCGTGGTTCCTATATGAAATGCACAACCTTTGGTTTCTGCCAAACAAATATAAACCAGCACTTCTGCACACGTTCCACTTTAAATTCATACCCTGCATAAAAAGAAAGATAATCATAAAGCTATAAACATGCCAAGAAACAGAAAACAGGAAAGTTTGCTATCTACTTGCTAGAAGAGAAACAATCTATCTTATAATCAATCTATAGCCAAGGCACCCTCCCCGCTCCACTGCAACAGGCTGGAACACCAACAGCCTTAATTCATTAGTCAGAGCTGGGAGGGTGGACCAACTGCATGATCTGATTGATAAAGTTTCATTACAAATTAGCCCATCTCTTTGATGAAAACAAGAAAGGCAGAGACTGTACCATAATTTTATCCTCATAAATTAGTCAACCAGACAAACACTAAACAGACCTTGCCACATGAGGGGCAAACTAATTTAATTAATTCATACACAGCGCCTCATTAAGAGCAGTTTTAGCACCAAGGTTGTGATCTTGTTGATTCTGTGTTATTTCCCACAAAGATGCCCACTTAGTTGTCAGGGATGAGCGGCCAGGATAGGGGCAGGATCTATGCCTTTGTGTACTTGGGAAGACCCAGTGCAGGGAAAAATAACAGGAACAAGCTGTAAATTCCTACAGCCCAAATCAGCACAGACAAGACTTTTTAACCTAAGTCTTCATTTTAATACACAGATTATATTTTGCTTGTGCTTTTTTTCCATGTTCCTTACTTCCAAGTGGCAATGAAAAACAAATACATTTCCTCACTGGCACAGTATAATTTATAGTCAGTATAGCAGACAGAAAAGAAGAAAGGAAACAGGCTTTTTTGTAAAAAGTAAAGATTATTACAAATGCTTCTAGGTCATCTTGGGAAAAGACACAGATGCAATACTTTCCAATATCTTCACATCCTAAAAAGAATGCTGTAACTTCTATGGGCTCCCAAGACCCGCCATATAGCACTGGGAACTCTGCTCAATACTATGTAACAACCTAAATGGGGAAAGAATTTGAAAAATAATAGATACATGTATATGTAAAACAATCACTTTGCTGTATACTTGCAACTAACACAAGCTTGTTAATCAAGTATACTCCAATTTAAAATAAAAAGTTTTTAAAAAGACAAAACGTACAAGTCTTTTTCATAAATTCACAGGACAAGATATTAGTTTTTAAATACCATTAGTCAATAGTATTTAGCTACAAGTAAGGAGACACTTTGAGGGCTTCTCTGGTAGCTCAGACAGTATAGAATCCAGCTGCAACACAAGGAGACTGGGTTTGACCCCCGAGTCAGGAAGATCCCCTGGAGAAGGAAATGGTAACCCACTCCAGTGTTTTTGCTGGAGAATTCCATGGACAGAGAAGCCTTGGGCGGCTATAGTTCCCGGGGTCGCAAAGATTTGGAAACAACTAAACGACTGACACTTTTCAAGCAGACGCTTTGAAGTACTAGAGTCCAGAAGGGTGGCAGGGAAAATATAAGATGAGGCTGGGACATCTTGTGGTGCCAGAACATGAGATAGTGCTAGAAAAAAGGATAAGAGCACCTGAAAAGGACATAGGAATCAAGGGAATCAACTCTAAAATGTTTCTAATGGCACTTAAAAAAAAATGAGCAATGAAATGATAAAGACATTAGATCATACACCATAAAGTAAAAATATAAACATACATGAGCTTCCAATGATGTTATTAAAGAAACTTATTAATGACAAACCAAATCACTGAATATGTAAATAAATAACCGAGGGAGAAGGAACAGCTCTTCCTTACAGAAAAGTTCTAAATAATTATAAAAGAAAAGAGGGAAATATAAAATCAACAGTAGATCACTACAGTATTTATCGCTGCAAGTGAGCTCTACCAATGAATATTACAATCAGTGGGCAAAATTCAAGAAGAAACAAGGTATTTGAATAGTCTCATATTTCTCCCCCAAGATGTTTATTAATTTAATGGGAAAATAGTAAATTTACAGTAAATTTACATCATTTTAACCAAGTGATCAACATTAACATAACATAACAGTGGCATAAAACTGGAGAAGGAAATGGCAACCCACTTCAATATTCTTGCCTAGAAAACCCCATGGACAGAAGAGCCTGGCAGGCTACAGTCCATAGGGTCACAAGAGTTGGACACGACTTAACAAATGAACCACCAGTGGAATAAAACATGATGCATAAAACTCATATGACACCCTGAGAAAAACATACTACTTCTGTAGTATTCTCACCAAAAATATGTACCTTTGATCTGATCACGGGCAATCAAACCCAAATCCAGAGACATTCAACAAAACAACTGACCAGTACTCAAAAAAGTTGTCAAGGTCACGAAAGAGAAGGAAAGACTTAAGAACTGTCACAGATTGGAAGAAACAAAGGAGATACAATAGCTAAATGCAATATGGGATTCTGGTTTGGGTCCTGGATCAGAAAAATCACATTAGTGGGAAATCTAGCGAAATTAGAATAAAGTCTGCATTTAGTAATAATATTGTATCAATGCTGATTTCCTGGGTTTAAACACTGAACTATGGTTCTGGAGGTTGTTAATATTAGCAGAAGCTAGATGAAGAATGCTAAGTAAACTCTGTATTATTTCTGCAACTTTTTCTAAGTCTAAAATCATTTCCAAGAAAATTTTTAATCCAGGTCAAAAGTAACAGAAGGTAGAGTGAGGCATTCTACAATGACCACTCATCATAGAACTGCCAGAGTCTACACAGTCATCAAGACTGAACAGTCATAGTGTGCTTCTCAGATTAGAAATTCAAGGTTTTTTCCAATGAAATTAAGGGAAATATGCAGTAAATATTTCCCTTTCTTCTTTGAGGGCTATTTCCCCATGGCTCTCTTTCATAGCAGTCTTTTTTAATTTAATTAATAGTTCAGTTAATTTGGCCTTTTTATGGTCTAATTTTCTTAGAGAACTATCCTGATCACTGGTGTAAAATTTAATAATTTCAACATCAGGCTTCTCTGGCAGCTCAGAGTTAAGAAATACACCTACCAATGCAGGACACAAGGGTTCAATCCCTGATCTGGGAAGATCCCATATGCCATGAAGCAGCTCAGAAGTAGGCCACAACTACTGAGCCAGTGCTCTAGAACACACAAACTGCAATTACCGAGCCCACGTGCCGCAGATACTGAAGCGTGAGCACCTAAAACCTGTGCTTTGCAACAAGAGAGGCCACCACAATGAGAAGCCCACGCATCTCAACTAGAGAGTAGTCCCCACTCGCCACAACTAGAAAAAAGCCTGCGCAGCGATGAAGTCCCGGGACAGTCATAAATAAATGAATAAAACTACTTTTAAAAATAGTGATTAAACAGTGTTAAAAAATAATTCCAACACTTTTGTCTTTAAATTATGAATTTATCAGACTCCAGGCCACGTGAACAGTTCCACTGTGCTTATTCTTACAAGACCGTGTTTAGCCTTCTAAATATGGGCTCCAGAACAAACTTTAGGGTCTTGAAAACAATGTCTTCTATATATACATGTGGACATTTAAAGTTCTTTAAGTCACAGGTCACTGAAAAGGCTTTTCATTTAAACCTATACCTAATTTACAGATCTATGTTGAAGAGTAAAAGTAGTTAACAAAATATGCAAATATAACCACTTTAAGAAGAACTAATAATATTCCACAAAGATACAAGCATGTCACAATCTCTTTCATGACAACCCTAAAAGTTAAAGCATAGGCATCTTATTTTCAAAATACCTACCATTCCAAAATGGATGTCAAATGCAAAAATAGTAGAGAGCTAAATAAGCAAATAGTACACATAAACATTCAAATAGAACATAGCCTTCCTTTTTTCTGCTCATGATAGCTAATGGTAAGAACTCTAACTGTAGCTTTCTCTTTTTTAAACAAAACTTGATCTCATTTGAGTTTGTATCTACCTGGGTGAGTGGATTATTTTAAAAGACAAGCAAACTGAGCCTCAAGCTAATCCAAACAAGGTGCAATTACAATATTTCCAACCACCCTGGCTATTCTTTTTTTTTTTTTTCATGCTGCATCTGAGATAAGATGAGGTGCATGAGAGGGAAAAAAAAAAAGATCAAAACTATTTAAAATATTACCTCTCAATCCTGGGGTTTGCATATTGTACAGAGAGAGGAGGTGATACAGACAAGAAGGACTAAAAACCAGAGTCTTTGTGGAAGACATTAGGATTTACCTGTAGCACTAGTACAACAGTTCTGAGATCTGGTCATGTTTGCAAATTTATGACTAAATCTGGAAAAGACAATAAAGCTTCATTGTGCCCTGTTTGTTGCTGTTGGTTTTTTTCTTTTGAAGCTTCAGAAACAATGGCTTTAAACTGCTAAATTAGATCAATACCCCTATAATATCAATGTCAGGCTTGAACTGAAAGTTGCAATGTAGAAACCCTTGAGTTATATCTAGAAAAAAGAAGCCATAGAAACAAAAGAGGCAGTGAAGTGGAAGCTGCTTGGAGGAATACGATCAATGTAAGAGAACAGATGTCACAGAAATTAAAAATAAGAAAAAGGTGGTAGTGTCTTGAGATGTTATTGAATTATGTAATAATTGAAAAAATAAGAAGTCCGTATGTGTCACGCTTTTCGCATGGACCTTCTTTTGAATATGTCCATATTTAGCTATAAGGTACATAAAGCTAACCATAAGAACTTTGTAAACACACCCAGAGAAAGCAGGTGTTCTGATAACAAGAAACTATGCAGCGTCCCACCACTGTTGCACAGATAAGTTTGTCATGGCAACCAACCAGCCAAGTGGGTCAAAAAGCAGGCTTTTTTCCCTTTATTTTACAGGCAATTATTACACAACTTCTCAAACACAAATGCACCATCCATGAGTCCATCAACTTTATGTAAAACACTATCCTAATAGCATAAGTCATTAAAATTAAGATTTTACCATTCCCATACTTGGAAA
Source organism: Dama dama (assembly GCF_033118175.1). NCBI lineage: Eukaryota > Metazoa > Chordata > Mammalia > Artiodactyla > Cervidae > Dama > Dama dama. The sequence goes on from NC_083702.1 coordinate 33,760,488, forward strand.
GCCAATGGTTGGGGGGGTCTCTGTGTGCCATGCAGAGCTGGGGAGCAGCAAGCAGAGAGTGGGTAATTTCTTCTCCAAACACACCCCGCTCTCTTCATAGCTATGTCTGACCCTCTCTTTTTTCAACCCCTTTTCAGTTCAGTTCAGTTCAGTTCAGTCGCTCAGTCGTGTCCAATTCTTTGCAACCCCATGAATTGCAGCACGCCAGGCCTCCCTGCCCATCACCAACTCCCGGAGTTTACCCAAACTCACGTTCATTGAGTCGGTCCTCTGCTCAGGGTAGCTTAGGCATATGTCACAGCTCTTCGTTCTAAGCATTTTATACAGATTTATTAATTTAATCTGCAAAAGGCTATTATAAGATTAGTCCAATTATTACAGATGAGGAAACTGATATGTGGAGGAATTAAGCAAATCATCCAAGGAACATAGTCAAAGTGGGATTGAATTTGGGGATTTGGGTTCCACATCTGATATTCTTCAGTCTCTACTGTCTAGTTTGGGGAAGTTGTAAATGTTATCTTTTAGAGTACATGAATGGTACCAACATATGACTCATTTAAGTCAACATGAATCTGAAGTACTAACAGCACATCCCACTTCTTTCTCTGTCTTAAAAAAAGTAAAACAAACAAAAAAGAAAACCCCTGCAGTTCCTAGACCAAAGGGCTTAGAACCTTTGACTCACTGTCACTTCTGGTTGGACTTTTCCCTGCCTCCATGGTTCTACTTCCAAAGAACGGAGCTGCCTATCTCTATCTCCTAGATCCCTGAATTAGTGTGCTATTTTTCTTACCCCATCTGCTTAGTTCCCATGGATAATTAAAGTAATATAACTCACATAAGAAAACAAAGAGTTAGTTATTACTCACTGGAAAGCTCAGAACTAGTAAAGAGGGAAAAAAAACCAAAGTGTTAATTGAAGTGGTTTAATTACTTTGAGCAGCAAACACATAAGATATATTTTCTAAATGTGTGTATCATGTTTCGTGTGCCAAAGAAAGGATGTATAATTGGGGTTTGTTGGGATGGTACTCTTAACAGTAAATACTTCTGACTCACACCGTAAGTGGAAGTTATGAGAAATCAGAATATATCTTACTACACGCCCAAGGCTGACCTGCTAATCAAATTTCAAGTCAGACAGATGTTTCTGAAATTCCATATAAGCAGAAATCTGTTTTATTCCACTTTGAGGCACAAAAAAACTAAGGATCTTATTTTGAGTAACGGACACCTTTAAGAATCTGATTTCTTTCCATACACAAGAAAAGCACATAAACCTAAAATTTTACATTCAATTTCACAGAATCCATAAATCCCTGAAAGTTATCCACAAATCTAGTTTAAGAACCCCTATTCAAAACATATACAGAGGGCTTCCCTAGAGCTCACTGGTAAGGAACCCACCTGTCAATGCAGGAGAGACAGGTTTGCTCCCTGATCTGAGAAGATCCCAAATGCCATGGAGCAGCTAGGCGTGAGCACCAGGACTACTGAGCCTGTGTTCTAGAACCCATGAGCCACAACTACTAAAGCCCGAGCACCCTAGAGCCCGTGTTCTGCGATGAGAGAAGCCACTGCAAAAAAGCCTTCGCACAACTAGAGAAAAGCCTGTGCAGAAATAAAGACCCAGCATAGCCAAAAACTAATCAATCAATAAAAGACCTCTACAGAATACAAAAGTACACACTTCAGAAGGACAGCACTTACCAAGTTCACCTGTGTATCATGGTCTTATCATTTAATATAGGCCACAATGCTTCACAGATATAATTTTATTAATTATTCTTTGAGGATGATATCCCAAATCTAGTCTTACTGATACTTTGTAGACCACAACCATTTACAGTTTTGTCATATAGAAAACTTATTCCACCTTCAGTCTGGGGCCTAAATCCAGCCCGTCCAGGGAAACACCATTCTCGCTCTAGTGTGTGTCTCTCTGGAGTCTGTAAACATAGGCAGAGGAGCAGCATCAGAATGCATTCCCCTCCACTGCCTGCAGCCACCCCACAGGGCTTGTGCACCAAGCTGCAAAGGTAGACAGTGTGAGTCTAGTGCTCCTCCAATCCATGCAGCCTCTCCAGTGTTCCTCCTGGTATTAGCATCCTGTATTTTTATTTATGAGAATATTGGAAAACACCATAATGCTGGGAAAGACTGAAGGCAAGAGAAGAAGGGGGCAACAGAGGGTGAGATGGTTGGATGGCATCACCAATTCAATGGACATGAGTTTGAGCAACCTTGGGAGGTAGTGAAGAACAGGGAAGCTTGGTGTGTGCTGCAGTCCATGGGGTCGCAAAGAGGTGGACATGACTTAACGACCAAACAACAACAGGAATTTTAAGAGTAATTTGATTACAGACTAATTTTTGCCTTGTTAACAGACTTCTGAACTTTTCCTCATGGTATAACAACAACATAATAACAATATGATAACTTTCCTATGTGTAGCCAAATATTTAATAGTACCATAGCATATTTTTGTAATCTTTCCCTGTCACTGCATAATAGAATATAAAAATCTTTACATGCTTATGGTTACATGTTCATGATGTTATTTACAATGACTGCATACTATTCTATTGCTTGGGGGTCCTATTATTTAAGCAATGTGCTATTGCTAAACATCTATGCTGTTTTCAGCTTGTAATTGTTACAGGTATATATATGAAGCAAGCACAGCTAGCTGACAAGCAATTCAAGGTTAAAAAGAAAAAATTTTAAAAATCTGAAATGGACAAAAATGTTCCAAGATGTATGTAAGTTCACAAAAACTGCCTCAGAGAAAAATGAGATGCAAGAATGATTCTGAACAAATTATTTGGGAAGACTGTGTTCTACCAAATTGCTTTCAGTAGCACTGCTTTAGGCCATATCATCCACAATGAAATAAAATTTTCAGTGTTAAAAATACAATACTTTCAAGATACTATGAGAAACCTAATGGCAGAAATAAGTATGGAATTTCATGGACGAAGAAAGTAACATTTAGTTTGGCTCTGTAGGGTTACCAATGGAGACCTACAGATGAAATCCCCTGACCTGAGCCTTAAAGGATGATCAAGATTTAGCAAGGTTACCAAAATGAAAACTAGTATTCTTACTGTCCACTCCTATATGACTCATATTTCAGAGTAACCAAATGTTCTTACTACTTTGGCCACCTGATGCAAAGAGCCAACTCATTGGAAAAGACCCTGATGCTGGGAAAGACTGAAGTCACGACAGAGGATGAGATGGTTGGATGGCATCACCAACTCAATGGACATGAGTTTGAGTAAGCTCCAGGAAATGGTGAAGGACAGGAAAGCCTGGAGTGCTGCAGTCCATCGGGTCACAAAGAGTCAGACACAGCTGAGCAACTGAGCAATAAACATGTTCTTAGTTGATGAAATAAAATTCTTCCTTATAGAAGATTTCTATCACTTCTCTGTCTTTTGGCTAAGATTACGTGTAGAAGAGTTTCAGCCAGTAAATGTGGAAGAAATTATGGAATTATGCAATTAACATTTTGTAATCCTTAATGAAATAATTGATTCAAGCAGTGATTATCAATGGATTAAATCATTAGCTGCACAATCACTAATGGTGACTTTTATAAGAGAGGGATGAGGCTGGTACCACTTGAACCCACTGATCTATCTTATCCTAAAAGACAGAAAGACAGACACACAATGGAAACTGCATCTATCCAAGCCTCTAGAGCTAATTTCTATTGATAGGAAATACAGTGGATACAGAAACAAGTTAAGGAACACCAGAAGAAAACCAGTAAATAAATAGAGTATGGAACATTCTATACGGCCACTACCTTGGTTTCTGCAAAAGGAAAACAGCATTACTAAAAGAGAGTGGAAAATATTTCTTATTAAAAGAGAATTAGAAACTTAACCAAATTTAATATGTAGTGCTTATTTGGATCATGATTCAAACAATCCAGTTGTAAAAAGATTTTGCAACAACTTAGAAATTTTCATTACACACAGGTTATTAGATGAGCCCAAGGAATTACTGTCAATTTTGTTAGGTTTCATAATAACATTGTTGTTATGTATGAAAATGTCCATACTTCTGAAGATGCATATTCAAGCACAGCTATCTTGGATTTGCTTTTAAATACTTCTGCAAAAAAAAAAAAAAAAAAGGAGGTGGGGGGGTGTGGCATAAATGAACCAGAGTGTCAAAATCTTAAGAATACAGAACTTTTTCGTATGTTTCCATCTCCTTCTGTGATCCTATGAAATTACTCATAATAAATTTTTAAAGTTTAGCCAAGTATTAATAATACAGAGCAGGAAACCAAGAGTTGGGGTGTATAAGGAAGAGAAAACAGTGTAAGGAAGAACTCTGACTCAACAAACATCGTCGAGACAAAATCAGACAGCAGCAAACAGTTGGGAAGGAAGGACAGGCAGTCCAGGTGGGGCCTGGTCCCAGATGACCTTGAGTCCCATGCTAGGAAGCTTGGGTTTTACCCTGTAGACTATGAGAAACCAAGCAAGGGTACCAAGCGTGGTTCGATTGCCACGCCATTTCTAAGGTAAAAAACCGGCCTCCCAATGCAGGAGACATAAAAGAGATATGGGTTCGATCCCTGGGTTGGGAAAATCCTGGAGGAGGGCATGGTAACCCACTCCAGTATTCTTGCCTGGAGAATCCCATGGACAGAGGAGCCTGGCGTGTCACATGGGGTCACAAAGGTTGGACACGACTAAAGTGACTTAGCATGCATGCTAGGCCATCACTCTAGCAACCCTGTGTGGAGTGGACTTCAGGAAGATGATGAAAAAGGGAGAAAGACTGGAGAAATAAAGTCCTGTTAGGAGCCTACTGCAAAACTAAAGACAAGGGATGGCAAAAGAGTGAGAGAGTGAGGATAAGGCAGACAGACCAGGAATTAGTCACAGGATGAGAAAGACTGAACAAGTATCAAAGCAGGCTTTCAACTTTCTGCAGGTACAGCTAAGTGGCTTTGACACTGAAATGGGGAATTCAGAAGGAAAAGCATATTTGAAGATAGGAATGTGGGGAAAAGGAAATTATAAAAGTCCACATTAAGCATCCTGAATTTCTGTGTAAGACAGCCAAGCTCATTATAGATGGAGAACTCTGGGCATCAATCACAACTCCTCAGAATATGCGCAGCAAATGAAGCCCCAAGGATGGATAAGAACACTCACTCCACAGTCCAGGGGTCAGACTTGTCATTAATCGGTATCCAGCACCGTGTTTAGCGTGGTACAGGGCGTCTACAGAAAATCAACCCTGAACGTTCATTGGTAGGACTGATGCTGAAGTTGAAGCTCCAATACTTTGGCCACCTGATGCGAAGAGCCGACTCGTTGGAAAAGACTCTGATGCTAAGAAAGACTGAGGGCAGGAGGAGACCGGATGAGATGGATGGATGGAATCACGGAATCAACGGACGTGAGTCTGAGCAAACTTCAGGAGATAGTGAAGGACAGGGAAGCCTGGAGTACTGCAATCCATGCGGTTGCACAGTCAGACACAACTTATTGACTAAACAACAGCAATGGGGCTCCTAATAAGTATTAAATAAGTGGTGAATGATATTGTCCAAGGAGAACATGAACAGTGTACAGAACAGTAGGCTAATGGCAGAACTCAGGAGGCCTGACGCTACGGAGTGAAAGCATAAAGTGGTCCTCCAAGGAAATAAACAATTAAGCTTAGAGAGGGAAGAAGACAGAGACCACACAGATATAGAAACTGAAAAAAACAGAGATTCCGAGGAAGGATGAGGCATCAACACTGTTAAAGACAAGGAAGGAGGAAAATGAGGTTTAGAAAATGCCCATTCACTGGGCAAAATGGAGGTAGCTGATGATCTTAGCGTTCCTGAGGCTCTGAGGCAAATGACCTACTTTGCTCACCCTAAAAATAAAGATAAGTAAGCAGCATAATGGCCAGTGAGTAGACAGTGTCACTGTTTGTGTGGCCATGACTGTGTCATTTAACCTTTCTTATTCTTCTCTTATTTTTAAAATGAAACCTATGAACTATATTATGTCTAAGGTTACATTCAATTCGAAAATTCTACAAAAGCAAACCCTTTGGTTTAAAGTGTTCCAAAGATAGTAAGAGTTAAGTACCTACTGGTATCCATGACATTTTATGCTGGACTTCCACCCTACTCACTCTCTGCTTCATCCTCCTTTTCTCTCCCACCATTTTTTTTTTTCCTATAAGTGATCTTTAAATTGCTTCAAGGTAAAAGCGATGGACCTTATAGGAGCATAAAAATGACCATGATATTTATGGTAAAAAATAAAAGATGACAGATGAAGAGACTTGTCAGGCCCAGAACTTAAGTCAGCAATTCACAAACATAAGAAAGACTAAGAGATAAATTCCTAAAACATTCTTTGGGGATAAAGAGTAATTAACAATGAGAGTCAAAACGCCATCAACCCAGTAAGCAAACATGAAAGTACGCAGCGTGGAACCTCCTACCCTAAGGGAAGTTAGAGAGATGCCCTGATGTGGAATGCACTCGCCTCTAGTCAGCAAGCTATACAAAGGCCCTTACTTTTATTTGATCTGTGCTTATATATGGTTGTCATGCTCTGGGCCTGGCAAATGACTAAAAAATTCATTCATGTTACTCCAGCAAATCCGTTAACTTGGGTCTTATCTACACTAAATATTTAAATCATGTCAGACAGATTGTACTTTAACATTGGAACCAGAAATTCATTTACAGTCAGTCATAAAGTCCAGGCAATGAATCTGACATTCCCAATCTTACTTTTATTGATAAATGTTGGGAATATCAACCACAAAATTTAGTAAAAAAACAAAACAAATGATCAGATTTCTTTTCACTTAATCTGTATTAATGGCTTCACAAACCATTTTAAAATGAATAAGAAGAAACTTGTCATTTGAATAAGAAATTTTATGTTTACTACATCAGACAAATTATTCAAATAGACTGGAATCACTTTCCTCAAATTAATCTCGTAATCAGGTAGTTAACAGAAACAAGTAGAGTTTCATGTTCAAAATAGACATTTGTTCATATTGCTATCTACAATCAACACACAGGTGAGCACAGTATGTTTTGGAAGCAATTTTTGGAACACAAAATAAACAAAAAATAGGATATTCCACACAAAGATGATGAAGTGGGTAAACACATAACTACTGACCAGAATAGATGCTATGCATACAACAGAGATTTTTAACTGTCTGGTTCTCTATAACTCAGTCAACTGGTTCCAATTCTCAAATGTTTAATGGTTTTAAAAGAGTTATGCCCCCCCCATAATGTTGGTTAAGACAAATCAAATTAAACACCTAAAGGAGGGGTCGTTATACAGGCAGGAAAAGACCAACCAGGCAGGAAGTAAAGACCAGGTAGATAAGCAAATGAGATGCAGATCACTGGCCCCAGAAGTTAGATGGTTAAAAGTTATCAGAAACACATGTTCAAGTCTTTTCAAAATACATTTGCCTAAGCCACAGTCACGGAGGGTCTGTTAGTGCCCGAATTTTAAAACTCCACAGGTGACTCTGATGATGAGCCAGGATTGAAATCAAAGGGTCAGAGACACAGGGTAGCTGATCTGAACAGAGGGAACACGTGACAGGTACAGCATGGTTCTGAGGTGAGGACCTGGCCCCAGCAATTTCTTACGCCATGACAGTCATGGGTCTCAATTAGGAGCTGGTCCCAGGTCTGAGAGCTCACCATGAGCAGCAAGAAAGTATTCCTGGCTGGAAGGGGCAAGGAAGGAAGAGATGCCAATCTTTAGAGCATATTTCGCTTACTTTCACAGTAACACAAATCTTAGGTAGCTGAAACAAACTGCTTCACCTGTGAATGTCTTCTCCTTTTTCTACCCCCAAAGAGGGCAAAATCCACAGAACCAAGGGATGTGACTTGTTCTTTATTAGAACAGTCTACAGAAGACAAGCAAAAATGACTATAACTACTTTGTTGCAAGGAAATCTCTAAACCACTCCCCTCTACCTTCTGTCTTCCTCCCTGAAGTCACATGAACCAGAAAAATTACTTCTCTTTTGACTTTTTACTTTCAAATATCCTAACGTATTTTTTAATTCAACCTTTAAATTCATGTGATTTTAGTTTTATAAACTAACTTTAATTTGGTTATCTGTTCACCTTCCCCATTCAAATAGGTTCACTGGCTTATTTAAGTATTTTCCCCACAACACCCAAGGTTCCATAATTATGTTAAATCTCTATGTTAAATTCATATGGCAAGAACACAGGAAATACTGATCAGGAACTGTCCAAAAATCATTCAGTCACTTCAAATTACACCAATCTGATTATTTCTAAAGAGATATATATATATTATATATATATATTTTACATATATGTGTGTGTGTGTATATATATATATATATATATATATATATATATTTTTTTTTTTTTTAAAGGCTCTTCCCTGGTGACTCAGACAGTAAAGAATCTGCCTGCAATGAGGGAGACCCAGGTTCAGTTCCTGGGTCGGAAGATGCCCTGGAGAAGGGAGTGGCTAGCCACTCCAGTATTCTTGCCTGGAGAATTCCATGGACAGAGAAGCCTGGCGAGCTACAGTCCACAGGGTTACAAAATACCTTGGACACGACTGCGCGACTAACACTTTCACGTGTTTTTAACATTTATGGGTTCATTATCAAAATCTTAATGAAATTAACTCAACAAACAATGAACACACCTTACTTTTTTCATAAATTTTAGTGAGTCAGATACTCAGGAGTTTGCTCCATAAAAGCTCCATTAAAATGATCACTGTAATACATTTTAATTGATAAGCCATTATGGTGATTAAATCCAATACTGAGTCAATTATTGTTGAAAACAATCAAGTACCTAATCATTACCTAAATCTATACTCCAGAGGGAGGTGGGAGGGAGGCTCAAGAGGGAAGGGACATAAGTATACCTGTGGCCAATTCACGCTGATGTATGGCAAAAACCATCACAATATTGTAAAGCAATTATTTTCCAATTACAGTAAATAAATGTTTTTTTAAAAAACTCTATATTCTAATCACAAAAGAGAATAAACAAAAGAATAATCGTCGTTACAAAATGATTTTTAACTCTACAGACTTTGTAGCAAAGTGCTCAAGCATGCTGACCTTCCTCTCTGCTAGAAGTTCAGAAGCCTGAATTAATTCTAAGTAAAGTGATATTCTGTTCAGATGTCTTAGATTTGCTCAGCTTAAAAGCTGTCCTAAAACACAGATACTTGATCTATCTACTACCGCAGTGGTAATCTACATAATGTAGGGAAGCTGCTAAGACTAGCATAAGCTCTAAATCCTTTTTGAAATTAACCACAGAATTCTATCTCCAGCCCTTCTGTTTTCATCAGAACAGAATTTTAAACGGACTCTTATTTTATTTCCAGAGATCAAAGTTTAATAAAACTGAAAAATACTTAAGACTTAAATATAACACCTTTATCTTGATGAAGACAATGTAGATATATGTTTTTTTTCCTTCTGTATCTTGAGACACCTCATACCTTCAGTTTAGAAGGTATTTCAGCTCCTGAGTATCTGACTCACCAAAGAAGAAACAGAAGAGACTATGGTAGTCTATGGCCATACCACCCTGAAGGCAACCGATCTCATCTGATCTTGGAAGCTAAGCAGGGTCCGGCCTGGTTAACAGTTGAATAGGAGAGACTGTGGTATAATAGAGATGTGAATTCACTGAAATTCATAAGAGCTGGGTTCTCAACCTTGTTTCTAACTAAAGAGAATTGCCTTGGGCAAGTCAGTCAACAGCTCTAGAACTCAACTTCTGCATCTGTAAAACAAGGAACTTGATATTAGGTCATCTTTCAGGTCTTTGCCAATCCAGGATCCCAGTGTACATACAGAATTATCTCTAAATTCAAGTAGACTCTGTTCAGCCTAGGATTATAATCCATTCAGAATCTTTTGTGTTAACTTGATAGAAAAAGGTATCAGGTAGACCTAATGAGGTTAACTTGAGCAACACTAGAAGTGGTTTTAAGGTACTCAAGAATCCAACATGGTGTCTTCTTACAGATGAAACCCCCATGCTGAATTTAATACAAAGGCAAGGATTGTTGGTTTCCCAAATGAAACCTCTTTGCAACCTGGCTAGCATGTCTGCTGATCAATGGAGAAGCAGAACACTAGGGAATAATTAAAGGGGTCTCCAACATAAGTCTATGCTCTGTGTGCTAACTTGCTGTCTTGTTGGACTCTTTGCGACCCCATGGACTGTACCTTTACCTCCCCCAACCAACCAGGGGTCAAATTCAGACCATTATGTTTCTTCACATACTTTTGTATTTATCTGAGAACAGCCCAAGAATGTTTGAGGGAGAAATGCTATAGCCACTCCCCATTCTGACTTTAATTTCTAGTCTTCAGGATTGGCACTTGTTTGATCTTTTTTTTTTAAATGCCCCCACTCATATGCATACTATTCCCCTGGAGCAAATCCCTCTTATCTTCCTAAACTGTCATAACAAGCCTGTGAAATTATAGAATTATGCAATTCTAAACAGAGGAAACATAGAGATTTCCTAATACAATTCTTGTCCTGACATATATGACCCATTTCTTTCTCTACAACCAGACTTTCTCTACCTTACAAGGTAGTCCTCTTTATTGTTGGACTTTTGGAGGTTTTCCATTTCACAGTACCAAAATGATCTTCATTTATCTCTTACAGTTCTTTGAGAGCAACACAAGACCACTAAACTATCTTTTCCACATGCCAGATATTCAGATATTTGAAGACAGTTGTGATGTCCTGAGTTAGGCCTCTGGACCTACTTAAGTTTATCAATAAGGAAGGCCTTGCAACAAATAGCCAATTACTTCCTTTTAATAGTGCAATAGTATCTCTGGCTTATTAACCATTTAAACTTTACACTCTTTTTTCCTAAGGAATCACTCTCAAGTGTCTATTTTAGCCTTACATACGAGTCTTAACATTTATCTGAATATTGGATCCTGTTTATTTGCTTCAGCATATAGCTACCCCTCTCAGATACTTGTCATCTAAAGACCTGCTAAACACACTTTCTACTGAAGTTTTGTCAATAAATATTCAAAGATAAGGACAAGGTGACAGCCGACATTCCATTGGCACTCATCTTATTAGTCTATGAATTCACTTGTTCTACCTGCCAAAAGTCTGCCTAAATATCTCAAGCTACTATTTACCCAATTTCTTTTTCAGAATTATATAAGTTCTCTTGTAAGCTCAAATATACATTTGTCTTGGACTAGAACTTTGAACTCACTTCTAGAAATCTTCCTCTATTCTTTATCCCAGATTAGATTTGAACTTCCAGTGAAATATGTTGAATCTAAAGGCTTCCCTAGCAGCTCAGTGGTAAAGAATCCACCTGCCAATACAGGAGATTCAAGTTTGATCTCTGGATCAGGAAGATTCTCTGGAGAAGGAAATGGCAACCCACTCCAGTATTCTTGCCTGGGAAATTCCATGGACAAGAGAAGCCTGGAGGGCTACAGTCCGTGAGGTCGCAAAAGAGTCGGAAGTGAGTCAGCCACTAAAACACCACCAACAAATATTGAATCTCCACTTTGCATTTTGGAGATAAAACAGGGGTTGAAGGGTTCTCCTTTATTATGTCAATTATTCATTTTATACCCCAATATTATCATAATAGATTTTTGAGAGCAAAGACCTCATTATATTTTAGTATCCACAGTGTAAACAAGATAATTTAGCATAATAATCCTAATAAATGTTTACAGAATGAATGAATGACCATGATCATTAACTTTCCAAAAATCCCTGTCTTTCTTATAAGCCTTAGCTTTGTACCCCTTCTTCTATCTTTGATACCCCTTTAAATTTTGAGCTTATCTAAGAGCACCTGATACAGTTACACTTTTATTTAACTCCTTTTCTTTCTCAGCAGGATTATTCCCAATTATACAGTCAGAATTACAATTTTAGAGCATCTCATCCTTCCTCAGCTATATTTCTTCTTTACAATCTCTGTACACGGAATTATAAATCAGGCAACATTCACACTTAATTGGTATTTTCAGTGTAGTTTTTTGTTTCTTCCTCTATTCTTTACGTTTCGGCTTCAAAACATTTAGGCTCCTAACACTCAAAAAGATAAAAATAATAATATAAATTTGTTCTTTTGTCTCTTCAAAGCTTTTATATTTCAGTTCCAATGCTTTAACTCCTTAATCTGTAGAATGATTTAAAATCTTAATACTTACTAAACAATAAATAAGATAAAAAAAAATTATTCTAAGAAACTTAAAGACTAAACCTAAAATTCACATTAGCTTTCAAAAGCAGGCATATCATAACTGATCCTTTAAAATCACACTTAGTAATTTAAATTAGAAGAATGCCTTCTTTATGTAGCAAGTGTTCTGCAGACCTCAGCCATCTGAAAGTTATGATACCCAGTTCTACCCTTCCCTTGACTTTTCACCAACATCTTGAGTAGCAAATTAATAAATTCTGGATAGCTTTTAAAAACAGAAGTCTCCAAGAAGACCTAAAATCATGCATGACTCAACATGTCCATATAGCTTATGAGAAGAAGTCATCACTATGAATCTAATAGTCAACTCAACAGGCACTAACCCCAGAAACAGAAAATCCAGTGGAGAAAGGCAAAGATAAGACAGGGGAGGTGGGGAAGGAACAAGAGAAGCAGAGGAAGTTCAGTGCAATCATTGTAAGTAGTTAGTACAAAAAAGAAAGCCTGACACCGCCTGCAGTCCTCGAGACTCTCAAGAGATGATAGTTTGAGAGAATAATTCATGTCGTTACCAATTACCCTAGACCACCAATGAATGTTTAACAGTGACCAAACGTGTTATCTAGTAACAACTAAAACACATTTCTGTAAAAGAAAACACTTCCATGTCTTTTATCATCTCTCTACCCCCGGATTTTGAAATCAGCAACAAGTAGGTAAACTTATATTGGTATCAAACTCTCTGAGCAGAACTCTAAAAAGCTGATTTTTATCAGAATTCAAAAATTAATAAGAGGGACTTCCCTGGTGGTCTAGTGGTTAGGACTCTGCCTTCCAGAGCAGGCGATGTGGGTTCGATCCCTTGTCAAGGAACTAAGATCCCACATGCCTAGTGGTCAAAAAACTGAAACATAAAACAGAAGCAATATTATAACAAACGCAATAAAGAATTTAAAAATGGTCCACATCAAAAAAACTTTTAAAAAATAATAATAAAATCCTACAGTAGCTGTACCTCTTCAAAAGTTTTCAAGTACTATATATACACCAATCACCACTATTTTCAAGCAGAAAACACTCCCATTTCACCACAGTGAATCGAAAATTAGTCTCCAAATACAGAAGCAAAGTGCTATTTAGGATTCTGAAACCCTCACAAATCAGTTTCTCACACCCTCCAGTGTTATATTATACATGATATGATGATCACAAATTTTATTAACCAGATTTTGAACAAACCAGATTTTAAATCAGCTTGGAGAAGTTCCAGGTAGAAGCTCAAATTCTCCCACAGTTACTCCATCATGAAATGTTGAAATGAAGAAGTGATAAGAAATCAAAAGGTAGTTTTTCTTTCCTCCACAGAATACACAGAATCACTTACATCTCAGACAATTATACTTAGAATATTGGCAGCTCAAATTGTCATGATTGACACAAGTAGGTAGCACTCAAAACAAACCCCAGGCTAGGGAAAATAGTTATCATAAGCAGTTTTGCCATCCATTTTTTTCCCTCTCTGAAACAGGTAAGAGAATGCTCCAAGATATTGCACATAGTCATTTACATACAGTATCATTTTATGGAATTTTCCAAGGTGTTAATTAAAAGTTTTAATGAATGTTAATCATCTGTCAATTTCATTGGCAATCTCTGTTCAACCATATGCTTCTCTTTTACACCTGTAAGTTATTTTCTAAAACCATTACTTTAAGTTATTTTACTTCCTTAACATGTTATTTGTATTAGTATTTAGGAAATAAAACTTCTGTAGGATATACAGCAATCTTCTATAGCTTTTGTGTATTTTCTAACTTCTTTAAATAAGGTATGAGTTTGTAGGATTTGCATTATCATTATACTTCCAAGAGAGAATCTAAAAATCTTCATTCTTTTTTTAAAAAACTCCACTCTTTAAAAAAAAAAAACTATTCTTCTAAGTTAAACTGGTTTTATGCCCAGGAAGGAATGCTGATCTGGAAAATGGAATGTGGTGTTGTATCCTAGAAACCTAAAATTGAAATTTTCATTAAGTTATTATACAACTTTGCTCCCTTAATCTTTCTCTGGTTCGGTAAGCTCTTACATTCAACCATTCATTCGTTTGTTTAAACACATTTACTGAGCACTCTTGTAAGTTCTGGGGATACAGCAATGGACAGAACAAACAAATATTTCTCTTCGGTGAGCTTACAATCTAGTTAAGGAAGCAAGAAAAATCAAGAAAATGTATAGTAAATTCAAAATGGTAATAAGAGAGCTAAGGAGAGAAAGCAGAAGGTGGCAAAGAGAAAGATGGAGAATATGTATGTTCTTGGGGAAGGGTGGAAACAGAGGTGAAACTCTAAACAGGGTGGTCAGGGAAGACCTAAGAAAACACACTTGAATAAAGATCTAAAAAGACAACAAACCATCCAGGTGTCTAGAGGAAGAGCGCTCTGTGGAGCCACAAGTGCCAAAGCCCCGGGGTGGGAAAGTATGGGAAGTGTTTGATGAACATCAAGTGTGGATGGAGGACCTCCCTCATGGTCCAGTGGTTAAGAATCCGCCTGCCAATGCAGAGGACACGGGTTTGATCCCTGGTCCAGGAAGATCCCATATGCCTGGGGGCAATTAGGCCCACGTGCTACAACTACTAAGTCCAGGCACCCCAGGGCCCATGCTCCACAACAAGAGAAAGTGAAAGTCACTCAGCTGTGTCCAACTCTTTGCGACCCCATTGACTATACAGTCCATGGAATTCTCCAGGCCAGAATACTGGAGTGGGTAACCTTTCCCTTCTCCAGGGGATCGTCCGAACCCAGGGATTGAACCCAGTCTCCCACATTGCGGGCAGTTTCTTTCCAGCTGAGCCACCAGGGAAGCCCAAGAATACTGGAGTGGGTAGCCTATCTCTTCTCCAGCAGTTCTTCCCGCCCCAGGAATCGAACTGGGGTCTCCTGCATTGCAGGTGGATTCTTTACCAACTGAGCTATGAGGGAAGCCCTACAACAAGAGAAGGCACCTCAATGAGAAGCCTGTGCACCTCAACTGGAGAGTAGCCTCTACTCGCCACAACTAAAGAAAAGCCTGCACATAGCAACCAAGACCCAGCAGAGTCAAAAATAAAATTAAATAAATGCTTTTTTAAAAAGACTGTAGATGGAGCAGACTAAGCAAAAGGAAAAGTAATAGGTTACGAGGTCCAAGATGTAGGGGAATAACAAATCAATAAGGCTTTGTCGGTCAATGTAATGCCATGATTATTGATCTGTAAGAGGAAGGGAACCACTGAAAGCTTTGAACAGAGGAATAACATGAGCCATCTGCATTTTAACATGGTCACTCTGGCTGGCTAGAGATGGGCAATGGTGGGAGCAGAGACACCAGTTAGGAGGCCATGAAAATAATCTAGATGAGAGACGACAATAGCATGAATTATGGTGGTAGTTTAGGAAATGGTAAGAAACAGGCAGAATCTGGACACATTTAGAAGGTGGAGAAGATGGGATTCCTGAGAGACTAGGATATTACAAAAAAAAAAAAAGAGTTGTCTAAGGATGACTTCAAGGATTTGGCCTGAGCCACTGAAAGAGTGGATTTGCCATAACTGAGATGGGAAAGACTTAAAGAAGCTGGGGCTCTCAGGTGGGGAGAGATCAAGAATTCATGTCTATAACCATTTTATTAAAGTCCCTATGAGTCATTGGAAGAGATGTTAAACAGGCAGTTGTATATGTGAGTTTAAAGTTCAAAAGAGAGCTCTGGCTCCAGGCATGTATTTCAAAGTCATCACTACATGCATGACATTTAGAGCCATTAGGCTGGATAAAGACTAGCAAAGATTTTTGTTTTTACAGAAAAAAAGAAAAGGTCAAGAACTTCCCTGGTGCTCCAATGGTTAAGAATCTGCTTCCCAATGCAGGGAACATGGGTTTGATCCCCAACTGGGAAACTAAGATCCCACATGCCAAAGGGCAACTAAGCCCACACTGCAACTCCTGCATCCATTCACCACAACTCGAGAGCCACATGCTGCAAAATACAGAGCGCCCGGGTTCTGGAGTCCACAGACCACAACTAGAGAAGCCCAAGAAACACAACGAAAAATTCTGCATGCCACAACTAAGACCCAATGCAGCCAATAAATAAATTAGAAAGAAAGGAGAAGGGGTCCAAGAACTAAACCCTAGGGCACACTAATGTTTGGAGATCACAACAATGAAGAGGGACCAAATAAAGAAGAGAAAAGCAGCAGCTAGTAGGGAAAAGGGAAATCAAGGAAATGGAAGTCAAGTCAAAAACTTGTTACGAGACAAGTGTAAATAACAGTTTCCAATGCTGTGGACAGGACAAGTAAGCTGAGGACTGACAATTAATCACTGGCATAGCAATGTGGAGGCCACTGTGGACTTGTTTTGGTGGCGTAATGAAGACAGATGCCTCTCTGGAGTGGTTCCAAGGGAAAAGCAGAGGGAAGAATTCGGAGGAAAAAAAATTTACACAACTTTTTCAAGGAATTCTTCTTGAAACAGAGACAGATGTAGAGTAGCTGGAGAGGAGTAGCACCAAAAGAATGTTTTTCCTCTTAAAATGGAAGAAATGAGATTTTAAGAGGAAAATGTTGATGGTAGGTTGATGGAAAAGGTCTAGTAGAGGGAAAAGTTGATGATGCAGAGAGAGAAAGAAAGGAGCATGGGTGAAGGAATAAAGGTGAAAGTTGCTCAGTCATGTCCAACTCTTTGCGATCCCATGGACTCTACAGTCCATGGAATTTTCCAGGCCAGAATATTGGAGTGGGTAGCCTTTCCCTTCTCCAGGGGATCTTCCCAACCCAGGGGTCAAACCCAGGTCTCCTGCATTGCAGGCAGATTCTTTACCAGCTGAGCCACAAGGGAAACCACGTCTGAGCAAACTGGAAGTAATAAGACTGCAGGTTCTCATGTGTAAATGGGTTGTCTTTACTAGAACCACCTAGAGTTTATACATAAGAACAAGGAGAAGGCAGAGTGCATGCAGGCAGGTACATAGCTACGTGATGGAAGTTTTACGAAGTCCTCTTCTGGTTCCTTTAATTTCTAGACGAAACAGGAAGCAAGACCATGATCTGGGAATGCAGATGGAACAGGAAGCATGACAAGTGTGAGATGGGGGACCCTTCCCCCCACAACAAGCTAGGCTCTCCCCTGTCACTGGACCCAGTATGTGCTTTTCCTTTTCCTGAGAAGTCTGTTCTCTTACGTCATCACACAGATTCTTTCTTTTCATCATTCAGATCTCAACTCTACCATCATCTTCTTCCTAGACCACCCCAACCAAAGCAGATGCTGGAAAGTACTTTCCATCATATCACGCTATTTATTCTTCTTCATATGAACTTACCACATTTCTTATGTATAGTTTATTTTCTATCACACACAGTAGGTTTTAAGCTCCTCAATGGCAAGGGCTGTCCATTTTGTTCACTGCTTTATCTCCAATGCCAAAAAGAGGGCATGGCACCTGCTAGGTATTCAATTACAGGTACCATGGACTACACTCTGGAGATCTTAACCTCCCCAGAGAAATGTCATCTACATGGGACATCTGCTTAGAGCAGGCTTCTCAAAACCACACAAATACAGGATCTAGGAGAGGTGAAATAGTAAACCTAGTTGTGTTCCTGTTGTCAGCATATGAATAATAAAAATTAAACCTTGCTGTCTCCCTGCTCTTGCTGAGATTATCTGGAAAAACACTAAAACCAGTGATAACCTGGTTTGGCACATGACTTGCACTAACCTCTAGCTATGACACTGAAACAACAATTCAATTTTCAAAGCCTACCCAAAAAACATGATTAGTAATGAGGACTCCAATTCTGTATCTCTTTTCATTTTCTCTCTTGTAGGATTATTTTTGCCTCTTTAAATGTTGCTAAATAGACACTAGAGAAAATAAAGGGAATTTTCTGACATTCTGCAAGAAACTCAAGGCATATTACCAGCACTGCATTCAGTCATCAAGGGCCAACTCTTCACCTGGGAGCAGCCAGGGCACCCAGACAGGAGCACTTACCCAACTAGGTTCTCAGGGGAGCTCAATGTCACACTGATTTCTTAAGAAAAGAACTTCTTTTTTTCCTTTAAAGAGAGTGAGTCATTGCAAGTTGTAATGAGTGCAAATGTCAATTATTTTAGAAACGGTCAATTAAATTTACATGATTTTTTTAAAGTTGCCTTTGGAGCAAGTTACACATTTGACTTATATGGATGACTCTAGCGAAACATTCATGTATACAAAGCTGGGTTCAACCCATTTCTGTAAATGCATGTTTAATAATTTTTATCATTTTTGTTTTATTTTAGGGCAAAATACTGGGAAAGAAGAACCTCCTGATGGCTGATTACACAGCATTTTCATGAGAAAGAAGCCCACAAATTGGAGGGGACATCATGTTAATGTGAGCCGTGACTAACATACTCTCTCCATAGACATTTCTCGGTATCTCATTTACCCAAAGTGGCAGAGTCGGATTTGCTGGGTTTTTAACTAACTGTATGTTCCCTTTTATGGAAAGTATCAACAGGGATTTTTTTTTTTTTTTTTTTCATGGCTGGAGGTCTTTTCCTCATCTAAATATTATAAAGTCTGACAAGTCTTTCCAACTTACTTGGGGCATAATCATGCTTGCTACTTGTTAATTAGCAGCAGGGTGATAACTATTAAAAGTTGAAAGAGTTTCCTGGTGCTTGCAACAAGTTTCAACATGATCCCAAGCTTTGTCAATAATCACAAGGGAAAAAAGAAAGCAAAAGGAAAATGCCTCTCCTGAATCCTTTATTTCCGAGAGAAGGATGAATGCTACTGTTATTATATCACTCTCACTTGAAAGACATCTTACCCTCAAAAAAACAAGCCAAATGATAGACCCAGTCATGTGCAAAGAGAAGAATACAGCCAGCAAGGGAGCCGGGAGACTTGGGTTCTATGAGAAATTCTCCTATTACTCCCTGTGCCTTTAAAAGTCTTGTCTAACATCTCTGGACCTCAGTTTCCTCGGGATTGGAGGAAGGATTACAGGCTATGAAACATGTCCCAGTTCTAAAATTGTATTTTCACTAATCAATTTAAATTCTTGAATAAAATATTTACAAAACACTCCTGAAAGTCTGGTCATTATAGTTTGTCTCTTACAGTAGGCAAATAGCTCAGTGGTTTAATAGCTACTATCAAATAGTGTTCATTAGCCACTTCTCAAGTTTAGAATATTTGAGCTTTATGTATATTATCTCATTTCATCGTCTGAACAGTCTTGCAAAAATACATTATCACTGTTTTCTTGACAAGCTAGAAAGAAAGAGAATGAAGGAGACAGATGAAGTGACTTGCTTAAGGTCAAAATGGAGGTGTTACAACCAACACCCAGGAGAAGTATCTGTCCCTATCGCTCCACTTGGAATTAAAACTTACCAGTACAAGCCAGTTATTAATACTACATAGGAAACAGAAGCAAGCAGTGGCCATGGAGAGAATTTTCTTTAAAAAACCCAAGTAAAGAAAGATTACAAATGTTTCCAATAAACTCAGATAATATATCACATTACTTTACTAAGTTGGGATTTTCCCCCACAATTAAATTCACTGTTCCTCAGAAGAGTCAGTCTACAATAAATTTGTCTGCAGTGGCGAATTTCTGAAAATAAATATTAAACACAACTACTGGAATCTTTGTAGTGTGTTATCAAAATAATGAGATATAAATACTCAATTTATATACCACATACCTATTAACACACACAAAAAAAATACACACAGCATCCCCAGACCTGAAACAGAATTTATATTAGAAAAAGAAACAAGAAGTAGAATCTTAGGAGAGTTTAAGTATAAAGGTTACTGTCAACACGCAGCGGTACCATCAGAAACCTTACTCCAAACTGTAGAATAGCCAAAGCGAACATAACCCCAAAGAGAGACCTTGTATTTTATTTCCAGGGGTAATAATTTGCAGGCCTAGTACCATTCCAGTTGAAAAGTGATAAAGTTTGAACTTCATCAAAAAGCATTAAAACATATTTTTAAAGACCATAAAACCATCAACAAAAATAACTGCAAATCAAGCTGCAGTACTTGCCACTCTGCATTGCACCAAATCAAAGAACGAACAAGTAACATCTAAATGCCAAGAAGTTCATATAACTGACTCATTTAATTCTTGCAAAAATCCTGTAAGTTAAACCCAGTTTTACAGGTGAGGAAAGAGAAATTCAGAGAAATAAGTGGCCTGAGTACAGAAGACCTGGATGGTGGGTTAGCTCCTTGCTCTGCTGTTATTTCTGAAGCAGCAACACAAAAGCAAGGTGTATTACGGGACTAATAGACAAATATATTTAAGCCATTAAGAACTAGGAGAAGTCTTATAAAAATAATACATAGAACTTTCCTAAAAAGCCAATTTTTATTGCCCTCTTCCACTCATATCCAATATGCAATAAGAACTAACTTGGGAATTTAATATTAACACACACAAACACACAAAAATAAAGGGGGGGGGGGAGGAAGGACATAGGGAGAGAGAGAAAAACAGAGAGAAGACAATTTCCTAAGTTAGCTAAAAGAATCTGTTCTCTTCTCTGGACTAGAGATTGTGATGGCAAAATGCAACTGTACAGAGTAGGTTAAAGAATGAGATCTGGTAATCCAGTTAACCACTGGACTCTGTGCTTCCACTGCCAAGGACATGGGTTCAATCCCTGGTCAGAGAACTAAGATACCATAAGCCATGCTGTGTGGCCATAAATAAATGATAAAAGTGAAGATCAAAAAAAAAAAAAAAGAATGAGGTCAGAAATACTAAGATAAAACTATTCAAATCACCTATTAAAACTGCTAGGATTTCATGGTACTTTAAAGAGTGATCTATAGTTTCACTGGTTATGGAGATAACAGGAAATATTTATAAAACCAATTCTACCTTAATTCAAATTTGAAAGAAAAAATTGATACCTAATCCAAACTAATCTAAATCTCATTTCTAGTATACATATGAATTAATATTCCCCTTTAGTCACCTCACCATGAAAATTATTTTCTTAACCCTCCTCAAGAATATGGCAATTCCCTAAGTAATCTGAGTTTACAAATAATCTACAATAAGATCAAATGGACTCAACTATTTCCTCTTACCCCAACACTCTTTGTTAAACCTGCTCTTGCTTGTATCAGCCCTTCCAACATGATTCCCTTAGTGGAGCATCCCGAGGAGTATCATGATGAGGAATGTGGACATGTGGTATCTGCTGCGCTAAGTCGCTTCAGCTGTGCCCGACTCTTTGTGACCCCGTGGACTGCAGCCCACCAAGCTCCTCTGTCCATGGGATCCTCCAGGCAAGAATACTGGAATGGGTTGCCATGCCCTCCTCCATCCCAATCCATGGATTGAACTAGTGTCTCCTGTGTCTCCTGCATTGCAGACAGATACGCTACTACTGAGCCACCGGGGAAGCCCCGAGGTATCTGAGATCCACCCCCAAATGAAAATCACATTATCTGGACTATTTACCCTGTTACTAAATAGATCTCCACAATCATGGTCTTTTTATATATATTACCATGGAAGTTAGTCATGAAACTCTATGTGTGTATATATGAATTGTGAATGTTTCTTACTGTTTATCTATGGAAGTGATCTGTTTGCAAGAAACTTCACCAGTTTACAAGCAGCTGAACTGGTCTTGAAGAGTCAAGAAGTAGACTCAAGTAAAGAAACGCCCTGAAATAAATTGTATTATTATGAAACTTAAAACACTCACTGACCAAAATTGAGCAGAAAAAAATAAATCTACACTTAAAATACTTCAATCTGGAAATACTAAATTACTAAAGGAAAAATTAATCTGAAACACCAAAAAGACATACAAAGTATTCTCCCATTTAGACAACTTATCTGAGCTCAGAATTAATGGCTTTGAAAGACTGTGCATTTTTCATAATTTGGAAAGAATAGGCATACCAATCTAAAAATGGACACATTTTGCATGTCAGTTATAGCAGAAGAACACAAAAAGACCTGAAATCTATTGTGACTATGTAAGGTATAACTTCAAAGTAATGTAACATCTATTTTAAACCATATTTTAAACTTCTGCAGACAAATATGTGTGGTTCTCAAAGAACTAAGCTTAAGAAACTGTATACTTATCTCCCGGTTGCTATTATTGCTTAAAAGACTTCAGAAGCGCTGTGTTGTAATCCTCCAATTTATGACTGACCCAAGAAAACACACTGGTTACTTCAGTTCCACAATTTGTGCTGCCCTCCACTTCCACTCCCCTTTTCACTACCTGCCTGTTTTATTTGCCAGACTTGGCTCAAATATATCTTTCAACTATCTGAAATATAAAGACTTTCTTCAAAGTTAGAAAATTTGCCCACTGAGGTTATCAAAAGAGGATGCCTCAGGCTCTCTGGCAACTTCCCAAGGAGGCGTTCCTGAAATATTCTGAGCAATTTCATAATCACTGAAAGAAGTATATACAGTCTTGAAAGTGACTACACTGAATTAGATTCAACCTCCTTTATATAAAAAGTTTTATTTTTTAAAACTGAATTCATTTCTAGCCATCTGCTTTATAAATGTATCTTAGTAAGTAAAGATATAAACAAAACATTTTCAGGCATTCCATTTAATCCGTATATATAGAGGACAATGGCTTTTCTAAAAATTTGGAAAAAATAATCTAAATTAACAGGTTGAAGGAAAAGGGATAAATGAAGAAATGAGGACTAAATATACACACTACTAGATACAAACATGATCAACAAGGATTTACTGTATAACACAGGGAACTCTACTCAATACTCTAATAACCTTTATGGGAAAAGAATCTGAAAAAGGAATAAATATGTATGTACATAAAACTAAACCACTTTGTTGAACACCTGAAACTAACACAACATTGCAAATCAACTATGCTGAGTTGCTTCAGTCATGTCCAACTCTTTGCAATCCCATGGACTATAGCCCGCCAGGCCCCTCTGTCCATGGGATTTTCCAGGCAAGAATACTGGAGTGGGTTGCCATTTCCTCCTCCTGGGTATCTTCCTGACCCAGGGATCGAACTTGCATCTCTTATGTCTCCTGCACTGGCAGAGGACCAATGCACTAGCACTAGTGCCAAAAGAAAATAAAACACTTGATCCACTTTTAAAAATTAACATGAGGACCTTATTTATGTAGAGCAATTATTTATGGGGACAATAAAAAGTTGGACAAAGCAATCAACTTTGTTAAGCCCACTAGGAGGAAATGTCAACTAAAAGCAGAAAGAATATATCTTGTTAAAACAGCAGCCTGAAGCTCCAATACTCTGGCCACCTGATGCGAAGAACTGACTCATCAGAAAAGACCCTGATGCTAGGAAAGATTGAAGGCAGGAGGAGAAAGGGTGACAGAGGACAAGATGGTTGAACGGCATCTCCGACTCGAAGGACATGAGTCTGAGCAAGCCTCAGGAGATGGACGGGGAAGCCTGGCATGTGGTCGCCAAGAGTCAGATATGACTGAACAACTGAACTGACTGAACTGAAAACAGCAGCCAATGAGATTCTTTCTTTCCACTACATCAGAAAAGTATCCATTTGAGAAAGCATACCTTCTTTTGTCTACTTCTCTAATAATCTATTATTTCTGTGAAAAATTCACATTATACCAGAGAAAAAATTATCTAGGTTTTGGTGAGTACCATATACTTCTCTGTCCTACTTGGGGTCTGGCTACTTGGAATCAACCCATCATATCTGGAACTATGTCTAAAACCAGAAGATGGGACTCTACTGTCTTTTCAGCATGCAGACATGACTCAAACAACTATGTGAAAGTCACTGAAAAAACATACAATAATATACTGAGACAGGCAGACAAGATATTAATCAGATTTTGCATCAAGTCTAAATTTCCCTTCAGATTTCCAAAAAATATGTACAGTACTGAAGAGGCCATTTTAACTGGATGCTATCAAACTTGCTGAAGAGAGAAAGCAAGAGAAGGGTGGTTTACAATGTTATCAAATGGAGATACTTCAAACTTTCTGCAAGATCATTTATCTGAAACAAATTCATCAATAATGTCTAGCAGAACAAATAAATATCATAAGACTGACTGCAAAGTAGACAGATTAATGATAAAAGTATCATTTTCAGTAAAAAGACTCTTCAAACTAAGACTACCATCTTCCATATGCTTCTAACTCCAAATCTGTTCCAATAAAGGGTTTAATAAGAAGTGGTCATGTGCAAAAGCACTAGTTTTGGAGGACATTAAATGAACTGTAGGGTTCTCAAAATGAACACTCTAAAATGAGTTTACTGGTCACTAACGAAAATGAGATGACTTCAAAGTATTAAAAAACCACCAATAACCCTCTCGTAAGATACAATTTCAATGAATCCTTTTACCATATTCTTACCTAAAATTTCCATTACAGCATAACTTTTCAGCAAATTATCATTTAGAGTTTTAAATAATTTGTTTTCTTCATACCTGAAACACATAGGCGTATTTCTAGATTTTTTCTTTCTGATCCAAATTACTATTTTTTAAAAAGACAATGAATCTGATACCCAGTTACAAGTAAGCAGTGTTCATTTCCATTTTGCAAGCAAGATGTCCAAAATAAAAAGATAAAGTGCCAATTTCTTAAATCAGTGAGGGTCATGTTAACTTTAGAACTCAGAACTTCTCTATCCTGGAAATGGAAGATGGTATTAATCATCTGATGTTAATTTCTCACATACATAACAGTTTTTGTCACTACATGGAACACAGGCTCTTTATAACAAACACCCTACAGATCTTTAATTGGTAGCTAGGAAACATGCTTTTCCTAATCATCGAGTCTCTTTTAAATATTATAGTTTTAAATACTCATTTAGGGAAACTAATGAGGGAAGCTATGAGAGGGATAAAGAAGGTATGTTGTTTTCAAAATTAAAAATTTCAGGACATTCGTCCAGCAGGCATAAAATAACATAAAACAAATAACTAGATAATCAAACAATAAAAGCAAAGTAGAGAGAATATGAAGGCTTTTTTAGAAACTATTACTGCACATATGCAATAATTACTTCCATCAAGACTTTTATTATACATTTGTTTTTATGGAATCATAATGCACAAGTGCATGCTATTGTTTAAACACATTCACCGCATACCCCATAACAGAATATGATGACAATATGTATTAAGGATAATACAGAAAATGTGACTAAATGCATTCTGTATTATGGTTCCATAATACAGCATGCAAATGGTTCTGACTAAGCAGACACAGGAGACGGTCGTTAGTGTACACGCTGTGAATGTATATTATGAATAATGCATAAAACTTGGCTAAATCCTAATGAGTCCATTGACATCCTATGGGGTCCAAAGGAGGCTTGGATCCCAAAGCCCTGGCACATTTCTACCCACCAATCATTATAAAAAAACAATACCATGAAAACAAAGGACGTTAAACTACACAGATGCACTCTCATTCTAGGTAAAGGTTTTGAAAGAAGCATAAAAATGGGAAGAAACTTTGAAAAGAGAGTTAAAAGTCCACCTTACATCATCACCCCACTTATAGTTTTTCAAAATTACCCACTGCAATTTAAACGGGACAAAAGCTGCAGTTGAAGGTTTGATGTTATTTCTTTTCTCTGGGTTTCTTCAGGGAGCTGCTATTACAAGGGAGCTCTGAGCCATCCCTAAGAAGTGACCAAACTCTTAGACCATGGCGGTAGCAAGTCTCCTGCTTTGAAAGAGCAAACGTTTACAAAATGAATTACGGTCCATTAAATAAGGAAACGATAGAATGTGTCTGAAAGCAGGCTTTATGGTAGAAATACTTTCAAAATCTAGTTTTTACACAGCTTTTCAAGGAATCAAAAAGAACGCCATGAATATGTTCTTGCAGCACATTTTAAAAAATTAATGTTTTTTGCAATAGCCACTAAATACTCTTAAAAACCAAGTCCTTGCAAAGAGAAAACATATGGATTATCCCTACAAGAGTATACCCCCAAGATGAACACCTACAGGAACATGACCGCTGAGCCAAGATGCAGAGCCGAGCAAGCTGTGCTTCGAATGCACAAATTAGGTATATGCCAAAGGCCGGGCCACCCAAGCCTCTGCTCGGAGTGGGAGTGGCAAAGCCAGACAGCTGCTCTTTCGTGGTGCTCCCAGGGGCGGGTGGGAAACGGGCATTCTGAGAGCACATCCCCAGGGTACCGTGCAGAAAAGAGGAGAGGGCTGGTCACTTGGGGAAGCAGCCGGCCAAGAAAAACCCTGAACTCTCAGAAAACACGCAGGGGGGAAACGTTGCAGTGGGAGCCAGAGTTAAAGTTCTGGGATGCAGTTCTTGACAATCTGCCCAGCTCCCTGCCATTTTCCCAGCTGTTTTCCAGGTAGGAGGACCAAGCACGGTCAAGGCCAGGGCTGAAGCAGGAAGCTGCCACAGAGCCGAAAGCCTATTAATGCATCCACACCTCCATCACTGAATTCTAAAACCAGGTCATTTACCATCCCACATTTGGGCTAAAATCAGCCCATGGCTTTGCTGTAATGGTAATTTTTTGCCTCTGTGGACTGAGGATTCCCAGGAAGACCCCCTTCTCCGTGATAACACTGCCGTATTTTTCCATCTCTCACTACCAGTACAGCCAGAAATTCTGACTCTGAACAGTTATGAAAAACAGCCCTTCCTAAGTTTCTATTTAAAGTACAAATACTCCTGGGTATAGTTAAATAAGAAAAATTATGATGATAAATTTCTGTTTGTTTGACGATCTAGGACAATGGAGGAGCCCTGCATGCTTGGGTTAGACACTGAGCGATTTAAAGATAAGGGTAAAAGGTGAACGATGGGACATGCTGACATTCACTCAGGTTTTCTGATCAGACTGCCTCCAGCCCAGCCAGGGATCCTGTGATGAGGAATTAAGACTTTCAGTGGTGACTTAAAAGTTTAAAACTTTCTGGGCACTGGGTTATTGTTTGTATTTACACTTGGGTAAGCACTGTCATTGCTGCTAGAGCATGAAGTATGAAAATCATACAGAAAAATAAGATATCTGCTATAACCACTTCTGCTGTTTTCCTTGTTCTGAAATCTGCCTCTTATCAAGGGCAATAGAACAGAGTTGAGTTCCTGATATAACAATTCCATCAAGCTATTCTGCCTCTCAAAACCATTCTCCACCACAGCTTGTCCCGGCGGCGACACTATAAGCGACTGACAATTGCTTGCCTCCCCCACCCCAGCCCCCCAGAGTTGCTTCACCCCTCCCAGCTGCCACCAAAAGAAAACAGAAAGTCTCTCAGTAGCACTTTGCTTCTCAGCAGGAAGCCGGGACTGTTTGTGATATCCATTTTGATACAAACCTAAATTAGGCCTCTGGAAATAGGTAATGCATAAAAAGAAGCGTTTTGTGTCACCAAATTATTATTACAGGTTACTGTTAACCCTTGGAAGATAGAGGTGAGCCCAGCAGCTCCCCACTGAGGTGACGATTGGTCTTGAAATCACAGGCCCTACCCTCAGAAGATGGTTCAGGTGAGCTTGCGATGAGGCAAACTATCTGGTTGACCTAGAGGACTGTGATAGCTGGTTTAAGTGGGGAAGCTGAGAGTGAGGCCAGTTAAACAAAAGGACCAGCACAGCGTGTCGAGCCAGCGGTCTGCTGGCACAAGTTTTAACAGCTGACAGAGCCTGGAGATGGAGGAAAACGAGAACGGTCACGATAGTTTACTATCAGGCAGATTTAAGACTCTTCTCTTCCAAAGTTCTCCTCGCAAAGACACGTAGAGGGGGCAAAGGTTCAGAGCAACACTATTTTTTTAAAAGGTCGTTTGTGATAAAACTGCTAACTAGTCCTGTTGAAATAATAAATTAGAATATTGAATATACTGAGGTTTCTGTATTTCTTCATATAGTTTTTTGGGTTTTTTTTAAACTTTTAATTTTATATTAGAGTATAGCCAATTAACGATGTCATGATAGTTTCAGGTGGACAGAAAACGGATTCAGCCACATATATTATTAACACATGGATCCATTCTCCCCCAAACTCCCCTCCCATCCAGGCTGCTACATCACATGGAGCAGAGTTCCTATACTCTACAGTAGGACCTTGTTGGTTATCCATTTTAAATGGAACAGTGTCTTCATGTCTATCCCAAACTCCCTATCTCCTCCCCCAACTCTTCCCCACTAGCAACCATAAATTCATTCTCTAAATCCATGAGTCTGCTTTGTTCTGGAAATTCCCTGCCCAAAAATTTAAATTGCTGGTCCATAATTAAGATTCGAAGAAATCTAAGAACTTAGCCTCAAACTACTCCTACATTAAATCATTTTACTTTTCCTATTTAACCTCTGCAATATTTGATTCTCTCATTCTTCTTTCTGTATCACTACATTAAAATAAGCAGCATTTATCATGTTAATAATTATAAATATAACTGGATTCAAGGATCCAAATCAAAGGCCACATTCTATCAACCTTGATTAGTGAAAGGAACATAAAGAATCATGCAAAACATCCTCTCATCTTTCAGCTCAGCTCAGCTTACTTTCCAATTAATAACTGTACGACAGTCATCATCATATCATACAATAACTTGGATTTTCCTTCCTCCTCATGCATTTTTATTCTAGGTTTTGATAAAAATTATCATGTGAGACTGGCTTATCTCATTAAAATAAACAGACATGACTGAGTTCATATCTCTTGACACAGTCAAAATAATGCAAAATGTAATTCCTCAAATTGGGATAACCGGTATTTACTGAATAAATAACTAAATAAGTAAAGCTTTTTCAAAGGGAGTATCTCAGATTTATGATGAAGAGTAACAGAAATATTCTGCAACTGGTTTCATGGAAAAAGAAAACAGCTAATACGAACAACCAAAGTTTTATAGGAAGTTGAGGAGACAATGGATACCAGCCAAATTTCATAGCTGCAGTTTTTAGCTGAGTCTCTAAATTTGAAGGCAGAGTAAATGTTCCTCTCTCCTTTCCTAGACACAACCCATAAAATGACAGGCTCTTTTTAATGTCTAAGAATGCTGTTTAGGTCTCATCGGAGTCAGCAACAAGATCTTCAGGCTGAGAAAATACCTAGTCAATTGCATTTAGCTGCAGTGTATAACATGGTAACATCAAAAGTGCAGGAAGCACACACTTTGGGGTAAGGGCACCATATGATCCCAGTACAATCTCATTCAGGGAATTCTGACTAGCTAATTCCTTGGCATCCTCAGATATCTACATATGATCTGAGCCAGTTACCGAAATTAAATCTCCTAGGTTTCCATTTTCTAAAATAATTCCTCAATTCAAATATTCAACAGCAGTACATCTGGTCATAGTTCAAGAACCTCACTGCTGACGAGGTACTTTCTTCAAAGTTTCTGCAGGCTATTGCCACACATGGTACATACCTGTGCAGTTCATTCCCTGGGAAGTCGCTTTTGCCGTAGCTTCCGCCTTAAAAATATTTCTACACCCATGCTGATTTTGTATCTGTTCAGTTCAAATTTAGATTCATTGGTACTTTTCCATAGTTACATTTCTTGTTCAGTTGATGTGTCCTTTTATTTATTCTGAAGTTTTTGATGTAAGACAAACAGGAATACCACCTTCTAAAATTACTACTATCCTACCATCCTCCGATGGAACATTAGCGGGAAGCAATATTCTCCAAAGCTATGAAGCATACACTGCCCTAAATTACATTGCAGTTGCTGCCCTGAGCTCACACATTTTTGAATAGAAAGGCTCCCAGGGATCTCTCTGTACTGACTGCATTTACTGCTTTAAAATATTTTTAACCCAGACGCTGATGTGCCAGCCTTGCAGTTCCTCATGCTAATCCCAGCCTGGGTGGCTGTTCTTAAGGGAAAGCATTCAAAACATTGTAACAGTGCATCAACTTTGACCCTTTTCACTTAAACATGAGACTCTTTTTAAAAGTTTGAATTCCAGAGGGAATCACTGAACTTTGACCTGCTTAAAATTAGTTTTGTTTTAGTGCCTGCATGGTGACTCAACAGGCCAATTTTCCAGACACTTAAGACGTTTCTGCCCCTGAAGATTCCAGTTCAAGTCCACAACTATGTTTGCTGGTCAGAGCAGAACACTTTGTCCCAGGGTTTCAAGCAACAAATTCCCAGATCGCTCCATCTCTCTGCCAGATGTTGGCATTAGTTGGTATTAAGATGGATCTAAACACACACATACACACACACACACACACACACACACACACACACACACACACGATACACAGTCAGAGGACAGGCTTTTTTTTTTTTTTTCACTTAGAGCCTTTTAGGAAAGAAAGTTTTCCACTCAAAATTCAGTCATGGAGAAATGTTTATCAGGATTATATAAACATTACTTAATAGCCTAACTCCTACAAGAATAAAACTCCTAACTTTTGGTAAGCAGTACCATGATACATTTATAATATAGCTTTCTGAATCTACTTTTCTTAATGAGGAACAAAAAGTTGCTAGGGTTTTATTTTCTAATTTATTACAGATTTTAGAAATTGTCAATGAATAATTACATTGTGAGTAAACATTATCACAATGTTATACTTTCCTTCAATGGAATTTCCAATATGACATTTGTTGTAAAAAATTCATGACAGTTAATAGGTAAAATAAAGTTTCCAAAAAACTAAAGGTACAGCACATGTCAAGCTTGATTCAGTCCCCAAAACTGTTTCCCCTGTTGGAAAAACGAACAAAGCAGTACCCAATTCATTAATAATGCAAACTAACTAAGGTGTTTAATATGAAGGAAGTAGCTATTAGTCTGGAACAATTCCTGCATAAACCATGGACTTTAAAATTTTTAGAACAGTCAAAAATAAAGGCATTCAGCAAAAGAAAACCCACACAGGATCACAAAACCAGAAAAAAAGAAACGTGGACATAGTTAACCAGGATAAAAGAATCACTATAACACAAATTGCATACCACGTTAAACTAGAAGTCTTTACTGCCTCTGAAGGGTGTGTTAGCTATAGTGAAAGGTGGTGCAAAAGCATATACCAGATTTTCATAATCAAATACCAGTTTTGCTTTGGTTTTTTTTTTTTTTTGAAGGATAATTGCTTTACAGACTTTTGTTGTTTTCTGTCAAACCTCAACATGAATCAGCCATAGGTATACATGTATCCCCTCCCTTCTGAACCTCCCTTCCATCTCCCTCCCATCCCACCCCTCTAGGTTGATACAGAGCCCCTGTTTGAGTTTCCTGAGCCAGACAGCAAATTCCCGTTGGCTCTCTATTTTACATGTGGTAATGTAAGTTTCCATCTCACTCTTTCCATACATCTCACCCTCTCCTCCCCTCTCCCCTTGTCCATAAGTCTACTCTCTATGTCTGTTTCTCCATTGCTGCCTTGTAAATAAGTTATCCAGTACCATTTTCCTAGATGCTGTATCTATGTGTTAGAATACAATATTGATCTTTCTCTTTCTGACTCACTTCACTCTGTATAATAGGTTCTAGGTTCATCTGCCTCATCAGAACTGACTCAAATGTGTTCCTTTTTATGGCTGAGTAATATTCCATTGTATATATGTACCATAACTTCTTTATCCATTCATCTGTTGATGGACATCTAGGTTGCTTCCACTTAAATCTATTCATTTTCAAAGAGCTACCAAGTGACACCCAAAGCTGGAAGTCAAAAACTACCTTCGGGCTTCTGCTAAGCCTTATGACCTAAGGGGCAGAACTGTTTGCACTAACTCCAACTAACTAAACTTGCTATAGAGTCCACTCTTGCTTTGAGTTTCTCTTAAACCTTGCTTCATTTTATATCTTCTGACAAATGGATCATAGTCATGTTCCAAATATGCTGTGGCTGCTGCCTCTAATTTCCAAACAGGCTCTCTAAATGCTTTGGAGTTTTCATAAAGATGGGGAGGTCACGTACAACTAGTGGTCCTTGATCTTCAGGTCCAGCTGTTTTTTTCTTAAAGGACCACAGGTTAAATATTTTAGTATTACTGGCTGTATACCATCTGCCACAACTATTCAACTCTGCTCTTAAGAGTTTGAAAGTAGTCATGGCTAATATGTAAATGGATGAGCATGGCTGTGTTTCAATAAAACTTTACTCATCAACAAGAGTCCTGCCCAGCCTCAGAAAGCTGTCCTAAACTCTCTGTGATCTCTGGACATCTAATCTTCACTTACCTTTCATGGTCACAAAAACCGACCATGGCAAAATTATATTTGAGCTGTTTGCTCTCCTTCTAATACCAATACCAAATCTAATACTCAGAAAATAAAAACTACTCAACTGAGTCTCTCCA
This sequence comes from Dama dama, assembly GCF_033118175.1. Lineage (NCBI taxonomy): Eukaryota > Metazoa > Chordata > Mammalia > Artiodactyla > Cervidae > Dama > Dama dama. The sequence goes on from NC_083702.1 coordinate 33,793,086, forward strand.
GTGATTGCTTCTTTCATTTCCTACCCATTGAAAAAAAAGAACACAATAAAGATGTTCAAACTGGAGGTAAATGGTCATTCTGGATTTGTACATTACTAATTCATTTTCATTTTATTCATAAGTCATTTAACACACACACACTGTGTGTGAGTTGTCCCGAATGATCACAGGTTGCTTTTAAACTAAGAAAATACTTAGAAGTCATTCCAATTATTTTACATTTCAAGTACATGTGACTATTTGGGTTTTTTACTAATGGTTAAGAAAACAAGCACTAATAGTTCTGAAAACTGGGTCAATTACTTACTAGGGAGAGGTCAACTGAAATGAAAATTTCACATGCTACCAACTAGTATATTCAAATGACATGAAAATAAGTATGAATTACATAAGATGCTAATAGAAATACACATACTTAAGGATCAGACAGTAAAGGACAGTATTTAAATAAAGTAAAACTATACAGAGACATTCTCATGGAAAGACCAGTATCTGAAGAATATGCCAACACAGGATTAACATTGTAGTTGCTTAATTCTTTAATTGTCTTACTAATAAAATATGCCACTAATTGTGTAAGATATTTTGGCCTTGCATTCCAAAAGGCATATTTGCATTTTCCTTTGTATACATTGTGAAAACTAATATAGAGGGTCATTAAAAAGTAATGTGACTGGTTTTTAAACAAACATACCATGTCATCCAAACGTGCTTTCCCTTCACAATGGTCACCTGAGAAGGCCACTTACTCACTCTAAAGCTCAGCCATTATTCAAAGTATTTCTCCCTCCTTTAGAAACTGCTTTCTAAGTCTGTACCACACACATGCATACACATTTCTAAATATCCTCAATGGTGACAAATTTCATAATTTGAAAGTCAATTTTAGCCATTTTCATCATTTCACAGAGACATTTATAGCCAACTCTGGTGAATAAAAAAAAAAGCATGATGAATCTTGGTATAAAATGCGAATAGAAAGTAATGAGATGGATGTTTTTAGTCAGGCTTGCAAATGATTCAAAAGACAATTCGGAGAGGAAGTTTTCCAAAATGTTTTGAACAAGGGCATCAATGGAATCAGGGTTCTTCTCTGGGTGACAATTTTGAAAAACAACATTAATATGAATGCATAAATTATAATGTGATCATTGTCTTTAAAAATCACACTCCGTACTTTTCACTCACACTCTGCAAATACAAAATAAAGCAGATATACATCTTCATTCGGAAGGTTATTTATGCATATTCTGAAGCTTCCACGGGCAAAACTCACCATAGGTTGATTTATACATATCATATCATATAAACTGAACTCTTTTGATCTTTCAAAAAAATGTAATTTTTAAAATTTCTTATTTTCATAGTTGGATATTTACACCCGACCCCAATCTGTAGGCTGCTCTAAACTTTCTTCTCCCCTGTGCAGTCAAAACCTGACAAGAGCTTACTGTGGGATTATGCACAAAAACTGCAAATTTAAACAAGGTGCGATCGTATACTTTTTCACACATTATTGTATCATGCTGCACAAGAACACTAATGTATGCACAGTTCCAAAATAGCCTGGGCTATTACTGCGCAGCCTTGAAAACTACTAAAATCCCAATAAAAGCACCTTTCAAAAGCTGTTCCTTCATTATCGCACACAAGGAAAAGCTTGCTTTCCCTGTTTGTATTTTACAAAAAAAAAAAAAAAAAATACAGAAATGTCTATGACATTGTCTCATAATTCTGAGGTCTTATTTCTTATTAGAGTCTTTGCAGTTATAAAAGTTGTTCCATCAATATGAATATGACAATGGGACTCAATACTATTTAATTGACTCAATTATGGAACAAGTGTGCTTTTTTTTCCTTGTGCTGCCCTAGTTTCTTTTAAGTTGCATTTGAATTATTGATGAAGTTGCAATAAAGCATTTCTTTGTTACACATAGTTTAGAAGTAGAAAATGATGTTTCATGGTTAATTTTTAGACCCACGGTGATAAAATAAACACACTTGTTGTCCTTTCAAAGAAAATCAATAGTGTGGTACAAGCTTAAAAGAATGCCTTTCCCTTTTTTTCTATTGTCTTAAAAACATGACATGCTGGAATTGTGAATATAAATACAAATATAAAAGGAAAAATGGTAAGCAAAGTACACTATAGAAACTACTATTCCTGGTCTTTGGGGATACTGAAAGATTTATATCTATGATGAATTTAGGTTCTGCTTTTCCTCAAGTATTTCAAGGACCCGTTTAGACTTGTAGCAGGATAAGGCCCTGAAAAATGGAAGAATAGTTTTGGAGACAAGGACAACGCTTCTTATTTAGACTACTCTAATCACTACAGAACTGATGCCCTATTCATTCCATTTTCCAAACAACAGCCAGAATGATCTTTTAAAAATGCAAATATGAATCTTTTAACTACTTGCCCTTACTTTTGTGATAAAAACTCAGAACCTTAGCAGCCTCTACAAGACCCTACGTGACAGGACTCCTGCCCCCTCCTCCAGCCTCATTCTTCATGACTTTTGCCCTTCTTTTCTGTGCCCCAGCCACTCTGGGGCAATAAGGGAAGGAGGAGGCAGAGGGTGAATAGGTTAGATAGTATCACCGACTCAATGGATCTGAACTGGAACAAACTCTGGAAGATAGTGAAGGACAGGGGAGCCTGGTGCACTTCAGTCCATGGGGTCACAAAGAGTCGGACATGCCTTAGCGACTGAACAACAACCATATAATATATCCTTAAAGCTCCCCGTACTCATCTCCATAAAACACTTCAAAGCACCTCTCAGGAGTCCTAGAGTAAAACTTTCACAGCCAACCTACATTCACCTAATCACCAGAGTAACTCATGTGCTCCATCCCCTCTGTGAAACATAGAATTAGCCATGGTACCCTAATGGCAAAAAGGCCACTCCAGCATACCACACACCTACTCTAACTGCTTTACTTATCTGCTTGATCCAAGTCTCCTTATATCATTTCTATTTGTTACTGTAATTAACTAAATTCATTAAATATTACATAAGTGAGAATATGAGGGCAAAAAGGATGTTATTTGTAACACTAGATTGAATGCTTTGGAAGGAATAAAGGTAAATTTTTAAAAAACTCACTACATTAGGTTTCAAATAGCTTCATAAAATTAGAATAAAAAATTTTTTTTTAAATTTAAAGGCCAATTTCAGCACTTAAATTGCTTGCCTTTTAGCTCTCCTATCATTCTTAGCAAATCAAAAACCAGAGAACATATATCTCGAGTGTGACTTATCCAAGATGACAAGCAGAGGCACTCAAGACTCATCCTTAAAAGCCTCAACTATACGTCAATTAATTGGTAAATTAATCAATATTGATAAAAAATGGAACAGCAATAAACAAACTGATTAAACATTGTTTAAAATGCTAAAATATTTAGGGAATATGTCATTTCTCTATGATTCTATGCCTTAGCAATTTTTTTTTATTAACAATCCAGTTACCAGTCACAACACTAGACAAGAGAGTGTCTCTCAAGTATGATTAGCTGATTAATCTCCACTTTTCTCACTAAATTGGAAACTCCATAAGGGCAGGGACCAAATCTCTATTATTCACCATGGTAACCCCATTAGTCAACATCTCTCATATGTGACAAAGAACAGACTAACAATAAACACACTTTAATGAATAATAGTTAATCACATTCAAATATAACAACATTGTAAATTTTAAATTACTATTAAGATCAATATGCAAATAGTTATAAACAGAATAAAAATATGGGTGGAATCACCTGAAAATGTCAGGGCACAATATTTTTTTGAGAGACAGTATTTGTCCTTCACTCAATAATTAGAAAGATCATTTGAATGTATATTTAAAAAGGAATCAAGTCCTTATTATTTTAAAAGGTACCATTCTCTAGCATAATGAGGTTCTACCTTATAACTTATGAACTGTATTTAAGATTTTGTGATTAGGTTTACTTGGGAATCCAACCATGATTACTACACCCTTATTAAGACTTCTATATACTGGTTCCAAATCTGGCTACCTTTTAATCTCTAATGAAAAGTAATAATAATGTTACCTGAAATGTATTTATCCCCTTTCTTCCAAGAAATTCAAAGCAACCAATGTTTTATGAGCAGACACTGTTAAATATAAAAATGAAAACACAACTAAAATGAACTTTGATTAACAAAATAAAAGCCAAGCTATCCAAAATTCAGGCACAAAACAATAGAATAATTCTTTAAAGTAAGGCTGAGTTTCGCTACAAAAATGCTTATAAACATTTAAAATTCCAAAAGAACATGAAGAAACTTACTACATTTATGAAAAGTTTTGTCTTCTCAGGTTCTCTACTGTGGAGAGACACAAATAAAGACATCTTTTCATTGCGGTGTGTAACTGATTTATAAATCAATGAATCCAAGAAAAAATAAGCAATGAGAGAACATTCAAAAGCATTCTGGCATATTAGGCAGGATATGGCTCATAAATTAGAGCCAGATATTCAGAGGGGTAATGGTGTTCAGTGTGGCCCCAACCTTCTAGTTAATTATGAGGAATTGCTAGACATGAGGAAATGCTAAGTCATCATGACCCTGGCTAGTGCACACACACACAAATACACACACACATGCGTTCCCTTCATGATTTTTAAAATGCCGTAAAGTACAACTGTGTTCTAAAACCTCATGTTTGTCTGCGCTCAGTTGCTGCAACCATGTATGACTCTTTGCAACCCTATGGCCTGTGGCCCACCAGACTCCACTGTCCCTGGGATTCTCCAAGGAAGAATACTGATGTGGGTTGCCATGCCTACTCCAAGGGATCTTCCCAACCCAAGGATCAAACCCACATCTCTGTGTCTCCTGCATTGCAGGCAGAATCTTTACCACTGAGCCATCGGGAAGCCCATTCTAAAACATTATTTTTTTTTCCCATTTATTTTTATTAGTTGGAGGCTAATTACTTTACAATATTGTAGTGGTTTTTGTCATATATTGACATGAATCAGCCATGGAGAAACCTTATTTTTTAATACCTGTATTTCATGCTATCACATTTAAATAGTTGCACAGATCAAACTCATAAAACCATCAAAGTTTGTCGCCAGTACTTTCTCCCCTATTTAGTATATAACTTACACTCGAGGAAACTAGCTGAAAAAGTCTTCAAGGAGGGTTCATAAAAAGAAAAAATTCACTAGCATGCTAAAAGAAAATATTACATTTTGCTTACATTTCTTATTATATAGATATTCTTTATTCCCTCTTTATCTCAGGCCTTTTACTGTCTCTTTTTGTATGTTTACTATTAGTAAAGCAATATTTTATTTTTTATTCATGGTGTATATACATGATCAAAGGAAGTTAGGAGAACACTGACTTAGATGCCTATCTGGGAACCCGAAAACCTAGGCTACACTATTGTCTGCATACTGGGCAAGAATTCCTCCTTGTTTGTCAATACACAGAGACACCATCTCTATCACCATATGTCTATGTCCAATCAGCTATCCTACCTCCAATTAAAATGTTCTCTTGGTCTCATTTCATAAAGACATTTTCTCCAAAGCTGGAAGTTCCAATGATCCACATATTTCTTTTTTTTAATCTAACTATTAATAGATTGCCACAGGGGCCTTCATTTCACAACTAGAAGGACTGAATGTTAATGCCACTGTCTTCTGTCTCACCATTTTGTCACACATTGTGGCCTTACGGACTACACCATTTAAACATTTAGTTAAATTAATTCATATTAAGCTAACAAATGGTTTTAAAATATATCCTACAAAAGTCCAGAGGTTTTCAAAGTAATACTAATAATGCCAATACAAGTGAACATGGGAAAATGGCAGAACCATATCTCTAAGACCCACTGCTTACCCCTTTGTCAGCCATATTTCAAGGAAAATCTATGGGAATTCAAAAAAGTACAGTCTCAGAAGGCTGCATTTAGTGGATACTGTAGTATGCTACTTAGTGGTGCTCATTTCCCACTTTCCAAGAGTGTTGGCTGCTGAATACTCACATCTAAGCCCCCTCTGCAGAACTACCCTCATACAAACTTCCCCCTGCTCCTCAGGGATGGCTCACATCCAGCACCAACGTATGGTTACAAAGGCCTGGCCCCCTTGCCTCAGTTCAGGACATCTCTGAGGAGCCATCCAGTTCCAGAGTAATGCACAGGCTAGCTGAAGCCTCAGCTGCATCACAGTCCCTAGACTCATCCTGCCTTCCTCAGCCCTTCATGAGTGTTGTCCCCAAGAGCCTTCCCAATAAACCCAATGCATGCAACTCTACACGTCAGAGTTGGTCTCCAGGGAACTCCGATGGACTACTACCTAATCTATTACTTCAATTGTCCTTTAAACCGAACCTTGCCCTTAGTGTTTACTGCAGGCTGTTAGGTCCAGTACAACACATGAACATAAATTATGAATATGTGTGCGTGCATGCATGCACACATTCTAAAGGACTGTGTGCTCTAAAAACTTTATTGGTGGGGTACCCCTAAAGTACTAACATGTCACCAAATATGCATTTTAATTGCTGACTTGAGACAGTTTTCCACTTTTTTGTGCAGTATGCCATTAGTTCATTCACAAGCAAAACAGACCATATTATTCAACACCATAAGGTTCCCCATGACCTACAAGACAGAATTTGGGGCTTTTGGGTCTATGACAAAAAGATCACCTTGATCCGACCATTGCCAACATCACAGCCTCATCTCAGCTGGTTCCTATCATGTACTTTATGTTCTACCAACACCACACAGTTTGTAATTTCACAAACACGCCATGCTATTTCTCACCTTCTTTCCTTTTTAGTCACACCGTCCTGCCTGTTTGGAATACCTTCCTCCCTTCTCAGAGTACCTCCCTCTGCCTTTCTAAGCTTACTTAACTCAGAGCCTTACCAGCGGCAGCCTGGCAGGAGCAGTGTGCCCAAGTACAGGCAATAAGTGGATGTAGTGTCTGCAGAACTTTTAAGAAGAACAATATAACTAAATAAAAGTCAATGGGCTTTTTATTATCTAATTCTAAGAATAATTCTAAATGATGTCAGGGATAAAATGATCTTTTCAACCACAGCTGACTGCCCCTAAAGTCTACCCTGATTATGTTACTCCCCCTTTTTAAGCCTGACTCAGAAATCCCAGGGAACATTGAACACTTTTACTAAAACTTGTGGGTTTGAATAGAAACCATTATTAACTCCAGAAAAACCAAAAATGTTCTATAAAAAGTACAAGTAATCAATATACCAAATTCTCAGTGATAAACAACACTTACAGAGTCAAAGTAACTGTGTGTTTGTTTTTTGTTTGTTTGGGTTTTTGTTTTGGGGGGATTATTTTTTTTGGGGGGGGGGGGTTGCTTCACAGCTTGCAGGATCTTAGCTTCCCGACCAGGGAGGGATCAAACTGGCCCCAGGAGTGAAAACACCAAGTGCTAACCACTGGACCACCAGGGAATTCCTGTGACTGTGTTTACTGAACTGATTTAACTCTAAAAAAGGAGGGAGATGAAAATACATTGAGATAATGGGAAAAGGAATATGTGTGATATTAGGAAGCAGGGGTGGGGGAAGAGTAGTATAACAAGGCCAACTAGTAGGAAGTCAATCAACAACTCACATTTTTTGGAAAATAAGGAATAAACATTTTATTCAGAAATACAGATACAGAGTTGGAAGTAATAGCGGCATGATCATCAATAAGACAGGTGTGCTATTTTGTTATGTAGCTTTGAGTTTTACACAATGCATACACATTATTTCAATATACATTTAATTGATCAATAAAATACTCAGCTCATACTTCAATTCACTTAGAAAACCTTCCCCAACCTCTATTCCTTGCTCTCAAAATACTCTAACACTATACCTATCACACTGATACATAATTACCAGTTTATGTTACTAACTTCCCTATCAAATAGAGGTTTGTGCAGACAAGAACCAAAATGTACTTATATTTGTATCCCCTGGCAGAAGTGATACATAAATTTAAATTTAAATGTGAACTCCATAAATTTTTACTGAGCTCCAAGTAGATAAAAGTAGTCATAAGACACAGGTTTCTGATTTCAAAGAATAACATTTATGACCATAAAATGTCATCATGTAGCAGAACTCATTATGGCCAAAGATTGTTTTATAGACTTTATACTCTTTCTTTCATTGATTCTACACAACTGCTTTATGAAGTACATATAATTAACCCCATTCTGCAGATGAGGAATCACAGACTGAGGGAGGTTAAGTAGACTGCCATACTAAAGATGTAAATGAGGATCCACAATAAGAGTATAATACTGAACTACAAATCCACATCCCTAGGCAAAGTCACAGGATCTCCCAAAAGATAAGACATGTTCACAACATGCTTATAACATGGAACACTCAAAGCTTTAAAAGTGGCTATAGATGTAAATATCATCAGATCACAAGGAGAAAGCATCAGTCAGTAGATTCTGTAAGGATGCTGTGAAAAAAGCCAACTTCAACTTGGAAATTAAGGGATGGGTAGTGTTTCAGGAAATCTATGGGAGGGGATGATATATACCAAAGGAAAGTCCAGAAACATGAAAGCAAATATATATGTATAGACAGAAGACATTGCACATTTTGTGTCAAATCTCTCTGCTTGAATGCTACTGATGTGCTCAGTCATGGCCGACTCTGCAACCCCATGGACTATAGTCTGCCAGGTTCCTCCGTCCATGGAATTTTCCAGGCAAGAATACTGGAGTGAGTTGCCATTTCCTTCTCCACTCTGCTTGAATACTCAAGGGCTAAAGGAGGTATAGATACAGCCGGCAGCGTCCCTGGGAGGCGTATGGACTTATATATCTTTTTCCCAAACTTACGAACAAGAAGACATTTTATTAATTATCAGATGGAATATTCAATTAGGTTGGTAGAATTTGGGTGGGGGCAGATACAGAGCAGTGAAACTGGGTGATCTCCCCTCCATGTTCGCTTGTAAAACCTTTCCTGTTGTCTCCATCTCTGATACTACTGCTAAAGTCCAAAATCAAAGCCACCATCTTTCTCTTGTGCAAATCACTGCGACAGCTTCCTTACAAGCTTGCCAAATCCTTTCCTTCTTCTCTTAAAGTTGGTCTACATGCTCTGGTCACAAATTTTATTAGTCTCTTGCTTAAAACTGTTCAATGGGTTTCTTATCACTCTTATTTGAAGATTCACCTTTGAAGACTCACCTTTGCAGCCCCATCGATGTCCATTTCCCAGTCACTCTGCTCCAGCAATGCTGGCCTTCTAGTTCCAAGAACACACCCACCCCTCTCTCTCTGGAACCTTTGCATATACTACTCATACGTCTCAAAGGTTTTTTTCTCTTGTCCTCTTTTTCTCATTAACGTGTTAATCACTCAGTCGTGTCTGACTCTTTGTAACCCCATGGACTGTAGCACACCAGGTTCCTCTGTCCATGGAGTTCTGCAGGCAAGAATACTGGAGTGGGTTGCCATTCCCTTCTCAGGGGATCTTCCAAACCCAGGGATTGAACCTGGGTCTCCAACATTGCAGGGAGATTCTTTACTATCTGAGCCACCAGGGATGAGACCCCCAATGAGACCTCAGTAACCATCCTTCAAATGTGATGTCCTCATGGCTGCCTCCTCTGGCTGTCCTGCCAAAATAGCAGACACTTATCCTCCGTGTTGTATATACTCCTGCAAAGCACAGTTCTACAGCTTACAATCACAAATGCAGGTGATATACAAAGATCTGTATATAAGGTATATATATCTTGTTTATAAGGTATGTGCCTGTTCCACACATCACAGACTCTCTAGCAGTTAAAGTGGGGTCTGGCTCATAGTAGGTGCTCAACAAATATTTGCTAATCACTGAATGAATGAATGACACATCAAAAGAGAAAGTTTAAACCCAGAGTCAAGCGGATTGGGAATCAAGGAAAGTCAGACGGTGAGGAGGTCTGAAGCAGATGGAAAAGCAACTTGGGAAAAATTCCCGGAGTCACAGAGTTCAGATGCGAGCACTAACTTTTCATGAGATATCCTTGGAAGGCCCCTGACATGACCATTCTGAGAGGAGTTGACAAGGCTCACGTGTCGCAGACACTTTGAGAGCCGTTTGGGACACCATGCTCAGCTTGAATCCAGATCAGAAGCAAACTGGTCTCAAAAGGACAGTTTCCAATATGAGCCTGGAAACGTAGAAGGCTTGGAGAAGATGGTAAGGCCCTTAGAAAGCAGACTTAAAGGTCTGGATCCTATGGGGGTATGGTATTCAGGCACCATGAATGTTCAGGAAAGGGGCAACACAATCTAAACAGCATGTCAGGAAGACTGACCTGACAGCAGTCAACAGTGTAAATTGTAAGGAGAGATCCCACTTTGGGGAACTTTGCCAAAGTTCAGAAACAAGCAGAAAAGAGCCGATCCTAGAGTGATAGAAGTACATGTGTAGAGGAAGAGGAAAACACAAGCAGCATTTTGAGCCATGACTCAACTGGACTTAAAATATACTTCCCATGTTACAGTGGGCAAGAGCCCCAGCCTCTGAGTCAGACCACTCTGTGTTCAAGGCTCAGCTCCATCAGATGCCAGCTCTACTACTACTTGGGGCCAGTTCAGTTTTCTTATCTGTAAAATGGATCAACGTGTATCTACATCTACATTATTCCTGGGAAGAGCCAATAAAAATAAACTGCCTAGCACAATGCCTGGCAACAGTAAACTATCAATCATCAACTGTTATTTCAAGCTAGACAGGTGAAGGAGCATGGTGATGGCATGCCAGGGAACTTATGTGGAGGGCTTCTCTTCATATCACAAGAAGATAGTCATCTCTGTTATAAACGGTTAACTCCTGTCCTGGCTTCTGCCTGATCTTCTTTAGGACGCATCTGCCTTTCTGGCTTCTGATCTGGATCCATGCCAAACACAAGCTCTGCCAACTCTTTCAGAGACCTTATTCTTCAAGCTGCTTGAGCCATTTCTAAACTTGTGCTTTCGACATTTATTTCCAACTTGCCCTCTTACTCTAATGCCGCCCCCTAGAAGCAATCCTGGATACTAAACTTAGAGGCAAGAACCCCTCCACAGCTACATGCACCACTGCTCTCTTCCCAAGAAATGTCAGAAAGATTATATTGAAAGCCAGCACAATGCTAGACTCGGTTTTTAAGAGTTAACAGAGAGTGATTTTTTTTTTCTCCAAGGATAGGTAATAGCATCAGATTCTGAAATTAAGCACAGCAGGAAGAAAAAGCCTGCATAGATTTCACGGAGTATCACAGGCCTCTGCAATAAAGCACTTAAAAATGCCTTGTATTGCTAATTCTTTACACAATCTCCTTTTATTTCCAAAGCAGGATGCGGGGCTTGAGCCACGAGACACACATTGATGTTAACATTACACCGCTTGAATTAGAGCCATTTTTCTACTGAAACTCCTGTTAGGTTTAGAATTACTTTTTTACCGTTTCTTCCCCCAATACATTTTCCAGCCTGACTTTCCAGATCAAATGAATGGCTGCCTCTTTGAACAATGCTGAACCCACCTTTGCAGTCATTACCTTAGCAAGCATCCTTCTTCCCAAGATTACAATAACCAGCCTTTGAGTTATATGGGAAATCTGCCTGCTAAAGGTCACTGGACCACAGGCCACTCTGGGAATTCTAAGTGAAGGAAGGCCACTCTCTTCCTCATCTGCTTTCGATTTCCCCTCTCCCCCACCCCAAGTCAATACCCTTCATTCACAGACTGAACCCTTCAGCAATTACTTATTCAATAGCCAACATCAGCAAGGCACTGTGCTAGGCATCACAGGGGATTTTCGACACAGCAAAATGAAAGTGACATGAACAGCAAAGCACTGTCTGGTGACAGGCAAACCATCAGATGGAGATGCTCCTAAATTCCAAATAGACTGCCTAAGAACTTGCAGTTTTTATGAAGATTTGCTATTTTCATCATCATCCATTATTGGTTAGCATTCATCAAGATTCTTTTTCTCTTTTTACAAGATATTTTTGTATCATTTAAAAGCTTTCTTTTCCAGCCCATGTGGAAACCCGGTCACTTATTCAATAAATATTTATTAAGGACTCTGATCATTTGGAGAACAAAACAGACTCAGTCCTTATCCTCATGTAGTAATTGCTGCTCCCAGGATAATACACACAAACAGCAGCCGGATGATTTGATCCCATACAAACCCCAGGTTTGCTTTTGTACTGTTTATTTGTTTGTCTGAAGGCACTCTCCTGTAAGGACCATATTAGTCTAATTATAACTTGTCCTTATTTGGTCTCACTAGGATTCCTTCCCAGCATCTTCCTTCTCAATTTCTTTAACCACAATAATCATAATCAAGCTATTCTAATCTATTCTCCACATTGCTCTCTCCCTCCACCTGTTTTTATTCATTTGTTAAGCAAAGGTCTTTAAGCACCTGCTTATGTTCCAGACACTGTTCTAAATATTTGGGATATGGAACCGAATAAATAAATCAACCCCAGGTCTCCAGTTTACCTCTCCATCTGTCCTGGAAAAGAAAGATCTTTTTAAGTCTGGAATGCACATAACTGCCATCCTTCCCCCACCCCAACCCACTCTGTGGCAGTTCCCATCACTCTTGACCTTCAGCATGCTAACATTCTATATACTCAAACTTACTTAGGTTCTTTAAAACCTAAATAAATGACCAAAAACCTAAAACCAACTCACCAAGAAGTCTTTCTACAAATCCAACAATCACCTGTGCTTTATTCTGGTACTTCTGCTACTCCTTGAGCACCTTACTTTACCTCTATAAGCCATATATATAACCTACTACCAAAGAGAATTAATAAAAAGTTTTTATCACTGGTTCTCAAACTTTTATGTGCAAAAGAATCACCAGTCATTCTTGTTAAAAATTCAGGGTTAGAGGGCTTCCCAACCACAGGGGTTCAGGTTTCTTATGTCTGAGAGGGGGACAGAAAAGCACATTTTCAAAAACATCCCAGGTGGTTTTCAGCAAGATGACTGGGTGATCACCTTTGAGACACACTGCTCTATAAATTCCTTTGATGTCAGTTTTTATGTATTCAGGATCTCTGCTTCAAGTCAAAATATTTCCTGTTAAGTATAGCTTAAGCAATATCTATCTGTGCGTTCAATAAATATTCTTTGGCTTAGTAAATGGATCAGTGGGTACTTGATAATGATAAGTGATGTTTAGAAATTACTTTACACTTCTCACCTGCTCCTAACTGTCCCCTGTGGTAGACAGGAAGGCATGGTTAGTGCTCGCATTTCATGGATAGGAACCCACACCAGCATCTTGGCCATAGCATGATGGAAAGAGTATAAGAGGCGCTGAGTCAAAAAGACTGAAATTTGAGCACCTGCTTATGTTCCAGACACTGTTCTAAATATTTGGGATATGGAACCGAATAAATAAATCAACCCCAGGTCTGAGTCTCCTGTTTACTAGTTGTGGAGAATGAGTAGGCACCTGACTCCTTGCAGTTTGTTTATGGAAAGGAGATAATAGTCACTTAATGTGTGGGCTGTTAGGATTAAATGAGATTATCCATGTAAAGCACCTAGCAGGTGCCTGGAACATGGTCGATGCCTAACCATTATTAGTTTTCTCAGCTCCCCATCATGCTGGGTGCCTTGAATCAGAATGCAGCTTAGTTTGGAAGACAAGTTGGCTTAGCCATCATTGATTCTGTGGCTGCCATGTTCCAAGTACTGTGATTGTGCTGGAAATACAACACTGTGCCCTCAAGGAGCTTAGCTTCCAAATGTTTGTCACCTCTGGCTACCCCCCTTTCAAATCAGGCAACAGTGTATTTAGCAAATTCTCCACTTCTCACTTCCTCTGGTGAGATTAACTTAGTGCACGTGGCGATGGTGCAGGAGGATAAAGACCTTGTGGGAAGAGAAAGGTTGAGAAAAGCCCAATAAGCAGTGACAGAAGCGAGGCATGTTTGTGGAGCTGAGGAGGTCCCCGGAAACAAACAGTGAGTTCATCAACTTTTCCTAGTGGCTCCTGATGGTAAAGAATCTGCCTGCAATGCAGGAGACCTGGGTCTGATCTCTGGGTCAGGAAGATTCCCTGGAGAAGGGCATGGCAACCCACTTCAGTATTCTTGCCTGGAGAATCCCATGGATAGAAGAGCCTGGTAGGCTGCAGTCCAAGAGTTGGATACGACTGAAGCAACTTAGCACATATTAACTTTCTTTGCAAACTTAGAGGAGACTTCCCTGGTGGTCCAGTGGTTAACACTTTGCCTTCTAATGCAGTGGGGCTCAGGTTCCATCCCTGATCCAGGAGCTAAGACCCCACAGGCTGAGCGGCCGAAAAACCCAAAACAGAAAACAGAAACAAACTTGGAGACTTGTTTGGTTGGTTAGTTAGTGTGCATCAAAACTATCCCTTCATTTCCTGATTTAATGTGCAAAGGCCCAACTATTCTGCTAGCCGTCAGGGTACAGTGGAGATGCGGCTGAGAAAGCGAAGTAGGAAAAGTCAAGACAGAATTCTAAGAAATGGTATGCACTTGTTCCAGAGCAGCTCCCAGGCCAAGAGGAAAGTAATGAGACTGCCTGTGCCAGATACAAGTGACAGGCTGCCAATACGGCAGAGTGACAGCGGGCATCACAAGAACGTCCATGCACATCGCAGTCAGCCCCTGCTACACCCCTCAAACAACTTCAGCTTTCAGTAGCCACGCAGGGCACCAGGGAATTCCAGCAGACATCCAAAATGAGGGCAGGTTCTAACCCAGGGTGGGGATGGACCCGAAACTGCAGAGAATGCAGGATCGGGTCTCAGCAGAGAGGCTCTCCAAACGTTCAGTTTGTCCATCTTTTTAACAAGTGACATGGAAGCAACCAGCACTCACTATTTGGGGAAAACTATGCCAGAAGCCTCACAGTAAGCAGTCCTTATCCTGGGCACAGATTCCCTAGAGGGGGCACTCGTCAGAGGAATGTGTCAAAAATTAGCTCCCTCTTCCTGCCTCCCATCCTCCCTGGATTCTGAAGTTGTCCCACTGCCAGTTTCCCACAGTACAATACACAGAACCACCTAAAACTCGGGGGTAAGACACCAGCAATCTCATTATCCCAAGATGCTGAACCAATGTCTTCCATTCCCCCAAAGGTTCCCCAGCAGGCACCGAAGAATCACCCCCCCCAACCCCCCATGGCATTACTGAGAGCCAGATCCTCCCTCACAACCAACCCACTCCCCACAATGGCCCCCCAAAAAATAGCAACAACTCAATTCTCAGTCCAATAACGTCTTTTCTCAGATGTTGTTCTCCCAGTGGGTAGAAGAATGAACTGCTGCAAGGCCACCAGCTCCTCTACAGTTTCTTTTAATTTAAAGTTACAACAGGAGGGAAGAAAAGAGACTTTCTATTAAGGGACAACTCCCTGAAGGGTCTCTTAGCTGACAATCGAAGGACTGCTCATGGCAGTGATCAAATCTAACGAAGCAAAGTGCTGGCGGCTCTGTGACTCATCACAGCAGTAGCTCGCGCTGAGGGCCACTTGAGTTCAGTGCTTCGTGGCGGGAGGAAAGTTGGTTTAGGAGCAGAAACATAGGGGAGCAAAGACTCGCAAGGTGTTTGAGGCTCAAGATAAAATGCAGACTTACAGTGCAAGTTGCTTCTCAGCTGAATAGGCAGCCTAGAGGGGTAAGGAAATGAAGAGAGAGTGCTGTCTATCTCGTGCTATAGGGCAAATTACCTGAAGATGGTCAAGGTCAGCAGCTGGTCTATCTGTTGCACGGTTGACAGTCTCATAAAAATAAGGACTGACGCCTGAAAGCTAAACGGGGCAACTCTGAGAAGGCAGACATGAAGGATGCTTGCTGACAGAAACCATACCTTCTAATTACATGAACTACCTGTTGTTAACATATATTTACAATCCCCTGATACAATTCACCTATACCTCCCAACTGCATGTTATGAATACATTAAGAAGAGAGAAATATATGTTGAGCATGTCCTCTGTGCCACACGTGGTACTGTGGATTTATATAGAATCTCATAGAATCTCAATCTTGACTAGCACTCTGTGAGGCGACACAATCATTTTTCTCATTTTACAGCAGAGGAAAGTAAGGTGTCAGAACTCAAAGAAATCACCAGGTCTGTTCTTTAGTGGCAGGTGCACCCAACCAGGGCCTTCCCTGTTGGTTCACTGGTAAAGAATCCGCCTGCCAATGCAGGAGATGTGGGTTCAATCTCTGGGTCAGGAAGATTGCCTAGAGTAGGAAACAGCAACCCACTCCGATTCTTGCCTGGGAAATCCCACGGAGAGAGGAGCCTGGCGGGCTACAGTCCATGGGGTTGCAAAAGAGTCGGACACGACTTAGCGACTAAGCCACCGACTAACTAAACCACCACCACCAGTACTCAGGGCTATACTTCCAAACCACTACCCCACTCACATCTCCTGTGGCCAGGATATAACAAACTCAGCGCCCCCACCAGCTGTCCCTCTATGACTTCAGTGTCATTTGAGCTCCAAGGCCCTGTTTCCAGGGACTGCTCCCGGCCAAGCACTGAGCACAGTGAGTGTTGTGAATGCAGCCGTTCCACTGGGACAGAGGGCTCCTCCAGTGGCTGACTCTTATCTCTCTAGCCAAACCATCTAGCTACCACCCTGCTTCTTCCTACTCAATCCTCTCTCCTTCCCTCTCTCCTTGCGTAAGTGTCAAACCTGGATCGCAGCTTCTCCTATGCCTTCCCTGCAAAAACCTTCTTACATGTCGAATCATATCTTGGTGTCTACTTCTTGATGGACTCTAATGCAGTAACCAAGTTATGTGCTTTTTTAAAAAAGTCTTTTCCTTATCTTTGGTCAATTGACTTACAGAGAAATCCTCTGAATCATTGGGAAAAGAAAACAAACTAATTTTTCCAGGTTCTGTATACCATCTATTCCAGTAGGCAATGGTACATCGTGTCTTTCTCCTTGCACCCAATTCAGACAAACAAACCTATGAGATTTTCTTTGAGGGAGCTGTTGACCCTGTAGGACAAAACAATGCAAAGGCAGACTTATTTCTTTTTCCAAGTGGAACTTCTCTCTATCCATACATGCTAAACTTAATATAACCCAGAGGCAGATGACTCTCCATGGATGAAATCACAATAAATCTTCCCTAGTTTATATCTGCAACAAGAAATCAAAAATTGTAACAAGAAGAGAGATCTATAGTTAGGTCCTAAAGCTTTTGTTTCTTTCACGGAGGAACATTTATATGAATAAAAGATAGAATTCACACTTGCACCAGATACAGCATCTTAATAAAACCACATTGTCAGAGATCATACATAGATGTTAACTGAATCACCATTTTGAAGTGTTGATCTCAGCCTCAAGAAAGTGATAAATTTTTCTTCTTGGATTCAAATAAGTTCAAAGTAAGTACAAAATGAAGCTTTGAACATTATTAATGATCAAAATCTAGCTTTGATTGAAGGAAGAGAGGAGTGCAGCTAACAATTACGGAACACCTAGTTCATGAGACACCCTATGCTAGGTATCTGATATACAATATTGAGTGTAATCCAGGCAATATTCCTACAAAAAAAAGGATTATAATCTCCAGTTTTAGAGGTTAAGAAAAGGGGCAGAGCACTGAATGTTCAGAACTCCAAGTGAAGTCCTGGAAGAATTATAAATAGACCTAAATTGAAAAGCTCTGAAGGCTAGTGGGCTGGCTTCTTTTGCATCCTGGTTCCCTCCTGAATTCTCTAGCTCCCAGACTTGAACTGGTGCTGCAGGGACAAGGCATTGAGCTTCCAGGGAATGCCAAAAGTGCATCCCTTTGCAGTTTTATTTATCCCCTTTGGACAAGGGGTAGCAAATAATCATGAGGTAACTGAAAAAAGCATCAAAGATATAATCAGGTGGCTCATTTTTTAAAACTTCTAATAAACTTTCAGCAATGAAGAATTGATGAATGGGGGCTTTCCCGGTGGCTCCGTGGTAAGGAATCCTCCTGCTAATGCAGGGAACACAGGTTCGATCCCTGATCTGGAAAGATCCCACATGCGCAACTAAGCCTGTGGACCACAACTACTGAGTCTGTGCTCTAGAGTTCAGGAGCCACAACTACTGAGCCCATGGGCCACAACTACTGAAGCTTGTGCGCTCTGCAACAAGAGAAGCCACTGCAATGAGAAGCCTGCGCATTGCAACTGGGGAGTAGCCCCTGCTCACCTCAACTAGAGAACAGCCTGCACGGCAACAAAGACCCAGAACAGCCAAAAATTAATCAGTTAAAAAAAAAATGAATGAAAGGATCTCTACCTGCAGCATTCAATACCAACACCATCACCACCAGTGCCATTTCCTGGAGATGCATTTTTTTCTCGGAAATTTTTTTTTAAGACTCAATTTTCAAAGGCTGGCTATTGCATTGATTCTTTAAATGCATTCATTTCCCCCCTAATTTTATTAATATGCTTCCCCCACTGAATGTTACTCTTGCTCAAAAGCAGAGTAATTACTTTCCTGTAAGGTATGACTGGAGTGGTACAACAACAAAAAAATGCCTATGTTTATAAGTATTTCTTCCCGGTAGCTTCACTTGATACTCCGTGTTTTTCTCTAAGGCATTAGATGGTCCCGATAAACTGCAGTATTAATAATAACAACATTTAGTTAGATAATTAAACCATAATAAGCTATTATCACTTTTGAATTCATTAGTTGATGAGCCAGAGGTTAAACTGGGCAAATGGGGCAAAAATTCAAAAGAGTCCATTAAAGCAAACTGGGCCTATCCTAAATCCAGGCCCCTGATCAGGACAGCATTCAAGGGTGCCCACGAAGGCAGCTAAAGGCATAGGGGTTGGGAGAAAACAACCCAAAAAGCATATTCCCCATTTCTAAAACAAGGGCACTGTATATAGCAAAGTTTATTTTAAAACACCATAGACACATCGTGATATGGCCCAGCTGAAAATGTCGACAGTGGCTGAGTATCTGCCCTGCTACTGGGCCTTAAGGGTTCCATTTTGCCCCTTTTTAATATAAAAATCACTATTTTTAAGCAAAAGGTTAGATCCTGGCTTCACAGTCTTAAAAACTTCATTTTATTCTTCCATTAAAAGCAACTTTACATGCAAATGCACTGCTGGTTTAACTGAAGGTGGTTCAAGTATGCTTCTTCCTCTGAAATCCTTCTCCTAAATCCTAGGTATGAGTGATTATATCACACACAGAAAATAAACAACAAAGACCCCACTCACATTTGAGAATCATTTACCATCCCCACTCCCTAAGCACCCTCAAATGGGAAATGGAAATAACAAGACTGATCATAATTGGATTAAGAACTATAATTCTTTAATTCATTCATCAAATTGAGGCATTTGGAACAGTTTATTTACAGAGTTGTTTAGACAGTTTTGTGTGGTGTTTTTTAAGATAAACCAAAATGCCTTTCTGAAAGAAGTTTCAGATCCCAAATCATTAACATATGAAAACCAAATGTAGACAATTTACAAATGGGTGTTTTAAAACAACGTTTGGAACAAAATTGGACTTTTATTTTATTAACTATCTACAAATCTAAGCTCAGGATATAGCTTATTTGAAACAGCCAAGCACTTTCTTCACCTTTCAAATAAACCTCCATTTCTCAGGCTAAAGAAGTGTGATAAGCATGTGAGGGAACGCATCAACTTCTAGCCTAGACAAATAAGTTTTCCAAGCTACTCTCAAAATTCTAATTACAGCATTCTCTGCTACCAGAGGTGATCAGACACTGGGTGAATCATCCAGGTTATGCCAATCAATCATAACAAACAATTCTACCTGCTGGAAATCTAAATAGTGTTCAGTGTTAGAACTCTAAGTGATTTGAAATCCAGTATATGTTAGAGTAACAAAAACAAGTTTTATCCTGCCCTGAGTATTATAACTTTATATAATCTAGCTGCGCTTATTTGCTTAGTCATGTCTGACTCTTTGCGACCCCATGGACTGCAGCCCACCAGGTTCCTCTGTCCATGGAAACTCTCCAGGCAAGAATAGTGGAGTGGGTTGCCATGCCCTCTTCCAGGGGATCTTACCCACCCAGGGATCGAACACAGGTCTCTGGCATTGTGGGTGGATTCTTTACCGTCTGAGCCACCAGGGAAGCCTATATAATCTAGACATACCTTCAAAACAATGATTGCCTATCACTCAATAAAAGGATACAGCTTTTACAAGAAGACAGTTTGTTCTTTTAATCATTATATCATATTTTTCATTTGCTTTAAAGAGAAAAAAATTCCCCAAGCATTCAAGTTTTTTAAATGGAAAATGAAATTTTAAACTCTCCCTACAGCTTCTGCCTTATGCCCAAAAAGGATAAAAAAAAAAAAAAAGAAGCTATATCTCAGTATAAACTTCACTCTTGTTATTTACTGTTTACTCCGTATACTCCACAGATAACATCTTTATAAGCATATATTCATTTTTTTTCTTTTACAAAACCATGTGTCAGTCTAAACAGGATGTGCATTTACATGTATAGAACTAAGTTAACTTGAAATAACCACTGGATCTCAAATGCCTGGTTATTTACCAAATAAGTTTGAGTTTTGAATCCTGTCTGCCATTCAACCAGAACTGTTCAATCTCAACAACAAAACTGTATAAGGTTTCTCTATGAAGAGTTCAAGCTCTTTTTTCCTGTATTAAGAGTACACTTTCAAGTCTGTATCAGATTGATTCAATACTGCCCACTCAAAATGGCTACAAAAAGATTTTTTTTAACCCACAAGCAAACAAAAACTCTGTTATTTCTCCATGTACAAGGTTGTTAGAAAGACCACTGGAAAGAAAGGGAAAAAAAGAATTTCAAGCGAGTATGCTGCTATATAATTAACACAAATAACTAAATAATTATGCACATCCCTTCCCATCCCCACAATTAAATGTTTTTAAACAACGCGTGTGATGAAAGATCTACCTCTTAGGCAAACAAAAGCCATCCCTACCAGTTTAAGGATTTAACTGATGCTGTATTGCATCAGTTTTAAGTGATGCCTATGATTTTTATCTTGTATACTTCTGAGGAATAAACAGTTAATGACATAATCTGCAGGAGAACTTTACACAATGCCTAAGAGAACTTTCAGTGAAAGTACTTATGATTTTAAATCATTGTGGCTGGATTTATCTAAGCTTCAGCCTCAGAGCTATATTTAAATCAGGAAGAAGCACCCCCAGAAACTCTCTCCCATGTATCAGCGTTGGAAACCAGATTCCTTTCCTATCAGAGTTAATGGCAGTTCACCGTACAGCTGAATTCTTTCAAAATTAGACAGATCAAAATTCAGCAGTTCTGTAAAGTCTCTAAGAGAGCGTCCTCCTTGTAAATGCTATAAAAGACAAAGTTAAAAAACATTTCCGTATACTTTAAAACCATCTGGCCCTTAACCTAATCACTTCTAGCAATCGAGCCTTACTCCTGGTAATCCTGATCAAAAAGTCTGCTCTGGTTTTTCTGATTGAAATGTCCATTGCCTACAAATCTCCCACACACCTTCTTGATTGGCCTGTTTTGTTTGCGTGGTTTTGTTTTGTTTTTGTGTGTGTGTGTGTGAAAGATACTAGGGGCCATTATTTATGAACAGCAAGGAAACAAATCACTCTGTCTAGCCTCTCTGCAGATTCCCACACTTATTACCCAAAATCCCCCAGCTCTTCCTCGGTCTTGACCTGAACGAAAGAACTGTGCTGGGCCTGAAGGCAGTCTCTTGGGGAAACCGGCTCATGCTTTTCTTGAGAAACTACTTTGGATATCTGGATATAGTGAGGATCTCAACTGGGTTATAACTAATCCCTAAACTTTTCTCAAAAAGTACAGTTGACTGCCACCCAGAGTGCCTGGGCTGGCTGGCACTGAGAATATCGTTTTGCACAGTCACAGAATTTCTCTTTTTGACCCGCTTTCAGTTGGGAAAGGAAGATAACGACATGAATTCACATTCGCCACCGCTCTGCCTTTGGTCACAGAGGCCAGCGTCTTTAGATATTCACCAGGGTCCACCTATGTATTAATAGATTCGCTTTGTAACGTGGAAGGGAAGTTACTATTAAAATATGTAAACAGTGCTTCGTGTGCATCCCATGCCAGCCGATCAATACTCAACCAACTGCTGCTAACAGACACAAACATTTCCAAATGCAATTTGATCTTAACTCGTATAACCTCTTTTCCTGGCTTGAGGACTGGAGCCCAAAGTGCAAGCGAGGTTTCCCCAACCCGCGCTTCAAGTGACAACACGTGAGCGGTCTCCACTTCGTACTCGGAGCGGGGTGGGGGGTGAAAAAAGTAGTTGCAATTAAACATTAAAGCTTCCGGTGTCTGAAATCCCTAGAATCTACGAGGATGAGGCTCCTTTCCGAAATTCCGGGCGGGAGGGGCCGGGAGCGGGGGCTGGGGAGGAGGAGGACTGATGCGGAGAGGGATGGCAGAAAGCGAAACAAAAAGACAACCGGGGGAGCGCTCAGGTAGTGGGGTGGGCCGGGGGTCGCGCGTCCGTCCTGGGAAGGATCGGAACCACCAGCCCCCCACCCCGCCCTGGCCAACTTTAAGGGGCTGCCGCGGGCCGCCGGCCGAGAGGCACCGACCAGCCTTAGCGTTTTCCCAGCGCTCCTCCGGCCCGCCTCGCTCATCACCATCTCCACCGCCACCACTTGCAAAACAATACCGGCAGCGGCACGCAGGCTCCCCGAGCGAAATATATAAAGTTAGCCCGTTTGCTGAACTGGGTCCAAGCCCGCACTCCGGGGTCCCCGGCGGACGGCCGTCCCCCGAGCGCGGGTGGGGGACGGGGCGGCTGTCAGCCCCGAACCTCCTCCCGCCTCCCCGCGCCCCCACCCTGTCCCCCTCCCTCCGTACTTGAGGAAACTCCGCCGGCGGCCCCCTCCCTCCTTCGCCGGCTCTCCAGCTGGAGCCGCGAGCGAGTGCGGCGCGGCGGGCACGGGGAGAGCGCTGCGCCTTGGAGGGCTGCCCGCAACCACGTCGGGACCCACAACAAAGTTAAAACGCTGCGATTCACGCACCTTACCGGCTTTCCTCTGCGTCTCCTCGGGCGCGGGATGCAAAGTGGCACAGTGGCGGGCTGGGGGGCCCCCCGGGAGGAGACTGGAGATGGGTTTGGTGGCTCGCCTTTTCCACTGTGTGTGTGTGTGTCTGTGTGTGTGTCTGTGTGTGCGCGCGCGCGTCCCTCTCCCCCAGTCTCTGGCTCGCTCGCTCGCGCTCCCCGTGTAGCTCTCAAGGACGAGGTGAAATCCCTTGGCTGGTCATGAGGTGGCTTCAGAGACAAACAACACAATGCGAGTGCAAATAACAAAAGGCAAAAAGACAGTCGGAACAATGGGGGAGGCGAGGGCAGCGCACCCGCCGCCGGTCAGCTCGGCCCGGCGCCCGCCCCGGGGGGGTGCGGCGGGGGCGGGGCGGGGGCTCGGGCTCCCTCCAGGTCGCCCCCCGGGCGCCCGCAAACCCACCCTGACCTCCTTCCTGCCGCGGGCCGCCCGGTCGCCCTCTCTGTCCATCCGAAGGGGAAAGAGCCCGGAGTTGGCTTCCCCGTCCGCTGCCGAGTAACTAGATTGTAAATAACGCGGCGATGACCCACACCGGGCAGGAATTTTTTCTTTTTTTTTTTTTAAAGAAAACAATCTGCCCTCCACTTCAAGGAGCGATAAAATGAAATGGCAGGAGGGGAAGGAGGCAGGGAGAAGGAGACTATCTCTAGATCTTGATGGAGCTCGCGTCTATAAATATGCATTCGTGTTTAGTCAAGTCCCCTTTGTCAACTTCTTCCCTGCGCTGGAACCTCACCCGCTGTCCTGGAAGCATCACCTGGGCCCCTTGGCGCCCCCCGACTCCCGTTTGCACGCGGGAAAGCCGGCGCGGAGGGCGCGCGTGGGGGTCTGCGGCTGTCCGCGGAACCTTCTGGGAGGCGAGCCGCCGGCCGCCCAGCGCGGAGGCTGGAGCGGCGAGTGGTTTGGTTTTTAAAGCGACCACTGCTCCCCCGAAGAGCCGCTCTGCGCCCGCGGGTCCCCGCCGACGGCACTCCGCACCCACCTACTCCTTGACGGGTGGGGAGGTGGGTGAGGGGGAGAAAAGTTTTGAGGCGCTCTCATCTCTGCCTCTGGGGTGGTTGAAGTGGTTTGGTTTTGTGTGCGTAAAGCATCAAATCCCAGTGCCCAAGAACCGGGAAATGATGTTTAGTGGGGGGTCTCAACAAGGGTCGGCGGCTGGGGCTTCGACTCCTGAGTCTGCGACCGTGGAGACGGCGCAGGAAGGCGAGAGCGAGCCTCCCCGGAGTCTCATCCCCAGAGGAAGAAACTCCGAAGGTAATGCCCGGAGCAGGAGCTGTGGGGGCTGATTTGTGTGTGTTCTGACAGCTCCCGGGCTGCTCTGGCGCTTATCTCTACCCATCTTACTTTCATTGACTTAAAACAGCAGCCGGTTTGCCAGGGGGGGTTAAAAAAAAAAATCCTATTAAATCTCAAACCTAGGATGGAGCAGGGGAATCCGGACCGCTCTCCCCGGATCTGGTGTCCAGAAACGGAAGGCAGGGGGATGTCTCGAGGGAGGTCACGGGTCCGGAGGAGGATGGTAGAGCAGAGGACTAAGACACAATACGAGCAACACGTTTCTTTTTCTCGCCGTCCCCTTTCCTCTTGTTGAGCTGGATGCCAATTTGCATGTTCTCTCTCCACTCCCGGGCAAAAAATTTTTTTTCAGTCGCGCATCCACGGACTGAGCCGCGTCCCTCGGCACCCCCAGCATTTCCCAGAGAGCAACACCACCACTCGGAGATCAATGACCAGCCTGTTTATTCTTCACGCGCCTGGAAGGGCAGGGCTCTCAGGGAGCAAGGGAGGGAGGCTTGGGGCTCGCCTGTGCGCGATCTCTCGCAGACTTTTTTTCTAGCTGGTTTCTAAACGGCAGCTAACAAGCAGAGAGAGTTCCTTAATGCGCGCAACACATACCAGTCACAATATATTCGCCTAGAAAAGTGAGACATCCTCTCTCCCCCTCTCCACCCTTTGTAGATTTGTCTCTGGAGGTGGGTTGCTAATACCTGGGATTTTTGCACTTGTCTAGGGCGGGAACTTTCTGGGGTGCTTGACAATTGATTATTTGGTACCTGCTTTCTAAAAATGGCTAAACACCTTTCCTTAGAACCCAAAGTGAGAAATGCAAATCTTAATAACTCAAGGCAAAAATTGCCAAGTGTAAGCATGGTTATTATTCACTCCCACAAAGAAAAACTTCCTCTTCCACAAATATTTGATAGCATAGAGCCCAGTAATTAAGAGAACAATCAAATAAACTCAAGGCTTTCATGGGGACTCTAAATTATCATCTGCCTAGAATTTTTAAGCAGTGTTAATCACTTGCCAACTTGAGTATAGCTGGAGCTGTAGCGTTCTAAATGTGTATCCTTAACAATTTTACTATGTTTTCTTAAGTATTTAATGAGCGAGACCACAGATATTAATAATATTCAAATTGCTGGATCAATGTGGTCTCACCAACTGTGTGAAAAAATTCTCTGTGTGCATAAAACATCTTGCTGCATGTTAGTTTTCCTCACATTGACTGTATCCCACAGGCTTCAGGTCTTGAAGCACTTGCATAGTAAGAATATAAGAATTCCTAAGAATGCACCAATAATTGCCCTGTGCACCTGGAATTTAAGTGTAATTTTATTCCAAAGAGTTCTTGGCATTTACTAAATGATTTATTCTCATAATACATATGTAGTTGGTTTTCACGGTTAGCTTCCACTACTGGGGTCTTTATATAACCTGCAAGAAGCAGATCAGGCCAACTGCAAGAAAAACAAAACAAGCTCCTCCCCTCACTACCCATTATATGAAAATAAGTAACATTTGACAGGGGGCTGTTGTTTACAGTGAACTTTTACTTCCTCTTGGCCCATACTCAGTGTAAACAAAGGGACAGAGTGAGTTCTTTGCCCCTACCTCTCTATCCAGTGAGTGACACGTGGCTGGGTTGGCCTAACCCAACCAAGCAGAACAGAGCCACCTTCTCAGGGTTTCAGTGTAGCAGCTCCTCGGACCCTCCGGTTTCCTACTCACAGGAGATGAGAGCCTTGGGCAGAAGGAAGAAGGCGCTGTCTCAAGCTGCCTGGTGAGATATTGGTGAAACTTGAATTACACCAACCTCTTCTTTTCTTGTTTTTTGCTCCTACAGGCAACAGAACTTCCAACCATTTATGGTTATTGAAACCACATGGCCTTAAGACTAACCCTATGATCATTATAGAGCAACAGCATAGCTGATCAAAAACCTCCAGTGGAATGTTTGTTTGTGTTGGGCTTTAAAAAAAATACCCATATTTGAAGCGGGACTGACACATGAAAGATCAGTGTTTCCATTTATCAAGCATTTACTATGTGCCTGGCTCTTGGCCAGATGCTTTTTACATATTTTGTCCCTATTTTTTACCACAAACCTGCAAGAAATATTACATCCCTGTTTTGCAGAGGAGAAAACTAGAGCTAAGAAAGGTTAAATGACTTGCCCAGAATCATATGGCTTCTAAGTGGTTGTGCCACATTGCCAGTACTGTCTGCTCCAGCTTTAAGCACCTGGATACACTGACATTTTATATTAAAATCAGTCTTTCAGTGAGAAATATTATTTCCTTAAATGCAGAGATTTAAAATACCACATTTGTACTATGTACTGTCCAGAAATGATCTATGTTGGTATTCTCATGCTGCTTAATAGATAACTGTGAAATTTCTAAGAAAATCTTATGTGTCCATATATACTAAATTAGAAGGTACCTAACAATATATATGAAATTATCATATTTTATAGGCCAAGCAATTATGTATTATATGTATATATCCATATGATATAAATGGTAAAACAGTAGCTGAAGTTTTGGAATCCGTATAATTTTACAAGCATTGTTCTAAATGCTTTGCATGTATAAACTCATGTAATCTTCACAACCATAATTTTGTAATATCATTTTATAGGAAAGGAAACTGAAGCAGAGAGAGGTTTTATAATTTGTCCAAGTTTACACAATTAGCAGGTGATGGAGCCTGGATCCAAACCAAGGTACTCTAGCTTTAAGACCTTATCTACTTTGTTATGCTACTTTTCAATATATATACTCAGACGTATAAACAGTCTGCATACTTATAGTCATAGGCCTATATGCTACGGTTGTTCCTTAACATAGATTTCAACTGCACAGGTCAATTTATAGGCAGATATTTTTTTCATAAACACCACAGTTCTACTCCATCTATAGTTGGTCAAATCTCCAGGTACACAGGGCAGACGACAGGACTTGAGAATCCGGGGATTTTGGTATGCAGGCATGTCCTGAAAACAATACCCTGTGAATGCCAAGGGACAACTATGTAGATTTAACTCTCAACTTTAGGGGAAAATAAAGACACGTCAACTGAGATTTGTTGCATCCCCATATTCAAACTGCCTCCTGCAGCACTAGAAGTATTATTGACGGGAGAGGCATTTACATTTGTCCAAGGTATTAAAGATTCTCTAAAAATTGTTAAGGCAATCTCAAGCTCCCAAACATACTTGGAGGCATTGTTTTGTTGCAGTTGTTTTAGTCGTTAAGTTGTGTCTGACTGTTTGCAACCACATGAACTGTAGCCTGCCAGGCTCCTCTGTCCCTGGAATTTCCCAGGCAAGAATACTGGAGTGGGTTGACATTTCCTTCTCCAGGGGAATCTTTCCGACCCAGGGATCGAACCCATGTCTCCTGCATTGGCAGGCGGGTTCTGGGGAAGTGCTAATGAATATGAATTAGGAGTGTACAACTTTTGACCCCAGTTGATTTGTACTAAGTTCATTTTGGATTCCTTTGGTCATATGTGTTAAAAAGAGCAGAGATAGTGTACTTGAGAATCCTAAAGAAGATAGTGAAGGAGGCTAATAAATACAAAAATCTGTGACCTGAGAAGTAGAGGGAAATTTAGAGGATGGAAGAAACCAAATATGTCATGTCATCATAATGGTTACAAATAACCCATTTTTATTCATTTTTAAAGTTAAGGTACTTTGTCAACTCTCACTCCATTAACAAGAGTATATTATATAGTGGTTATTTAATATAACGGTTATTTATGTTTAACAATTATGGACTAAAACAATTACATCCCTCAAAGGAACCTTAAAATATTTGATAAGAATCCCAGATATATGAGTGGTTTATCCCATGTCCATTTTTCTATACGCATATCAAATTGTAAAAGTGAGCTTCTCCAGAAACTAACACAACATTGTAAATCAACTATACTCCAATAAAAATTAATTTTAAAAAACTTTAAAAAAGAAAAGTTAGCTTCTCCAAATCAGTCAACTTTGAGAAAATACTGTGAGATCATCTCTTTCTCTTCTTCTCACCCTAAATACAATTAGGGATTATCTGTGGAAGGAAAAGTAACTGATGACAATCTTCCTTTCTTGGATCCTCTTAATGCTGATAACAACTGAGATACTGACATCTAAACGATTAACTTTACTGGTTCTAATGTTCCTCTTCAGAAAAACTGAAAAAGACACCCTATACCTAACAGATGCCACACATTAAGCTCTTACTGAAAAAAACTTTTAAAGCCCTATTACAGATACATATGTTTTCATTTAAAAACTACTATGAAATCGAGTGTTCTTTTATTTAAACATTCCCCTGTGGTTCTACGAATTAAGGATCAGTAGTACTATATTAACTGAGAGCCAGACCCAACTGGTTAAAGACAGTTGGTAAAACTGCCAACACTGGTTTTGTTGCCGAAGTTGACTGAAATGTGAGGCAGCATATACATTAAAGAGTGAATTCTAATTTTTTAAACTTTCTCATTTTGGTAAGTATTTAGAATGAACTTTTTTTTTTTTTCAGCCACAGTTTTGAAAAGAGGAAATAATGTATAAAACCCAGATGCTTTACACAACCAAAACCACAATTGCATTGCTTTTATTAGTGAAGTGTGTTTATTATTCTGATTGTTAAATTTTCCTTTCCTGGGAGAAAAACCAAAAGAACAAGATTGGCTCGATTCAAGAGAAACAACTTGCAGTTCCCACATCTTGTCTCTTAATTTTACTGTTTTTCAGTTTGACTTCTGTCCTTTAATTTTAAATAATGAGTATGAAATGTGGGAGGATTTAAACATGTAAAAATCGTTTTTTTTAATGTGTGGATTCTTTTCAAGTGTAGTTTTCACAATATAGTCTGTGTTCTCTATTGCTACAAATTTTGTATCAAAAATATATGAAGGTTTACATGCAATGGGACACATTGATTTAATTTATAAGGAAAAGGGTAATGACATATTTTGCTGATTTAGAATTGGTAGCAGAACAAATTATCAAGTGAGGCAATAATATTTCAAGCTTGAATCCCAGTAAGTTTTAGTTATTTGAGTCTGTGAACTCATGATTACTCCTGTTTCTGTTTCTTCTTTCAGATTTTTGATCACATATTACCAAATGTGTCATATAGTATGTGAAATGTGGAGGGCAAATGAAGGAACGAACAAAATGAAAGATTAACAAAAGCACATAAAACAAGGAGGGTGGTTAAAAAACATTGCTTTAAAATGTCCTTTATATTTGAATTTCAGTAAATTATTGGAAGGAGGTAAATAAAATTTCAATCTCGAGGTATCTGACACTTCTACTCTATGTTGTTGCTAAGTCATTAAGTCATGTCCTACTCTTGTGACGCCATGGAATTCAAACCTAATTCTGGTTCAACCACCCAGAATACCTCTTGGGATTGATGAGGTCTTGATCCTAAAGATGATGATCATTTGATTTAGTACATTGTTCATTAAGCTTCTCCACGTGGCCCTCTTTGGTCAAAGTGGAGGACATAATAGGTCTTTATAAATTTTGTAAAAATACCACGTTTCATGTGCATCATACCTTTCAAGACAAAAGGTCTAAGTCTAAATTAGAGGGAATGAGGAAAAGGTGAAGTTCCATCTAGTCAAAGCTGTGGTTTTTCCAATAGTCATGTATGGATGTGAGAGTTGGACTATAAAGAAACCTGAGTGCCAAAGAATTGATGCTTTTGAACTGTGGTGTTAGTGAGGACTCTTGAGAGTCCCTTGGACTGCAAGGAGATGCAAGAAGTCCATCCTAAAGGAAGTCAGTCCTGAATATTTATTGGAAGGACTGATGCTGAAGCTGAAACTCCAGTACTTTGGCCACCTGATGTGAAGAACTGACTCATTGGAAAAGACCCTGATGCTGGGAAAGATTGAAGGCGGGAGGAGAAGGGGACGACAAAGGATGAGATGGTTGGGTGGCATCACTGATGTGATGGACATGAGTTTGACTAGGTTCTTGGAATTGGTGATGGACAGGGAAGCCTGGCGTGCTTTAGTCCATGTGGTCGCAAAGAGTCAGACATGACTGAGGAACTGAACTGAATGACTGATAGCTATTGGGATGAATGTACCAATTTCATGACTGGAGGGAAAGCAACAATCCTGGCCCTTGGAGAGTCAATATCACACCTTTGGTGATGGTAAGAGTGGGATGGGAGACAAGGATCTCCTTGTGGCCTAGATCCAGCACCCTGGTCTGGCACAAAACAGCTGCAGCTGACAGTCTGATTACCTGTTGGCTCATCACCTCTATCTACATATTATAAACACATGAAAACTCAAGTGGACCTGAATGGCTCCAAACTCTTCTGCTGCAACTGATTCCATCAAGAGCAGCTTCAAATATGGGTCCTCAGCAGCAAATAAGTGTAAACACACACATTGACACACTCTTGTTTCATTTTAATGGTTACAAATTCAAATGCTTCCCCTGGTGCCCTAGCTTTCCTTGGGTTATGTCATGTATAATCCCAAGGCTATAACTACTTGCTCCTGTGACTCAAATGAAATAATGTGATGGTGAACCAAACCAAGTTCCACAGAACATCCCTGACTGGAATGACTTGGAACATGAGCATGATGCTAGAGGTTAGAGCATCTGTTTTGTAACCAAGAGTGACAAAAACATACTAAGCGTGGTTCAGAGGAAATAAGGAAGTGATATGGGTTCTAGAAGTGATTGGGAGGACTTCTCTGGTGGCTCAGTGATAAAGAATCTGCCTGCAATGCAGGAGACCCAGGTTCAATCCCTAGGTCAGAAAGATCCCTGGAGAAGAAAAGGGCAACCTGCTCCAGTATTCTTGCCTGGGACATCCTTTGGACAGAGGAGTCTGGTGAGCTACAGTCCATGAGGTCACAAAAGAGTCAGACATGACTTAGCAACTAAACAACAGCAAAGTGATTAGGAGGTTTCCCAAGACCACATGACTGCCTACCTCTGGATTTCTCATTATGTGACACAAATAAAATCTTTATTTTTATGCCAAAATTTTGCTGTCTTCTGTTACTTGGAATCGAGTACGGTTACTAAGTAAACATTTTTCTTTGGGTCCAGTATCCTTTACCATCTTCTGGAAATTGCTCTCCATTCTCTATGTAAGCAGTCTACTTAATGCTTTAGCTATATAGTCCTTTTCTTTCATGCTGTACCTCTTAAGAGTCACGTGTAGCTAGGCAAAATAGCCCTTTTTTTTCCTTGGGCCTCATTTGTGAGAATGTAAGCCCAGAAGCTGATTTTAGCCATGAATCCAAGTTTATGATGGCAAACAACTTGAGAGAATAAAATAGCAGCACAAAAAGAGACTGAGGATGGTTTGGAGCCCAGTCGAGGCCATTATTCCAAACTGAGAGGTCATCTGAGCCACCCTAGTTTCTACTGTTCACTTTTTTCATTCTTCTTCTTTTGATCCACTCTAGTATCTTTCCAATAAATTTCATGAATTTTGTTTTGCTTTGATTGGTTTCAGTTCAATGCTTATTTGTCACATGCAAAAGTATAGTAACTAACACAGGAATGAGAGTAACCTCCCAGTAATAGGCTGAATGCTTATGTCCCTTCAAAATTCATTATGTTGAAATTCTAATCTCCAATGTGATGGGATTAGGAGGTGTGGCTTTGGGAGGTGATTAGGTCATGAGGATGAAACTCTTATATATGAAATTGAGATTTAACATCCTTATGAAAAAAACCCCAATGAGAGCCCTGCTTTCTGAAGTACCCACATCCAGATATCTTCACACATGTCCCATATCAAAGAATTGTCTTTTCCTCTTTGGAAATCAGAATCCTAGAGATATAAAATGCAAATCCTCTGTGCATCTCTTCAGGAAACATCAGACTGTTCTATAAAAATTTATTTCTAGAAGACTGCTTAAGTATCCCCAACAGTTCTAGATGAGCTTGCAGATTTGACTACATCAGAATTCTAGCAGCAGCTACTTGCTTTCCTTCTTTCACCTGTTATTTTAAAGATCAGAAGAGATGAGGGTTACAAATGTAGTTTATAACCTTCAAATATGATTACATCAAGTATTACTGAATCATAAAAATAATCTCTTTGTGGCAAATAGATGGGGAAAAAGTGGAAACAGTGACAGATTTTATTTTCTTGGGCTCCTAAATCACTGTGGATGATGACTGTAGGCATGAAATTAAAAGGTGCTTGCTCCTTGGAAGAAAAGCTATGACAAAGCCTAGACAGCATATTAAAAAGTAGAGATATCACTTTGCCGACAAAAGTCTGTATGGTCAAAACTGTGGTTTTTCCAGTAGTCATGTACAGATGTGAGAGTTGGACCATAAAGAAGCCTGAGCACTGAAGAATTTATGCTTTTGAACTGTGATGCTGGAGAAGACTCTAGGGAGCCCTTTAGACAGCAAGGAAATCAAACCAGTCAATCCTAAAGGAAATCAACCCTGAATATTCATTGGAAGGACTGATGCTAAAGCTGAAGTTTCAATAATTTGGCTACTTGACACAAATAGTCAATTCACTGGAAAATACCCTGATGCTGGGAAAGATTGAGGACAGGAGAAGAAAGGGGCAACAGAGGGTGAGATGGTTGGATGGCATCACCAACTCAATGGACATGTCTGAGCAAACTCCAGGAGACAATGAAGGACAGGGAAGTCTGGTGTGTTGCAATCCATGGGATTTAGTGACTTGTCAGTTGAACAACAACAAAAAATAATCTGACAAAATTAAATATCTATAAACTCATCAAAATAATAAAGGGGTTATAGAATTCCATTCTTGCTTATTTTATGTTTTACATTTGGCCACACCCTGCAGCATGTGGGATCTCAGTTCCCCAGCCAGGGAGTACAACTGCTCAAAGAGGTGCAGTCTTAACCACTGGGCCACCAGGGAAGTCCCATTCATGTTTATTTTAAAGGAATCTATCAGTCTTTAATAAACTATTCAGTTCAGTTCAGTCGCTCAGTCATGTCCAACTCTTTGTGATCCCATGGACTGCAGTTGCATTTGCAACACACCAGACTTCCCTGTCTATCACCAGTTCCCAGATATTGCTCAGACTCACTTCCATCGAGTTGGTGATGCCATCCAACCATCTCATCCTCTGTTGTCCCCTTCTCCTCCTGCCTTCAATGGATAAACTGTTAGATTGTAACATACTAGGAGCTAGGCAAGACAAACCTTTGTTGTTCCTCAAATGACCCACTGATACTACAAAAGCGTTAAATATAAACATTTACATTTGTATAAAAATGTACTATCATTTTCATAAAGGAAATGATAATCTTATTAAAAAAGGAGAATAGACTCAACAAATTGAATGTACCAAAACAGGTAAGAATTTATGGCAACAAGGCTAGATTTCTTCTCTCTTCTACATATAAATACAGAAAACCTGCCTGTTGAAAGTTCATGTAAAGACTTTTTAAGATTCAGGCATCCTTTCAAGTTGAATGTCTTTAAGCATGCCCTGGTTTGTGCTGGTGTTCATCATTTTTCAGTGCCACAGTTTTCCAGGGAAAATACCCCGCTAAGGCATTGTCAGAACTTCCAGCCTTGGCCCCTACTGTAAATGGAGTTTTAGAAATGAGCTGACAGTTATGCAGTCCTCATTCATGCAAGACCTTTTTTGAAATTGCTCATCCCACCTTCCTTCCATCACCAATTCCACAGTATAATACATGCAAAATGAAGAAAGAAGAGATGACACCCTGGGAAAAATAGAATTAAGACAAACCAGTTGAAATCTTACAAGAAACAACATTTATATCATAATTGAAATCTAAAAAGCTTCTTCTTTTTTTAATTTCAAAATTTGGCAAGAGACTAGCAAAGGAAAATACTTAGTATCTTTCTCCATGGGCCACTTTCCTGTTGATCTGAGGCTATTGTCTATGTTGTATTATGCTCCGCATGTGCAAGGGGACAGGGGAGTTCAGAAAAACTCTTTCAGTGATTTGTGGCCCTCACACACAATTAGGATGATGACACTTCATCTGGCCGTGTTCCAGTGCTGTGAAGTCGGCAGTTACCGCAGGTCTACCACCAGCTGAGGATCAAAGTGCACCACATTGTCAAACAAGGAATCCAGAAGTAAGAATTGTGTTAATTTTTTTTTTAAACTTCCTTTTCCCTATCTGGAGAATGCGATCAATAATGAAAAGGTTAACATTAATGTTTGGGACTTCCCTGGTGATCCAGGGGTTAGGAATCTGTCTTGCAATGCAGGGGACTGGATTCAATCCCTGGTTGGGGAACTGAGATCACACATACCAGAGCTACTGAAGCCCACGCAGCCACAACTAGAGAGTCCATGTGCCACAATGACAGATCCTAGCTGCATGCCACAACTAAGCCCTGACACAGCCAAATAAATAAATAAATATTTTTTTAAAAAAGAGGTTAATATTTATTGAGAACATGTGCCAGATATTTACTGTATATATACGTCTGTGTGTGTGTGTGTATTCTCACTTAATTTTCATAATAATCCTAAAAGACAAGTACCATTCATACTCGATCTTACCAAAGAGGAAACTGGGGCACAAAGAGAATAAGTAACTTTTCCAAGGTCACCCAGCTAACAGCTGCCTCCTGGAAATGCAAAGACAACAGCAAGCCCCAGTGATGTGCATTGATATCCCCCAATATGTGAATATCCCCAAATATGTGAAGAAAATGTTAAATGTTTATGTTATATTTTTAAAAGACTTTAGGCTTTGCTACTGTTAAAGAGCAAAAGTAAATGTAGACTATGAATAAAGTATTAAATATATGTCAAATGGACTTCTTGCTTTAGCTCAGACACATAAAGATCTTGGAAGCGAACACTCCAAACCTTCTTAAGGCAAGAAAACGTTGGGCAAACTGAAATTTAATGGCTTTTCTTGAACCTGTCAGAGAACTAAGGCCATGAGGTACACCATCACTCCAAAACCTTGAGGAATGGGCACATCCCAAGTGTCACAGTCAAGGTCTGCTTACTTGGATCAGAAGATGCTAAAGCCATAAACTTGCAGGAACACTTCAGTGGTACTTTGGATGAATTGCTGGAGGCTGTAAGGGAGCTAGTGTGAGAGTGAGATACTCCTATCTTAAGCAGCATCCACTCCACTTGGGTGGACTTTACTTCCAGGTAAAGTTCTCGTGATGTAGATCCATTGCCTCACGGCTCTGGCAGGGGAAGGAAATAAGTAATCATTGTGAAATAATACACATGGAGCCTTCTCCATAACAAAGATCAATTGTCCAAGGGAAAAGACTACCAGACTTTTACTCCAGTTTTATCCCAGGAAAGGAATACCTTTCCTCCCATTCAGCCCCTCTAGCCTTCTTGTCTCATCTGTCTCACCTAAGAAAGGGAGAAAATGTAACCAGTGGGACTTCAAGGAAGCCAAAGGGGAGCTCTGCATCTAGGGAAGGGAGCTGGGAGGAGCACTTGTGAAGGTCACTGCCCAGCCCAAGCCACCAGCCCACTGAAAACTGAGATTTAATTCAGATTACAGAGTGCTTCCTCTTCCCTGGTACCCTACCACCACTGTAGCAGGGCTTCAGTATAATAACAGCAGATCAGAGGTGGAAGAATTGCAAGTCACTGATTCTCTCTGAGGAGGAGCACTTAGGGAAGTCCAAAGTAAGGAAGGGAGATAAAAATAACACCAAATAAATATGAAACCTCTGACATCTATGGCTACAGGAAACATAAACGCAGTCTGAAAACTACCCATATTAATAGAAATTCTCACAGCAAGGCCCTACTTACCCCAGTTTTCAACATGTCTAGGTTTCAACAAAAAAGCTACAAGGCATGCCAAAAGGCAGGACAAAACAAAGTCAGAAGGGAAAGCAACCATCAGAATCACTCAGATATTAGAAATGTTAGGGCTTTCAGAATGAGATTAATACAGTTATTTTTTTACTTTTCAAATATTGGCTACATGCCACTTCACTTTTACGTGTCACCCATGTTAGTATCTGTTTTCAATAACCAAATGAAATACAAAAAGGATTTTTAACTTCTATGAAAACAAAGGAAAATAGTGAAAATAGCAACCAGCATTTGTTTTTCAGTGTCCCATTATAGAGACCACACGCCCTGAGCTAAGAGTGTGGCACTGACATGCTCCTTCCCTACAAAACACACTCAGCATGTCAGCATCAAGCCGCCATAGACTTGAACTGTGTCTGTGAATATCTGTGCTTTAATCTCAATTTATTTTATGCATTTATTAACATGTTGTGTCCTAAGGTAACAGTTACCTCACTTTACACCATTTGAGCTTACAAGAGTTTTCAAGGGAACGCTACTTGTGGATAGCAGGGGAAACCTTTATAACTATGATCAGTATGTTAAGTGCTCTGATGGAAAAAGCAGACAACATACAAGAACAGATGGGTAAATGTAAGCAGAGAGGTGGAAACCATAAGAAAGAATCAGAAGGAAATGTCAGAAGGAAAATATGCTGTAACAGAAATGAAGAATGCCTTTGATCTGTTCATCAGTAATTAGAATGTCTGATGACAGAATCAATGAGCTTGAACACAGATCGATAGAAACCTCCCAGAGTGAAATACAAAGAGAAAAAAAGAAGGAAAACATAGAACAGAGTACCCAAGAACTGTGGGGTCATTTCAAAAGGTGTTACCTATGCATGGTCTTGGAATACCAGAAGGAGAAGCAAGAACAAGGCAGAAAAAAATATTTGAAGTTAATATTGGTATATGTTCTTGCTCAGTTGCTCGGTTGTGTCTGACTCTTTGCAACCCATGGACTGCAGCACACCAGGTTTCCCTGTCCATCACCATCTCCTGGAGCCTGCTCAAACTCATGTCCATTGAGGAGGTGATGCCATCCAACCATCTCATCCTCTGTCATCCCCTTCTCCTCCTGCCTTCAATCTTTCCCAGCACCAGGGTCTTTTTCAGTGAGTCAGCTCTTCACATCGGGTGACCAAAGTATTGGAACTTCAACCTCAGCATCAATCCCTCCAATGAATATTCAGGATTGATTTACTTTAAGATTGACTGTTTTGATCTCCTTGCAGTCCAAGTCCAATATTGGTAGATAACTTTCCAAAATTAATTATAGACACTGTACTGGGTTGAATTGTCTTCTGTTAAATTTCATTTCCACCCAGAAACCCAGGATGTGATCTTACTCAGGGAGTAAGTCTTGACAGATATTTTTCATCAGGAAGAGATTATATTGAATAAGGATGAGACCCAAATCCAATGACTGCTGTCCTTATAAGCAGTTTATGTGGAGACACAAACACACACAGAGGGGAAATACTCATGTGAAGATGGAGACAGAAATTGGAGTTCCTCAGCTGGAAACCAAAGAATACCAAAGATGGCCTGTAATCACAAGAAGCTAGAAAAAAGCATGAGAAAATTCTTCCCTTTGAGCCTTTGGAGGGAGCATGGCCCTGCTGACACCTTGCCTCTGACTTCCAGCCTCCAGAAGTATGAGAGAATAATTTTCTGTTTTATCAGCAACCCAGTTTGTGGAAATTTGTCATGGCAACTCCAGAAGCTTAGACGTCAAACCATAAATCCAAGAAGCATAGCTAACACTAACCAGAATAACACACACATGTAGGCGTACCACATTCAAGCTTTAGAAAACTGAAGTCAAAGAGAAAATCTTGAAAGAAGCTAGAGGGGGGAAATAAAACTTACCTACAGAGGAACAAAGGAATGAATTATAGGGGACATCTGCCCAGAAACCAGACAAAACAAGAAGAAAATGAAGTGAAAATTTAAAAGCCTTGAAAGACAAAAATTCACTATCCTAAAATCCTATATACAGCAAAATTTATCATGGCATTTTGCATGATGTACTCTGCATGTAAGTTAAATAAGCAAAGTGACAATATACAGCCTTGACATACTCCTTTCCCAATGTTGAACCAGTCAGCTATTCCATGTCTGGTTCTAACGGTTGCCTCTTGACCTGCATGTAGTTTCTTAGGAAATAGGTTAAGTGGTCTGGTATTCTCTTTTTCTAAGGATTTTCCAGTTTGTTGTGATCTACACAGTCAAAAGTTTTAGCATAGTCAATGAAAGAGAAGTAGATGTTTTTCTGGAACTCTCTTGCTTTCTCCATGATCCAACAAATGTTGGCAGTTTGATTTCTGGTTCCTCTGCCTTTTCTAAACCTAGTTTATACATATGGAAATTTTCGGTTCACATATTGCTGAAGCCTAGCTTGAAGGATTTTGAGCATAACCTTGCTGGCAAGTGAAGTGAGCACAACCATACAGTATTTTGAACGTTCTTTGGGATTAGAACGTTCTTTGCCCTTCTTTGGGATTAGAATGAAAACTGACTTTTTCCAGTCCTGTGGCCACTGCTGAGTTTTCCAGCTTTGCTGACATTGAGTACCACACTTTAGCAACAGCATCTTTTTGGATTTTAGATAACTCAGCTGGAATTCTGTCACCTCCATTAGCTTTGTTCATAATAATGCTTCCTAAATCCCACTTGACTTCACATTCCAGGATGTCTGACTCTAGGTGAGTGACCACACCACTGAGGCTATTTGTGTCATTAGACCTTTCTTGTATAGTTCTCCTGTGTATTCTTTCCACCTCTTCTTAATCTCTTCTGCTTCTGTTAAGTCCTTACCATTTCTGTCCTTTACTGTGCCCATCCTTGCATGAAATGTTGCCTTGATATCTCCAATTTTCTTGTAGAGATCTCTACTCTTTCCCATTCTATTGTTTTCCTCTATTTCTTTGCATGGTTCATTTAAGAAAGCCTTCTTATCTCTCCTTAGCCAACCAAATAATATTTTTAGCTGCTGAACAGAAAAATAAAAAGGAAGAATTGGGTCTCTTGCTCAAGATAATTAATATAATTCTGACAGATGAGAAACTGGGAAGAGAATATCATCATTTCTATGTTGTTTTCATCTTTTCAATAAAAAGAAGAATCTTTAAAAATAGGAAAGAAAAAGGTAAATACAGCCAAAAGACAGCTGAAGTCCAAAATATGCAGAAATAATGGGAGAGTATCTAATGCATTAAAATAATACAGCTCTTCCAGTCCAGGGCACTGCAAGAACTAAGAGATAGCCTGCTAAACTAGTCTTAGTAATCTTCAGAAATCATGACAACTGATGTGTGCATATCTATGAAGATCTCTAAGGCCAAGTCACCAAGTGAAACAGGAGTGAATATGTGTTGCATGATCTTATAGATGTGAAAAGGTAATAATATGTATATGTGTATATATATACACATATATATATATGTTCCTCTATATTCATTAAAAAGTCACAGGAAAGATGTATATGAAGTAATCCCTACTGGTGTTGATTTTAATGAAAAATGAAAACAAAAACTAAATAATGAGACACACCTATTAAAGAAAAACATGGGGTAGAAGAAATGGAGGTGGGAAGAAATGTTCAATTAGAAGACGAGTAGGTGCCTTTCACATTTCAGATTACACACACACAGATGCACATATGTTTGTATATATTGAAATGGCAGGACCCAATACAAAACGGATATGAGTGCTCTATGTTTTTTTAAAAAAAGTTAAGAATTTCAACACTCTAATCAGTTCAGTTCAGTTCAGTCACTCAGTCGTGTCTAACTCTTTGCGACCCCATGAATTGTAGCATGCCAGGCCTCCCTGTCCATCACCAACTCCCGGAGTTTATTCAAACTCATGCCCATCGAGTCGGTGATGCCATCCAGCCATCTCATCCTCTGTCGTCCCCTTCTTCTCCTGCCCCCAATCCCTCCTAGCATCAGGGTCTTTTCCAACGAGTCAACTCTTCGCATGAGGTGGCCAAAGTATTGGCGTTTCAGCTTCAGCATCAGTCCTTCCAATGAACACCCAGGACTGATCGCCTTCAGGATGGACTGGTTGTATCTCCTTGCAGTCCAAGGGACTCTCAAGAATCTTCTCCAACACCATAGTTCAAAAGCATCAGTTTTTCAGCACTCAGCTTTCTTCACAGTCCAACTCTCACATCCATACATGACCACTGGAAGAACCATAGCCTTGACTAGACGGACCTTTGTTAGCAAAGTAATGTCTCTGCTTTTTAATA
Source organism: Dama dama (assembly GCF_033118175.1). Lineage (NCBI taxonomy): Eukaryota > Metazoa > Chordata > Mammalia > Artiodactyla > Cervidae > Dama > Dama dama. The sequence goes on from NC_083702.1 coordinate 33,833,573, forward strand.
TGCTGTCTAGGTTGGTCATAACTTTCCTTCCAAGGAGTAAGTGTCTTTTAATTTCATGGCTACAGTCATGTCAGATGTCACCATCTGCAGTGATTTTGGAGCCCCCCAAAAATAAAGTCTGACACTGTTTCCACTGTCTCCCCATCTATTTCCCATGAAGTGATGGGACCAGATGCCATGATCTTAGTTTTCTGAATGTTGAACTTTAGGCCAACTTTTTCACTCTCCTCTTTCACTTTCATCAAGAGGCTTTTTAGTTCCTCTTCACTTTCTGCCATAAGGGTGGTATCATCTGCATATCTGAGGTTATTGATATTTCTCCCAGCAATCTTGATTCCAGCTTGTGCTTCATCTAGCCCAGCATTTCTCATGATGTACTCTGCATATAAGTTAAATAAGCAGGGTGACAATATACAGCCTTGACATACTCCTTTTCCTATTTGGATCCAGCCTGTTGTTCCATGTCCAGTTCTAACTGTTGCTTCCTGACCTGCATATAGGTTTCTCAAGAGGCAGGTCAGGTGGTCTGGTATCCCCGTCTCTTTCAGAATTTTCAACAGTTTACTGTGATCCACACAGTCAAAGGCTTTGGCATAGTCAATAAAGAAGAAATAGATGTTTTTCTGGAACTCTCTTGCTTTTTCGATGATCCAACGAATGTTGGCAATTTGATCTCTGGTTCCTCTGCCTTTTCTAAAACCAGCTTGAACATGTGGAAGTTCTTGGTTCACATATTGCTGAAGCCTGGCTTGGAGAATTTTGAGCATTACCTTACTAGTGTGTGACATGAGTGCAATTGTGCGGTAGTTTGAGCATTCTTTGGCATTGCCTTTCTTAGAGATTGGAATGAAAACTGACATTTTCCAGTCCTGTGGCCACTGCTGAGTTTTCCAAATTTGCTGACATAGTGAGTGCAGCACTTTCACAGCATCATCTCTCAGGATTTGAAATAGCTCACCTGGAATTCCATCACATCCACTAGCTTTGTTTGTAGTGATGCTTTCTAAGGCCCACTTGACTTCACATTCCAGGATGTCTGGCTCTAGGTGAGTGATCACACCATTGTGATTATCTGGGTCATGAAGATCTTTTTTGTACAGTTCTTCTGTGGATTCTTGCCACCTCTTCTTAATATCTTCTGCTTCTCTTAGGTCCATACCATTTCTGTCCTTTATTGAGCCCATTTTTTTTTTTTTTTTTATTGAGCCCATTTTTGCATGAAATGTTCCCTTGGTATCTCTAATTTTCTTGAAGAGATCTCTAGTCTTTCCCATTCTGTTGTTTTCCTCTATTTCTTTGCATTGATTGCTGAGGAAAGCTTTCTTATCTCTCCTGGCTATTCTTTGGAACTCTGCATTCAAACGGGAATATCTTTCCTTTTTTCCTTTGCTTTTTGCTTCTCTTCATTTCACAGCTATTTGTAAGGCCTTCTCAGACAACCGTTTTGCCTTTTTGCATTTCTTTTCCATGGGGGTAGTCTTGATCCCTGTCTACTGTACAATGTCATGAACCTCCATCCATAGTTCATCAGGTCTAGTCCCTTAAATCTATTTCTCACTCCCACTGTATAGTCATAAGGGATTTCATTTAGGTCATACCTGAATGGTCTAGTGGTTATCCCTACTTTCTTCAGTTTAAGTATGAATTTGGCAATAAGGAGTTCATGATCTGAGCCACAGTCAGCTCCCAGTCTTGCTTTTGCTGACTGTGTAGAGCTTCTCCATCTTTGGCTGCAAAGAATATAATCAATCTGATATCGGTGTTGGCCATGTGGTAATGTCCATGTGTAGAGTCTTCTCTTGTGTTGTTGGAAGAGGGTGTTTTCTATGACCAGTGCATTCTCTTGGCAAAACTCTGTTAGCCTTTGCCCTGCTTCATTCTGTACTCCAAGGCCAAATTTCCCTGTTACTCCAGGTGTTTCTTGACTTCCTACTTTTGCATTCCAGTCCCCTATAATGAGAAGGACATCTTTTTTGGGTGTTAGTTCTAAAAGGTCTTGTAGGTCTTCATAGAACCATTCAACTTCAGCTTCTTCAGCATTACTGGTTGGGGCATAGGCTTGGATTACCATGATATTGAATGGTTTGCCTTGGAAACGAACAGAGATCAGTCGTTTTTGAGATTGCATCCAAGTACTGCATTTCGGACTCTTTTGTTGACTATGATGGCTACCTCATTTCTTCTAAGGGATTCCTGCCCACAGTAGTAGATATAATGGTCATCTGAGTTAAATTCACCCATTCCAGTCCATTTTAGTTCGCTGATTCCTAGAATGTCAACATTCACTCTTGCCATCTCCTGTTTGACCACTTCCAATTTGCCTTGATTCATGGACCTAACATTCCAAGTTCCTATGCAATATTGCTCTAATAGCAGGGCATTAAACCAAGTGCAGACTCTTCTAAGACTGGAGTCCTGTGCAACAGTGAAAGTGAAAGTCACTCAGTCTTGTCCGACTCTTTGAGACCCCATGGACTGTATAGTCCATGGAATTCTCCAGGCCAGAATACTGGAGTGGGTAGCCTTTCCCTTCTCCAGGGAATCTTCCCAACCCAGAGATTGAACTCAGGTCTCCTGCATTGCAGGCAGATTCTTTACCAGCTGAGCTACAAGGGAAGCAATAGTACAACAGTACAGTTTAGTTATTCATTAAGCTGGTCTTGTATACGTACATACACATATATGTATACATACATACACATTTTTTTTCTTGAATGCAGAGATTGTATCTTTAAAGAAAAAGATAATACATACTACAAAGTGTGGTTCCATCCACTTTTAAAAAAATATTTATTTATTCATTTGGCTGTGCTGGGTCTTGGTTGTGGCATGCAGGATCTTTAGTTGTGGCATGTGGGATCTAGTTCCCTGACCAGGGATGGAATCCCGGCCCCCTGCAATTGGAGCACAGAGTCTTAGCCACTGGACCGTGAGGGAAGTCCCATGGTTCCATTCTTGAGTGCTCAGATGATTTCCCTTGCACACTAGCCTGAATGCATTGCCTGTCTGTCTTCTTATCAGGACATCTCTTCCTGTTGCTTGTACTTCACCTTTTGAGAATTCTAGCTCCTCTATGTAGTTCTCTTTATGGTTTAATAGGCCACATTGAAAGCAATGATAAAAACACTTTTAATTAATGGGGTGCAAATTATATGTGAGGAGTATGTCATAGGTTGAAATCAAGACCTATAAATTTACTCTTTCTCTTTTGCATTTTCCCAAGGTAACAATACACACAGGAAGTAAAAACTTCCCAGGCACCTAATAAGCTATAACTATGGGCCCAGCAAGTAGAGAGTAATGAGTCCTGGTCTGTTTCATGCTAAGTGGGGGAGGGAGGAAGGACGGTGAGGAAAGGGAGGAGGGAGAGACAGAAGGAAAGGGAATGAAAGTCACGTATGGCAGCAGTAAAGAATATAAGAAAAGGACCTGATGCAAAGAATATCCAAGTCAAATCCAAACTTTTATTACAGATGACTTCCAACTGTCACAGTTGGAATGGACTTAAATCTTAAAACAAAACATCATGTATTAAATATTTACTCTGTACTAATCACTTTGTTTGAACTTCTCATTTAATCTTCTCAATAACCCTGAGTTAATTTCTATTATTTTTATTCTATAGATAAAAAAACTGGGGAACAAAGAGATTATATTCTTTTCAGTGTCACATAGCCTCTAAATGTTGAGTCTGGTTTGTTTGACTTCAGAGTTACAACCTCACTTGCTGTATTATCTTGTGTCCCAGACCTTAAGTATTGTCTAATACGTTCATCCTTCTGATGTTGAATTCTTTGGCATCCACACCAGTAGTTTTATAGACTATACTTGAATTTCCCCCAAATGAGGAAATCCTCTTTAACAACCTACTCTAAGTTCAGGTAGACAGCATTTCTTCATACTGAGCCAATATCTCCCTCCTTGAAACATGAGCTTATTAATTTCAGCTCTACCATCCATGAGAAAATATCTGATTTCTTTTCCATTTAATACATTTTCAGATATCTGGTGAATAATTGGAAGTTAACTACCATTGCCCAAGAATATTCTCTTCTCTGGGCTAATATTTCCATTCCTTCAGATGAAACTCACAGAAAATTATTGTGAGTTTCCATATCCAAGAATTGTTCTCTTTTGCATATAGTCTAATTTGTCTACGTTTCTCAGATCCTCCGGGCAGAATATAACACACCAAGTTTGTTCAAACAAGCTCCTGGAGCAGGACTATCACTTCCCTCACTCAAACCATTATAGGTCTATCACCACACTCAAAGGTGCATTAGCTTTCTCGGCGGCCAAATCATACTGCTGGTTTTTATTGAAATAAAATTCATAAATCTTTGTTATACAATCACCAATAAGCCAGGCTTTCCTTAGCTGATAGGAATGCAGTTGTGTGTGTGTGTGTGTGTGTGTGTGTGTGTGAGAAAGAGAGAGAGAGTGAGAGAGAGAGAAGAGAAGAGAAAAGAGAAGGGATGGGAAGAGAACTGAAGGAATAGGCAAGGAATTGAAGGGAAGGGCAGGGACACCCAAGTGTTAAGTTCCGAATTTATCTCAATTAAGTTTCATGTTGTTAGATTTGACTCTTCTTTGCACATGTTGGAGCTTTTTTTGGCGTGTGGATCTTAACTCTTATCTCCATCATACATAGAATTTCTCAATTAGCAAAATCAGGCTCAAATGCAAATTTGATAAGTAATTTTTTAACATCATCACCTAAGTCTCTGACCAAAAAAGATTAACTAGACAAGACAAAGCCTTTTGGTTTGCCTCTAGAAACCATCCTCTAGCTTAGCATAAAAACTTCAGTCCTATTTTTTGGACATACAATTAATAATATATATAAATACAATGGTATGTAACCCAGAATTCTTCACCCTAACTGGGTTTGGTAAATGTTATGCATTAAAGATAAGTGGAAGACAGGAAAATGGTGGTCTCTTTCAGGGAAGTGCTCTCTGCCAACACAACTGATTTATGTGGGAGAGGAGTTTTCAAGGCAGGACAGTTGAGCAGCCCTCCTGCACGTTCCTAGAAAAGCAGGTTTTCCCTCTTTGAAGTTGAACTGAAAATAAACTTGGGCCATCAGGGCAGGTTTTCTTTGTTTTTCATTAGTTTTAGAAACAAAATAGTAATATTTCTCCTCCCTCTGTCCCTCATACACGTTTACAAAATACATGTCAAGAATCAGAATTATAAGCAAAATGTATTTTCAATATATTCTAAATTAAAAGAAATTCTTCTGATTTGTTAGTGTGGCATGACCAAGAAGCCATTGAACTAGGCAGAGAACTAGTTGGGGAAACAAGTTGTTGGCGTATAAAACTATCCAACAAGCAGTTATCTAAGATTTTGGAGAAAAGTCACAGGATTTTGAAGTAGATAAGATAAAAGTGTTACTTATCTATGCCCGTCTCATGCCTCAATATTTCCTATAGTAAGGAAAAACAAGTCTCCCAGTCCACAAAAACCCAGAGATGAGATTTGGTATTCAACCCGTGTAGTTTGTTGTTGCTATTGTTTAATCGCTAAGTTGTGTCCGACTCTTTTGTGACCCCATGAGCCCACCAGGCTCCTCTGTCCATGGGATTTCCCAGGCAAGAATACAGGAGTGGGCTGCCATTTTCTGCTCCAGGGAATCTTCTGGACTGGGGATCGAACCCTGGTCTCCTGTATCACTGGTGGGTTCTTAGCTGCTGAACCACCAGGCAAGCCATGTATTTGGTATACTGTGTTCTTGCCTGTGTAGTTAGAGGAGGGAAAAAAGTGTCTGAAAGAATTCAGAAAGAGTTACCACACAAATACAGATAGTAATGTTATCAATTTGACATTTTTATTCTCCAGTGTATAATTTTCATGATTTATAATATTTTTTATTTTATATATCTTGGTAAGCATATTTTAGTATATTTTGGTAAGAGATCTAATTGCTAAGGGTGCAATATAGTATTGTTGACCTTATCTTATCAACAATTGTTGATCATATCAATTATATGATTGATAGGTACCATGTTGTTTGACAGATGTCTAGAACTTACTCATCTCGCTTAAATGAAACTTTATACTTGTTTATTTGTAAACCCTCATTTCTTCCTCCCATCAGCCTCTGGCAACCACCATTCCACTCTATGAATTCGACTATTTTAGATACCTCATATGAGTTGAATCATACAGTATTTATCTTTTTATGACAGGCTTATTTCACATAGCATTATGTCCTCAAGGTTCACCCATGTCATCCCATATTGCAGAATTTCCTTCTTCTGAAAGGTTGAATGATAATCTATTGTATATAATATTAATTTATTTTTAAAAGACTTTTATTCTTAGCCCATGATCCTTCCCTAGAACTTATTCCTGCCGCACCATCCCGGTAATCAGGCTTTTTTTCTTGTTTGTATGTATGTGTGTGTGTCTGCTACTCCTCATACTTCCTCAATCTGCATTCTATTTCTTCATCTCCTGCTTTTTATCTGTTTAGTTTTATCAACTTTTCATTTTTGCTATGTTTTCTTTTTTCATTAAAAAAATTTTTTTTATTAAAAAAAAAAAACAAAAAACTTGCCTCTACTATCTCTTTCTGCATTTAACTTATTTCCCAACCCTTCTTCCTATCTAGGTCTTTAGACAACTTTCTCCTCCCATCTGTATCACCTCCAAGGCACTGTAGATTCCGGGCTCTCATGTTCATCGTTTCTGATACAATCACTGAATTTTGTTCATCCTTTCATCTTCAGTCACTGGTCTTTGGTTGAAAATGTCTTTTATTCTTCTTAGTTTATGCAGTTCACTTATCCTGAGAATAACTAGCCTCTAAAGAACAAAATAAGTGAGTTTATTCTTGGATAAAAGGTCAGGATTTGACATTCAGTGCACTGGAAACTTTGACAAAGCCATAAAAAATATGCCACTACCTAGGGCTGCCAGGTTATATATATATATATATACATATATATATATATATGTATTTTTTCCTCCTAAATGTGTGTGTATGTATGTACATATATATACATATACATTTGATTTTCAGCTTCAAATAAACAACAAATGATAGGTTTAGTACAACTTGTTATTTTAGTCGCTAAGTTGTGTCCAACTCTTTTGCGACCCCATAGACTGTAGCCCACCAAGGTCTTCTGTCCATGGGACTTCCCAGGCAAGAATACTGAAGTGGGCTGTCATTTCCTTCTCCTTAGTAAAGCTAAGATCCATCAATATTTTTATTGTTTACCTGAAATTCAAATTTAACTGATTTTCCTACATTTTTGCCTGGCAAGCGTACCACTACTATATTTAGTTATATTATCAGTTAATAAACAAATACTAGATTTAAACTGTGTGTCTAAATAGGATAATAAGCAATGTGAAAGATATCACATGTGTACAAAACCAACCCCTGTCCTCAGAAGGTTTAGTGTAGAGAGTTAAGAAGTTAAAAAATATAATGAACAATTAGAAAACAATGCAAAATAGCACATAATTAATTGTTTAAGTGGTTCCAGTGATAAGTCTAGCACAAACTCAGGTGTTGATCTGAACAGAACAGCTCAGAAATTATTCCTGGAGTAGAGAAGGATGTGATTTCTAGTGGCCTTGGCCTGTTGTGGCTTGAAGCAGGGTTTCAGTTCCTAGCCAGAGACTGAGGTCGGGCAGCGGCAGCAAGAGCGCTGAATCCTAACCACTAGACCACAAGGGACCAGTGGCCAGTGACAAGGCCCTGGCCCGTCAGCTGTGTAGAACTGTATTTCCACAGAGGGACAGAAGTGACAGAAGAAAAGTGTTTTAATAAACACCCCTCCTAATGGAAGAAAAGGTACGTGTGGACCTCTGAGGTGGTCTCAGAGAGAGAGTTGTGTCCTCATGGTGGTTTGAATCACTTTTAGGAGCATTTCTTCTGGGTTTTCTTTGGTCAGTCATCTTGCCTTGCCTGGTTCCAAGTCCATATTTGGTATATCTCAGGGTCCTCCCACGTGTGCACACAGCTCTTAGCAAAGGTGGATTCTAGCCATGGGGCCTGTGTGCAGGTTGACGTCACTTACTATGAGGTGACGCCCCCTCTGTTTTGATCTCCAAGGAGCCTTGTGTAGTCAGGGAGGTCTCCTTGACTTCAAAAATGAGGAATATGTGGTCTCTATCTCTTATCTGGGCTGGGCTCAGCTCCTCTCTTGCTCCGACTATTTTGGAGTATGTGTCCACAAAGGAGAAACCAGCTGTTCACCCTGGGGCCCATCTCGCTCCTGCCTCAGATGTGATCTGCTTTTAGGGGACAGAGTGCACTCTTCAAGCGAACTAGAGGAACAAAGGGTTCCCAGATTGTTGCCATGTTTTCCTGCCCGTACCTTCTAATATTCTTCCTTTCTCCAGAAACAATCGTACCTGGACTATAAGGCCTTGTTCACGCTACCTACCTCTTAAAGACCTTTCCTTCTTTAAACCTGCTACAGCGCTTTCAATCTTCACTGTCATTCATCATACTCTGCATTGTTCTTCTGGCTGATTTTCAATGTATCATTCAACGGTTATCTGCTTTTTGAAAAAAGAATGCTGCATCTGCCCAGAGTAAGTATTCTAGATACTTTGATGGAATGAGTGAATGAATCCTGAAACTATTTCTGACTCTTTAAGGATTATCTACAACGGCCACCCTCACCACATCTAGACTTCTTAAAGGCAGAGTTGGACCTTTTATCTTCTGGACACCCATGGCTCCCAACATCTTTAATACATGCAGAATATGCTATTGCATTGCAAATTGGATACATATTAATTCCTTCTACTGGTCCTGTTGCTCTTTGTAACCACACTGACTTTTTAGTGAATGTAAGAAAAGACTTTCTAAAGAAAAAAATGAATCTTTCTCTGTTTTACAGTATTTGTTCTTACATTGATTAAAGTAAATCATATAACATAAATTAAAAATAACCATCTATAATATATATAGAAGATCTTATTTATAGTGAAATAAATTATAGGTGGCATATATTTCATTGTGAAAACAAGCCAAATTCAGTTTAAATGGATATAATTTAACTTCTCGCTTATTATAAAATCTGCCTTTGTGATGCAACCTCACTGTAATTTGTTTTAATGTATATTGTAGATTAATTTATTGCTTACTTCTCAAATAACTGTATTATTATGGTCATATATTTATAAGAACACAATGGTTATTTATAGGGCTTTAGCTCTATTTGGAATCATTGTTTGTAAATATTTGTTCTTGTCTATAGCTAAAATTTTTCCATGATGTTGTAAGTCTTTCTACAAGCCTTTGTTAGCTATATTTGGAAGATCTCCAGGCAGCACAAATTACTAAGAAACAATACAGAACTTCAAAAGCATGTTTATTTGCACTATAATGTGGAATTCACTATCACACATAGGTATTTTGAGGCCTTTACTCTCATTCATACAATAGGAAATTTTCCTGTGAAAAGTCATAATAATTCACTGTAATTTTCTTCTTTTGCCTCCAAAGACTTTTTAAAAATATATACTCTCCTACAGAGTCGAACACAAGGAGAAAAACCTAGTCAAGTATAATTAATTCCTTGGACAGTACAGTGACACTCAGCTAGGCCTGCAGATTAGAATATGGGGATTTAAAAAAAAAAAAAAGCAGAGATCCCATCCCTGAACCCGCTGAATCAGCATTCCTACGGGGTAGGGGCGGGGGGCTCTTGGCATGAATATTTTCAAAAGTTGTATAAGTATGGTATTCACCCACCATTTGAAACCACCACTGCATCTATTATTCAAGGGAAATAATCTCCAGGAACTAGAAATATGCTTATTTTGGAAAATGATTAGGATTACAAAAAATATGGTTGATGTAATATACTTGCTTTTCACAAATTATATCTCTTCTTTGAATTGAACTAATTATTCTGCATTTTGATTAGGCTTTTTCTTATTCACACAAATAACTAGACAACTGACCTAATAGCACAGTTAATTATAATTATGATATCTCATCAGTTTGGCAACTAGTTATTTCTAACCAATTATTTTGACTATCTTTTAACAACCAAATATGATTGGCTATTCTGCCAATTCAAGCTATTTTTCAGTAGGTTTAAAGAAAAAATTCTTGTCTTATTGACTTGGAATTTATTAAAAGAAAATTGTTACCATGATAAACAGTGACCATTATATAGTCATATGTGAAAAACCAGTTCTGTATATATGTTATTGATCTTTAAGTATTCTGAAACCTGTATCACTATTCAGCCATGTTATATCATGTCTAATTCATGTATCTATGATGTCCAATAAAAACTTTTATAAATTTATTTAGCTATTTAATTATTTCTTAAATGCATCCTTAAAACTAAAGAGGTGATTTGCTTCCTTGCTGAACCAAACAGACAACAATCCAATTACCAAGTCTAATAAGTTGAAATTAATCACATGAAAAAGTACACAACACTTTTTGGAATGGTCACAGAAAACATTATGTAAAATTTTCTTCTCTCAACTGAAACACATTTACTCATCCTTACAACCACAGATTTTGCAAAATTTTAGGATGGACAAAAACAGTAACTATTTCTGATCTTTGTGTCACAAATGTTTTTGAAGGAACTTTCGTTGGTATTTTTGGCATCCGTTGTGTTGTATTATTTAATTAACCTGGTTTCAAAAGAAATAAGGTCATTGTGTGCATTTAAATCTCATTGGGATAATTCCATGTCCTTTTAGGATGGAAGAACATTACCCCCTCTAGTGGATAAAGGCAAAACTCATGGTCTTGGGTTGAAAAATACTGGGTTTCCTTAAACTGTCATAATTTAATAGACTGATGGATTAATTCCCCTAGTCATCCTTCATTTCAAGCACATTGTCTTAGAAAATGTGCTATGTCACACATATTTCTTATATGAAGATGTGTAACAGTATTTGGAATTTAACACAGGGCAATAAAGGAAATGTAGTTCATGCCAGACATCCTGTTTCAGGTTAAAAAAATGGATTTCACAGGAGTCATCCTACAATGTTTACTTCTACTGAGCAAAGCACCATGAAAACACTTTCTTTCTAATTAAAGAACAGGAAAATAACAGTAGAAATCAAACTCAACTTTTTTAAAAGTTTTTTTAAAAAAAATTATTTCTTTTAAATTGAAGGATAATTGCTTTACAGTGCTGTGTTGTGTGTGCTTAGTCACTTCAGTCATGTTCTTTTTTTTTTTTCATTTATTTTTATTAGTTGGAGGCTAATTACTTTACAATATTGTAGTGGTTTTTGCCATACATTGACATGAATCAGCCATTTCAGTCATGTTCGATTCTTCGTGACCCTATGGACTTCAGCCCTCCAGGCTCTTCTTGCCATTGGATTCTCCAGGCAAGAATACTGGAGTGGGTAGCCATGGCCTCCTCCAGAGGATCTTCCCAGCCCAGGGATCAAACTCATGTCTCCTGCATTGCAGGCAGGTTCTTTGCACTGAGTCACTAAGGAAGCCTGCAGTGTTGTGCTGGTTTCTGCCATAACATCAACATGAATCACCCAGAGGTATACATATGTCCCCTCCTTCTTGAACCTTTGGCCCACCTCTCACTCCTCTAGGTTGTCACAGAGCACTAGTAAACTCATATTTTTTAACCATTCAGTTCAGTTCAGTCATGTCCGACTCTTTGCAACCCCGTGAATCACAGCACGCCAGGACTCCCTGTCCATCACCAACTCCCGGAGTTTACTCAAACACATGTCCATCGAGTCGGTGATGCCATCCAGTCATCTCATCCTCTGTCGTCCCCTTCTCCTCCTGCCCCCAATCCCTCCCAGCATCAGGGTCTTTTCCAACGAGTCAACTCTTCGCATGAGGTGGCCAAAGTATTGGAGTTTCAGGTTCAGCATCAGTCCTTCCAATGAGCACCCAGGACTGATCTCCTTTAGGATGGACTGGCTGGATCTCCTTGCAGTCCAAGGGACTCTCAAGAATCTTCTCCAACACCATAGTTCAAAAGCATCAATTCTTCGGCGCTCAGCTTTCTTCACAGTCCAACTCTCACATGTCCAGCATGACCACTGGAAAAACCATAGCCTTGACTAGACGGACCTTTGTTGACAAAGTAATGTCTCTGCTTTTTAATATGCTATCTAGGTTGGTCATAACTTTCCTTCCAAGGAGTAAGTGTCTTTTAATTTCATGGCTACAGTCACGTCACCATCTGCAGTGATTTTGGAGCCCCAAAAATAAAGTCTGACACTGTTTCCACTGTTTCCCCATTTATTTCCCATGAAGTGATGGGACCAGATAACATGATCTTAGTTTTCTGAATGTTGAGCTTTAAGCCAACTTTTTCACTCTCCTCTTTCACTTTCATCAAGAGGCTTTTTAGTTCCTCTTCACTTTCTGCCATAAGGGTGGTATCATCTGCATATCTGAGGTTATTGATATTTCTCCCAGCAATCTTGATTCCAGCTTGTGCTTCTTCCAGCCCAGCATTTCTCATGATGTACTTTGCATATAAGTTAAATAAGCAGGGTGACAATATACAGCCTTGATGTACTCCTTTTCCTATTTGGAACCAGTCTGTTGTTCCATGTCCAGTTCTAACTGTTGCTTTCTGACCTGCATATAGGTTTCTCAAGAGGCAGGTCAGGTGGTCTGGTATTCCCTTCTCTTTCAGAATTTTCCACAGTTTATTGTGATCCACACATTCAAAGGCTTTGGCATAGTCAATAAAGCAGAAGTAGATGTTTTTCTGGAACTCTCTTGCTTTTTCGATGATCCAACGAATGTTGGCAATTTGATCTCTGGTTCCTCTAACTTTTCTAAAACCATAATTGGCCATACTTATACGTATATCCCCGCTTTTTTAGATTTCCTTCCCATTTAGATCACCACAGAACACTCAGTAGATTCCCTGTGCTACGCAGTATTCTCATTTGTTATCTAGTTTATACAGAGTAGTATATATATGTCAATCTTAATCTCCCCATTCATCCCAACCCTGCCATTCCTCTTGGTGTCCATACATTTGTTCTCTACAACTGTGTCTCTGTTTCTGCTTTGCAAATAGGTTCATCTGTACCATTTTTCTAGATTCTACATATATGCGTTAATATATGATACTTGCTTTTCTCTCTCTGACTTACTTCACTCTGTAGATGATCTCTAGGTCCATCTACATCTCTGCTAATGGCATAGCTTCATTACTTACTAGTAGATCATTTAAAAATATGCTACAGATAGTTTTGAATTACTCTTAATATTTCCCCTTCATTAAGTCATATTTGATTAGCTCATTTAAATACATTTGAAATATTTGCAAATAGGAAAAATCTTAGTTATACTTATGTATAACAGCCTGAGGCAGCCCACATAAGAGAGGCTTATCTCTTTTCCTTGGTAATCCCCCCATAGCCTCTTTAATGTCAGGTATGTGGTTGCCAACTAATAGAAAAAAATAGAGGAAAGAAAATTTTAAGCTCCTCTAATGGAAAAGCAAAAATCATCAATCAACTATCACATAAGCTGTGTTTCAAAATAAACTTGAAAATATTTACAAAGCAATTACTCACTCTAGTTAATTATCATGAGAGGATATACTCTAAAGAAATGCATAAAATCGTTTATACCTTAAAATAGCTTAAAATGTAGTTGGAAAAATTTGACTACATAAAATGGAAGATTTAATAAGAGGTCACAAACAAAAAAACACAGTTTCCTAATAGTTTCTCAGCTTTTAAAGTATTTGCACACAAATTATTGCCAGAATTTCCTTATCTGTAAAATCAAAATAAGACCTACATATATCACAGAATCATTGGAAGGCTTTAATAAGATAGCAGTTTATTGAAACTAGCAAAATGTTTGACATATAATGAATCAATAAAATATTAGTTTCTTTGATCCTCAGAAAGACCCTACAAGTTTGAGAGGTTAGATATTTTAAATTTCATTTATAAAGTTTTTAAAAATAAAAAAAATTGATTTACATTTGACAATCAGATTCATAGACATTCCAAGAATGGCTGAGTGTAGCATAAAGTCTAAATATGTAGTTCTGTCTGTCTCTGTCTCTCTCTCTGTCAGTCTGTGTGTATGTGTGTGTGTTTGTGAAACCATTATGAGTAAAATATGAAAATAGAAAAATGAAGAGTGGTTAAGGAGTGGTGAGTAAACTATTTGGACTGAAATGGAAGTGTTAAAATAAGTGGTTATACATAAGATGGTAAAGATACATTGAAGAAAAGGTAAGGGGTTCAGATTTTACGTGAAGCACAGCGTGGTAAAGGGTCTGCTATAGCAAAATTTGAGGTATTTACAACAAACAAATGCCTGAAGCTAAATTTTATGAGTGTTTACATTGGGTTTCCCTGGTGACTCAGACAGTAAAGAATCTATCTGAGATGCAGGAGACCTGAGTTCAATCCCTGGGTTGGGAAGAACCCCTGAAGAAGAGAAAAGCTATCCACTCTAGTATTCTTGTCTGGAAAATTCCATGGACATAGGAGCCTGGTGGGCTACAGTCCATGGTGTCACAAAGAGTCAGACACAAATGAGTGACTAACACTTTCACTTTTCACATTGCACCAAAAGCAGGAATAATCTGATTGAAATGATGTTGCAGTGGCAGTTTTCAGGGTGGATAGAAGGGATAGAAATGCTGAAGGCAGGGAGCTGGGTTAAGTTGCTGATATATTAGCTCATATAGACAGAACGTAAGGAAGAAGGAAGGGACTCTAAAGGGAGAATGAAAAGAACATGACTGAAATGGAGTATGGGAGGTGGGAAAGAGGACTGGAATGTGTAATCCAAGGTGATTTTGTGGTTTCAGTCTTATGTCTGGCCCTATTTACAAAAATAGGGGAGTCGGCTTGATCAGGAAGCTGAAAATTTTCCATTTTAGATGTGCTGAACATATGCATCTTAATATGTTAAACAGTTTCTTTGAGAGACTAATTGGATTCTGCCACTAAAGCATTTACAGTATAATATTTTTTAAATGCTAAGGAAAACTTGTTCTCAACCAATGAAATCGTGGACTCTAGGGAATCCTGCATTTCCGAAGTCAACTTCCCTTTTTTCAAGACAGCTTTTTGCATGCTTCACTGATTGTGGTTGAAGTTGGACACCTGTGGGCACCACCAGAGCTAGCTTTAGGCAAAACCATGAAGCAGCAGAGTAGACTTGGTGAATCTCTTTTTCCTTTTCCATGCATCTCTCTCTACTTTGGGTACTCTCATCGGCTCAGTTATCTGACTTCAAATGGGAATGAGCTCCGGTCAAGATTTCTATCACCTAGGAGAGTGCTTGGCCCATTAGAAGGCTCTCTAAAAGCTGTAGGAATCAGTGAGAGGAGTGAAAGAAAGAAAAAAGTAATGATTGAATAAAATACCTGACAAATGTATTCACTCTAAGATTTGGGGATTTGATTTGGTGCTCTCTCCTCAAATTATTTCCATTGAAGTGTAGCCATCCAGAGAAATATTTATGTTCTCCAATGGGAGGAGTTATTGCTGATAGATTTTAGCGAGCAGAGGAGACTAAATTTTGAGAGCAAGGGCTACCACTTACCACTGTAAATCACACAATAAAAACAGTCATTTACTCATAAAATTGGTTCCTTTGGACAGTGGTTTTCATTCTGGTTGTCATCCACTTTTTAGCAACTGTTGGTGAAATGAAGTCATATTATATGTAAAGAAAATTCTGTATTACAGGTAGGATTCGTTCAGTATTACTACCTAGTCCTAAAATACGACTCTCCTCTCAATAGTTCTTACAATAGGCAACCTGAGCGTTAGGCTGAATGTTCATGTCGGTTTTGTCCTGTGTACACCGTATGCTAGGAGGCGCCCCTTGTCAGAGCTGCCAAGCTGCATGACTATGATGATTTAATTTGGGCTTCCGTTGCTTTAGTCATTGACAAGAGAGCCTTGACTAAACATGGAACCAAATTTCAAGTATGCACTGTACATAAAAATAAAGTATAATATTCATGCTCAATGATTTTTATTGCTTTCATATAAATATTTGAGTAACGTTTCTTACAATCAGTGATGTATAAACACATAGTAAATATTTGAAAATACAGTCTAATGAATAGATAGCGATTTCCATGTTCTCTGAGTCCCTCTAATTTTGATTTTGTGGCTGGAAGTCCAGAGAAAGTCTCAGTTTCCAACTCTTCTAAACAATGGCTTTCCTCAAAGTTTTTGGTTCTTCCGCTCACAGCTGTGCATTTGGCCGAGAACCGGAAGCACTGTCGAGAGAGGAGACGGAAAGAGCTTGAACCAAGTAGTCTGACTCACTGAAGAATTAGAGTGAAATTTTGCTATGAGGTATGTCAGATTGCAATAAAATTCCCTGGGTGACTATCTGGTTCTTATTACTCATATTTTTGATTAAGTTCATATACTTAAAATAATCTATTCATGTAATATTAGTATCCAAACACATACAAGTTCAGATTTTCTAGTCTGAAAAAGTAAGTCCAAAAATGTGAATAGTAAAGTAACATGTGAGGCTTATAACTCACAAAGTTATATATAACACTATGTTTATTTATATTTGTTTAATAGAAGTGAATAAATGCAATTTTGTATTTTCAAGTATAGCAAAATATTACCTAATGAAGTCATAGTGGTACATATTAGAATACAATTTCTCAGTACATTCTGGATAACTTTTAAAAATGCATGTAGTTTTACTTAATTTATGAATTTTTTAAAATCTTGGGCCTTATAATTCTCCCTATATCAATCTTAAAGAAGTAACTGAATTTAATATTACTTGCTAAAGACGGTATAATGAATTTTAGAAAATATAGAAATAAATTAATAGAGCTTGAAGTTTATCATCTTGGTTTACAAGGAAACTAAGACCCAGAGTTTTTATACCCCAACAAGTACAGAGAGAGAGAGATTCTAAAACCACTAGCTGGACTTATCTGTTTAAAGACAATGTTAAATTTTTATTTATGCATTAATTCTTTTAAAACTTTAGCAAGCTGTGTAGCTCTTAATGGAATCAAATACGCAATAGAACATATTTAATCTCTGTTAACATGAGACTAACCTATTAAAAAGTTTAATGTTTAAGTGCTGTTCATAATGACACCTCTTGGAGATCATCAGAGTCAGCGGTCCAGTGTGCAATCCTGTTTTCTTATAGAAACAGCAGAAGGTCTTTTTTTATGTTAAAATATACTGATCAGTTCAGTTCAGTTCAGTTGCTCAGTTGTATCCAACTCTTTGAGACTCCATGAACCGCAGCACGCCAGGCCTCCCTGTCCATCACCAACTCCCAGAGTCCACCCAAACTCATGTCCATTGAGTTGATGATGCCATCTAACCATCTCATCCTCTGTCATCCCCTTCTCCTCCTGCCTTCAATCTTTCCCAACATCAGGGGCTTTTCAAATGAGTCAGCTCTTCACATCAGGTGGCCAAAGTATTGGAGTTTCAGGTTCAGCATCAGTCCTTCCAATGAACACCCAGGACTGATCTCCTTTAGGATGGACTGGTTGGATCTCCTTGCAGTCCAAGGGACTCTCAAGAGTCTTTTCCAACACCACAGTTCAAAAGCATCAGTTTTCAGCACTCAGCTTTCTTGATAGTTCAACTCTCACATCCATACATGACTACAGGAAAAACCATAGCCTTGACTAGACGGACCTTTGTTGACAAAGTAATGTCTCTGCTTTTTAATATGCTGTCTAGGTTGGTCATAACTTTCCTTCCAAAGAATAAGCGTCTTTTAATTTCATGGCTGCAATCACCATCTGCAGTGATTTTTACTGATCAATCCCCTTACTTAAATTAAAAAAAAAAAAAGATAAATAAGGTGCACAAGTGAAGGCAAAGAAGAATGTTTAAAGAGAAAATTCAGGTGTCTGCATTACAAATTTATAAAAGAGAGCCTGAAATGTCTTGCAGTTTTATGGCTAGTTATGTATGAGAAACATAAAACATATACACGGAAAGTAAAAAAAAGTAGGGAGAAATAAAAATATAAGGAAAGTTAGAGACCCAGTGACTTGGGGGGAGTGACCGAGAGAAAAGATAGAGTGACCAACACACATTAACAGACTTTCAGAGCATAATATTCTGATTGAATTGTTCTAGATATAAAGACTCAAAAACCACACTACAATTACATAACCTTGAACATAAACACATAGATTTCACCTAAGTATTTCTCCACCCAGATGAACTAGCTCAGAAAAAACTGGAGGCTAGAAATAGCTCACAGAACTGAAGTTCCCTATCACTCTTACCATTAAAAAAATGTGATGGTCCAACCTTCCCTAGAAGTTGGAAACTAAGATTATACAAACCTGAAAACATTGGTCTCTCCTGGCATTAGGTAGGCTAAAGCAAAAGGACTTCTCTCCTAGGGCTGTCCCTTTGAAGCAGAATGATTTTGTGTTGTATATCTGTATGTACCATTGGTTCCTCAACCCCTTGGTTCTCTCCTCTGTGACTACTGTACTTATTAGGGCACTTCAGGTGACAGGGTGGTAAAGAACCTGCCTACCAATACAGGAGATGCAAGAGATGCGGGTTCAATCCCTGGGTCAGGAAAATCCCCCGTAGGAGGAAACAGCAACCCTCTAGTATTCTTGCCTGGAAAATTCCATGGACAGAGAAGCTTGGCAGGCTACAGTCCATGGAGTTGCAAAGAGTTGGACACAACTGAGAATGCTTGCATGTGTGCATTTGTTACAGGCCCATCAGAAAACACAGAGGATTTGCTTAGCATCCAGACAGAGTTTAAGCAGGACTGCCAGACATCGGCACGTATCATTGCTGTGATACTTCTGTTTAAAAGTGTGATGATGCCATTGAAGTTAATCCAAAAATCAGCCGCGAAAATACTGTCAAAAGGTTGACACATTGACATTTCTATTAAAAAAAAAATCTAGGAGGACTGTACCTTCAATAGTCTTCAGAATTATTTTAATTAGTTTTGCCTACTTCCTAATTTGCTGGCTGCCTATTTCTTTATTATAGCAGATATTTTTAACCTAGAAGCTATTTAAAGCAACAAGATGGGCAAAGAGTGGAAAATCATAACCGGAACGTTTGGTTGTTAAAAAAAAAAAAAAAAGATTTGCATCTTCTTTTTTCTTTAAGGCATAGTGCTAACAACTTTTTAGAAATTCTAATAATGTCACTGACCAACTCAGGGTTGATGGAGTATGGTAACCATTTCATGGATTAAAAAAGGAATCTCACATGTTTTCCTATGGGACTTTATGTCCACTTAAAAAACAAAATAGAATAATAAACCTTAAGTGAGCATGGTATTGAGAGGAACCATTTCTCATTTTGGGTGTGGCTGCTCTGACAAGTGCTTTTCCAAATGATAGTCTAGCATTTTCTACCCTTCTGCTCAATGGTTTCTGTGAGTGTTGGGGTTTATATGATGTACTTTAAGGATTCAATGTATTACAACTGATATTTTAATTTTTCTAAATATTTAAATATTTAACTTTTCAGCCATTGATCTGCTCTAAATTCATAATCACTCATCATCATATGTGGTAGATCATGTTATTCTTCTGAATTGTAGCTGCTAAGTATTATAAATCCATGCTTTCCCCCTTGTGACTTCCCACGTCCATGGTTGTTAGCCTAACTGACACCATCTTGGCCTCTTACACTTTCCTGTCCTTCTCACCCAGGATTGTACTGTGCAATCACTTCTCTGTCATCAAGCACTTTGCAGTTAATAGATATTGTTTGATAATCATTAGGACCAGGTACCCTCTATGCTCTGCTAGTCCCCAAACAATGATGAAACCTTTCACTGACTAATTCCTGGTGGCTGTGAGACTAGTTATGCATTTATAAATCTTGACTTAGGAATGTATATCCTGTTTCCAAGTACTTTCCCCATTCCCTAGGTTAACTATAAAATTATCCCAATTGTCTGCCCATCAGTGGTGCAGAATGTGGCTATGAACCATTGTCTGCTGATCTTGATACCATCCTGGCATAACATTGATACCCTATTATACACTGGTCCAAGAGCCTCTTGATGAAGACAAAAGAAGAGAGGGAAAAAGCTGGCTTAAAACGCAACATTCAAAAGACAAAAATCATGGCATCCATGCCCATCACTTTATGGCAAATAGATGGGGAAAAAGTGGAAACAGTGGTCAGATTTCATTTTCTTGGGTTCCAAAATCACTGAAGATGGTGACGGCAACCATGAAAGTAAAAGATGTTGCTCCTTGGAAGAAAAGCTATGACAGACCTAGGCAGCATATTAAAAAGCAGAGACATCACTTTGCTGATAAAGGTCTGTATAGTCAAAGCTATGGTTTTTCCAGTAGTCATATATGGATATAAGAGTTGGACCATAAGGAAGGCTGAGCACTAAAGAATCAATGCCTTTGAACTGTGGTGCTGGAGAAGACTCTTGAGAGTCCCTTGGACAGCAAGGAGATGAAATCAGTCAATCCTAGAGGAAAATAACCCTGAATATTTATTGGAAGGACTGATGCTAAAACTGACGCTCCAATACTTTGGCCACCTGATGCAAATAGCCGACTCACTGGAAAAGACCCTGATGCTGGGAAAGATTGAGGGCAAGAGGAGAAGAGGGTGACAGAGGATGAGATGGTTGGATGGCCTCACAGACTCAATGGACATGAGTTTGAGCAAACTTTGGGAGATGGTGAAAGACAGGGAACCCTGGCATGCTGCAGTCCACGGGGTTGCAAAGAGTCAGACACAACTGAGCGACTAAACAACAGCAATTGTTTACATGGAGCTTCCTGCCTCTTTTCTCAATATCAAGACACCCTTTCAGTTTGGTGGGTAGTTTTTCTTCACTCTGTCCAACACCAAGCCTCTTTAGGCAGCATATACTATCCTGTCACATTGTTGGCTAAGTGATTGTTTTGTCCAATGTAATGTGAATGGACATGAGTATGCCACGTCTGAGCAGAAACTATAAATGCATTTGGATGAATAAGTTTGGGCTCTTGTCTTCCTGTTTCTGTTATAAGAATAGCATTTCCAGCTAAGGACAGCATCTTTAGCTGTGGTCCTTTAGCCTGGGATGTGACGGTGCATAGAGCAGAGCTGAACAGACCTGAGAAGCATATAAACAAGCCACAAGCAACTGACAGACACGTGAACCAAATATAATGTTCAGTGTTCAAGGCCACTGAGATTTAAGGATGTCTGTCACTGCAGCTAACATTTAATAGTTAAATGGACTATATCATTAAAAATAAAAGAACTAGTGATTCAAGTTCAGTTCAGTTGCTCAGTCATGTCCAACTCTTTGTGACCCCATGAACCGCAGCACACCAGGCCTCCCTGTCCATCACCAACTCCCAGAGTCCACCCAAACTCATGTCCATTGAGTTGGTGATGCCATCCAGCCATCTCATCCTCTGTCGTCCCCTTCTCCTCCTGCCCCCAATCCCTCCCAGCATCAGGGTCTTTTCAAATGAGTCAGCTCTTTGCATCAGGTGGCCAAAGTATTGGAGTTTCAGCTTTAGCATCAGTCCTTCCAATGAACACCCAGGACTGATTTCCTGTAGGATGGACTGGTTGGATCTCCTTGCTCTCCAAGGGACTCTCAAGAGTCTTCTTCAATACCACAGTTCAAAACCATCAATTCTTCAGCGCTCAGCTTTCTTTATAGTACAACTCTCACATTCATACATGACTACTGGAAAAACCAGAGCCTTGACTAGACGGACCTTTGTTGACAAAGTAATGTCTCTGCTTTTTAATATGTCGTCTAGGTTGGTCATAACTTTCCTTCCAAGGAGTAAGCGTCTTTTAATTTCATGGCTGCAATCACCATCTGCAGTGATTTTGGAGTTCAAAAAAATAAAGTCAGTCACTGTTTCCACTGTTTCCCCATCTATTTGCCATGAAGTGATGGGACCAGATGCCATGATCTTAGTATTCAAGTTCATTTGTAAAATGAAAGGAGAGGACTTCCCTAGTGATCCAGTTAAGAATCCATCAGCCAGTGCTGGGGACACTGGTTCGATCCCTGATCTGGGAAGATTCCACATGCCATGGGTTAACTAAACCCATGTACCACAACTACTGAGCCCTCACACTCCAGAGCCTGTGCTCTGTGATGAGAAGCTATGACAGTGAGGAGCTGGGGTCCCACAACTAGAGAGTAACCCCCACTTGCTGCAACTAGAGAAAGCCCATATGCCGCAATGAAGACCTAACACAGCCAAAAATAATGAATTAATTTTAAAAAGAAAGGGTAAAGGTTGCCCGAAAATTGGAGTATAGATAAGAATAAAATGCAGCTAGACAAAGTTTGGGGATAAGTTTCAATACTGAATTTTGCTACTTACTTACTCTGAGCATTGGATAATATACTCATTTTCAATTGCTACTTAAACACGATCCCTAATCTCCCTAATCTTAGCAGTTTGCAATAATAAGCATTTATTATTTCACAATTTCTGTGGACCGGGAATTCAGCTCTGGCTTAGCTGGGTATCTCTGGCAAAGGGTCTCTTAGGAGGTTGCTGTCAAGCTGTCAGCAGAGCCTTGGTCTCATTTGCAGGCTTGACTAGGAATTTAGGGGAAAGATCCATTTCCAAAAGACTCACATGGTTGTTGGCAGACCTTCGTACCTCCCCATATGAATTTCTCCATCGGGCTGCCTTACAACATGGAAGCTCTTTTCCCTCAGGGCAAATGATTCAACAGAAAGCAAGACAGAGCACAAAGATGGAAGCTATAGACTTTTATCATCTTACCTCCAAAGTGACAATCCATTAGTTCTGTCAAATTCTGTTCATTAGAAGTCAGTCAATAAGTCCCATGCTCAAGGGAAAGGGAATACACAAGGATATAAATTCCAGGAGGCAGGGATTGTTAAGGACTATCTTAGAGGATGCATGGACTTTCCTGATGGCTCAGATGGTAAAGAATCCGCCTATAATGTAGGAGACCCAGGTTCAATCCCTGGGTCAGAAAGAGCTCCTGGAGAAAGGAATAACTACTCATTCCAGTATTCTTGCCTGGAGAATTCCATGGACGGAGGAGCCTGGAGAGCTACAGTTCATGGGATTGAAAAGAGTCGGACACGACTGAGCGACTGACACTTTCACTTTTCACTTTAGAGTCTGCATACCATAGATACAGCATTTGATCTCTCTGGCTTCATTTTCAAACCTATAAAATGGGTATAATTGTACCTACCCCACTTACAGAACTCTGGGAAGATCAAATGAGCAAATATATATGACAATGCTCTGTAAACTGTTAAAGCACTCTACAAATATAAGATGCTTTTGTTAGTCTGGGTCTTACAAGAAGCAGAAGCCTAGATGGAATTAAAGGTGCAAGGATTTTATTAGGCAAAACATCTGTGAAAAGAAATGAGGAGGAAGGGGCGTGGGAAAGAGCTGTCAGATCACAATTGATGCTGAGTGAAGAGAAGAAAGAGTGTTATGCAGAAGCTTATTATTATGCCACCTAAGGAAAGTTTAGGGCTTCCTTGGAGGCTCAGTGGTCAAGAATCCTCCTGCCAATGCAGGAGATGCAGGTTCCGTCCCAGGGTCGGGAAGATCCCCTGGAGAAGGAAATGGCAACCCACTCCAGTATTCTTGCCTGGGAAATCCCTTGGACAGAGGAGCCCGGCGGGCTGCAGTCCATGGGGTCACAAAGAATAGGACACAACTTGGCGACTAAACAGTAACAACCGTAAGGAAAGTTTGGCAAGACTTTTTCAAACCAAAGCATCTATCAAAGAATCCCAGAGTCCCATATCTCTCAGGACATGCTGCTGCACTGAGTCATTAGCTGGGAGCATCCCAGGGGAGGTTGAGCCTTGGTGCAAACATTATGGCTTCTGTCCCATCAGTAAGGATAACTAGCTGTCTTTCTTGTTTTCTTCGCCTGAATCCCATCTTGATGCCATTTCTAGTATTTCTATTAATAGAACATGGACCATATTAACAACTGTTGATTTCTCAATGGTTTTGTTCAGCCTTTCGGAACCCCCAACTTCAGGCTGAGCCTTCTTGGATTTGACTTCTGGACTGTACCACGACTTGTTAAATATACCACAGTCCTTGGACACCACGCTCTGCCACAGGACTGTGGCTTCCTGGACCTGCATTTGAATCTGTTCTTCCAGGGATCAACTTCATCCTAAGGGAAATTTTCATTCTAGGTCTGAGCCCCTCCCTGGCTTCTCCATTGGCCTGTGGTTGTTAACAGTAGTTGAAGTCAGATTTCTTGGATTTTCACTCTTGCTCTGTCAGTCTTCTCTCAAGTTCTGTAAACTTTGGCAAGTCATTTAAGCTATGTCATTGTAAAATGGGGGTTACAAGAGTACCTATCTCATAACGTTTTTTGATTTGCTTTGTTTTGTAAAGTGCTTAAGACAGTGCCAGTCCCCTAGAATATATTTTATAAATGTTAGTCATTATTATTAGTTATTACCTCAAAGACTCCCCAGTGTACAAACTAAAATACCTGTGCCATTTAGAGTCCTGTGATCATTCTGAATTGTGTCAGTGCAGTTTCAGATTTGGATAAGGAAAGAATTAACTGCAGGAAGAGACAGTGAGAGCAGAGAAGAGAGAGAGAAGATGGAAGAGAAAGAACATTTTTACGTACATTACTTCAACTTCTGAAAGCCTTATTTGTTCACTCCTCGGTGGTTGTGCTTACTTTGTTGTTCAGTCACTAAGTTGTGTCCAACCCCTTATGACCCCATGGACTGCAGTATGCCAGGCTTCCTTGTTCTTCACTGTCTCACGGAGTTTGCTCAAACTCATGTCTGTTGAGTTGGTGATGCCTTCCAACCATCTCATCTTCTGTCCCCCTTCTTCTTCTGTCCTCAGTCTTTCCCAGCATCAGGAGCCTTTCCAATGAGTTGGCCCTGTGGTTACTTTTACTAACTCTGTTTGAAACTCCAAGGTTAGCTGATTGAACTCCCCATCATCTTCTCTTTCAGCTCTGGTTGGATCACTTCACTGGCTAGCTGCTCACTGGTTTGGTTCTGGGTCCTGCTACCAGGCCTTGCTTTCTAATGTCAAGTTCCCATTTCCAGGTCCTGGAGCTGAGACTGGGGGAATCAGGGATTGGGAAAAAGCGACATTCATTCTTAGGTGTGTTTGTGCAATCTGGTCCCTTCATCTGCTTTCACAGTAGGTTTGTTTTCTTAATTGCTCTATTACTCCCTGAAATAGGACCATCAATTAAAAACAAACAAACAAAAAAGCAGGGTAGAAGTTGGTCTGGAAAAGACGGAGGTGCTTTTGCTGGTTCAATTTGTTACAGTTGGGACTTTTTTTTTTTTTTTAATCTTATACCTGTTCCCAAAGGCACTGATTCAGTATTGTGTTTAGGTTTCGTGAACACTGGATGGAGAGGTTTAATTAAAAACACTTTTCCGAAACAGCCTTGTAGCTTAACACAGAACTTCCATTGCCTGCTTCTCACTCAGAGCTGTGCTCCACCCCCTCCTGCTCCTTTTATCACTTCATTATCTCAAGCCAAATGTTGATTTGGTCAATTTCCTGTTTGAGTGTAAGCCAATCTCTTGAAGTTATTTCAGTATTGTGGCTCTTAAAATACAAGGTTTCCCTGTTACACTTCCACCATTTTAACACTTCATCTATTGTTTCTTTCTCTTTTTTTCTTAATGACAAGCACCATTGGATATTTTCAAGTCTACCACTTAATAACCCCATATGTTTCTGATACCCTAAACTCCTCCAGTCTGTGTTGATAGTGACTGATCCTCAGAACTGTTAAAATATTCTGTGCAAATAGAAGTACATCAGAGGAATTTTTTTATATGAAAACTGGATTTAGGGAGCCACTTTCTTTCCTGAATTTGCTTATTCAACCTTTCCATTTCAACTTGATTTGAAACATTGTCAAGCTACATAAATCAGAGTTTCCTTTTTACATTTGTGTTAATACAGTCTGATAAAATGGGATAGAAATTCTTGATTAAATACTCCTCAGAATTGGCTATCCTTGACATAAGAATACCTAAGCCTTTTTGTCAGTTTTAGAGTTGTAAGGAAAGACCATTTTATTCAATCTCTGGGAAAACTGAGGGTCAGAGAAGTTATGTGATTTGTCCAAGGTCACCTGTTTAGTTAGTGAGACAATGATATTTCTGCTCCAGCAAGCCATCTCCCTCAGCTTAAAGCATGACAGTATCTGGTCTCTTTTAATTCCTTCCTTCACTGGTTTTGTTTCAAGATGAATAACTTTGAGTCAATTTTAAAAAATCAGATTTAAGTGTAATTTTCATGCAGTAAAGTTAACGAATTTTAAGTGTATCTTTTGGTAAATTTGGCCAATGGATACAGTTGTATCAACACCACCACAACCGAAACACAGTTACTCCAAAAAGTCCCCTCACCTCCCCTTATTTTTAGCCTGGCTCCTGGCGGTCACTTTTCTTTCTCTCACTGTAGTTTTGCTTGTTTCGAAATTTCATAGAACTGGTATCTTTGCAGCATTTACTTTTATGTCTGGGTTTTTTCACCCATGCTGTATGCATCTGCAGTTTTTTTTCTTTTTGCTAGTTGCTGCTGCTGCTAAATCATTTCAGTCGTGTTAGTACTATCCTATTTTATAAATATACCATAATTGGTTTATTCACCAGTTGATGAACACAATAGTTTCCAATTCTGGTCTTTAGGAATAACACTTTTATACACAGTCATGTGCAAGTCTTTGGGTGGTTAAATGCTTTTAGTTCTTTTCAATAAAAACTTAGGTATGGGATTACTGGATTGTACATTAAGTGTATGCTTACTTTTATTAAAAACTGCCTCACTGCTTTTCAAATTGGTTGTACCATTTTACATTCCTACCAACTGAGTATGAGATTTATAGTTGCTCTGCATTTTTGTCAACACTTGGTATGGTCAATTGCTATCAACATTTTTAGCCATTTTAATGAGTATGTAGTGATATCCATTGTGGCTTTAATTTCTAATGAGTAATGACATTCAGCATCTTTTTTCTTGTGCTTCTTTTTCATCTGCATGCTTTCTTTGGAAGAAATATTTATTCAACTCTACTGCTGATTTTTAAAAATTAGGTTGTATGCCTTCTAGTTAAGATTAAGAATTCTTTGTGTATTCTAGATTTAAGTTCTTTATCTGATATAAAATTTAAAATTTTTTCTCCTAGTCTGCAGCTTGACTTTTTCTTAACAATGTCTTTCAAAGAACAAAAGATTTTAGTTGATGAAATCCAATTTATCAAATTCTCTTTTATAGTTTGCAAAACATTCTCCTGCATTTTGTAGTATGAAGTTTTACTTGTATGTCTATAGTCCACTTTAAGTTAGCTCTTGTATGTGGTTTTGAGTCCATTTTGAATCTTTACTCTTTTCATCACAACGTCTACCTCTGCCAGCTCTGTATCCTGCTTCATTTACTGCTTGAAACAGTCTCTTTCTCTGATTTTACCATTTTCAAGTCACAGATCCCTCATCCTTAGGTTCCTGAAGTCTGTTCTACATGGTTTCTGCAAGTGATCAAATTATCCCCCATTCAAAAAGTTCATCCTTTTTGCAAACTTCTCTTTACATTTATTTGTTCTCTGTTACTTGCTTGTTACAGAGCTTAGGTAAGTGGCCATAGCCAATTCCATTAAGTGAAAATAGTGAAAGTACAGTAAAACCCTAGTTTTAAAAATTTTATAGGATGAAATTTTTTTAGTTAAGTTGGCTGGGGTTCAAAGAGTATTTTAAAATGTGTCCTACTTCTTACACTCAGGGAAAATGTTGTTCTCTCAGACAGAAGATACTCTCAGAGGTGCTCTGACTTAGATCCCACACATGAGTGTGGAAATCTTTGGGGATCCCATGCAGCTTTGTCCCCATGGTTTTCTTTGGCATCCATAGTCCCTCAGTGAGTGATGAACCTGGAAAGAGTGGGAACACTCCTTACAGAGACTTAGAGGTTTGGCCACATACAGCAGTTATCTTTCTTACCACAGGTAAAAAGAGCAAGATGGTACCCTCTGAGATGGTGAGACAGGGATCTACAAATCTATACTGCAGCACACATCCCTGTGCTCTTAAAAAACATCTAGTTTTGTAACATGTGTTCTGACTTAAAGAGGAGTGCATGAAACCATAGTAGATGTCCCATGGATGGCCACTTTTTCAAGAAAGGGGTTCTGACTTACGCTTATCCCAGCTTTGGCTGCTGTCGTGCCAGCAGTTTCTCTTGGGGAGGTGGAGATAGCCAGGACTGTCACCACAGGGGGGTGGAGAGAGGGGACTGCACAGATAAAACGTGGTAGGAAGCCACTCGTCTCCTGCAGGGGAGTTTATCAACACCTCACCCTAGAGGCACTGTGTGCCCAGACTCACCAAAACAAGTGCTGGCTTTGAGAAATGGGAGATGGGTGCGCACTCAGCTCAAGGTCGTTTTCTGAAGCACACTGGGAAAAATCGCACCGTTTCCTCCTCAAACTCACCACAGCTCTCAGAAGTGGGAGGAACTGGTTCTTTTGTGTCCCTTAAATGATTTTTCATCACTGAAATCTCAGATCTTAGGGATTCTCCTTGGACGTACAGACAGAATCATATTGTAAAGCAGGTATGGAGATTACATTTAAATATATAAAACATGATTCAGTTTGCAAAACTATAAATTTACATGTACTTTTCAAGGAATACTGTTACATTAAGCCAATGTCCCTGGAGCAGCGTCAAAAGATCTTTGTCTCTTTTTAATAGAGACACTTGAACACAGGAATCACGTTCTCGTCTGACCGTCTTTTCCAGACATTTTGAAAGTGTTCAATAAATACTACTAGACTAATCTCCCTAGAGGTACACAGATCATAAACATAGATTGCAACTCAACTTGGAATAAGTGGAGAATAACTATTCCTAAAGCTTCTCTATTCATACACTATTATTTTTCTGTCTCCAGTAGAAATACTTTTTTGCTGGTAATTCTATGTAAAATTAGTGGATGCTTCTAAAACATGATGTTAATATCACTTCCCTTTCTGTGGAAACTGAGCACCAACATGTGCAGCTGAGTGAAGAGGAAATTCTTGCCATCTGAGCGATTGGGATTTAATATTCTTATTCTAACTGGCCCTTAGCCAATATAATTATTTAAGGCAAGATTGTATTTCGTCTTTCTATATTAGTTTTATTGTAAGCAAGGGGGGAATGACATTATTCTAAACTCTTCAACACTTTGTCTTTTGACATAAAGAGTAAAGCCACGTCAGAATAAACGTTTCATGATTTCATGAAAATAATACTGACAATAGTATGAGATTTGTTTATACATATTCATAAATAATCACCACCCCCTCAAAAACAAGATCCATCAGTTAGCAACAATATGTTTGAATGCTGAAGCTTAGGAGTTCATAGGTTAATTAAGTCAATAGAGCATCTCTGGAAGTTGTTAGTGTTATTGTTCTAAGTTAGGTTACAAAAAGGCAGAGGGATTAATTAAATCTAATACTGGACAAGACTAGAGCTGAATTAAAAGACTCCTAACCGTAAGTCCATGAGGAACACTTACTAGTTGAAGGTCATGCTGCTGGTCACACTGCTCCATCACTCACTTTCAACTGCAAACTAACTAGACTATGGCGAGTCAGGTTTGTTTCCTTTCTCTTCTCTTCTGGCATCCCCGGGGGGCTTCTCAATTCAAAGAAACTCCAGGAGAAACTGGCCACTTACTGTGAATAATCTGAAACAATCTATAAGTTCAAAAGCACTTGAAATTCCTAGAAGAGATTGAATGTTATAGGAATAAACGGGTAGTATTTTAAAGACAGAACTGCCCTTTTCTAATATCAAGGGAGTATTAACAGGACACAGGTTTTACAGTTACTTTCATTATTTATGTAGCGGTCTATATCACTCTATACTTCAGGAAATAGAGTCTATGCACTCAGTCTAAGCAAATTTTAAAACAAAGGGTTTTTTTGTTTCCTTTCATTTTTTTTTGAAGATAACAATAACAGTGTCTGTAAGTCGTAGTTTTTCTACTTATGCGACGGATAAGGTCAAATACACAGAACTCTTTATTAGAACATTTTTAGACAAATTCAATCTGCTACTCCAGGAGGAAAAGATAATGCGTATTAGGACATATTTCTTACATTCAAAAGTAAAAACTTTGTCATTTATCAGAAATAAAAGAAAGTTATACATGCTGACTGCATGGAGAAAAAAGAATTGTTTTGTGCTAGATGAGTCTTACAATATTTTATTTCTTTTCTTTTTTTTGCAATATTTTATTTCAATATTTTATTTTCTAAAATATAGAGATGGCACCCTTCTAAGGCTCAAATCTACTTCCAATAGTAAAGAAAGACAATTGCATGTTTTCGGTATGTTTCCAGAAACTTTGACTTCCAAGGATGCCATCAAAGTTTTACCCTCACAAGAATTAACATCTTTGAATACATATTATAATTGAAAGAGGGAAAATGTCAAGTTCTATATTTATTTTTTAAATTTGTGCAGTGGACATGCTCTTTCTCAAAACAACACATGTAACTCAAAAAAAGTTGGATACCGGTAGAGACCAAATCAGAGAAATATGCCAAATTTAATTCATTTCCCTTCTAATGTATATTGAGATTTTACTTTGCATAAATTACTGTTAGTGGAAAGCAAGCAAAATACAGTTCCTACTCTATTAGAACTTCCAATATCGATAGAAGTGAACAAATGCTAAGAATAAAAGTGTTAATTTTACAGGAATAGGTACAAAATATTTAACAGTGTAAAGGAGAAAGCTCCTGTTTAATTGGGGATATCAGAAAAGGTTTTAAGAACTGAGAATTAATTTAAATGATACTTATTTTCAACATGCAAAGATCACATAGGGAGTGAGTGTGTGCATGCTCAGCTGCTTCAGTTATGTCTGACTCTCTGTGACCCTATGGACTACAGCCCGCCAGGCTCCTCTGTTCATGAGATTCTCCAGGCAAGAATACTGGAGTGGGTTGCCATTTCCTCCTCCAGGGGAATCTTCCCAACCCAGGGATCAAACCCGTGTCTCTTATGTCTCCTGCATTGGCAGGCTGGTTCTATACCACTAGTGGTATCTGGGAAGCCCAACATAGGGGGCACCGGTAGGAGGAAAACAAACAAATGTCCAAGGCAAAGGATTCTGCTCAGAAAGTCGGGCCTAATTTGATTACCAGAAGGATAAAAAAAGAGGAAAATGTGGGCAAAAACTTGTACAAGTAGTTTGGGATCAAATATGGCTTTGAACATCATTCCACAGAGTTTGCTTACCTTGGTAGGTCATTGGGAGCCTGTATTTTGAGCAACACATTGGAGAACAGTTATCCATTCGTGGATTTTAGTTGGACTGGATATCTGCCTCAGTACATAGCATGAATATTCATTTTTCTGTAGAGATGACTAATCTAGTAGTCATCTACTGGGTGACAAACATAGTAGGTCAACAGTGTGTGTTGAATTAACAAACGACTAATAGTTAATGATGGTGACTGCCGCCATGAAATTAAAATATGCTTGCTCCTTGGAAGGAAAGCTATGACAAACCTAGACTGCATATGAAAAAGCAGAGACATCTCTTTGCTGGCAAATGTCCATATAGTCAAAGCTATGATTTTTTTTCTAGCAGTCATGTACAAATGTGATGGCTGGACCGTAAAGAAGGCTGAGCACTGAAGAACTGATGATTTCACATTACGGTTCTGGAAAAGACTCTTGAGAGTCCCTTGGACTGCAAGGAGATCAAATCAGTCAATCTTAAAGGAAATCAACCATGAATATTCATTAGAAGTCCTGGTGCTGAAGCTGAAACTCCAGTATTTCAGTTACCAGATTCGAAGAGCCGACTTATTGGAAAAGACCCTGATGCTGGGCAAGATTAAAGGGAGAAGGGGACAGCAGAGGATGAGATCATTAAATAGCACCACCAACTCAGTGGACATGAATGTGAGCAAACTCTGGGAGGTAATGGAGGATAGAGGAGCCTGACATGTTGCAATCCACGGGGTCGCAAAGAGTCAGGTATGACTTAGCAGCTGAACAACCACAATAACTAATGAAATTCTCTATGAAATTACTATTAATCAAGATGCCTTCTGAAGGTGCTGAACCAAAAGGAAAGGTGAAAAGAAGCATCACTCAGACCTCTACTCACTCAACCCCACCCTAAAACAGACCTTGAAAGTGAGGCAGCCTCCCCTCTGCTATGTCCTGGAACTGATTCATGAAGAGGCTCCTCTCTTTCCTGTCAGCAAGCAGTCCTCTCCCCACATTTGCTTGAAGTCTATGACTGTCAGAATTGCAGCTCAACCCAGGAAGGGGAGAGAGGGCAGAGTGGGCCTTGCGTTCTGGGAAATGAAATTGTCAGAGACAGGAGTGTCCTGAAAACAATGCATCTGTGGGTTCTAAATTTACTCTGCACTCTTTTGGCAGAAAAAAATGATGACAAATGCTCCATGTTACCCAGAAAGAAACCTTTCCCTCATATACTGTGTACGTGTGTGTGTGTGTGTGTGTGTGTGTGTGTGTGTGTGTGTGTGTGTGTATGTTAGTGACTCAGTCCTGTCTGACTCTTTGCAACCCCATGGACTATAGCCCACAAGACTCCTCTGTCCATGGGATTTCCCAGGCAAGAATACTGGAATGGGTTGCCATTTCCTTCTCCAGGGGATCTTCCTAACCCAGGGACTGAACGTGGGTCTCCTGTATTGCAGTCAAATTCTTGACCATCTGAGCCACCAAGGTGACGCAGCCTATATTGTTAGTCTGTGGAAATAGGAGATTTATTCCTGTCCATAAGAGCTACAGCTGTGCATTTCTGTTAGATGCTTTTTTATTTTTAAATCTCAAAAGGCCCTGTGCACAAGGATGTGCCCTCCTGTTCAAGATCTGAGAAGATTCTAGTAGACTCTGGAAGGAGAATAAGGAGAACTGAAGTAAATCTGTGTGCCCACTCCACTAGCAAATAGCATGCCTGGATGATTCTGTATTTTTGAGAAATAATAAACAACAGCTGGGAATGGGGGGAAAGTCAACAAGGAGTTTGTATAGTAATTGATTCTTGAAACACTTTGAAAAATTCACTCAACTTGTCACCTTCACAACTTAGCCTCATCCTCTCCTTGGCTGAGGAAAAAAGCAAAAAGGATCATGGATAGCCTTGTGATGGTCATATATCACTCATTAACTTCTCATGCAAGTTACCATATCAATAGGAATTATTTTTTTTGTTTTAAGATGGCATTTATTTTTCTAAATATAGAATCACTTTAAAACGAGTTTAATAGGAGAAATGTTAACATTATGTGGAATACCAATATACAGAAACTTTATTACTGGAAAAAGTCTTGTATTTATTAATACTACTTGGTTTGAATATTGCTATCAATGTTTGCATTTAAAGTTTTGTTTTTCTTTGCAACTGGGTTCTAAAGACTCTCTGTAATTCTTTTGAGCATTGCTATTTAAACCTATAGCAATTAAGACATATAGAACAATGGGAATTATTTTTAAGAAGATGAAAGTTCAGTTTTCAGCCAAAGGTTGCCCTTGAATTTGGAGGTCTCATTTGTGTTATGCTTAACCTTTGATGAATATACTGGCAGACCCGTTTCCCAAGTATGTTATCCCGGAAGGGCAGAATCTTCCAGAATGGCTGTCAGTAGATCTGGCTGCATTGACTCAAAAGAGTCCTCTACTCACAGGTATCAAACTGAGGTTCTATCATGTAGATAGATAGGGAACTAAATGTGTAAAAGCCCATTATTTAAGTCATCGATATTTCCCAACTAAGTGCCCTTTTATGCACTGCAAGGAACCTTGATAAAAGCATTCCTTTTTTTCTTTTTTTTTTCCCTTTTTTTCTTAGTTAGAAAAAAAATCATTTGTGGGCGGGAAAATTTAGATATGACTCTCTGATATTAGATGCTATACATTATACTCCCTTTCCAAAAAATATATTGTTCTTCTGCTAGTACTTATACACAGAACAATATTCTAAGACAACTTCATTTCATATTTGGTGTGTATACTTATTTAGAGCAAGCATGTAAATTCATTCTTAGCCAAATGAGAAAGTTTTCATTACAGTAATAAGCCTATTCCAGATACAGTCCTAGAAAAATTCATGGCCTTCCGCACAATCCTGTATTTGCATTTAATTTTGGAAGGTGAGAAGGTTAGGACAATCTAGGTCAGATATAATACTTGCTGATGTAACTGCATTTTATGTTAAGTGATTCCACTGCTTTGCAGCTTTCTGGCCATCACTCCCTACATTTTTCCATGTGTGTCTGTTTTCTTCCATGCTTTCTTTCACTGTGCACCCATGGTTTCCTCCTTAATCTTTTCTGCATGTACATTATCTTCATCTTTTTATTTTGTTTTTGCCTGTTTGTTTTCTTTGTTCATCTGCTCTACTCTTTCCAATGCATGCACATGCCTGTGGTGAAGCAATGTATTTGTGGGTTGATAAATGTTTATATGTCCATGTGTAAATTTTTGTCTATTAAAAAACATGTATACATGTGGTTGCCCAGGACAATATAATATGTAGATATTAGGCTATGTACAGATACTCGGGACCAAAAAATGTAATTATTATCTAAATCCATCATATATGATTTAAAGTGTATGCCATGATGGAGCAACTCATAATTTTCTCCCTCTCCATTACCTTTTAAAGGACAATATATTTTATTTACACTTTTTAAGTATACTTTATTTAAAAGACAGTATATGAATAGTCTTTTAATGCCAAACTTTGGCAGAATGTTGAAACGTTTAGACCATTGTTGTTTCATGGTCTATGTTCCATGTAAAAGTATATGGCCTCTTATTCAACAACTTTAAGAAAAATATCATTGATCAAACACACAATCTACTTATTGTTAAGTGATTGACTTATTTAGATGTTCCCACTGAGGTAACCCATCAAAATGTTTGGAAAATTCTTATAAAAATAAATTTAGATTTAATATTGGATTTCTACAGAACAAAATACAGAAAAACAAATTATGAGTGGATTAAGCAAAAATGAAAATGTTAAACAATGAAAATATTAGAAGAATGTGCAGGAGAAAAATTTTATAAACTTAGGATATTATAGGCTTTATAAGGCAAGACTCAAATCCAGGGGCCATAAAAATAATCAGATTTGTTTACATAAAAATGTTAAACCTTTGTATGCCCAATGCTATAAGAAAGAAACACAATCAACAAAGTAGGAAAATATGATAAACTTGTATAATCCACAAAGGGTTAAAAGCCAAAATCAATAATAAATGAACAGTTTAGTAGAAAAGTGAGAAAAGAATACATGTAAGCTAGTTATAACATATGTATGTATATTATGACAAAAATATGTATTTATATAATACAACAATAAATTGTAATTAGCAATTGCTAAAATTCAAGTGAAACAATTATATATATATGTATATATACACACACACATATGAAATCTCGAGTGCCAGAAATTTAGAAAATTATGCTATCTAATATTGATAGTATTGATATCTAGTTTTGTTAAAGATGTGGCCCCAGGTGGCTCAGTGGTAAAGAATCCACCTGCTAATATAGGAGACACAGGTTCGATCTGTGGGTCGAAAAAATCCCTTGGAAAAGGAAATGGCAACCCATTCTAGTATTCTTGCCTGGGAAATCCCATGGACAGAGGAGCCAGGCGAACTTCAGTCCACAGGGTCGTAAAAGTGTCAGACACCTGGGCAAAAGCTATCGCTATGCTACAGAAATCAGCCTGAGTATTAATTCTTGAACTGATAGTTGAAAGGTAAACTAGAAGCATCACTGACCTTTTTGGGGACCACTGAAGTAGATGTGTTAGAAGACATTCAACAGACTGGAAACTCTGTGAGGGCAGGAATTTTGTTTTATATGTGTATCTCCAGCCTTTAATATTGTATCAAGTATTTAATAAGGTATTTCTTTAGTGAAATGAATGAATTCACAAAAGAACAAATGAAAGAATGAATGAACCAATGCATACTGGTACCTCACAAGATAGTTGAATCAGTTATGTTAATTCTACAATTTGCCAAAGGGGAAAAAAAAGGGCCTGAGAGAGAGGATATAGTACATAACCAAATAGAGTTCACCAATGTTTTCCTGGTGAGAAGCCATGGAAATCCTAACAGTCTTAGCAAAGATCTTTCAGTTATATATTCTCAGTGTCTCAGAACATGTATGTGCTTAGAGGGCAAAATTTTGCAAACTGCACAATCCATTCTCCTTCTTAAAGTGCAGTCAAGGTGGCGTTAGTGGTAAAGAACCCACCTGCCAATGCAGGAGCCGGAAAAGATGTGGGTTTGATCCCTGGGTCAGGAAGGGCCCCTGGAGAAGGAAATGGCAACCCGCTCCAGTATTCTTGCCTGGAAAACCCGTGGACAGAGGTGCCTGGTGGGCTACAGTCTATAGTGTTGCAAGAGTCGGACGTGACTGAAGTAACTTAACACACGCACAGTCATGAATGTTTTTTCCAAACTAAACTCCTTCAACTACGAATAAGCTAGGTCAACCTAACTCTCATCTCTAGCTAAAATTCTCAAGAATAATATAGTCTTAATATCTAGGGATGGACTATAAATTGTACTCTTCTGTCGAAGCCCCTGATTGCTTTTGCATACATGTTTGTGCTTTGGTAATTTAGAATGTATTTCTCTTTCTCTTCCTCTCCTCCAGGACAGCTCCTGTCTATTTAAATAGAAAGAGCTTTAATCTAAGTCAGAGCCAAGCCTGGAGAGTCAGGGAAAGGCAAATCTCCTGAAGTTCAAAATCAATTGGGTTGCTATTAACAGCCTTGCACTTGTACCCGTTTCAGTGCTCAGTCCTGAAGCTTGGAGCTTTTTTATCTAGAGCTGCTTATTTTGTCTCAGAGTCTGGTGAGGGTCCCCAAGAAATGACCCAGAATCAAGTGCCGGGGAGGTACTGGACTTTTATAGCCAAAGACCAAACACAAACTTGAAAGTAAATTTCATCATTAAAGATAGAAGAAATGACAATAGGATTCCTGCTTCTTTTAAGAGCCAACACCAGAACACCCACTGGCAGTGAACACCAGGTATTGAAGATTTTTTTCCTTTTAACAAAGGTCATCTTCTTTATCCAGCTGCCTTTTTGTGTGGTAAGACAAAAATCGACTCAGCTCACACAAGATTTACTTTATGTTTCTCTTGAATAATAGACTTTAATGTACGCAACAGAAGCCATACGTGCCATTCCTGAAACAAATGACTGTTTGTGATTTTGAAGCTGTTCTGATTTCACCAATAGCAAGTAGAAGATAGCATGTGTTTTGCAGTTTATGATGGATTGTACCAAGAATTTGCACGTTTATTTTCACAGATCAAAATATGCATGTGTATTACAGCCATAAAGTAGTTCCTATTAGGTGTGTATTTGACAAATGTAAACTTAGGAACTGGCCTTCCCAGGTGGTGCTAGTGGTAAAGAATCCGCCTGCCAATAAGAGATGCAGGTTCGATCCCTGGGTCAGGAAGATCCCCTGGAGTAGGTAATGGCAACCCACTTCAGTGTTCTTGCGTGGAGAATCCCATGGACAGAGAATCCTGGTGGGCTACAGTTCATGAGGTCGTAAAGAGTTGCACTTGACTGAAATGACTTAGCAGGCATCAACTGAGGAACTAGGAATTTGGCTTAATCTCTGATCATCACTTAAGAGCAACAGAAAATTTGAAACTAAAACTCTGATTATTTTAGTCAACAATAATGAGGCCACATTTGGAAAAGCTGTAAGAAAAGAATAACATAATCAACAAAATCATAGATATTTGGTTGAGAAAAACAGGATGCATGCCATCCTATACTTCATGTGCTGGTAACCACAAAGGGTCCCATTGATACACAGGTTTTTGTGCGTGTGTGCTCAGTCCTGACCAACCCTCTTGCAGCCCTATGGACTGCAGCCTGCCAGGCTCCTCTGTCCGTGGGATTCTCCAGGCAAGAATACTAGAGTGTGTTGTCATGCCCTTCTCTAGGGCATCTTGTCTGACCCAGGGATCAAACCTGTGTTTCTCATGTCTCCTGCTTTGGCAGGGAGGTTCTTTACCACTAGCACCACCTGGGAAGCCCCCTTCCAAGAGCTTGCATGCTTTTGTGCTCAGTCGTTTCAGGCAAGTCTGACTCTTTGAGACCCACGGACTGCAGCATGCCAGGCTTTCCTGTCCTTCACTATCTTCCAGAGTTTGCTCAAACTCATGTCTGTTGAGTCTGTGATGCCATCCAACCATTTCATCCTCTGTTGCCCTCTTCTCCTCCTGCCTTCAGTCTTTCCTAGCATCAGGGTCTTTTCCAAGATGAATTGGCTCTTCACCTCAAGGGGCCAAAGTATTGGAACTTCAGTTTCAGCATCAGTCCTTCCAATGAATATTCGGGCTTGATTCCCTTTAGGATTGACTGGTTTGATCTCCTTGATGTCCAAGGGACTCTATTTTACAGTAGGTAGGAAATTATCCATCTAGTGTGGCTTCATGTTGCATGAATCATGAATGGATTTCAGGTGTTCTTATACTGTGAATCATTAGTTCCACTGTTTCCTTCAAATCCTAGTAAGCAGACTTTCTCAATTAATTAGAAAGAACTTCTTTTTCCCTTCAACATAGACATGAAGACCGTGTAGTATAGTTAGACCCTAGTAACTACCAAATTACTACTCTACTACATTATTCATGGGAGTATGGATCTGGAAAGTCATCCAAAAGTAACTTAGCAACAATAACAATAGCAGCAAGAGCAATAATAACATCAATATAACTGTAAGTCCCAGGAAATTTGCTAAGCATTACTTTCATTGTCATATATAATCCTCAAAACCACCCTATCAGATGCTATTTTTATACTTTTTAAACTTTACATATGAAGAATTATAATGTATGTAAATACAGTATAATTTTTATACTTTGTTGTTGTTCAGTTGCTAAGTTGTGTCAAACTCTTTGCAACCCCACGGACTGGCACACCAGGCTTCCCTGTCCTCCACTCTCTCCCGGAGTTTACTCAAACTCATGTCCGTTGAGTTGCTGATGCCATCCAGCCATCTTATTCTCTGTCACCCCCTTCTTCTCCTGCCTTCACCCTTTCCCAGCAGCAGGGTCTTTTCCAATAAGATGGCTCTTCACATCAGGTGGCCGAAGTATTGGAGCTTTGGCTTCAGCATCAGTCCTTCCGATGAGATTGGGATACTGGACTTGGTGGGATTAACTGACCTTCCCCAAATCACACGGTTAGTAGGAGTGGAATTTGAACTCAAGTGTGTCAAACTTTAGCATCTGTGCTCTTAACCTTTCCATCTAGATCAAGATTTAAGAAGTTTTCATCTCTTGACTCAGGAATTCTGCTTTTGGGAATCTATTCTAATGAAATCATCTTTATTACTTGGGATGGAATTAATTTTCTTAATATTGGAGGGTCCTTAGATTTCTCCCTGTGTAAAGAGACTTATCATTTTCGGCTCAGTCCCTGCCCCAACCTTTGAGATGGGTCTCTCTTGGCCAGACTGCTGCTAATGTTATAAAAATATGAGCAAAGTAAGAGAAGCCAAGAATTGTCGGTTAGCAGGAAAGTGGAGAGGAAGAGATAGACTGGCAGAGAGTAAAAACCACATAATTTACAGATAAAGGAAAGTTTGGGGAGCCTAGAAGTTTGGGGGAAGATATTAGCAAA
Source organism: Dama dama (assembly GCF_033118175.1). NCBI lineage: Eukaryota > Metazoa > Chordata > Mammalia > Artiodactyla > Cervidae > Dama > Dama dama. The sequence goes on from NC_083702.1 coordinate 33,873,231, forward strand.
AGAAAGAAAATTTAGGGATTGGAGACTGGGGAGAAGAGGGGAATTAAAATATATGGGAGGACATGAAGCAATCTTTTCTAATGTCTTTGAAGACCATGGCTCTAAAAGCACCAACATTAACTGAGCATGTGTTAGAAGTGCAAATTCTTAGGGCCCAACCCATATCTACTGAATCAGAATCTTCGGGATGGGGAGAGCAACCAGCATTTTAATGAGCCTGTAAGTATATAAGCTTGAGACACATGGCTTGAAACACACATTTAGAAAGTAGGATTGTACTTTCTAAATGTACCCAGATCTGGAATCAAACTATGTGATGCACAATTTAAATAGGGTGATGCACCTAATCCTTCCAATTGCTACATTATACCATCTGTTATCATTGACTCAATGGACATGAGTTTGAGCAACTCCAAGAGATAGTGAAGGACAATGAAGCCTGGCATTCTGCAGCCCATGGGGTCACAAAGAGTCGGACATGACTTAGCAACTGAACAACGGCAACAATCATCAGTTAAAAACCTAAATATCCAACAACATGTGAATGATTAAGTAGAAAATGCTATACCCGCTCAGTAAAGTATAACATAACCATCAAAACGTTTTTTTATCATCCTTTAAGAGGAAAAAGACAGAATACAAAATCATATGTGCAACATACATATACATTATAGAAACTCAGAGAAAAAGACCAGAAGTAAATATATCAAAAGATTAACTGTAGCTATATTTAGATAGAATATGGGTTGTTTTCTCCATTTTAATTTCTTACTTTATTTCCTTTTTTAGAAGCATTTTATTACTATTGTGACTGTGTTAGGTCTTCATTGTCATGATAGGCTTTCTTGTTGTGGCGTGCAGATTTAGTTTTCCTGTGTCCTGTGGGACCTTAGTTCCCCCGCCAGGGATCAAACCCACATCCCCTGCACTGAAAGGCCAGGGAAGTCCTTTCTCACTATGTTTTTGAGTTTCTTACATTTCCTATAATGATCATGAAATAATTTTATAAAGAAAAATACATGATAAACTTTGTTTCTGTAATAAAACACTACTTAGAACAATACATCCTCCTGGTTGACTCTAAACATGGACTGAAGGCTCAGATGAGGTTTAGAGAGAAGTTTCAGATTGAGAAGAGTTGTCAGGGATGCCCCAGGACGTGTTGAGATTCTGATTTTGTTTATTTACAGCCTCCTTGAGAATTTGCTTGTCATCATCATGCCATATTGTTATCAGTTAGCAATATTAGGTTCAGTTGCACATAACAGAAAATGACCCCCTGTGCCCGCAAACAGTGGCAATTTAAACAAATTAGCTTATTACTCTCTCACAAAAGAGAAAAGGAGAGGCCAATCATTTCTAAGCTGCTCACTCAGAAATCCCACAACACAATTATGCTTATACCTCATTTCCCGGAAGTTAACCACAGAGGTGTACCTTAGGTAGAAGGAGGTTGGAGAATGTAATTTTCTGGCTGAAAATACAAATACATTGTCCTCCTGAAAAACTTGAGTTTCTGTTACTAAGAAAGATAGGGAGAATAGATATGGAGTAGCCAAAGTATCTGTTTGCTGCCCTGAAGAACTTATAAAGGAATAACAGCAAGGATGTACTTTTTGCCTTTGTGCTTTCCCTAGAATAAGGGACGAGCAGGACTATGATGGACGGGGGACCATTGTGCTTATCAGCAAACCTCTACCAAAATTAAATATAATTTGGCAAATTAATTCAACCAAACAAATAATTGCTTGATGCTAATTTGCTAGTCTTGGGTGTACATAAATCATTTTTATACATAAGAATTTAACTCTATAAAGTTTTTCCCCTCCGTAATCTCCTCTAATCCATGTTTCATTTCATGTCCTCTTTCTTACCCAAAAATCAAGCAATTCATTTCATAGGTATAAGTATTAGTCAAGATAAGACCGAATGCAATTCCAAGACCTATATCTGTTCAAGACAGAGAATGACAAAAGACAGAGAAGGACTCCAGAGATGGGAGAGGTTATCTTTTTCTTAAGTCACATAACCCTGCTGGTTATATGCAAGCTAGATAAATGCCCTACAAAATTTAGGATTCTGAGATACTTTTGGAAATTTCCATATATTCCAAAAACCTCTCTAGGATTTCCTAGGGGTCATGATCCCAATTTTGAATAAGGCGACATCAGTCATTATTCTAAAAAGAACTCTGGTAGCCTATCTTTCACCTAGTTAAACATTTAATTATAAAGATTAAACTACAAAGAAGAAATCTATGGGGAACAATGGATATGACAGTAAGTTATCTTTTTTTTTTTTGGAAAAGATACTATCTCCCAGCTGAAGCCCAATATAAAGGCTAGAACTCAGGAGAATCTTTTTTCTGAAAAATGGAGTAAATGAATTCAAAGAAAACTCTAAAATATCACCCCAGGCATCAGTTAGAGTGTCAAATAGAAGGGATGGGCTGCACAAGGGAAACTTATGAGCTTTTTAGTGGATTGGGGGAAAACCCATGCTTCTTGTCTTTTTAAGCGGATATAACAGTACCAGTGGAAACTTGCATGAAAATATGATCCAGTAACCTTAAATTATGTGAAATTCCTTACCTTGTGAATTTTAGGGCTTTTAGCTTCCTTGATATGATCAAAATTATTTCAGAAAAGCAGGCAAAGAATCAGAAAATAGGTAAATGGCATGGTAGAAAGCATATCCAGTTGGTACTGTCTTCTGCATATGCAGGGTTGTTTACTTAATCAATCCCGTAATGCTTTTTCCAATTGTATTGAAAATGACTCCAACAGAGCAATTCCCACTACTCTTCTTTTCAGACCATGCCACAGATAAATTGGAAATTTTATCTGATACCAAACTGAGACTTCCTTCACAATATACCAGAATTAACTCAGAATGGATTATGGACCTAGGTGTAAAATCTAAACTTATAAAACAGCCAGAAAAAAAACAGGGAAACCCTTTGTGATCTTGGATTAGGCAAACATTTCTTAGCTATGGCACCAAAACACAATCCATAATAAAAAAACAAAATTGATAAATCAGACTACATCAAAACTTAAAACTTCTGCTCTTTGAGAGATATTGTTAAGTAAAATAAAAAATGGGGCAGGGATAGGGGAGAAAATATTTTCAAATTGTATATTTGGTTAAGAAAAAACCTGCATCCAAAATATGTAAAGGATTGATATATCAATAATAAAAAAACAATAAAAATAGAAAAAAGTTTTAAACACATACTTTATCTAAGAGGATATACAGATGGCAAATCAAAAAAAGAAAAGATTCTCATATCATTAGTTCTCAGAGAAACAGAAATTAAAATCACAATGAGATTCTATTATATATCTGTTACAATGGCTAAATTAAAAAGACTGACCATACCAAGTGTTGGTGAGGATATAGATGAATTACTACTCTCATATAATGCTGGTGAGACTATAAAATGGTACAATCCCTTTGGGAAATGGTTTGGCAGTGTCTGAAAAGTTAATGCAGACATTCTATTCCTAGATATTTACCCAGGAGAAGCAAGAGCATATGTCCACACAAGGAAATGAACAAAAATGTCCGTAACAGCAGTTTTTGTAATATGTGAAATCTGGAAACAGCCCCAAAGTTAGCTAACTGGATACACAACCTATGTTATACCTATCCTATGAAATTACTATTCAGCAAAAAATATGAATCAACCATTGATATATGCTATGACAGGGATAACTCTCAATAACACTATGCTGAGTAAGACAAACCAGAGGGGAAAAGTATTCAGTGTATGGTTGCATGTATATAAAATTATAAAAAAACCAAGGTAGACTATAGTGACAGAATACAGATCAGTGTTTGCGAAAATGGGGGAGAGGGTGGGAAGGGGCAGAAGTGAGAGGCTGCAGAGGGGCAGGAGAAAACTTTTGGGGGTGATGGATATGTTTATTATTTTGATTGTGGTGATGGTTTGATATATATATATAAAAACTCATCAAATCATACAATAATTTTTAAAATTGAAGTATAGTTGACATATAACAGTATATTAATTTCATATGTATAACACAATGGTTTCATATTTGTATACATTGTGAAATGATCATCATTATAAGTCTAGTAACATCTGTTATCACTTTAAATAGGCACAATTTATTGTATGTCAGCACAGTGGTAAAGAATCTGCCTGCCATTGCAGGAGACTTAAGAGACATGAACTTGATCCCTGGGTCAGGAAGATCTCCTGGAGGAAGAAATGGCAAGCCATTCCAGTATTCTTGCTTGAAAATTTCCATGGACAGAGGATCCAAGTCCATGGCGTTGCAAAGAGTCAGACACGATTGAGTGTGTGAGCATGTACACATGTACAGTCACTACAATAAAATTGTTTTAAAAGATGAAATGAGGATTTCCTATTTTGGTTGACCATGCTATCATTTTATTTTGCTTTATTTTTTCATTTATTTAAAAAAAAAAAATTGGCCACCCTGCATAGCATATGGGGTCTTAGTCTCCAGTCCAGGGATTGAATCCAGGCCTCCTCATTGGAAGCGTGGATTCCTAAGCACTAGGCCATTAGGACAGTCCCACTCTTATCATTTTAATACTGTATATCTGCTCACATTCAACTATCTTGCACATTACAGTCTTTCAGTGTTGTTACTATTAGATTGTCCTTGTTCAATTTGCTATAAGAATTCTCATTTTTAAACAATTTCCCTCAGATTGATGTTACTCTACATCTCAATTAGTTTCTGTCTGTCTGTCACTCAAAGATTCTGCTGAGACAATCTTGTTTCATCACCACTAAAATGAAAGAAACAGCAATTTACATAGGGTTATGAGGATAACTGAGATTATATTTTGGCAATCTCTGAAGAGCTATACCTGTCTGAAAAACACATTCGAGGTCTGGTAATGCCCACCCAATTCTCTGAATGTGGGTGCCTAGGCCCACTGACTACCCTCCCTGCTGGAGAGGGCAGGAAAAACCATCCTGGACTCTTGAAGAAGCCTTGCTGCTGCAGCCAGCAACAAACAATCCTGAAAAATAGGGTTCCTGTACAAGATGGAGGAAAAAGAAGACATGGAGCTCACCTCCCCCAAAGAATACATCAAAAATACATCTACACGTGGAACAATACTCCTGAAAACTAACTGGCAACAAATAAGAGATTGTATTATGATTATTATAATGAATTATCATTAGCATAGTTATTATTTCCAGCCTCTAAGCTGCTATAGTTTTTCTATAATCGATAGCAACAATGCAAAAAATTCAAAGCTGACAGGAATAATACTTTCTTTTTTTGTTTTTTTTGCATTTCTCATGACCCCTCATATAATTCTCAGAGCATAGTAGAGATTCAGTAAATACTTGCATGCACGCTAAGTTTCGCTTCAGTCTTGTCCGACTCTTTGCAACTCTGTGGACTGTAGCCAGACAGACTCCTCTGTCCATGGGTTTCTCCAAGCAGCAATACTGGAGTAGGTTACCTTGCCCTCCTCCAGGGGATCTTCTCAACCCAGGGATCGAACTCATGCCTCCTGCATCTCTTGTATTGGTAGGTGGGTTTTTACCACTAGTGCTACCAGGGAAGCCCAGTAAATACTTGAATGATTAATATTTTCTCCGCTCACTGTGTGTAAGGTAAAACATCAAACAAGGCATAGAAAAACTTTCTTAACCCTTTTGCTCTAGAAAACTTAGAATTATATTGAAATATTGGGTATGGTTGAAAGTATGCTAGAACAGGTGTCTAGAAGTCTAGATTGCTTTTCTAAAAACAATGGTATTTGACAAAATTCTATTTGGGGCTCTCTAGATTTCAAATTCCTAGCCTCAAAGAATGTTTAAGTCCCCCAAACTCAAATGCATATGTTTCTCATCACTACAAATTTTCATCACCAGTAAGAGGAAGATAGAAAATTAACTTTATGATGGAAATTTTGTCGTTTTTAGTTCTAAAAAAAAAAAAACTGCACTTTTCATAGGAAGGGTACCAGCAGAGTTGAACCAAACAAATAACAAAAATAAGTTTGTGAAAATTTTCTTATACTGGATAGTTTTTAAAAACTCAAATTTGCATCATAGGAAAAAACCAGAACTTTGTTATTATTCCTTTTGGTTTTCTGTTTAGTACTTGAAAGAAATCTTTGCATTATATTTCTGGGGAGAAGAGCACTCTAACTTTTTTAGAGCACAGACTCTGTACTGAGCTGACTAGAAAGGTCATTTATATAACAGACCTACTTCTTAGATAGAGGTAGCAGTATCTATAGGGCACATGGGTTTAACAATTATACTTAACTGGCCCTAGGATCAGAAGGTCCTATATGTGTCTCCCTAAATCTCCTATTGTAATTGTTTGCTGTTTCATAGTGTTGAATCATATTAGAAAATCCTCTGATTTAGTTTCCAGTAAAATTAGCAGCAACAAAGTGGCATTAGTTATAGAAAATTTGAGGGCTTCAGTGATGGATCAATGGAAAAGAATCTGTCGGCCAATGCAGGAGACACAGGTTCAGTCCCTGGTCCGGGAGGATTGCACATGCCGCGGAGCACCTAAGTCTGCGCATCACAAATATTGAGTCTGTGCTCTAGACCCTGGGAGCCACAACTACTGAAGCCCATTGCCTAGAGCCCATGCTCCTCAACAAGAGAAGCCCTGGCAATGAGAAGCCCATGCACCACAGCTGGAGAGTAGCCCCCGCTCACAACTAGAGAAAAACCCCACACAGCAGTGAAGACCCCACATAGCCGAAACCAACCAAATAAATAAATAAAAATTTTTTTTCAAAAGAAAATTTTGTATTAAAGTGTTGATGACATTAAAGGTTTAAGGACTTCAGGCTTGCGAAGGGCACAGCTGTACAGATTTGGGGGACCACCTGACTTCCTCATTTGTTAAATAAAACACTTCTATTTTCAGCTCAACAAATATTTATTAAATATTTATTATGGGCTAAGAACGTGGAATGTAGAAATTAATGTTTTAGCCCCTCCCTATTAAGGAGCTTACAGAAGAGATCAAAGAGCCTGATAAACAAAATGTAACTCTATGGAAACCATGATCTCATGTGATCCAGTCTTGGAGCAATTACAGAAGCATAGTCAGATAACCAAAAAAGTACTTTTGAAGAGGGTCAACTTATGTTCCTCAAACTCTAGGAAATGAAGTACAATCTTTGTTTCTAAAAACCCCATTCCCACCCATTTTACCCTCACGGCAGGCACTCCTGCCTCTCTTCCAAACTCAGAGAGTATTTCTTTCTCTCCCTCCCCCAGCTCCATAATCCCCATCAAATTTTGCTTCAAGACATCCTTATCTCCTGATTCTGCTTTAAACCTGCTAGAGAAAAATCTTAGAAATAAGGAGAGAAACAGATCTAGCTGGGCCAGTAATCTCTTAAGCAGCCAGGAGAAAATGTTTGAATTATGCTATTTTTTTTTTTTTTTTAACCTCGCACAAAGGAATCAGGAAATAGTATGAAAGGTCTTGTGATGGAAATAAGTACAAGGATGAGAACTAGTTTGAAGGAAGTAAACAGAAGACTTTGCCAAAGACCTCTTGCCTCTTAGGCTTTGATGGGTCTTAAAATTTGTCAGAAAGGCAAGTAAGCATTGTGGTGATAGACAAAGTTTCATTTACAAGTGTCTTTGGATGTGGGTAAATTGGGAGACCAATAAGAGCCCTGGAAGATAATGAGGCACTTCTTCCAACATGAAGTTTACTCCTTGGTGAAGGATAAGGCAGAAATGAACAGGATAAGGAGCTGGATATTTCCTTTGTAACAGCTAGTATTTTATAGCATGACATAGAAGAATGATGATGTGTGCATAAATTAGTGCATGATAAGTCCCTTCAGTCACGTCCAACTCCTTGCAACCTATGGACTGTAGCCCACCAGACTCTTCTGTCCGTGAGATTTTCCAGGCAAGAATACTGGAGTGGGTTGCCGTTTCCTTCTCCAGGAAATCTTCTGCTCCCACGGATAGAATCTACATCCCTTACATCTCCTGCATTGGCAGATGGGTTCTTTACCACTAGCACCACCTGGGAAGCCCAGATAATGGGAAGTTTTAAATAACACGGGGAGCCCAGCCTAGTGCTCTGAGGTGATCTAGCAGGGTGGGATGGGGGAGGAGTGGGATGTGTATATGTATACATACATATGTATATATATGTGTATATATGTATATATATATGTGTGTGTGTGTGTGTGTGTGTGTATAACTAACATTATGACTGATTACATTGTCAGCAGACACCAGCCCAATATTATAAAGCAATTTTCCACCAATTAAAAAATTAAAAAAAGAAAACTGATGATGTGAAGATGTTTTGGACACAATAAAATTAAAAAGAAAAACAAGGACAAATAAATATATTTCTAATTCTAATATGCTAAATTCACTTAAATATAATTCTAACCCATATAACATAACTGGCAAGGAGGTCAAATGTAGTGATATTGAGACTTCAGTTATCAAGGGAGCTGCTAGTAAAATCATTCTGCTAAAAGTGGGATGCCGGATAATTTCTTGGCTTGTTTGCTGACTGTGTCATTTCACAGAAAGAGGAGGTCCTGACAGAGAGAGCTGCATGTCTGAAATTAATTCTGAATATAAGGGAGGGTGACCTGGTCAGGTGGACATCACAAGGAATTTGGGAGAAAAGAGTTAAGAGAATTTTGTCATTTTAGAATTCATGACAACCAAGTAAAGTATTGCTGGACATACTTATGTCCATGTCCTCCATTTGAATGGTTTTATTCAATCAGAAATATTTATCAAGTACCCACTGTGTGATCTATTTGCCTATTCACCAGGGTCATGTGTGTGTGTGTCTATCTGGATGTGTCTGTGGTTGTGTGTGTAGAGAGATACCAGAACTTGCTCCTGCCCCAGATTCACTACTCTTGTCAATTCAAAGGTATCACGTTGATGATGATAACTCGTATGTCTCTGGGTCTGACTTCTAAGCTTCTTGCAAAAGATTTTAGGCTCTGCAGCTGCTCCCTCAACACACACACACACACACACACACACACACACACACACTCTTCTTGAAGTATTCAGAAAATGACCCAATTCTAGGAATTTACAGATATTTTTTAAAAGAGAGATTTGGATTTTCTCATGTCATGAAATTGGGAGTGTGAGCCAAGTTTATCTATATATCTGATAGGCCCAGCTAAGAGCTCTGTCTCTCCCTGAGAACTAGATAAGGACAGGAATGAATTCATGTGACAGCCACCACCCTACATCATCCTCAGAATTGCTCTTCCTTTTCTGAACAGAGCCTGTTTCATGAGAGAGGTTTTCCTGGGCCAAGCTGACATGCAAAACTCCTCAGTCTCACGCTAAATAGACTTCCAGCCGGCTTGTCACCCTGGCTTACAAGACTTGTTCTAGAGGCAGCTTATATTCTGAATGGCAACCCCACCACGATTAATCTGCTTCAGTGGCTCAAATTGGTGAGGATGGGGACACACTCACACGTAAACATTTCAAATTTAATATTTAATTATATAAGCACAACTAGTTAGGCTGCATGGGGAGTTTTGTTGGGTTCATGTTTAAAATCATGTAAAAGTTTGAGAGAAAGACACATAACCAAAAATGAAAACAAAACAGAAAAATAAAGACAGAATTGCATCAAGCAAATTGAGCTTCAGAATAAGCTTGAGTGTAAAATAGCCAAGACTAGGGGGAAAAAAACCTTTCAAATCTATCTTAGAGTGAAAAAGGAACAAGGTAAAAATGGGCTCAGTGTTTGATTTTCATCTTATTATGCTAACAGATTACAGTAAGAAAAAAAAAAACTACTCATCTCCTAATTTGCTTCTATTTTCTCTATCAAGGAAAATGATATTTAAACTGAAAAGAGTAGAACAAACATGGTTAAGAGGAAAATAATGCCCAAATTAGGTGAAGAATGACGAGAGAGCGCCTAGATGTTTTGAATAAATTCAAGTCCCTAGATTCAAGGAAATTATCCCCAGCGACCTAGGGGAATTTACAGGTGTGATCTCAGAAATACTGTCAGCAGCAGCCGTTGAAGATTTGCAGAAAAGACATATGATGACAGAAGACTGGAAATAGGTAAATGTTCTGATTTTATACAAGTGGAAAATGGTGTATTACAAGCACAACAGAACACTGAGCTCATCCATGATCCCCAGGAAAATTTGAGAAGATTTTAAAAGCTGTTTTGAGGGAGGTTCAAGAGAGAGGGGACATGTGTATACCTATGGCTGATTCATGTTGATACATGACAGAAACCAACACAACATTGTAAAGCAATTATCCTTCAATTAAAAATAAATTTAAAAAATGAAAAAAAGGTATTTTGAAAGAACCTAGGGAATAACATGGCAATCTTTGGGATTCAGTATGGATTTGTGCTGAAACCACACCAAGGTGCCTCTTGGATCTTGTTAGGAACAAGATGAGGCAGGGAACTGGGATTGATATTGGTTTAAAGAAACAAAGTAGGGAATTCCCTGGTGACCCAGTGGTTAAGACAAGGCAGTTTCACTGCTGAGGGCCCGGGGTTCAATCCCTGGTCAGGGAACTAAGATCCTGCAAGTCATGAGAAGCGGCAGCTCCCCCAAAAAATGAAAATAAAGAAGCAAACTAAAGCAAAAGCAAGATCAAATCGGTACTTGTCCTCCAGTTGTATGTTTCTACTTGCTAGGGGTGAAATTAGGATGAGCTGAAAAAAAGAACTTCAAAGCAAGCAGCCAACTTGAATGATAAAAAGATACAAGACTCTGGGTGTGTGCTAGCAGGAATGTTAAAATTAGCAAAAGCCTGCTAATGTCAGACTGAAAGTAGAGTGGATGCAAGCATCTATCAGTAATTCAGAAAAATAGTGCATGTGTACCGTCCTTGGTCATTATCATGTGCTAATAATGTGATGCAAAAATGCATATTTTCCTCTACTTGGTGAAGAGTGGACTATAAGCAATAATCAACTGGACCAGAGCAACAAATGATCTCATCCTACAATTTTTGTGCTGAAAGGATCTTCGTAATACTTGAGGTAGCAAAAACTGATCATGTTGATTCAATAGGTTGAACGCTAGACTTATTAGTTTTTATCTTTGTTTTTTGATGTGGTTACTAATCAAAGTTCAATATGATGTCATAGAGATATAGATTTCAGGAGGACATCGAACAATTCTCTAATTTTAGCCATTTATAGACTATATGCCACACTCTGTGGTAGGAATTTCTTGTTCATTTATCTCTAATGTCTCCCTGATGGTTCAGCGGTAAAGAATCTGCCTACAGTGCAGGAACATAGGAGATGTGGGTTTGATCCCTGGCTTGGGAAGATCCCCTAGAGGCAGGCATAGCAACCCACTCCAGTATTCTTGCCTAGAGACTCTATGGACAGAGGAGCCTGGAGGGCTACAGTCCATAGGATTGCAGAGTCAGACACCACTGAAGCGACTGAGCACACACATCTCTAATGCTTACAAAAGCCATGGTAATTCGCAATACCTCTGAATTAAGATGAGGAAAGTGAGGCTCACAGAGGTTAAGTCGCTTGCCAGAGTTGTCAGCTAGTAAGTGTAGAGATGAGATTTGAATACAGCTCTGCTCCTTGCCTATACGCTGTGCTATACTGCATAGCCTCTTTTATGAACTGTGGCTCAGTTGGTAAAGAATCTGCCTGCCATGTGGGAAACCTGGGTTCAATCCCTGAGTTGGGAAGATCCCCTGGAAAAGGGAAAGGCCACCCACTCCAGTATTCTGGCCTGGAGAATTCCATGGACTGTATAGTCCATACGGTCACAAAGAGTCAGACACGACTGAGCAACTTTCACTTCACTTCAGTTGATAATACAGTCAAGAGGATTTCTAAACAAGTAAATAATTGTTCTAAAATAATTTTGGCAAATGTCAGATATAAAACCAAGGCCAAGGTACTTGTGTCTGTTTAATGTTATTGTCAATGATTTGGGTAAATGCATATGTCATGAAATTGAAAAGGATAACTAATGCTTCATACAAAAGGATTCATATTTAATAGCATGTACAAAGTGTAACATAATGAGAAAGACTAGAGATCACTTCAAGATTATTAGAGATACCAAGGGAACATTTCATGCAAAGATGAGCTTGAAAAAGGACAGAAATGGTATGGACCTGACAGAAGCAGAAGATATTAGAACAGGTGGCAAGAATACACAGAAGAACTGTACAAAAAAGATCTTCACGACCCAGATAATCACAATGGTGTGATCATTCACCTAGAACCAGACATCCTGGAATGTGAAGTCAGGTGGGATTTAGAAAGCGTCACTACGAACAAAGCTAGTGGAGGTGATGGAATTCCTGTTGAGCTATTTCAAGTCCTGAAAGATGATGCTGTGAAAGTGCTGCACTCAATATGCCAGCAAATTTGGAAAACTCAGCAGTGGCCACAGGACTGGAAAAGGTCAGTTTTCATTCCAGTCCCAAAGAATGCTCAAAGTACTACACAATTGCACTCATCTCACATGCTAGTAAAGTAATGCTCAAAATTCTCCAAGCCAGGCTTCAGCAATACGCAAATTGTGAACTTTCAGATGTTCGAGCTGGATTTAGAAAAGGCAGAGGAACCAGAGATCAAATTGTCAATATCTGCTGGATCATCAAAAAAGCAAGAGAGTTCCAAAAAAACATCTCTTTCTGCTTTATTGACTATGCCAAAGCCTTTGACTGTGTGGATCACAATAAACTGTGGAAAATTCTAAAAGAGACGGGAATACCAGACCACCTGATCCACCTCTTGAGAAACCTATATGCAGGTCAGGAAGCAACAGTTAGAACTGGACATGGAACAACAGACTGGTTCCAAATAGGAGGAGTACGTCAAGGTTGTATATTGTCACCCTGCTTATTTAACTTATATGCAGAGTACATCATGAGAAACGCTGGGCTGGAAGAAGCACAAGCTGGAATCAAGATTGCTGGGAGAAATATCAATAACCTCAGATATGCAGATGACACCACCCTTATGGCAGAAAGTGAAGAGGAACTAAAAAGCCTCTTGATGAAAGTGAAAGAGGAGAGTGAAAAAGTTGGCCTAAAGTTCAACATTCAGTATGGCATCCGGTCCCATCACCTCATGGGAAATAGATGGGGAGACAGTGGAAAGTGTCAGACTTTATTCTTTTGAGCTCCAAAATCACTGCAGATGGTGACTGCAGCCATGAAATTAAAAGACACTTACTCCTTGGAAGGAAAGTTATGACCAATCTAGACAGCATATTGAAAAGCAGAAACATTACTTTGCCAACCAAGGTCTGTCTAGTCAAGGCTATGGTTTTTCCAGTGGTCATGTATGGATGTGAGAGTTGGACTGTGAAGAAAGCTGAGCGCTGAAAAATGGATACTTTTGAACTGTGGTGTTGGAGAAGACTCTTGAGAGTCCCTTGGACTGCAAGGAGATCCAACCAGTCCATCCTGAAGGAGATCAGTCCTGGGTGTTCATTGGAAGGACTGATGCTGAAGCTGAAACTCCAATACTTTGGCCACCTAATGTGAAGAATTGACTCATTGGAAAAGACCCTGATGCTGGAGGGATTGGGGGCAGGAGGAGAAGGGGATGACAGAGGATGAGATGGTTGGATGGCATCACTGACTTGATAGACATGAGTATGAGTTAACTCCGGGAGTTTGTGATGGACAGGGAGGCTTGGCGTGCTGCGATTCATGGGGTCGCAAAGAGTCGGACACGACTGAGCGACTGAACTGAACTGAACTGAACATCAATAGGAGTTAGCAGAATGATAATGTGGACAAAAAGAAGTAGGAGGAAGAAGAAATCTTTTTTGTAATTAGTTTATTTTTGGCTGCCCTGAGTCTTCATTTATTGAGTGTGGGCTTTCTCTAGTTTCTGAAAACAGGGGCTATTCTTCATTGTGGTGTTCAGGCTTCTCAATGCAGTGGCTTCTGTTGTTGCAAAGCACAGGCTTTAGGTGTGGGCTCAGTAGTTCTGGCTCAAGGGCTCTAGGCTCATGGGCTTCAGTAATTGTGGTTTAGTTGTTCTGTGGCAGATGAAATCTTCTTGGACCAGAGATCAAACCTGTGTCCCTGTGTTGGCAGGTAGATTCTTAACCACTAGACCACCAGGGAAGTCTCAGAAGAAATCCTAAGGCTGCATTAATACTCATTCATTTATTTATTCATTTTTACTTAATGTACACTAATCAAGGGAAATAAAAGACCATTTTACTCTACCTACTTTATACCATTCTTCATGTATGGCTTGCAGTGTTCTCGACATACCATAGTTTAAAATGAACTTTTGAACAACTGGGTGGGACCCAGGATGGGTCTTGGAGAGAAAATAGGAAAAAAGTTCTAGAGAACATGTTTACTGAGAGTTATATGAACATAAAATATTTAGCCTGAAAGTTCCTCAAATATTTGAAGGGAGTAGATTTCAAAGCTAGTCATTCATTTATTCGTTTTGAATTCATTAAATATATAAATAGTTTTACTTATTCTTTCAAGATGGTGGAGTATAGGAGGACTTGTGCTCATCTTCTCCTGCAAGAATACCAAAATCGAAATTAGCCGCTGAATAACTGTTGACAGGAAGATGTTGGAACCCACCAAACTCCTTGGATAGCAAGGAAATCAAACCAATCAATCCTGAAGGAAATCAACCCTGAATATTCATTGGAAGGACTGATGTTGAAGCTGTAGATCCAGTACTTTGGCCACCTGATGTGAAGAGCCAATCATCGAAAAAAAGACCCTGATGCTGGGAAAGATTGAAGGCAAATGGAGAAAAGGCCAGCAGAGGATGAGATGGTTGGATGACATCACCGATTCAGTGGACATGAACTTGGGTGAACTCTGGGAGATCGTGAGGGACAGAGAGGTCTGGTGTGCTGCAGTCCATGGGGTCACAAAGAGTCAGACACGACTTAGTGACTGAACAACAGGAATAAATAATTAGTTTGGGCTGTATGCTAAGTATTTCAGGCACTGTCCTTGGTACTAGGAAGAAAACAATTGAAAAAGACATGATTCTTGGTCTGAAAGATTTTTAGTCCAGTGAGAGTGACAGAATTAGGAAAACTGAGACTCACAGTGTGTGCTATATAACTAGAGGTATTCCTGGTGCAAAGAGAAAGAGCACTTGGCTGGGGCTGGTGGGTCAGTGAAAGCCCGAGAAAAGTGCACTCCAGATAAGATTAGAAAGATGAATAGTCATTACCTGAAGTGGGAGGTGGGGGGTCGGCAGGAAGGGCCTTTGGAGCAGAGGAAACAGCATGTGTAACTTTATGGGAAGATCTAATGAGCACAGAAGGATTGGTGAAAACTCAGGAGGTTCTGATAACTGGAAGAAAGGATAATGTGTGTGGTAGCTTTGATAGGAAATGAGGCCTGAGTTATATTCTAAACTAAGGAATTTGAGCTTTATCCTGAAAGCTATGTGAGGCTTGAAGCATTAAAACTAGGCAATGACATCATTAGATTTTCACTTTAGAAAGATCCCTCAAGCAACAGTGGGGCCAGGCTGGGGGCATTAGGACTGGTTTTCATTGTTTGCAGTAATTTGCTCTAGAAAATCACTGCAAACAATAAATTAGTGAGCCCTGAGTCCTTGGCTCAGGGGTAAGCACAGGGTTGGGTTCCTTGCAAGCATCTGGTCACAACATTTCACCAACCAGTCAACATATAGCCTGACTTTATATGTATTTGTGTTTAAAGATACCTTATATAATACATATGTTAAAGATACTTAAATATATACATATATATATACATATATGTATAACTGAATCACTGTGCTATACACCTGAAACACGGTATTATAAATCTATGAAGAATTGATGCTTTTGAACTGTGGTGTTGGAGAAGACTCCTGAGAGTCCCTTGGACAGCAAGGTGATCAGACCAGTCAATCCTAAAGGAAATTAACTGTGGATATTAATTGAAAGGACTGATGCTGAAGCTGAATCTTCAGTACTTTGGCCACCTGATGCAAAGAGTCAACTCATTGGAAAAGACTCTGCTGCTGGGAAAGATTGAGGGCAAGAGGTGAAAGGGGCAACAAAAGATGAGGTGGTTGGATGGCATCACTGACTCAATGGACAAGACTTGAGCCAACTCTGGGAGATGGCGAAGAACAGGGAAGCCTGGCATGCTGCAGTTCATGGGATCTCAAAGAGTCAGACACAACTTGGCAACTGAACAACAACAGCAAATATTACAATGTAAAAAAAGTCTCATCACAAGAGGGAAAAAAAGTTCAATTATAGGCAGCATTTCTAGCTGAGAAGGGTTTCACTCTTTCCTGACCTTGGATAATGTGACTATTCTTTCTTTGGCTTTCAGCCTCACGGTATTGTTGTCCACCATGATTTTTAAAATTGCAAGGCTTCCCTGGTGGTCCAGTGGTTACAGGGGACGTGGGTTTGATTCCTTGTCAGGAAACTAGGATCCTACATGCTGCAGAGGAACTAAACCTGTGTGCCACTACTACTGAGCTGGTGTTCTAGAGCTTGTGACCTGCAACCACCAAGACCACACACTGCCACTGTTAAAGCCTGTGTGCCTAGAGCCTGTGCTCCACACCAAGAGAAGATGCCGCAACCAGAAGCCTGCCCACCGCAACAAAGAGTGACCCCCGCTAGCCGCAACTAGAAAAGACCGCGTGCAGCAACGAGGACCACCACAGCCAAAAAATAAAATTAAATAAATAAATCTTTACAAAATAACTACATAAAAGTGGTCGTCATCTCCTGAATCCACACATGTATCCACTTTTCCATCTTTCCCATAGCCTCATCATGTACTGTAGATGGTACTGTAGCACTTTCTGGAGGACCTCCCGTACAGATCAACACATTTCATCTTCCTTTTCTGAATGTACCCTGCTGTTGATTGATTAACAATGAAATGATGGCAGCGATGAAATAACAGCAGTGTTACTCATGCCTGAATTGTGCTTGTTCTAACACGAGAGCCTTCCTGGTGCTTGGGAATACTAGACAGCACTTCTATACTACACTGGTCATTTTAAACAGCAGAATCACCAAAAAGAGAAGGCACAAAAATGCAAAAACTGTGGCAGTGAATAGACTGCCAAAAGGAAACTTGTTTACAGTCTGAGAAGAACTCTGCTTCGTTCAGTCTCTGCTGAGAAAATGCTCACTGCTCACTGGGAGACTCGAATTTTTCACCACTCTGAGTACATCCAGGAACAACTGTGAAAGCCTGGAAATCTTTATTTTAGGGGTTATAAATGAATTTGGGCAAAAGAGGGTAATTTTCAAATAGAGAATGCACAAATAATGAGGATCAACCAAACTTTCATCTATAACTTTCCAAGTTATAGCTGATGCACACCTGAATTAAGGCAGGTGAGGACAGGGGAGGGGGATGGGTCCATTCAATCAAAACATTGATTTCAACTATATACAGACTATATATATACAAACTTTATATATATATAAAGTCACCTATATACAGACTTTAGTGCTAAGAACCAGGGACACGGTGAAACATTTCAACCCTGAGATATGTAGATGACAAAGAATTGCAGGGTAGGTGCAGAATTATAGGGAAAGGTATATACTTTAGTAAGAGATAGATTTCAGATATGGCAAAGGAAGTATGGGAAATATTTTTTGAAGACCTTGGTGATGTCTTGAAATTTTTTTCTTTAAGACGCTCAGCCCCAGAGAGTAAAGTGGGAGGGTTTACAGCAGCTATCTCCAACCTTTTTGGCACCAGGGACTGATTTCGTGGAAGACAATTTTTCCATTGATGGTGGTATGTGTATGATGGGCAGAAGCTATAAATACAGATGAAGTTTCACTTGCTTGCCCACCACTCAGCTCCTGCTGCGTAGCCCAGGTCCTAATGGGCCACACTCTGGTATCAGTCTGTGGCTCAGGGTTTGTGGAATCGCTGATTTAGAGGATAGGGGAGAAATGAAGGTCTGAGTTAATTCAAGAAAGAATAAGCCAATATGGGAGTGATAATAAGATAGAAAATCAATGATTAGAGGTAAGTACGTGTTGGGCATTGACTTAAAAAATAGTTTTGAGGCATAATGAATTTACTTCTAAAAGCCTCTAATTAAAACAAATAAATTTTAAAAAATGATTAAAAAAAATCTGTTTGTGAAGCGTGAATCCTGACATAACTGAGTACATTTTTTCTTTTTTTAGGAATTAGAATCCTTTGGAGGTTTACATACCCAAGAGAAGAAAAACATCCAGATTTTTTTTCCCCCTAGATCTTTGATTTGGATAGACGGTTCCCTAAGAGACCCACTCATCAAAATATGGAAACAGCAGAAGACGGGATTGGAAGGAAAAGAAGATGGGGTTTGTTTGGGGTATATTCAATTTGAGGAGCCTGTGTACATCCAAGTAAAGATGTTCAGCAGAGAATTGAAATCACAGAGTCAGAGTTCTCTGAGTGCTCTGGGTTAGAGATGAAGAGTTGGGATCTGGTAGTTGAAGTCAGAGGTGTTAGAGGTTTATATGAGGACACATAGCACCTATTTATTGCAGGAAGAAAAAACAAGATGACCAAGGAAGGAGCCTTGGAAATATGGTAATTTAAGGGATGAGTTGATGAAGAGGAACTGGCAAAGGATACTGGATAAGAAGGAGCCATAGATACGGGAGGGGAGGGGGTGTGGTGGAGGGGGTGGGATCCAGCCAAGGGTGGACAGAATTCTAAGAAAAGGTTTCAGACATGTGAAAATGTTAAATGCTAAGTAGTATGATGTGTGAAAATACCAATAGACTAGGTGCATGGAAATGCAGACAATGATTCAGTAACAGCCATTTGGTAGGAGATTGTAGCAACATCTTAGAGTTAGGGTTAGATCTGAGCAAACTTTTTGGCCAACCCAATATTAAACAATATTTTTAGATAATATTAGGCTTCCCTGGTGGCTCTGGTGGTAAAGAATCTGCCTGCAATGCAGGAGACCCAGATTCTATTCCTGGGTCGGGAAGATCCCCTGGAGAAGGGACTGGCTACTCGCTCCAGTATCTTTGCCTGGAAAATTCCATGGACAGAGGAGACTTGTGAGCTACAGTCCACAGGGTTGCACAGAGTTGGACACAGCTGAGTTACTAACACTGTCACTTTCACTTTAGATAATATGTTCTGATTTGGGGGGAGAGAAGGACAATTGGAAGAGTTGGAATATAAGCCTTAACATGGGAGATTTTATTGACAGAGATCATTTAGGATTCAACATTCTGTCAAGGATCCCTGGAACCAACCCTAATAGTTTATCATGATGGCTCCTTGAAACTTGTATGTAACGATGATCAAAGGAAATGAAGACACCAGATCTTCCTTGGCATGGTAGGGAAGATAGGATTAGAAGGCTCATGATTGTGGGAATGTTTGAATGAGTGTATGGTCTAAGTACTGAAATCGTACAGCCTTGCTGTGTTTGCTGAGAAGATCTGAAGGAGCACGGTCCCATGGACTGAGCAATCAATTGCATGTAGCAATAGCCAGCTCAGTAACATACTATAGCATTGTTTTTCCTTCCTTCTGTTCTTCCCTCTATTTATGCTCACTCCTGCTGTCTGGGATTGCACTGGATTTTAAAATAAGACCACAAAGACTCTTCTTTCTGGGAAACTCAAACAATAACAGTTTCAGAGACTACAAGAATAGTCTCTGAAAAGTATCTTCTCCTGTGAAGTGTTGTAACAATAATATAAATATCATCCATAAGTGATGTCTTATCCAATATCCTTATATAATTTCTTCTATAATGTCATCCATAACAACTAGATATACTATTGTTTATTATTTCACTATGATCTCACTACCACTCAGATTTTCAGGGGAGGTATTAGGATTTCCATTAGTATTATCTGGCAAATCCAAATTGAGTCTTAATTTTATTTCTTGGCTTTATTACTAACCACCCTAGAATTCTCTGTAGTATTTCTCTTTCTTAACTAGTGTTTTCAGCACCTTCCAATTTTGTATTGTCTGAGAACTAAATAAATGTGAGCACAGTGGAACTCAAACAGCTGTATGTATTTAACTACAAGGTTCAATGCCCAATTCGTGCTCTGCTTATGCAGCCATCAGGAGAGCTCTGAAAAGAAAATCTGCAAAGCTTCCAGCATATTTTATTAATGACCAGCCAGACACCATAACCCACACCAGGGAGATGAGGACCTAATTAATTAGGCATAATACTACTTAGCACTTACCATTTTCAATAAATATTACTACATGAATGAAAGAATCCTCAAAAGACTCCCATGAAGCCAGAACTATTAATCCTATTTTACAGCTGGGGAAACAGAAGCAGAAAGGTTCTTGGATTCACCCAAAGCCACAGAGAGAGGTGCTATCAATCCCCAGTTCAGTTTTCTCAGAGCTGGCCCTCTAGACGATTTTTAGAGCGTGGTTTTCTCAAAGGTCAAAAGGTACTCACATATAAAACTTTAAGAAATATGTGGGAATACCAATAGTCTAGGTGCATGGAAGTGCAAAAACAGTGTCAGGGGTTTTATAAGGAAATTGATCATTTGCTTCTCCTACTTCTCTTTACGGGGAGGGGTTTATATGTTATATACAGGGGTTAGCAAGTAACGCAGTCCCTGGCACATAATAGGTGCTCAGTAAACTCGTTTGTTCATTTTTTAAACAAAATATGTATTAAATTCCTGCAGTATTCCAGGTATTCTCCATGACCCCCTTAGCGTCTAGGGACAAAGAATATTCAATAAACCTAGAAATAACTAAAATACATGTTATCATAGATAGTGACAAATGCTATGGAAAGGATGACTTAAAAAGGAAAAAAAATGTATGGGAAAAGGGTACTTGAGGTGGTAGGAATAGCAAGTTCAGATTCCTAATACAGAAGCATCCTTGACATGCTCAAGAAATAGCGAGGAGGGCAGAGTGGTGGAGTAGAGTCGGTGAGGGTAGAGGAAAAGCAAATAAAATTGGAGGAGTGATGCATGCAGTCTTGTGGGCCACTTTGATAACATTGGTTATTTACTCTGCAAGATTGTTGTTGCTGTTTAGTTGCTAAGTCATGCCCGACTCTTCTCTGACCCCGTGGACTGTAGCCCGCCGGGCTCCTCTGTCCCTGAAATTCTCCAGGCAAGAATAGTGGAGTGGGTTGCCATTTCCTTTTCCAAGGGTCCGTCCTAATCCAGGGGTGGAACCCAAGTCTTCCGCATTAGCAGGCAGATTCTTTACCACTGAGCCTCCAGGGAGGCCCACACTGCAAAGATAGGAAGATGCTAAAAAGCTTTGAGTGTGCTTGTGTAATGGAATGAAGTGGCTTCCATTTCAATAGGCTTATTCTTGCCTAAGGGCAAAGTGTGGAAACAAATTAGGAGATGATTGCAATAATCTAGTTCAGAAATAATGGTGACTTATACTGGAATCGTGGTGATTGAAGTGGTGAAAGGTGGTCAGATCCTAGATATATTTTGAAGATAGAACCATAAAAATTACATTTGATGGACAGAATTTGGGGTCTGGAATAAAGAACAGAGTCAAGACTTGTTCCAAGGTTTTGATCTGAGAAACTGGAAGGGTGGAGTTAGTATTTATTGAGATTAAGAAGACTGTGTAAGGAGAAAATTTCAGAAGGGAAATCAAGAGTCCATATTTGAACATGTTAAATATGAGCGACCCTGGACTCTCCATGTGGTGATGATGAGTAGAAAGGGATGTGTCCCAGAAAATAAAGGAATGAAGTATTTCAAAAAGGAGGGAGAAGAATCCACTGTGTCAGAAGTTTCTGATAATGCTGAAAACAATGAAAGACTGAAGACTGACTATGGAATTTAGAAAATGGGACATTGGTGACCTTTTTAAAAAAAAGACTTATTTATTTATGTATTTTTGGCTGTGCTGGTTCTTCACGGCTGTATGTGGGCTTTCTCTAACTGTGGTGTGTGGAGGTTACTCTTCTTTGGGGTGCGAGCTGGGGGCCTTCTCATTGAGGAGGCTTCTCTTGTTGTGGAGCATAGGCTCTAGGGTGTGCAAGCTCAGCAGTTGTGGTGTATGGACTTAATTGCCCAGGTGGCATGTGGAATCTTCCCAGAGCAGCGATCAAGCCAGTGTCCCCTGCATTGGCATGTAGATTCTTAACCACTGGACCACCAGGAAAGCCCATTGATGGTCTTAATAATGTAAATGTTGGTAGATAAATAGGGTAAAAAGTCTAATAGAGTGGATTCAATAGAGAATAGGATGATTCACTGTGTGTCTAGATATAGCTATAGGTGTAGATACATACTGGGCTTCCCAGGTAGAGCTAGTGATAAAGAACCCACCTGCCAATGCAGGAGGCATATGAGTCATGGGTCCCATCCCTAGGTCAGGAAGATCCCCTGGAGGAGGGCATGGCAGCCTGCTCCAGTATTCTTGCCTGGAGAATCCCATAGACAGAGGAACCTGGTGGGCTAAAGTCCAGAGGATCACAAAGTGTTGGACTTAGTAAATACAAACATAGATTGATCTTAGTCCGGGGAACTGAGAGGACTTTTGCTCTAGAAACCAAAATAACTCAGTAGCAATGAATTCCTCTCATCCTGATTGTGGCCTTCAAATACCATTTTCCATAAAGGAACCCGGGTTTCTTAGAGGGAAAAACAAATGCCAGAAGCTGCCAAAAATTTACCAGATTAACCTGGGACTTCTTGCCATACCAGCTAGAAAAGAAGTCTTCAGATTTCTAGAGTCATGCCGTGATAGGCTAACTGGTACCATAATAAAATTAATGCTATGAACAACTGAAAAACAGAACAAAATATTTGAACTGTTGTTTTCAGTCATTGGACAGTAGCAACTGGATCCTCTACAGGAAAGATGGGCTTCCCAGGTGGGTCAGCGGTGGACAATCCTCCTGCCAATGCAGGAGATGGGGGTTCGATCTCTGGGTTGGAAAGATCCCCTGGAGCAGGAAATGGCAACCCACTCCAGTGTTCTTGCCTGGGAAATCCCATAGATGGAGGAACCTGGAGGGCTACAGTCTAGGCAGTCACAAAGAGTCGGACACAGCTGAGAGACTAAACAGCAGAAGAAGAAAGGTATGAGCAAGGTGAGCCTCACAAGCCTTCTTACCTAGAGGCACTGTCTCTAGGTAAGAAAGGGAGTCGTAGTAGTCTCTCTGCAAAAGACAGAGTTTGTTGTTTAGGCAGATGAAAAACAGCTGGAATTTGATGGGCAGAGTACCAGAGAGCAGTTAAGTAGACAAGAGCTCCAAAAATATGCTTAGTGTTCTCTTTGAATTAATGACTGAAAACTTAAGCTGCACGTTCATAGGGCGAAACTCTGGGGGGCCAGGGAAAGAATACATGCTGGGGAGTTGTGACCTGAATATTGCTGGAACACGAACACATCTAGGAGATACTCAAAGTTTGAACAGTCAGAGTAGAGCATGTGCTAGCCATTCTGTGATAGTAAGTTTTGATTTCTGGTGGAGAAAGTCATTTTAAAAGTGTTTTGGCTATTCCTCACCCTTTTTTCATATATATACATATATTTATGTATATGTATGTGTATATATGTGTGTGTGTATATATATATATATGAACAGTTTGCCAAGTTTCATGAAAACACATAAGGATTTTGATTAGAATAATATGAAATCTGTATATTGAATATTACATCTTAGGATCCAAGAACATGATGTGTTTCTATATTATTTATATCTTTGTAAGTATCCTTTGGCTCAGATGGTAAAGAATCTACCTGCAATGCAGGTGACCCAGTTTCGATCCCTGGGTTGGGAAGATTCCCCAGAGAAGGGAATGCCAAACCAATCCGGTATTCTTACCTAGAAAGTTACATGGACAGAGGAGCCTGGCAGGCTACAGTATATGGGGTCACAAAGAGTCAGACACAACTGAGCGACTAACACTTTGGTTTTTCACTTTAGTATTTTTATAAAGTTTGAATTTTATCTGCTTAAAATTATCTGCCCCCTCCATGATGAGGAGGGGAAAGTGCCTTTATTTTTTCAAACACTTTCAGATTTATTAGTGTATGACTTACAATTTAGCTACTATTCTAAATAGTTTTTTATTTTATTGCATTTTCTAGGTGCTTCTACATAATTGATAGAAAGACAATTGACCTTTATATGTTAGTTTTATATCTAGAAAGTTTTCTAAGCTCTCCTATTAATTTTAATAAATTGTCCATAGATTATTTGGGGCTTTCTATGCAGACAATCAAACCATATATGAATAACAGCAGTTATTTTCTTAGACAATTTAAGACTTTTTTTCCTTATCTACTGGTGGGGACTCAGATATGATGTTGCCTAGAAGACATTTTTGAATATTTTACAAAAACTCTAGCTTTGTCTCTTTGCTATTTTTTTTTTTAAATGTTATATTGTTTTCTGCCCCTCTCTTTATTATTTTCTTCTTTTTAGTTTCTTTGGGCATATTCTGCTTCTGTATTTCTACTTTCATAGTAGGATGTCTAGCTTATGCATATCAAAAATACAGTAAGGTTCCACTTCATATCCACCACATTTTCGAAAAGGCTGATAGAAATATTTGTAAGCATGTGGAACATTCTAGTAGAAATATACATTGGTACAACCACTTGCAAAACCAAATTGAAGTTTAATATGCACATACTCAATGCTTCTTCAATTATATTCCTGTATATATTTCCTAGAGAAATTCTTGCACAAGTGGATCAGAAAATGTGGTGGTTGATTTTATCTGTTGACTTGATTGGCCGCAGGGTCCCCAGATATTTGGCCAAACATTGTTTAGGTGTGTCTGTGAGAGTGTTCTTGGACGAGATTACCATTTGAAATTGTAGACTGAATAAAGCAGATTGCCCTCCCTAATGTGGGTGGTCCTCATTCAATCAGGTGAAAGCCTGAATAGGAAAAAAGGTTGGCCCTCCCATGGGTAGAAGAGTGCTCCTTCTGCCTGTCCACTTGAGCTAAGATGTTGGTCTTTTCCTGCCTTCAGATATGAAATGAAACATGGGTAGCTTTTCTTCTGTCTTAACATCTGCCAGCTTTCAGACTGGGTCTCCAACTTACTGACTTCAGATCTTGGGACGTGTCAGTCACCGTAATTTCATGAAATTGCATGAACCAATTTCTTTTAATCTCTCTGTCTGTCTGTCTCTCTCGCTCTTTCTCTTTCTGGTTTCAGATAGCCACAATAAAGCAAATATTGCAATAAAGCAAATCACATGAATTTGTGGTTTCCCAGTGCATTTAAAAGTTATGTTTACACTATACTGTAGTCTGTTAAGTGTGCAATAGTATTATGTCTAAAAATATAAATATATATCTTAATTTAAAAATACTTTATTGCTAAAAAATGCTAACAAACATCTGAGCCTTCAGTGAGTCACAATAGTAGTAACATTGAAGATCACAGATCACCATAACAAATATAATAATAATGTAAAAGTTTGAAGTAGTATGAGAATTACCAAAATGTGACACAGAAACATGAAAGCAGCAAATGCTGATGGAAAATGGTGCCAATAGACTTGCTCAAGGCAAGGGTGCACAAACCTTCAATTTGGAAAACATGCGGTATCTGCAAAGTGCAGTAAAGCAAAGCACAATACAATGAGGTGTGTCTCTGCACATATCCTACTGGTTCTGCTTCTGTGGACAACTCCGGCTAAAATAGGAGGCATGGATTAAAGCATTCATAACAACACAGTTCTTGATAGCAAAAAAAATTAGAAACACTCATATGACTCCTTACAGAAGAATGGATGTACACACTTCATAATACAATGGAATGAATAGATGGTGATAAGAATATACTAATACAGCTTATAAATGTCAGTGTTAATGAATTTTAAAATATTGTTAAATGACAACAAAAAACCAAGCTTGAAAAATATAGAGTACGATTCAGTTCAGACGCTCAGTTGTGTCCAACTCTTTGTGACCCCATGAACTGCAGCACGCCAGGCCTCCCTGTCCATCACCAACACCCGGAGTCCACCCAAACCCATGTCCATTCAGTCGGTGATGCCATCCAACTATCTCATCCTCTGTCATCTCCTTCTCCTCCTGCCCTCAATCTTTCCCAGCATCAGGGGCTTTTCCAATGAGTCAGCTCTTCGCATCAGGTGGCCAAAGTATTGGAGTTTCAGCTTCATCAATCCTTCCAGTGAACACCCAGGACTGATTTCCTTTATGTACAATTCAAATAAGGGGAAAATGAAATATTTATAAACTGCAACTGTAAACAAATATACTATATGTACACAATATTACATAGGCTTCCCCAGTGGCTCAGCAGTAAAGAATCCTCCTGCAATACAGAAGGTGCAAGAGATACAGGTTCAACCCCTGGGTCAAGAAGATCCCCAGGAGAAGGGTACGGCAACCCACTCCAGTATTCTTGACTGGAGAATCCCATGGACAGAGGAGACTCTCTGGCTATAGTACATAGGGTCGCAAAGAGTTGGACATGACTGAAATGACTTAGCATGCACACATGCATGCATATGATATTATACTAAAAATATTTTTATTTAAAATAATTTAAATACACTAAATACTATACAATGTATTGTATATATTATATATAACATAATATATATTATGTATACACCCCTATTGTGTATTGTATGCCCCTATTGTGGCACCCCTAATACATAATATATATAATACATACTTTAGAGTATATCCTCTATACTTGAGAGAGAAAATAGAGTATATACTCTAAAGTAGATAAATTATGGGGCTTCCCAGGTGGTGCAGTGGTAAAGAATCCACCTGCCAATACAGGAGATGCAAGATATGTAGGTTTGATCCCTGGATTGGGAAGATCCCCTGGAGTAGGAAATGGCAACCCACTCCAGTATTCTTGCCTGAAGAATTCCATGTACAGAGGAGTCCATGGGATTGCAAAGAGAGTTGGACAGGACTGAGCAACTGAGCACACCCACAGATAAATTATATACAGTGTATATAGTATGTTATACTATAAACAACTATAGGAGAAGCAACCACATATAAACAAATGTAAATAACTGCACAAGACTATAAAAACTAAAGGGAAAAAAATCAAGGGAGATATTTTCACAAAATTCAGGAGTTACATCTGGGCAGGAGAGAGCAATGCAGTTGAGGAAAGGCTTACAAAGAGCCTCAAAAATCCTCACAATGGTCTGTTTCTTAAAGTGGGAGGTGGATGGACAAATGTTCATTTTATTATGATTCCTTAAACTTTATGTATATGCTACATATAATCCTATATGTGTGAGTATGTCTAATCCTAATGTGTTTATTATTTCCTAATAAAAAATTAAATCACACTAGAATCAAGCTGGAAAACCCAGCAGCCTAGGGAGGATTCCTGTCTAGCAGTTTCTCACATAGTGCAGGCACTCAAAAAGACTGAATATTCAAATGGGAAGCCCAAGGTATCTGTTTCCTACCTCAAGCCCTGGAGACTGGTGGTGTCTGTCTTTCAGCATAGTCCTAGTTCTTCCAGGCTTTAGATGACATCATCCCCTCTGCCTCTATCCATCTCCTGAATCTCCCTCAGCTCCGGTCACTTCCTTGTTATCGCTGGCTTGTGCTCTAGAGACACAATTCTGAGTTTAGAGTCAGACTCTGGGAGTCACGAACCATTCATCCATGAGCTAAATATAATTTCTGGCATATTTCATTGAGCCTAATTGCATTTTAAAATCTTTGAGCATAATGAAAATATCAGAAAATTTCATGTAAAAATTCTGACTTCCAGCTCCTCTTGAAAAATAGGAAGATCTGGCAACAATGAGCTCATATTCCTCATGCCAGAAACTAACTGCCCATCTTAGGCCAATATGCTTGTTCTCTCCAACACAACAGTTACCATCTATCGTCTCTCTTCCATTATTTATTTTCTTCTTATTGTTTGGAGAAATATTTCTCAAATCACTTACCAAATAAGAAGTAGGACAAGGTGGCTGGGTGCTTTTTCTTTAATAGAGGTCATTTTACTTATGAAGTGTGTTACTTGTCTGGCCACAGCTCTTTTCTAAGCCCCCGTTTTTTAAATTGGAGTACAATTGCTTTACAATGTTATGTTAATTTCTGCTGTACAGTGAAGTGAATCAGCCATCCTGCTGCTGCTGCTAAGTCGCTTCAGTCGTGTCCGACTCTGTGCGACCCCATAGACGGCAGCCCACCAGGCTCCCCCGTCCCTGGGACTCTCCAGGCAAGAACACTGGAGTGGGCTGCCATTTCCTTCTCCAAGGCATGAAAGTGAAAAGTGAAAGTGAAGTCACTCAGTCATGTCCGACTCTTAGCGACTCCATGGGCTGCAGCCCACCAGGCTCCTCCGTCCATGGGATTTTCCAGGCAGGAGTACTGGAGTGGGTTGCCATTGCCTTCTCTGAATCAGCTATATGTATGCATATATCCCCTCGTTTGGACATCCTTCCCATCCCCACCGCCATCCTACCCATCTAGGTCATCACAGAGCACCGAGCTGAGCTTCCTCGCTTTACAGCAGGTTCCCACTAGCTATCTATTTTACATATGGTAGTGTATATATGTCAGTCCTACCATTTGACCCAGCAATCTCACTGCTGGGAATATACCTTAAGAAAACCATAGTTCAAAAGGACACATGGACCCAATGTTCATCAAAGCACTATTTGCAATAGCTGAGACATGGAGTCAACCTAAATGTCCAATGACAGATGAATGGATAAAGGAGATCTGTTCCATGTCTTTATGTAACCGTATTTGAGGAGATTCACTTTTTCTTAGGCATAAATTTTGATAATCCCTAGTATTGCTTTCCCCTTTCTGGCATCAAATGGAGCTGAAGAAATTGCCTAGATTTATTCTGCTGAAAGAGGACTAATTTCAACATCTGAAAATCTAAGGAGGCCCCAGAAGGTGAGTTGGCTTGACCTGGTGTGGGCAGGTACTTTCCAAATGAGAGAGCTGGGAAATCACACCTCAGTCTGTTTTCTTTCCCTTTGCCTTGACTTTCCTCTGTTTTCTCCACCCTGTGTTCTCTTCTTGGCAGAAAACTCAAGCCTTAGAAATCTAAGTCTATTCATAAATGCACTTCTTTCAGTTACTATGGCAATGCTGAAGGAATCTGTCACGGCCAAACAGGATCACAAAAGGATCACTTTTATTTTTATTTTCAGTGTTTCCACCAACAAACAAATAAAATGGTACAACTAGCAAGAGTTACATTCACTTCTTGGAAAACAGCTCCCAAGGACTAACTCCCTACCTTCATTCCTGAAATTTTTCCCCTCCTAATTTGATGCACAGTTTTATTTGTTTTCCTAGGCATTCATTAGAAAGGACCACAGTGAGTGGCATTTTGTGAATTCAGAAGGTCTTTTCCCTTACTTTTTGCCATGCTAAAGACAGTTAAGAATCACAATCATGTTTAAGAGAAGCAGTAGAGCTTCTCAAGATTATATGGTTAGAATTCATTTATTAAAAGCATAGGTTGCAAATTCTCCATGAGCTAGGGCTAAGTACCCCCAGAAAGCTGCTATTTTGTCTTTAGTTTTATCTTTGTGTTTCATTTCGGTCATTTGGGAGTGAAATAATTCAGATGCCCTTATGTAAAGAAAGCAAAGCAAGACGAACTCCCCTGCCCCATCTTTAGGGCAGGGATGACAAGTTAGGTTGACATGGAGATCAGCAGATGAACATTCAGCCCCTTTGCCAATCACTACTAGTACGTGGACTGTAGCAACAGAACATTTGCTCTGAACAACCTACAGTCTGTCAAATTCCACGGCAGTTTCCAAGGCAATGATATGTTGTTGGTCTTTTCTTTATGTATTGCACAATGCTTTAGAAATTGCACAAAGAAAAAGGAAGGCCTTTGAACCCAGTGGGGGGAAGATCCCCTGATTACCAGAAAAAGGTTACTTTGCAGATGGAGTCAAATTATTCCTACTTCTATGAAGGCCACCAGCTTCTCATCCTCTGGGTGAGGGGTTGACACTCAAGTCTCTTACCTTGATGCATGTTTCCAGAGAGATTTTATTTGAAATTTTGCTGGTGACTGAATGGCATTGACAGCCCTATGCTTATCAGTAAAAGGAGGAGGAAAAAATTTAACCTAGGAAATAAACATAGGTGTCTTTCATTGGTTATGACTCCCCACACCGGTCATATTGATGGGCTTTCAGCAATCTCAGTATAATCACAGTACCTACAGTATAGAATGATTGTTGGGATTAAGTTGGAATTTGTATGTAAGCACTTAGCACTGTGCATTCCGAACAACTCTAAGAAAGTTTCCTGGCAGTCCAGTGGTTAAGACTCTGCACTTCTACTGTAGGGGGCATTGGTTTGATCCTGATCTGGGAACTAAGATCCCAGCAAGCTATGCTACGTGAAAAAAAAAAAAAAAGAAATTAGTAATGCCTTCCTCTGAACAACTGTAAGCTGTAAAAAATGTCAACAATTGTCATTGTTTTTTGTTTCTATATTGTATTATTGTTTCAACAAGAGAATGTATATTCCTGGCTCCAGTTTTCTCTTTTTTTTGTTTTACATAATTTACACATGTTTTGTATTTATTTACTTATATTTGGGGCTTCTGTGGTGGTAAATAATCTGTCTGCTATGCAAGTGAGCTGGGTTGGATCCCTGGATATGGAAGATCCCCTAGAGTAAGACATGGCAACCTACTCCAGTATTCTTGCCTGGGAAATCCCATGGCCAGAGGAACCTGGCGGGCTACAGTCCATGGGATCACAAAGAGTCAGACACGATTGAACGACTAACACTTTTACTTTTCACTTATATTTCAGCAACTCATTGTGCCCTAGCACATTCTGAAAAAAATGAAAAGGAATTCTTTTCTTCACCATAAATATTATTTATAGTTATTTGATATAATCTAGAAACAATTATTTCCTCACTTGTTATGAATTTTGGGGTAAGTAGTATAGTATACTCTTTTACAGACTAAAAAATTATGTTAAAGCTGAATCTACCTAAACAAATCTAGAAATATGAAGATATTCTTAATGTGAGAATTCTTACCCTAAATACTGATGTTCAAAGTTGTCCCAGAACCAGAAGCTGAATAACAAAACCAGTCATGACTAAAGGAACAATTGTACTTGATTTAATAAACTTTAAATGTAGAATCCTAGAGAAAATATTAGAAAGCTAATGTAACATATTTTCCTTCATCCTTTCTTTTATTTGCATGTGCTTTAAGACACTTCAGTCCTGTCTGACTCTTTGCAACCCTATGGACTTAGCCCTCCAGGCTCCTCTATCTATGGGATTCTCCAGGTAAGAATACTGGAGTGGGTTGCTATGCCTTCCTCCAGGGAATCTTCCTCACCAGGGATTGAACCCACATCTCTTATGCCTCCTTCACTGGCAAGTGGGTTCTTTACCACTGGTACCACCTGGGAAGCCCCTTGTTTTATTTACCCAACAGATATTTGTTGAGTAGATTTCACGTTAGGTGCTGTGAGACACAGTGGAGGGGATAGAAACATAAGCAAAAGTCCATAAACAAAGGACTAATAGAAATACATTTGGAGGTATGAAAATGGACACTGAACCAAGCAGAAAGTGGTGAGCATCCCAAGGGAAGAACAGAATAAGTGCTATAAGAATCAGTGCGTGGAAACGTTAATTTCAATCCTGCTTTGTGATTGAAGTGATTTTGTATGGGGCAATAACTTTGAATTTGCAAGTTTTAGCTGTACCAACTAGCTTGGAAATCTGTGGTCGGATATAACATCACTTAGGCAGAAAGAAGTTATCAGGAAACCTAATAGTTCATAAGCAGCTATCATATTTTTAACACATTCTTAAAAGGAAATGGACTTAAAAGCAATAAAATGCATAAAAAATGGAAGCAGCTTAGTTCTGATCCTTTTGCCTGAGTTCTACTTCATGTGTCTGTGCAGTTGAAAGAAACTCAGTTTTTTTCCTTCAAAAAAAAATTAACCTTGAGTTTTCTTTTCATATTAAAGAAAAAAAGTTAGTGGAGAGTTGACATTTAGGTGAATTCTGAATAAAACTGTGAAACAAACTGAGCAGAACTCTAGCCTGCGATCTGGGATTTTGCACTAGTCAGTCTAGAAATTAGATTAATACAGAAGATTCAGATAGGGGAATTACAAGGCTCACCTACTAACAGTGAAAAATCTGCAGCCAGTAATTGTTCTCCTCAAGTCAGATAGGAGAAGGCAATGGCAACCCACTCCAGTGTTCTTGCCTGGAGGATCCCAGGGACGGGGCAGCCTGGTGGGCTGCTGTCTCTGGGGTCGCACAGAGTCGGACACGACTGAAGCGACTTAGCAGCAGCAGCAGCAAGTCAGATAGGTGACTTCAAATGAAATAAAATCCCAGAACGTTTTTTCAAAATGAGACTTTTATTCCAATTATCAATGGGCATCACCACCAATATTATTTGAAAATGCCAAAGCATAAAGAGATTTTCTTAGAATACTATAAAAATACAAGTCAAAATATCAATCTGCTCTTCCTGAAACCATTTTGAAGTTATGATTTTTGCTTCAATATTTTCACTTACTCCTAACAGCATTCTTTATCCCCCAAATGACTTCCTGGGAATCGTGTAAAATTTGAATTCAGAAACATTGGTTCTGGCTTAAGATTTGCACACTCAGCACTGCTCTCAGGCTGAGGAGCTTCAGAATGGCTCCTCTGGACAGCAGATGCTATGGCTAGATGCTTTTGGACCAATCAAACTCTAGATGGCTCAGCTGATGGTTTTCAAAACCAGGCTGGCCCTACTGTCCACCCTCTCCCCCCATTCTTTTTGCCAGATCCTTGAAACAGAGGATATTAGAACACCTATTGTGGTTTCATAGACATAGATCCCTTTTAAAATAAATAACATGCACAGTCTTTGACAGGAAACAAAGGACACAGTTATTTCCTTAGAAAATGTAGAAGTAAACAGTTTGGTGTGCAGAATATTTTCATTCCTTTTGAAACTTTGGAAATTACAGTCAAACAATTTAGCATGTATGTGTTAATGAAAGATCTTTTGTCTAATTTATGTACATCGCTTTACTACAGATCTATGGAATTTAGGTTACATTTGTGTAATTCCATAAGGGGTTTTTGACTGCTTAAGCGCCACCTGTTCTTTATAAATGCTGTGACTGACATCAAGTTTTCCTCCATATGGTGATGACATTTTTGATTACTATTTGTCTTCTTACATTTTAATAGTGATTTGAGTTAAAATAATTTAAAGCCTGTTTCTCAATAGCTTCATATAACTGAACGGTTCTGTTTATGAGTTTTATCTTTACATATTTTGAGTCCACATAAATGTATAAAAGAGCTTAAACTAGCTACAAAATAAAGCTTTGTAGGACTAGATGAGTAATTTTTCAGTTGTGAGTTAAAATCAAGAGTAGAATCAATATGGGCATCTCTGTAATTGAAAACCAGTGGGTGATAATTCTGTACCGAAAACAAGATAATAAGAATAAAAACGAGCCATTGGTGGGAGAGAGATAAGATTAAAGCTGTGATCTCAATTAAATATGAACTATTATTAACATTGCAATAAAACTTCCACTTCTAATATGTCCTATACTTTCCTCTTTTGGGGTATATTTATGAAGATATGTAAAAATAATTTAAATCAATAATGGTAGAATCAGTTTATTATTGCCTGATAATTAAATATTTTCAGCTTTGTTAAATTCAAATATTTTGGCAAGAAGAAATAGTACAGGTTTTTTGGTATGTCAAGATCTATTTTTCTATTTGTCTGATACACTATTTTACTCAGTATGCATTAATTTCAAAGATAACAAAAAAGGCCAAGGCAAGTCACGTGGCTTTGAGATGAACAGTGGAAGAAGTCAATTTCTCTCACCTTCATGCCTGACAGGGATTTATAAAAAAAAGCTGTTAGAGCCCTACATGTGTGTATATTACAAACAAAATAAAACAAAACAGAAAAAAAGAGAAAAAAGCCCAAGAAAATGTATGATCATTTTCCTCTTTATGATGATGTCCCCCTCTTTTTTAAAAGTTATAAAAGTTTCCAATTAACTTCTACCCATTTATCTGGTGCTGAAAGACACTCGAGGCTATTTTTCATCTCCTCTGAATTTTGAGGAAACCTATTAACTTTTATTTCTTCTGTTTCCTACATAGATTTTTCCAAACTCCAAATTCTCTCCTTGTTCAAGTGCATCTGACAACCTCACATCATCTGTAACTCAATAGCATACAAATAAAGCCAGTATAAAAAAGACAAAACTTTTGTTTTATTTCACTAAATATTAATGACTACAAAGTAAAATAGAAATTCTGAAACATAAAATCTGACTGAACTTCAAATATGTTAATATATTTTATTTTGGGGGCATTCTTTGTTCTTATATGATATGTTAACTTCACATATGTTAAAGACAGTGAAGACTAAGAATTTTGCCCTTCCTTATCTAATACTATTAGACTAACACTAAATAAAGAATTAGTAGCTTACACAAATAAAACATCAAAATAAATCTAATAAAAATGTTCTAACTAGATAATCTGTAAATTCTAATCTAGTTTTAAAAAATTCTGATTTTTTTTTTCAGAAGCAAAGCACTTTTAACTTCTTGATATATAATCTTCCAGAGTGACCATCTGGCAAAAATTTTATTTCATCAATATTTGCCAATCAAAAAGAAAAGAGTATATGTACATACATATATATATGGTTAAAATGTTGCCCATGGTTAAATCTAAATGGTGAGTATATTAGTAACTATTGTATTTAAGAAAAAAAGTTGTTAAAGTGTAAGCACTCTCACAATAAAATACTCAGACAAAACGAAACATTTGTCAAATGTTTGATTTTCCCCATGTAAAGTCTAGTTTGAGGTGGTCAAGAAGAAGACAGATGAGGGTAATCAAACTACTATTATGAAAACAAAGTTCCTACCACCAATTTAAATTTGATCAGAGTCATGGTTCTGTTGTCTTTTGTGAAATCACAATATTTTATACATTAAAGACTAAAGTTATTGTTGTATTACAAACATAAAAAGTCATGTTTCTACAACTCTTACTTAACTAGAAATGGAAGAATATTTCCCTGAATGACAAAAAAAAAAAAACTCACAAAATCTCTTAAATCAGTATCCAATATGGAACTTAATGGTGAAAAAGAAGAGGCATTCCCACTAAAATTAAGAGCAAATAAAAAGTAAAACTGCTATCACTGATGTCAAATAAACCTATTTTCAAAGTCCTAGATAGTATGACATGGAATAGAAATAAGGGTAATAACTATTGGAAAGATATTGAAAAGAAAAGGATAAAATAATCATAATTTTCAAATTATAAAATTGTCTGCCTAGAAAAAAAGTGAGAATGAAACACAAAACTATCCCAACTAGCAAAATAATTTAGAAGAAAAATTAGATATGAATATGTGCAAAAGCAATAGCCATATCATATATAAGCAATAATTAATTAGAAAGTATATTTTTATTTTAAAAAAATCCCTTTAATAATAGCAACAAAATTGAAAAATGCTTAAATATATATTTAAAAGAAATATATGGGATTTAATGAAGAAAATTATGTTATCTTAATGCATTCTTACCTGAAGCTCTCTTTATTAAGAGGTATGATATAGGCACCAGGTACCAAACAGACTTTTTGCTGACATAATGAGAAGAATAGAGAACTGAAAAGGAACAAGTATTCACAGTGGTTGATTCAACATCTTTTATTTCTGAGTGTAAAATAACTCTTCAGTATCCTCACAACTATGTGTTTCACATTTTGGGAAACACTGACTTACCAGACAATAAAACAAACTGCAAAGATTAAAAAAAATAATAATAAAGTATGTCAAAGATACATACATAAATCTTTGGAAAAGGGTGTGACACATAGAAAGCATCCAATAGATATTTATTTACTTAATTCATGAATTCGCATAAATATATTGTCAAGAACACTTGCTGTTCCAATTTTTTTAGTATATACAAAACAAACTTGACGATCCAATAAATGATTCTGGGAAAATGGTTAACAGTTTAGGGATAATATCTCAATTTTTCCTTTGGGAAAATCATCCTGTAAACAAATCCAAATTTCTGCTGGGTTTCTAGGGTCACACACAGAGTGTAACCTTAAAAATGGAACCACCACTGAGGAAAGCAAATCTGAGAGATAGAGACTGATTCTTCTGTGCACTTAAATTCAACGATGTTCAAAATAATTCTCA
This sequence comes from Dama dama, assembly GCF_033118175.1. Taxonomy (NCBI): domain Eukaryota; kingdom Metazoa; phylum Chordata; class Mammalia; order Artiodactyla; family Cervidae; genus Dama; species Dama dama. The sequence goes on from NC_083702.1 coordinate 33,909,429, forward strand.
TGGTTTTCAAAGTTATCTAAGTCAACAATTTGACCCTACTTCAGTACAAAAAGCTTTTTAGACAGGCTGAGCAAATAAGATTTAATCAAAGGTAAACAGGAAAACAGCAAATATCCTATAGATGAACACCCTGTGTTCTAGGTATCACTAGTTGCCTGCATCAAAACCCAGTGCCTATGTTTTTTCTCTTCATCCTCCAGCAAATGCTTGCTTATCCTTCAACACTTTCTGTTATTATGAATTCTTCCTTTATAAAAGCAGATTAAAGTATTTTCTCCTTTCTGCTTCCACCACATTTTGTATAAAACTCACTCGTAATTTTTCCCTGTTTTTGTCAAAGTTACTTGTTAATGTTTCATCTCTGAGTGTTAAATTTATTATTTGTACTGCCAGCATCCACTGTAACCTGACACAAAGTGACTAATACATGTTTGAAGAATGGAGTGAATTAATGAATGGATGAATCAATGAAGCACTAATAATATTTTTTTAAAAAATTAGCGATCTATCTGTTAAGAATTTCTTTACCGCCTGAGGGCTTGAATTTTCTTGAGGTCTAAAGTGACCAGTCGTGTTTTGTATATCTGGAAAAGCGAGATGATATTTTCATTGCTTTCATATGAGTGTCATGACCCATTTTCAGGTAAATTTTGTTAAGACTCAAACGATCTTTATTGTACACCAAGTTTGTAAAGCCAATTAATTACAATTCTGAGTCCTTCATCATAATAAGATGGTGTATGCACTTCCTCTGCTGCTGTTGCTCTTCAGTCACCAAGTCATGTCTGACTCCGAAATCCCGTGGACTTATAGCCTACCAGGCTCCTCTGTCCATGGGATTTGCCACACCAGAATACTGGAGTGGGTTGCCATTTCCTTCTCTAGGGGATCTTCCCCACCCAGGGATTGAATCTGAGTCTCCTGCTTGGCCAACAGATTCTTTATCACTGAGCCACCTGTGAAGTCCCATGCACTTCCTGTACTGGTCCTTTTATGAAAGGAGGGATTTTTATCATCCTTTAAAAAAATTTATTCATTTATTTATTGAAGGGTAATTACTTTACAGAATTTTGTTGATTTTTGTCGAACCTCAGCATGAATCAGCCATAGGTATACATATATCTCCTCCCTTCTGAACCTCCCTCCTATCCCCTTCCCCATCCCATCCTTCTAGGTTGATAAAGAGCCCCTGTTTGAGTTTCCTGAGCCACAGAGCAAATTCCTGTTGGCTATCAATTTTACATATGGTAATGTAAGTTTCCATGTTACTCTCCCCACACATCTCATCCTCTCCTCCCCTCTCCCCAAGTCCATAAGTCTGTTCTCTATGTCTGTTTCTTCATTGCTGCCCTGCAAATAAATTCTTAGGTACCTTATTTCTAGATTCCATATACATGCATTAGTACACGATATTAATCTTTCTCTTTCTGACTTACTTAACTCTGTATAATAGGCTCTAGGTTCATCCACCTCATTAGAACGGACTCAAATGCATTCTTTTTTATGGCTGAGTAATATTCCATTGTGTATATGTACCACAACTTCTTTATCCATTCATCTGTTGATGGACATTTAGGTTGCTTCTATATTCTAGCTATTGTAAATAGTGCTGCAATGAACATTGGGGTACATGTGTCTTTTTCAATTTTGGTTTCCTCAGGGTATATGCCTAGGAGTGGGATTGCTGGGTCGTATGATGGTTTTATTCCTAGTTTTTAAAGGAATCTCCATACTGTCTTCCAAAGTGACTGTATCAATTTACATTCCCATAAACAGTGCAAGAGGGTTCCCTTTTTTAGACACCCTCTCCAGCATTTATTCTTTGTAGACTTTTTGGTGATGGCCATTCTGACTGGAGTGAGGTGATATCTCATTGTAGTTTTGATTTGCATTTCTCTGATAATGAGTGATATTGAGTATCTTTATGTGTGTCTGTTAGCCATCTGTTTGTCTTCTTTGGAGAAATGTCCATTTAGGTCTTTTTCCCACTTTTTGATTGGGTTGATCATTTTTCTGATATTGAGTTGTATGAGCTGCTTGTATATTTTGGAAATTAACCCTTTGTCAGTTGTTTCATTTGCTATTATTTTCGTCCATTTTGAGGGTTGTCTTTTCACCTTGCTTATAGTTTCCTTTGCTGTGCAAAAGTTTTTAAGTTTAATCAGGTCCCACTTTTTTACTTTTGTTTTTATTTCCATTACTCCAGGAGGTGGGTCTTATAGGATCTTGATTTGATTTATGTCATCAAGTGTTCTGCCTATGTTTCCTCTAAGAGTTTTATAGTTTCTGGTCTTAAATTTAGGTCTTTAATCCATTTTGAGTTTATCTTTGTGTGTGGTATTAGGAAGTGTTCTAATTTAATTCTTTTACATGCAACTGTCCCGTTTTCCCCGCACAACTTATTAAAGAGGCTGTCTTTGCCCCATTGTACGTTCTTGCTTTCTTTGTCAAAATAAGGTACCTATAGGTGCATGGGTTTATTTCTGGGCTTACTATCTTGTTCCATTGATCTATATTTCTGTTTTTGTGCCAGTACCATACTGTCTTGATGACTGTAGCTTTGTAGTATAATGTGAAGTCAGGAAGGTTGATTCCTCCAGCTCCATTCTTCTTTCTCAAGATTGCTTTGGCTATTTGGGGTCTTTTGTGTTTCTGTATGAATTGTGAAATTTTTTGTTCTAGTTCTGTGAAAAATGCCATTAGTAATTTGGGCTTATCATATATAAAAGGAGCTTATAATTCATATATAAAAAGGGCTTCCCTGGTGGCTCAGATAGTAAAGAGTTCACTTGCAGTGCAAGAGACCCAGGTTTGATCCCTGGGTCGGGAAGATTCCCTGTAGAAGGGAATGGCAACCCACTCCAGTATTCTTGCCTGGAGAATCCCATGGACAGAGGAGTCCGGTGGGCTGCAGTCCATAGGGTTGCAAAGAGTCAGACACGACTGAGCCACTTTCACTTTCTTCTTTCTTTCTTTCAAATAGAGTACTGGAATGTTACAGATGGTGCAATAGAATTGGATATGGATGGGAAATAAATCTTCAAATCTGCTTGACAAAATAAAAGAGTTTACAGGATTTGTTTCCAAAGTAATACACATTTTCCCATCTACAATGTTGAGGATCATTTCATTTCTCTTTTTGAGGAGATGCGTATGAAAACAAAGCCCGATGTATTTGCCTCTGACTGTGGAAGGCAGGTCCTATTGTCTACTTTGCTCTTCTCAGTGAAATCTTGAAGTGAATGAGTAGGGAGTTTTGTTCACACCTCAACCTTCCTAATAGTAACAAGTCTTTCCGCCAACACAACTGTTTCCTTTCTTTTTAACAATGGCATATGGTTCAGATATTTATAGCAAATCTATAGAAAATGCTTTTTTGTTTTTATAGAAGGATAGACGGTTATGAACTCTAAATCTGCATCTTACTTCCTCCAGGCAAAACCAAGCGTCCTTGGGGCAGCACAAACTATGGACATCTTTGCAATGAAAGCCCTGCAAAGGCAAATGGAAATTTATTTCAATGAGTTTACTGTAAGCACACTGTTTTTTTTTTTTTTAATTGGTAGGTTTTAAAATTAGTATTGGTAGGTTTTAAATGCCTAATTATCTTCATATAAATGGCACCCTATCATCCTGGGAGTGTTGTACCCTGCCTTGTGCAGTTTATTATTTTGCATTACAATTATCATGCAAAGCAGCGAAGGTGACTTTAAGCAGCTCATTTAAAGTGCTTTTTTCCCCCTTAAGTGTAAAATCTTTGGGAGGCTATTTACATAGATGTTTATCATTGGGTGTTAAAAATCAGTCCAATTATAAGTACACAAAAGTTTTTATTAGGGGTTTCATTTTGAAATGTAAATGGCCATTGTAAAGTGCTTGTTGAAATTTTCATTTGTGCTTGTATTTTTGTCTGTGGATTAACAAGCCACCTTGTATTGAAATTAACTACAGAAATACACAAAACATTCAAAGATCACAGAACCTGTAGAGCAAAATTGCCTAGAGATGCTGTAAGAAAGTGCTCCTCTAGCCACCCAAGCCACTAGCGATGGCTGTACCAATGATAGGATCCCACTTCATGTTGCATTCTGTTGCCATGGCTATGATGGCCCTAATATTGTGTGCTCACAGCAAGGTTGCAATTAGTATTTGGATTTAGAAGAGAAACATAATGATCTCATATTGAAGAAACACTTGGTTAATACTATTTTGGATCTAGGCATTCTTTCAAGTTGTTAACGAGCAGCTCTGTTGGTCAGAAAAAAAAATCACTCAGCCTTTTTGTACCTGCATCCTCAGTTTCTTTCCAACCAAGTTCACTGAGATAGAGAGGCTGAGGATGTTTCTGGTCTGTCTAGATTTGCTCTCTGCCAGGTTGTGAAAACACACTCCATGCATACTTTTAAATTGATAGCAGGCTTTTATATGCTTTCCTACACAGTGAGTGGTGATGAAGCTGCACTGCTCTAATAATCAAATGAATTGTATACTAGGTACCCCTAAAAATGCATCCAAGGGGTGAATTGTAAGAGGTTTAGAGTTTGATCCATGCACAGTCAACTTCATGACATACAGCTGATTTGGGTGAATTTAAGGTTTTTACTTAGTCATGAAAGAATTTGGAGACAAAGCAATAGGTAAGAAGTGGATTCATTTAGAAAGAAACACACTCCACAGAGTGTGGGCCATCTCAAAAGAGCGAGAGCCTCAAAATATGACATGGTTAGTTTTTAACAGTTGAGTAATTAGATAGGCTAATGAGTGGGTGGATTATTTCAATTATTTTGAGGGAGGGGTAGGGATTTCCAGGAATTGGCCCATTGCCCCCCAAAATTGAGCTTTTATGGTCAGAACTGTCATGGCACTGGTGGGTGTGTTATTTAGCATGCCAAGTATTATTGCAATAAGCATATAATAAGGCTCAAGGTCTATAGGAAGTGGAATCTTCTGCCATCTTGGACCCAGTTGGTTCTAACTAGTCTTTGTCACATCCATTGGTTCTGTCATTCTTTTAAACATTGTGCCCTTCCCCCTTCCCTCCTGTTTCATAACTGTGGATTACCAGCCAATGAAAAGGGCTTATCATTTTTTGAAGTGGTGATTAGTTTCTCCACAGTGTTCAGTGATCATCTATTGTGGATCTTTTTACTTGGTCACTTATTTATAGAGTTCAGTTTCACATTATTCACTTGGAAGTGATAAGAGGTGAAGGGAAGGCCTAGACATGATTAGAAGTGAGAAAAGGAGTTGAGAAAGGAAGAGTTGTTGCCCTACCTTCTTAGACTGTAAACTTTAGGTAGTCAGAGCCAGAACCCCAGGGTTCCAGTCATGGAGCACAAAGAGAAAGTCATGAGCTAAAGCTAAGGGCTCAAGTTGGGGAGAAAGGCACTAGGCAATAAAAATTTTTTTGACAGCAGCTCAAACAGTAAAAGAGGCAGAATTGTGGAGATCAACTTTGCTTTGCTACAAAAAAAGAACTTTTTAAAGATTTACCTAAGATATGGATTTGTTGCTGTTGTTCAGTCACCAAGTTATGTCCAGCTCTCTACAACCCCATGAACTACAGAATGCCAAGCTTCCCTGTCTTCACTAACTCCCTGAGTTTGCTCAAACTCACGTGCATTGAGTCAGTGATGCCATCCAATCTCATCCTCTGTTGCCCACTTCTCCTTCTGCCCTCAGTCTTTCCCAGCATCAGGGTCTTTTCCAATGAGTCAACTCTTCACATTAGGTGGCTAAAGTATTGGAGCTTCAGCTTCAGCATCAGTCTTTCCAATGAGTAATCAGGGTTGATATCCTTTTGGATTGACTGTTTTGATTTCCTGGCAGTCCAAGGGAGTCTGAAGAGTCCTCTCAAGCACCACAGTGAAAACATCAATTCTTCAGGGCTCTGCCTTCTTTATGGTCCAATATATGGGGTGGCAATTGCAAATATATAAAAGACAAAATACCTCATTTTGCATGCTAGAACCAGAAATACCTCTAAGACTTTCAGCTTCATAGCCTTATAAATGCTTAAATCAGATCCTCTAATCTATTTGATTGTTTTCATGGAATCATACTATTGAAACTCAGAGCCATTTATAGGGTTTCTCTTGCAAATATCTTTGGTTAACCACGGAACAGTCATGATTTTCCTGCCGTTGGTATTGTTTGAGTTCTGTTGATGAGCTCATGAGAGAGATGATGAACTCTCTTTCAGGGAAATAATAAGGAGATATGCTGGGGGCCAGGCAGCTTGGAAGGGACAATATCAATAAGGCATTATGTAAAACCAGCAAGCTGAAAGTGTTGAAAGAGATTAAAGTGACGAGTTGAAAGCAAGAGCCTGGAAGTGGAGTGAAGGAGGAAACTAAGAGAAACCAAATGGATCAAATTTCAAAGAAGTGGAGTTGCAAATAAAAGCTACAATTAGTGTTGTGGCATGAGAAAGGAAAAGGAAAATAATGATATTGATAATAATAATTACTACTATTTACTGAGCTATTTTGTACTGACCAGATACAAATTTCCATATACCATCTCATTTAACAACTCCCCTCCCAGTTGTGAGCAAGGTATGATCATTCCCATATTGCAAAGGAAGCTTGGGTATTTCCATGATCAGCTCTCTTCAGTTCTTTACAACATCCATTTCAAAGAATCTTCACGCTCTCTCCCCAAACTTCTACTGCAACCTCACCACTCAATAACAGATTATCTCACCTCCACTCCAAAAGGACAATAGCCACAAGATAACTCCCTTAACTGTAGACCACCAAACCCAGAAATTTAACAATTTCTAAAGCCATCCTTTCTGCTTCCCTTCAGTTACAATGGAAGAGATAAATCCTAATGTCTAATGTTAATCCCTGCACCCATTCCCTCTTGTCCCTTTAGGAAAATCTGCTTCCATCTGCTTCCTCTAGATCTTCTACCTCTCTCTTTAAAATTAACAGTAAACCAAAGAAAATTTCCTTGAGCCTATATCTCCTTTTCATCTCTCTCTTTTCTTTCAAAGCTTAGTTTCTTCAAAGAAGTATGTATATTTATCCTCTTCACTTCTTTACTTCTCTTTTACTCACCAACCTACCATAATCTGATTTTTCCTACCATGGTTAATTGACACTATGAGCTCCAACAAAAACCTCCTAGGTTGAGAAACCTAACAGAAATATTTTGGTCCGTAACCTATATAATCTTTTAACACTAGTCTCTGAAACACTCTCTTTCCTATGGTCTGAGACCACATTCCTCTGGTGTATCTTTTCTCTGATACTTCTTGGTTTCCTTCACAGGTCTTTTTCCTCACAGGTCCTTAAGCATGGGATGTTTTCCTTGCTTCTGTCCTTAATCATGCTCTCACCATATGTTCTACATGCTATCAACTGCTCATAGGGTTTCAATGCTCACATCTATGCTGACTCTCAAATTAGTACCTTCATATTGTGTTTTTCTTGATCTTCAAGTCAAAGTCACCACTCTGTCTCATCTGACTGTCTAAAACAACTTCCTTACTTCTCTCTCCACTCCCAGTCTTGATCCCACCATCTTGATGCAGTCAAAGTGGTCATTTTAAAATGCACATATTACCTTGTTACACATTCCCAAATTTTTAATGGTTTTCTATTGCCCTTGAATAAATTTAAACATTTTGACATGTCTTCCAAATCCTTCATGCTCACACTTCCATAAAACATTCCCACATTACTTCTTTCTACTTTCTCCCTCTTGTTGAATATGGTGGCTTGCATATGTTGGTATTCCAGAAAAAAAATCTTGAATGCATTAATCAATGTTGTATAAAGTATAAATGTTGCTTAAAGAGAAAGTATCTCACTTCAAAGTTCATGCTTTGGTATTTTAAATGTGAGCGAGGACTTTTACATTTTGGGGAAAGAAATTTTTTTAAGTACCTAACCTGGACTCAATTGGGAGGGGGTGGTTTTTTAAGTAAATCTTCTGGTGGTGATTAAGTCTCTTTCTTTGAATTCAGGTCCTGACACAAGAAAATATTGGTATATAAATTTCAACTCCTTGGATGATGATCTCTGAGGGAGTTGGACAATGAGCTAGGAGACAAGGAGAAACCTGTAGAGCATGGGGCCCTGTGAGGCGAGCAGAAGTAACGCCATGGCAGGCAGCTTAGATTAGGAGCAGGCCTTCCTCCTTCTGGGTGGTAAGATTATCAGGCCACCTGGATACAACCAATCTGCTTAACACTGACCGCTGTTTGCCAATTAGGAAATTAGGAATGGGGCGGAAACCCCCGGGAAAGTCCCACGCGCGCGAAAGTTTTGAGTGTGTTTGACCAATGAAATTGCTTTGCAAACTTGTAACCAATCCACTTAAACCAACTACCAACGGAGTGTGCTCACCCTATAAATTTGTGTAACAGCTTGAGCTCGGGGCTCTCTGACCCCACACCACTGCCTTGGATGCGGCAGGAGCCCTGACTCGAGTCAGCAATAAACTTCCCTTTTTGCGAGTTGCATTGTCTTGGAGGCCTTCTCTCTTCCCGCTCGGGGATTTGGACATCGGGCATAACAGGCCCATGATTCATTTCAGAGCAGAGCAGAGCAGAGGTATTATTAGATGACATGGTGATAAAAAGCAAGATCATTTGCTTTTCCCACTAGCTCACTGGACCTACACTTGCTACCAGAGCAATGCTATAGGCAAATATTCAAAAGATCTGTTCTTTTAAAGCACTTCAAATTGGCTCAGTGGGCTCAGTTGGGTCTTGTGACTGAATGAGCATGTGAGCAAATATGACTTCTGAAGGATCTCTAAGTCTTTGCTTAGGACCATGATCAGGAAATGGAGCGTCAGGGAACCACTATTAATTTCATAGAGCTTGAGGCTCTCTGAATCGACCTCAAGCTGCCACTAGGAACCACCATCAGGCACTCCAGAAATCCAGACTGGAAGTAGCACATCATCTTACCAAACGGTATTCTTTTTTTCCCCCCCCTGTGGCAGCTCTCCATTTCTCTTGGGAAAATATAGAGAAAATCTTTACTCTTCACTTAGCATCTGGTGAAAAGGATAGAGATTGTAGGTGTTTTATTATTGTCCTCATTGATGAGGGAGAATAACATGAACATGAGGAGTTACAAGTTGATTGAAAGTTTAAGATAGTGAAAGTCACTCAGTCATGTCTGACTCTTTGCGACCCCATGGACTATATAGTCCATGTAATTCTCCAGGACAGAACACTGGATGGGTAACTGTTCCCTTCTCCAGAGGATCTTCCCAAACCAGGAGATCCAGGTGTGGAGACTTGGGTCTCCCGCATTGCAGGCAGATTCTTTACCAGCCGACCCACCAACGAAGCCCAAGAATACTGGAGTGGGTAGCCTATTCCTTCTCCAGGGGATCTTCCCAACCTGGGAATTGAACCGGGGTCTCCTGCATTTCAGGTGAATTCTTTACCAGCTGAGTTACCAGGAAAGCCAAAGATAATAAAAGGTTTACATTTCTTTTCATTTTTGGCCGTGCTGGGTTTTCATTGCAGTGCAGGGCTTTTCTAGTTCCAGCACATGGGCTTAGTTGCCCTGTGGCATGAGGGAACTTAATTCCCTGAGAAGGGATCGAACCCTCATCTGCTGCATTGGAGGACTGATTCTCAACCACTGGACCACCAAGGAAATCCAATAAAAGCTTTACATTAACTCAGATCTCAGAATAATTTGGCAGGTATAAACTGAGAAAAAGACTTCACTGGGAAATTGACTTACTTTTGGTTTATACAGTAGTTATCATCATGGCTTAGACACAATAGGTGCAATGAAATTACATTCCAGCTGGATTGCAGTTATAGAAACCAACATGAAAATCTCAATAGCTTCAATCAACAAAGAAGTTATTTCTCATGTATGCTACATGTCCCATGCAAGCTGGCAAGGAGGCTCAAGGTTGCAACCAATTGAAAAGTGGGTTCTTACACCAGCAATTAAACACTCTGGTGTAGAAGTAACACATGTCAATTCTGCTCATCACTCATTGGCCAGAAGTAGCCACTGGCCCCCCTCATTATCCAAACACAAATGTGGCCCAGAAGTGTATGTGCTTTGAAGACAGAGTATCCAAAAGAAATGGGAGACAAGCATGAATGAGGGCTATGATAAACATGTTGAACGACAGTTGAGTTTTACATTGTGAACATTTATATTATGGCCTATGGCACATATATGCTTGAGGCTCCAAAGTAGTATTTTTCAATCTTGAGAAATTTTATCCTCAAGAATATATGGAATCCCAGTTTGAGAAACTAGAAGTTAAACATTATCATATCGGGTGATCACTCAAAGTAGCTTTAAGTGTAAGTGCAAATATGGGCACTGGAATTGGATGGTAGATTTCCAAAATAAACAAACTTTAATATTTAAAAATTTTTTCATCCGAATAAAAACACAAAATGTAAGATTCCTATACAAACTAGAATACTTCTAAGTAAATTCCTAAGAACCTTATTTGTTTAGAGTCCAGTTGGAGAAATAGCTCTCTAGTTAAAGAAAAAATCTGACATTTATTGAATGTTTGCCATATGCCATGGTTTCTTAAATCCTCTGCATGAAATAATTCTTTGAATCTTCATGAAAACTATATTACAGAAGTATTTGTTACCCACATTTTCCTTGTGGGTGAACAGAGGCACAGAGTATTGAAGTCACATAGCTATGAAATAGCCTTACTGTGGTTTGAACCTAGGAAAACTGGATGCAGGGTATTTATTGTTCTTAACGTTTGCACTATACTGCCTCTTTAAGAATCTCAAGAATGCTTTTAATTTTGTAATAGTTGTGCTTACTAAAATATTCCTGTAAAGCCATTCCAAATATGTAGACAAGTTAGATATTTTCTTGCACTTGTTCATTTATTTATTCAACAGATAGGTTTCCTAATTTGTGCAATAGTGATCTTGACAAAAGATAAGAACTTTTCATCTCATGGAAAATGAAATATATACACAATTATCTAAAAAACAAAATAGAAAATATTATAAAACACATGCAATTATTTAGCTTATTTATTTGTTTCTGGTTTATTAAGACACCCTTTCCTTCAGACTGTACATTTTATATAAAGAGGTACTTTTTCTATCTTGTCTACAATTGTTTTCTCCATGCCTAAAAGCCTAGGAAATTGCAGGTGATCCTCCATAAATATTTGTGGGAATGAATGTATGAATGGATGATTGGAAATGTCACTGCCAGATAGATGGCCAGCACAGAAGTATGTGCTTTATGTGGTTACTTTCATTTAATTTTCAAAACAAATTTACAAAAAAGAAACAGATTTAAAGTTCCATAAGTTGGAAGGACTTATTGTATAGCACATGGAACTCTACTCAAGGCTATGTGCCAGCCTAGATGGGAAAGAGTTTGGGGGAGAATGGATACTTGTATATGTATGGCTGAGTCCCTTTGCTATTCACCTGAAACTATCACGGCATGGTTAAGCAGCTACTTGCGCGTGAATGCTCAGTTGCTATAGTCATGTCCAACTCTTTGTGACCCAATGGACCATAGCCCTCCAGGCTTCTCTGTCCATGGAGATTCTCCAGGTAAGAATCCTGAAATGGGTTGCATGCCCTCCTCCAGGGGATCTTCCCCACTCCAGGATCAAACCCAAGTCTCCTGCCTTGCAGGCGGATTCTTTACTGCTGAGCCACTGAGGAAGCCCTAACTGGTGATTCCCCAATACAAAATAAAAAGTTTAAAGTTTGAAAAAAAACTAAAGTTCCATTAGTTGGAAATAGCCAAGCCAGAATTTGAACCAAGCTCTTAACGATTTTGCATTCAGTATCTGCTCTGACTGGAAAACACTGCCTCTCAGTGTGGGCCAGAAGAATATGGACACAGTTCTATGGGAAATTGTTTTCTTCCAAACTCCTGCCTAATGATGAACAGATCATATATAAAAAGAAACATTTCCGATGACTCCTACCATTTTTGTCTAAAGCAAGGACAAAAGGAGATATTGCAAAGCCAGATGACTAGATATTTATCAGTCAGAAATGTCTCAAAAATACAGCTTGATTAGTGGATTGCAGTATGTTCAGTAATTAATTAAGAGTTTGATTTGTAAAAACAAAGCATGATGGCTCCTACACACACCATGTGTCCCTTGAGCAAATGAAGATAGAGCTCAATGCTGAGGCTCCCAGTTCAGCTAAGCAGTCACAGATGTGACTCAAATTAGAAGGATGAACTCTGAATAACAATAACACCATCCAAATTAGCAAGTAGTATCTAAAATCTCTCCCAGAAAAGCTGAAGCCTGTGTCTAGGGTCCAAGTTTGTGAGCATTATATTCCGTCCAAACTGATTTGGGGGTCAGTTTGGGCCTGAGCCACATCTCATGAGACCTCTGGGAGAAATGAGAAAGGTGTTCCTGCAAGTTGTTCAGTACAACAGCCCTGAGAGAGCTCTAAGGGCGGAATCTATAGTTCACGTGGGAAAGCCTGCCTATTCCTACTCTGGGTGTGTGTATGTATGTGTGTGCGCACACACAAGCTCGACAGACATGCGTTAGCATTTGTGGAAACAGATAAACTCTCTGTTGAAAGTCGTTGCCTCTGTAGAAAGTGGAGCTTGAATTCCTAGAGCAGACATTGTTTTATTTTAAGCTTTGTCGTAAGCCTATGCAGGGCTTTCCTGGTGGCTCAGTGGTAAAAGAATCAGTCTGCCAATACAGGAGACTTGGGTTCCATCCCTGGGTCAAGAAGATTCCCTGGAGAAGGAAATGGCAACCCACTCCAGTATTCTTGCCTGGAAAATCCCATGGACAGAGGAGCCTGGCAGGCTATAGTCTATAGGGTTGCAAAAGAGTTAAACACGACTTAGCAATCAAACAATAAGCCTACACAACTTCTTAAAGTATAAGCATTTTATTTTACAAAACTGTCACCATAGAGAAGGGTACAAAATAAGACTCTGACAGATCTTAACCAGGACTCAAAGATTATGGCTCTGCAACCAAAGGTACCTTGTCTTTTAGGGGATATTTATGGAATAAATACAATTAGAATTAAAATGTACTTAACAAACAAGATCTTATTTCTTATCAAGACATGTAGAACACACATTTTAGATACTCACAGAAAATAAATACTCTGCACTGGTAGTCACTTATTTTCATTGTGAAAAAATGAATATTTGCCAAAATATTAATATTATTTTACCGTCTACCATGATAGAACACAGTAAAGAGAGGATCTACTGATGTTCATCTCCTCCCATGTTACCTATTGCCTATGTTACTCAATTCCCATCTGGATAAATGCTTTGTGTTATATATTCTTTTTAAAATTAATTTTATTGAAGTATATTTGATTTACAATGTTGTGTTAATTTCTACTGTACAGCAAAGTGACTCAGTTATAACTATATGTATTTTTTTCATATCTTTTTCCATTCTGGTTTATCACAAGATATTAAATATAGTTCCCTGTGCTATACAGTAGGACCTTGTTGTTAATCCACTCTATATATAATAGTTTGCATCTGCTAATCTCAAACTCCCAATCCCTCTCTCCCCTACCTCCTTCCCCTTGGCAACCACAAGTCTGTTCTCTATGTTTGTGAATCTGTTTCTGTTTTGTAGATAGGTTCATTTGCGTCATATTTTACATTCCAATATATGTGATATCATATGGCATTAGTCTTTCTCTTTCTGACTTACTTCACTTAGTATGATAATCTCTTGGTCTGTGTCATATATCCTGCTTCCTTAATTCACTGCTGTTTATTCCTTCTTGCAGCCTTTCTATGTCGATGGAAGAAGAGCAATACTTGCTTTTGGCTGCTACCTCCTCTGTTTTGGTAGGCTGCCCAACCTTCTTCCTTCATCATCCTGACTTTTTAACACTAAAATGACATGGTTGGCCTGTCATTTCAAAAGGTATTAGGAAGATTGCCTTCGTTTCATTCTTTTTGTATTCTGTTTTTAAACTATCACTTGGCCTTAGCTGACTTAGAAATTTATTTCTTATACATTTTTGATAGACACATGAGTTCAAAATATTCAGTTGGCCATTTTGTAAAGAGAAGAAAGTTCATGGGCTTCTGGGATTTGTAAATAGCATTTATTCCCGGCCACGCCTTGTGAAACTGTTTTGAAAATTGAAGACGAAAGTCCATCAGAAAGTTGCATTCCATTCTCTGAAGTTAAAAGAATATTCCACAATCTTAGTTGTAAGAAAAATGCTTATTTGAGTGTTTTCTATAATTTCCTGCTTCAAAAGGGTGAAATACACCTCTCAAGACATTTAACCCCCATACTTCTGAATTAGTCTTGCTGACTTGTACCTAGAGTTCACAAGTTAGAGTGTATGATCCATGATCTGTTTGATGACCTGGACGTACTCTGTTAAGGCAAATGATACCAAGGTAGAGTTACCTGTAGGAAACAGTTTTTTCTTGCTTTTTAACAAAGATCTCACCATTAACCAAAGCCTTGCTCTCTGGATTTCGTCTCACTTTTGATGGAAGCTGACAAGATCAGTAATCTTCAAAACATCTTTCTTGGGTTGTCTTTTAATTGACAAGCCTTGATGTGATTGTACATGTTTCTGGTTCTAACTTCTTTTTAATGATAGAGATGAGCTGATAGCATATGTATGTGTTCTCCATTAGGCCAGGGAAATTAAGAGAGAAGCTTATCCTCAGTCCTTAGTCATTTAAAAATTAGTTTCCTTATTTTCCTGCCCCAGATGAATTCTGCATTGTTTTAATGAATTCATTCACAGTGTGAGGGCACACAGCACTGAAGAGACCTCAAGCAGTTTCACATTACAGACACTGACATAACTTGCTAGCAATCTTCAAAGGCTTCTGTACTTTTATTGCTTCATCATTTCTTGAGAAAATTATTTTTAGGCTGTTGCCCCCTCCTTTCTTTTTTAAACAACAACCAAAAAAAGAAAAAAGAAAGAAAGAAAGGGCAAGCAGGGGACATTATCTGAACTCTATCTATTTAGAAAGATTTACATAATTTGTAACTGATGTAGATGGCTGAAAATAGATTTATCTCATTTATAATTGAAGTAAATGAATTATCAATGGCTTTCTAATATTTTTTAGCAGTAGCTACATTTTTAAAAAATGCAATCTTATACAGAAGACCAATAGATAAAAGGGAGGCCACTCTAGCTGAAATACAAGTAGGAAACTCCCAGAAATCTGCCTCATCACCCTACCTTTAGTGATCTCTAGGTTATGGCTGTAAGTCTCTTAGACACTACATTTCCAAGTCTAACACTCAAGGATTCTACTCAATTCAATTTGTGCATGCATGCATGCTAAATCGCTTCAATTGTGTTAGACTCTTTGTGACCCTATGAACTGTAGCCCACTAGGGTCCTCTGTCCATGGGATTCTCCATGCAAGAATACTAAAGGTGTTGCCATGCCCTCCTCCAGGGGATCTTCCCCTCCCAGGGATCGAACACACATCTCTTATATCTCCTGCAATGGCAGATGGGTTCTTTACCACTTAGTACCATCTGGGAAGCCCCAATTTAATTTGACAAAAATGTAATTGAGTGTCTACAATATAACTGGAGATACAAAGAAAAATGTAGTGTAGTTCCTACTTCAGAAGCCCACACAATTCTATGGTTTGAACACAGTAGCTGAGTATATTCTTATCAAATTGTTTAAACCACCAAACAACCCAACAGTCTCTCAGACAGTAACATGGACCCCAGTGCCTGGTGCTGGCTGCTATTCAAATAATGTTCACTGAGCAAATTTATTGAGAGAATGAGAGAATTTGAGCTAAATAAGAGAGTTGAATGATTAAATAAAATAATGGATAATACGCCAAAAGTAAATGAAAATATAGTCCTAGGAAAACATCATGTTCACTAACAATAGCTTAAAATAAATGTTATCCTTTTGAACCCTTAAATCAAGTTTCTATATGGTTAAAAAATAATGAATGCCATTTCTTGTCAGTTCCCCTGTAATAAGCAGTGATCATATACTTCAAAGGAAATCCTATCTTTTACTTAACTATGGAATAGTACTCCATGAGAGGAAACACTTAATTCCAACTGATGATTAGCATATGCCTTGAAAAATAAGAAAAACAACTCAATGATTCTTAAATGTTAACTGATTTTAATATCTTACTTGGGCCTCTTAAGGCTTCTCAAGGCCTCAGCTAATATCCTGTAACCTGAAATTCCCTAATATTGACAAAGCAAATAAGCAAATGTCCTGTACATTTTAAGTTGCGAGCTTAAGTATTTCTTTGCTCTTTCCTTTCCTTGTATGAGACATTCTGCTTTTTTTTTCTACTGGAAGCTTCACAGGGCAAACTGTCCTAGCACCTCTGATTTGCGCTGTGGACCGAAGAACAGAGTGGAGATCAATATCACTGGAGACTCTGCAAGAAAGTATGGGAGAACAATGAATGACATGTATGTGAAATTTTCAAAAAATCACTATTTTATATTCACTGGTTGCTGCCTCATCCAAATAAACAATATCTGTACGTACCTTTGCCAAGTACATGCTTAACTTTTTGTTCTTCTAGGCTAAAAGGCCCACTTTTACAGACATTTACTATTTTGGAAATAGTACATTCACTTACTTTGGAAAACAAAAATACAAATGATTAAATGAAACCATATAGAAACTCACATTTAGAGAAATAATAACTTTTATAAATGGCTCTTTTAATACAACCAACTATCCTTTGGGCATATAAATAAATAGTTGCTTATTATAAAGAGCATTACAAATTGACCACCAGAGAGAGAAAAAATACACTATTACACTATGACAGCTCTAGCCAATAAACTGGGCTAAGAGCTAACCTAAATATTAGGTGTAGTCATCAGGATAACATAAATCAACTTAAAATTCATTTAAAGCATAACATTTTAAAACAAAAAGAAAATAACTATGTATACAATGCTATGTCCACTTGATGGAATATACTGAAGTCATTTAAAATGAGTGTCATAAAAAGCATTTGGGGAAATAAAAGATATTTTCACAAAGCCATTTTGATGTAGCTATGGTAAAACAGCAAATTTAAAATAATTCATTTTTAAAAAAATCTCCAAGTAATGATTAAGTTGACACTAATGAGACTGTTCATCCTTAACCTGATTAAAAGAGGCTTGGGGTTTCCAGTTGCATTATTTGACCCTTACAGGTATATAAATAATCTTTATATCCACAAAAACTATGGGTACCAGTGTTCTAGAGCTAGATTCTAAAAATACTATCACATCTATTTTCCAATAGAGTACTAAGAGAGCTATTTAAAATTTAACTGAGGATTTTCTATAATTGAGACTAAGAAACATATCTTGCCCAGATCTATTATTTAGTATGTGTGCAAAAAAAAAAAAAAAATGCCCCAAAGGGAAAGCTTAAAAAATACAGAGTTGTCTGTATTCTGTATTTTTTAAAGGGAGAGAATAAAAATGATTATTACACAGATCTATGTATTAACTGAAAGTAGAGTGATATCATCTTGATAAATTTACAAAAATCAGAGTATTTAATTTGTGGACCATTGTAGTCCACACAATGATGTGGACCATTCCAAAAACTTCCAGCAATGTAGAAATGGTGACCCACTCCAGTGTTCTTGCTTGGAAATCCTGTGGACAGAGGCGCCTGCAGGGTTACTGTCTATAGGGTCGCACAGAGTCGGACATGACTGAAGCGACTTAGCATGCATGCATGCATTAGAGAAGGAAATGGCAACCCATTCCAGTATTCTTGCCTGGAGAATCCCAGGGACAGAGGAGCCTGGTGGGCTGCCGTCTATGGGGTCGCACAGTCGGACACAACTATGGGGTTGCACAGCAGCAGAAGCAGCAGCAGAACATTCAAAATGCTTTGAGAATACCTCACACCATATATAAAAAGTAACTCAATATGAATCAAAGATCAAAATATAACAGCTAAAGGTACAAAATTCCTACAGGAGAATATTAGGCAATGGTTTCTTAAATATGATACAACACACTAGCAACAAAGAAAAAAATGGATAAATTGAACTTAATCAAAGTTTAAAACTTCTGTGCTTCAAAGGACACCACAAAGAAAGTGATAAGACAACCTACAGAAGGGGAGAAAATATTTATAAATCCTGTATCTGTTAAGTAATTAGCCTGTAGAACATATAAAGTGCTCTTACGACTCAACAAACAAAGATAAACAATGAAAAAACAGGCAAGATTTAAATGGACATTTCTCCAAGTAAGATATACAAATTACCAATGAAAAAGTTCAACATTGTTATTAGTCATTAGTGAAATGAAGTCGCTCAGTCGTGTCTGACTCTTTGCGACCCCGTGGAAGGTAGCATACCAGGCTCGGCCATCCATGGGATTTTCCAGGCAAAAATACTGGAGTGGGCTGCCATTTCCTTCTCCAGGGGATCTTCCCAACCCAGGGATCGAACCCGGGTCTCCTGCATTGCAGACAGATGCTTTACCATCTGAGCCACCAGGGAAGCCCTATTGGTCATTAGTAAAATGTAAATCAAAATTTCAAGGAGGGACTTCTCTGGTGGTACAGTGGATGGGAATCTGCCTGTAAGTTCAGGAGGCACCAGTTCAATTCCTAGTCTGGGAAGATCTCGCATGCCGTGGGGCAACTAAGCCTGTGTGCCACAACTGCTGGAGCCAGCATGCTCTAGGGCCCAGGAACCATAACTAATAAGCTCCTGTGCTGCAACTACCGAAGCCCGCGTACCCAGAGCTTGTGCTCTGCAACAAGAGAAGCCCCTGCTCATTCCCACAGAGAAAAGCCCACATGCAACAAAGACCAAGTGCAACCAAAAATAATATATTATCAACAACAGAAAAGAAAAAAACTTCAAGAAGGTACCACCTCACACTCACAAGGGTGGCTATGACCAGCTAGAAACGATTTATTAGAGAAACTAGAACTCTCATACATTGCTGATGAGAATGTAAAACGGTATAACCATTTTGGAAAACAGTTTGACAGTTCCTTAGAAGGTTAAACATAGAGTTACCATATAACTGAGCCATTTTATTCCTCAGAGAAATGAAAACATATGACCAGACAAAAACTTGTACATGGAGGCTTATACTATTCATAAATAAGCAAAAATGGAAACAATTCAAATGTCAGTTAGGCGATGAATGGATAAGCAGAATGTATATCCATACATTGGAATATTTTTCAGTCATAAAAAGATATGAAGTACTGATACCTGCAACAGCTTGAACAAAGCTTGAAAACACTGTGTTGAAAAAAGAAAAGAAACTACCTGGAAAAAGTATTGTGCTAAAGGAAAGAATCCAGACACAAAATGTCACGTATTGTATGATTCCATTTACCTGAAAAGTCCAGAGTAGGCAAATCCATAGAGACAGAAAGCAAATTGGTAGTTTCCAGGAGTTGGGAGAGAAAGGGAAGTGGCGATGGTCTTCAAATGAATATGAGGTTTCTTTTTTAAGTGTTGAAATGTTCTCTGATTAGACAGTGATGATGGTTTGTGAATATAACAAAAACCGCTGAATTGTACACTTTATTATTTTTAAAACATTTATTTATTGTTTACTTTTGGCTGCATAGGATCTTAGTCACCTGGGCTCTTCTTTGAGGCACATAGGCTTCTCTCTAGTTGTGGCTCATGGGCTCAGTAGTGCGGCAAGTGGGCTTGGTCATCCTGAGGCATGTGGGAATCTTAGTTCCCCGACCAGGAATTGAACCTGCATTCCCTGCATTAGAAGGCAGATTCTTAACCACTGGACAACCAGGGAAGTCCCCTGAATGGTACACTTTAAAAAGGTGAATTTTATGGTATGTGAATTATATTTCAATTTTTAAAAAAACTTAGAGAGATTGATGAACTTTCTTAAATGAGCAAAATGCAAATAAAAATTTTTTGATTACATTTGTTTCATCAATCAGATGTTCCTTAAATCTTGCTCCACCATTCACTCTATCTCTGATGTCCACCCCATTTTTTTCAAGCTGTTGGCATCCTTCTCTTTGGCAATAAGGGGTATATGATCAAGACTGCTGGGAGAAATATCAATAACCTCAGATGTGCAGATGACACCACCCTTATGGCAGAAAGTGAAAAAGAACTAAAGAGCCTCTTGATGAAAGTGAAAGAGCAGAGTGAAAAAGTTGGCTTAAAGCTCAACATTCAGAAAACCAAGATCATGGCATCTGGTCCCATCACTTCATGGCAAATAGATGGGGAAACAGTGGAAACAGTGACTGACTTTATTTTTTGGGGTTCCAAAATCACAGCAGATGGTGATTGCAGCCATGAAATTAAAAGACACTTACTCCTTGGAAGGAAAGTTATGACCAACCTAGACAGCATATTAAAAAGCAGAGACATTACTTTGTCAACAAAGGTCCGTCTAGTCAAAGCTATGGTTTTTCCAGTGGTCATGTATGGATGTGAGAATTGGACTATAAAAGAAAGCTGAACACCAATGAATCGATGCTTTTGAACTGTGATGTTGGAGAAGACTCTTGAGAGTCCCTTGGACTGCAAGGAGATCCAACCAGTCCATCCTAAAGGAGATCAGTCCTGAGTGTTCATTGGAAGGACTGATGCTGAAGCTGAAACTCCAATACTTTAGCCACCTGGTGTGAAGAACTGACTCATTTGAAAAGACTGTGATGCTGGGAAAGATTGAGGGCAGGAGGAGAAGGGGACGACAGAGGATGAGATGGCTGGATGGCTTCACTGACTGAATGGACTTGGGTTTGGGTGGACTCTGGCAGTTGGTAATGGATAGGGAGGCCTGGTGTGCTGTGGTTCGTGGGGTCTCAAAGAGTCAGACACGACTGAGCAACTGAACTGAACTGAACTGGTATGTGCGTGCCCAGATGAGGCGAAGATATCTGTTTCTTCCTGTTGGTAATGCTTGTGCTTAGACACTCAGTCGTATCCAACTCCGCGACCCCGTGAACTCTAGCCCACTGACATCCTCTGTCTCTGGGATTTTCCAGGCAAGAATACTGGAGTGGGTAGCCTTTTCCCTTCTATAGAAGATCTTCCCTACCCAGGGATCAAAGCTGGGTCTCCTGCACTGCAGGCAGATTCTTTACCACTGAGCCACCAGAGAAGCTTGGTAATGCTTAAATAATGACAAAAATCTATAATTTTGATGATTTTATACTGTATCATGTCAAAGAGCTCTGTGAAAATAGCTTCTTCAAAAATGTCATGGGCTGAGACTTTTTTTGCTAGTCATGGGACTAGATCCACTTTCCCATCGTGAGCAACTAGGGACAAATCAATGCAGTGATAGTTCTCAGATGTCAGACAGCAAGCAGGTCAGAATATGATCCTTGAGAGCAGGGAAACATATGAGATGAGCCCAGTAATCACCTTGGCTTTCTGCCTAGAGATACTTTCTGGACAATGATGCAGAAAGGGCAATCCAAACACAGCATAGTGGACTTGCTGAGCTGAGAAGACAGGTGTAAGTTTAAGGAGGTCAAGGCAACTGATATCTGTGAATCACAGAATCAGAGAGTAAAAGAAGGTAGGCAGAGAAGTGGCTCCAGAAATCTTTGGGGCCAGGTGGAAGGCGGTCCCCTTGAGTCTATTGACGAAAATGAGCTATGGGTGCTTAGGGTGAAACTCTGTGAGTCCGGGAGAACAGCAGCAACAACAAAAACAAAAAAGCCCAAACAATTCTCAGAGTTCAGTGAGGGTTGAAGTCTGGGACTTTTGGAGATTTCAGAAGGCTCATGCCTTAGCAGTAGGAGTATTCTAGTCCTAGAGAATAGGCAACTCTCAAATCAAAGAAAGATTCAATCCTGAACGAGAAACTTTGCTTGATAGAATAAAGTCCATTACCCTTTTAAGGAAGAAACAAAATCTAGAAACTCAACAGTGTAAAATTCAAAACATCTAGTACTCTCCCCCAAATACTAGCCATGTGAAGAAACAGGAAAATGTGACCCATGGCCAGAAGAAAAATCAGTCCAGAAAAACATTCCTAGAGCTGGCCGACCTGATGAAATTGACAAAGATGTTTGAAAGCCTATTGCAAATATGTTCAAGTATTTAAAAGAAAACATAAATATAACATAGAAATGGATAATATCAAAAGACTGAAATAAAACATCTAGAGATAAAAAAAATACAGTACCTGAAATTTTTAAAAAATGGACAGAAAAAATTTGCAGAAAATTAGGTACAACAGAATAAGAGGTCAGTGAGCAAGAAGACATACCAACAGAAATACTTTAAAATGAAACATGAAAACAAAAAAGCTGTAAAAAAAAATGAACAGAGCCTCTCTGATCTACAGCAAGTGGCCCAATACATTTGCAATGGACTCTCAGAAGAAGAGTATGTGTGTTAAGGGGAAGGTGCAGAAAAATATTTGAATAAATAATGGCCAAAAATTTAAGTTCAGTGAAAACTATAAACCCATGGATTTGGGAATTATAAACAGGCCCAGACGCTATAAATGCACAAGAAAACTCAGTTTGCTGTACGCCTGAAACTAACACAACTTTGTTAACCAACCACACTCCAATATAGAGCAAAAATTTTTTTTAAATTAAAATTAAAAAAGAAAAAAGCTCACCAAGACACAGCATAATCATATTACTGAAATCCAGGAATAACAAGAAAAATTTTAAAGCAGCTAAAAGACAAGACACACTATTTGTGTCCTCTGCCATAAAAGGAGTCTGAATAAAGTAAAAAAGATAAGATTGACCAAAGATTTCTTGGCAGAACTTTGTAAGCCAGAAAAACAATAAAACAGCATCTTTAAAATGTTAGGGAAATAAAGACAGAAATCAAAAGCTTCCCTCTCAGCATTCTACATCCAGTGAAAATATTCTTTAAAAAATGAAGGCAAAAATGAAACTTTTTTTTAAAAAAGCAGAATTTGAGAGGATTTGTCATTAGCAGACATGCACTATAAGAAATGTTTCAAGGTAGTTCTTTAAGTGGTAGTTCTTCCACATGGAAACTTACCTATACAAGGGATGAAGAATGTTCTAAGTAATAAACATATGGTTAAAAGTAAAAAAAAAAAAAAAAAAACAACAACAAACTTGGCTTGATACTATTTGATACCTTGGTTGTGGTAAAGGTTGCATGAAAGTAAAAGTTTGGTAAAAATCATCAAACTAAAAAAGAGGTGCTTAAATGGGTACATTTTACTGAAAGTAAATGCTTTTTAAGTCTTCTAGTGTCTTCACTCTTGGATATGTGATAATCATTTAAAGTTATGTCTCTGGACTCCTATTTTCTACTGCCTTTCAAATAGGCAATCATAAAACGTATCCAGGAGTGACAGTTGGTGTATCTTATCTTCCATGCTCAAACATTCCAGCTATGTAGGCATTCTCAGACTTAGGATCTGTTAATACTTTGGGCTCTTAACTTCTGAAAATTATACTCGTTTTAACATAGGTCACTGTACCATGTGTTGTCATATAAATATCATTTTTCACAAATTAGTATTAATCTGAGGTTTATAAGTGATGATGTTTGAAGAGGACAAGAGAGAAATATATCAGTGCATGAACTGGTGTTTTAATGTCCTCCCCCAAATACGAGTTGATTAAATTTTCAAGCTAGCTAAAAAAATTAACTTAAAAAAGTTATACTGGTTTTATCCCAGTCTCTACCCAAAAATGCATCATGTTATGAATCACTATTCTATAGAAATATAATTCAAAAATATGTGAAATATTATTAATACTATGAAAAAAATATTTCATTCCCTTACAATAGAGAACTCCAGAACTGGGTACTTTGCATCTTCAACCTTTATTTATTTTTTCCTGAAAGATTTGATTTCAGACTTGGAAATGGAAGCAAAACATTTGGTGGAGAGAAAGAAGTCGGATTGATGAGTTCCTGTTACGTAATATTCTGGGGCTCTATAGTCAGAAAATTTAACTAAGAGTGCTGTTCTTTTGGCATTTGGAGTAAAACTGGTTCCTAACATTTTTTTGAGTGAACTTACATCTCAGACACCAGAGAACAAATGAGAAGTGTAAAAAAAAAAAAAAAAGCACTGACTGTACCAACTCCCACTACAGTTTTCTGTCTTTAAACACTTTTTTAAAGTTCAGTATAAATTGCTTGACAATGGCATTCACAGCTGTGGTAAGGGGATGGGAAGTGGATTTCTATTGCCAAGTTTCCTTTGAGCGGTGCCTGTAGCAGTCCTTTCTAACTCTGTGGTTACACCCAACCCAACATAGATAGTCCCCAGGAACTGCACATTCTTTCCCTTCTGCAAATTTACAGAGGCGGCCAAGGAAAACAGAAATCACTGTGGCTTGATGGGAAGAAGGAGACGATTGCCAACTGGAAGATGGCAGTGGAAAGACACACTTTTTCAAAAGAAATAGATCTAACTTGTCAGGAAGGCATGCACTTGTATGAAAATTCATGAAGCAAGGGGTAGAAATAGGTGGAGACCATTGGGCCTTTGATGATGAGAAACAGAATTGATATTTTCATGACGTAAATGTCACACCAAATGGCCAAAGACTGGAGAGGCATAGGGTTTACTGCAGGCAGCCAATGCCACTAACAAAGCAACAGAATCTAGAAGCGATGGGGGAAGGGCTGAAGTTTTATCTAGACAGCACTGGAAGGTTTGTTCTGCTATTGATAAAAGCATGTATGTGTGTTAGTCACTCAGTCATGTCCAACTCTTTGAGACCCCATGGACTGTAGTCCGCCAGGCTTCTCTGCCCATGGGATTTTCCAGGCAAGAATATTGGAGTGGGTTGCCATTTCCTTCTCCAGAGGACCTTCCCAACTCAGGGATCGAACCCAGGTCTCCGCATGGCAGACAGTCTCTTTACTGTCGGAACCACCGGGGAAGATTCCAGGAAGATAAAGACAAGTATCTGATCAATTCTTGACTTTCTTTCCCAGTGGTTTCATGTCTCAGATGGCTGAGGAAGCAATGAGAACTAACGACCCAATTTCATGATGAATTTCAGGGGAGGACTAGATGGTGATGTGTAACTGCCAGGGAACTTGTGAGACCAGCATCCCGATATTTAGGAGATTTGTAAGCATGAGGAGTGGGAATTTTGGAAACAGTCAGAAGCATATCCTGGCCTTCAGGAAAACAGATCTTCAAGAAACCAGACAGAAATAGTTCACATTTTTTAAAAGCAACGTAACTCAAGAGGGGAGTGTAGTTCTGAAAAGAGCGAGGGGGGAGAAAGTTTAACTATGCAGTATTACTTCCAATATAAAAAAGAGCTTTCAAAGACTTTTGAACTTTAAAGAAATAAAAAGGATTCATTTTTTGGATAGTGAACTCCCCAATCACTGGATATATTAAACAAAATCTACCCAATTGCTTCTAAGCAATGGAACCATGGGGATTCCTATATTACATGTGAATTTGGACTAGATTAAGGTTGTTATTTTTTTAACTTTTTTTTTTTAAATGTGTATCTTGATTCCTTTGGCAGTTTGGAGAAGCCTATGGATCCCTTCTCTTGATTAAAAAAAAATTTTTTTTAAGAGCTTGAGAATATGCTATTTTATTTTTATTTATTTATTTTTGGCTACACTTCATGGCATGTGGGATTTTAGTTCCCTGACACAGGATTGAACCCATGCCCCCTGCATTGGAAGCATGGAGTCTTAACAACTGGACTATTGGGATAATGATTTTTAAATGCAGAGGATTACAAAAGAAACCAATGATACTGCGAGAAAGTTATCAACATTTAAAAAGCAAATTTGTGAAAAATAATAAATATGTGTCTTCATTAATGCATTAAATAATGAGATCTAGCAGCAGATCTCATGACTATCATAATTTTGAATAGAGTGCCTGATGAACTATGGTTGGAGGTTCGTGACATTGTACAGAGGACAGAGATCAAAACCATCCTTAGAAAAAAATGCAAAAAAGCAAAATGGCTGTCTGAGGAGGCCATACAAATAGCTGTGAAAAGAAGAGAAGCAAAAAGTGAAGGAGAACAGGAAAGATATATCCATCTGAATGCAGAGTTCCAAAGAATAGCAAGGAGAGATAAGAAAGCCTTCCTCAGTGATCAGTGCAAAGAAATAGAGGAAAACAAT
This sequence comes from Dama dama, assembly GCF_033118175.1. Lineage (NCBI taxonomy): Eukaryota > Metazoa > Chordata > Mammalia > Artiodactyla > Cervidae > Dama > Dama dama. Next base: position 33,935,480 of record NC_083702.1, read on the forward strand.
AGAATGGGAAAGACTAGAGATCTCTCCAAGAAAATTAGACATACCAAGGGAACATTTCAGGCAAAGATGAGCTCAAAAAAGGACAGAAATGGTATGGACCTAACAGAAGCAGAAGATATTAAGAAGAGGTGGCAAGAATACACAGAAGAACTGTACAAAAAGATCTTCATGACCCAGATAATCACGCTGATGTGATCACTCACCTAGAGCCAGACATCCTGGAATGCGAACTCAATGGGGCCTTAGGAAGTATCACTATGAACAAAGCTAGTGGAGGTGATGGAATTTTAGTTGAGCTATTCCAAATCCTGAAAGATGACGCTGTGAAAGTGCTGTACTCAATATGCCAGCAAATTTGGAAAACTCAGCAGTGGCCACAGGACTGGAAAATGTCAGTTTTCATTCCAATCCCTAAGAAAGGCAATCCCAAAGAATGCTCAAACTACTGCATAATTGCACTCATCTCACATGCTAGTAAAGTAATGCTCAAAATTCTCCAAGCCAAGCTGCAACAGTACATGATGTGTGAAATTTCAGATGCTCAAGCTGGATTTAGAAAAAACAGAGGAACCAGAGATCAAATTACCAACATCCGTTGGATCATTGAAACAGCAGGAGAGTTCCAGAAAAACATCTATTTCTGCTTTATGGACTATGCCAAAGCCTTAGACTATGTGAATCACAACAAACTGTGGAAAATTTTGAAGGAGACAGGAATACCAGACCACCTGATCAGCTTCTTAAGAAATCTGTATGCAGGTCAGGAAGCAACAGTTAGAACTGGACATGGAAAAACAGACTGGTTTCAAATAGGAAAAGGAGTATGTCAAGGGTGTATATTGTCACTGTGCTTATTTAACTTATATACAGAGTACATCATGAGAAACTCTGGGCTGAATGAAGCACAAGCTGGAATCAAGACTGCTGGGAGAAGTATCAATAACCTCAGATGTGCAGATGACACCACCCTTATGGCAGAAAGTGAAGAAGAACTAAAGAGCCTCTTGATGAAAGTGAAAGAGGAGAGTGAAAAAGTTGGTTTAAAACTCAACATTCAGACAACTAAGATCATGGCATCTGGTCCCATCACTTCATGGCAAATAGATGGGGAAACAGTGGAAACAGTGGCTGACTTTTTTTTTATTTTGGGCTCAAAATCACTGCAGATCATGATTGCAACCAATGAAATTAAAAGACGCTCCTTCTGTTCAGTTCAGTTCAGTTCAGTCGCTCAGTTGTGTCCGACTCTTTGCGACCCCGTGAATCACAGCACGCCAGGCCTCCCTGTCCATCACCAACTCCCGGAGTTTACTCAAACTCACACCCATCAAGTCAGTGATGCCATCCAACCATCTCATCCTCTGTCGTCCCCTTCTCCTCCTGCCCCCAATCCCTCCTAGCATCAGGGTCTTTTCCAATGAGTCAACTCTTTGCATGAGGTGGCCAAAGTATTGGAGTTTCAGCTTCAACATCAGTCCTTCCAATGAACACTCAGGACTGATCTCCTTTAGGATGGACTGGTTGGATCTCCTTGCAATTCAAGGGACTCTCAAGAGTCTTCTCCAACACCACAGTTCAAAAGCGTCAATTTTTTGGCGCTCAGCTTTCTTCACCGTCCAACTCTTACATCCATACATGACCACTGGAAAAACCATAGCCTTGACTAGACGGACCTTTGTGGGCAAAGCAATGTCTCTGCTTTTTAATATGCTATCTAGGTTGGTCATAACTTTCCTTCCAAGGAGTAAGTGTCTTTTAATTTCATGGCTGCAATCACCATCTGCTGTGATTTTGGAGCCCAAAAAAATAAAGTCTGACACTGTTTCCATTGTCTCCCCATCTATTTCCCATGAGGTGATGGGACCAGATGCCATGATCTTACTCCTTGGAAGGAAAGTTATGACCAACCTAGACAGTATATTAAAAAGCGGAGACATTACTTTGTCAACAAAGGTCCGTCTAGTCAAAGCTATGGTTTTTCCAGTAGTCATGTTCAGATGTTGAGAGTTGGACTATAAAGAAAGTTGAGTACCAAAGAATTGATGCTTTTGAACTGTGGTGTTGAAGAAGACTCTTGAGAGTCCCTTGGACTGCAAGGAGATCCAACTGGTCCATCCTAAAGGAGATCAGTCCTGAGTGTTCATTGGACGGACTGATGTTGAAGCTGAAGCTCCAATACTTTGGCCACCTGATGTGAAGAGCTGACTCATTTGAAAAGACTGTGATGCAGGAGGAGAAGGGGACGACAGAGGATGAGATGGTTGGATGACATCAGTGACTCGATGGACATGAGTTTGAGTAAACTCTGGGAGTTGGTGATCAACAGGGAGGCCTGGCGTGCTGCAGTCCATGGGGTCTCAAAGAGTCGGACATGACTGAGTGACTGAACTGAACTGAGTGTCAATGATTTTTCAAGATACCTGCAACAAATTTGATGTGTCTGTGAAAATATCTCAGCCACAGGTACTATTGAGGTTTGTTACCTAAATTCATAATTTAAGGAAATGCCACAGTACACTTAGTCATTTGTATAACTAAAGATGTAATTTTTCCATCTAAGTTCAAAGATCCCTTGAATTCTATCCAGGGAATGTGTGCCCAGTTGCTCATCTGCGTTCAACTCTTTGCAACCCTATGGGTTGTAGCCTGCCAGGTTCATCTGTCCATGGGATTCTCCAGGTAAGGATACTGAAGTGAGTTGTCATGTTCTCCTCCAGGGGAGTTTCCTTGCCCACGGATCAAACCCATGTCTCCTGCATCTTTTGCATTGCAGGCAGAAGTGTTATATACCATTGGGTCACTGGGGAAGCCCATCCAGGGAATAAATGAATCCTAAATGATAATAATAAGTGATTCAAGGATCCTGAGAGTCTACGAAAGTGATAGCATATGAAATCTCACCAGATCTCCATTTCCTGTAGATTAAAGACCAAACTTTTAGGAATTGCATCAAAAGCCTTCAATGTGGTATTGGAGGGATAGGACTCAGAGCCGGTTTGCCTGGATTTAAATCCCAATTCAGCCACTAACAGGTTTGTGATCTAGGGCAAATGACTGCAAATCTCAATGCTTTAATTCCACACCTTCAAAATGGGGTAATAACAGTACCATAGCATTGTCTGAAACTTTAAAGAAATCATTTTTGCATACAATAGTTATTACTAATACCTGCTTGAAGCACAAGCTGTTATCAAGATTGCTGGGAGAAGTTATCAATAACCTCAGATATGCATAGGACATGACTCTTATGGCAGAAAGCGAAGAAGAACCAAAGAGCCTCTTGATGAAAGTGAAAGAAGAGAGTGAAAAAGCTGGCTTAAAACTCAACATTCAGAAACTAAGATCATGGCATCTGGTCCCATCACCTCATGGCAAATAGATGGGGAAACAATGGAAACAGTCTTTTCTTGGACTCCCAAATCACTGCAGATGGTGACTGAAGCCATGAAATTAAAAGACACTTTCTCCTTGGAAGGAAAACTATGACCAACCTAGACAGAGTATTAAGAAGCAGAGACATTACTTTGCCAACAAACAAAGCTATGGTTTTTCCAGTAGTCATGTATGAATGTGAGAGTTGGACTGTAAAGAAAGCTGAGTGCTGAAGAACTGATGCTTTTGAAGTGTGCTGTTGGAGAAGACTCTTGAGAGTCCCTTGGACTGCAAGGAGATCCAACCCGTCTATCCTAAAGGAAATCAATCCTAAATATTCATTGGAAGGACTGATACTGAAGCTGAAACTCCAATACTTTGGCCACCTGATGTGAAGAGATGACTCATTTGAAAATACCCTGATGCTGGGAAAAATTGAAGGCAGGAGGAGAAGGAGATGACAGAGGATGAGATGGTGGGATGGCATCACTGACTCGATGGACATGAGTTTGAGTAAGCTACGGGAGTTGGTGATGGACAGGGAAGCCTGGGGTGCTGCAGTCCATGGGGTCGCAAAGAGTCAGACACGGCTGAGCGACTAAACTGAACTAATCTCATTTCTCATTTCACTTACCCTCTACCTCCAAATGTGCTCAGGCATGCTAATTGCCATGTCACAAGTGTACCAAAATTGTTTCACTCCTTCATGCCCTCACTCACAGCACACCTTCTGTCTGAAGACTCTGTCCTAAATACCTTGCAGCCCTCCCTGTTCCTTTTTTCCTACTTTTGTACTTTAGATTCCACCAAGCCAACATGGGAATATTTCTATGAAGCCATTTTATCTCATCTGGATCAAATTAACTGATTTCTTCTTTGAACCCTATAACACGTCTTCTGACCAGCAAATTCCAATACGTGTTGACTCTGGCACTGTGAGGCATAATACACTGATATATGTATATCACAGCAAATGTTGACCTTGTGTACTTTTGAGACTTTTTCATTTCAACAAACATAAGTTTCTTAAGGATAAGTCCCATGATTTGGTGATGAGGCCCCTGTGACAAGCCTAAAACCAGATGTGTAGTGTACTTACTTCTGATGAATGAGTGAATGAATGAATGGATGGATGGATGAATAAATGAATGCATGGTATAGATACAATATAGGATTTTTCAAGTATTCGTATGAAGACAGGTCGATGAGCTGTGCTAACTGAAAACAAAAAAAAAAAATTTTAATCTCTCAAATGATTGACTCATAACTGCAATCATTGCCCTGCTTTCCTCAGGAATTGCCATGCAGATGTATGTCTTCTTGACACGTTAGAATGATTTCTAACTGACTGAATTGCTGGGGAAATCAAGTGATATTATGCTGTATGAAATGTAACTCTGCATATGTAAATAATTAAACCATGCCTTTAATGTGTTCTCTCAAAGTATTTCCCCTCACGCTACCTTTCCTGGCACTCTCCCCCTCAGTGTCACAGCCCTTCTCTGGATCAGTAAACATCCACACATCACTGGCTTCCAGAGGTCACTGAGCATTGGTTACTCAGAAAAGAAGGAATGGGGTGACTAGGTATCACTTCTATCCTTTTGCCTGACACAGACGTGAGTTCTGAGTCGAGCTTTGAAGTCAAGCCCCTTAGGTTCTATTGCTGAATTAAGTTCAAACCCTGAACATGTTTACTCCATCCTTTAAGCCTTGATTTTCCGGCCATTTTCATTTCCTCAGCTCCCATTCTCTCTAATCAAGCTTTAGTCTCTTTGACTTCCACGTCATTTAATGGGCATTCTCTGCTGTTATCTTAACCAACCTCTCAGCATCAACAGACACAGGAAAACACATATTCCTTCTTGAGACACATTCTCCTCTCAGCTTCCTGTGACTTCACTTTCTCTTAATTCCCTACCTATTTTACTGGCCACTCTCTTTTAATTTCCTCTGCTGGATCCTTTCTTTCTACCTAACCTTTAAATCTTGGAGAGACTTACAACTCAGGCCTGCATTCTCTTTGCTTCTTTTTCTGTATCTAAGAATATCTCATTCAGTTCCAAGACTTTAAATATCACCTGTAAATTAAAATGCTAATAACTCCCCAATTTATATGTTCAATCCTGACTGTTCTCCTGAATGCTAGACTCGTCTCCAACTTGGCATCTTTACCAGATATCTAAAAGGCATGCCAAGCAAAACCCTGGATTTCCCTCAACTCAATCCCAATTAAGAAAGAAACATGCAAAAACCCCAATCTTCCCCCCTGTTCATGACACAACCTAACTGTTCAAGCTAGAAGCTATGAATCATCTTTCATTTCTCTTCCCATCACTCTCACCCACATTCATCCTACTCCCTAATAACTCTACTCTCAAAACTTCTCTTTTATCTGTGCTGAAGACTGAATCACTTTTGCTTCTACCACTAGCTTCTGAGGCACTACTATCTTTCTTTTGGACTATTCAACATGTCTGTTTATGATCTTGGACGCCTGAGATCTATTCTTTACAGTGGTCTTTTAAAATGATACATCAGACCATGCCACTCTCTTATTCTGATCTCAGAATATAAGCCAAATGCCTTTCCGTTGCCTAAATGGCTTTATAGGTGCTGGCACTCAGCCGTGATCTTATTCCCTAATTGAATACGGTCACCTTTGTTCACTATGGTCCAGCCGCATCAGTGTTTTGCCTGTTTCTCTTAGTTTATTTACATTTCCAAGATTTCATCATCACTACTCCTTTTTTATAGAATATTCTTTTTCTAGATATTTATAAGTCTAAGTTTTCTATTGGTTAAGTTTGAACTTAAAAATCACTACCTCGGGGCTTCCCGGGTTGTCTAGTGGCTAAGAATCTGCCTGCTGTTGGAGGGGACATGGGATCGATCCCTGGTCGGGGAGGATCCTACATGCTGTGAGGCAGCTGGGCCTGTGTATCACAATTACTGAACCCACACGTGCCTAGAGCCGGTGCCCAGCAACAGAGTAGCCTCCGCTCTGTGCAACTATAGAAAGCTCAAGGGCAGCAATGAAGACCCAGCGCAGCCAAAAATCAATCTGTCAATAAATCTTTTTTAAAAAATCACTGCCTCAAAGAAGTATTCTCTCATAATTTTATTTAATGTCCATCTTTATTGCACAGCCCTATTTTATTTTCCTTATGCTGCATATTACTATCTGAAATGATCTAATTTGTCTCCTTGTGTGTTATCCGTGTCCTTGTCTAGACTTTAAGCTCCATCAGACCTGTGTCGTGTTAAAGGCTGGAAAACTACCTCACATATAGTGGACATTCAGGGCTTATTGTTTAAATAGCTAATTGATTGAATGAATCAATGGCTGAATTTTGTTGCAGCATATGAGTGGTTATAAGGACTAAATGAGACGACACATGTAAACGGCTTAGCATGCTGTCAACCGTATTATAAGTACTCAAAATGCTCAATAATAAAGCAAAAAAGTTAGCTTTTATTTTTAAGCTTTTTTTAGCTTTCATTTTTAATAACTAGGCGTTTTTTTTTCCCCTTTAAGGGAAAGTCAAGTAACTCTACAGGAAAGATAGAAACTTAAGGGTACAAGGTTGAGAATAAGTTAACTTTTGCAGTAAGGAAAAAGGCCGGGTTGGGAAGGGACAGAAAAAGAAGCAAAAGAGTGAGACAAGATAGGGAGTTCTCAAGGCATTGATCCGGGAGATTGATTCTAGGGCAAAAAATGTCCACAGGGAAATCTTAAGGGAACTGGGTTACCGAAGACAAATCTGCCAACTTTTGAATTTTCTTAGCAATCATTTCTTCATTTCCCATCACCTTTTAAGAAAATACCAAATAAGTTTAATTCAATTCTCCAACTTTGGCTTAAAAAAAAAAAAAGAAAAACACTCCTTTTCTCACAGAAAGCTAACTTTGGTGGAGAGAAAGGGATGGGGGACAATGGAGCCCACAAAGAGGAGACCATCTATCTCTGATGATATCAAACCCAATATCTCACATTCTAGGAGTTTGCTTTAAAATGCTTTCTACAGACTTGTGGTTTTCAGAGGGGAGGGCATTGAGGGAGGGAAGCAGTGAGAGGTTGGAGTTAGCAAATGAAAGCTAAACAACAGAGTCCTACTATATAGCACAGGGAACAATATTCAATATACTATGATAAACCATAATTGAAAAGGGTGTAAAAATATATCCATAAATGTAGAATGGAATCACCTTGCTGCACAGAAGAAATTAGCACAACATTATAAATCAACTATTCTTCGGTAAAAATTTAAAAACTTAAAATGATTTTTCTTGTATGGTTTGCACCAGGCCTGGCCACACATGCAGCTAAGCATGCAGCATGGACACTGTGACCTTTCCCTACGCTTTCCTGACCGTATTTGAAAAGAACGTGGAGGGACTTCCCTGCTGATCTACTGGTTAGGAATTTGCCTTGCAATTCAGGGTACGAGGGTTCAATCCCTGGTTGGGAAGCTAAGCCCACAGACATATCGCAGAGCTTCGTGCTGCAACGAAGACTGAGCACAATCAAAAAAAGAAAGAAAATAGATGGTCCAAGCTGGTGACCATCATTCATGGAAGTCCCATTCAAGCAAAAACACGTGAGAGGTGTGAGAAGTGGATATATTTTTCTTATAAATTGCCTTGAATCAGGCCACAGCGAACCATGAAGGAGCCATGAAGGGTCAGCACAATATGAAGGAGAGCAAAAGTTTATTTAGGCATCCGTTGTGCTTATATTTGCCAGAGAAATAGCTACCATGAATTTTGCAAATGATCTATCAAAACTCAAGACATATTAAAGTCCCAGTAACAACATAACTAAAAGCGCCAAGAATTAACCTGTCACATATGCATTCTGCCCACATAGAGAACTGCACCCAAGACTGGGTTAGACTGTGTGCGACCTCAGCAGACTTGATGTTAAAATACTGGGAAGCTCAGGTGAGATGCTATCTGAACCTTGTAAGTCTGAAAATATACAGCAACACAGTGTTCCCAAAAGTTTACTTGTTCTGTAAGGTAATGTTGCTTCAAAGCTAAACGAAGTGAGTTGGAAAAAGAAAACAGTGTAGGGATAAGATTAATCTTTTGACTAAAGACATATGAGAGTTCAGAATTCTACTCTATTGAGTGGCTTGGAAAATGTGCTGAATTAACACAGTGCCTGGCACTTAGTAGGGATACTGTAAATGGCTGCTGATTGAAAGAACTGCTTTGAACTTCAGTAAATCTGTCTACAAAATGGAGATAAAAATCTACCCTACAGGCTTATCCTGAACATTAAAGGTAGGGTGGATAAGCTGTTAGCCCCAAATGTATACCCAGTATATTGTTTCTGTTACAATATTTCCTTACCCTCCTTATAATTATCTCCTTGTGATATACCCTCTACTACTGTGTCCCTTAGGATTGTCAGGCCCTGCTATTTGTTAGATTCTTTCATCTCCTCTGATGGATTCCTTAGGAGAGAAGACCAGAAGAGCTAGTATTACATATTTATATCCCTGCTCTTCAGGCTTTACTGGAGACTTTGCCTGATCTCAAAGATATGTTTTTTCAAGTGTTTCCTGTCTTTATACATAAACTGACTAAGCTAGGGATATAAGAAATCAACTATTGGGACTTCCTTAGTGGTCCAATGGTCAAGACTCTTATGTTTCCAGTGCAGGGGGTGTGGTTTCGATCCCTGCTTGGGGAACTGAGATCCCACGTGGTGTACAGTGGAGTGATAAAATAAAGAAATAAATTTTTTAAAAATTTAAAAGAAATTAACTATTAGTTACAGATAGCTAGAAATACAGGCATATAGAAATGCTATATTTCTCCTCATAGTTTACAAATTTCTCCAAAATACCTTTTTACTTAATGTTGCTCTTAGGTCTTTATAAGGACCAAAAATAATGCTGGAGTCAAGAGAATTTTAGAGAATTCAGGTAGCTGGGTGGAAATCCAGTTGTGATGGTGATCTGGTTACATCATCTGTCACCCTTTTGAGCCTCAGTGTAGGTTCAGTGAACCTGGCCAGTCAGGAAGCCAGTCAGTCTCTTGCCCAGCTTCATTACTGTGAAAACTAGGCACTTAGACCGGAAGAAGGCAGGTCAGAGGTTGAGTTCAACTTTGTAAATATGCACTCAAACCTACTGGGGACTGGGGACCGCAGACACCAAAGTGGGGAGGATGAGGTCTCAGTCTTCAAGGGCCTCATTTTTTCAGTGGGTGAACAGAGCCAACAAGTCATTGCACTGAAATAAAATAAATGTCAGCAGATAGGTGTTGACTGAGTCCTTGGGAGCCTAGAGGAAGGCACTGGGCCTCATCACGGAGAAAGAGACGCAATGGAAAGAAGGAAAATAGGAGTTAGTTCAGAAGATTCTGCTGATGGGAAGGGGTGCTTCTGCTTGGCAGGAATCAGGAAGAGGAGCAGCTTAGACTGGGGAGCCAATATGTACCTATTGTGGTTCAGAAATAAGAAGCCAGAATGTGTGGAGCTGTATTTAGAACTTCAGGCAGGAGTGCCCTGTATGTCCCTCTTTTTGCTTTCACTGCCCTGTTTTACTCTTGGGACACCTGACTCATCTCTAGGCCCCAGTCTTACCTCATATATTGCTTCACTGCACAGTGTAATTTTTTTTGTTAAAAATTTTTAAAATTTATTTTTAAATTCTATTTTTTATTCTATTTATTAAATTTTTATTTAAAAAAGCAATTAAAATATTGCTTTTTTAAAATTAATTTTTATCTGAGTTTAGTTGCTTAACAGTATTGTATTAGTTTTGACTGTACAGCAAAGGGGATCAGCTATACGTATGCATATAGCCCCCTCTTTTTGGATTTCTTCCCCATTTTGGTCCCCACAGAGTACTGAGCAGGGCTCCCTGTGCCATGCAGTAGGTTCTCATTAGTTATCTATTTTATGCATAGTGTAAGTATGTGTCAATCCCGATCTCCCAACTTGTCCCACTTCCCCTTGGTATATGGCACAAAAGTTCGAGGACTTTTCCGTGCTTGCTATCTGTATGTTTGTTCTCTACATCTCCATCTCTATTTCTGTTTTGCAAGCAAGGTCATATATACTACTTTTTCTAGATTTCACATATACCCATTAATATATAGTATTTTTCTCTTTCTGACTTACTTCACTTTTTGAAAGTTTCGAGGTCCATCCACATCTCTACAAATGATCCAGTTTCATTCCTTTTTATGACTAAGTACCGTAGTGTAATCCTTCAGTGACCTTAGGCTGTGTCTCTTGACTCCTGAAGATACTGCAGTGGATATTTATTGTCTTTAGAATAAAGCTCAGGCTCCAAGCATATCCACCCAGGACATGGTCTTTTTTCTCTTCTCCAGCTTCATCTCCAGCCACCTGTCATTTTCATTATATGGCCCAGGGTCTGCATTTTATAATCAGTTTCTCACTTCTTGGCCTTGCTTATACGGCTCCATCTGCCCTAACACTCCCTCGCCCATCTCTGTTACAGACTTAGTGGAGGCCAGGCTTCCTCTGAGAATCCTTTGAGGTCAGTGTAACCCAACCTTGCCCCTCTTTCCCTGCCACTGCAGTTCTCAGTCTGGTTTAAATCTCCCCCTCCTCTCCGTGGCCACACTGTGATCCTATGTCACATTTCCTGCTGCCCCCTCCAGGGATGTGAGTTTCCTGACCAATAGGCCTTCCCCTTGGTCATGTTCATATCATCAGGGGTGCTCCTTTTCCAGTTGCGTGGCATCTCCTCTGTTTGTCCCTTGATGCCCACTCTTCACCCCCTCCTGGCCTTGTACCTTGGGAGCCTGCACTGTATTTGTTTATTGTTTTTATTTTTATTGAAGGCTAGTTACAGTATTGTAGTGGTTTTGCCATGCATTGACATGAACCCACCATGGGTGTACATGTGTCCCCATCCTGAACCCCCTTACACCTCCCTCCCCATCCCATCCCTCAGGGTCATCCCAATGCACCAGCCCCAAGCACCCTGTCTCACGCATCGAAGCTGGACTGGCAATCTGTTTCACACATGATAATATACATGTTTCAATGCTATTCTCTCAAATCATCCCACCCTTACCTTCTCCCGCAGAGTCCAAAAGACTGTTCCATACAGAGACATCTGTGTCTCTTTTGCTGTCTCGCATATAGGGTCATAGTTATCATATTTCTAAATTCCATATATATGCATTAGTATACTGTATTGGTGTTTTTCTTTCTGACTTACTTCACTCTGTATAATAGGCTCCAGTATTTGACTGCCAGTTGTGTGGGCCTATGGGAGGCCCCTGCTGCAGAGTGAAAGTTAAGAGAATAACATCTAAAAATGAATCAGGCTGCTGTGAATTGTCCATGTCCCTCTCTTTAAGGCCATGGTTTCCTCCCAGGAGGTCTCCATATAGCTCCCTTTCTGGGTTCTTGTAACTGCTTCTGACTGTCATCCCTTTAGGACTAGGAGTGGTGATGGTGCCTCACTGTGACTAAGATCCAGAACTTTTTTTAACATTAATTTATTTTAATTGGAGGCTAATTACTTCACAATATTGTGGTGGTTTTTGCCACACACTGACATGAATCAGCCATGGGCACACATGTGTCCAACCGTCCTGAACCCCCCGTCACCTCCCTCCCCACCCCATCCCTCTGGGTTGTCCCAGAGCACCAACTTTGAGTGCCCTGCTTCATGCATCAAATTTGCACTGGTCATCTATTTTACATATGGTAATATACATGTTTCAATGCTATTTTCTAATATCATCCCACCCTTGCCTTCTCCCACATAGTCCAAAAGTCTGTTCTTTACATCTGTGTCTCTTTTGCAGTCTTGCTTATAGGGTCATCATTACTGTCTTTCTAAACTCCATATATATGTGTTAATATACTGTATTGGTGTTTCTCTTTCTGGCTTACTTTGTATAATAGGCTTCAGTTTCATCCACCTCATTAGAATTGACTCAGATGCATTCTTTTTATAGCTGAATAATATTCCATTGTGTATATGTACCACAACTTCCTTATCCATTCATAAGACCCAGAATTCTACACTATGTCTTTTTAGTGTCCTTATCCCAGCCCACACCTTTGTTCATGATCCCTTTATCAAAATCTATGCAAATCACCTCATTTAAATGTACAGTCAGCTGACACACCAGCACATATTAATAGAAGTGACTCTAATAGACCTTTTATTTATTTTTAAAAGTGTTTTTTTTTTAAGTATGAAAGTATGATAACATATTTATAGGAGACTTGGAAAATACAAAGTTACATATAGTTTCACTACATATTATAGATATTTTTTAAGCAGATAAATTAAGATTTTTAGTTGAAGTTTCAATATCAAACTCTCAGAAATTAATAGAATGAATAGACAGAAAATGAGAAGGAAATAGGCTCGAATAACTCTATGAACCAATTCAACATAATTAAGATGTATACAATTTTCACACAATCTCTCTCTCTCTAGTCGCTAAGTTGTATCTGACTGTTGCCACCCCATGTACTGTAGCCTGCCAGGCCCAATAGCAGGGTACAAACTCTATTCAAGCTCCCATAAACTATAAACCAAGGGGTATATCCTGGAACATAAAATAAGGTGCAAAAATTTCATGATTAATAGACCTTTTAGAGAAGGAATAGACCTTTTGGAGAAGGAAATAACAACCCACTTCAATATTCTTGCCTGGAAAATCCCATGGAGAGAGGAGAGCCTGGAGGGGCTATAGTCCATGGGGTCACAAAAGAATCGGACACAACATAGCTACTAAATAACAAGAACAGACCTTTGAAAAGGAAAAAAAGAAAGAAAGAAGGAAGAAGGGAGGATGGGAAGGAAAGAAGAAGGAGAAAATAATAGCATCTCTAAGGGAGCTATTTCTTGAGCTGGACTCCCTCTGCACTTTTCATATTTGTGATAATTTACTATGTCAAGTTTGTCCTTTAACTATTCTTTATCATCTCTAGTGGTGTGATTTGTGAAAACTGCCCTGAGAAGATGCTGCAAGCTCTGACTTCCTAAAAGGAGGAGAAAACCGGAAGGTCAGAATCTTCAGAAAGAACTTCACATTCTCCAGCCTGAGTGCAAATATAACCCTGGTGCCACCACGGAGCGGCTCCTGCAAGAAAGGAGGAGCCACAAGGGAACTTCTGAGAAAGACAGACTCAGACCTGGAGGGCAAAAGGGAAATGAGGGTTCATGCAACAGAAGGAAGGATTCATGGGACCGGAAGACTACACGGCTAACTGAAGCTGGGAGAGAATGAATTAACCACAGACCAAAATAAATTATTAAGAACTAGTCACCATTGTTCCTGTTCAACTTTTCTGAAGATGATGAATGTTTCTGATAATGGCTGCGTGTGAAGAATTTGACTTGCAACTCCAAAGCCTCTGAGCTATGAAACCCCCAGGGACCCCCAGCTTAGGCGGGCAGCCTGGCAGGAGACCATCCATGACACAATGATGCTGCTGTTACAGGGTCTCAGGCCTCAGGGAAGAGGAGAAAGAGCTTGGGCTGTGGCCTTGTCATTCTCTTCACCGCAAAGACTGCAGCAACTACTTCAGCACCATTTTCTCCCAATTCAAAAGCCCATGGTAATGAGTTTGCAGTTCAATGTATCATTCAACTTGCCAAAAAAACCCTCATTATTCAGGATTTTTATACATAAAAAGGCAATTGATATTGCTAAATAGGAGTATCAAAGCATATTGTCACATTTTGTTCACCACAGAAGCTGAATGATTTCTCATTGTACCTGTGTGTTAAACCCTTCAGTTGTGTCCGACTCTTTGTGATCCTGTGGACTGTATCCTTCCAGGCTCCTCTGGCCATGGGATTCTCCAAGCAAGAACACTCGAGTGGGTTACCATGCCCTCCTCTAGAGGATCTTTCTGACCCAGGGATCGAACCCAGGTCTCCTGCATTGGTGGCGGGTTTTTTTTTTTTTACCACTTAGCGCCACCTCATTGCTGACTTCAAATCACCACTCCTCAAAGTATTACAAGGGTGAATTTTTAACACAAACCTGGTATTTTTCCACACTACATGTCCTTTGAACCCTGACCTTCTCAGCTGAAACATGCCTGGAACAGATAGAAAAGGACCCAAAGCTCAGGATCCAAGTATCCCTGGGAATTCCAGCCCCCCGAGAAGTGTTTACATCTCAGTTCCTTGACTAGAAAGCAGCTGAAGGGAACTGACTTGGAGCAGTAACTGTATGTTTTTTAAATGCTATTAAAAGTTGCACACAGATCCATGTTACAAAGACCTAAGGGGTGTTCACACTTTTAGGCAGGTGTGTAAGCCTGGGCTCTAACAAACCAGGGACAAGGGCCATGGAGGTGGCTCAGGTACTCTTGAACATGTCTCTCTCAGATGAATTTAAACATTCCTTCCACATCTGTATGGCTTGGCAGCAAGCTGCAAATATGTTTCTGTCATTCCAGTCCTTCAAAGGCTGCTATCTTCCCATAAGCTGTAATGACTCCCACAGTCAAAGATCGAATGGTGTGCAAACTTCCCAACACCTGCACTCTTCAAATCCTGCCTTTGACTTCTGCAAGAGTATTTGTCACTTCATTGGCATTGAATAATATAAACATTCTTGTGACCTGGAAAGGTTCAATCAAGGACCCAAAAAAGAATAAAAGTAAAGAAAACTCAGCCTAAGATGGAAAATTAAGAACTTTCTCCCTTTCAAGATACTGAAAGGACTTCACTCATTAGTGGAGGAAAACTAGGCTCTCATTCGGATATTACTTTAGTCTGGAAAACACTATTTTGTTACATTAACATCTGTGCTAATTATTATAATAGCCCTGCATTTATACAAGTAACAAATCAATTGTAATGAGCCGAACAAAAGAATTGAGGTAGAATTCTTCCCTATAAATGTGCTCCTGTCAGTGCAGTCAAAACACAGTGCCAACACACCACCGGGGTCAGGAAACAACAAATTTTAAAACGGATCTGTCCTTTTCATCTCTTTCATTGGTTGTGTGTGTAGGAAATCAGATGAAAAGCAAAGGCTAGGTCCACCTGGATTTTTGAAGGATGGTTATACTTACAGCCCTGGCAAGTTGTTGGTATTTTGTAACATGTCCAAGTCTGATTAGGTGGAGAGGTGATCTTGGAATGTAAACAAAAGGATTTTGTAGTGGCTTATATTGTTTCTTTTAAGAAGGGTGATGGATTTTCTTAAAAGTTAATCAATCCCCATTTTTAAAATGGTTACCCAACTGATAAACTCAAGCACAGAAGAAACAGTTTTCATTTTAAAGGAAATCCACAGACTTAGATAAAAAGGACCTTAAAAGTTGTCTCTCTCTCTGCTTAACCTTCTTAAAAGCAGAGGGTTAAGTTTGTTCAAGTTGCTTTCAAATGCATTTCTCTATTTTGTCCTTGTAACTTGGGCAGTAGGTAGGAAAGGTAATAGTTTGCTTAAGAGGTTCAGAAAGGTTAGATGATCTCCATCCAGAAGGTCACAATACTAATTAGTAGTTGAACTATTTCTAGAACCTAGATCTTTATACACCTTGTTTATCGCAGTGCGTTTTCTCCTGATAGGTTATTTATCTGTCAGGTCATTTCTGGTACTTTATGCTGAGAGGACCCTGGGAAGATTATTCTATATTTAGGCTGTTGGCATGTGTTGCTGTCTATACAAACACATCTTTAGAGTCTCTCAGAAATGAGGAGTTGCTTCTGTTCCACCAGCAGAACGAATAGTGGAGGGAGAGGGAGAGATATCATTCAAGTTTGGGGACTGTTGAATAGAAGAATCTCAGTGTGTCTGTGTGCGTGCATGTGTGTGTGTGTGTGTGCAAATGTGTGCAAGACAGAGGGGAAGACTCTTAAGAGATTGCATCATAACACATTACAGCCTATAATAGATGATGTAGTGCAGTATGTCTCGCAAAATGTGAATCACCCAGATGTCACAGGTCAATCAAAATCAGGGTGGCTGAAATGTGTGTTGAAGTATAGGAGATTAAAATATTATGCCTAGCACTGTATAATACATCATGGAAAAAATCCTTCTAAGTATAAATTAGCTTTACTGCTTGAGTATAAAATCTTCCTTTTGGTTATTTATGAAGCTTCATTTTGAAGATTGCCTTCACTGACTAACAAGCAAATCAGAACTTGTCATGTGCAAATCTTGTGAAGACTGCAAGGCCAATCTATAATTAGCCTCAAAGGAGTGTGACCAAATTGTGTAAAAGAAAAAAAAAAGAAAGAAAGAAAGAAAAACACTATGAAAAGGAAATCAGAGGACTCAAAGAGGTCAGGGTGTGGTCAAACCGTGGGAACCCTTTAACTTCACATTTTTCCTGACATGGTTATGTTCAAAGTCTCTAGAAAAAGTGAAATTATGAAACAAAGATTCCTATTCTGCTATTCAAAGGGCTGCTATTGTTCTTAGATCAAAGAATCTGGTGATGAAGAGAAATTTATACTGCTCTGAGTATGAAAAATATTCAAATTGGGAACAACAGAAAAAGAGCTGGCAGCAGGAACAAATAAGAGTGAGGAGGAGAAAGGTCTAGAACAGTGGCTTTGCCCCATAACAAGGGCTTCATGAATACCTGCTGAGTGAGTGAGTGAGTGAGTGAGGCCACAGCTCTGTTCCCTTAGACGTATCATCCACCCCACCCTTCATCAAGAGACCTTTGTTCTCTCTCTTTCTCTAATTGTCTTTCTACTTTAAAAATCTGAAGCAAGATTCCAGTGCTACAATTTACCATTTGGTTAATCATGTATGTAGTGCCCTGAAGTCATTTTTTCATTTCCTGCAAGGCACATACCACCCTTTCCACCACAGAAAGTCTGGCTTATGAGGTCAGATGGTTCTCACAGATGACACGTAGGAGAAAATTCCCAACTAATTGCCCTTGTTTAAACCCTCCCCCGTGTCAGTCTCCAGAGATGGGATCCTGGTCTCCATAGGGACCATGACATAAGCAGGGTCTGTCAAGGCTGTAGTTAATGAACCCTGTTGAGATCATCGCCTGGCAGGGTGAGGTATGAGCAGACCCTGGGTGTGAAGGCTTCAAGGGGGAAAACCCAGGAAGTGGTCAGATGACTCAGTGGTGGCACTTTGTTGAGTCAGGCCAGAGAAATGATACTGTGATGTTTTAATGTGCAATGGAAGACACCAAGTTTCAAAAAAGGTTTTTTGTGTTTTTTTTTAATGTCTATTGTCCAAGAGGTCCTGGGACCCCTCCCTTCTCTTTTCTATCTTTTCATCATTTAATAGTAGAATTTTGACTTCAGACTCACTGATACATTCCAGCCAGTGTGTCCATAAGAAATTAACAAAGAAAGAAATTAGCTGCTCAGTGGAACTGAGAGGATCCTCACTCTATCCTCATTATCTATAAACATGTAATTAGTTTAAAAATATTTATTGAGCACCTAGGATGTGTCAAGAATTCTGCTGCTTATTCATTCACATTGAGGCAATCTGCAACCCATATTCTCCTGAAGATGTTTTCAGGGATTATCGTATGCCCTTTTAAGTGATCAGCTCTCTGAGAAGCATCATTAAACAAATATCTTAATCTTGACACTTGAGTGAAGTTAGTTTCTGTGTAATTCATGTAGAGAAAAGGAAAGGCGATGGAGACAAGGAAATAAGTCCTTATTAATAGAGTGTTTTGAGTGTCTCCCAGAATTGAATAGGCAATAAGTAAAGACCTGATAGAGCTGCGGTGATGGGAATCATATCTATGATACATTCACTCATCTGGATGTTAAGTTGCTAAAATAAGGAGAGCCTAACCACAGAGCCAATTTTCCCAACATCTGTACCACCTCTTGGTATGAATATATACCTTTTTGTGGTCCCTGTGTCCAGTAAATCTTTCTAGACACTAAAATACTTAAAAAAATTTTTTTTCTACTTTAGTAAAAGAGTGGTTTCAGTGAAGACACACTAGCTCAGAAGGTCTAAACTGTCTTGGTTCTAATAATTGTTCCTAGGAAAACAAATATTCTTGGAGTGATTTTCTTACTCGTTTACTAGACAGAATAATGGCCCTCAGAAATATTTACATCCTAGGCCCCCAAACCTGTGAACACTTAAACTTACATGGAAAAAGGAAATTTACAGATGGAATTATGTTAATGATCTTGAGATGGGGAGATTTTCTTGAATTATCTGGGCAGATCTAATGAAATCTCAAGGGTCCTGATAAGAGAGACACTAGGAACAGAGTCTGGAAAAGGAGATGGGACAAGAGGATCAGAGGTTGGAAGAAGAAGATGTGCTTTGAAGATGGAGGATGGGGTCATGAGCCAAGGGAAGCAAGAGGCCTTGAGAAACTGAAAAAGACAACAGATAAGACTCTTTTTGAACCTGACCTCCAGAATTGTGAGATGATAAATTTGTGCTGTTTTAAGCCACTGAGTTTACAGCAATTTATTATAAAAGCAATGGGAAATTTGTATTAGCGTGTGCCATAGCAGAAGCTGGATAATTGATATCCTTTAATCTCATTCAGGCTTCCCAGATGGCTCAGTGGTAAGGAATCTGCCTGCCAATGCAGGAGACATAGGTTTGATTCCTGGGTCAGGAGGATCCCCTGGAGAAAGAAATAGCAACCCACTTCAGTATTCTTGTCTGGGAAATCCCATGGACAGAGGAGCCTAGCAGGCTACAGTCCACGGGGTCACAAAGAGTCAGACACGGCTTAGTGACTAAACAACAGCAACAGTTTCATTCGTTTGTCAAGTATCGCTATGCTGTTTACCGTATGTCTGCTAAGACTCTGGGAACTGAGGATATAGGACTAAGCTAAATGGACACGATTTCTGTTCCACTAAGTTTACAATCTATGTTCATTTACAGAAGTGGAAATATGGATTTCTCCAACACAAACATTAAAGCAGTTGTTTGTGTGGGAAAACGAGACAACTGGATAACAATTTTTTTTTTCACTTTTTAACAAGTTGGATTGGTGTCCCTTGGTGACTCATTGCATTTTAATGTCATAATTAAGTTGTATTATAATTGTGACTGTGGGTGTCTGCTTGTCCAACTCTGATTCTGCTTTCTTTAAAATCTAGGACCAGAGACCTACCGTACAGCATGTAGAACTCTGCTTCATGTTATGCAGCAGCCTGAATGGGAGTGGGATTTAGGGGAGAATGGATACATGTATGTGTATGACTGGGTCCCTTCACTCTTCACCTTAAACTATTGCAAAGTTATTTGTTAATTGGCTATACCCCCACACAATATAAAAAGTTGAAAAAAATCTAGGGTCAGAGAGCTAAATTAAGTATCTTAAAGGCCTTATGATTCTTTACTTAATTCTCCTGAAGCTATCTATATGCAAAAGATACCTTAACTAATAGTCGATTAAGTAAATCTTGAGCACTCAAGGCTTTTGTGACAAAGGAGTGTGAGACATTGAAAATTAAAAGGAAGCATATTATGATGGATGGAAAACATTCCTCTACTCAAAAATGTTCATAAAGTTAAGTTTCAGGGCCTCTCACTTAAAAAGCTTACATCCAAGGCTCTGAGAGAGGCTCTAGAAATGTGTACCCATGGCCACCAGTCTTTGTAAAGTCTGAAAAAACTAGATATTAACCAAAGATATTTTGGATAAGACAGCTCTTTCCACTCCAATTCTCAGTCCTGCCTATTTGTGTGCTCAGTCATATCCAGCTCTTTTACAACCCCATGGACTGTAACCCAGCAGGCTCCTCTGTCCATGGGATTTCCCAGGCAAGAATACTGGAGTGGGTTGCCATTTCCTCCTCCAGGGAAATCTTCCTGACCTAGATTTCAATTCTGCATCTTCTGCAACTCCTGTATTGGCAGGCGGATTCTTCATGCAGTGGGCCACCTGCGATGCCCATTCTTGGTCTTACTTTCACCCATTCAGATGGTGTTGATGTGGTGGTGGGGATTTCTTGGATCTAGCTCAGGTGAACCTGGGTAGTGGATGCATGTTTTTGATTCCATGGGACTATCAATGTGGTTCAAGGCACATCCATGTATGACTTCCCACCATTCATCCCAGCGTAGTACTGGCTTCCAGGTTTCCTCACTCCCACTGTGTTGACCCTCCTGGTGTTGTGCCCCAAAGATAGAGGGTCAGAGGTTCTATTTGATATGAACATATCCCTCAACATATTCTTTGGGCTTCTCTGGTGGCTCAGACAGTAAAGTATCTGCCTGCAATGTAGGAAATGTGGGTTTAATTCCTGGGTCGGGAAGATCCCCTGGAGAAAGGAATGGCTACCCACTCCACTATTCTTGCCTGAGAAATCTCATGGATGGAGGAGCCTGGCAGGCTACAGTCCATGGGGTCACAAAGAGCTGGACATGACAGCGAGTAACACATACACATATATACATATTCCTCAACACTGATCACGGGCTGTATGTGGAAAAGAAAGGACAGCCAAGGTTTGAAGTGTATGGAATCCAAAGTTACTCTGTGAGTAATTCTGTAACATGTAAATTTCTAAGTAGGAAATTGAGTTCTCCTTGTTGCTTAGTCATATAGAGACACTCTCCAGTAAAGAATATACCTTTGTCAGAATTCCTGTGCTTGTATGCCACAAACTGTAGCGACATTACTTGGGTTTGTCAAGTTGCCGATGTTTTGTACATTTCAGCTATTAATTAAAAAATCAATCAACTACTCTAAAAAAAGATTGAATTATTTTTAAATTAAAAGCCAATCTGAATTATGTAGGGAAAAATAGAGGCAAGCAAAATATTGTGGAGGTTATCAGATAGCTGATTAAGAAAAACATTACCTGATTTCTAAGGATTTTAAGATATTTGTGGTACTTACCCTCCTGACACTTATTATTTGACATGAGTTCATTTTCCATTTGAAATAAATAAGTATTTCTGACATTGAATCCACAATTGTGTGTTTTTAGAAGTGGTACCCTCAAAATGTTTGAGTTTCGGGTTCCATGGAGACACCTTATAGGGCGAGTAAGTGGGGAAAGAAGAGAGGTATTTACTTGATCAGGGAAAGCTTGCGGTGTGTGTCCTCATTCATCATAGAGAAAGCAGGGTTGTGTGATCTAATGGAGTGAGGCTGAGCCAAGCGTGTCCCTGAGTGGAGCTGGTAGTTTTCCGGTTCAGTGCATGTTTGGACTTGACCAAAGAAAATGGGGTGGAGTTCTGGATTGAAGGTCAGGAGAACACACCTTGAATGAGCAACTCTTCATTTGGGAACTTTCAATGAGTTCCCAGAATCTTTCTATGTCCTAGCTTCCTTATCCATCAACCGTGGTGTTTAAGAGCATAAGTTCTAAAGTCAGAACACCTAGGGTCAAAGTAGTCATTTTGCCACTGACAGCGTGACCGTGGAGAAAGACACATTTTTGTTAAGCTCTGGCTTCATCATCCATAAACAAAATAAGGACATCATAACCTTACCTCGGGGAAGCCTTGGCATGCTGCAGCCCATGGAGTCGCAAAGGGTCCAACATGAGTGAGCAACTGAACGACTATCTTACCTTGGAGGCTTTTGCAAGGATCAAATGGCACAGTGACTGTGAAAAGCTCAGCACAAGGCTGAGCAAACAGTAAGTGCTCCATCAATAAGTGTGCAAATAATATTGCCAAATAATAATTATAAATAAAGATTATTTTTCTACACAGAGAAACTCACAACTATTATCTGATGTCTTTCTCACTCAGAGAAATGATAGAAGGGAGAAGTAATTAAATAGCATCAAAAAAAAAAAAAAAAAAAGGAATAAGACTAGAATTAAATTGTACCATAAGTATCATAGGTTCATATATGTGGAGGTTAGTTGTCCGCAAGAGTGCTCATCTGTTGTTGCAGGTCACAGGACTTGGCCAGCATGTGTGTGTGTGTGTGTGTGTGTGTGTGTGTTCGTGTGTGTGTATCTGTTGGGGGACAAGTGGACCGCAGACAGGGAAGGGCCAGCAGCTGACCTGCTGGGGATGTCAGGCCCACTACTGTTGCCTGACTCCTGCTGCCCCACCGTGTGGGCATCTGTTCAGACGTCTAGGACCCCACCTTCCGGGGACCTATTATTTGAGGAAGTTGCCTTGTACTCAGTGCTGTGCTGAGTCCCAGGGCAGGTGCAAGCCCCCGGCCCCGTCTCCTCTTCTCAACCAAAGCTGGCTCAGAACCCTCCACATACTATCCCATCCATCAGCCCTGAGGATGCTACAATATTCTTAGAGATGTGGGCAAAATTATGCTCACCCCAACCTACCACTGGTGTTAAGAAAGAAATGAGCAGAACAGAAGAGATTTATGGTGTGGGCCAAGAGAGGAATCTCTAAGGGTGAGATTTTCTACTCTTCCTGGGAAAAAGAATACAAGCGGACACTTTACCTCGTAAGTCTAACAATTCTGTTTCTTCACTAGGTTTACTACTTTTGAAAACACAGGCCTCTTGCAATTCAAAACAGAATTTTGAACTAAAAACAGAAGAGTGCTTTTGATACTGTAGAGATGTGTCACTTGCATAGCGATTAACCCCCTTCATACAGTTGCCTCATTTAGGCCTCAAAATCATCTCCCAGTTAGGAATTGCAGGCTGAGTGTCCACTGTTTATATATCAAGAAACTAGTGCTATAAGGTTAAAGTAGGGGCCTGAGGTTGCCCAGTGGAGGTCTGTCACCTTGCCTTCCCACAGATAACCCAGAGACACAGATGAGTGAGGACAGAGTCTGGACACAGCTTCTATGTGTGTGAAATTATGTGAACATTCACGAAGTAGTAACTTCTTTCCTCTTCCGATCTTTCTCCCTTTCCCTCCAGTGGTTAGAGCAGAAAACAAACCGCAGGGCCCTAGGTCAGAAGGGCTACATGAGGGGACAGAAAACATCTTCTGATCGTCCTAGAGCCCCACTCCTAGGAGTATGTGGGTGGATGTTAGGGTATTCAGTTCAGTTCAGTTGTCACTCAGTCGTGTGCAATTCTTTGCAACCCCATGGACTGCAGCAGGCCAGGCTTCCCTGTCCATCACCGTATTAGGATATCAGGATATTAGGTCAGTGGGTGAAGAAAACACAGTGGCAGAAAGATCTCCCTTCTAGACTTTGGAAGGACTTTGGAAGGGTTTCTTTGGGATTGTAGGGAGGAAACACAGAGGGGACAAGTTAGCCCTGGGGGGAGAGTGACTGAGACTGTGTTAAAAGGCAGAGCCAGGGAGAGATAACATGAAACTGGGCAGGGAATTAGCATTCAGGCATATGGGACAAAGGGTGGCCCAGCCAGGACTCTTCTGGCTTTAGCAAGCCAAGGAAGCAGCAGCAACTTCCTGCCCCTCAAAAGTGTCACCCGGCCAGCAGGGGAGCCACAGGCCTGAAGGTGTCTCAAGGACCGAGGGTTGACAGTGTCCTCATGGGTGTCTGTATGGAGTAGACTCCGCCCCCCAAAGGGCCTTGGACTTCATCCTGACCTTTGCAAACACTTGGCACAACTTCAGGAAGGAAGGGTCCCATTATTTAGCCATTAAAAGGAACAAAATTGGGCCATTGTAGAGAAGAGTCTCTACAATGGAGAGATGGGCCTAGAGTCTGTCATACAAAGTGAAGTAAGTCAGAAAGGGAAAAACATATACTGTATATTAATGCATATATGTGGAATCTTGAAAAATGGTACAGATGAACCTATTTACGGGGCAGGAATAAAGATGCAGACGTAGAGAAAGGATGTGTGGGCACAGGGGCGGGAGGAGGGTGGGAGGAAGGGAGACTGGGGTTGATGTGTGTGCACAGCCATATGTAAAAAGATAGCTAGTGGGAAGCCGCTGAACAGCACAGGAAGTTCAGCTTGTGCTCTGTGAAGACCTAGAGGGGTGGGGTGGGAGGGTGAGTAGGAGGGAGATCCAAGAGGGAGGGGATATATGTAAACATAGAGCTGAATCACTGCGTCATATGGCAGAAACTAACACAGCATCATAAAGCAACTATACCCACCCCATCAAAAAAAAAAAGAAGTCCCGAAGTTGGGTAAATGACAAGGTCCTATTATATAGCACCGGGACCTATATTCAATGTCTTGTGATAAATCAGAATGGAAAAGAACATGAGAAAGAATATATGTATGTATAATTGAGTCACTTTGCTATACAGCAGAAATTAACAATATTGTACATCAACTGAATTTCAATGAAATTGTTTTAAAATCCCAGAGTTAAGTTTTCTGTCACGCTAGTGATGTCTGAAAGTAGAAATTAAGTTGAATTCCAGAAAAATAAATGGCAGCTTGCACGCCTAAAGTTATTATGATAGTTCTCCAAACCCACCATTTTGTCTTTAAAAAAAAGGAAAAGATAACTGTAGTGACAGAAGTGTAAGTTCATTTAGTTACAGTTGAGAGTGTCAGATTCTGCTTTTCCAGAACAATCAAGGGACAGCTTTCCACCCCCTTACTGAGCCCTACTAAAGGTTTAAAACCTGGAAAAAGTCATCAGGTAGAATCTCATGAGCTCTGGTGAAATCTCTCATGAAAGAGACTTACCCTATCCATTGTCCGGATCTCTGGTATCTAAAATTTTGTGCATTCCAGGGTAGACACTGCAGACGGGGAGCCTTATCTCAAAAGCAGAAGTGGCATTCAGAAAATATAGGGTGCTCAGTTTTCCTATCTGTCATCTTAGGCATTTTGAACTCAAGATTTCCTAATCCCAAAGCTATGGGTTTCCCAATATCACATATTTCTCTGGAATGGAAAGCAGAATCATATTACTGGTTAAGATGACTGCACATATATGGTCAGTTAAATTTTTTTCATGATTTGCCTCAATTAAAATGCTGAGCCTTTTTTTCCCCCCGCAAAATGAATCTGGAAAAATCATTTTTTTTGTTTTTCCCAAAGAGATAGAAAATGAAGTTGTACATACAAGACCGTGATCGCATGTTGGTCCCAATCCCCATTTCTTTTTTTTTGCTTTTTGCTTCTCAGATAAGCACATCATTAGCTTTTATGCCTCTACGGTTTTGCTCCTGCTGTTCTCTCTAGCAGGAGTGCCACTGTCTTCCCTTGGTCCTGTGGAAATTTCCCTTCTTCTGCAGAGTCCTCATTAGCTTCCCCCAAGGGGTCTCTCACTCCCGTTTGCTGCCATCTCATTTCACACGAGACCCTGAGGTCGCACACCTTCCAGCAGTGACTCGCTCCCATGCCAGAGCCTTTGTACTTGCTGTCCCTCCTGCCGAGGTGTTCTTCCCCAAGATAACTACACCGCTCACTTCTGTACCTTCTCCAACTCTTGTGCAAAGTCTGTCTTCTTAGAGAGGCCTTCCCTGACTACACAAAGTCTAGCCACTCTCCTTCCTCCCAGTCCTGGCCTTGTCTCTGCTTTACTTTTGTCTGTACTTTTAAAATTTCTAAAAATTGGAGTAAAATTGCTTTACAGTGCGGGGCTAGTTTCTGCTGGACCACAGTGTGAATCAGCTACATGTATACACATATCCCCCCTCTTCTGAGCCCCTCTCCCACCCCATCACCCCCAAACCACACCTCTAGGTCATCGCAGAGCACTGAGCTGAGCTCTAGCACCTATTATTTTCAATGTTACTGTGAATTTCACTCATCTTATTAGTTCATTATCTTCCCCACTCTCATGTAAAATTTCTATTTTGTCACTATTCATCATCCGTAACACCAGACACACAGTAAAAGCTCAATAAATATTTGTAGGAAGAACAAATGACTATATGACTATTACACTATTGCAATTATGTATCTACCCACTTATCTGCGTCCTATGCATTCTCACATGTTCTTTAGCAGTTAGTTCAGTGTTGGGTATAGACAGAGCATCCACAAATGTTTACTGGGGAAAAAAGTACATGGATAAATTGGATTAACCAGACCTTGCTTACAATTGAGATAGGATGGAAATTTCACCCTAATCCATAACTTATTTTTGTAATATGATAAGACAACAGTTACTTCCTGGGCAATTGGGCAGATTTTTTTCACCAGCAAGTAAAATATTTAAAAGTATCCAGGAATTATTCTGATGATATTGAGTATTTGAATAGTTTTCCCCATAAGGCAAGACATGAAATTCCACAGCATTGAGTGCCTAGCAATTACTAGCATTATGATAAGCATTAAGCGTTATACAAAGCCAAATAATTTAAATTCAGCTCCAAAGTGGACTGAAACAATTAGAAAAGACTGAAGAGTTTTACTTGAATGTCTCTATTTGGGAAAAATATGTCTTACTCTAGAAACTGAAGCTCTGTACATGAGCTGCAAGCATGGAAAAATAAAACTATAAAGTGAAATTCAAAACATTAATAAAAGAGAATCTATAATAGAGCTGCAGCTAAAGTAGAAATAAACCAAATGAAACTGAATTACACAAGAAGGCCATGCCACCTTGTGGGTACTGGGTGTATTTTACCACCCTTCGCGTCAAACTAAAGAAAGAGTGATCAATTAGAGAAGAAGTAATTGGAAAATATTTCAACAATTTTTTTTGATGGTGAATAAAATACTAGGTACAGTTTTTTTTGATGCTAGAACTGTTGGAAGCATTTTTTTAACCAAAATACAATACATATCGAACCACTTTGATGAAGGAAAGAAACTGTAAGTGATGAGGGTGCAATATTTTAAAACAAAGATTATCTTCTTTATAAATGAACTTGAACATCTATTTAAAGATTCAGGCATGCACTCTTTCCTGCTCTTTTCTCTGAACAAAAAACATAGATTATTTGACCAAAAAAAGTGTTCAAAAAATGAGTAAAATCAACAGCACCTATATTTTGATATAATTTACTGAAGAGTAACCAGAGATTTTAATGCCTGTAATTAAAATAATTTGTAAATTTGTAAATTTGTACCAACATATAATTTAAAATTTAATTAAAGGTATTATGTAATAAGAAAAAGGCCTTTTCATAAGCATTGAAAGTACTAGCCACAAGGTGACAAAATGTCCCTGTTGCTTGTAGATAAACTTATTCTTGTGTTGAAATGATAATTTGGGCTGGGGGGAGTAAACATTTGTGTACGCTAATAGGTGTATGAAGTAACATAAGGCTTTCTAGAAGGTAAAAAATATAATTAATTTTTCTTATAGGAAGAACTATCCCTGATCTCAAATTAGAATCTTAGAATCATAAACTTTAATACTGGAAAGTACCTTAAATGAGGCAGAGGGACCAATGACTCATTCTAATGAATCCTTAGGCAACTAAATTATTTCATCTCTTGTTATTCTTTATCTGAGAAATTACCAACAATGAACAAAGAAACACTCTCCTATTGGCAAAATATAAAAAAATAACAAAAGCAGAGTAACTGGTATAATTGAATGTTAGCTGGAAAGGTTGTCAGAGATTATTGAATTCAGAGTTTCCTAAAGATATTTGTTATACTCTGTTCCCCAAATATTTTAAGATGTGTCACTAGAAAAAATTTTTTGGAAAATACTGTACAAAGTATAGCTGGGACCATTAACTGCAGAATCTTCCACAGCCTTTATCATGCTAATGTAAGTTTGGAGGGTATAGTACATAGCATTCTCAATTTATTTTATTTTATAATTTTACCTCTACAGACAATTTCATGAGTCTACAGTACAAATTTTGAGAATTCTGGTCTAAACCAATTCTTAACTTGATGGAGAAAGAATTGACACCATATTGTTATGCAATTTGCCCAATGCAACAAAACTGAAAAAACAGCATACATAGGCCCTGGTCTGAGTTTATTTTAATTCTTAAATTTAGTGGTTTGTTCTTCATTTGATGTCACACTGCATTCATTCTTTCAAAATTGTCATAATTCAAAATTACTACTCTGAAAAAAGCAAATGTGTTAAGAAAAATGCACTGAACATCTTTTTCACAATTTTATGTTGTGTGTTATACAATCAGTGACCACCAGAAGACCAACACCTCTAACTCAGCCCCACCCCTAAAGCTGCGACTTCCCAAAATGACATCTTTGTGGTTTCCTCAAAGTGAGACCACCAGATAAGAATAGTAATACAAATTAGTTTGATCAACTATAGTCTTTCTGCCTTTCTTAGGTTCAAACCCAGATGTATAGTCAAATTGGTTGGCTTTAAAATGTTCATTTTGAGAAAGTGTCTTTGACTATAAATGAAGTGATTCAAATATTTAGAGAGAAATTTTCATGCTTACTCAGTGATGTGAAAAACCATGACATTTACCAAAAATAGGTCTTCATATGCTCTAGCTCTTACTTTCATGTGGAGGAGTGGATAGAAGGGGAAGAGGTGGGGGTCGTGGGGTTGAGTACAGCAGAAGCAAATTTTTTTTCAGGATCATGGAGCAAAGGGATGGATGAATTCAATGGCATACCTACAGGTCCTTTGGTGGTTGAGACATTGTCCTGGGGCCAAAGTCTCCTTTACAGACAACTTTAGGATGTCTTGGATGGGAAAACAGTGGCTCTCCTGTGTATTGGAATCCTGTTCTGGTGAAAATATTCAGTCAGTTCTATTTGATAAAGCAATTTTATTGCTTTAGAAGATTGACAGACACACTGCTCTTTAGCAAAAAAAAAAAAGGCACCTTGAGCTTGATAAATCACTTAAAGTACCAATGACATAGAACTCTGAAATATAGGAATATAACCTCAATGTAAGACCTTAAACACCCGTTTTCAAGGTAGACTCCCATCCACAGATGCCATTTATTCCCCTGAGGCATCCTTATTTCCTTCTCTTGTTCTCTGTTGTTTTTTAAAGAAATTCAAGATTATGTTGGCAACACTGCTGGAGTTGTTTTAAAAAAAAAAAACAAAAACAGCAAAAACAAGGAACTAAGTAAAAAGATTTAAGGCTCTCATTTGGACAAATTGAGCCCTAAATCCCTGCTGTTGAGCAAAAGGTTGTGGTTTTGTTTTATTTTAATGTGCTTGTAATTGTCATCTTAATAGAATGCATTAAAGTGGACAATTGCTCAGTTTTCAGAGTCCATTTTTGGAGCTCCTGTCAACCCAACTTTTTACTAAAATGATGCAAAAAGAAATAGAAAGGAGAAGTACTGAATATTAAATCTTTCTTCAGCCCACTGTCTGATTCTCTTAAGGTCTGTGCTGATATTTTTAGGCTTTGAGCACATATAAAATTTCATGGCTGTTTTAATATACATACGGGCTTGAAACAGATGAAAGCTTCCATCTGAGTGATATACATTCCCACTCCCACACGCAGTACTCAGACAAAACACATGAAACTAAGTTTAACTACTCCAGAGGAAAAAAAAGCTAATTCAATCCTGCCAGGATCTGAAGCTGAGATTCTAAGGATTTTAGGCTTTTTTAAATCTGTTCTTTAGCTTTTTAACACACTCCGCTCTGTTAGGAGCTCTCACATGGAATCAATCCCAGGACTTGTCTGGTATCTGCAGAGTGAGCCTTCATTATTCCACATGGATGTGATCTGGGGACCATGACAAACAACAGAATAGGAAGTCAGTGAGCAGAGAGGTTTGTTCTCTAGTAAAAAGAGGCAAAGTCCTTCAGGGAGGGTTCATTTCTGTTCCTGGATCAATGAGGAATCTATGGAGCAACGAGTAACATGAAAATGAAGAAGGATGACCTTCTCTCCATATGGAATCAAACCACATAAGAAAAGAGGGAGCAGACTTTTACTAAGGACTTATTATGTACTATGCAATGTTCAAGGTTTTTTTTAAAGATATTTAATTTTATGCCAGGAAACCTCATAAGTGAGTTTTCTCCCTATTTTTTTTTAACAGAGAGAAAAAACAAGATGGCTCAGGGATTATATAACTTCAAGTCCACGCACTAGCCAGGAGTGCCAGCATTTGAAAGACTCAGGACTTCCCTGGTGGTCCAGTGGTTAGGAATTCACCTGCCAGCGCAGGAGCCATGGATTCAATCTTTGGTCCAGGGAGATCCCATATGCCACAAGGCAACTGAGTCTGCGTGCCCTAGAGACCCAGCAATGAGAAGCCAAGATACTCCAACTGGAGAGTGACTCCCACTTGCAGCAACTAAAGAAAGCCCACTCACAGCAATGAAGACCCAGAGCAGCCAACAAATAAATAAAATAAAATAAAAGACTTGAAAAAAAAAAAAGAATTTGAAAGACCCAAAACCATTTAGAACTGTAAGAGTAACTCAGTGTACCCCAGCAATGGAAAATTCCTTATAATCTATGGACACAAAATCCACCTATACAGCAAACAATTGCTCTACACTTAGCCATTATCCAAATCTTGCACAACTGTTTGTTAGCGCTAGTGGTCAAAACCCCGCCTGCTAATTCAAGAAATGTAAGAGAGCCGTGTTCGACCTCTGAGTTTGGAAGATTCCCTAGAGGAGAGCATGGCTACCCACTCCAGTATTCTTGCCTGGAGGATCCTATGGACAGTGGAGCCTGGCGGGTACAGTGCATGGAGTAGCAAAGAGTTAGACACGACTGAATAGACTTAGCATGCTCGTACAACTGTTCCAGCTATAAGACCTTGCTGAATGTAAACTTGTATATGTTTGCAGGCTTAGGATGAGAAAAAGATGTTGCCTATCTTATTAGTAAGTCAAAATTCTTTCTTTCTTATTTTTTTCAATTTTATTAAGTTATAATTGACAAAATTGTAGCCTATCGTATTTCTTAAGAAGAAAATAAAGTAGCCAGATTGCCCCCACTGCCCTATAGGCCCAATTAAATCCATCCAATGCCAAATATCTATCATTTCACTTTTGTTGTCAAGTTTTATGGCTCCGAAGCCTAAGGAATACACTAAAATGGGATGAGTCCAGGCCCATCCACTAAAAGGCAATGACCTTGTCTTTCCCAGGCTTCTCTGGTAGCTCAGACAGTAAAGAACCTGCCTGCAATGCAGGAGACAAGGATTTGATACCTGATTTGGGAAGGCCCCCTGGAGAAGGGAATAGCTACCCACTCCAGTATTCTTGCCTGGAGAATTCCATGGGCAGAGGAGCCGGACAGGCTACAGACCATGGAGTCTCAAAGAATCAGACACGACTGAGCGACATTCCCTTCTGTCTCTCCCAGTAGGAGAAGAGTTCAGGACAACTGTGATGTGAGAACTCTCAGAAGAAACCCCAGTGCGTATCTTTTATAAACCTGTAAGCTTAATACAACATTTGATAAACTGCTAAGTATACTCATCACTGAAATGCACTTTCCAACTATCAAAAAAGAAACAAAAGCTCAATTGTTCATATTTCCAAACTTACTTTCCTGTGCTATTGTTTTCAATTGGGTCCTTACAATCATAAAACAAAGGCTACTTGTAGTTTGACTATTTCCCCTTCCTTCCAAGTATGGGGAAACAATTCTCTATCCTCTATGGGTCTACTGTATTTCTGCACATCTTGAAAGAGAAGCATTGATTAACCTTTGTTCCAGACTGTCTTTTCAAGGAAGCTTGTATCACAAATAGGCTTTGTATATACAGACAGTGCCTTGCTTCAGAGCAAAGATTAGGCTTGCTTAGAAGCTTTAGAAAATGGAAATAGTGTCTCCCCTTGGAACAAAGGGCAGGTATGCTTACTGACTATTATAAAAGACTTTGGTTCTCTAAGCTCTGAATTCCTCTCCTGTAATGTAACCCACTGTGTATGCAGGTGTCCTCCAGCCCTCTTTATATCAACTGTGCAGACTGACACTAGAGGAACTGGCACAAAGATGCTGACGCTCTGACTGCTTCTGCTGCTGTAGGTAACAAATTGTTCTTAGTCTCTGACCTAGGAGTCCAGTGCCTTCTACCTGCATCTCTGGTACTATGGCAGGCTAACACCGTTGCTTGCAGGTGAGGTAAAATCTCATGCCCTTCACAGAGTCTGGCAGTTTTGAGAGACGAGGATAAGAAGCTGACTGATCATGGTAACATGAAGAAGGAAGAGTGCTGGTCTCATAGGCAAATTAAAGGGACTTGAAAGAGTCCATACAAAAAGAATCTATATTCGTCGTGAATATGCTGGTCAAATAGTTCGTTCCAAAGTTCATTCGGGTTTTTCCATTACATCTTATGGAAAAACCTGAACAGATGTTTTGGCTAACCCAAAATGATGTATTGGGCAGCAAGTTTTTCTCCTCTTTATTGCCTACTTCCTGTGTCAGGAAGATCCCCCAGAGAAGGAAATGGCAACCCACTCCAGTATTCTTGCCTAGAAAGTTCCATGAACAGAGGAGCCTGGTGGGCTACAGTTCATGGGGTTGCAAAGAGTTGGACAAGACTGAGCATGCATGCCAGAAGGAGGAGGTATTTGGAAAGTGGTTGAAGACTGAATGTGGGAAGCCGTTCAAAGATAGCTGCCTAAATGCTGCTCTGGCTGTTGCTAACTCTCCTCCAGGTCAGGAGTGGGAATGGCAGGGGTGGGGTGGAAGGAGGACTTCATTTCCCATCTGGCAAACAGTCTCAGGGCCCCCACATTATAACAAATAACCAGATTCATCCCAGTATGCTCCCTTTCAGACAAGAGTTGCAGAGACATAACACCTACCTTGCACATTAAAGAAGAGAAAATTCTGACCATACAGGTAGAACTTGGCCCAGCAGGTTCAAGAGAGAAGGGTGCATAATACTTATTAAAGAAGAATGGCAACTGTTGACCCATCAAATGACTTAGACTCTGTCATCACATCAACCTTAAATCTATTTGGAGAAGACAATAAATATCTCAAAGTTTGTGTGTACTCAGTCCTGGTTGATAAAAAGGATCTTTGGCCTTTTCAAGGGAGAGTTCTCCTAAGAAAGGCTCCAGGAAGAATTGAGTTCTTTTTGTCCTGATTGGCTTTATAACTGTTGAAGATGACCCACTAAAGAGGGATACACTAACCCAAAGAAATGTATGTAAATTCTTGTGGTCAGTATTGCTGCCCTGGAGAATTTCAGCTAACCCTTACAATGAACCTGGGCAAGAATGTAAGATTTTTCTTAGTAACAGCCAGCAGTTTCCCCAGAGTAAGATGGATCTAAGAAAGTTGATTGTGTGTGGTCGAGCCCGAATTACCCAGAGATAGCAAATCTTGCACCTCCAGCTAGAAAACAGTATGTCTGTGGCTGCAGAGTCAAGGGGTTCCCTATGTTTAGATAGAAGGTGTCAGGAAGGATGGACTTGTCACTGAACACAGGGCTTTTGGTATAGCAAAATCATGAGAAATTTGTTTGGTGGAGCCATGAGTTCAGCATAATAAAGATGTCTCCCTCTAGAACAAAGAGCATAATTACTTATTGCCTACAGTGAAAGATCCAAGTTCCCTATGTACAACAGATTCCTCTTCAGTAATACAACCCACTGAGCTGAAAGTGTGACCTGGTTCTCTTTGCATCACTTTGTAGGGATTGGGGTTCAAGGAACCAACACAAAAATACTGATGATCTGGCTCCTTTTGTTGCTGTGAGTATTAAATTGTCCTTTGTCTCTTACCTTAGAGTGTTGTGTCTTCTACTTGTATTTATGGAACTTTGACATCAATTTGTTAGCTTGCAAGTAAAATAAACTCTTAGATTCTTTGTAATTCTTGACATCAGCAAATTTATAACCTGAAATGATATAAGAATTTGTATAGATGAATGCTTTATGTGTGTGTTTTCTGTTTTTCTAGAAAACCATTTAAGATAAGAAGAAATATTCCATGAAGGTAAGTAAAATGTTAAGAGGGAAAATGACAGTAAGTTTGATTTAAAGCTTCTCTTGTTCTATTGTCTAGGAATCCACCATGGAGCCTCCCTATTTTAGGTTTAAAAGTTTGACTTGTGAACATAAGTGCTCCTGGTGGTGGAATACACTAGCCAACTAGTGGTCATTTGCAATTCAGGGCAATCAAAACAATTCCCTCTCTCCATCTAATTAAAATCATCACCCAGAAATGATGATAATTTGATGTGTTTATAGAGGGATATATGAAAGTAGGCAGAAGAAAAAGAAATGAAAGGGCAATACTGGAGTAATATTTTACCTGTACCATCCCACCTGCTTTTGGCAGCTAGAATGAAGTATAAGATACACTAGAGGAAAATGTCCAGAAAAAGCATGACAAAAATGATAGTGGAGAGTCACTAAAAGCAAACTGCTTCCATACCCCCAGAGATTATGCAGAGATCAGAAATATAAAGTAGCTGAAAGTTTCAGCAATACTGCTCCACTACATTCTCTTCTATGACCCTCAGAGAGACTCTTGACCAGGTTTTGGAGATGAGTTATTTGCAAATTTGGACAGTCCAAACATTTTTTATCACCTTCAACTTCACTTTTGAAGTACTGACATAGTCTAGGAGTTCAACTTTAAGAAGTTTAAATAAACATTTGCTGCTTTCATTTGAAAGACCAATCTTAAGAAATCACACTGTTATGAAGTTAGGATACCTGAGACTTCATGAAATGAAATCTATTAGTACAATTGCTAATAGAGTCACTTAACTTTTCCTCAACTGGGTAGAAATGAAGTACAGTATAGCTTAGAGACTTTGAAAAATATTGCTGGAAGGAATAGGTTTATAGATCTGTCATATAAATCATTACTTTTTCTATAACTGAGTGGTATCAAAAATATATTTCTTTCAGATAATTGAAAAAGATAGTCTGTAAAATTATTATATTTTAAATTTAGTAACATTTTCCCTGGTGGCTCAGACTGTAAAAGCGTCTGCCTACAATGCGGGAGACCCGGATTCAGTCCCTGGGTCGGGAAAATCTCCTGGAGAAGGAAATGGCAGCCCACTCCAGTATTCTTGCCGGGAAAATCCCATGGAAGGAGGAGCCTGGTGGGCTGCAGTCAATGGGGTCGCAAAGAGTTGGACAGGACTAAGAGACTTCACTTACTTACTTTCCCCAGAGATTAAAACAATATAGCCTTGCACATAGTAGGCTTTAGTAAATATTTGCTGGTTTGAATTGAATTCAATATGGTAGAGAGGAGGATATGTTAGATCAAGTTCTAGGTTCAAATTACTTCTTAAACACACCTTTCTCTGAATGTTTTGCTCTCCTAAAATAAAACAACATAAAAATTTTCTTAAATCAATGTTCTCCTTGAATCTGTCGGTAATATTTTGTTGCCCAAGATCTTTTAGTATTGTTGTGGATTTGATGGCTGCCACATCAGTAACTAAATATGACTGTTCTCTTGATTTTCATCGTCTGTCTGCCCCATGTTTTAAATGTAAAATGCAAATATCTATTCAAAGATAAGTTCAGTTCGGTTCAGTTGAAGAGATAGGTATTAAGCCTCTCATTCATCATGGTGAAGCAACCTAGTTTAAGTAGCCAAAATTGGGAGAAGAGTGGGAAGTTACCAAATGTGGTCCCAGAATTCCCTCTAAATTCAATGAACTTTACGTTACTGCTGCATCTTTGAAAACCAGCAGCTGTGGTCTTTTCACAATGCCTAGTAGTATTATTTTCACAATGCATAGTAGTATTATTTTCCATAATACTATGGAAAGAAGAATTTTTGGTGTTTATGTTTGAGAGAGAGAGGGAGAAAGAGAGGCAAAGACAGACAGAGACAGACTGAACATCAAAGGTTAAGAACTATAGGAAATACTCTGCTCAGGAAACCCAAAGAATGTCCAGCTCTTATACTTCCTTTCTTACACAATAGGACAAAATCTCATCAAGAATTTTCAGTTATAATCTTTAATCCTACAGATAATCTGCTGCAAACACACATAGACACACACAAGGTACATATACAAATACAAACTT
The DNA here is from genome assembly GCF_033118175.1 of Dama dama. Taxonomy (NCBI): domain Eukaryota; kingdom Metazoa; phylum Chordata; class Mammalia; order Artiodactyla; family Cervidae; genus Dama; species Dama dama. The sequence goes on from NC_083702.1 coordinate 33,971,500, forward strand.
GTCTCAAGAATTACTTTGTTGCTCAAATAGGATATTGTATGAGAAGGACTTTTTGTTATCCACAATTGCAGCTGAGGCTCAAAGCTTAGACTGTAACATACACTTCAGCCCCTAGATAGCTGCTATTAAGTTCTGATGGTTGGAGTCAGGTGTACTAGTAGGGACAAAACTGGGCCTCTTATGAACAATTGCCACTACAACTTCTCCTCCCACAGTCGATATAAAAAAATGACTGAAGATGAAAGGAGGGTAGGGACAGTCAACCTCATGGAGAGAGCATTGTACTGAAGTTACTTCTTCCCCTTCTGTTTTCCTTTTTACTGTAGACAAATCAAAAGAACTAAACTTTGAAGAAGGAGAAGCTGCCCAGTGCCACGCCATGCCTTCTTCTCTACTCCAGACTCTTTACTTCAGAAATCTAGGCTGCGATTAAGATGGAAAGAGCATTGAATTGAATATGAGATTGAAACTTTAATTAAGTCTGGACACATTTTTAACAACTGTAATTGAATGGTATATCATACAATATGTCTAAGGTGCTATCAGGGCCAAGAAAAGGAGAATTGCCATAGTATAATGAAGGGTATAGTTTGACAAATTAAAAATGTTTTGTGTGTCTACCATAAACATTTTGAGATTCCTCTATTAACTATCTCATACTTCATACGTGAGTCAAAAAACATATGCTAAATTTTGTGCAAGCCATAATCACTGCACACACACACAAAAAGGGCAAGAGGAAGCCCCGAGATATTTGAGAAATACAATCAATTTACAAATGCATTTCTCTGCCTGCTATCATTGAAACATTTTTCTAAACATTTGCTGCTATTTTTATGATGATGTTAAGAGCTAGATGATCTCTTGTGGTTTCAACTGAAGGTAGGGAAAGAACATACCCATTTGCACTTTATAGGGCATGGATGGGCTGCAAGAAAGAGGGACCTTAATATATGCTTGTGTCTACGGGGGATGTTGAGATTGCTGTAGTTGTTAAGTCATGTCTGACTCCTTTGCGACCCCATGGACTGTAGTCCACCAGGCTCCTCTGTACATGGGATTTCCCAGGCAAGAATGCTGGAATAGATTGTCATTTCCTTCTCCAGAGGACCTTCCCAACCCAAGGGTCAAACTCACGTCTCCTGCATTAGGAGGTGGATTCTTTATCACTGAGCCACCCGGGAAGCTCTCGTGCTTACTACTAGACATCTTAAAAAATGTGATCCCATTTCATCTTTCAAAATGCTATGGGTAGATAGAATTAATTATCAAAATTAAATATAAGGAAGTTTCAACTAAAACACCCCACTATGGAGAATTTTTCTAAAGTAAGGACTTGAAAAAAATCTGACAGTTTTGTGGATATAAGAATTGCCTATTACAGTCACAGAAACCTAAGATTTGCTGCCAGAGTCACCTACAAAGTCAATATAAAATGGGTATGAAAGAAAATCTAACTTCTATTTCCCCTTCTTGACAGTTTCCTCAATTAGAGAATGATGGGAGAAGACTAAATCTCTAAGGTGTACTCCATTTCCTACAGCCAAGATTCTTACATAATAAAACAAGTTGTTTTACAACTAAAAAATTCAGTTGTTTGTATAAAGCAAATCTTAATTAGCCAGGTCTAAGGTTATGTCCACACAATGTCATCTAATCAGTTGAAATGTGAACATTTCAGCCAAATCGTAAATTAGTTATTACATAGTGAACCACTGGTCAATGGCACTACAAAAAAACTCATAGTAACCAAAAAACGCTACCCTACACTTAAAAAAGAAAAAAAAAGCTATGTGTGCAGACATGTCTGAAAATCTCTTTGGAATTTCTCAAGTCCCACAGTCTTCTTTCTTATGAGAAACAATACCCTCAATGAATTTCCTTCTAGAAGTGTGGTGGCCATGGATACCAAGTGGCATTTCCTCTGGAAAATTTTCCCCAAGGAGGCCTTTGAACTTCAGTCTTTTGGGATTTCACAATCTTGAGTTAACTGCAGTGAATAAATACTAAGGCTTGAACAGACTCTATTCTAACTCCTTCATTTAACAGATGAGGAAACTGAGGCCTGAGTCCTCATCTCTTACTCTCTACCAGTGCTGATTCTAGTGACGTTGGCCACTCAGTTTTCATCTCTTTAAGATAATTGCCTTAGAAACAATGCAACGCTTTATGTTTCTCCTACTAAAGATGAAAGCCCAAACTAGTAAACCTATTTCAAAAGAAAGAAGTCTTTTCCATAAAGACTAGAAATGCTATGTTGCAGCGAAGGGGAAAGACGGGGAAAGAGGAAGTATGATGAAGAAAGGGGATTTTTTTTTGGTGGTTTTGATAAATTTCTCATCAGGTGATTTGTCATTTGTTATGCTGAAGGCAATGGAAGCATAATTTCAAACTCCTCTAAGGCTTCACATTTAATTTAAAATAAACCAAAGTGGACTTTAAAAAAATAAGTTCCCAAAAGAATACTTTGTTCTTTTTCTCTGAAGTGAATCCAAAATCAACAACAACAAAAATGAAACTGCTAAGGGATGGAATGTCTTAATCTGGATTAGTTAGGTCATTGTTTAATTCAATTTAATTTAATTCAACAAACTTTTATTGGGTATGCGATATGTGTAAGACACTATCTTTTTAATTTTCCTGTCTCATTACCTTGTATCTCTGAACTTTAGAAGTGAGTTGAATGGGAGGTGACAGAGTGTGTAAATTAGAGCTCAGGATTATATTTGGTCCTTAAAACCTAAACTCTTTGTACTTTCTTGACTGGCTAGTTCCTAGTGGGGTTGTGATATTGGGAAAGTACTTGGCAAACCCAAATGAAAGGCAATGCTATTACTTATATTATGCTACTTACATTTACTGAGATAATGAGCCCTTGCCTCCTCAATATTCCAATGGAATTTCTGTGTATATGTGTGAGTGGTGGGGTGGCCCCTTTCTCTTGGTTGACTCAGAGTTATGGTTTAAACACTGCATTTAAATTACTTAAAGAGAGAAATGATCGTCATTTCATCTTAACATATGCAGAACAATAATTCTAGATGGTCTAATGTCAATGTCTCAGCTTGCAAACCAGTAGAAGCATAAGTTGTCTTCCCAATGGACTCACGGCAAATAGGTGGTAACTGTACAGTCTGTGAAGAAAGATCTAACCCAAATGTTACTAAGGCTGGGAACTTTACATTCCAATCACTATAACTTTTAGTTTATAAACACAAACAACAAAAACCAGAAATGCAAACATTAAATGTCTTTTAGCCCTGGGTTTTCAAAGCTGATATTAATCATCTATACAAATGCTTCATTCATTAATGTAGGTGAGCAAAGATTGCCATGAGACTGTTGTATTAGAGTATTTCATTTAACTACTCCTTAGAGAAATAGTACTTTTTAATAAAACGTTAGATTCATTTAACACTTTGTTCCCCCTAAGATCTTCAAAGATTTTATAGATTTTGGCTAATTAAAGCTCACCACAGCTTAGGTACAAGAAGACCTAGGAAGTATGGCCCTCATTTAAGAGATGGAGACAAAGAGAACCAGAATGTGATGATTCATTCAGGTCTGACAATAAGCAGATGGCATATTTCAGAGATGTTTGGGAACAAAGAGAGAGAAGCCTCAAAGTTTCCTACTCCAGGACACTGATATTCCCATCCAAATATCTGCCTCTTGTGTCGCTGCCACAGGTTCAAGAGTTTAAATTGGACTGAGGAGTTTGAGAAGGATGCTTTTCCAGAAGAAATCCTTTCCAGTTTGATTCTTCTACCCTAGAAGATAATGATAGAAGAAACCTAAGCCCAGCCTGACATGTATTCCCCAAGAATGCCACACAATGAGCTGTTGGGGCCATGGCATTCTGCAGATGGAGAGGACCCAACTATGATGGTGTTAAGCTTCTGATAAAAGGCTTTCTATTTGTTTTGTTCTAATGTTATTTGTGCACATGGCATCATGGAAAATAAACTTCAAAATCAGAAAAACAAGCCAAATCTTGACTGTGCCCCCTACTGGCCACATGAAATGGAGTGATTATACCCCAAGAAAATTCAGTTTCCTGATCTGAAAAATTGGCACGCTAAAAACTCACGTCACAGCATTATTATGAGGATCAAGTGATAAAATATGAGACATTTTTGGAACTTAATGGACTAAAAAAATGCTATTTTTCCTTCCAAAACAGGAGATGTTCTGGGGGCAGGGAGGTTGGCTGGTGGGTATTGAGGGAAGAAGTGGTTGGAAGTGCTGTGTTTTTGTGACTGCTCTGTTGTTTGTAAATGAATCCAAATTTTTCTGGGCAAGATCCTACACAGAACTACACTTAGTTCAAAAGTCCAAAACTAGTTCAGATCATTAGAAAAGCAAAGTAACTCAACTTGAAATTTTCTTTGTTAGCATTACTAATTGAGAGACTATCATGAAGCCAGTGGTTTGGTTCAACTGGAGCTTAAATAAAGGGGAAATTCTGTGCTTTTTACCCAGGGCTTAGTGTCTAAAATCCAAAGTCAAGTTATGAAATGCCTCACACAGTGATGAAGCCTTAAGTGGAAATTGCTGACCCCATAAAACTAGTTCTTACTGGCACCAAAGGGAAAAGATTCTACTCACTGAAGTATCTAGACCCAGAACGGCTGTCAAGGTCAGTTACTGCTTTTTCTAACGGACTTCATGTTTTTCAGTCAAAATTTTTTGCATATCACTACATTGCCATATCTCATCTGGTTTTTCCCATGTCTCCTCACATAAAAGAATCATTTGACTTGAAATAAAACATTCCCAAATCCCTCTTTTCTTCACCAACTCTAAAACAAAACACAATGATTATGGAAAGGAAGAAGGAGCACCAAGAAGGAATCAAACCTTTGATTTTTATTTACTTTCACGTAAATCTCGATTTGGGTGTTCCTATGGGATTAGAGGTCCTTGAAAACTGCAGGGCGGGGGGGCAGGTAGTAACATTCCCAGACTAACAGCAAAAAATACATACTCCTTGACAAAAATTTCTTGAGAAAAATGGAAACTAATTCTGAAATTTCCCAAACACCTTGAAGCCTGATTCTGACTGCAACTAACCTAAACATAAATATATTTCAATTGCCTCTTTATAAATATTCTTTCTTCAGGATGGATGCTCAAACTAAATGAAATGATTGTTTAGGTTCAATGTTCGGATTTAGTTCTGGTTTATTAGTTTTAAAAAAAAAAAAACATGGGAGCATAGGTCTGGCTCAAACAAGTTCTCTAGGTTTACTTTGAAATGGTTTAAATTCAGTCCACAACTCAGTTAAAAAATAACAATAACATCAGGTTCATATCAGGTTTAGCAAACCTTGCAGTTTCATATGGTTTGCGATTGAAAGGTGTGTTCAGGTCACATCTTGGCCTTGGAGACTCAGTAGATTCACCAGGATGGACACATATGAAGAGACAGCAAGCTAAATTTTATTCACTGCCTCTTAAGCATGGGATGGAAGGGCAGCAGTGGTCTACCTCGTGAGGAGGAAAAGCGGGGCCCCAGTCCTCTGTAATTCAGCCCAGAAGTTGCTGGGCCATGAAACTTGAGATGCTGACAGCTGAGCCAATAGACATTGGGGGTTGGGTAGAGAATAAGGAAAGGTGGTCACAGACCAGTTTCTTCTCTTTAAAATCCCTTCTGTGTTACCTGCGGCCAGTCCCAGGAACCACACCCACTTCTGCTGCTAGCCAGAGTCACCTCCCACTCCACCATCTCCTCCTTGCCTAACTCAAATGGCATTTTGCAGACAAGCTTTCCAGAACTTCGATTCTGAAATTTGATTAAGGGCTTCTCAGGTGGTGCTAGTGGTAAAGAACCAGGCTGCCAACACAGGAGACATAAGAGACCAGGATTCAATCCCTGGGGTGGTAAGATGCCCTGGAGGAGGGCCTGGCAACCCACTTCAGTATTCTTGCCTGGAGAATCCAATGGACAGAGGAGTCTGGTGGGCTATGGTCCATAGGGTTGCAAACAGTCGGACACAACTGAAATGACTTAGTGCACACATTATGCACTCTCATATCTCCCTTTATTTTCCTTCATTGCTCTAACTACAATGAGGTTATACAAATACTTGGGTGGTTAATGCTCATAGTTGGCTTCCTTCATTAGATAATTTGTTCCATCATGTTAAGAACACTGAGTGTTTTTAAGTCTTCTATTTCCAGCCCTGAAGCAGAGGGTTTGGTTCACAGGAGATGCCCAAAAAATAGGTGTTGAACAGGCAACACTCTGCTTTCAAATGTCAATCCCATTCATTATTTGTTTTCCCCATCTTCAAGTACTATTTTACATTCTCAATATTCTTGGATGGGTTACATCCTTAGCAGTTGGCAGAACTAATAAGAACCATTGAATATTGAGGCCTTAATGTGTGCTAGATATGAAACTAAAGACATCATAGACATTATTTAACTTTGTAATCTTCTCAACACTGTGAAGTGCATAAAATTATTATTTCTGTGTTGCTACAAGTAAAGAATTCAAGTTTGGGTTAAGCTGGAGAGGGAAGCACATCTAGGTGTGGAGTAGGGAAAAAGGGGTTGGTGTGATGTGTGGAGAGAAAGGACAGAAAGGTAGAGTGAAGGTAGGAATGCACTGGCGAACATTCCTCACATCACAACCTGCTCAGAGTCAGGCCTATCTATGCCACTTAATAGCAAAGCAGAGCCCATAAGTGTGGCTGCTATCAGCAGCGTTAGACAAATATTCCATAGCTGAATCCCTTTTCCTGGTGCTTAAAGGAATGAGAAAATAGCAGATCAAAGGCAAATACTGAAAAGAGATTTGACTCTGTGACCCTTATTGTTTAATATCTATGAAGTATGTCCTTTCACTCTGCTTCTAAAAAATTATGGCTAAGACCTGGGTGGTCAGAATAGATAAGTTTCTGGCCTTCTTCCAACTCTGTGATTCTACAATTCTATGTTGCCGTAATAATCCGCCTGTATCCTGTCAATAGGCTTTTACTTCCCTCAGACTGAAGATTTATCTAGTAATCTGGGTCAGTCCTGACAACATCTAAAATGTTGTCTAAAATGGACGGTGTCTCAAAGATATTTTTTGAACCTCTGTTTATGTACCACCAAGATAAACAAGCAGGAACTTGGCAGTTAAAAAGTTAAACGGGTTGGTTGTGACAGCAACACATTTTAGGCATCTCATTGCCATCCTCACAGTCACGATGAGAAGCACTCCTCTGGATTTCATCCTGTAGCGCTTTAACTCTTCAGTGACATCTGGTCGACCCACAAAATTGCTGCCTGAGTGTTTCTTCTGTACCTCAGCATCACTCTCCTCCTCTTCTCTTTATTTCTAGAGTTGTGTACAACAGCACTGATAAAACACTGGCTGAAAGCTTGACAACTATACAGATTTTTGTATCATAAGTTTGTAAGAATGGAGGGAGGGGTTCTGCTAGTGAACAGAGTAGAAATGTCCCAGCGGGTTTAAACTATACAGACTAATTATTGGAGCATAATTTGAAATTGTTGGATTAGAGACAGAGTTGAGACATGACTATTAATATATGAGAAATAATCATGGTAAATTTAGATGGTTGTGCAGAAATAGAAAGAGATGCTCACTTTGGGCAAGATCCATAAAGCTCAGATTTTTTAATTTATATAGAAAAAAGTGAGGACAATAATTATCGTGTTCAGGTGCTCTCCTACTGCCCCAGGCCTTTCCCACTTCCATCTCAACTCACTTACTTATCCCCAGGAGGAAGCAGGAAAACATAAAGTGCTCTCCTTTGGGCCATATACCAATCTTTCCTCTCTTATTTTGCAATAATTTCCTCTCATAAACCTCTAGTTATTTCAAGTGATATGTTTTAGTAAAAGAGAAACAAGAAAGGAAGTGATAATAATACAAAGATATTACATCATCATATCTGTTTTTATAAGAACTTTGAAAAAGAAAAATCATAAATAGGCCAAAAGAAAAGGTTAATGAATGAACTACTTCCATTTTGACTGTCAATACACCTAATACACACACACACACACACACACACACACACACACACTTACACAAAGAATGGAATGAATTAGAAGAGAAAAAAAAAGGAGACATAGTCACAATATTAAATTCAATAAAAAGAATTTGACAAGCCAGAGCCACAGGCTTAAGTGAGCCTCTTTAAATATTTTTATTTCATTATTAATATTTTATCAAAAAATAATAGTTTTAGCACAAATTCCACTTTTCAAAGCTTTCACAGCTCCAACACTGAGGTTATCTTGTTTGGCATTAGAATAGCTCATGTCTACATTAAAGCTGGAATCTTAGAAGTGACATAAACAGGCCTTTTTCTATAAAGATAAAAGGCTAAGCTTTAAAGGATTTTATATTTATAGATAAATGTTTCCATAGTAATCAGTACTATAAAACTTGCTGGTGTCAGCAGTCCTTTGCATATAAAAATGGCTCATATTAAAATGAGCTAGATTCAGAGAATCAAATGTAGATTCTTTCACCTTAAAAAAAAACCCAAACTTGTGAGAAAACCAGAAGTTTTTTTGAATTTTGTTGGAAACTACTTTTGGTCACATGCACCAAGTCCTCCCACGGAATACAAAAGTGATGAAGGCCTGACCTTTGAAGGCAGCATGGAACATGATGGAAAGTAATTTAAAACAACACATTCATTATTATATCCTCAGATGATGAGCTTGGAGCTATGCATTTTCGATTTTCCCAGTGTCTGAAGTTAGTTTTGTTTCAGAAAGAAAGAAATTTCAGGAAGAGGAAAACCAAAGAAGGAGGCAAGGTTAAAAAAGGAAAGACAATTGAATTGCTTTAATAATAGAGTCAGAAATGCATGGACTAAATATCACCCAGAAGAGTATAAAACGGGTAAGAAATCTGTTTTTAACATTTATTTTTATCTCAGCAGAAGTAGGATCTTCCCCGGTGGCTCAGTGGTAAATAATCCCCCTGACAAGCCGGAGATGTGGGTTCAATCCTTGGGTCGGGAAGATCTCCTAGAGAAAAAAATGGCAACCCACTACAGTATTCTTGCCTGGAGAGTTCCATGGAGCCTGGTGGGCTACAGTCCTTGGGGTTGCAAAAGAGACAGACATGACTTAGCAAATAAAACAACAGCCACAGAAGAAGAATATATGTTTACCAAGAGACATGTACAAGAACATTCACAGCAACCCTGTTCATGATGGCCTCAAACTGTAAACTATCCAAAGGTCTACCAACAATAGAATTGATAAGTTGAGGTGTGTTTACAAAATAAAATATCATAAAACAAAAATGAATAAACTATTGCTACATGCACAGAAGACAGGCACGCAAAAAATACACACTGTATGATTCCATGAATGTAGAATTAAGAAATGGACAGAGCTAACCTATGGGTTAGAAGTCAAGAGAGTGAATACCTTTAGGGTAGGGAGTAACTGGGAGGGGAAAAATGAGTTTTTATGGCCCTGCTAGTGTTTTCCTCCTTAAACTGGTTACTTGTTACATTTGTGTGTTGATTTTGTGAAAATTTGTCATGATGTACATTCAGAATTCATGCACTTTTTTGCATGTATATATATAAAAAGGAAAACTACAATGTTGAGATGGCCTGAACATTTTTCAATAAATAAATAAACATATATATGTGTGTGCATATATATATATATATATGTATATATAGGGAGAGATGTATATTTATATTGGAGAAGGAACTGGCAACCCATTCCAGTATTCTTGCCTGGGAAATCCCATGGACAGAGGAGCCTGGCGGGCGTCAGTCCACAGGGGTCAACAAAGAGTTGGACACAACTTAGGGATTAAACAACATATATATATGCTTATAGATACAGCATATATATACATATATATTTGTATGTATATCTGTTAAATTTTTTATTTATATATATATATATGCATGTGAAAGTAAAGTCGCTCAGTCGTGTCCGACTCTTTGCGACCCCATGGACTGTAGCCTACCAGGCTCCTCAGTCCATGGAATTTTCCAGGCAAGAGTACTGAAGTGGGTTGCTATTTCCTTCTCCGGGGGATCCTTCCAACCCAGGGATGGAACCCGGGTCTCCCGCACTACAGGAAGACGCTCTGAGCCACCAGGGAAGCCCTATATGCTTCCATTGTTATCAGCTCATTTCTATCTGACCTGGATACTTCCTCATTTCTGTTTGTCTCAGTCAGTAACCATTTGAAACTTTAAAAAAATTACTTTCATAAGGCCAAGGATGCATGTACATGTGTGCACATTCCAACCCTAGTTCCCCACATTTTAACAACATCTTTGGAGACACATAGTTGGTTGTTCAGCTATGCAAAAGCCACCGAAGTCTGGGTCTCTTCTGGCGTGGGGGGCGGTGGAGAGGAATTTTTAAATAAATAAGGAAGCGATGTTGCAGTAACACAGAGAAGGTCACAAGAGTGTTGAGTATGTGAGGGGAACGTGCTTCTGTTTCCAAGGCGTGGTCCCTGGCTGCCCACAGGCTCCTCTGGGACCATGCTGTGTTCATAGGGGTTGGCAGGTATAGGTGGGAGGGCTCGAGTTGGTCTTTCTTTTAGGTTTCCACTTGGAACTCAAGGGTCTGATAAATGGAAAATTAATTGGGAACTTTTACAAACATTTCATTCCAGGAGTTGATACTGCTTGTTCTGTAAGGCTTTTAACTGAGACAAATGCTTCTCTTTGTAAAAGATTCTTCAGAGTCAGAAGCAGCTAGCTATGAAGACAGAGCGGTGAGGGAGAGTGGTTAGGAGTGTAGGCACTAGAGCCTCTGGGCGACTGTGTGTCTTCAGGCAAAGTGCTATGTTCTCTGGGAGTCTTAGGTTCTTTTCATTTGTTTCATTAAGCAAATTTTTTTATTAATTAGATGATTGATGCTTTTACTTTTGATGTTAACTAGCACCAAAAATATCAATTATATATAGTGTATGTAGTTGGTTGGAAAATGCAAAGATATTAAACTATCTTCTCTAATACAGAATATATACTTACATATACTTTGTATTCTCTCTTTTTTTTTCTGGCCTCTCCACCCTGATTGTGGGTTCTTAGTTTCCCAACTGGGGATTGAACCCTGAACCCTGGTGCCCGGCAGTGAGAGCTCAAAGTCCTAACCACTGGGCTGCCAGGGAATTCTCTTTTTTAAAACTTTTATTTCATGCTGGACTATAGTTGATTTCTAATGCTGTTAGTTTCAGGTGTATAGCCGAGTGACTCAGTTACACATTCACATGTATCCATTATTGTGTAATAGTTAGCATGCTGGACTCTGAGCCTGAGTGTCTTAGCTGTGAAATTGGGGGGTGGCGGATGACAGAGCATTGCTCCAATGATTCTTGTAAGGGTTAAATGAGATAATAGAGTCAGCAGGTCATTATGTTCTGGTGCAAAGCGCAGTGAGCACTCAATAGCTGTTAGCTCATTGTTACTATTAGGTCACTGCCCTTGAGAACTTTGCTGCTTAAAATCTGAATTTTTCCAAAGCACAGGGTTTCTTTAAAAAAAGGAATTGTGGCTCTTCATATCAGAAGGTCACCAAATATCACGTATAATCCTCAAATAACCACAGGTACACTGGTAATTCTTTTCATGGGTGAAAGTTGAACCCTCCGTTTCAGAGTCACTGTCACACAGTGGTTACATGTGCCAGAGGCCAGCCTCCAAAATGACCACAGGAGAAAAGCCTTTCAAACCTCAGTCTTCCCTTTGTTTCTTATTTTGTTCCTTTTGGTCTTTCCCATTTTCTGCTCTTACCCCTTCACCTTTCCCATCTGGGCTTGCTGCCTGATGTTGGTATACATTAAGGAGTTAAACATACTCCAATATCAGGAGGCTAAACCGACACCAAAGGAATTAGTCATGAAAGGAAGGACAAAATGGGACCGGATGAAGGGACGGTGCATGGGCAGGATTCATTTGTGCGCACACATAATACTTTTGGACTGTCTCTTGAGATGGATTGCATGGCAATTTTGCTGCCTGTATTCAAATATATTTAATAGTCCTCATTGCATTTCTAATCATGTTGCTCAGAAGGGAATTTCTATCCGGAGATATGACAGAGGCACAACAGCCACAAGGAATAAATATTGGCAAAACAAAGAGTAAAATATTTTACCTGCAGTGCTGGCCTTCACCTTCAACAAAAGCAAAACAAAAACAAAAAACCAAATGTGGCCAGAAGTTTCCTTAGGATCCAAGAAAATGCTACTCGCTAGGCTGGCAGGTTTTCCAATATTTCTTTTCACTTCTTTCTCCATTTCCCTTCCTCAAGGAAAATAGGAATTATAAATGCCAGAGTTCCATAAAAAGAAAGTTGCTTTTTCCTTTCTTTCTTTTTTTTTTTTTTTTTTAGCCACATATTGATGAAAGAGTAGATCAGCAAGATTTTGTGACAAAGTTATGGTTCTTCAGTTTTATATCATCAAGAAATCTAGGTAATTTAGATCCATATTCAGATTTGCCTGTATCTGTGAAAATTAACAGATTGTAGAGGTAAGGTCATGATTTCTTGCTATGGCTTCACATGATTGAGACTTGGCATGAGATTGCTTGGCTGAAAAATACCACGTTGCTTTTTCAGGCATATCTTTCAACATGTGTGATGAGTTCGTGCCTCATGGGCTCCTGAAAGCTTACCATGCCCTGAACCAGTGATACCTCCGCAGATCCTTATCACAGAAGTGAAACTTCTCCCAAGCCCCATTGCTCTTCTCCTTTTCTTTAATTTTATTTGTTAATTTATTTTTGGCTCTGCTGGGTCTTCGTTGCTGCGTGCAGGCTTTCTCTAGTTGTAGTGTGTGGGCTTCTCATTGCTGCGGCTTCTCTTGTTGTGGAGCATGGGCTCTAGGACGCAGGCTCAGTAGTTGCTGCACCCGGGCTTAGTCATCCCGCAGCATGGGGAATCTTCCAGATCAGGTATCAATCCAGTGTTCCCTGCAGGGTCAGGGGGATTCTCAAGCTCTGTGCTACCAGGGAAGTCCCTGATTGCTCTTCTAATGTGGTGGAAAATAAAATGCAGTTAAAATTTGAATTTGTAACCAATATCACACGAGATGTAACTGAGGCTAACGTTATAGAAATATGAGATGAAATGAATGACCTATATTCACTGTGCAGCTTCATTCTCTAAATTTTGATAATTCATGTAAAAGAAATATCTGTAAACTTAAAGATGGGATGAGTAAAAGTAGAGAAAGATGGAGATCTTTTGCAAACAAGCCAAACCATGCTTTGTACAGTATTCTACATCCATGTTACACAGGAAGTCCATTGCATTGAAGAGCCAGCTGGTCCACATTATGGCAGGTTAATATTTTGATGTATTAATCAAGGTTTCCCAACGAGCATTTTCTTTTACTGCTTATTTTTTTCCTTATTCAGGAACCTTTCCAATATATCAGGAAAGGTAATGAAAAAAACATGGAATCAAACCATTGGCTTTAGAAAGTTTCAAAAGTTTAGGTTAGAAAATTTGCTGGTAGTTGTATAACTCTACAGATACACCAAAAGGCATTGAATTGTACATTGAAAATGGACAAGTTATACAGTATCAGAATTATATCTCAATAAAGTCATTCTTTAAAAAGTCACAAGTTTAGATCAGGCATAAACTGCATATTTGAGAGAAGACAAAGAATTAAGCTACCCTACATTCAAACTAAATAGTTTTTTTTTTGACTCTTCGAAGAAGAGGTGTGCTTAGTCGCTCAGTTGTGTCTGAATCTTTGTGACCCCATGGACTGCAGCCCGCCAGACTCCACTGTCCATGGGGATTCTCCAGGCAAGAATACTGGAGTGGGTTGCCATGCCCTCCTCCAGGGGATCTTCCCCACCCAGGGATTGAACTCAGGTGGAGTTCGAAGTAATAGGGTTTATGATGTAGAGTGCTAGAGAGAGGGGCTTTCTGGTGTGTCCACCTCCCTAATCACATGCCGACTCTTAGGAAGTCGGTAGAAGTTTCCAGATAGCTTTGAGAAATGTGAGAACAGGGAGAAATCTGCTTTTTTTTTTCTTCTCCAAGTCTCCTCAGCAGAAAGTCTTACAGAGGTGTTCAGGCAGTCGGCAATGAGGCAGTCTCCCTGAGTTTACTGCAATCCACAGTTCTATGAAATCTGTGGAATGTTTCCCAATATCCAAGAGAACACAGACATTGTGCAAAAAGCCCAGGGTTTGAAGGGACAAGAAATTTATAGCAATAATCTGTGTGGACTAATGACCAAAGATCAGATAACAACGAGAGCATCTCAGCAGGTGACAATGTGGGTACGTTGCAAAGGAAAGAAGCATAGGTCCCCTTCCAGCCCCACGTGTCAGCAGCACATAATCCCTCCAAATTTCAAATAAATAAATAAATGCTGGAGAGGGTGTGGAGAAAAGGTAATGCTCCTACACTGTTTGTGGGAATGTAAACTGGTACAGCCACTATGGAAAGGAATATGGCGGTTCCTTAAAAAATGAAAACTAGACCTACCATATGACCCTGCAATTCTACTCCTGGGCATATATTTGGAGAAACCTCAAATTCGGAAAAATGCATGCACTCCAATATTCATAGCAGCACTATTTAAAATAGCCAAGACATGGAAACAACCAAAATGTCCATCAATGGATGAATGGAAAAAGATGTAGTCTCTATATGTGAAGGAATACTACTCAGCCTTAAAAAGAATGAAATAATATCATTTGTATAAACATGGATGGGCCTAGAGTTTCTCATACTATGTGAAGTAAGTCAGACTGAGAAAGACAAATACCATGCAATATCACTCATATGTGGAATCTAAAATAGTGATGTAAATGAACATATTTACAAAACAGAAACAGACTCACCGACATAGAAAACAAACCTATGGTTATCAAAGAGGAAATGAACGGGGAGGGATAAATTAAGAGTTTAGGATTAACAGATGTACACTACTACATATGAAATAGATAAACAACAAGGTCCTACTGTTGGCACAGAGAACTATATTCAGTACTTGTGATAATCTATATTGGGAAAGAATATGAGAAAGAATACATATATGTATATATGTGAAGCTGAATCACTTTACTGTACATCAGAAACTAACACAATACTGTAAATCAACTATATTTCAACTATATTTTAATAAATAGAATTTCAGGAAAGCATTCCTAAGGCAAATGGAAGCAACCCTGAATTGACTGAGAGTAAGTCTTTTGCCTTTTGCCTTTTAACTGAGAGTAAGTCTTTTGCCTTTTGTCCAAATTTTGGCTCAAATTCAGTTTTAAACAAATTAAGAAAGTCTTAGTGATTGAGTGATTAATATAGGGTATTTTTAAATCAGGGTATGAAATCACAAGAGCCTGAGGTCCTGAGTGCCACAAGCTCTAGTGGGCTGGTTTCTACAGAGGATGGGGAGAGATTTTTCTGCCATCTATGCCTCTTGAGGCAGATCTACTGAGCATGCCAGACTCAGGAGGGAAGAATCAGGAAATTAAAGATACATTTACATTTTCTTTTTAAGAAATACTATAGTTGCATTATTTTCTCAGTAAAGATCTCTATTTCCCTGAAAGATTACCCTACAATGACATCAAGTCATTTCGTGGGTTGAGTTTTTCTATTAAATCTTGAACAATCTGTTTAGAATGGCTTTGGGTTACAAAGAGAAGTGTATCTTAGAATGTCTATTATAGGGTTTTTCCACGTGAATCATGTTACATACTACCATTCAGTTTATCCATGTGCACTCTTGATTCTTTCTCTTCTCCCATCTCAAGTGTTACTTCTTGGTTCTTTCAGCTATACTTTCTTATGAATCACAGGTCAGTGCTATCAGAAAATGTACATGCTCGGTATATGTTAGTCTCTCAGTTGTGTCCAACTCTTTGTGACCCCGTGGACTGTAGCCTGCCAGGCTCCTCTGTCCATGGAATTCTCCAGGCAAGAATATTGGAGTGGGTAGCCATTCTCTCCTCCAGGAGATCTTCCCTACCCAGGGATCAAACTTGTGTCTCCTGCACTACAGGCAGATTCTTTACCATCTGAGCCACCAGGGAAGCTGGTATCTACCATTAATAAAATCACATCTCTCTCCTGCTATTACCCTATCTGAATATAGGATATTCTATATACCTTCATATCTGAATATGAATCTCTCAAAAGGAAGATCTATGTACGTCGATTCCTTATCTTCATCTCCCATTTATACTTGAATTTTCTACATTTCTAATTTCTACTCCAAGCACTTTCTTTCTTTTTTTTTTTTTTTTGCTCTACCTCAATGCTTGTGGCCTCTTAGTTCCCCACCAGGGAAGGAATCCATGCCCCCTGCAGTGGAAGAGCAGAGTCCTAACCACTGGTCCACCAGCGAATGCCCAATTCCAAGAACCTTCAAAGAGAGGATATGAGTACTTATCAACATCACCATTGACCTCATGATCCCCAATTCAATAGACTCTTTGCTATCCTAAAGATATGCAATTTTACAGCACTATTTGTAAATACTGCTTCTGTATATTTGTGTATTCTGCTTCCTGTAAATAAGCAGGTAAATACTGCTTCTGTCTTGACATTATGTCTTTCCTTGGCTTTTGTAAAAACACAGTGTTTTGACTTTCTTTTCATTTCTCTAACATTCTCTTTTGCTGGAATCTTCTCCTATAACTAATCTCTAAATAGAACTCAAGGCTCAAATAGGAAGCCTCTTATCTTCTTTAAATAATCCACTCAGAAATCTCATCATTCCCATGCGCTTAAATACCATTTAAATTTTGATGACTCCAGAACGTTACCTCATTTCCGAGCTCCACACTCAAGTACCACATCACTTATTTAAATAAGATACCATACAAGCATTTTGAACTCAGCATTTCCAAAATGGAATTCTTGATTTCCTCCTCAAACCTGTTTTACCATCAGAAACTCGAGTCTTCCCTTTCTCAGTAAATGTCACCACCAACCATTCAGTTCCTCAAGTGAGAAATACAGGTTTCATCCTTGATTTTTCCTTCTCCTCTTGCCCCACATCCATACAATAGCAAGTCTCATCAAATCAATCTCTAGAATACATCTCAATCAGTTTGTTTTTCTACATCTCTTCTGTCCCCACCGTAGAATAATTCACTGTCATCTCACTTCATGGTGTATTTTAGAGTTAATTGATCTCACCTCTTTCATTCTTACCCCTTGTCCAGTCAAACTCATAACAGCAATAATCAGCTTATTAAAATTTTTCTAATGTCACTCAATTTAGTGTCTTCCCATAGGTCTTAGAATGAAGTCCAAAGCCCTTATCACGGCCTGTGAGGTCCTGTTCACCTTTTTAGTCTCAATGTACAATGCCCCTGCTTTCTCTCAGTATGTGAAAGAAAAATCTCTATTCTTTTTTTAATGTCTCTATTCTTTTAATGTCTCAAATCCTTCTTTCTGAAAATGCTTCAAATGACTATTTTCTCTGCCTTTATGCTCTTATCTTCTGTGCTTGGAGCTAAGTATCACCTTCTCAGAGATTTCCTTCTTGACCTTCTGTTATTTCCTTCTGTTCTTTAAAGTAGGTCTCTCACTGTCTGACTTATTTCACATGGTATGATAATCTCTAGGTTCATCCATGTTGCTGCAAATGACATTATTTCATTCTTTTTTATGGCCAAGTAATATTCCATTGTATACGTGTGTGTGTGTGTGTGTGTGCATGCGTGTGCGCACGCATGTGTGTGCATTCCACATCTTCTTTATGATATCACTTACATGTGGAATCTAAAAAAAATGATACACATGAACTTATTTACAAAACAGAAATAGAACTTATTTACAAAACAGGCATAGAAAACAAATTCATGGAATCTTAGTTCCCAGATTAGGCATCAAACCCACATTTACTGCATTGGCAGGTGGATTCTTAACCACTGGACCACCAGGGAAGTCTTGCTACCCATTTTTAGTAGTACCATAGAAGCTATTAATCAGACTAGGACTCATCATGTTTCCTGTTTTAAACTTTCACAAAGAGTAAGACTCACTGTAATTTGGGTACATGGAGAGGCTATTCTCCGTGGTGGAGCACACTAGATTCTGTGGCTTCAAGGCTCACCCTGATCGTCCTTCTTGCCAACTTGAGGGCATCAGATTTCATACATGATGTGGTAGCAGACAGCTGGACAAGGCAGGTTATCTGCTCCTGTATTGACCAGTCATATTGACTTTGACCAGGTCAAGAATTCTTCATTGTTTCAGTTTTCCCATCTGTTGTTATAACACTTCTTTCTCCAATATTCGGAACCCCTTCCAGAAGAAAGTGCTCCTGAGGAGCAAGTGTGGTTATTGACCTGATCCTTCAGTCAGAGAAAGTGTCAGAAAAACACGCCCATCAGCCTGCTCTGTCACACGTTAAAAGACTGGAGATTACCAGAAGTATTTAGTTTGTGTTGTTCTTTGAAAGATATGACTGTTCCTACAAATATGCACAGCCTACTCGTAGAGGACTCTTGAATCACAAAGGCAGGTCCTTCCTTCTCGCCACAGTCTTTGATGGTGGTGAGGAATGTGTTTACTCAAGTTCACAAAGGAGAACTTGGTTTGCTCTGTTTTAGCAACAGATTAGAATTTTCAAAGAAATCCTGGCATGGGTCATTTTTTTGGAATGAGCTTTGAAGCCATGCTGAAATCTTATCAGCGTGTCAAGATTTAAAAACTCCCACCTGTACGTCTCCCTCCTGAGAGCTCTCTCGAGCAGCTGCCACCTCCTCCTTTGTTTGTTGATTACGTGTGAACAGAAACAGAACATACGCCCAGCGCTAGGCACTAGAAACACTGTCAGCCATTTCTGCCTCCTTGTGACCTATCTGGTAGGCAGATTCAAAGCAAACAGGGATTCCTAGGGATGGTTTATAAGTATATGATTAAAGTGTGCTGGCTCACCTGCAATGCATTTGTACTCAATCTCTCTCACCATCCCTGTTTCTCCATTTGTCATCTTCCTAAAGGGAAGGCCGTGCATACTTGCCTCTTTTTAAAAGGCACGCAAATCTCAACACAGCGGCCATTTAATGCCAATGGATGTGATTGTAAAGAGGGCACAACAGAATGCAAGCCTTGTCTTTTCATTTCTCCTGGACTGAAGGAAGGCTTAGGTTTAATACACTCTTGCTGGAGGGTCTAGTGTGTATATTCTTTTGTTCAAGAAACATATCAAATTCCTTCAAGTGCAAAACTATGGAAAATAAGATCAAAAGTCAGCCAAAAAGTAGTGCTTCCCTGGTGACCCAGACAGTGAAAAGTCTGCCTGCAGCACAGGAGACCCAGTTTCGATATCTGGGGAGGGAAGATCCCCTAGAGAAAGTAATGGTAACCCACTCCAGAATTCTTGCCTGGAAAATCCCATGGATGGAGGAGCCTGGCGGGCTGCAGTTCATGCGGTTGCAAAGAGTCGGATACAACTGAACAATTTCACTTTCTTCTTTTCAGCCAAAAAGTAGCTTGCAAAAGAAAGGCCCTCCAGAGAAGACTCTGACTGCCTCTAACTTGACCATGATAGCTTTCTCTTCTAGGCAGTTTCTACACAGACCAATCAAAAACCTCTGTTTTTTTTTTTTTTTTTTTTTAAACAATTCAGCTCGTGTTGGGATGATTACATTTTAGGGCTTTAGTAGAGTATCTCTCACATTTTAACTTCAGATGCTTCTTTTGGCTGAACATGATTTCTCTCAACCTCTCTAATGGCATCCAATTCAAGCTGCAGACAGGCTTCCCTGGTAGCTTAGACGGTAAAGAATATGCCTACAGTGCAGGGGACCTGGGTAGGATCCCTGGTTCAGGAAGATTGCCTGGAGAAGGGAATGGCTACCCACTCCAGTATTTTTGCCTGGAGAATTACATGGAAAGAGGAGCCTAGTGGACTACAGTCCATGGGGTTGCAAAGAGTCAAACAGGACTGAGTGACCAACAAGCTGCAGGAGGCTGAACTGTAAAACTCTCATCACCAACACATGAAAACTAGAGTACTAAATTCAGAGAGTGTCTGACAGTGGGGCTGGTGGACAATGAAATCAAGTCACACCTCTGATCTAACTTAACACTTACATATATTTTGAAAAGCAAGCACAGCCTAGATTTTACTTTCTGGCCCAGACTGCAACACTTCTCTGCCACTCTCCTAGAAAGCTGGAGCAAAATCTCTTTCACAAATAATACCCAATGAGAACTTGCTGTCTAAGTGTTATTTTCCCAGATCAATGTCACAATTATTTAGTGTGCTGAGCACTATACGTCTTTTAATTTCCTATAATCCCTACCCATAGTATAATGCGGAATTCCATTTATTCTATTTTAAAAGGGATGAAGTCATCCAGGGTGGAAACTATGACCTGATTGAAAGTCCTGAAATGCTGCTATGTCTCAGACTGGGCTCTGGCACATGCAGAAGTATAAATTAAACTCTTCTGCAGACATTTGATCTCTTGCTATGAAAAGGGATACTGTGTTTCCTCTGTTTAACGGTATTCTCTGTCCACTGTGAAAAGAAGCCTGTTTGCTTAAAAAAGTGTGGCATATTTTTCCCACTATGAGTGGCACGGCAAATGAAATCACAGCACGCCCTGAATATAGTTCCCATCGTCTATATGAATTGTACATCTGTCAAAAGAAGCCTATGTTGAAATTGTGATCACTTAATATGAGAGGAATAATTTAATAATATCATGACAGATCACAACTGCATCTCTGGATGCTAAGACTGGCAGCTTCTGTTGAGTGCCCACCTGCAGACAGCTCTGTGCAAAGCAAGTTAAACAGAAACAGCCATGCCTTCTAATTCCAGCCCATCTCCCTGCACCCCAGAGGCTGCCCACACACAAAGTTAGGATATCACCATTTACTGGTGGGACATTATTCTAAACGAGCATGCCCATATTATCAATTGAGTCCAAATGTTCTCTCTTCTATTTCCATCTGCAGGTCCTATGTGCTTTATTAAAATCATAATCATTTCTTGTAAAAGGATGTAAACTCAAAATTTCTCTGATAGCATGTGATGAAAATGCCCTAAAAGAAACCTTCCGCGAATTGCTGGTATGTGGTAGATGTGGAATGAGTGAACCAGGCTATCATCCTTGAAGAAAAACTCCAGCAGAAGTTTTCCCAGTCTGTTCTGCCCTGTCTGTGGAGGTGTTTCAGGAGTTGGCAAAACACCGTTTTTCATTGAACATCAACTCTTTGTTATCCTAATGCCTTGAACTCTCCAACCGCAGGGAGGCTGGTGAACTAGGAAGGTGCTGCTTCAGAGCTGGGAAGACCCGCTGACCTGTTTCCTCCCCCTGTACTCTAGCCCCCGATGAAAACATAGCTGCTCCTACTTGTTTATACACTGGGGTTTTAGAAAAGGTGTCCAGCTGCTAGAAAAATAGTTTGAAAGCCATTGCTAGCAAGCAGGAGTTTGCCTTGAAAAGTGAAAGTGTTAGTTTTGTCCGACTTTTTGCAATCCCATGAACTGTATGTCGCCTGCCAAGCTTCCCTGTCCCTGGAATTCTCCAGGCAAGAATGCCGAAGTGGGTAGCCATTTCCTTCTCCAGGGGATCTTGCTGACCCAGGGATCGAACCCAGGTCTCCTGCATTGCAGGCAGATTCTTTACCATCTGAGCTACCAGGAAATTTATTTGTCATACCTTGTATGGAGAAATAGTATAGAGGAGAAAGACAACATGTCAAGTTCCACAGACCCAAGAGATCACCTTCATTGTCATATGAGCATGTAATCAACTGTATCTGGAAGAAACAAAGGATTGATTTTTCTTAACTGAATTACCAATAACAAATTTATTTCACTTAGTAATGAAAGGAAAATATCACCTGACCCACAATTTTTTCTTACCCCAAACTAATTGGCAGTACTTATTTTAGTAATCTGGAGACCCAATAAAAAATTTGGCACAGTTGCTTTTTATATTGCTTTCATTCCTTCTACTAAAGCAGCTTGCAAAATTATAGAATGTGTAACCCCAACTATTTTTTCATTATTTTAATGTTTAGTAAGTTCTCACAGTGTTTCTCTTAAAACTTAATGCTACATATATGACGAATTAAAGAATGCTGTTTAACTCAACTTACTCAATCATTTTTGCAATGTTCCCTGAAGGTCAGGAACACCTGGGGACCTTGACAAAGATCCCTGGACCCCAAACAGACCTCCTGAAGCAAAGATTACCAAGGGCATGTCTAGTAATCCGCACTCCTAACAAGCAACCCAGGACAATTCTTATCCTCATAGAAGTGGCAAAAACTATAGGTAGAGATAAATACAGTCCAGCCTCAATTTTAATGGCAATTTCTCATTTCACTCTGTATGTAGTTCTCCCATTGTAGAGTGATCATTCAGTTCGAGAGGTTAAAACCTGGGAGTCTTGGCGAACGCACGCAGCTGTCTGCCAACAATTAGACTAGATGAAGTGACCAGTATGGGATCAAAAGTTAAATACTTTACATCTGAATTACATACCAGATATGTAAAGAAAATGTGTTTTTCCAATCTATGTAACTATTTGCTTCACCCAAATATCCCCTTCATCTTAATGCATTGTAAACCGAGAACAACTGCCAGAATATGGTGGCTGATGCAAAAAGCCAGACGGTGTTGATCTCAATTTTGAAAACTTTTATGGTGTAATTTTTACATTACCCCATGGCCCTGGGAGATGCTTCTGAGATTCCTTTAAACTCCTCAAGACTACCACTCCTCAGACTCTAAGGAACTGGTATTATCACATTTTATTTTTTTGTAAGTCCTTCAATAAAATGATTGGTGTGTGTCTCCGTGGGTGACAAATGACTTCTCTCAAGGAATGATACATTAACTTTCTAAGAAAAGTGAAATATTGAGTGGCTATCTGTGAATTCAAACAGTGTAGACAATGAAGTGAGGAGAGGCAGGTCAAGAAAATATATATTACCAGTATGATGAGATTCACTTCAGGATTCCAAAAGCACAACTAAGCAATTCATCACTTTGGAGTTGGAACTGCGCAGACCTGTCAGTTTCATCTGCCTCCCTACCCTTCGACAGCCTGCAAAGGCTCTGAGTCTCCTACAAGGTCAAGTTCAAACTACTTAGCGTGGCACAGAAAGTGCTCTGTGGACCCTGCTTCCTCCTTCCTCTTCATCATCGTTCAGTCCTACCCTCCACTTGTGATTCAGTATCAGTAATCTCTTGTGGATTCTTGAATGGACATTCTCACTCTTGGCTGGTACAATCACCTCTGTCTGGAGTTGCTGCCTTAGCCCCCGTCCTTAGGATCTAGCTTAGGGATTATCTTTTTTTTTTTTAATTTTATTTGTTTGTTTATTTAATTTTAGGCTGTGCTGGGTTACAGTGAGTGGGGGCGGCTTTCTAGTTGCGGTGCGCGGGCTTCATAATTCAGTGGCTTCTGTTGTCGTGGTACATGGGGTCTAGAGTCCAGGCTCAATAGTTGCGGCAAACAGGCTAAGTTGCCCTGAGGCTAAGTTGCCCTGAGGCATGTGGAATCTTCTCGGGCAAGGATTGAACCTGTGTTCTCTGCATTGACAGGCAGATTCTTTACCACTGGGCCACCAGGAAAGCCCAGCGGTCATCTTCTTGAAGAGGACACCCCTTCTTTGTGCTCCATCTTTAACCTTGAACTAATTGGTGTTACAGTGCCGTCTAAACCCTGGAATGTGAGTCATAGGATTAAGGAACAGATGAGGAAAGAGGTTGATTGGCTTTTATGCCCCCAACACCCAATACAGAGCATAGCCTATGGAAGGTTCTAAAAAAGATGATTATGAACTAAAAGAATCTTAATCAATCCTGAGAGTGTTTGTGAGCAGTGAAAAGGATGAGACCAGGTTGTCCCTGCCAATACTGCTTTTCTATTGTTTGATGTCCTTAAAAATGACCACAGTCAATTTTTATTCCAGCCTTAGAAAAGCCAGCAATACAAGCTAACACTCTGTGCACTTTTGATAGAATATATTGTTTGGTATGCAACACAATTCCTTTTCTGCCTATTATGTGTACATTTAAAAAATTAGTTGCACCTTTTCCTTTCGAGGTGCTTAGTAACCATGTTGTTTCAGATACAAAGGCCTATAGAGCAATGCCCACTGCCTTGTGAATGGGGCCTTTGTTCTCAGCACTGTTTTGGTAGGAAATGGTTGCTATTTAGGTCTCCAAGAGGGAATATAAACTATGCTCACCTAATCAAACAGACCAGTAAATACAGCAGTTAATCTGACAACTTAAAATTCCTGAGTTGCGTTCTGAGAAACAATCTTAACACCAACAATCATTTCAAGCCTATGTAAATTGTAAGCCTTTGGGTGACTAAGAGGTTTATTGTATTTTATTTCATTTCATTTTATTAATTACTGCCAATGCCTGGTTCTAAATCATATTTCAGCGTGGAGATTTCTTGTCGGTAGAAAAGAAAAGAAATCACGTTGGAAAATACAGCATGAAAGCTAACAAATAAAACCCGTTATCCAGATGTCAAGAGAGGAGAGAAACAGGACGGGTGAAGAAGGAAAGCGTGTCCTTTCATATTGGTGCGCTGGAAAGGAGAATTGATCCTGAAGACAGAAGAAACCCAAGTGCAGGCCTGGGTTGCCTAATGAACTGGCTTGCCCATTGTTCTCGTCTTTTCAGATAGTTAGTTCAAACTAATCTGCCCTGTGGTTACAGAAGAAAAAGCAGTACTTGTTTGTTCAAGTTATTAACAGTTTTTAAAGGCCCTCCCCAAGTCACCTTGGAAGTTTAGTCACCACTTGAGGAACAAAAGCACTGAAACAATACTTGCATTAAAAAAAAAAAAAATTCACCTGGTTCTTAAAGGCAATATACAGTGATACTTTAAACCCAAGCGACAACAACAAAAAGAGCTCTTTGTTTGAGGTATGGGTATAAATATCACCATTTAGATTCTACCTGTTGGCTAACAATGGACATAGCCTCTTAAAACTATGTCCTTGCAATATATCAGAGAGCAGGGCCCAATGTGCACACAGCACATATTAAAAGCTCTATCTGAACTATTTCTTCCCTCTTGAAAAAGAAAAAAAAAAAATCTAGCATTTCTGGTTTTTAAAGGAGCCATTGTCACTTCTGGTAGAATGTTTATTTTACTGTCTCCTGCACAGTGGAGGGCATTTCACCTATAAAGAGTGACTATAGAGCACTGGGACAATTTGAATACTCTAATCAATGCTAGTTAAAGTGGGAATAAATAAACTTTTATGGCACCAGGGTTCCTACCCTTCATGGAAATTATTGTTAATTTATTGAATCAATAATCTTAAAACAATAAATTATGATGCCCTTTGTTTTACTAAGCCCTTCTCCCAGTGTGTTAAAAAAAACCAGGGCTTTATAAATATTGCAACAGGCTGGGAGGAGGCTTTTTAACCAAGTCTTTGTTGTGTGGTTGGTTATGCAAGAGATTAGACTATAAAAGTTAAAAGTGTGTGTGTGTGTGGTGGGGATGGGTGAGGTGAATTGAGTATGAGTAGACACTAAAAAAAATGACAATAATAACAATAACGATAATTCCTATACTATTTAAAGTGACCGAGCAAAGAATTTTGATTCTTTTTCTTATGAACTCTGTTACTGTTTGAGATGATTTGGTTTTCCTCTTCAGCTGTTTAAGAGTTATTACTCTAAGAGCATATTTATTACAAATCTAGGAGATTTGGGGTTGGTACCAACTAGAAGTTGCATTTCCAGAAGGAATACTTTCTTCAGTATTTTTTTCTTAGCCACATTCCCAGATTTTTATCTGTTATCCACCAAAATCCCTAGGCAACCCAAAACTCCTGAATTTACCAGGGGGTATGGGGGCTTCCCTGGTGATTCACTGGTAAAGAAATCCCCTGCCAATGCAGGAGACATGGGTTCAACCCCTGGGTTGGGAAGAGCCCGTGGAAGAGGAAATCCCACTCCAGTATTCCTGCCTGAGAAATCCTATGAACCAAGGAGGCTGGTGGACTACAGTCCATGGGGTCGGAAAGAGTCAGACACGACTTAGTGACTAAACAACAACAACAAGGTGGGGAGGGGTAAATTGGGAGATTGGGATTGGCGTATAGACACTACTATATATAAAATAGGCCTCCCAGGTGGTGCTAGTGGTAAAGAACCTGCCTGCCAATGTAGGAGATGTAAGGGACGTGGGTTCGATCCCTGGATGGGAAAGATACCCTGGAGGAGGGCATGGCAACCGACTCCAGTATTCTTGCCTGGAGAATTCCATGGACAGAGGAGCCTGGCGGTCTACAATCCATAGGGTCACACAGAACCGGACACAACTAAAGCGCCATGGCACACACACCTATATAAAATAGGTATCTAATAAGGGCCTACTGTTTGGCACAGGGAACTCTACTCAATACTCTGTATTGGTTGACAGGGGAATAGAAACTAAAAAAGAATACATATATGTATAGGTCTAACTGATTCACTTTGCCGTACAGCAGAAAGTAAGAGAACACTGAAATTAACTATACTCCAATAAAAATTATTTTTAAAAAATAAAGTAAAGTATACAATTCAGAGGTTTTTAGCAAAACAAACATGCTGAATTTGAATTTCACATCTCCTACTAGCCTAACTTACTGAGGATAAAGTAAAGTGCCTCAAACCATGCTAGCGCAAGGCTGTGCCAAAGTCACTTCAGTCGTGTCTGCCTCTTTGTGACCCTTTGGACTGTAGTCACCAGGCTCCTGTGTCCATGGGGATTTTCCAGGCAAGAATACTGGAGTGGGTTGCCATGCCCTCCTCCAAGGGATCTTCCTGACCCAGGGGTAGAACCCACGTCTCTTGTGTCTCCTGCATTGGCAGATAGGTTCTTTCCCACCAGCACCACCTGAGAAGCCTGAATGGGAAGCCATTAGGCACACGGCTGACTCTAAAGCAAATCCAGCATTGCCTCTCCGGGGCCATGCTGGGCCTGTCTCTCCACCCCACACACAAGTTTAACAGGTCATGAGAATTGTATCTCTGTGATCTTTATTAGTTTTCTCATTATGTTTTTACCTTTTACAGCAATCAAAATATCTTTGGAGTACCTATTCATCCTGTTACAAAACTGTACCCAAATGCAAACTCTCTGGCTTAAAAAAAAAAAAAAAATATAATGGAGAAAAGTGCACATTTGGGGTAATATCTGCCGATGAGACATTACTGTAGATGCAGTGTCCCAGAAGCACCTAATATCCAAAGCTTTCTGTATAGATTAAGCTCCTCTAATAGCTCTACAGCTACTATATACAATTATCTTCTCACTAACAGCATCCCTTAAAACAGACATAAGGGATCTTTGAAGCCGAGCTCTGCATACCTTAATTATGGAACCAATTTGGGACACTATTTGTTCCAACATTTTTTAAAGGCCTTCCCTAGATTATAAGAACATGTTGAATTCACGATTATTTTTTTGTGCTTGGAGACTACAGACTTGAATGCAGGCAGCAAGAATGGCCCCCCAGGGTGCAGGTGTTTTTGCCACCACATTCTGCGGGGGAGGTTTACAGTTCTTGTTACAGGACTGACCTAAAACCAGAAATATTATTCCCTGGAGCTGAGCTTGTGACCGGAGTTCTCGCTCCTTGGGATCCAACTCTGACTATGAGACTGTAATAGTTTAGCACCTGAAGGGTGCAGCAGGGAAACCAGAAGCTGATGATCTATAGAATTTCCATTAATCATTGGCATACTGGTTTGAGGAACTCCCTGTCAGTTCAGTAAAATCTCAAGGAATCTTCCTGGGATTCTGAAGAGTTCAAGAGATGTACCTGGAGCAAAGGTGGAAAAGGAAATCCACCCTGTATTGAATAGCTGCAATAGCCAGTAAGTGATGCTAATCAAAAATTAGCAATTAGCAATTCTTCTAGAGCTGAGCACTGACAGACGCCCTCAGTCTGATCCACTTGGGGGAGATGCTCCAGGCAAGGAAATTCTTGTACCATCTGTTTTACAGGAAGGCTCTGGCTAAAGCAGGGATTCTAGTCCATTCCTAAATATATATTCCCAAAGCAGGTCTAAGCTCCCTGGAATCTGGTTGCAAGATAAGGAAGAACTGACACCATGAGTATTAATTACATTCAACTGCTAACAAGATTACTCGGTCAGTAAAAACTGGCTCTAATAAACATAAAGGAATGGATACTGGATACAGACTGGCTCCTAGATGGAGAACTCTACTACAGGAGATGTGTATGTATGATTTCATTTAGTTCTCACAGCAATTCTTTAATGTGTGGCCACCTCAATTTTAGAGACAAAGAATGCATATTTTCAGCGGAGTTGACAGTTTTGCCCGAGGAAACAATGGCAGAAATGGAAGTCACATCTGGGGCTTCTTCCATTCAAGGGCCATCCTCATTTCAGTAGGTTGTGTGGACAGACGTCTCCGAGAATTATTTCGTATCTTCAGGGACTTGGTAACTTCTGAGAATTTTCTCTTTTACTCATAGAAATTAATACAAATCTTGCCCTCATGGATATTCCATACTCAAATTCTCATAAAGAAAGAATCAATATCCATTATGGAGGTATAGGACTGACAGATTTCAGTGAGCTCATTCACAAATGGAAAGATTCAATATTGATTTAAGATTAGTGGGTGTATTAATATTAAAGATGATTAATTGTATTCTTCTCATAGCCCCTTGCCCTCTTGAGCCAAACGTTGATGTGCCAGTCCAGCTCCAGAGCTCCCACTGGATCAGATGATGTCATGTTGCTACTGCATCTGACTTGTCTCTCTCTCTCTCTCTTTACCCAATACTGCTTTTATTTCCCACTCACAACTGACTTTCCAGAGAACTGACCCCACTAAAACTCCTGCACACAAATCTCCATCTCAGTCTATTTCCTGGGAACCTGATCTAAGATCCCCCCTCAGGCACAGAAGTCCATAGAAGCTTTGCCAGAAGTCACTCAACCCTTCTCTGTCTTTGCTTCCACCTTTCTTATCATTACCAACCAGTATTGTCACCCTCAAACAAATGGCTTTCCTTTTCTGTCTCATGGCTTCTATTTTGGATGGCTCCTGCATACACATAAGTTTGGTTGACTCAGCTTTAGTTTTCTCTTGGGGGTGCTTCATGGTTTGCCCACTACCAATTGCCTTGGGGCTTCCCTTGTGCCTCAGCCGGTAAAGAATCCACCTGCAATGTGGGAGACCTGGGTTCAATCCATGGGTTGGGAAGATCCCCTGGAGAAGGGAAAAGCTACCCACTCCAGTATTCTGGCCTGGAGAATTCCATGGACTCTATAGTCCATGGGTTCACAAAGAGTCGGACACGACTGAGTGACTTTCACTGTTTCAATGGCCTTTAGACAGAGTTTTTGTGCCAGACCATCAGTTGAACCGTTCTATGAAGATCTACAAGACCTTCTAGAAGTAACACTCAAAAAAGATGTCCTTTTCATTATAGGGGACTAGATGCAAAAGTAGGAAGTTAAGAGATACCTGGAGTAACAGGCAAATTTGGCCTTGGAGTACAAAATGAAGCAGGGCAGTCTAACAGAGTTTTGTCAAGAGAACACATTGGCCATAGCAAACACCCTCTTCCAGCAACACAAGAGAAGACTACACGTGGACATTACCAGATGGTCGATGTTGAAATCAGATTGGTTATATTCTTTGCAGCCAAAGATGGAGAGGCTCTATACAGTCAGCAAAAACAAGACCAAGAGCTGACTGTGGCTCAGATCATGAACTCTTTATTGCCAAATTAAGACTTAAATTGAAGAAAGTAGGGAAAACCACATTTAGGTCATTCAGGTATGACCTAAATCAAAATCAAATCCCTTATGATTATACAGTGGAAGTGAGAAATAGATTCAAGGGATTAGATGTGATAGACAGAGTGCCTGAAGAACTATGGATGGAGGTTACTGACATTGTACAGGAGGCAATGATCAAGACCATCTCCAAGAAAAAGAAATGCAAAAAGGCACAACGGTTGTCTGAGGAGGCCTTACAAATATCTGAGAAAACAAGAGAAGCTAAAGGCAAAGGAGAAAAGGAAAGATATACTTACTTTAATGCACAGCTCCAAAGAATAGCAAGGAGAGATAAGAAAGCCTTCCTTAGTGATCAATGCAAAGAAATAGATAAAAACAATAGAATGGGAAAGACTAGAGATCTCGCCAAGAAAATTAGAGATACCAAAGGAACATTTCAGGCAAAGATGGGCACAATAAAGGACAGAAATGGTATGGACCTAACAGAAGCAGATGATATTAAGAAGAGGTGACAAGAATACACAGAAGAGCTATACAAAAAAGATATTCATGACCCAGATAACCATGATATGGTGTGATCACTCACCTAGAGCCAGACATCCTGGAATGTGAAGTCAAGGGGCCCTTAGGAAGCATCACTATGAACAAAGCTAGTGGAGGTGATGGAATTCCAGTTGAGCTATTTCAAATCCTTGAAAGATGACACTGTGAAAGTGCTGCACTCAATATGCCAGCAAATTTGGAAAACTCAGCAGTGGCCACAGGGCTGGAAAAGGTCAGTTTTCATTCCGATCCCTAAGAAAGGCAATCCCAAACAATGCTCAAACTACTGCATAATTGCACTCATCTCACATGCTAGTAAAGTAATGCTCAAAATTCTCCAAGCCAAGCTTCAACAGTACATGAACTATGAAATTCCAGATGTTCACACTGGATTTAGCAAAGGCAGAGGAACCAGAGATCAAATTGCCAACATCCACTGGATCATCAAAAAAGCAAGAGAGTTCCAGAAAAACATCTACTTCTGCTTTATTAACTATGCCAAAGTCTTTGACTGTATGGATAGCAACAAACTGTGGAAAATTTTTAAAGAGATGGGAATAGCAGACCACATGATCTCCCTCCTGAGAAATCTGTATGCAGGTCAAGAATCAATAGTTAGAACCAGACATGGAGCAACAGACTGGTTCCAAATAGGGAAAGGAGTACATCAAGGCTGTATATTGTCACCCTGATTATTTAACTTATATGCAGAGTGCATCATGTGAAATGCTGGGCAGGATGAAGCACAAGCTAGAATCAAGATTGCCGGGAGAAATATCAACAACCTCAGATATGCTGATGATACCACCTTTATGGCAGAAAGTGAAGAGGAACTAAAGAGCCTCTTGATGAAAGTGAAAGAAGAGAGTGAAAAAGCTGGCTTAAAACTCAACATTCAGAAAACAAAGATCATGGCATCCAGTCCCATCACTTCATGGCAATTAGATGGGAAAACAATGGAAACGGTGACAGACTTTATTTTCTTGGGCTCCAAAATCACTGCAGATGGTGACAGCAGCCATGAAATTAAAAGACGCTTGCTCATTGGAAAAAAAGCTATGATCAACTTAGACAGCAAGCTAAAAAGCAGAGACATTACTTTGCCAACAAAGGTCTGTCTAGTCAAAGCTATAGTTTTTCCAGTAGTCATGTATAGATAAGAGTTGGACTACAAAGAAAGCTGAGCTGACGAATTGATGCTTTTGAACTGTGGTGTTGGAGAAGACTCTTGAGAGTCCCTTGGACTGCAAGGAGATCCAACCAGTCCATCTTAAAGGAAATCAGTCCTGAATATTCATTGGAGTGACTAATGCTGAAGCTGAAACTCCAATACTTTGGCCACCTGATGTGAAGAAGTGACTCATTTGAAAAGACCGTGATGCTGGGAAAGATTAAGGTGGGAGGAGAAAGGGACAACAGAGGATGAGATGGTTGGATGGCATCACTGACTCGATGGACATGAGTTTGAGTAAGCTCCATGAGTTGGTGACAGACAGGGAAGTATGGCACGCTGCAGTCCATGGGGTCACAAAGAGTCAGACACAACTGAGCAACTGAACTGATCATCTCACGAGTCACTGGGCTTCCAGTACTATGAGTTTGACTAATTTTGATTCAGGTACCTATCTGTGGTCTGTCTAAATGGAAGGTGGGAGAGCTCTAAGGTACAAAATATGACAAGTTGCCTAAGGAAAAGTTCAAAGAATCTTTCTTGGTAGAGGAAACTATAGGTTTGACAGTTTCTTTTAGAATGGAAGGTGGACTTGGCTGGCACTGTGACTAGCATTGCCATTGCATTTGTTATGAACTGAGCATTGGTGTCCTTTCCAAATTCATATATTGAAATCCTAACCCTAAACAAGATGGTATTAGAAGATTGGGTTTTTGTGGGTAATTAGGTCATGAGGGTGGAGCCCTCATGAATGGGATTAGTGCCCTTGTAAGAAGAGACAGAGAGCTTGCTCCTCTCTCTGCTCTCTGCCACGTGAGGATACAAAGAGAAAGCAACCATCTGCAACCAGGAAGGATTTCCTCACTAGATACCAGATCTGTGAGGACCTTCATCTTGGACTTTCTAGCCTCCAGAACTGGAAGAAATGAATACTTGTAGTTTTAGCCATTCAGTCTATGTAACGTTGTTACAGCAGCTGAAGCTAAGACACCATTCATGAGCCAAATCTAAGTCTCATTAACATACCATTATGTGTGTGTGCACGTGCATGCCCAGGCACTCAGCCTCTTCCATTGTGCCTGACTCCTTGTGACCCCATGGACTTTACCCCACCAGGTTCCTCTGTCCATGGGATTCTCCAGGAAAGAATACTGGAGTGGGTTGCCGTGCCCTCCTCCAGGGTATCTTCCCAACCCAGAGATGGAACCTGCATCTCCTACATTGCAAGCTGATTCTTTATCACTAAGCCAGCATACCAGTGATATGCAGGAAATCATTCAGCAAAGATTTATTGAGCACCTATTAATTAGACTGTATTTTAGGTAAAAGAATAGAACAGTAAACAAAACAGCAAAAACTCCTGCCTTCATGGAGTTTACATTTTAGTCTGAAAGACAGAAACAAAGATAAATAGTTGAAATTCAAAGAGTACAATCTCAGTAAATGTTTACCTCTTTCTTGATAAGACTCTTTTCCAGATCCTCAAAGAAAAAGTCCAGACAAGTTTACCTTTCACCTCCTTTCTTTGTTCATCTTCTCCTGCTTGGCAGAGAAATGGCCAGAGTGATAGACGAAGGAAGGGAAGAACACAAAGACTTAAATAATCCACTTCATTAATACAATTAGTTTTACAACAGGGCAATAAAAGTCTTAGCCTTGGAGAGAATTCTTTTTTCTTTATTCAAACTGTTTCATCAGTCATTTAGAATTTTAAACAACATTTATACAGCATCTTTATGGTTTGGGAAGCATTCCCATTT
The DNA here is from genome assembly GCF_033118175.1 of Dama dama. NCBI lineage: Eukaryota > Metazoa > Chordata > Mammalia > Artiodactyla > Cervidae > Dama > Dama dama. Next base: position 34,004,699 of record NC_083702.1, read on the forward strand.
AATCACGCATTTGGTCACTCATACAGCAAGATTTACCATTTAATTATGTGTGTTAGGCACATATATCATCTCCTTTCTCCCAAATTCAGCTCTGAGAGGAGAGTAAATATTATTAGTATACCTGTTTGCCAGATGAGTTTGGAGGGAAAATAAAACCCAGAGGTAGAAGACAAGCATAATAGAAAACTGACTCAGGTTTGTTTATATATATGTACATACATATACATATTTTTATATATGTGTGTGTATATGTATATATTTGAAATCTCAGAAAAGCTGACTTATTTTTGGTTACACTGGATCTTTGATGTGTTGGGCAGGCTTCCTTTAACTGTGGTGCAAGGGTTTCTCTCTTTTTGCAGCCCACAGGCTTTTGAGCACATGGGCTCAATAGTTCTGGTGCACGGGCTTAGTTACCCTGTGGTGTGTGGGATCTTAGTTCCTTGATTAGGGGTCGTCCCCTCAGGGACATCCTTGTTTCAGCATTTTTATATCTGCAGGAATATACCTGCACATGCAAAGAAAAATTGAGATGTTTTACAATAATACAGGTAATACAATAGGAGGAAAATATAAATGGATTGAAAGAAACTTAATGAAGGGACAATTGGAGTACAATGGAAAGATGACAATAAACTACAAATTAGAACACAGGTCTGCAGGGAACTCAAACAGGAACTCTATATCCACCTAGAGGGGTGGGATGGAGAGGGAGATAGAAGCGAGGTTCAAGAGGGAGGGAACATGTGTATACCTATGGCTGATTCATGCTGATGTTTGACAGAAAAAACAAGATTCTCTAAAACAGTTATCCTTCAATTAAAAAGTAAATAAATTTTCAAAAAAGAAAACAGGTCTGTATGTTAACTATGCTAAAAAGATCTTGCATAATTACTAAATTTGAGCCTCAAGTCTTTGATGAGCTTTGTAGCTATTAGAGAGAAAATGGAAACACAGAAAAAAACAATGGCTTTCAATGAATAAATTCCAAGGGAGGATGAAAAGGAAAGAGGTAGAACACACAGGGTTAAAAGAATTAAGAGACACATCATCCAAATGCAAAACATGTACCCTATTGGATTCTGACTCAGACAAACCAGCTGTAAAAAATGAACAACTGGAGAAACAAAACAGTTGGAGAAATTGACTTTTTTTTGTATATTAAGGAAATGTTAATTACTTTAGATGTGATAATAGTATTATTATGTTTATGGTTCTAAAAGATATTAACTATAAGACACACACTGAATTATTTACAGTTGAGCTGAAAAAAAAAAAAAGAAAACACAATAGATACGCCATTCTTTTCCACATATTAACTTTGTGTCTCTGGCCAGTTATCTTACTTTCTTCTCCTATAAATTGGGGGAAATGCAATATATTGCCCAGGGTTTTAGGGAAGATTAAATGAGATGTGCATAATCGATCCTCACTATTTGTGACTTTCCTACTGGCTACAATTTATTTGTAACTCCAAAGTCAGTATTTGCAGTGTTTTCGTGATCATTTATAGACAAGCACAAAACAGCAAAAAACCGACACATGCCTGACACACATGTGAGACCTGACAAGGCACACTCTGCCTTCTTATTCAGCTCTCAGACGGCAAATACGCCATTTCCGTGTTTTCAATGTGTGTGTGTTTTTGCATTTTTGTGTTTTTTGTTGGTAATTTCACTGTTGACAGTGCCCCCTAACTTTGTGCTGAAATACCATCTTGTGTTTCCTAAGAACAAAACAGGTCTGATGAACCTTATAGAGAAGGTTAGATAAGGTTAGATCCACGTGTTACATTAAGCTTTGTTGAGGCGTGAGTTATGTGCTATGCGTATAGAACCATGAGTTCCACGTTAATGACTCAACAATACATATTGAAGATGTCTTTAAACAGAAACACACATAAAACAATATTAATATGTATTTATCAGTTGAGAAAAATGTGGTGTCCAGAGGCTTGTAGGAACCTAACACTATGTTTCAATCTAAGAGCAGTATTGGCTAATTCAGTGTCCATGGTAGCTATAATTCAGTGTCCACAGCAGCTATAAAATGTAAGTACAGCAAATGGTAAGAGTTAACTGTGTATAAAATGTTTAAGCTAATATGCCTTCCTTAAAGCAAGTACTCAGAAATGTTTTTCCTCTGCCCCTAAGTAATAGAAATCAGGCCCAAACTCCCTTGTTCAGACTCATTTCCTAAGTTCTTTATTCTTGACATAGCTCCCCGAGACTGTGAATGGATTGTAATGTGTATTACATACTCTTTGACAAAATAGACCATCATCTGAACATAATGTTTCCACCTTTCATCTGATTTTTGTTTCTCTTCGGTTGCCACGGTTAACTGGGCTTAGAATTAGAGAACCCAGGCCAAGTTTCTGTTCTACTATGAGCTGAGTGATCCACAGTCATGTCTCACACACCTAGCAGTTCTCAGCGATAACTATTAATACATAAAGAAACTCTAAGATTTGGTTCAGCTTCCCAGAAAGAATCCGCCTACAATGCAAGAGACGCATGAGACATGAGCTTGATTCCTGGGTCAGAAAGACACCTGGAGTAGGAAATGGCCATCCACTCCAGTATTCTTGCCTGGAAAAAGTGAAAGTGAAAGTCGCTCAGTCGTGTCCAACTCTTTGCGACCCCATGAACTGTATGATCCATGGAATTCTCCGCCAGAATACTGGAGTGGGTAGCCTTTCCCTTATCCAGGGCATCTTCCCAACCCAGGGATTGAACCCAGGTCTCCTGCATTGCAGGCAGATTCTTTACCAGCTGAGCCACCAGGGAAGCCCTATTCAGCCAAAGCTACTACTATATTTGCTCATTTAATAAACTTTAAGTTCTGCTCTTCTAGATTGTTGCTAGTATTCTCAAAGACTTTTCTCAAAATTTTGCATTTTTGGTTTTTACTTTTTGGAAAATGTAAGTTGAATTCTACTGCTCTGAATATATACTGTTGTTCTAGATAGGAGATCTACTGTGAACAATGCTTCTTAATGTTTGTGCAATAAAATGAATCCTGCTTATTTAGTTCCTCCATCTAAACAGTAGCAAAGTAAAGTACCAAAAGTTTAGGAATTTCCCCCTAAAAATCTAAGTTAAACTTTTATGTAACTTCCAAAGCCAATAAGTTCCAAAATAACTTCCAAAACCAGTATTAAGTAACCTTAAAAATAAAGAAGGCAGCCTAATACCAAAATCTCTAGATTAAATAGGCGAAAGAAACATTTCCCAAGTTTTGATTTAGAAACATTTTTTTTAAACTTCAACATTTAAAATACCAAAAATCAATCACTTTGATTCTCTTGACTTCAAACCTACAAAATAGGTTTTGGAGGATAACCTACAGTTCATGAGATGAAAAATGAAAATATTGATAAGAATGAACAAACTAAGAAGAAATTAATCTTAATATATCATAATTATCTCTACTGACTTGTTTCGAGACATTTTTACCACAACTTACTGAAGTCCTCAAAAAATGAAACCTTCACATGGAGTCACAAAGAGTCAGACATGAGTGAGCACACTGCAGCCAGCCAAGACTCGATTCTACAATAGGAAATAAAAGAGAAATTAACATAATCCAGAGAAGCTAAGGGAACAGATGAAAAACAAAGTTTGAAGCTCCCTTTTCTTCTCTTGGGACCACTGAGTGCTGTCATCCCCACCATACTGGACAACTTGTCAACTAGTTGCATGTCTTCCACTATGATTTCCAAATTAGCATTTGTTTCTGGGCTTCTTGAATGGGTATGCAGGGCCACTCAACACTTCAGGATGAACATGCTCCCCAGAGCATCAGTTTTAACAGAATGTTCATTGAGAAAAATGTGTAAAATAAATGTATCCATGGGGTCATAAATGATCCAGATGGGTCAACAGTGCTGCACCTTAGAATGAAGTGCCTGCCTCTGGCATTCCACGCTGTATTCTCTCCATCACCTCGGGTTTCATCTGCACTAGTGAAGGATTGTTCTCAGGCAAGTTCATAGCATCGCAGTCTGAGTTCCCATCCCATCTCTCATTTTTCTATCTCAAACCCTTTCCCCATGCCTCTGGAGCTTAATCAAGCTGCCAGAAGGGCAGACCCAGAAGTGTGTGTGAGTCGCTCAGAGGTGTCTGACTCTTTGCAACCCCAAGGACTGTAGCCCATCAGGCTCCTCTGTTCATGGAATTCTCCAGGCAAGAGTACTGCAGGGGCAGCCTTTGTCTTCTCCAGGGGATCTTCCTGACCCAGGGATGGAACCCGGGTCTCCTGCATTGCAGACGAACTCATTACAGTCTGAGCCACCAGGGAAATCCAGAAGTGCAGGGGAGCTACCATCCTTGGGCAGGATCTACAGCTAATGAGGGGTAAGTGTCCCAGCTTCTACCATTCAGAGGAACAGTTCTGAGGCACAGTGTATTGAGTTGGCCAGAAGATTCATTCTGTTTCTTCTATAAGATGTCATGGGAAAACCTGAGTGACTTTTTTTGACCAACTCAATACATAGTTTGGCAGAGGCTTGAACCCCAGTTGTTGGCAACAGCAAGCAGCAAGATGCAGTCTCTCTTGGCTTTCCTCCTTCCTTGCTCCCTCTTCCTATTCTTTCACCTTCCAAATAAACTACCTGTAACCAAGTCTTTGTTTCAGTCCCTGCTGTTGAGTTTAAGGGCAGTCAGCCGGTTGGGAAAATGGACTTGAGCTACATCTGCCCAGCACTTTAAACTAAAGAGATATAATTGCTTAAGGACACCAAACTGCCAACAGATATATTATAGACTGGAAAGCAACATTTTTGTCTATTAAATTTTAAAAGATATCAGAAAGTTTATCTGACATCTGAGCTACTTTGAACCAAGCTCTCAACTGCAATCTATTCTTCTCTCTGATTAAGGATCTAGAGCAGAAAAATAAGGATAATTCTAATCTTAATTACCAATATTCCCCATTCATATGACCTGTCAGGAGTTATTATAACTGAATGCCACTCCCAAGTCTACAAAATTGCATTTAAGCAGGTGGGGCTCGGGATGTTTAAGTATTTGGTTCACTTGTTACTTTACTCGTTATGAAGCTGAAGGAGAACCATGTCCCAAGGAGACTCTGCCCCGTTTCCCAGACAAAAGAAAATGCATGGCTGATTCAGTAGCTGGGGCAACTGTGGCTATATGAGGCACATTATCATAAAGTTAACTTCCTTGCAAATCTGACTCAAAAGCTGTATACACAGGGCATGCTGCTGCTTGATCCTAGAGGATCTCAGGAACTATTGCATGATTTAAAAACTACAATCACAATTAAGGCTCTGCCTAAACATAAAAAATATTCATTGCATCCCAACTGCATATATATTTACGGGCTTCCCTCATGGCTCAGATGATAAAGAATCTGCCTGCAATGCAGGAGACACAGTTTCAATCCCTGGGTCGGGAAGATCCCCTGGAGGAGGAAATGGCAACCCACTTCAGTATTCTTGCCTGGGAAATCCCATGGACAGAGGAGCCTGGTGGGCTACAGTCCATGGGGTCACAAAGAGCTGGACACGACTGAGTAAAATACAGCACAGCATATATATATTTGGACACTTTCCCTTATTGATCATTTCTCTTGGGGAAAGCATTATTGATGCTATTTCAAGTTGAAACTGAAGAAAAGAGATGAATGGAAGGAAATTAGTGGCTGGTATTTAACTCTTCGTTGTGTGACAGAACTTCAATTTATATCCATCAAGATATTCCTCAGGATGCCCTGTGCTCTGATTCACCATCCCCCACTTAATCCTGTAATCCACACTGCACAAATTAGGGTCTTCTCTAAGTTTCAGGAGAGAGATGCAAGTGCTGACTTCGGCATGGCATCAAGGGTGCTCTGGCTCCACTGAAATTCAAGAAGAACTGCACTGTTTGTACAAGACTTCCATCCTCATCCTCACTGGCTTTCATTTTGTTTTGTTTGGAAAGAAGTGACAAATAAACAGAACCCTCCATCAAAAGCAATGAGGAAGTCACAGTTTACAATAGTTTCTCTTTTAAAAATTTAACATCATTACTTTAATTCCTTTTATGGCCAGTGATGTGTGCACCCTTGCATCCTCTGAATGTGGAAGACTTAGTGGTGAAGTCAAACTGAACCCCTGTTTTAGAGATCAGGCTAAAAATTAATGGTCTGGTTATGGACATATTGTATGTGTTCTGTGAGCTTGTTGTAAGTTAGGAATAGATTGTTTTTGTCTTCTCCTCTTTAAAATACAGAAACTGGACCCAAACATTTTTATCTGATGACCAAAGTAAACACGACCACACCTGTCATTCATCCATCAGTTTCTTCCAATATGCCCTGATTTCATGGAGTGTCCAAGTAATTTTATTGTTATTCAGTCGCTCAGTCATATCTGACTCTTTGTGACCCCATGGACTGCAGCACACCAGGCTTCCCTGTCCTCCACTATCTCCCAGAGTTTGCTCAAACTCATGTCCATTGAGTTGATGATGTCATCCAACCATCTCATCCTCTGTCCAAGCAATGACCGTTCTGAAACCTGGGGGATGTAATAAAATTGGTGACACAATAAACTCTGCTGAATTGCATCGCTCTTATGTTCTAATAGTATGACTCCTTCGCCAGAAACCATGTGTCCTTGGCACAAATTGGTCCAGGAAGAATTATACAAATCACTTTGACTTTTCCTTCTCTGAACTGAGGGAGAAGTCATCATAAGCCTGATGTTTGTGCAAGAATATGTCATTCATATTGACATACACCTAAACATAAACACTTTCCTCTTGACAGAGCCATTTAAAAATGGTAAGGTTTCATGCAATTTGGTAATTTTGTTTCTGGAATGTGTCACTGCCTTGTTGGTTGTTATGCAGTAAATTAAGAAAATTTAATTTTAAAAAATCTGCCTTTTTTAGACTCCAAGGCCTCAGTGTAGGGAAGAAGAAGAAAATGATCGATTTTTGCTCACATGGCTGCTTGCTGGGCCATCATTGTGGTCAGAGTCAACCCTGCAGCATAACTCACAGTTCTTATCTCTGCAGTTGCACACAGGACCTGAATGCTTACATCGGAAGCAAGGGATGAGAGAAATCACTTTCTAAAAGCAATGTGGGCTAGACGAGCTTTCTGTAACTTTAGATTTATTCTCCTTTTGGGGACAAACTCCAAGAAGGATGGACTATAGGCTCTTTGAAAGACACTCATTATGCAGAAAGAACATTTGAGAAAGACTGGAAGGGAGGGAAGCCGGGTAAGGAGGAGAGAGAAGGAAGGAGGGATAGCCAGAGGAGAAAAGAAATAAAGGCATACAAACGAGCTATGAGAGATTTTTTTCTGCTACAAAAGATAACGAGTCACACAACATCAATTAACACAGAAAGAAAAGAAAGATTGGGGGATAAAATCTAGCCCACAGTCCTTCTGTAAACTGACTTAATCACTGGACAGTCATCTGTTTTTCAAATTTTTATCAGGGTATGGTTGATTTACTATGTCATATTAGTTTCAGGTGTACATCAAAGTGAATCCGTTTTATATTAAGCATATACCCACTCCTTTTTAGAGTGTTTTCTCATATAGGCCACTACAGAGTACTGAGTACAGTTCCCTGTGCTATACGGTAGGTTCTTACTATTTATCTACTTACATATAGTAATAGTGTGTATATGCCAATTCTAGTCTCCCAGTTTATCCCTCTTTCTCCTTACCCCCTGGCTATTGTTAAATATACTGAGTTGATTCATGCTTTGTCTATCCCGTAAGCAAGACACATGTTATTATCTTATATAACAGAATTCAGTGCAGGTCATCAATCATGTCTGTCCCATAACTTTTCATTTTCCTATGACCAACTCCATCACGTGGAGCATACTAGCCCCAACGGAAAATGACTGAGTCTTTGAAAGCAAAACCTGAATGATCACAGCCTATAATTCTCCCATTCTGGAGAGCACAGTTCACATGAATGGTGGAGGTCACAGATAATCACAGGAACTCCTGGTAAGAATCAAGGAGATCCAAAAACTATCTCTGCAAGCCCTTTCAGAAGGGAGAACAGTCCACTGTGTCTTGGGCCCAGATTCTGAGTACACCTTTCTTACACATTCTTTTGCACCATAACTTTTCTTGACTATAGTCAAGCAAAACAATAAAAGGTCATTAACACGCTGTAAGAAGGGAGATTCTTGCTCCATTAAAACAAGAGACAAGCCTCCTTTTTTGGCTTAATATTGATTGAATGTTTCCTAAGACATGCAATTTGCTACAACTCTCTCATGTTTGTCACGGTGATGAATTAATACAGTGTTTAAGCACATCAAATAAGATTTTCCTCCTGGAGGGAAATCACAGGAAAGGAGGATTGTTAGAAAACTATTTTGGAAGCTCCCACTAAATTGAAGTCATTTACTGTTGCTGTGCCATTAACTCATGGTAAGATTTTTTTCAGTATTTCCCTTAAATTGGTATTTTATTTTTGGAAAGCTATCTGGAGGGTAATTAAGATAATAATAAAATGTATAGATATTTATTGAGAACCCACTATGTGCAAGGTATTGTTCTAGGGTCTGTGGGAAAATAGGGGACAAGACTGGCCTTCTAGATAGAGAGTTTGGGGTTGACATGTACACACTGCTATATTTAAAATGGATAATCAACAAGGTCCTGCTGTAGAGCATAAGGAACTCTGCTCAATGCAATGAGGCAGCCTGGATGGGAGGGGAGTTTGGGGGAGAATGCACACATATATATGTATGACTGAGTCCCTTTGCTGTTCACCTAAAACTATCACAACATTGTTAATTGGCTATCCGCCAACATAAAATAAAAAGTTAAAAAAAAACAACATTGCACTTCTATATGGAGTCTGTTTCACCAGGAAAAATGATCAGTGCATAAATAAATAATTATGTAAGATGATTAAAAATATGTATAAGTGCTAAGAAGATACTAAAATAAAGCAAGTGGACAGAGTATGACAGAGTCAGTGTGAGGCGTGGGGATCATGTTTGTGTGGTCAAAGAAGACTTCCCTGTGCTCATTCAAGAATGATAAACTGAAGGGCGATGTGCAAAGAATGAGGGTCAAATTATTCCTGGCAGAGGGAACAAGAAGTACAAAGGACTTGAGGGAGTTAATACTCTTGATTATTAGAGCATGTTGCATATAGTTCTTTATAACTTGGAGCACTTCCAAGTGCATGGTTCCATTTGATCTTCACAAGAACTCTGGAATAAGGGCACATGGGTAATTTTTTTTCTCACCCTACAAATGATGTGTCACACCCAGTGGAGGATCAGAGAGGGTCCCAAGATGCCTGTGCTTTGAGACTTCCCTAGTGGCCCAGTGGTTAAGACTCTGTGCTCCCAATGCAAGGGGCCCGGGTTTGATCGCCAGTCAGGGAACTAGATCCCATTTGTGGCAACTAAGAGTTTGCATGCTACAACTAAAGATCCTGCATGCTGCAACTAAAACATTTTTTTAAATGCCCATGCTTTCCATCACATTTTGATGCCTCTCTGAATTTCCCTGACTAGGAAGTGTACATGGATTATCTAGGTGGGTGGCTTAACACCATAATTAGCTTCATTTCTTTCTTCCCTGTGCACAGAAGATAGAGCTTGAGCTCTGAATCCAACAGACTTTCATTTGAGTTCCAGTCCTGCCACAGTTCCATAGGCTGCCTTCTTGCTGGGTACCATAGGTGAGTTGTCTCCTCTCCTATTAAAGCCTGAACCGCCACTTGGACCGTGGATCCCATTTCCTCTAGCCTACTAAAGACATCACTGGAGAAATCCACCTCTCCCTCCTGCATCATTAAATTTTCCCTCTCTAATAGATCATGTTAATCAACATTAACATGCTATTTCTCCCACCTAAAATTTCTCCTGACCCCTTGTCTCCTGTTATTGGTATGCCATTTCTTTGATGTTCTCTTTACAAACACTGTCTGAAAAAGTTTCTTATGCTTTTTGTTGCCAAGTTTTTCTTCCTATTTTCCATATTTGCCATATTTCGGCTGATCAGGTAAACCTTAAAGAGGGGTAAGTAACTGAAAATTACTCAGTTGTGTCTGACTCTTTGTGACCTCATGGGTTGTAGCCTGCCAGACTCCTCTCTCCATGGAATTCTCTAGACAAGAATACTGGAGTGGGTAGCTGTTCCCTTCTCCAGGGGATCTTCCCAACCCAGGGATCGAACCCAGCTCTCCTGCACTGCAAGCAGATTCTTTACCATCTGAGCCACCAGGGCAGCCCAGGTAAACCTTAGCATCACCTTTCTCTGTCCCACTGTCTGTCTCTCCCTCACATACATACACAGCCCCTATGTAATTTAGCAGGAAATCCTATTAGCTCTACGCTCAACATATATCCAGGTTCCAAAACATTCTTGCTATCCCACAGTTACCGCCCTTGTCTAAGCCACCATCCTCTCTCACCCAGATGACTAACATCCTGCTAATGCCCTACCTGCTGCTACAGGCTATACCCAACACAGCAACCAGAAGGACTGTTTTCGAAAATAAGCCAGACCGTATCACTTCTCTGCTCAAAACTCTCCAGGACCTCTCCTCTTGCTCAGCGTTAAAGAAAAGTCCTCACACTGGCCCATGAGGCCCAGATAACCTGCCCCCACCCAGCCCCTCTGACGTTTCCCTCCCTTCTGTGACCCAGCCCTTACTGTATGTGCTTCTAAACCCTGAATCCTTGGCTAGAAAGTGAGCCCCAGAGAGGCAGGGATCTGTGGTTCACTCGTGAATCCCATGGGTCTGGAATAGTGCCTGGCCCACAGTAAGCATCAAAAGTGTGTGTGTGAGTGTGCTCAGTCGTGTCCAACTCTTTGCAACCCCCATGGACTGTAGCCTGCCAGGCTCCTCTGTTCATGGGATTTTTCCAGGCAAGAATACTGGAGTGGGTTGCCATTCCTTTCTACAGAGGAAGCATCCAATAGATACTTGTTAAATGAATGGCCCATGCCTACCTGGCATAAAGTTACTTGTAGATTTGCCTGGTTTTCACTTAATCTCATTAGGGCTTACCATGTGGTGCAGTGGTAAAGAATCCACCTGCCAATGCAGGAGATGCGGGATCAACCCCTGAGTGGGAAAGAACCACTGGAGAAGGAAATGGCAAATCACTCCAGTATTCTTGCATGGAAAACTTCAGGGACAGAGGAGCCTGGCAGGCTACAGTCCACGGGGTTGCAAAGAGTCAGACATAGCTGAGCGATTGTGCATGCACACATAAGCATGCATCTAATCTGATTAGTGCATAGAATGTCGCCAAATCACGTTACAATCTTGATTACTGAATATGGTTCTCTCTTGAATATAAGTATATAAGGTCTACAACTCCATCTCACTTTATATCACATAGATTTAGTCATTTATTAATGTTTCTTTTATAGAGAGAACTGTTCCACTGGCTGTGCCCTCATTTTAAAGATCCAATCTCTCCATTGAGGGAAATACTGCTTGTTTATTGTTCAGATAATTGGTTCACCACTACTTGGATGCCTGGAATATTCTTGCCTGGAGAATTCCATGGACAGAGGAGACTGGTGGACTACTGTTCATGGAATCCCAAAGAGTCGGACACAACTGAGCAACTAACATTTAACTTATGAAATAGAAACAAAAATATTTCTTTTTAAAATGTTTTATGACTAAGTAATTGGACTAGAATTTCACTGAATTAATCAAAAAGCTTTCCATGCACTTCAGAGGTGATGATAAAAGCAAGAGTGCTCAACTTACTCATTTCATAAGATTTACCTACATTGAGTCACTATGTTATACACCTGAAACTAACATAATGTTACATCTCAATTACATTTCAATTAAAAAAAAAACAAGGTGCTCAAATGAAGTCATGACAGAAGGAAAAAATAGTATATCTTAGACAAATAAAACGATGGGAAAAAGTAAAAGCATTTGACATAATAAATTATATCTCTGACTTTGATTTGAAAAGCTGTTTCATTGATTCTCGTAATTCTTTTTGTCTACGACATTTACAAAAACTCTTACGGTAATTTAATGGAGTTTCTGCTTAACATTCTTAAAGAGTTCACAATATGAGTATGTCCTGATATCTCTTGTCATTCACATTTCTAAGAATAAAACAAATTATTCTCAAAGTGTATTTTATACTATTCCAAAGTTCTTCCGTTGTGGAACTCTCAGAACATTGGGATTTGGTCATTAGTCCAGATACTTTTCCCTTTTTTATTCTTTCTTAAAGAAGAAATCCATAAAGAGATCTCAAACCCTAGACACAACCTTGCTGCCCTCTTCTGATGCCACATGGTCCACAGGACAACATTCTAGCAATCTTGGTGCAATCTTCCTAAAACAGGCCTATCCTAGCAGGGTTCTGTCTTGCTTCTGCTTCTTCTTTTTTATTTTTAAAGAAGCAGGGTTCTCAGTTTTCCACAAAGCTCTACAGAGGTCATCATAATCGAGAGGTGAAAGAACCCCCAAACTGACTGCTGAAGAGCAAATTTTGAATTACCTAGTCTTAATTAGTTTCAATTCAATTCAGTCCTACAGATATTTATCCAACTTGCAGATAGGGTGCTAAGCATTAGACCAGTAAGGCTTGGCCTTCGTTTTAGCACAGTTTCTGTAATGATGTGAACTGGTTCAGAGTGCTCTGTAATATGCACAAGGAGCCCTTGCCCAGGCCTTGATTCAGAGAAAACTTTCTGAACAAAATCACACCTGGGCCAAATTTTCGACACGAGCAAAGTGAAAACGGGGCAAAACAAGGTGTAAAGGGCATTCTCAAACTCCCATGACCCATTTTTACCAATGTGATTTAAAATAAAATCGGAGAGGGGGAATGTTGAGACAGTATTTCCAAGGAGGCTGTATTATCTACGTGCCTTAGTTTATCTTCGGTTTGTTCACCTGTGCTGAGCCAACTTGGGGTCAGCTGTAGTCCCATACTTTAGGTGCTTGATCTATGTTGCCTTGCATGGCATGAGGGTGCTGTGTGCTAAGTCGCTTCAGCTGTGTCTTACTCTTTAGTAGGCTCTGACTCTTTGTGACCCCATGGACTGTAGCCCGCCGGGCCCCTCTCTCCATGGGATTCTCCAGCCAAGAACACTGGAGTGGGTTGCCATGCCCTCCTCCAGAGGATCTTCTTCATCTAAAACAATGAGGTGACTTGGTCTGAATTTTGAGAGTAAAATTTCCAGTATATTCTAGATTAAGGCTGCATGAAAATACATTTTAACTCAGTGAAAAGACATTCCTTTTAATGGTCATTTTTAAAATCTTGACTGACAGTGTGAGATTATTAGAAGAAGTATTCAGTTTGTGTTTTGTTTGCCAATATTGGAAGAAATCCCAACTTTAAAAAAAAAAAGAGGACTGAATTCCAGTTTCTTCAATTCTTTGTTAGTTTTTCTTCCTTTGTGCACCCACTGTGCTTTCTATAATATACGGGACTTAATACATTAAAGCAAAGCTCTGTTTGTAAAAAAAACAACAAAAAAAATCTGCTGGTTTTAAATTCTAGTTTTTATTCCATGTATGCTATACCCTGTTATAAAAAAGTTACAGATCATTGCTATTTTTGCCCAAATTTCACCCTACAGAAGTCCCTTTATTAAGAAATGAGAGTTAATGAAAAGAAAAGTAGGGCTACTGTTTCTACGGCTGCAAATATCACTGGGGAAATATTTCATGTTTACATTTTGCTGAACTATTTATAGCAGGACACATACTACAGTAAAGCCCTCTTTTCTCCATATAATGGATATCTTTGTGCCTGAATTCTATATACTTATATGGTTTACATTTTTATCCAGTCTAACCACATTTCATTCCACGTGACTTTGTCCTCCGAGCCCAGCTAGATTATAGCAACACCTTCTGGCAAAACAGAGACACTGGAAACTGAGTGAAATAAAACAGCATCTTAAATCCAGACTAAACGTAGCTATTTAACAAATTTCTCATATCAATTATTACAGTCTTTTCTATCCCCACTGGTGGTCCTTGAAAACTCTCAATTTTAAGCATTTGAGTTTCTTCCTCTGAATTAACGGCTAACACCTATTGCTGTATTTTATCCATATTTTAATGATTTAGCATGGTATATTCATAAATCTAAATATTCCAAACATTTCTTGCTTGAAGTACAATATTGATGAGTGAACTTTGGAGTCCCTCTGGTGGTCATTTAAGTCAGTTTTAAATGAGACTGATTTTTTGTCACCCCTCTCAGCCTCATCCATATGCACCCCTCTTACTTCTGTGTCTTCAATTCCACCCACTCTGTGCCACCCATGCCCCTTACCACACACAATTTCTCACCCCATTCCTACCAAGTATATAAATACACTGCTAAACATTTTATAAATTCCCAGTATTAGGTTGTGAATGCTCACGGCATTAGATTTTACAATAAAATGTTCACATGTTTTGGGATACTACTAAAAATTAAAACGATTGCCAGTTCCCTTCCCCTCAATTGAAAAATCATAGCTCTTGCTTCTTCTTTACTGAAACAGACTTTAGAAATTGATTTTAATTTTTAAAAAATAGCTTTTTGGGGACTTCCCTGGAGGCTCAGTGGCTAAGACTCTGCACTCCCAATGCAGGAGACATGAGTTCAATCCCTGGTCAGAGAACTAGATCCCACGTACTGCAGCTAAAGACCCAGCATGGCCAAATAAATAAATAAAAATATCTTTCTTCATGTGTGTGGCCCTTGATGGCTAGTCTTTCTTTTTAGTCACCTAATTTAGTCCTTTTAAACATTTCTTTAATTTCAGTAATTCAATAGCTCAAGCTGAATACAATTGTACTCAGAATACACAGTGGCATGGGGCAGTCAGTATGCACAAATACTGTCTCTCTCAGCTCCTGATTCTTAAATACATAGGAGCAGAGTCTTCCAGGGACTGGCCCTTGAGTGATGGAAGAGGCTTTCAAATAGATAAAGTCTTGAGTTGTGCTTAGAGGAGATTAAGAAGTTATTTACCTAAACAGAAATGAGATGTCTCCTTGACATTATATGCTGTCCCCTTGACATTTCTGTCATTATCTATGTTCCCAGTCAATGGTCTCAGAATTTCAGCACATTCATCGTTCAGTTCCCACGAGTTCGTGGTTTTTCTAAGTGGGTATATATTGCCTGCCTTCACTCTCAGTTGAAAGATATTCATCCTTCAGGATGTTTTTGCTTCTATTCAGAAAATGAGTCTCTTTAATTTACTGTTGAGAAAAGGAAAGGGATGAAAGCAGTGATTGTACTGATACTGAGATCATTGACTGCTCCTAAATCTTTCCATACATGTAGCTCCCCAAAGGCCTCTGAATGCATACTTTCCCCCTCTTATTATAGGAGGGTTTACTTGAGACCCAAAATGATACACTATACAACACTAGTCATCAAATCTAAGATGCCAACCACCCATATTATTAAATTAGACTGAAGAGGATTGAGTACAGAGCTGTGGTTGAAAATATTATTGTAGCCCAGATCAATTTTAAAAATTGCAATCAAATATATGTCAAGTATATTATCAAAAATACTATAAAATATATTTTTATTATATTATCCAATATATTATCAAAAATTCTGGTAAAAATCTACTTTATAGATACTTTAGACTATTAAAAAATAGTGAAACTGATAAATGCCCCCTAGGAACTAAATATAAACAATGTTGCATTTGTTCAAAGTCAGCACTAATAAGAAAATGTATAGTGAACAGTTTGCGAAAAAACCCTGACTGCCGCTGCCTTTCTTAAATGTTGTATCACACCACATGTGAAAAAGCCAGCAACAGCCACATAACTTCTGCAGGCATCTTTTCCCTGTAGTTTCTAATCTCCAATTCACTTTCATATACTGTGTGGCCTCAGGGTGTTCCGTGTTTCTGAAGGGGGTTTGCAGTTCATGTTTTAATATTTTGCCATTTGATATAGCAAACAGAACATGTATTTTATTGTTCTTCAAGTTTTTAATAAGTAGTTACTTTTGAATTATAGCAACCCAATCTCCAACATGCTGGTGTTCATCACTGCTCTGATGAAGATTTTCTGAATCCCAAACTATGTGATTTGTGTATTTCCATGAATAACTGTTTTCAACTGTTATCATATGGTCCCAATTATTTCAAACTGGAGGAGCTGGCTGACAATATGAGAAACATGGATGCTTAGCACCATCTATTGTTCAAGAACAAAACAACTGTATGAGAATTAAAGGGGGAAATCATTCTTAAGGAAGGACTTTTAAAGAGAGGATTGTTTTTTTCTATTACTGCTGTAACAAGTTATTACACACTCACTGACTCAAAAGAACACAAATTTATTACTTTTGTGTTCTGGAAGTTAGAAGTAGGCAACAGGGCTTACCAGGCTAAAATCAAGGTGTCAGCGGGACAGCGTTCCCTCCTCAAGAATTCTTGCATCTTCTAGCTTGTAGTGGACACAGCTTTTAGCAGCTGCTCTAATTCCTTGGCTCACAGTCCCCTTCCTTCATCTTCAAAACCAGCCATATTGCATTCTTCCCACTAATCTTACATGGTTATATCTCCCTCTGATTCTGATCACAGCTGGGAAAAGTCATCTGCTTTTAAGGACTCATGTGATTAGGCTGGTCACCGCACCCAATCTATCCAGAATAACCTCCCCATCTAGAGTTCCTTAATGAGATCTATAAATTCCTTTTTTCCATGTAAAGTAACATATTCACAGATTCCGTGGATTAGGACCCAGACATCTTTGGGGAGCAATTATTCTGCTTACTGAAGGGTCTATAAGCTAGAGCATTAATTATAAACCTTGAGCAAACATCCAAGATTTAAATCCTTGACTTTTGGTGGTGTCAACATGTTGGCATGTTATCATTTGTCTTGGAGGCAGGGTAGAGAAAAGTGCATTCTGGTGTTAGCAACATTTTTTTATTTTTATCAGTTTAGTTCTTATGGACTCAAGGTACAATTTGTTAATTTTCTCTCACTAATACATGTGGGGGAAAAGTGAAAAGTGAGTGTTAGGCCCTCAGTCATGTCCAACTCTGTGACTCCAATGATTATAGCCCCCCAGACTCCCCTGTCCTTGGGGTTCTTCAGGCAAGAATACTGGAGTGGGTTGCCATTTCCTTCTCCAGGGGATCTTCCCAACCCAGGAATTGAACCTGGGTCTCCTACCTTGCAGGCAGGTTTCTTTACCATCTGAGCCACGAGGGAAGCCTAATGCATATTAGATAAGTATTCTTAAAATGGCCATCTCTTACTAAATCTCCAACTAAGTTTAAAATTCTTTGGAGGAAGAGTCAGTCCTTATTTATCCTTACATTCCAACATCCAACATTTGTCCCTCACCCCATTCAACATTGAACCTGGTCACCAGTGCATGTATGTGTACAGAGAGTCATACAAACACCTGCATATAACAGTGCATTCAATAAATGTCATTATTTTCTAAAGTTACTCTCTGTTCTATGGTGGGATTTCACTTTGAATGCCTCTTTTAAAATATGTAGATTACTTTCCCACCCACCTTACAATATTGAAATGCCATTTATGTTAGTTACTATTATTTCTTTTCTGTAGAAATGCTATTGATAGGCTAGAGATGGACAACTTTGAGGATCAGTACTCAACACCCAGTTCTGTTGTGTTTATAACAGCAATACAGACCATGAGCTATGGAGGCTTAGCACTCTGCTAGCATTTTATGACTAATCTAGAAGAAAAGGCAAAAGGGACTTCACTGGTGGCCCAGTGGTTAAGAATTCACCTGTGAGACAATTAACCCCATGTGCCACAACTACTGAGTTCATGAGCCACAACTACTGAAGCTCACACACTCTAGAACATGTGCTCCATGAGAGAAGCCACTGCAAAGAGAAGCCAGCACACCACAACTAGAGTGTAGCAATTAGGGAAAACCCAGGAGCAGCAGCAAAGAGCCAGCACAGCTATACATAAATAAGTCAAAAGGTAAAGGGCAGGAACTAGAAGAATATTCAACAGACTCGTTCCATCCAAACCCACTCTCTTTTTGACCAGAGACACTGGTGGCAGTTGTAAAAAGAACTGTCTTTTGGCTGACAACACTGTTTGTGTCCTTGTTGACTTATGACCTGTGACCATCACTTTAAGATCTCTTGGGGAGAGGAAATACCTAGAAAATAGTTTTCTCTGGCCTCATTTACTCCCGCATATGTTTGACGTTTCTCACTTCAGGGTGGGGAGAATGGACCTTTTGGAAAATAGCAGCCTTTGAAGATAATTTCTCAATTTGGTAATGAAAGAAAGGCAATTCATTTTTGAAAGGACTTGAAAATGAAGGTAGCCATTCAAGGTCTACTGGAACATCATTCTCAAAATAACTAGAGTCTATACAGAGATTAAATTTTATAAATCGTGTTCCCAATCATCTAACTTGATAATGACACCAACCCTAAGGGATAGATATCACTTTACAACTGAAGAAACGAATGCTCATTTCTAGTTGACTAGGATTCTCAAAGAGCATACTTGTTAGCATAAGTATGGAAAAATGATAACCATTACATCATGCTAGCAGAGAAGGCTTATTTTTTTCTCTGTGAAATAGTTTGTCAGTTTTTTAAAAAGAATCTCTTAAAACCTTTTTATTTTGTATCGGGGTATAGCCAATGAACAATATTGTGATAGTTGCAGGTGGCAGCAAAGGGACAGTCATACATATACATGTATCCATTCTCCCCCAGACACCCCTCCCATCCAGGCTGCATAACATTGAGCAGAGTTCCATGTGCTATACAGGGGGCCCTTGTTGGTTATCCATTTTAAATATAGTACAGTGTACATGTCCATCCCAAACCCCCTAACTATCCCTTCCCCCATCTTCCCCTCTGGTAATTAATCTAAGTTCATTCTCTAAATCTGTGAATCTGTTCTTTAAGTAAATTCATTTGTATCATTTATTTTTAGATTCCACATATAAAGGATGCCATATGATATTTCTCCTTCTCTGTTAAAGTCAGTCAGTTTTAATGACAGTGACCCACCTTTATTCCATGGTTCCATGGCTACAACTGAGACTCCGAGTAACAGAGTTGCACAGGCCGGAAGTCTATTCCTCTGACATGTAATGACCCTGCGACAGGTAGTTCTGGACTGTTATGCTGTCAGTAACAAAGGCTCCTTCAGTGTTCTGCCCTGGAATCCTAAAGGCAGTGGCTCCCAAACTCTGCTGCACATTGGATCACTTGAAGATGTTTAAACATCTGTCAGTAACAAAGGCTCCTTCAAGTGTTCTGCCCTGGAATCCTAAAGGCAGTGGTTCCCAAACTCTGCTGCACATTGGATCACTTGAAGATGTTTAAACAGCTGTCAGTAACAAAGGCTCCTTCAGTATTCTGCCCTGGAATCCTAAAGGCAGTGGTTCCCAAACTCTGCTGCACATTGGATCACTTGAAGATGTTTAAAAAAAACACTGTTGTCTGGGGACCTCCCTGATGGTCCAGTAGTTAAGATGCCAAGCTCCCAAAGTAGGGGGCACAGGTTCGGTCCCTGGTCGGGCAGCTATGATCCTGCACATGCGCTGCTCAGTGAGGCCAAAGAAAAAGTTTAAAAATACTCATGTCTGGCTTCACCTCCAGATGTTCTGATCTGGCTCATCCACAGTGTAACCTGGGCATTGGGATTTTTAAGAGTTCCCTGGGTAATTCTAATGTGCGGTAAACTGATCCAACTTTTCAGAAGGGCAGTTGACTATATCAAAACTCAAAAATGTGTTTTAAAGTAAGTGTTTGGCAAAGTTTCCACTGTAAATAATGTATCCTAAGGAAAAGTCTAAGAATGTGACCAAAGATTGAAATAAAGTCGTGTTCATCTCAGAGCTGTTTATGATAGCAATAAATTGCAAAGAATCTATGGCAGAAACTGCTGGATATTAAGCAAAATCTATTTCCTGGACACACGGCTGGGTTACATTTCCCAGGCTCTCCTGCTGGCAGAGGTGATCATAAGACTATGTTCTAGGCAATGGAATGTGGGCAGAAGTGATACCACTCAATATTCTGTAATAACCTATATGGGGAAAGGGTCTGAAAAAGAATTCCTATATGTATGTGTATAGCCAAATCACTTTGCTATACCCCTGACACTAATACAATATTGTAAGTCAATTATACTCCAATATAGAATTAAAAATTAAATTAAAAAAAGAAGTGATACAAACAGCTTAAAGTTCTTGTCCCTAAATATTCAAAATCTTTGGAGTGATGTTTCAAGCTCTCTTTTCCTTATGTTGGTGAGATACCAAAAACCCAGTGAAGAATCTCAAAGTCCAAGATGATGTTAACACTCCTAGAGAAAGGAGACTGGGGTCCTTTCCTGAAATGATCATATGGAAGACCATCCCTTACCAAGAACATTATGGTTCATGTGAGCAAAAATAAATTTTTACCAAAATTTTAGGACACAGAATTAGAGATGACTTTAACATAAAAGTTAGATGTCCAATAATAGAGAAATTTGTTAAAGGAGCTTAAGTGACTTTCTTGCAGCACAGACTTTCTTTGAAAGACTTATTGATCACAATCTGGGCAGCAGCTAAATCAGAAGAGATATAAAAGTATGTGCTTCCATTCTACTTTATAATCATCAGTTTTAATAGCAGGCTGTTAAAGGAACACACTACCATTCACTTGACCACGGCCTTTGTGTGGCTGAGCTGGGGTCATTCAGTTTTTGAGACTGTAAAAGGTAACCAAAAAAAGGCAGTGGGGGGGGGAGAGGGGAGTCACCTGTAACTAAATCTTTTAAAAAATAAAATAATACATTCTGACCAGTGATTTGTCATGAAGTCATAGGAATGGAGAGTTAAGGGTTGGTGAAGCAGTTACCTTGGGTAACTGTGGCCTGAATTCCAGCGACAGCATTCCATCAAGGAGTCATTCACTTTTTCCCCTTGAACACCTTCAATTATGGGGACTCAAAGAACATAGAATAAAAAGCAACTTAGGTCTCTTTGTTTTTGTGGAACGCGTAGCAAAGCTAGAAAGAGGGCGTTTGATAAATGCCAGCTTGTCTTCTTGCTTACTTTTTTCTGTTTTTTCAATCAAACACCCAGTGACCAGGCTGTGGGCAAAGCACATTTATACAAATTATTTCATTTCATCTTCACAGCAACCCTATAGGGCTGTGTGTATGTTAGTCACTCAGTTGTGTCCAACTGTTTGCTACCCCATGGATTATGGCCTGCTAGGCTCCTCTGTCTATGGAATTCTCCAGGCAAGAAAACTGGAGTGAATTGCCATTCTCTTCTCTGGAGGATCTTCCTGGCCCAGGGATTGAACTCAGGTCTCCTGCATTGCAAGCAGATTCTTTACCATCTGAGTCACCAGGGAAGCCCCTATAGGGTTGACATGCCCATATTTCAGAAGAACTGAAGCTCATAGGGTTGAAATAATCAATACATCTGAGACGTTCATGTATTTGCCAAAGTGACAGGGGCAGTGCTTATCCCACTAGGGCATGTTACCTCCTGAACCCTGAAAGAAGGAAGTAGGAAAAGGCAGAGGACAGAAGAGATTTGGCTAATGATTGGTAAGCTGACATTTGACATTCTTTTCACTGGAGAACTGGGCAAAACAGCATCATGGTAGGCACTTGGCTGCTAGGATCTACATCCAGCTTCCTCTGGCCCTAGCAATAGAACCTTGGGAAAGTTTGCTAACATCTCTAGGCCTCAGCTTCCCAATCTGTACAATGGAACAATATATGATAGCTACATCCTGTCATTACATTGAGATAGTTCGAGATGATTCACATAGAGTGTTCTGCCTGATGTTTCACAAATAATGGGTAAAAGGTGCAGGGTTTCACGCTCAGAGAAGGGAAGCTGGCAATGGTTTCAACAGCTGAGAACTTAAAACACTTCAGGGTGTCTGCAGTTTTCTCTGAGACATATAAATATATACGAGAGTGACATAAATGCATATTAAAAATTTAAATAGTATATATTTTATTTCAAGTTCATGTCATTCTCATCAGGCAAAAATTCTGAAATGCCCTGTGCTCTGTATGTGAATGTGATATGGTTGGTGTGTGCTTTGAAATCCATCTCTAGCCATCATCAGTTATTTTACGTGGTATTGTTCACCCTCTTTCTCTAATTCCATCGACTTACAACATGTTTAGAGCCTATGGTCTATAGTCATTAAACATGGGGAGGGACTTCCCTGGTGGTCCAGTGGTTAGGAATCCACCTTCCAATGCAGGAGATGAGGTTTGATGCCTGGTCAAGAAACTAAGATCCCATATGCCTGCCTGCCTGCTTAAGTCACTTCAGTCATGCACAATTCTCTGCGACCCTCTGGACTGTAGTCTACCAAGTTTCTCTGTCCATGGGGTTCTCCCGGTGAGATTACTGGAGTGGGTTGCCATGCCCTCCTCCAGGGGATCTTCCTGACCCAGGGATCGAACCCATGTCTCCTGCGTGTCCTGTACTGCAGACGGATTCTTTACCTCTGAGCCAGCAGGCAGGCCCCACGGTCCCACACACTGTGGGGCAACTGAGCCCAACTGTGCTGCAACTACTGAACCTGCCTATTTTAGAGCCCATGAACCTCAACTAGAGAACACCCATGAGCTGCAATGAAGACCCAGTACAGCCAAAATTAAAAAACAAAACAAAACATGGGGAAAGAAGCTAATAGTTTCGTTTAATGACAGAACCATTACTTTAACACAGTGATCTGGGCTTTTAAGTATACCTGATTCAGATTTTTAATATTATGTCAAGCAAATTAAATACTCCTTTTCCTTTCAAAATGTATAAATGTACTGACAAGCACAAAGAAGGTCACATAGATACATGGAAATCTGTCCAAAGAAAAACCAAGGAGCTTTCCTCAGGATTTCCATTGTGTAATTATATGTATGCAATGATCTCATTCCTGGGAGAAAAGTAAAGAACTGTGTTTCTAATTGGGGATATTTTCAGCTCAATTCCAGTTGTCTATGAGAATCGGAATGAGATAGAATGCAAAATGGAAAGAAGTGTCCCGGTGAGCTGGGAAAGCATTTGGAACTTTGTGTGACTGCTGAGGAATTAAACAGGGAAACATATAGAGTTGAGGAGAGCTATTCACTTGACAGAAGGGTAGTAGTAAAAAAAAAAAAAAACAAAAAAAGGAGTGGAACTCTTTCAGCAAATAAAACCCAGTGGAACCCCAAAATGTAAACAAGCTAAAAATGGATTTGCTCTGTCTGGAGCAGGGTATGTAGAACCTCCTCTGATAAACCTCTCCTCTGTTGAGATAAACCTCTCCTCTGACACCTGAGTATCTTCAGAACACAGGCTAGGAATCAGCACCTACCTGAATGCATGATAATCACCTGTGGATGCTTATTAGAAATGCAGATCTTGGGGTCCCAACCTCATGGATTCTGACGCGGGAGGCCTGATGTGGGACACAGGGGTGCTTGTTACTGAAATGTCCTCCTAGAGACTGGGGTGTACAACCAGGTCTGGAAAGTGCTATTAATAATAAAGCTTCCCCAGTGCAATCTCTCTAAGTGAAGGCTATTACATAAATCCTACAAATAAGCTACCTCTCCAGGCTTTTAACAAAATCGAGCCATGTTATAGGTTGATGAGGCTGGCAAAAAGGATAGACTCTATTGCTCTATTCTGTTGCTCTCTTTGGTCTTAACAGAATAATGGAAGCACTGGAAATGGTTAAAGCTATACAGTCAAGAGACGGTCAAAGCTTGGCCTGAGGATTTGTCAAAGATGAAAAGAAAATACAAGAGCACTTGAAGACAGCAGAATAGCATCCCATCTCCACTCTGCAGCAGACACTAGGGAGAGTGGCTAAAAGCATCGGCTCTGGAGTTCAATTCCTGAGCTTGAATTCAGGCTTTTTCACTTAGCTATTTGACCTTGGCCAAGTTATTGAATCAGGAAATACAGGGATCATAGGAAAGCTTCCACTGGAGACCTTCAGCCACCTGAAGGTGGTACCACAGTGGGTAACTCCCAGGAGGACCCCAGAAGGCAAAGGGCACCACCATGGATAATCCCAGCTGCCCCTGGAGAAAATAATGTTGCTCCCTTCATGCCCCTTCCAAAACTCATGGAAACGTCTACCATTTAGCAGAAGTGAGTCAAGAAACATATTAGAGGGACTTCCCTTGTGGTCCAGTGGTTAAGAATCCACCTTCCAATGCAGGGGACGCAGGTTCCATTCCTGGTTGGGGAAGTAGATCCCACATCCCATGGGGCAACTAAACCAGTGTGCTGCAACTAGACAAAAGCAACAAAAGATTCTGAGTGTAGCAGTTAAGGCCCGATACAGCCAAATAAATAAATAAATATTTTTTTTAAAAAAGAAAGAAATATGTTGGAGAGAGATCCTGAAAACTGGAGTCCTTCCTTGCAGGAGGAGAATGCTTAAGGGAACATGGGTGAAGTTAAGTTAACACACAACCCAATATATCCATGTCTATCTCCCATGTTTCAGGGTCTTCTCACATTGCTCGATTATCCACTGTGTTCTTTCTTGCTGGTTCCTCCCAGGCTATTAGGAGGCCAGAATTTGCCAGTCAGGTGTTCACACATTGCCTACCACAAATAGAATGCCACAAAGGTCTGGCAAGAATACAGCTGAAAGCAAGAGATAACATACACACTGTTTTATAAGGGCTTACTACCTGATTTCTGTGAAGATGACCTGATTTCTCTCAGGGCTTATGGGCACACGTTAATTTTCTGAGCTAACTTACACTATACGTAAGTTACTCTTCTCAGTCAGGCAAAGAGAAGTCAATTTTGAGAAAATTATTATAGCAGCAATGTCTTGGACCACTTGAAATATGTGCTTGTGGTTCCTTGACCATGTGTAATTGGTGCTAACTTTAACTCACTCCTCCATGCCCTACGTACCCTAGCCTGTTATTGCACAAATATTAATACACACCAAAGCAGTCATATTTGGAAATGAAACAGACATTATTACATCATTATTCCATATGGTTAATTAAGGTCCAGATTCTGGGGCTTCCCTGGTGGCTCAGGAATTAACAATCTGGCTGCCAGTGCAGGGTTCACGGGTTCAATCCAGGAAGATCCCACATGCTTTGGAACAACTAAGCCTGTGCACTGTGGCTGTTGAGCCTGTGCTCTGGAGCCCGGGAGCTCCAACTACTGAAGCCCATGCACCCAAAAGTCAGTGCTCTGAAACAAGAGAAGCCAGTGAAATGAGAGGCCCACACACCACAACCAAAGAGTAGCCCCTGCTCACCACAGCTGGAGAAAACCCAGACATCAAAGAAGACCCAGCACAGCCAAAAATAAATAAATAAAATTAATTATTTTGGGGTTTTTTTTTTTTTTGTTAAAAAAAAAAGTTCAGATCCTGATTTGTGTGTTTGTATGTGTTGGGGCTGGGGGCAGTGCATTGAAAATAAGTGAAAATGTTAGTCACTCAGTCCTCTAGGACTCTTTATGACCCCATGGACTATAGCCCACCAGGCTCCTGTGTGCATGGAATTTCTCGGGCAAGAATACTGGAATGGGTAGCCATTCTCTTCTCCAGGGGATATTCCCTGACCCAGGGATCAAACCTGCATTGCAGGCAGATTCTGTACCATCTGAGCCATTAGGGAAGCTGGGGGTGGGAGAGGTACATTATCCATATCCTAAAATAAAATGGAGTTTTAGGTTTCCCCACTACCTGAAAGTGTTAGATTCTTCCTGTGAAAGCTTTCCTAAGTCAAAATGGTGTAAAGTAAAGAAGCAGTTACCTTAGAACACATCTAGCTAATGGATGAGCAAAATAAATTGAGATAAAGTACAGATGCTCACAGACACAGTGCAAAGCTATGGTGGCTTGATGCTGAGATGTTGCATGTATTTCTTGGGGAAGGAGCTTGGGCAAGCCACTCAAGCTACTAGACCCGAGATGCCTCTATAACAACTCTGCAAAACAAACGATGATTGCTATTTTCACTTTCTGCCTTTTTTTAAAAAGTGGAATCCTCTTTGGATTTAGCTAATGGATTCGGCCATTAGCAAAAACAGAGACTGATACAGGTCTTCCCTAAAAGCTAAAAGGTGTAAAGCAAGCTTTTTTTTCCTTTAGTAACTGATAATTATCAAATATTATAATTGTACAATATTGTTAAGTATCCATGTGACTACATTGACATCCCATGCCTTTTGGAAGATGATCACTGGGCTTGCTGACATAATGAAAGTGAAAGTGTTAGTCGCTCAGTTATGTCCAATTCTTTGTGATGCCATGAACTGTAGGTCCATTCCCTTCTCCAGAGGATCTTGCCCACCCAGGGATGGAGACTGGGTCTTCTGCATTGCAGGCATATTCTTTACCATTGGAGCCACCAAGGAATCCCTTGCTGACATAGAGTGCTATGTAAGTACATTTTAGAAATACATGCAGGAACTCATAAAGTCATGTTCAATTTCTACCTAGGTAGTTAGCTGGCAATTAAGTCCTGGTGGGAAATAAATTCCCTATAGATATTTTAGAGTATAGACACAACAAATAGATAAACCAAAACATACCAGTATTAAAAAGAGTTTCAAATGCACAGTCATCTTTCAGTATCCTTGGGGGACTGGAGCCAGAATCTCCCTGGATACCAGAAACATTGAATACTCGAGTCTGCTGTGTAAAATGGCTAGTACAGTCGGTTTTCCATGCCACACATAAGCAGAACTCACGAATATGGAAAGCCAACTGTACTCGTGAACCTAAATGCACAAAGTGCCCATGTGAAAAAATTCTAAGATATATTTCTTTCTAAACTTTTCCTCTAAATATTGGAAAAATAGAAGGCACTTCTAGAGCCATGTACATGTGGATCCTGGGCACTAAAAGTACTAAAAAAAAAAACGTTATAATGTAATATGAGATGCTTCAAAGTGCTACATCTAATTAAAAACATTTAAGAAATTTAAAATGATTCAAAGGCTGCATAATGAAACAATAAAAGGGGACACACCTCTCTTGAAAAATAGCTAGTAAGAGGAGGATTCAGAAGATATAATTCTTACTTGTGAGCAACAGAGTGTATATGCTAATTTTTAAATGTTTAACTTTTTAAAATAAGAAAAATTGCAGCACTCTTCAATCAACTCGAGAAATACTGTTTCTTTGCATTTAATCATTGCTTGCTTCAAGGAGATTGGTAATGACATTTTCTTTGGTCAGGTTGTTCTTGTTTCCATCCCAAAGGTTAAACTTTATTAAATCACTTGAGAGGTATAATTATACTCTTTTCAAATCTGCTTTTTTCCCCTATATTTTTACAGGTGTAGTGAGGTTATGCAACTTGGTATATATAATGTCATCAAAATTTACTTCAAAAATAGTCAAATATTGAATCTTATAAGTAAAATCATTTCTATGATACAGTATTTCAATTTTCAATAAATTCCCTTTTATTTCTTCATCAACTGGGGCAATAGCTATTACACAGCGATGAACAAAATTTACATTTCTTCAAAACCAAAAAGGAATCTCTTTAATACTTCCTTAATAAAAATAATCAAATGGGTTTTATTTTTATCAACTTCCAGAAATTAATCAATGTTCCTGGCTCTTAGCTGCATATTTCTAAAATTCATTCATGATCCAATTACTCATTAAAAAATTAAGGCAAAAAGAGGGCCATTTGATGATAGAGGTTATATAGTTATAATCTTTGGGCTTGTTCAATATGTGGTATTCAAATTAGAAAGCAAAGAAAATAGTACAGCCTGGGAGTTGGTGATGGACAGGGAAGCTTGGCGTGCTGCAGTCCATGGGGTTGCAAAGAGTCAGGCACAACTGAGCAACTGAATTAAACCAGAAGATGCAGGAAAAAAGAAAAATGCTAAGGAGAGAATATTTTTAATCTCCATAAGTAGACCCCTATATATCTCAAACACGCTTTCACTGAAGACCCATTAGAGATGATGCTTCTGTATTGAAGTATTTCTCAGCAAAACTTGTGATTTATGGGCATTAGCCAAGCATCCTGTATAAGAACTCGCTCTCTTATTTTGCATGGAAGTACACAGTAATTAAGTGAACATCTAAACTTAGCCAAACTAAGGAAAAATAAAAGTGTCTTCCCTTTGAAATCCCTCAACCACCTTTTTGAAAGAGTCTTTTCACACACACGGCCCTACCTCCTTCTTTCCTTGTTTCATTTCTGCTTTGCCCGTTCTGGCATCGTCTCATCACTTTGCACCGCTTATGTGTGTTGCATGTGACACCTCTTGTGTTCCCTGGTTAACTGTTGAGAATTTCAGGTGAACACATGTTGCTCAGACGTTCGGTTCCTTTCTGTCTTAATCACCTCTCATTCAAACCTTAGAAACAAGGGAATTCATTTCAACTAACATGAAACTACAAAATCACATTGATAAAACTGGATCTTCTGAACTCTGCATTTCTAGGAGGAAAAATATGGATATGCCTTAAATTAGAAGGTCCCCACATCCAATCCACTAACCAGAATTATGTCAATTATCTCCCGCACCATATTAAATTTGTAAAGTCAATATCAATAAATATAAGAAATAAGCTCACCAAGTCTTCAAATATTTTGAGGAAGTCAGAAATCTCAGGGAAATTATCCATCCAGTTATACTCCTAGACTGCAGCTGTAAATCTGCATAATGTTAGATGCATTTCCAAATTAATTCTAAATCTAATCAATTAATTATTAACTGGTTCTTACTAAACTATCTAATTATCAAATCAAAATTAAAATTATAATTGGATTATTCATTATTAATTATTGATTGATTATTAATTTCTGATAAATTCTAAATTAAGAAGCCCTAAATTAATCCTACACTCTCCTAACAAGCTAAGGTAATATTTGATACCCTCTTCCATCTTCCCCATACTAAGTAATCAAATTTCCTGAGAAAAGGACATAATTTCCTATGACTAGACTCTAAGAATTCTCAGGGACTTGTAGTCAAGGACCAGACTTGAAAGATACAGAAAGAACTTTCAGGAAAGTCACTGATTAGGAGGTGTGACGATATCCAGCAGAAGCAATATTCCTTTGTGTTGGATAGAAACAGATCAGACCTCTAAGCTAATTTAAGACAGGAAGAAGAGGCCTGCATAGTTTTTGGAAAAGAAAAGCATTAATTGTGTTCACATCAATGAAATGAAACCTAAATAAAGTCTGATGTGAAGAATAATCTGGGGTGCCTCTGGCAACTTAAATCAACAAAGACCTCCAATCACTGGAGACAAGAACATGTTTTAAGTGTTAAGTGAAAGGAATAAGGGTTGGAAAGTGCCTTTTATCAGGAAATGTATGGTCAAGTTACACAAACCATGGAAATGAGATTATTTTAGGAAAACCAAAATAAGGACAAGATAAAAGTGAAAAGAACAGGGGTTACCTAGAAAGGATGGAGAACATAATGTTAGTTTAAATTTTCAGTTAGTTTAAACTCTTACGGGGTAGAGCAACTGTAATCCATAAAAGTGCTCACCTTTTTAAAAAGTACTCATTTTTCCCACGTTAAAGAATGCAAAGTTCTCTGCTCAAGGACTGACTTTGTATGAAGAGAGAGTTTTTGCTCTTTGAGGAGAACAATATTACTTGTTTACCTTGAAAAAGCTCAAAATAATGATCTGTGAGATAACTTGCAGCTGTACCAAGCATGGTTTATAACACTGCTTCAAGTGCAAGCTTTTAGTTGCTTATATTCAAAACCAAATTAAATGAATCTAGTAAAAATGACACAATGGGGAAAAAACTAAAATCTACCTAATAATGAGTACTCACACATGCGTGGTGCTTGCTAACTAAGTCACTTCGGTCGTATCTGATTCTTTGCAACCCCATGGACGATAGCCCGCAGAACCATCTGTCCATGGGATTCTCCAGGCAAGAATACTGGAGTGGGTTGCCATTTCCTCTTCCAGGGGATCTCCCTGATCCAGGGACTGAACCTGTGTCTCTTATATGTCCCGCATTACCAAGCAGGTTTTTTCCCATTAGCGCTGCCCAGGAAGTGCCAGTGCGTGCTCATGTATAATTAACTGCCATATAGCTATGGCAACTAAAGGCTAAATGAGATCAAGCCGTCCAATTAAAGTCATAAAGGGCTTTGGAGAGACAAGTTTGTTCATTTGTTTATTTATATTAAGGTATAGTTAGCATGGTCCATGTTTTAAAAACTATAAATGACTTTCTGCTAGGTTTTATTTACCTATCTATCTTCTTATCTATCTCAGAGATTCATTTTAATCCAGGTACTTAATTTCTAAATGATACTACAGAAGGAGTGTGTGTGTGTGAGTGTGTGTGTGTGTGTGTGTGTGTAAGGAAGGCATTCAAATTAATGCCCTAAATGAGAGAATCTAAGAGAAAACTATACTTGTTCTACTTACTTCCTTCTTCCAAAGATAGATTTGCCTTAAAGAGCAATACTTTTCTTCGTATACCTAATGCTGTTGGCTTCACTAGACAATTTATCAAAAACTTCAACATAGTATAGTTGTAAATTTCACCCTTTCCATCTCTCAGAGTAATGTCTCATGTCCATTCACTCAGAGAAAAAATAACTTTATTTATCAGCTTCAACGCATTTGAAGGCAAAGTAAGCTAAAATTTACCAAAATAGTTCTGGTTTTGTGCCAGGAAAAAAATCTGGGAAAAGCTAAATCAACTGGGGCATTTCAAGTTGAGAAAGAGTAGTTGAGAAGATAGAAAATTATCTTTTTAAAACAGATATTAGATGTCACAGCTTTGTGGGTATTCTTCTGAGCTAATAATGACTGGAATCATAGGATATGGAATTTGAAGGGAAACTACCTGTTAGCAATTCCTATCCCCCCCTTTTTTGCAAGAGAGAAAATTGTGATGTCTAAATCATCACCTAAACAAACACTTCTCCATTTTCAGAATTTAAAAAGACCACAAAAACAAAACACTTTAATGCATGAGACAGTGTCTTCATTGTGAACAAATGAGAAGTAATCCATAATTTATGTGTCAAGCTGCTGACAACCCACTCCAATATTCTTGCCTGGGAAATCCCAGGGACAGAGGAGCCTGGCTGGCTACAGTCCATGGGTTCGCAAAGAGTTGAACAAGACTGAAGCAACTTCGCACAAAGCTTCTGAGAGAAATAATACTAAGCAAGAGAAAAGCTAAATTTGATAGCCCGGGTTTCTCATATGTGATTAAGTGTTAGTATTAGTTGCTCAGTCATGTCTGCTCTTTGTTACCCTATGGACTGTAGCCTGCCAAGCTCCTCTGTCTATGGGATTCTCCAGGCAATAATACTGGAGTGGGTGGCTATTCCCTTCTCTAGGGGATCTTTCTGACCCAGGGATCGACTGCTCCATTAATATCTAGTCTATTAAAATTAATTCCACGAGCATTCACAAGCTACTATATGGGGAGTGTGTGGATGGTACCTGTTCTAAGTATCTGATCTGTGAAGCTTATAGCTAAAGATGTATTTTATACTCAAAAAAGATAGGAATAGAAATACATATGCTTATACTCAGTAAAAATTCCCCACAGGAGCTTTTTCTCATATTTGAATCCAAAATCCCTTTAAAAATCTGGTTTAATGTAACAGTTCCAAGAATACCACAAGCATGTTCATACTGGTAACTTTCTATCAGAAAGGATCAGAAAGAGAGAAGCCTGGTCTACAAAAGATCTGGAGAGGGGGAAAAGATGCATGTGTTATTATAATTCTTTGAAGCTGAGATAGAATAGTTCTTTATCTAAAGCTTCTAAGCAATGTGAATATCTTCAGTAAGTGAAAAGGCATTCTCCAAACTTTCATACTTAGAATTGCATCAATCAGTTTCAAGAACTAGAAAGTTAGACAATAAGAAAATTTCCAAGATCTAGCTGTTTATGAGAACAAAGTGTTTTACAAACAGGGACATTAAATGCCTCTGCTAAAACTGAAAGGACACTGTCTAAAACATACAGTCTATCACTGTGCTGAGTAATAATTACTCATTCATTTTTCTTGCTGGAAATACATCTGCAGCATTTAAATTCAAAGAAGCTGAATCCTCAGTAGAGCCATTTTGAGAAGAAGCCAGAACGTACTGTACGATTCATACCCCTTTGTTGAGAATATGTCCTGTAGAGCTAGTGTCCCTCTTAAAGAAAGACTTTTGATTTGCAGTACCTAGAGACTTAGTGAAAGTGAAAGTGTTAGTCACTCAGTCATGTCTGACTCTTTGCGACCACAAGGACTGTAGCCTGTCAGGCTACTCTGTCCATGGGATTCTTCAGGCAAGAACACTGGAGTGGGTTGCCATTTGCTTCTCTAGGGGATTTTCC
The DNA here is from genome assembly GCF_033118175.1 of Dama dama. NCBI lineage: Eukaryota > Metazoa > Chordata > Mammalia > Artiodactyla > Cervidae > Dama > Dama dama. Next base: position 34,037,006 of record NC_083702.1, read on the forward strand.
TGACCCAGGGATAGAACTCAGGTCTCCCACTTTGCAGGCAGATTATCTACCACTTGAGCCACCAGGTCTTAGGTCTTGGGCAAAACAATGGCCTGCTGTGGCTTATTGAGATTCTCTCCTAGAAATTCTGAGCAGACATTGAAAGTGTGGTGGTGATTATAACTCAAGTAAGGAGTTATATAGGGAGGTTTTCTAATAATCAGCTTGTCACAGCCTTGCAAGTTCAGGCCATGGAGAGTGGAGGCACTAAATTTATTTTTTCTTCTTTCTATATCCACAATGAAAAAAGTGAAGGTGAAGTTGCGTTTGACTCTTTGTGACCCCATGGACACAGGCTATAGCCTGGCAGGCTCCTCTGTCCATGGGGATTCTACAGGCAAGAATACTGGAGGGGGCTGCCATTCCCTTCTTCAGGGGATTTTTCTAATCCAGGTATGGAACCCAGGTCTCCTGCATTGCAGGCAGATTCTTTACCATCTGAGCCACCAGGGAAGCCCTATAACCATAAAACCTAGGCCAATTCTAATCAAAATAAAAACACTTAATCCTCATTCTATATCCAAATTTCTCCCAAATTCCCCAAAGGCCTTAACAGCCAAGTTGGGCTCACAAATTGAGCCACTGAGATGTGCTGTTGCTCCATCTCTAACAGGCAACCCCTGTAACCCTGCCCCTCATTCCCTGCTTGAAATTTTTTTTTTTTTTTGTCTTTTCCAGAATATCATCCAGGTGGAATCATACATTAGCGATTTCAGACTGGCTTCTTTCACTTACTAATATGCATTGACACTTCCTCCATGTTTTTCTCTTTTTTAAAATTTATTTATTATTTTTGGCTTCGCTGGGTCTTCATTACAGTGTGTTGGCTTTTCTCTAGTTCCATTGAGCAGGGGTTACTCTCTAGTTGTGGTGCACAGGTTTCTCACTGCAGGGGCTTCTCTTGTTGTAGAGTACAGGTTCTAGGGAGCGTGGCTTTCAGTAGTTGTAATGCACAGGCTTAGTCACCCTGCAACATGTGGAATCTTCCTAGACCAGGGATTGAGCCCACGTCTTCTGCATTGGCAGGCGAATTCCTAACCACTGGACCATCAGGGAAGTCCTTGAATAATTGAAATTATTATTGAGACCATTGGAGATTCACATGCCACGTCTAAGAAACAATACAGAGATAAACTTTGCCCAGTCTCCCCAGTGATAAGTAATATTTTACAGTACCATAGGATTCTGTCACACCCAGGATACCGACATCACTACAACCCACTGAGCTTATTCAGATTTTCCTAGTTTAATTTGTATGCATGTTTGTGTGCATGTGTTTAGTTCTGCGCTTGTGTTCATTTTTGAATAACAATTTTACTTATAATAAGTGGAGTACTTGCTATCTGCCTGGCACTGTTCTTCTTTATGTGTGTAATCTTGTCTATTACTCATGGATTAAGTACTATACTGGGCTGACCTAGTGGCTCGAACGGTAAAGCATCTGTCTGCAATGCAGGAGACCAGGGTTCGATCCCTGGGTTGGGAAGGTTCCCTGAAGAAGGAACTGGTTCCCCACTCCAGTATTCTTGCCTGGAGAATTCCCTGGACAGAGAAACCTGGCTGGCTACAGACCATGGGGCCACAAAGAATCGAACAGGACTGAGCGACTAACACTTTCACTTTTCACCTAGCCGTGTTTTACAGATGAGAGAGTCTAAATGACGTGGCAGTGGCAAGGCAGGGCCAGTTCACTTTAGCACCAGGCCACATGTCTCTCGTTACTACAGAGCCCCTTTCAGTTACAACGTTCAGCCCTGTAGAACCAGACTGTGTTCAGAGGGCATGAGGCCAGGAACATGCTTCTGAACTAGTTATAAAAGTCAATGTCAGTCACAAACGCTCTCTGCGATGGCCCACACTCTGTCTGTAGAGTCTGCTTCTCTGAACCTAAATAAATTCATTTCTTACCTATGAAAAAAAAGTCAGTGTCTCCTACAGAGGATTCTTAGGACAGTGAAATTATTCTATCTGACACCCTAATGGTAAGTGTAAGGATTTATGCATCTGTCCAAACTCATAACACTGTAGGACAGAAAAAGTGAAGCCTAAGTGAAGCATGGGCTTTAGTAAATAATAATGTATCAATATTGGTTCATCAACTGTAACAAATATACCACACTATTGCAAAATGTTATTAAAGAGGGAAGGAAGCAAATGGGAGCTCTGTAGCTTTGCTCAATTTTTCTGTAAACCTAAACTAGCTCTAAAAAAATAGTGTCTTAATTTACAAAATAGGAATAGACTCAGAAACAGGAAAAAAACTTATGTGTTGTTCAGTCACCCAGTTGTGTCTGATTCTGGGACCTCATGGACGGAAGCAGACCGGGACTCCCTGTCCCTTACCACCTCCTGAAGTTTGCCCAAGTTCATGTCCATTGCATGCCACCCAGCATCCTATGGTTACCAGAAGGGAAAGGGAAGGAGGAATAAATTAGGAATCTGGGATTAAATTATACGCACTACTAAACATAGAATAGATAGCCTACTGTCAAACCTACTGTATAGCCCAGGGAACCATACTCAATATCTGTAATAAGTTGTGATGGAAAAGAACTTAAGAAATATATATATACACACACACACACACACACACACACACACGTATATATATATGCATACAGAAATATATACATACACATACATATATATATATATGTATATATATATATATAACTGAATCACTTTACTTACACCTGAAACTAACACAAGATTGCAAATCAACTGTATTTAATTAAATTTTTAAAAATAATAATCTATTCATTTAAAAAAGTTTTTAAAGAGTCAGTGGCTCTTTCAGATGGACCTGACCACAAAGTAACTGAAACTGCTTTTATCTTTGGAAATCTCCCAACTGTGGTCACCGAGCATTTATATTTCATGAGCTATCTTGGATGATCTGAAGTGGCAGGAAAAGACTGACAAAAACTCAGGCACTTAGAGGGTACCCTGGGGATATGTGCGGCCTTTTTCTGCTTCCACATCTTTCCCTGCATGGACCTCAGTGGCCGAGCAGAATGAGGGCAGGCAGAGTAAAGTGTCTGTAATTCCCATCCATTCCTGAGCCCTGTGGAATCTGAACTTATGCTTACTGTATTGTCACTTGAACATTCAATCTTAACTGTCAAGATGTTCTTCAAGGCAGAGAAAGGACTTCAGCATGGCATGCCAAAATCTCTTTTCCATACACTTTTTGGCAGCTCTGAAAGAAAATGTTGCTCCTATTCTCAAAAATAATGTTTTTATGTTCCTGTGGAAATTCACGAAGGGGATATTATATTTAATCTTTACCACAAGAAGAAATACTTATTTCTGATGGAAATAATACTAGACATGGATATCATGGAAAATATTATGTAAGCTTTTATATTGAGTGGGAAATCCACTTTGTACCTCTTAGAGTATTGTGCACCCTGACCAATCAGGAGGATGGCCAGTGACTACCCACTGTGGAACTTGTTCCTTTGACAAGCATGCTGTGCTCCAGGCAAACTGTACCTCTACACATTATCATATAAAACCTGAGACACAGATTAATCTTAGCGGCTATTTGGAGGAAGATATCTGAACATACCTCACCCTCCTCCGCCCCAAATCACAATCCAATATTAACTCATAATCTTTTTCATTGGCTTTGGTAACTGTACCCTTTGAAGACAATCTATGAATATGCATAGAGCCCTTAGGCACCTTAATTGCCATTTCATCCAATTAACAAGTTATTAAAAATGCTTTGTGTGAGTACCTCTTCCCTCTTCCTTTCATCACCAAAGAGTGAGCAGAGCCCATAAGGATGAAAGTCAGGAAGCAGTCACAGCCATGGCAGATAACAAAGGTATCAAAAACAAACAGCCAACTTTGTCCCATCTCACTTTTTTAAAAATATCTTTTTTTTTTTCAATTTTTGGCTGCGCCATATGGCATGAGGGATCTTAGTTCCCTGACCAGGGATCGAACCCACACTCACTACATTGGAAACTCGGAGTCTTAACCACTGGATCACCAGGGAAGTCCATAAAAAATATTTGTTTATTTGGCTGCACTGGCTTTTAGTTGTGGCATGCAGTAATCTTCCATCTTCATTGCAGCATGCAGGATTTTTTGTTATGACATGTGGGATCTAGTTCCCTGACCAGATATTGAACCTGGGCCGCCTGCATTGGGAGCTTGGAGTCTTAATCACTTGACCAGCAGGGAAGCCCTCTCCCATCTCACTTTGTCACTTGACCCTCTAGGTTGAGGTTTTAATGATCAATTCTTCTCCTTTACTAGTTCTTAGGGGACTAGTCATGAGATGTTCCTGAAGTTTCAGTATGTTGCTAGAGTCATTTTTTATGTAGAATGTCACGGACAGATTATTTTCAGAGAAAATGAGGAGCAGATCATACTTACAGCTAAAGTGGCAGAGAGATCCATTTCATACTACAATCAACCTTTTCCACACTCACTCCATGGAAGGAAATGGGCATAGTTAGCCTCAAGAAAAGGAACCTGACTTGAGAGAACAATCAAATAAATATATTTTAAGGGACTTCTGTTTCCTGTAACAACCAGGATGGGCTATCAAGTTAACCTATGATAATAAACAACCCTCAAATCTCCATGACTCTGTCCAGGTTTATTTCTCCTTCATGAAATGTGTCCAGCATGGGTCAGCAGAGTCTCCACTTCATTTAGTCTCCCAGGTCCCAGGGCAATAGAGACTTCATGCTAATTCACGATCCCACCATTTCTGAGGCTTCCCTTGTAGCTCAGTCAGTAAAGAATCTGCCTGCAGTACAGGAGACCTGGGTTCAATCCCTGGGTTGGGAAGATCCCCTGGAGAAGGAAAAGGCAACTCACTTCAGTATCCTTGCCTGGAAAATCTCATGGACAGAGGAGCCTGGTGGGCTGCAGTTCATGGTGTCACAAGGAGTCGGGCACGACTGAGCGACTAACACTTACTTACTTACTTACCATCTCTGAAGCAGGAAAAAGAAACGTGCAGTCGGTACCACCAATTAAATGCTTCCTCTTAGAAGTGGCACATGTCACTTCCACTCATATTTTATTGGCTGAAGGCAAGTCACCAGCCACACTTAACTTTAAGAGGGCAGGAAATTGCAATCTTAACAAGGACCAAGAAGGAGGAAAACTAGAATATTTGTGAGTAGGTCTCATTATTATCATATTGTCTATTACCTGTGACTGACTCATGGGAGTTTAATGATACAGTGTGGTTTGAGAATATAGCATTGAGTGTGTGACTCCATGAGAGTGGACCCTGAAGGTCTGTGATAAGATCTAGTGTCTTGTGGGAGAAAGCTATTTAACTAAGTTAGCTTTGTGGTCCTCCACTTGTTGTCACATTCGCTGTAATTCAAGGAAGGTGATAAAAACTGTATCTCTTATAAGCATACTTAGTTGTCCCTTATGAGAACTTTTTATTGTTCTAGGAACTAACAAAAGCTTTGTCTTCCATTGACAAGTTGGCATGTTTCCAGTTGGAAATTAATTAGAAGCTGTTGACTCTGCAGAGAACTAGATTATGAGCTTTGAATTAGCCCCAAGAGTTAACCTATTTTCTTATCTGCTTTTAACCTTGTTTCCTCCATTGTAATTAATTGTAAAACAATGGTATTATATTTGTCCTTTAGATAAACTACCTCAAGCCCTTTTGTGAGAGATGGAGAATGAACAAAGAATTGGAAGTTGGGGGAATAAAAAAAAACAACTTGTCACTTTGTTAAAAACAATAGCTTTCCTGGTGGTGATGTTGTACTATAGTAATGGGCTTTCCAGTTGGTGCTAGGGGTAAAGAACCCTCCTGTCAAAGAAGATGTAAAGAGACGTGGGTTCGATCCTTGGGTGGGAAAGATCCCCTGGAGGAGGGCATGGCAACCCACTCCAGCATTCTTGCATAGAGAATCCTTTGGACAGAGGAGCCTGGTGGGCTAATAGGGTCACAAAGAGTCAGACACGACTGAAGTGACTAAGCATGCATGCACTATAGTAATGCAAGATGTTGCTACTGGGGTCAACTGTGCAAAGGATGCACAGGGTTCCTGTGAGTTGTTTCTTACAACTGCATGTGAATCTGTAACTATCTCAAAGTTAAAAGCTTTAAAAAAAAAAAAATCTACAATAGCTTCCCAAAGACGCTGCAAGTGCAGGTGCTTTAAGGTTTTTTTAAGGATTTGAAAATGTCAAGATTCTCTTTCAAACCAATAATGTAATGAAATTCCCAATTTACCATGCAATAGGAATCATTGTGGCAATGACTTGAAACCACAGACAAGGGATATTTCCATGAATTACTTAAAAAGAAAAGGCACAAAATTCATATATGAAAAAAGTGAGAAGCATCGTTGAAGTCTCCCCACCTCCAGTGCTGTCATGTCAAAGTCAGAGTCTCCCAAAGAACTCAAGCAGCTACAAAACTTTTCATCAGACGTCTGAGCTTTGAAACAACCGATGAGAGTCTGAGGGGCCATTTTGAGCAATGGGGAACGCTCACAGACTGTGTGGTGACGAGGGCTTCGAACAGCAAGCACTCCAGAAGCTTCGGGGTTGTCACGTGGAGAAGGTGGATGCGCTTATGAAGGCAAGGCCACGCAAGGTGATGAAGCATTGTGGAGCCCAAGGGCTATCTCAGGAGAAGATTCTCAAAGACCTGGTGCCCACTTAACTGTGAAAGATTTTTATGGGTGGTACTAAAGAAGACACTGAAAAACATTACCTGAGAGATTATTTTGAAACGTATGAGGAAACTGACGTGTTTGAAATCATGACTGACTGAGCCAGTGGCAAAAAGAGAGGCTTTGTTTTTGCAGCCTTTGATACCATGACTCCAGAGACAAGACTGTCATTCAGAAATTCCATCCTGTGAATGGCCACAACGGTGAAGTAAAGAAAGCCCCATCCAAACAAGAGATGGCTAGTATTTCATCTGGCCAAAGAGGTGAAAGAGATTCTGGAAACTTTGGTGGTGGTCGTGGCGGTGGTTTCTGTGGGAATGACCACTTTGGTCATGGCGGAAACTTCAGTGGTGAAGGTGGCATTGGTGGCAGCCATGGCGATGATGGGTATGGCGGCAGTAGGGACAGCTGTAATGGATTTGGTGATGATGGAAGCAATGTTCAAGGTGGCAGAATCTACAATGATTTTGGCAATTAGAACAATCAGTCTTCAAATCTCGGACCCATGACAGGAAGAAACCTTGGAGGCAGAAGTTCAGGCCCTTGTGGTGGTTGAGATCGGTACTTTGCCAAATCTTGAAACCAAGATGGCCATGGTGGTTCCGGCCACAGCAGTAGCTACGGCAGTGCCAGAGGTTTTATTCACCTCTGGGAAACAAAGCTTAGCAGGAGAGGAAAGCCAGAGACGGGACAGGGAAGCTACAGATTACAACAGATTTGTGAACTTAGCCAAGCAGAGTGGTGACAGGGCCTGGCTGCTACAAAGACATGTTTTAGACAATACTCACATGTATGGGTAAAAAACTTGAGGACTCTACTTGTGATTAATTGTATAACAGTTTATTTCAGTTTCTGTTCTGTGGAAAGTGTAAAGCATTCCAACAAAAGGTTTTAATGCAGGTTTTTTTTTTTTTTTTTTACACCCATGCTGTTGATTGCTAAATGTAATAGTCTGATCATGATGCAGAATAAATGTGTATTTTTTTTCAATGTTCTGTGTAAAGTTAGTCTACTCTGAAACCATTTTGGTAAATTACCCCCAGTGTGAAGCTAGAATTCCTTCAGAGTAATGCCAGTTTCCATTTGAAATTTATTTACAACCTGCTTTGATGGAGAAACTGGTGTCTTCAGAACCTTGGTGTAGTTGAGCTGACAGTTACGTGTTGTGACCTGGAGTTCATTGTTAGAAGGGTCACCCATGAAAAGTCATGGAGTTTTTTTGTTTTTTTGATTATTAATGATTGTTGGCACATCCTAAGCAATATATCTAAATTGAGTTATGGTACCAGATAAAGTTATAGATGGGAATGAAGCTTCTGTATCATCCATTATCATGGGTAATCAATAAAAGATTTAATACCCTCTTGAAAAAAAAAATGAGTACTCTCTTCTTTCCTTTCTCTCCTCTCTCTCTGCTCTCTGTCCCCTTACTTCCTTTTCTCCTTCCCTCTCTTTCTCCCTTCCTCCTTTCTTTCTTTCTTTCTTACATTTTTCCTTTTGAAACACAAGTGAATCCCTCCTGTTGCTAAAAACCATGGTAAGCAGTTGATAAGACAGAAAATGTGTCTGCCCACATAGTGCTTATAATTTAAAGGAGGAGACGGTAAAATTGCAGTTGTGATGCATGTTTAGAGTAAAACTGAGAGAGGGCTGAGATGAGGTAAGAGGAGTGAGGAGCTGCTCTAGACAAGGTCGTCATCTGAGAAGAGGAACCAGAGAGAGAGAGAGATTTGCATGTTTTTGAGAACCTTAAAGGTACCAGTTTGTCTGGAAGATGGTTGGCAAGGAAAAGGCAAAGATTATCTTGGAAACATTGTGGGCAAAGCAAAAGCATAGTAACTCCAAGCATTGTTATAGGTGACTATCAGCTCAGACTTCAATAATTACTGATATTTGTTCTAAATTAAACAAGTTCATTGTTGAACCAATGGAACTTTAAGTAGTCATTGTCTCTCTGACATACTGTTCGCATATTCTTCCATATTCATTTTCCAAAGAGAAAGCTAATGAGCAAGAAGGGAAGTGATTACAAAATGGGGTAGAAAAGTTAGGATTAGAACTATTTAGAGAATCCTAAGTATGTAAAGTACCAGCAATAAGGAAAGTCCTTTTGTTGACACACAGAGGACACAATGTAAGTTTATTATGATTCTCAGAGCCAGCTCATTCCATGGGGATGGATATTCTGCTCCTAGCCTCTTGTTCTATCTGCCCAAAATTCTGCTAAACATATTTGTAATCTATTTATTTTATTATTAGAAATATAAAACCTAAATCCCTTGCAAGGATAACACTATGACTTAATTTACATTAAAGACTAAAAGACTATTTTGGAGAGAGGTTACCTTCTAGATATAGAGAAGGAATGGCAATAAATAGGAGGATATTAGGATATCAAGAGAACTAAACTTATTTTTTAGGGCATGTGGCATCTTACCTCCCCAACCAGGGATCAAACCTACATCCCCTGCATTGGAGGCATGGAGTTTTAACCACTGACCTACCAGGGAATTCTCGAGGACTAAAATTTCATGGCAACATTTTATTTATTAATATTGTGAGATGGGTACATGGATGATAAAGGTATTAATCTTTATAATGTTTTAGATTTTTGTATTTATTTCTTAATATTTCCCTTTTTAAAAGTAGATAATTGCTTGCTCTTTTTTTAAGTTTTTATTTATTTATTTATTTATTTTTGGCTGCACTGGCTTTTCGTTGCTGTGCCTAACACCTTCTCTAGTCACCTTGTGTGGGCTTCCCACTGTGGTGTCTTCTCTTGTTGCAGAGCATGGGCTCTAGGATACGTGAGCTTCAATAGTTGTGCTGCACAGACAGGCTGAGTTTACCTGCAGCATGTGGAATCTTCCCAGACCAGGGATCAAACTCATGTTTCCTGCATTGACAGGTGGATTCTTAACCACAGGACCATCAGGGAAGTCCAGATGATTACCTCCTGACTGTGTCCTAAGAGTAATCTTTAAGAAAGTTAGCTCTTAAAATAGAAAAATTAAAGAGGGGACAGATGGAAAGGGCTATGGGAAAGACTGAGTCCACTGATGAGAGATTTCTCAGACTTGAAGAAGCTTAGAGAAGAGACTTAAACAGTTGACTTAAAGGAAGCCCTTCTTTTTAGAGCAGCTAATCTGTTCACGGTCATGGGACCAGTTGGTGGAGCTAGTGGAGGAAACAGGTGGTCAGAGCTTCAAGTCAAGAACTCCTGACTATAGGCTGTTGCCCAAGAATTGCACCACAACTGCCTGGGATTTTCTCTGTTTTATCACTGTTGACACCAAATTTCATTTTAGTGACACAACTACTATCTGGAAGTTAGACGTAGACTTGTTATTTAATGGCAAACTGGAGAAAGTATTTTAAACAAGGATGACAAGGGACCCTTCTGGTCCACAGTAGGGTTTCCCAAGTGGCTCAGCTGGTAAAGAATCTGCCTGGAGGGAGGGAGACCCAGGTTCGATCCCTGGGTTGGGAAGATCCCCTGGAGAAGGCAATGGCAACCCACTCCAGTATTCTTGCCTGGAGAATCCCATGGGCACAAGAGCCTGGCCGGCTACAGTCTATGAGTTCGCAGAGTGTGGGACATGACTGAGTGACTGACACATACACAGTAGAGCAAGGAACACGTTTCTGGTAGGAGCCCAACCCAACTGACTTTGCCTCCCATCACTCTAGTCTCTGGTTCTAAGAAACCTACCACTCTCAGCACTGGGGAAGGAAAACTCACTGGGATCACTTGGGGTCAGCACTGCATCTCCACTGCCCCCCAAGAATACTCGAGTTTCTCAGGTTATCAGACAGCCAACTGTCACTGGCAGAGAACTTACTTTGATATAAAAGGAAGAACTTAATCAGGTTGGTGTTCCAAGAAACTTCAGAACAGCTGCAACTTGGCTGAGAATCTTGTTTATCTTGTTTATCTCTTTAATTGTGCATATAAGCCCAGAGGCTCTATGATGGCTCTAATATAAAGAATAAATGGTGTGTGGGAATCCAGTAATCAAGAGTCTCCTTTTGTTTCCTGTGTGGTAATTTTTATGGAGACCACCATGATAATTTTCTCTCATGAGGCTGAGACAGAAAGAAGTGTCAGGAGAAAACTCAGAAGGAATGAACAATTCAGGAAGTGCATCAATTTCATAATCAAACCTGCACATGTTGGGTTTCAAGCAGACTCAAGACTTGCTGGAGCACAGTGATATAAAATCACTTCAACTTCAGAACAAATGTCTTTGTTGATAAAATTGATTATGCCTTTCACATGAGTCTTTTTATGGAAACTCCTTGATGGTCTGGTGATTAGGACTCTGGGTTTTAACTGCGGAGGGTTTGGGTTCAATCCCTGGTGGGGAAACTAAGATCCCACAAGTGGTGTGATACAGCCAACAAACAAATAATAATATCAGAAGGAAGAAAGAGATGCAATATAAACAAAATAAATAATATATATATAAAACCAACAGCAAATATTAAAAAAAAATAACCTAAACAAATGAAACTACTAACACCCCAGTAGTCTCTCAGTAGTACGCACCTCTACTTGATGTTTACTGAGAAATGTTTTGATCACCACTTTCAAATGTGAATGTGCAAATGAATTATCAGGTTAAAATGCAGATTCTGCTTCAGTAGACAGAGAATGAGATGGTTGGATGACATCACTGGCTCAACGAACATGAGTTTGAGCAAACTCCAGGAGATAGTAAAGGACAGGGAAACCTGGCATGCTGCAGTCCATGGGGTCACAAAGAGTCAGACACGACCTAGTGACTGAACAACAGCAACAGGATCTGAGATTCTGCTCTTTTTTTTTTTTTTGGCCACACTGTGAGTCATATGTGGGATCTTAGTTCACCAACTAGGGATGAACTCATGCCCACTGCAGTGGAAGCATGGTGTCTTACCACTGGACTACAAGGAAAGTCCCAGATTCTGCATTTCTAGCGAGTGCCTAGGAGATGCCCACGGTGCTGGTCTAGGTTTTAGATAAACTCTAAACTCCAACAGTTTAGATAAACTCCAACAGTTGCTGTTTTAGATTTTAAAAGACACTCTCTGAAAATAATAAATTAACAACTGGAAACTAGGGTAAGTTTCAATGACAAAGCCTCATGTCTCTTTGGACCAAGAAGAAACTTTTGTGAGTTGAGATCAAGAGCAAGCTGGTAGACAAAAGCAGTGCCAGGCAGGATGCCACCTGATTGGGAAGTAAGGCTTAGCTGGAATCACCATGTCCATGGGTTATGGCAAACTCAGGTCTCATCAAGGTCGTTTTCAAAATGAATGGTTACAGTCTGGTTAATGGGGTCCAGCAATAATCATAATGGAGCAAGAGGCAGTGATTTTGTTCCAAAGGTGTCAATCTGGATGGAAAATTGATCCATCTATGTCTCGATGGGAAGAGACAATGTACAGGCTTAAGAAGGTGGCTGAACCTCAGTCAGATGGGCTGTGGCTGTGAGCACAATGACTCCCACAAAGAAGTGTACCAGTGCAGAAATCCAGTCAATCAGGAAGAGTGGACATGTATGTTGAGGGTTAGGGAGAAAGCAGTTAGATCCAGGGGGTCATCCAAGAGACACCAGATGCTAGGATTAGGACAGCAAAGCTAATTTCATGCCCCTGAATTTCAGATATTAAATGCACTTTGAGACCTGTTTCCAATTAACTTGTGAATTAGATGAGATTAAATTAATTGATGCTTTTGAACTGTGATGTTGGAGAAGACTCTTGAGAGTCCCTTGGACTGCAAGATCAAACCAGTTAATCCTAAAGGCAATCAGTGCTGAATATTCATTGGAAGGACTGTTGCTGAAGTTGAAGCTCCAATACTTTGGCCACTTGATGAGAAGAACTGACATTTGAAAAGACCCTGCTGCTTGGAAAGATTGAAGGCAGGAGAAGGGGACGACAGAGGATGAGATGGTTGGATGGCATCACCAACTCGATGGACATGAGTTTGAGCAAGCCCTGGGAGTTGGTGATGGACAGGGAAGTGTGGTGTGCTGCAGTCCATGGGGTTGCAGAGTCAGACACCACTGAGAGGCTGAACTGAACAGAAAATTAGATGAGATGTCTTCAATGCTTGGAGGTAAGTGGTGTTTCAAGAAAAAGTGGGAGCTGCCAGATATGGTATACCTCCTAGATTCTGAACACTACATAGAATGTTAAGACCCACTACTTTTATTTATTTATTTATTTTTCCATTTATTTTTATTAGTTGGAGGCTAATTACTTTACAATATTGTAGTGGTTTTTGCCATACATTGACATGAATCAGCCATGGATTTACATGTATTCCTCATCCCGATCCCCTCTCCCACCTCCCTCTCCACCCGATCCCTCTGGGTCTTCCCAGTGCACCAGGCCTGAGCACTTGTCTCATGCATCCAACCTGGGCTGGTGATCTGTTTCACCCTTGATAATATATATGTTTCGATGCTGTTCTCTCGAAACATCCCACCCTCGCCTTCTCCCACAGAGTCCAAAAGTCTGTTCTGTACATCTGTGTTTCTTTTTCTGTTTTACATATAGGGTTATCATTACCATCTTTCTAAATTCCATATATATGCGTTAGTATACTGTATTGGTCTTTATCTTTCTGGCTTACTTCACTCTGTATAATGGGCTCCAGTTTCATCCATCTCATTAGAACTGATTCAAATGAATTCTTTTTAATGGCTGAGTAATATTCCATGGTGTATATGTACCACAGCTTCCTTATCCATTCGTCTGCTGATGGGCATCTAGGTTGCTTCCATGTCCTGGCTATTATAAACAGTGCTGTGATGAACATTGGACCCACTACTTTTATATGATTAAAGAATTTTGCTCTGGGAAGATAAGAGAATGAGGAAGATGCAATTCTTTGGAGTTACTGGTTGAGAGGAAGTGGGAACTTTGACACAAGTAAGTTCTCATGATCACCTAGATGAAAGGGGAGGGCTGAGAGCAGAGGTGTGTGTGGCCTTCATATGCTCAGCTGAAGAGTAGCCATTCGAATCAGTAATTACAGGACTTCCCTGGGGGTCCAGTGGCTAAGACTCCGAGCTCCCAATGCAGGGGGCCCAAGTTCCATTCCTGATCAGGGAACTAGATCCTACATGATGCAACTAAGAGTTTACATGCCCCAACTAAAGACTTGGTGCAGCCAAATAAATTAATGATAAAAACTAAGTAAATAAAAAAATAAGTAAATTAAAAAAAAAAAATCAGTGACTAGCAAGAAGAATAATTGTTGAGTTGAGTCAGGAGAATTACTGACATTAAAGAGAGGTTATGTTAAACTAGGGTGGGGGAAAACTCTTGCAGAAGATGCAAACATTTACCTCGTGATTATGACAAAAGCCAGGCCAAGAAAAATACTGTTTCTTTTCATAGGAAACATGAAATTACCTTTTCCTATGTGAAAAACCAAACTGGTGAGGAGTTCTTTTAGAAGTTCTCTGTCCCCATCACTTAACCTCATTCAACTTCTTATTGCCTTTTAAATTGCCTTGTCAAAGCTCACTGGAGAAGCAGACCCATTGATTCTCTTTACTCAAGAATTTACAAAGACTCTCTTGCAAAATATAACTTTAATATATGGGGTATCTTCCTACCTATCTTGGTAAATAAAAGTCCAAATGACTACAAAGATGATTCCTAAATTGAGCGTGGTAGTGAAAGCATACGTAAGTATGGGGTTGAACCTGGTTGTCATGCTGTGTAAGGTCAGCAGTGTCCAGGTGGCTCTGTGATGTTCATCATAGCCTAGTGAATCTGTGAAACTGATTTTTATCATCAGGGTGGTTGCTTACCTGACAAAATAACCCCATCACTTAATTATACCAAAAAGGGAGTTCTTACCATCTACTTTTGGCCACATTGCTTTCTCAGGGCATTGATTCAGGTCAAAAACACTAAGCTAACATTATTTTATGGGGTATTTAATGACCCACTACTAAAAAAAGTTTCCTCACTGATGCCTAAAATTTCACTGGTGATGTTTGTCTTCATTTAGTCAGTTTGGGTTGTATAACATAACTAGTCCTGAAATTCTTAAAAAACTATTGCCAGTTCTTTAGGCAATGAACAATTTTCTGAAAGCTAGGCATGCCTTAGGTTAGACACTTGAGTCAGAAGAAAATAATACAGTAAGTCCCCTGTATACAAACAGATTTCATTCCAAGAGTTCGTTTTTAAGTTTAATTTGTTCAACAAAGTTAGCCTAGTACCCAACTAACACCACTGGCTTTCTAGTACTGTACTGTAATAGGTTTATAATACTCTTTACATAAGTAATACATAAAAGAAAAGCACATAAAAAAGAAAACATTTTTAACATTACAGTGCAATACCTTGAAAGGTACAGTAGTATACAACCGCTGGCTTAGAGGGGCTGGCATCAAGCGAACAGGCAAGAAGAGTTACTGACTGGAGCAGGGAGAGGAGATGGGAGATGGTAGAGCTGAAGGATCATCAGCAATAGGAGATGGAGAGCAACTGGTAACTTCACCCACCCCTGACCCTGATGGTGATGGAACGCACATTCACATCTTTGAAAGATTGCAACTTGAAGGTTCATATGTAGGGGATTTACTGAATAGTACATAATTTTCTTCTCTAGAAGAGGGAACCAGAAGAGTGTTAAGAATATTGTTTATTATTGTACTAGTCAGGGCTCTACAGAGAAACAGAACTAATATACTTAGCACCTATATGGTACTTATAGACAATGCATGCATGCTAAGCCGTGTCCAACTCTTTGCAACCCCCTGGACTGTAGCCTGCCAGGGACCTCTGTCCATGGGATTTCCCAGACAAGAATACTGGAGTGGATTACATTCTCTTCTCCAGGGAATATTCCTGACCCAGGGATGGAACCAGCCTCACCAGTGACTCCTGCATTGGACATTCTTTACCACTGAACCACCTGGGAAGCCCTGTGTGTAATGTATCAGTTCAGCCACTCAGTTGTGCCCAACTGTTTGAGACCCCATGGACTGCAGCACGCCATGCTTCCCTGTCCTTCACCAACTCTCGGAGCTTGCTCAAACTCATGTCCATCAAGTCAGTGATGCCATCCAACCATCTCATCCTCTGTCATCCCCTTCTCCCACTGTGTACCATTATCATGGATATTGATGAGAAATGTTTACTAGATTATTGTAACTATCTTCGAAAACAAATGCAGCTTAATCTCTTTTTAACCAGTTCTGTTTAAAAATAGATATATTGCATTCAGGATACAGTCAACCTGAATCCCGAAACTCTAAAGTGTTTCTGTAAGTGAATCTCATAGATTTTTCAAAAATCCTTTGTGATGAATGAAGACCTTTGAAGAGAATGAACCATGGTTTCAATCAACACTATCCTTTCTGCCTACAGACATAGTTAGAAAACAAACATACACAGAAGAGTCTATATCTTCGCTGTGGGTTTTTTGGTTGCAGGAATGTGATCCTAAGTTGTCACTATTTTAAGTAAAGTCAGGCTATAATAGAATATTTCATCTGAAGATATGGTGTCAAGCAACTATGGAAGGTCTTATATGTGGAATCAATTCTTGATTCAAAAAATATGCTTAAGATCAAACTGAATCAGTGTAACAGAAAAATAATGACAAAGGCTGAAAATTCTCCCCTAATTTTTTTTTCTTCTGTTAGTAAACCGATGTAGAAGAGACACTTTGTACCCTGAAGGAGACTGCTGTCGCATCTGATAAATCATATAAGCTCCAGCGAATGTATGTCATCACCCTTAGGAGTGACAGGTCTATCTTTGTCACCCTTGTGGGATTTGAGCACTGACACTGTCAGAGAACTTGACTAATAACCTTCACCTGGACCTTTCAAACTCTGCATGTAAATTCTTGATAAAGATTGTGATAAAGGACAATATTTTCACAGGTTGACAGGGTCAGGAGCAGAGGGTCGCTGAGGACTTTGACACTTTTAAGTTCAGTTTACAGTACTCTGTGAGAAACCTTAAGTTTTGCTGCACTCGCAATTGCTGGGGTGAATCACAAGAAAATGAATATGTGACCCTCAAAGATACTGCATTGGCTTTATTCTCTCAAAGATATGTGCATATGAGGGCAATTATACACATCATTGTTTGACAAGAAGGACACATTGTTGACATTCTCTAAGTTTTAATCGAATGCCTTTCACTTTATATTGTGTGCTTTAGGGCACGTGTTGTTTTATCAGTGAGAGATTCATTTTGACAGTGAATGGGAAGAAAAAATTCATTCCCCTTATGTTCAAAATGCAAAAACAAAGGTAAATTTAGCTAAAGATGGAGCCATACCCAGGGGAAAGGACAATTCTTAAGTGCCCCTTGTATTTTTTAATCCACATGTTTGAAAATATGAGACAAAAAAAAAAAAAAGAAAATATGAGACAATCTAGACTCTATCCAGGGGAATGTGCTCAATCCCTTCTTTCTCAATGTCATTTTGGCTTAAAAACATCATACTACATTTACATCATGACCAAAAACCTTGGAACACTATAAAACAGTAACTAAGCATGATTATTTTGTGCATTCAATAATGCCGATTTCAAGAGACTATGCAAACAGGAATCCTTGAAATTGCTTTATTGTTGACAAAAACAGTGTATAATTAAAGATTTGATGAGGAACCTGCAAACAATAAAGAATGTGACTATTGCCAGCAAAATACAATTACTCCAAGTCCTTTAGACATTACAAATATAGTTCTTTTACACCAGATGGTTCATGTGTAACAAAGCCATTTTAGAATGCTTAATTGTGCTTCGACAAAACCTTTGAAGAATGAGGTAGTTTCCTTTACCCACCATATCTTCCACATTACCATTATTACACTTTTAGTGAGCTTAAATCCTTTAAACATGACCTTTAAATAATTATTCCTAAGAGCCAAGCCTTATTTACAAAGTATTTCTTTCTACTTGATTATTCTTAAAGAGAATTTCAAGAATCACTACATAACTGGAAAATTTTGAGACAAGCAATGGTGGGGGCTTTTTCATTACAATCAGATGCAAGAGAACAAGTTCTAAAAATTCCATCGTTAAGCTGGTATTCTCCCATTTCTATCCATAAATGCTGATTTTAAAACTATGTCCACAAAAAAAACCCCAAAACAAAACACTACTTCCTCACACTCCGATTTTCTCTCAGCCACCAAGCAAGCACAAATTCTTCAGAATAGGGAGTTAGGTTCCGTGTGTAGGCTGATTGAGCAATTCGTGGGGTCATTTATTCTTACTCATCAATAGGGGATCATCTGCATAATTTATGAATGCATACAAATTAGCAGCTTATCTTAAAGACTTCATTCAAAATCTACTCACAGCCATACTCTTGAGAGAATACTAACACTCTTCAAAAACTTAGCAATGAAGTAGAAATTGAGGCAGGTATTTGTAATCCTTTCTCGACCCTGAGAATGACTTTAACAACCACTATGAAATTAGCTTGAGGACATCACGGCATGTTGTACAATTTAGTTAAAAACAAAACTTTAACTATTTTCCAAGTCAGTTAACCTTCACCAAGGAAAGGGGGGATGGTGGCAAATAGTATTCCCAAGAGGAAAAAGAAGTCATGATTTACTCCTTGCTACTTATTTGTCTCAAGATGATTCACAAATCTTAAAACAGTTGAAGAAAAGACATAATAGATCTTATAGATATGCAATTATGAACTCTTAACCAAATTGGTAGTAATTCGAAGTGGTTCCCATGGAACATGAATGTTAGATTCCCATGTAACATGACCTCAAGGTCATGGCAAAATTCTAGTATCTGATAAGCTGACCACTATATCTAGTTATCTCCTAGCTGGCAATGCTTGTACTTGGCACCTATATTGAAAGCTGGAGATCCCTATGGCTGGCACAAGAAATAAAAGCTGTTTTGGACAGCACAGACCCAAGTTTGAGATTTTCCTTTCTTTCTCTACAATCTTTCTTCCTCTAATATCTCTAACTAAAATTGTCTCCATTCAGTGATGTGTAACAAGGAATCTAGCCATTGCAATAGTGAGCGTGAGGAGAAATCTGTCAGTGAAAATACGTTTAAATTCATTCTCATATCACAGTTCACAATTTTTACCATCCCAACAGTGGATTCCATAGGTAAACATGATGTAACTCAAGTTTTAGACCTTATTAATTGGGCCTACTGTGGTATGAAAACTATACTTACTTACCTGAAACATCAATACTTGAATCCAGCAGACTCATTTGCTAAGACAACTTCATGCCTTCATCATTCACTAAAGCAAATATATTTACATGTATCTGAATTATTTACTCCAAACTCTTCATTATCATATCCTCAGATGAATATCTGTACGTATGCTGCAGATGGAAAATAAATCACTTTCTTCTTTCATTTTTAAATTTTTTTTCTTTTTTGTCTGTACAACTTTCAGGATCTTAGCTTCCCAACCAGGGACCAAACTCCAGCCCCTGCAGTTCACTGCACCAAGTTCAAACCACTGGACAGCCAGGGAATTCCCTACCTTTGTGTTTTTAAAACAGCTTTCTGGCAACGATTTTTTTAAAAATAAAAAAATCTCTTTGCAATATTTTAAATGGCCTTTCTTTTAAAGCTTCGAGCTGTGAAAAACTGTTGTGTTAAGTCCTCCACCTGTTATTTTCCGAGTAGCTGTAATCCATCATTTTCAAGCTAAGTCTAAACAGTTTGATTCATAATTGACATTTTCCAGAAAAACTCACTCTAGAAACATTTTGTTTATTTCAATAATACCTGACTTTGAGTTTAAGAAGATCAGCAAGGATGCTGTACTTTGAAGTGTTCTTTTGTTACATGTACCACAACAGCTTAACATTGCTCCAAAGGAATGCAGTTAACAAACATACCAAGTTGGTACAACAATTATACCAATATGCAGTATGCAGAATTGTGTGTGTGCTTGGTCTCATCCGACTCTTTGAGACCTCATAGATTCTAGCCCACCAGGCTTCTCTGTCTGTGGAATTTTCCAGGCAAGAATATTGGAGTGGGTTGCCATTTCCTACTCCAGGGGATCTTCCACCCAAGGATCGAACTCTTGGCAGATTCTTGAGTCACCTGGATAGCCCAGTAAGCAGTAAACCAGGAGGTAATTCCTACTAAGTACTAATCTACTATGCAGTTTCCCATGAGAGGAAAGAAAGGAATGGAAAAATAGGACATATTTCTTCTAAAAATGAGATGAAAATGTTCATTGTGATTTCTTGATAACAGATGTGCTCTGGCCTTTGCTTCATTATCTAACTGTATTATTAATAAATACTCCTTTTATACCTAAAACTTTAAATAGGAGAGTACAAATGCCATGAGGGTAATGCCTATATACTACTTATTTTCTAATCCCTACCGTGAGTTGTTAGGCACATAATCGCCAAATGAACTCATCATCAAATTAACTATAAGCTTTTGTGATCTTTATCAGTCAATACGTTAAGCTTATTGAAAGAGCGACTCCTTTTGTGGGGAGGTTATTTAGAAAACAGACACCTGAACAAATTCTACCTGTGGCAAAACAAAATGTTAGGTGTTATTGTTGTTGTTTAGTCACTAAGTCATGTCCAGTTCTTTGTGACTCCATGGACTGTAGCCTGCCAGGCTCCTCTGTCCATGGGACTTCCCAGGCAAGAACACTGGAGTGGGCTGACATTTCCTTCTCCTGTGTCAAGGATCTTGCCAATCCAAGGATCAAACCAGTGTCTCCTGCACTGGCAGGATTCTTTACTGCTCAGCCACCAGGGAAGCCGGATAGGTGTTATATCTACTAAAATTACTTGCCAGGATTACTATTTACAACTTAGTTATCACATACTCACAGAAGAAACCCACATTCCAGGAATATCAGGGATCCTCCTTATAATGTTTCTCTGGGCTGTGTACTGTGCTTAGTTGCTCAGCCAGATCTGACTCTTTGGACCCTATAGACTATAGGACCTCAGGCTCTTCTGTCCATGGGGATTCTCCAGGCAAGAATAATGAAGTGAGTTGCCATGCTCTCCTCCAGGGATCTTCCCAACCCAAGGACTGAACCCAGGTCTCCCTCATTGCAGGCAGATTCTTTGCCATCTGAGCCACGAGGGTAGCCCAAGAATACTGGAGTGGGGAGCCTATCCCTTCTCCAGGGGATCTTCCCATCCCAGGAATTGAACCAGGGTCTCGTGCATTGCAGATGGATTCTTTACCAGCTGAGCTATCAGGGAAACCCAATGTCTCTCTAACCCCTGTCTAAGCTTTAGTGCACCCCACGAATATTTATTGCTCTCAATATTATAAAAACTATCACTCACTGAAAGTAAACAAACATTGTTTTCTGCTTAAAATATTCTTTTCCCAATCATAAGGGTAAATGGAACATATAATTTTAAAAAGGAACTTTTTAAGGAAAAAGAATACAGTGATTGTGTGGGAATGGGGAAAATAAATAAGCTTATGTCAGCAACTGATTTTATAGCACCAACTCCCTAAAACAGAGCTGAAACTGCAGCTTTAATAAAAGGTTCCTACAATTCTTTTGACCAAGATATATTCATTAATTGCCTTCAAGTGGGCACCCAATGGGAAGAGCTGACTCAGAAAAAAAACACTGGTGCTGGGAAAAATTGAAGGTAAAAGGAGAAGGGGGCAGCAGAGGATGACACGGTTAGATAGATAGCATCACCAACTCAATGGACATGAATCGGAGCAAACTCTGGGAGACAGCAGAGGACAGAGGAATCTCACATGCTGCAGTCCATGGGGTCACAGAGAGTCAGACATGACAGAGAAACTGAACAAGTGCCCCAAAGTGTTCTGATTTGAGGAATGCCAGACTCTAATACTTTGGCCACCTGATGCGAAGAACTGACTCATTGGAAAAGACCCAGATGCCAGGAAAGATTGAAGGCAGGAGGAGAAGGGGATGAGAGAGGATGAGATGGTTGGATGGCATCACCGACTCGATGGACGTGAGTTTGGAGCAAGTTCCAGCAGTTGGTGATGGACAGGGAGGCCTGGTGTACTGCAGTCCATGGGGTCACAAAGAGTCGGACACGACTGAGTGACTGATCTAAACTGAACTGAGACCACTTGTTTGGGTACAACTGTATCAAGCAACAAAACTGATATGATGAAGAGTTCTCCTCCAGGGTATATAACATAAGTCTCTCAGATCTTCAGAAGGCTAACACTGCCAAGTCATATAAATCAGCGTGACACTGCAATTTCTTGTAGCTACTGCAGATCTTTTTTTTTTTTCTCCCTAGTGACAACCTTTTAAGAAAAGAATAAAGAGGGTTTACTAGGTAGGAAAAAAAAAAAGAGATTCTCAAACAATGTTTCCCAGGCATTTATTCCTTTTTCCCTTTTATTTTCCCTCTGTACTTTTGGAAGTAAAGGTTTTATTATGAGTGTATTCATTCCTGCAAGTTCTGGGAAGCACAGTACCTGTCCCTGAAATGGACTCATCTTTTGGTGTATTGTGAGCTGACTCCTTGATAAATGACTGCAACAGAGAAATTCCTAAAAGCAAACAGCTTTAGGAAATGTTCTGATCATTTCTAATGCCTGAACACTTTGTTTTAAGATCTTGGTTTCTACTGATTTTGTTTTGAAAAAGGCTGATGAACTCGGTCTGAAATGTAAAAATGGGGGAAAAAAAATGGAAGGAAGAGAACATGCAAAATAAGTTAATCATTATCATTTTAAGTGCCACCAGATCTGTTTATAATCATGCACATGTGAATTGCTGAATCTCATTTGATCAACCCAATTAAACATTAAATAATTGCAGCCAATTATGCAAATATCAGCAACAATATTAATTTGTTGATCTTTTTGAGCAGATTAGCCTCACATGTTCCTAATGCTAGACTATCTTATGCCTTAAATGATCAATTAGCATTACGATAACTAAGTCTTGAAGAATGGATAATTGCCTAGTTATAATGTGTCACTCTTGCTGTATTAATCCACTGCAATTAAACAAACAGTGCACAAGGAAAAAAGATGTGCAGATGTTCCTTTTAAATCTATTTAACAAGTTAGTGTCAAGGTCAATTTCCTGTCTTATTACTTAAATGAGAACGGCAGATTGTGTTCGCTGTTTTAGGAGACTTGGTTCCTTTAAATGTGTATCCTTCGTCTTCATGAAATCTGGTTTTTAAGGGCTTAAAATGCTCTTAAGGTTTGATGAAAGAAATCACACAGACATAATGTCAAGACATATTGTTCTCCAACTTTTACGAGGAACATGTCTAGCCATACTAAATTTAGAGATGCAAAGTATAAAATGTATTTGTGGCAAACAAATGACTTCCATTTCTCATAGGAATGTTGAGTGTGGTTATTATGTGCTACTTGACAGGTTAGAATTACCTTAGGTCATTTCTAGACTACAACATTGAAAGCGAGGCCACAAGGTTTAGCAAAGGCAAACGCATAGCCTTAGAATGCTACTTGGTGAACGACGTGCAAGAAGGACAGTTAAAGCATGTCAGACCTGAAAAGAACAGACTCTCCCAAGACTTCAGATTGCCAATTAAGAGCCCCCTAAAAAAGATATTTTTACCATTCCTTTTCATCTTCTACTTTCCTCATTTTCATTTTACCATTCCTATCTAAAAAGACCCTATGGCCAAAAGTCTTGGAAAAGAATCAAAGCCCCATTTGCTATGTGCTGCTAAATGCCTTAAGGAAATTTTTCCAGCACGTCAAACTTTTAGAATTTTTTTCCTTGCTCTGAAAAGAGAATGAAATATGATCAGCAAGATGAAAGTTATTAGGACTGAAGGAAACCAAAATAAAATGTCTGAGAGTTGACCTTCCAAGGGTAAATGTTTTCTGTCAAGATTTGACTTTCCCCTAGATAAACCAGGATACTACAATTTTAACTCACGGCTCCCATACAAGAAAAATATCTTCTATAATCACTCTCCCTATACGCTAACCATTTGCTTATCTAATCCCCTCAACAGGAAAGAGCACCTATAAAACCAGAGTATAAAATCCACAGTATATTCCTCTATTTCTACCAAAAAACTAAATATGATTTATTTTGTATTTAACACTTAAACATTTATGTATTTAACATATAACATGTCATTTCCATTTGGTTGGTATGATATCACCATCTTTCTAGAATTATTACTTTAATTCCAAGACAGTCTTCAAATAAGAAATCATTCCTCCAACAAACTACAATCAGAGTATCTCTGATGACTTGGCAGTCCATGGAAGCTAAAGAGACATGAGGTAAATATAGATAAAGTCAGAACCAATCACAAATTCTAATAAAGAGGTTTCATAATATAGAAACAAAGAAGGTACACTTCTATAGAAGCTAAATGTTCATTCATTCCTTACTAGGGGCCAGGCTGGGGGATGCAAAGATCTATAAGGCACAAGACCCTCAGTCCTGTAGTGAAGCCGGCCCACGAATTACAACACAGTGTGGAGACAGCAGGGGTGGTCTTGTAGACTACCAGTGGAGCCTGGTGCAGACTGTGATGTCAGGAAGGAGGAGAGATTCTCCCTAAGATGGACTTAGGGGACCAGGAAAGAAATCCAGTTTCTCTAAGTCTTGATTTATAAACAACAACAACAACACACTTTTCTGAGGATGGAGATGTGGCCCGGGAAATGGTACCTGTGAAATGTACTCAGATCAGCTTTCAAACACAAAGACACTCACTGGTTGAGAAGCAGGACATAACTTATGCTAAAGAATAAAGATTTTTTAAAAAATCTGAGTGAAGCCCTAAGGGAGGCTCTAAGATTATGGAGGAAAATTCTACACTTAGATGGCTTCCATAATCAACTCTCTAGAGAAGGTAAGGAAAGCTTCTAGGAGCAAATTTAGAAACTACCATTGGATGATTGTGATTCATCTTCTCTGGCATGAGAAAACAATCGCCCTGGTAACACAGACAATATGAACAACATGATGCACAACTAAAATCAGGTAGCCAAAGACATTTCTCATAATTCAAATGCAACAGTCTGTCCCAAGCGCACCCAAATGATATCCTGTTCTTTTCCACTCAGGCTACTGTGATTGTCCAGTCGCTCTCTTCTCTTCCGTACTACAAGAAAAGCAAGAAAACATGTTTCAGTGTTAAAGCTAATAGCACAGCAACAGCTTATAAATAAACTTAATGATATAACCAACGTTGAACAAAAGGTTCACTTCTGTTTTGTACATTAAAAGCAGGTCCATATTGAAAATAAGACTATGTATAAAGAACCAGTCAAATACCTGGGAAGAATCATAGATTTTATAATTATAGTTGAGCTCAAATTTATAGCTGGTATAGGTTCCTTACATATGCCTTTTCACTGCTATTCTGTATTTAGTTTCTCAGATCATATACCGTTTTCGCTTGAATCGCCTCTTCAGTACTAATATAACTTCAGTTGAAATGAATACAAAACATTAGAATTCCTGAATTGGAAAGAACATTACAAATTGTCTAGTCTGCAGGGAATGAGCCAAATAAGTGTGGCTCTGGATTTCACTTCAGAGTAGTTCCACTTCTATTGGTTTCATATACTGGGATTCCAGGAAAGGTCTCTTTTGCAGAAAGTTCTAAGGCTTAAAAAATCAAGTGTGAAGAGCAATAAACTTTTAAGTCCAGCTTCTCATTTAAGGACACTAAGGCTCTAGCAAACTCTGTTTTTAAAATTTTCTTTTATTGAAGTATAATTGATTTACAATGTAATGTTAAGTTCTGCTATATAAAGTGATTCATACATGCATATGCATACATATATACATATGTGTGCATATACACACATATACATGTCTATATATACATATGTGCATATATACACACATATACATGTCTATATATACGTGTGCATATATACACACATATACATGTCTATATATACATATGTGTGCATATATATACACACATATACATGTCTATATATACATGCTGTTGTTCAGTTGCTAAGTCATGTTCTACTCTTCGCTACCCCCATGGGCTGCAGCACTCCAGGTTTCCCTGTCCTTCACTACCTCCTGGAGTTTGCTCAAACTCATGTCCATTGACCTGGTGATGCCATCTGACCATCTCATCCTGTCGCCCCCTTCTCACAGTCTTTTCCAGTGAGTTGGTTCTTTGCATCAGGAAGCCCAAGTACTGGAGCTTCAGCTTTAGCCTCAGCCCTTCCTATATACATATATGTGTATATATATATTCATCGGAAGGGCCTATGTATATAGGCTTCCCCGGTAGCTCAGCTGGTAAATAATCCACTTGCAATGTAGGAGACCCTGGTTTGATTCCTGGGTCAGGAAGTTCCCCGAGAGAAGGAATAGGCTACCCACTCCAGTATTCTTGGGCTTCCCGGGTGGCTCAGAAGATAAAGTATCTGCCTGCAATGCTGGAGACCTGGGTTCAATCCTTGGGTTGTGAAGATCCTCTGGAGGAGGGCATGGCAACCAACTCCAGTATTCTTGTCTGGAAAATCCCACGGACAGAGGAGCCTGGCAGGCTACAGTCCATGGGGTCGCAAAGAGTTGGACACAAGTGAACAACTAAGCATCGCACAGCACATATATATATGTAAATATATACATATATATGTTTCCATATTCTTTTCCATTATGGTTTATCACAGAATAGGAGCCTGCATGTACCACAACCAGAGGAAGCCCCCATGGCACAGTGAAGCACCATCACAGCCAAAAATGAATTAATTTAAAAAATTTAATTAACAAATTAATTTTTTAAATGGAAGAATATAGTACAAAGAGAAAATATTAGCAGGAGTCAGGGTAAAAAAATAAAAAAAAAACAAAGAAACATTACTAAGTATGTACTATGGCACAGATGCTGTGAGAATATTGGAATTACAAAAAGAGAATAAAATAACACCCACACTCAAACAACCATGGAACAAAGGTAAGTGTGTGACTAATCAGAAAAGACTTTAAAAGTCCTACGTGATCATCCAGAGGCTATGGAAAATGGGGAAGAAGCAGCAGTTAAGTGGGTGAATATATGTTTGTACTGAGGAAAGGGGATGTTATTCCAGAGATTTAAAAGATTCTTCAAGGAGATGCATCTTGAAGAAACAACCAACATCTTATCAAACAGGCAAACTGTAGAAGATACAGGAAGGCAGGAAGGACGAAAATAGAGCAGAGCATACTGGAGGACAGAGACCCCCAGATGGCAGAAGCTGATATGATGGTAACAGGAACAGCAAAGAGCAATGGGAGAGCGAGGGATATGGTCAGCATGGTGATGTTCTCCAAGTTCAAGTCTGGTTAAGTATGAACGCAGAAGTGCTTTTTTTGTTTTTTTGTAACATTATTAAAAAAAAAAAAAAGAAGAGGAAGGGACTTCCCCGTTGGTCCTGTGGTTAACAATCCACACAATGGTTCAATCCTTCGTCAGGGAACTAAGATCCTACATGCCAAGGAGCAACTAAGCCCACAGGCTAGAACCAGACAGTCCATGTGCAATGAAAGATCCCGAATGGCAATGAAGATCCCACATGCCACAACTAAGACCCAACACATTCAAATAAATACTGAAAAAAAAAAAAAAAAATCATAAAATCAGTCTGCATTCACCGATTAAAAAAATTGGAAAAGAAGAAAGGGGAATACTCTAAAACCTTGTCATTTGAAAAGTTTCCCCCCAAGAGGTAATTTGAAGAGCATTAAGACCCAGGGAACTATATGTCTAATTAGCCAAATGGGATGAACACTCAGCTCAGAGATTCTTGCTGATGTACAGAAATATACAAGTTAAATGAAAATCAGATCTGTGGTTAAGAAGGAATTCTCCCCCCAGAGAAAGAACTGGCAAGAATCTTGAGGATTCTTTGGTTGCTACTGCCGCTCCTTTTCAATTTCAGAGAACTTGGGAAGAAACGTCATGTTTCCATGTAAGTCAAAGAAATCAAATGTAAAACATGGTGCAATTCTATGCTTTTTCCTCAGTAATTACTTAAATTATTTTTCTTGGCGAGAAACAGACAATTTAGTAGCTTGGCTGACAGCATCAATTTGCCATCTTGTAAGAGAATAATTCTGAAACTGTAGGTTTATGCCCACAGGCACAAAATAATTGAAGAAGAAAGAGGTGGTCTTAGATTCCAAAGGGATGGTCCTGAGTTACTTAACAATTTGGAGCAGATTTGGTGCTTGGTTTGTGGTTTAATTCAGAATCTCATGTATTCCTGGGCTTCCCAGGTGGCTCAAGCGGTAAAGAATCTGCCTGCCAGGAAAAGCAAGAGACAAAGATTCGATCCCTGGGTCAGGAAGATCCCCTGGAGGAGGGCATGGCAATCCACTCCAGTATTCTTGCCTGGACAACTCCATGGACAGAGGGGCCTGTCAGGCTATAGTCCATGGGGTCGCAAAGAGTTGGACATGACTGATCAAATGCATGCTTGCACCCCTTTGTTTCTTTGTTCAGTACAGAGCTCTTGAACTCATCATTAGTTTTTTAGTGTTATTACCATTAT
The DNA here is from genome assembly GCF_033118175.1 of Dama dama. Classification (NCBI taxonomy): domain Eukaryota; kingdom Metazoa; phylum Chordata; class Mammalia; order Artiodactyla; family Cervidae; genus Dama; species Dama dama. The sequence continues at coordinate 34,065,204 of NC_083702.1, forward strand.
ACTTTACTACCTAAGGTAAAAAGAGAAATTACTAACTTCTTAGCCAAGTTATAAAGAGAATACATACAAGTAAGAGAAAAATATTCTATTTCTCCTCCTTTTCTACTTCATATTAGCTTTTATTTTTAAACCTTTTGATATGATCTCAAATTTAAATAGAATAAATCTGTTCTGCTATATCAGTTTGCTCTGACTTCTCCAATTTCCTGGTCACTTTCTCCACTACTCTATTCCCGGGCATCTGGCCCAGCCTCTGGCATACAGTGTGTGTTCAATATAATTGTTGAATGAATGAATCAAAACCATTCACTTCTGTCACCTACATTCCTGCCTTCTGCAATCTTACTTCTAAATATGCTCTTTCTCACAGGGAACTGCTCAATTTTATGTGGCAGTCTGGAAGGGACTGCGTTTGGAGGAAAATGGATACAAGTATGGTTGTGTCTCTCTGCAATCCACCTGAAACTATCACAATATTGTTAATTGGTTATACTCCAACATAAAGATTTGACATAGATACACTACCAAGGGTAAAATGGACAGTTAGTGGTAAGTCGCTACAGAGGGAGTCCTTCCGGTGAATATTCAGGGTTTCCTTTAGAATTGACTGATGCTGAAGCTGAAGCTCTAGTGCTTTGGCCACCTGATGAGAAGAGCCGACTCACTGGAAAAGACCTTGATGCTGGGAAAGACTGAGGGCAGGAGGAGGGTATTACAGAGGATGAGATGGTTAGATGGCATCACTGACTCAATGGACATGAGTCTGAGCAAACTCCGGGAGATAACAAAGGACAGGGAAGCCTGGTGTGCTGCAGTTCATGGAGTTGCAAAGAGTTGGACACAACTTAGCAACTGAGCAACAACAGGGAGTCCAGCCCAGTCCTCTGTGGTTACTTAGAGGGCTGGGGTTGGAGGGAGTAACAAGAGTGAGGGGATACATACATACACACACACACACACACACACACACACGCACACACACACACACACACACACAAACATACTTATGGCTGATATGCATTGTTGTATGGCAGAAACCAACACAACTTTGTAAAGCAATTATCCTCCAATAAATAAATAAATAAAAATGCTCTTTCTGAGACCTTTTGCAATGGCTTCCCATCTTGTCCCAAAGTTGATCTGGACTTCTTTTATTCATACCTTAGGGTTTTGGGGCATATATGTAGTCACCATCTCAAGGGAGATGACACTCATTTCTGCTTTTGCCTTCCAAAGCTTCATGATTATGCTGGCTGAACACCGCTACTTAGCTTTTTCTTCTGATTCATATTTAATAGAATTTAATTTTCCCTCAGCCTTTTTGACTACTTTTTCTTCTAACATTTTACAACCAAATCCAATTAGTTTAAATTTTCTTATTTCATATCATTTCTAAGTGGTAGTACTGGAATCTATTTTGTGTGTTAACTGCTATAGACTGAAAGTGCTCTTCTGTACAATTTGTTCAAGAAAATTCTCCAGAGTAATCTTTCCTTATCACTGTAGCCACACTTCTTCCCCTCTTAAAAATCTTTTAAGTTCTGTTTTGGATAAAGGCCTTCACAACTCAATTATATATTTTTTTGTTCAATTTATGCTTTTTACTTGAGCAAGCACTAATAACTTATCTACCTTCATCAGATTTACGCAGACAACTCTAAAAAACAAAAATATAAAACTATTCTAGCAGAGGGTTAGAAACACTAGGAATTTGGGATTAACATTAATACACACCACTATATATAAAACTGATAAACAACAAGGACCTACAGTATAGCATAAGCAACTACTAATGTACTCAATATCTTATAATAACCTGGGGACTTCCCTACTGGCTCAGATGGTAAAGAATCTGCCTGCAATGCAGGACACCTAGGTTCGATTCTGGGGTCAAAAAGATCCCCTGGAGTAGGAAATGGCTACCCATTCCAGTATTCTTGCCTAGAGAATTCCATGGACAAAGAAGACTGGTGAACTACAGTCCATAGAATCACAAACAATCACATGACTGAGTGACTAACACTTTCACTTCCACTATAATAACCTAAATTGGAAAAAAAACAATTTGAGAAAGACATCTATTTCTGCTTTATTGACTATGCCAAAGCCTTTGACTGTGTGGATCACCACAAACTGTGGAAAATTCTGAAAAAGATGGGACTACCAGACCACCTGATCTGCCTCTTGAGAAACCTGCATGCAGGTCAGGAACAGTTAGAACTGTTAGAACTGGACATGGAAAAACAGACTGGTTCCAAATAGGAAAAGGAGTACATCAAGGCTGTATATTGTTACCATGCTTATTTAACTTATATGCAGAATACATCATGAGAAATGCTGGGCTGGATGAAGCACAAGCTGGAATCAAGATTGCCGGGAGAAATATCAAGAACCTCAGATATGCAGATGACACCACCCTTATGGCAGACAGTGAAGAATGAAAGAGCCTCTTGATGAAAGTGAAAGAGCAGAGTGAAAAAGTTGGCTTAAAGCTCAACATTCAGAAAACCAAGATCATGGCATCTGGTCCCATCACTTCATGGGAAATAGATGGGGAAACAGTGGAAATAGTGGCAGACTTTATTTTGGGGGGCTCCAAAACCACTGCAGATGGTGACTGCAGCCATGAAATTAAAAACCGCTTGCTCCTTGGAAGAGAAGTTATGACCAACCTAGACAGCATATTAAAAAGCAGAGACATTACTTTGCCAACAAAGGTCCGTCTAGTCAAGGCTATGGTTTTTCCAGTAGTCATGTATGGATGTGAAGGTTGGACTATAAAGAAAGCTGAGTACTGAAGAATTGATGTTTTTGAACTGTGGTGTTGGAGAAGACTTTTGAGAGTCCCTTGGACTGCAAGAAGATCTAACCAGTCCATCCTAAAGGAGATCAGTCCTGAGTGTTCATTGGAAGGACTGATGTTAAAGCTGAAGCTCCAAAACTTTGGCCAACTGACTCATTGGAAAAGACCCTGATGCCGGGAAAGATTGAAGGCAAGAGGAGAAGGGGACAACAGGGGATGAGTTGGTTGGATGGCATCACCGACTCAACAGACTTGAGTTTGGGTAAACTCCAGGTTTGGTGATTGATAGGGAGGCCTGGCATGCTGCAGTCCATGGGGTCACAAAGAGTCGGACATGACTTAGTGACTGAATTGAACTGAACTGATATATATACAAAGCAGAATCACTTTGCTATACACCTGAAGCATCATAAATCAACCATACATCAATTTATAAAAAGACTCACTAAAAGAGAAATACCTGAAAAGTTTTATTAAATTTCTTCAAAATACTTTTGACTGTTTCTACATACAAAAGTAGAAAACAACTCTAAGTTTTAAGTCCTCTAATATTAAGATATTCCTTTAAGGTTATAGAAAATTCCTATAGACAACTTCTATTGAGGAGTAGAAGACAACTCATAAATTCAAAACCCACAATCTTCCTTTTATTGTTATAAATTTTGCACAAAAGTTGCTAAGTCTTCAAAAAACAACGTATTTTATCCAAAGTCTTCAATTGCTCTGTGGGGACCTGTTGCTTTCCCAATCAACTTTAATTATTTGCTTAGTTTTTAAGACCCCACACCATTTGATGTCACCCATAATTAAACTTCATTTTACATTTCAATCTGGATCTCAGCTCTCTTTTCACCAACTGGCAATGATGGCATCTAGGCTCCCCAAATTTTGGAAAAATATCTTTTACAGGTGAGCCAGGTTTACTGAGTATATTATCTGCCTACCTAGAAAGAGGCTTAACTACCTGATGATAGTACTGTATATTGTTTCTCAGAAAAAAAAAGGACAAAACAAAGTTAGCAGTACTAAAAAACAGGTATGCATGCTCTTTGACACGATAATTACAATTTCAGGAATTTATCCTAAAGAAAAAAATTAAAAATACACTGTTCATAACAGTGAAAGAATTTCCAACAACATAAATGTTCAACAATAAGATTTCTTTAAAAATTATTCTTTAGCAACATAGTGGAGTTCAATTAAACTTTATACATGAAATTTTAAAATTTACTGATATCAAAAAGCAAATTATTTATTAATTTAAAAAAGCAGGTTAACAAAATTATGTGATCTCATTGTTAGAAAACATCTATCTAAAAATATATAAATGCTTACAAAATATTGAAAATCAAGATATCAAAAATTAACAGTGCTTTTATCCTTGATGGAATCACAGGTAATATTATTTTTTCTGTGCTTTCTTCCACTTTAAAGATTTTTTTCTTTTATAAAAGTATGTTACACTTTTCAATGAGATTTTTAAGTGTTATCAAAATTTACTGAATATATTTATTTTTTAATGTTAAGTAATTGAGTCTCTGACTCTCTGACTGTGTATGTATATGTGTGTGTGTGTGTATCTTTTTCCCCCTTCTTTCCTTCCTTCCTCTTTTTTTTTAATATGCATCTTTTTTCTCATTTCCACTTTTCTCATGCCCACACATACTATCAGGAACATCTTCCTTAAATTTAGTTTGTTGACCTCAAATGACAGTACTTACTCTCTTCTCTCCACAGAGGTAAGATCTGGTTCTAGGCTTTGAAATAAATAAATAACATCTTAAAAATAAATACTCTTACCTGAATATCAGTCAGTTTTTCTAAGATGCGGCTTGCAAGCTTAGGACCATTCTCCATAGTTGGAATGTGTATAGTCTATAAAAGAAAACCAGACATGAACTAATTAGAGGATATTCATGTAACAGTGACAACAAGTAAGTAACTAAGCAATTTTACCAAAATAGGGAATGGCACTATGATACCCTTGTTACATATGCTAACTTCTATGCCAAAGATTCTTATTTTTAATTTGAATAAACACAATCTAGTCAATGCTAGGTTGTTCATCTCCTACCAGCTGATTTCAGGGCACAATGGTTTATATGCCAATCTCCAGGTTGATCTGAAGGACCAATGAGAAGCCAGGGGTACCTAGAACAGTGGCTAAACTTAAAGAACCCTACTTCCTCCAGCATCCTGAGAATCTACAAAGGTGAGATATTAGCCTCCACATCTAACCCTTTTGGCAGGGAATGAGAACTCAAAAGATATTCTGCACGAATTAAAGCAAGCCATTTCAGGGACATAAGTTGCTTTTGTTGTTGTTGTTTGTTTTCTGGCCTTGTTGTACGGCATGCAGGATTTTAGTTCCCTGACCAGGGATCGAACCTGTACCCCCTGCAGTGGAAGCATGGAGCCTTAACCACCAGACCACCAGGGAAGTCCATCAGTAACAAAAATGCAAACAAGTCTATGTCTTCACAAAAGGGGTTGCTAAATCTGTCGGTTCTAAGCCAAGCTTCCAAGGGCCACAAATTCCACAAAGTTGCACAGATGGCTAAAGTCAGGGCAAAGAGATTTTATGACCCTAATCTGTATTTTGAGTCATGCCTACTCATGCCTTGCTGGGCTTCAGGCTTTTGATAGTTTGATTTTAGTAGACAGTCTATACTCCTACTTTTCTTATTATACTCTTTAGGATACCAAGATAATTAGATATGCCTTTTGGCTCTGATAGCTCCCCTAAAACAAGACCACAAAATGTGTTAAACTTTATAAACTTACTTCTAGAGATGAAGTACGGAGAAAGCAATGGCACCCCACTCCAGTGCTCTTGCCTGGAAAATCCCATGGACGGAGGAGCCTCGTGGGCTGCAGTCCATGGGGTCGCTAAGAGTCAGACAGGACTGAGTGACTTCACTTTCACTTTTCACTTTCATGCCTTGGAGAAGGAAATGGCAACCCACTCCAGTGTTCTCGCCTGGAGAATCCCAGGGACGGGGGAGCCTGGTGGGCTGCCGTCTATGGGGTCGCACAGAGTCGGACACGACTAAAGTGACTTAGCAGCAGCAGCAGAGATGAACTAACAACTGGACTTTAAAAATCTGACCCAGGGACATCCCTGATGGTCCAGTGACCAAGAATCCACCTTGCAGGGCAGAGGAAGTGGGTTCGATCCCTGGTCAGGGAACCAAGATCTCATATGCTGTGGAGCAACTAAGCCTGTGTGTCACAGCTAGAGAGACTCTGTATGCCGCAAGGAAAGATCATGCATGATGTCGCGAAGACCCCATACAGCCAAGTAAATAAATAAATATTAAAAGAAACATGTGCTTTTAAAAAAAAACTGACCTAATGACAACTTTAGTTCATTTAAGTGTAGACCAATAATATATTATCTAGTTATTACCACAGTAAAATGTGAAACAGTAGCTTTATAATCAGTACAAGTATCCATATATAATAGAATAATCCTTTTCCCTTGAAGTCATCTATCTGTTCACGCAATTATGTCAAGTTTTTGAAAATCCCAAGCAATGAAGCAACCACCATTTAAATCAGCAGAAAAAAAATCAGTTCACCCTGTTGAGGAAACATAATTATAATGTTGAATTTAAAAACCAATAGAACTTGCATTTACTATTATGAATAATTTAAGCCAATTATATTATAAAAACAATGCACCTATGCCTCTGAATTATGAAGTTAGATGAGGACGGAGCTATGTTGTTATAAAGAAGAAAGAAAAAACAACAACAACAAAAAAAACACTGACAAGAAATGGAAATACAGCATATATAAACAAGATTAATTTAATAGGAGAAAATGTCTTCCAACTAAAGGCTTCTGGAAGTAAATGCATCATGTTTGCCAAATGAAAGTTTTTTATGAAGTGGTTTAATTAATGATGATGATGAAGATGAAAAAACTCACTCATCATTCAAATGAGTTTTCCTTAACAATTTGCTATTCCTCCACCAGCAGTTAGGAAGTACTTTTGGAAACCAGAGACTGAAAGCGACTACTTGTAAGTCCTCCCCTGTGGCTTCCCTGGTGACCCAGTGGTAAAGATGGACCTGCTAATGCAGGAGACTCATGTTCGATATCTAGTCTGGGAAGATTCCCTGGATTGGAATATGGCAACCCACTCCAGTATTCTTGCCTGGAGAATCCCATGGACAGAGGAGCTTGGCAGGCTACAGCCCATGGGGTAGCAGAGTCAGACCCAACTTAGTGACTGAACAACAAGACCTTCCTTAGCGAGATGCTAGATGAGTATAAGCCTATTGGCATACTTAAGACAGGTATGATAACCAAGGATGAAACTGTTAGAGCTTTCAGAAAACCACTGGAAAAATGAATAAGTCACTTGCTAACACAGGTTCATAAAGACAACTGCCTCAGTTAACAGAATATCAAGTTCTTTAAAAAATCCTTTGCATCCTGAGGCCAACTAACATTTTGTCCATATATGTATCCAAAGAGTTAAATTATAGGCAAATGTTTGAAAATGACAGGAAGTGAAGAAACAATGTCTTACCTCACCCTTGTACAGTATAGTCGAAACAGGGCAAACCACACAGGCGGTACCTGAACCAAACATCTCCCTCACCCGGTTCTCCTCCACAGCTGTGGTCAAGTCATCCATGGTGAGGTATCTCTCGGATACCTTAAATTCACCCTGTTTGGAATAGAAATAAAAACAAATATAATTCAAGAGGGAGGGGACAGATATATACCTAGGGCTGATTCATGTTATTTGGCAGAAAAAAACAGCAAAATTCTGTAAAGCAATTATCCTTCAACTAAAAAATAGATTATATATATATATACACACATACATATATTTATTTATTTATTTAAGGAAAAGACATGCAAAAAATGCCCTGAGGTACAGACCTTTCTACTTTACCTTCTGACTGAACTGAAACAATGTCATAATCATGTTTCAAAGAAAAGCTGGAAAGAGTGACATCATCTTTTGGGAAACACACCAAGATGCTAAGCAACCTACTCCAAGGTCACAGCATCTCTAAATGAGATGACCAGAATATAAAATATAAGATGAGCATGATAAAGTACACGGTATATTTTAACACTTGCTTTCTTTTCTGCCTTTTGTTTGTTATCATGGCCAAAGTTTCACAAGCTGATACACTCCAGTGTTACTTAATGTGTGTTCCAAACCCTCTTTATCATAAGACAAAGTACATTATTATCTAATATTAGTAATTAGAGCCACTATTTAGTGAGCATCAGTTACATACCACGTTCTCTAATTTTTAAGGTGGGTACTATCACCCTATTTTACAGATAAGCAAATTAAGGTTCAAGGACATTGAATGACACCCCTGAGACCTCACAGCTAGGAAATGGCAGAAATTGGATTTGAACTCAGGTCTGATCTGACTGACTCCAAATCTAGTCCTCTTCCTACTGTGTCTTTTACAGAGTAGAAACAGGGGCTGAGTTTAAATATTTGAAATATTTCATTATTTTAAAACATACATAGATAGCATATTTGAGAAATTACACTGCGTGTTTTTTTTCCCCTAATTTCACTGATTCAGTTGACTTTACGGCAGTAATCCTCTTCTTTTTCTCTGATGCCATTTTAGGTTGAGTTTCATCACAGAATTATTGGTATACCCTTTCCTCAACTTCCTCTGAATTATTTGAACATCTGCTCAAGGATAGGAAGTGGGAAAAAAAAAAACACCTGATGCTTTTAAGCTGTGTTTAAACTAACTGTTTCATACTTATTCTTTAATCTGTTTAATTCTCATTCTTTGTTAGTAGTTAAAGCTAAAAAAAAAAGCTGGTCAAGAGGCTATTTGAATTAAGGGCATCAAAGCATGGATACTTCAAGTAAGAAGAGAGCATTTTTTTTAATGTACAAGTCCACAACAGATACAAATGGAAATCATAGTCCTTGGCAAGATTCAAAGCATTAGAAGAAGATTGCTTCATGCTATAAGTATATTTGGAAAGATAAGAAAAAATATGCCTGCAATAGAAATTTGGCTTTTTGTAAGTTTCAATGTATCTCAGTCTGCAACTACAATTAAGTCGTACAAAGGTAAGTAAATAAATAAATAAATAAACTCCAGAAAATCAGCCAAGTTAAAGCTGAGTTCTGTGTTCTGGAAAAGAAAAAAAAATAATCTCCTGTAAATAAACAGAATTGTTTTTCCTCTCCTCACCCTCCTTTATCTTTGGACAATTTCCCCCTGTCTGGCAAATACTGGTAACCCCCCACATGCCTCTTGGCGTGTATGTCTCACAGTTTTAAAAATAAATTATAGCTAAGGAGTCAAGAAAAAACTTCCTCCATAATAACCTATTTTTCATGCGAGCAAATCATTAGTGTGGGAAAGCATTTCCACTTGCAACTTGTCATCAAACCTTCTGTACTTGGTTGATTTTTCTCTTTAATGAAACAAAAATTACTGAGCTTGGAAAATACATCTTTCCAATTGCAAACATATTTAGGACAGGGCAAGCTGTTTGAAATTATACCAACAGTTTGTAAATGTCATGCCCAATGTGCCAGCCAGCATGTGGCAGTTGGGTCTTGTCTACTTCAGGGTTTTGTAGAATTATTTATAGCACATTTTCTCTACTTCCAAAGCCTTTTCCAAAGAAACTGTACTCTCCTAGATATGTGTATTTCTAAACATTTGTCCTATTAACACTGTTTGACCACAGTATGTTCAAAGCCTTTTCTTGTCCCCTGGAGACCATTTCAACACATGGGTCAAAAGTCCCATCCAAGAATCTTTGCCAGATTAACCAACTCATTCAATATTCATCTTGAATATGCGAAGTCATTTCCAATACCGAATGGTTTAACAGACTTGTCTGTGTCATGTGAATCAGAAGGGCTACTGAAAACAACTTTACATTTACTTGAGTGTTTAGATTTTAAAAGGCTGGCGAAAAGAAAGTACACGGAGGATAAACCAGGTGAATTGATAGGAAACACCTGGCACAAAGCTTGAGTCTAGTACTAGAATACTTCTTTACTAGGACAACTTGCTAAACTGGTTTCTGCCTGCCCTTCCCTATAAACAGTACTTATTTGACAGTCTTGCCAAGACAGTCCTTCTAGAAGAGTTTTTTTCACTCAAGTTATGATTTAAAGATAAGATAATGTTGGTTGGAACTACAGGATATTATTTCAACACTAAGCTGGACTTATTCTGACTCCTTTTCATTTCATGCTTTTATAAAAGCAGTTCATGCCGAAGGTACCCACCCACTTGTGTGCCAAGTCCAGGATGCTCTGCCTCGTCACTCCTGGAAGAATGATGCCATCTAGCGGAGGAGTTGCCAGTTCTTCTTCTATCAATTAGAAATTGGAATAGTTTCAGACTTTATTAGATGCTTTTTTAAACAACAAATACTTCTTGTTATTTTTTAAAACACTTCTTGCTATTTTTCTGGTAACAAACACGAAAAGGGGGCCACTGTTCTATACTGTTAAAATTTCCAAATCAACTCATACTTCAGGTAGATCCTTATGTTTTCTTAAAAAAAAAAAAAAAAAAAAGGCAGAAAAAAGAAAATGAAAGAAAATCCGTTATCCTTCTGCTGTTTAGTCACTAAGCTGTGTCCGACTCTTTGCAACACCATGGACTATAGCCCACCAGGCTCCTCAAGGTCCATGGGATTTTTCAGGCAAGAATACTGGAGTGGGTTGCCATTTCCTTCTCCAGGGGATCTTCCTGCCCAGAGGTTGAACCTGCATCTCCTACATTGTCAGGTGGATTCTTTATCACTAAGCCATCAGGGAAGCCCAAGCAGTCATCCTACCACCTTCAATTTATCCTTAACCAGTGAAAAATGAGATGGTTTCCCACTAACAAACAATAAGACTTATAAAATACTCCAAAGAGCAACAATCCAAAAGTCAAAAAACATTGCAAAGTCAAAAGATTAAAGCTGGTTGTGATTAGGAAAATGTAGGTAGACTCTTATCCAGAAATACTGGGCATTACCAAACCTTCTAAGAGTACTGTGGGGTAACCCTGTCCTAAGAGGTATGCATGCCCACTCAGGCTGTCACCGCGCCCACGCTGGCCTTGACAAGTCTATCCAGGGTGACATTCAGCCATGGAGGAGCATCACATCAAGTATGGAGATGTTGACTTCACTCTCTGAAATTCGAATGTAAGCATTCAGGGCGGACTCAAGCATGTATATGCCTAATAAAGAAAACATAAAGGAAGAAGACAAAAAGAAATCCAAACAACAAAATAACACTCCAGGGGTGACCCACAGGGCCAAAGCCAAGACATTGGTCTACTAAGAGAATGACTGCAGATACTCCCAACCACAGTGCAAGTTGGCATGATGACCTGTCTGCCAGACTCAGTGTGGGGCTTCCCTGGGGGCCTAGCAGTTGAGAATTTGCCTGCCAATGCAGGGAACATAGGTTCAGTCCCTGGCTGGGGAAGATCCCACAAGCCATGGGACAATTAAACTAAGCCTATGTGCCATGACCACTGAGTCCGAGTGCCATAATCACTGAAGCTCATGCATCTAGAGCCCGTGCTCCACAACAAGAGAAGCCATCCCCTGCGAGAAGCCTGAGCACTGCAACAAACAACCCCCGCTGCAGCAACAAAGACCCAGTACACCCAAAAATAAATAAATCTTACCAAAAAAAAAACAAAAGAATGTAGCACACCAGCCAGTCTCCTTACAGAAGGATGCCTCTGGTACTCAACATTCCTCCTCACCTCTGGCACCCAGCAAGCTGAATCTAGTGAGAAATTCGAGCCTTAAACCATCACTTTATATAGATGTTGAACTTTAGAACAGATGTGTTGCTGGTCATGTGTCTGCAGAGGACTTCACAAGTGATGCTGGAAAGGATCGCTGGGTAGCAAAAGTTGGGTAGAAATCAGTCTTTGAGTTCCAGAGCCACTTGATGCAGCCTAAAAGGACTTTAGAGATCACCTAGCACAGTCCTGTTTTACAGAAGGAAAAACTGAGGCTGAAGAAACATGTGACTTCCCAAGGTTGGTGACACTGGGGAACAATGTCAGCACTCAAGTCTCTGAACACTGTGGCCACCCCCCTTTCCTTTTGTAGACTGTGCTCTGGACTCATCCACTCCACTGTGGCCATGTGAGACGTCCCCAACAACAACACAGCTCTCTGGAATGCCAAGACTCGATGTTTATTCCTATGTCCCCAAAACTCAGCAACATGCCTGGCCCAGAGTGGTATGTAATACATACCACTGTAATGATTATGTAATACATACTCAATGTTTTTGAGTTAAAAAAAAAAAATCCTCTTTGCTAGGGTATAGTAGTACGATTTCTTCTAATTTTGAATCAAAAAATCATCTGCTGAAAACCACTGTTTCAAAAGTAAATTTGTTCTTGGCAATGTTTTGGGGGCTACTTTGATCTCAAAATAAACACATGTTTTGCAATAGCAAGCAAGCTGGATACGCGGATGTACAGATCTATATGTGCATGCACACACATACACCCCTCACATATAAACCAACACTTCTAGTGCCCCCATACTGGACCTCCCCTAAAGCTTGCTGGGCTCTAAGACTGCATGTGCTAAGTCACTTCAGTCGTATCCAACTCTTTGTGACCTCATGGACTGTAGCCCACCAGGCTCCTTTGTCCATGGTATTCTCCAGGCAAGAATACTGGAATGGGTTGCCATGCCCTCCTCCTAAGACTGCATAAAGTTCAATGAAAACAGTGGCCCCGCCTGTGCAAATGCAGTTTTGTGAAACATATGTAACACCCAAATCTGTAACCACTAGCCTGAGGTCAAGGAACAGAACATCTGCTTCTCTGGTTGCCAGACAGAGATGATGACATGACAACATTTGGGTGAGAAATATTCATTTTCCTCTGCAACCACAAACAAGCTTACAGGAGCCAGAATGAGCTCCAGATTGCTCAACAGGAGGAAAACAGAGCCTACGAACACAGCTTGTTTTTGACAGAGAAATCATTTGGGGGAGATGAAGAGTTTAGAAGCAGTAACAGCAGGATTCATCTGACTTCCCAAATTCAAGCACTAATGGGAACCAGGAATGTGGGTTTCTGTTAATGACCCAAACACCAACAGCACAGTCATTCATTCATTCAACAATATATGCTGAGCATCAGTATCAGTGTCAGCATCAGTGCTGTTGGCCATTCTAAGTATGAGGGACACAGCAGTGAACAAAATCGATGTAACTCCTTGCTCACTTTCTAATGAGCAGAGGCAAACAATTATATTAAATAGCATGTTAGGTGATGAAAGGGGGGAAAAAGAAGGTGATGGGGAGTGTTGGGAGAGAGTTGAAGATTTGTATTAAGGTATCCAAGAAAAGCCTTACTGAGAATGGGGTGTGTGGCAAAGACTTGAAAGCGGTGAGTAAGCAGCCACCCAGCAAGGGTACTCTGAGCAGATCTGGTGTAAATGCATCCCAGACTCACTCTGAAACTCAGCCACGACAATCCCATCCTACTTTCACAGTAGTTCCAGTGTCTAGTGTTAGATAATACTGCTTTCTCAACAGTGAACAGCAAGTGTGTATGTCATATGACTCATCAATGAAATAAAGAAGAATTGGGGGCCATGTGATCTTACAATCAGGGCTGTGGTTATGGAATCAAAACCCACATGAAAAGACACTCAAAAAGGACCTACTGTATACACAAGGAACTCTACTCAGCGTTGTAATAACCTATAAGGGAAAAGAATTTCAAAAAGAATATAAACATACACATACACTGAATCACTTTGATATACACCTGAAACTAACACAACCTTGTAAATCAACTATACTTCAGTTTAAAAACAAAACCAAAAAAACCCATGAGTTCCAAGCCAAGTGCCACAAAATAGGGCACAGCACTGTGGCAGCAGCTACCTTGGCCCAAAGGAATGGTGAGAGTGGGTGCTCATGGAAAGAACTCTGCTTGTAACTCTTACTGGAAAGCTTTTTGGGGAAAAAACTCAACATTTTGCTGATTTTCAACACATTATTCTTTGTCTTTTCCTAAAGCCACACAGTATAAATCAAAGTTACTAGAGTTACTGCAATGTCTGTTTTCTTTTTAAGGCCAAAGATTATTCCTGACATTTCCCTCACTTCTTTCAGAGTACTGCTCAAACATTTGTTCCATTTCCTTTCTCCTTACTTTAAATTTTATCTGATCTGTCAGTGAACACCCTCAAACTGAAGGAGCATCTTCACATTAAAACTATACTTATCTCATAACCTGAATAGGAACTCTCAAGGTCTTGTACATTTTAGAAGAGCCAGAAGACAAATTCATTCAATTCTCTTCTGACCTTTAAAAGCCATGGAAACGGTTCATGATTATTGTTTGCATAAGGGGTCATTTTTCACCAGGACAGTTTCTGGTATTTCTGGTTAAATCATGTAGCTCTGATTCAGACTGTGCTTAAATTCTGACATCTCCCATCCATAAATAAGGATGGTGCCACTTCTGTCTGTATGATGTCACTGGTTTTGTTTGGGTTTGCGTGGGTTTTCTTGGCGATGGGGATGGCAGTGGGTAGATGGAAAGAATGAGCTGAATCAATTTATTATCTCCTATATACAGAGTTCAACAGTGGCTGTCAACCTTCAGGCACAGCTTTTGATATATGTCATACGCAAAACTCCAAATTAGAAATCACAAATATTCCAGTACAAATTTTGTTTTTTAAGAGTGTCAGTTACAAACAGCCAGGTATGGAAGGACAAACATAATCTATATCTGGCTTTTCATATGCCAAGAGTTACCAAGGATCAATCCCAGAACATGGTGTACTCACCACACCTTCTGTTTATTCTCGCTGTGACTGGAATATAAGGCTCATCTTGTAATTCTCTGAAAGCAATGCTCAAATTAGCTCTGAAGTCAGCCACATCTGAATCACCATTTCCCTCTAGTTGCAGCCAAATAACAAAAGAGCAATAGAGGCTACTGTATCTGCTTTAAAATTAAAATTTCATTTAACATCTGAATTAAAACCAATACCAAGATTTCAGCAGTATTGGGTTGGCCAAAAAATTGTTCAAACTCAACTCAATCTTTGGAAACTTATCATTTTACATTTGGGCTTTCCCTGGTGGCTCAGACTGTAAAGAATCTGCCTACAATGCAGGAGAATCGGGTTTGATCTCTGGCTTGGGAAGATCCCCTGGAGAAGGGAATGGCTACCCACTCCAGTATTCTTGCCTGGAGAATCCCATAGACAGAGGAGCCACATTTGGAAAGTTACCATTTTACATTTCTAGTCTGTGGTTTCTGCCAACTAATTTAAAAAAAAGAACTGCAAAGAAGGAAAGTGAGCATTCAGGATATTAAAGGTAATAAAGACGTACTGATTTTTGTAGTAGATATATGTTAATGGTCTTAAATGAACCACAATCTAAATACAATCCCCAAATAAGACCAATTTGTCCTAAAAACGGTGTCCTTTACTCAAATAGAGCTCCAGTGTAAATCTGGAAGGCTTCTAATATATTATCAAAATATGTAGAAAGGGCAATGATTGTTAAATGAATTACAACAAGAGAGTGTACTAAATTTCGTATCAGTAAAAACAGTAGACTATGTTTAACACTACAGTGTCTTATACATAGTATATGATAAACGACCACAGGCTTCCCCAGTGGCTCAGAGGTAAAGAATCCACCTGCTATGGAGGAGAGGTGTGTTCAGTCCCTGGGTTGGGAAGAGTCCCTGGAGGAGAACATGGTAACCCACTCCAGTATTCTTGCCTGGGAAATGCCATGGGCAGAGAAGCCTAGTGGGCTTCATGGATGGTAATCCATGAGGTCACAAAGAGTCGGACACGGCTGAAGCAACTGAGCATGCATGCATGCATAGTAAATGACCACTGAAATAATCAGATAGGAAAAATGTTAAGATAATAAAAAGGATAAGGCAGCACATTTTCAAATAGTGGAGATTTAAAGTCCTTAAGTTGACAACTCAAAAGTAAGTACATCTAAAGCCAAAAAACAAAGCCAAAAATCTTTGTAAATACTGTAAACTTAAACTCATGTATACCTGGACAGCGAAAGCACAGAAAATCTTAAGATCTTGGAAGTGTGCTACTCATTCTCTTGTTCTAAGGTTTTAGTTCCTTTCTCTCCAATCCCACTGAAAATGATTAAAAAATAGCAGAGAGCTGAAATCTGAGTGAATTACCTCCATCTTCATTTATCCAATAAAGAAAAAGATTCATAGTTCCAACTTCAGTTATTTGATTATCTTCTCCATAGAGCCACAGAACCTGCTGACACGCATTTTCCACTGCTTCGCATTGGGCAAAAAGAGATGAGCCATAATTCCTTTTAAGAAAGAGGAAACACATGATTACGAATATACTTCAGCCCCTACCTCCCAGCAAGTCTTTAATTCAAGCATGGTTCTTAATTATATATCCTCTCCAGTTAACTGCATAATATTAGAGGAAACACATTAGAGAATCTACATGGTCTAACTGCATTCATTTGAGAGAGAGCAAAGAAAAATTGCTGCAATTCTAACTTGAAAAGAGAGAACACAGGTGAAGAGCCAAGTTAACAACACTTAAAAGTTATTGAGTATTTTTTTCACATGCCAATCAATTTTACATGAATTATTTCATTTTGGAGGCATGCTACTTTTTCCCTTGTTCCAAGGTTCTAGTCCTTTTCACTGGAAAAGACCATGATGCTGGGAAAAGATTGAAGGCAAAAGAAGAAGAGGGCAGCAGAGGATGAGCTGGTTGGATAACATCACTGACTCAATGGATGTGAATCTGAGCAAATTCTCAGAGATAGTGAAGGACACAGAAGTCCAGGGTGGGCAAGTAACTAAGTTGCTCCTAAGTTCTTCTTTGAGTTTACTCACTCATTCATTTCAATGTACCAAAAAGCCCTTTGAAAGATGTATTTTCTCCCTTTGAGAATGGTGGCAGCTTGTCTGCTATGATGCTGGGTCTCTTGTATCCATGATCACCAGCATTCAAAGGAGAAGACATCTGAAGTAGGAGAGCCTTAGGCTAACACATAGCCAGAAGCTTTGACAAGAGATGGGGGAAGGATGGAAAGAGAGGGAAAAGGAGGGATGGAAAGAGAGGGAAAAGGAGGGAAGAGAGAGACTGGGGTGAAAGTAGCATGAGCAGGACATATGCAAGGGCAAAGCAACCTGGTGACAATGATTCGAGCTCTTATTGGTCCACAGCTACCATCCTACTAACATGAGCCAGTCAATCCCTTCTCTGCTCAAGATGGATTGAGCTAGTCTTCTGACCTGTAACTCAAAGACTAGTGACTAATAACTGAAGTATTCTAGAAAGCTATGGGAAATAGATATCATACAATCTGGGGAATGATGAGATTGACTTACACCAAGGTGTTCAGATTCCTTTAAAAGACCCTCAACATGTATACTTCAAAACACAGGCAATGAAATGTAAATTACTAGCCAGTCTGGAGATGACACAATTCTAATATTCAGGAGGCTTTCATTTTTAAGGACCATAAAACGTCAGACCACCCATATTCAGAACTAATGGCAAATGCGCAGTAACTGGGTTCAATTATGAATACTTTTTAAGGAGTATAAACCCAGGGAGAGTTTGGTAGACAGAGCCTGGCTTTGGAGCCAACAGGCCCAGATGCAGCTCTTTAACATCTATTTCTTGTTACTTAGTTGCTAAGTTATATGCGACTCTTTTGTGACACCATGGACTATAGTCCACCTGCCTCCTCTGTCCATGGGACTTCCCAAGCAAGAATACTGGAGTGGGTTGCCATCTCCTCCAGGGGATCTTCCTGACTCAGGGGTTGAACCTGCATCTGCCTCACTGACAAGTGGATTCTTTACCACTGAGCCCAGAGAAGTCCATTTATAGCTATGTTTTTCCCTGAATACAAATGTGTATCAAAATTCTCTCTCAGGTGATGTCCACTGGGTTACTGATACTTTGGTAATATACTTGGGCTTCCTTCCACATGCTGCCAATACTAAGAAGGAAAACACATGTCCTTGGAGGAAAGAGGAAAATGAAAAAGCGGGAAAACTGTCTACATATAATTTTAACATAGAATCTGGGAGACTAGGAATATTGAATACATCCCTCCAAAAGAGTAAATCCTATTATGTGCAATCTAATTGATTGTTCCTAGGAGAGAGTCCAGGAGGTAAAACCAGAAAGAAAGAGAGCCTCATAATATAAACTGTTTGTTGAGACAGTACCATCTACCAGGCAGGGTACTAGGTTCTGAACTCCATTATTCAACAAATTGTCTCAACACAACCCTAGATGTTATTATACTTTTGAGGACTTGTAGGGAGAAAGGACTTAATTGCATAAGATCATGCAGATATGTGCACGGTTAGTGGGTATCTCTGATTCCCAAGTCCACGCTGGAAACTGCTAGGTTCTGATTCCATACTTGTTGAGAGCTCCCTAAGTGCCAGCCAGGATCCTAGGCACTTCACATTGTCCTCCTTCATCCTCACAGGTAAAGTGGGCATTATTACCCTCACTTTATCAATGAGCAAACTAAGGCTTAGAATTTAAATTAATCTAAGTTTAAAAGTTCTAAGATTAAAAATTTAATTTTAGAATTAAAAAAAAAACCATATATTCTCTCTCTTCCTCAGATTCACTTAGACAGAAAGCAGAAAATTCTTGAGCTTGTGAAAGTCAACAGACATTTAATAACTACCAATTGACTACAGGGATACTAAAAAAAGATTAGAAGGTAACTATTGAATAAGTTGGAGGAGGGCATGGCAACCCACTTCAGCATTCTTGCCTGGAGAATCCCCATGGACAGAGGAGCCTGGCGGGCTACCGTCCATGGGGTTGCAAAGAGTCAGACACGACTGAGCGACTAAGCATAGCACAGCATTGAATAAGTTAGGTCTAGAAAAAAACAATAACACATAAATCTAAGGTCGCCGCCAAATGCCTTTGTTAACTAAACTGAATGACGGTAGATGCAAAATCATTTGTTTCCCTGTGATCCTCCAGGTTGGGAGCACAGGAGCAGAGAGCTTTGAAACTCTTGGAAACCACAGGCAGGTGTGTGACAAATCCACCCTCTGCTTCACGCCTGCCCTCTTGCCAATTTTGTTTTTATGTATGAGGTTCAATATTCTCTTCTCTAAGAAATTTCAAGTCCACTGATTCTGGTCCACGTGAGCCTAATGAGTCAAACTAGTAATTTATTTTATAGTTCGCTTTATTTCTTAGAGAAGTTTCAGATTACAGAAAACCTGACCAAAAAACAGAGCTTCTATAACTCTTATTCCTCAATTTCTATTTCCCTTCTTATTAACATCTCACACTAGTGGGGTACACTTGTTATAACTGATGAGACAATATTGAAATACTTGCTGTTCGTAGTAACACCGGAGTTCAGTCTTTGCGTTGTACAGAAAGTATTGATTTTTAATTGTTTTTTAATGATTGTATATTCTATGAGCCTGCCTCAATATCCTCTTTGTAACAAATAACCATCTGCCCAGACACCAAACTAAAGGATTCCCTGCAATTTCTGCGTCCCCATATTATCTTTTCCCTAGGCAGGTAGGGGGAGCTAGAGAGTAAGTTTTTTTTTTTTTTTAAATCAAGTGTGAAACAGATCGCCAGTCCAGGTTGGATGCATGAGACAAGTGCCCAGGGCTGGTGCACTGGGATGACCCAGAGGGATGGGATGGGGAGGGAGGTGGGAGGGGGGTTCAGGATGGGGAACACATGTAAATCCATGGCTGATTCATGTCAAAGTATGGCAAAAACCACTACAATATTGTAAAATAATTAGCCTCCAACTAATAAATGAAAAAAAAAAAAAAAAAAGAGTAAGATTCAAAGAAGAAAAAATTTTAAGTTATCTCTTCATCAAGACTGTTGCTTTACTGCAATATGTACTCTGAGAGAAATCTTAATAGAGTAATACAGATATGCCCTGTGAATAAGTCTGAAAAAGCAAAAAAGCCATCAAGAGAGCAAACAAAAAAGTTTTTGGCCTGTCTAGTCTAGGACTTAGGAAGGATATCTAACAGGGAAAAAAGTGACTTAGTTTATTTAATGAACTCCATCAGATTTTTTTTTTTTTTCTGGGCTTCCCTCATAGCTCAGTCAGTAAAGAATCTGCCTACAATGCAGGATACCTGGGTTTCATCCCTGGGTTGGGAAGATCCCCTGGAGGAGGAAATGGCAACCTATTCTAGTATTCTTGCCTGGAAAATTTCATGGACAGAAGAGCCTGGCATGCTACAGTCCATGGGGTTGCAAGAGTCAGACACAACCTAGCGACCAAGCCACCACCATCAGAATTTTTCTGACCCGATGAGGGACTTCAGTTAGTGAGTGAATGCCAGTAGGGATGATAGGACGTAGCATTTTACCACCACGCCTTTTTGCGGGTAGAAAAGTGAGAAATAGAGAAAGTCTATGGAGGGTTCAAAGCCAGCTGTCAAGATCTCTCTGGCATGTCAGCACCACATCCTTCCTCTCTCCCAGGGCTCTGAGACTCTACAGTTTGCACCAGGGCCCAGAAGACTGCCACTGAGTCAGCTTGCAGGCCAGCTGGTGCTCTTTCAAAGGAAGAGCCACGCTGGGTAACCCGGCTATCCTTGTTCACCCGTCGGGGCATTCCCGATTCACGGCCAAGTCCACCCCTGAAATCGTCTAACGCTTTCAAATACTCTTTTATTTCCAGCCAGCTACATATGGCCTATGAGACT
The DNA here is from genome assembly GCF_033118175.1 of Dama dama. Lineage (NCBI taxonomy): Eukaryota > Metazoa > Chordata > Mammalia > Artiodactyla > Cervidae > Dama > Dama dama. Next base: position 34,085,748 of record NC_083702.1, read on the forward strand.
GGCCTGACCGAGCCAAAGCAGGGCTGTCCCACAGCCAGTTGGCAGCAGATTGGGTTGCAATCTGCGAGAATGAAGACAGCACTTCAGTGAAGCAGGCACCTTCTCCAGACAGGACTCCTTGGAGCCGACTGAGAGCATGGGCCCTGACACCAGATGCTCTCGAATGCCAACTGTCAGCCCGCGGCCAGGGACCAGCATCCCGGGCAGTTCATCCAAAGCGCTGATTTCATTCCTGGTGTAGTTACTTTAGTTCTTGCTTATGTGTAACGGTCAATGCTCCTCCCTTACAAAGGGCTGCAGAAGTTATCCTTCAAACAACTAGCACATTCAAACCACTGAAGACTAAACACAAAATAAAAATGAACATTCCAGTGTGAATACTAATACATCATATATTTGTATTGAAGTGAAATGGCCATAACTAAATGGTCACAAGGGACTCCATCCTTTAGACAGAAACACAGACCAACTTACCCTCCCATCTTGCAGTCTCCGGTTCCACCTTTCCAGGCTCTGACATACTTCGGGTTGGCCCACAGGGACACAGGATTAAAGCTTCCACTGGAAAAATAAGGTCCCACTGGGCTCAAGATTACAAAGAGAAGCGCTTTAGTCGGCTTCTTGACTCCCAAAGAAGGCTGGAATATAGTAAAAGTACACAAAACTGTTAATCTAAAACATAGATGCCAGTCTCAAAGTCTAGAACAGATCAGTAACATCTCCCAGAAGCCATCAAATGACAGCTGTTCCTCCTGAAGCTGAGTTACACAAAGCCTGATGGTCTTCTGAGAAGAAAACACCAAGACTTAGTTCCATTTTGCTTTGCTTTCAGAGTTATGATTTTAAAGGAAAGGCAAATTTGTCTATTGTTTTATTGGTAGGTTTTTTGTGCGTGCTCAGTTGCTCGGTCCTATCTGACTTTTTGTGACCTCATGGATGGTAGCCCGCCAGGCTCCTCTGTACATGGGATTATCCCAGGCAAGAATACAGGAGAGGGTTGCCATTTCCTCTTCCAGGGGATCTTCCTGACCCAGGGATCAAACCCACGTCTCCTGGGGCACCTGCATTGGCAGTGGATTCTTTACCACTGAGCTACCTGGGAAGACCAGTACATTGTCAACTAGCCATATATTTTTGACAACTAGCCATATAATACCTTTCAGGATTGCAGTGATTATGAACTGAAAAAGGAAAGAACCTAGACATGATTTCAGTCTTTGGGTTTGAAACCTAATATTTGCTTCTCTAACTTTCCCCTCTACTTCATTCAAAACACTCTGGTGCCAGCAGACTTGGGCTGGGGAACGTGCCATTAGCACATCCAATGGTGACAGATAAAAGACACCAAGAGTGTAGCTTCACTAGAAGCAAAGACATCAGACAAAACAAATCCCCGCCACCCAGGCCCCTGCCCACCAAAAGACAGAGGATGAAGGACTCAGGAATTCATATTAGGAATGACAAGGAGAGAAAATGGCCTTCCCCACAAACACTGAGAAAATCACAAGCCAACAATGCAATCGTAAATTCCTTCAGCACAAAAGTAGTTACCCTCAGTTGTTTTTTAAAGAGGAAAATTGAGAGACTAAAAAGTTTTGAGGGTTATATATTCTAAAGGCATTAAAGGTTGCTGGGCTATCCTGTACAGTTTCAGGCCACGCAGGTAAGAAAACAAATTAAGACTATTATATTAAGTCATGGTCAATAAAATACATACGTTGAGTCTTCAAAAAAGAAGCCTAGTCTGCCTGGATGGGGTAGCAATCTGGTGTGAAAATAATGAGAAGAGACTCAAATTCAGCTAATTTGTGACTTTGGTAATATTTAATATTTAATGAAACTGGCTGAAAGTGGACATGGGGCTATATTTTTTTCCCTGAATTTCAATTAAATCTCCTCTGCTACCTTTTAGCTCATGAGGCCTCACCCACTACTTATGCCCAGATGAATAATGAGGTAGGTAATAAGCATGATAAAATGTGTTTGTATAAGAAGCTTAGGAAATGGGAAGCTGAGTCCATTCACACAGCATGTGAACCCGAGGGTCACACAGGGCTTGGTTGGCCCCAAAGGAAAAGGATAAAGAGTGACAGGTACCAAGTTAAAGAAATGAGTCAGTTCACAGACTGAGAGAATACACTTATGGTTGCCAGGGAGGGAAGGATGGGGTGAAAGGATAGTTTGCATGTTTAGGATTGACAAGAACACGCAACTGTATTCAACAAGGATCTAAAGCATAGCACAGGGAACTCTGCTCAATGTTATGTGGCAGCCTGGATGGGAGCAGAGTTTGGGGGACAATGGACACGTGTATATGTATGGCTGAGTCCCTCTGCAGTCCACCTGAAACTGTCACAACATTGCTAAGAGGCTATATTCCAATGCAAAATAAAAAGTTCAAATTAAAGAAAAAGATTAAAAAATGAGCCAGTGGTAGGGAAATTAAAGTCTTGTTTAGGCTTCAGAGACAAAGCAGCGCAGGCCTCTGACCTTGCTTCTGACCTACATGGATACAGCCCTGACTACTGCTGTGGGTGTTAGCCACACCTGCTGTGAGTGTGAGAAGAGAAACACAATAGATAGAGAGGCAGCAGATCTTGGAATTTGTCAAGTCCCTTGAGGAGGTCTGGCCTACCACTCCTAGGACTTGGTAACATTCCAAACATTCCAACATTCCATTGTTTGCGTAACAAAGCAAGCATTAGTTGCTCAGTCCTTTCAGCCTCTGTAGCCCACCTGGTTCCTTTGTCCAGGGGTTTCTCCAGGCAAGCCTACTGGAGTGGGTTGCCAATTCTTTTTCCAAAAAAGGAAACAGCATTGTAAAAAAATAACATAATACCAGAGCTGCAGTTTTGCTGACAGATTGATGATGATATATCAATAGCCTCAGATATGCAGATGACACCACCCTTATGGCAGAAAGGGAAGAAGAACGAGAGTCTCTTGGTGAAAGTGAAAGAGAAGAGTGAAAAAGCTGGCTTAAAACTCAACATTTAGAAAACTAAGATCATGGCATCTGGCCCCATCACTTCATGGCAAATAGATGGAGAAACAATGGGAACAGTGACAGACTTTATTTTCTTGGGCTCCAAAATCACCTCAGATGGTGACTGCAGCCATGAAGTTAAGACACTTACTCCTTGGGAGGAAAGTTATGACCAACCTAGACAGCATATTAAAAAGCAGAGACATTACTTTGCTGACAAAGATCTGTCTAGTCAAAGCTATGGCTTTTCCAGTAGTCATGTATGGATGTGAGAGCTGGACCATAAAGAAAGCTGAGCGCGGAAGAATTGATGCTCTTGAACTGTGGTGTTGGAAAAGATTCTTGAGAGTCCTTTGGATTGCAAGGAGATCCAACCAGTCAATCCTAAAGGACATCAATCCTGAATGTTCATTGGAAGGACTGATGCTGAAGCTGAAGCTCCAATACTTTGGCCATCTGATGTGAAGAACTGACTCACTGGAAAAGACCCTGATGCTGGGAAAGACTGGAGGCCGGAGGAGGGGATGACAGAGGATGAGATGGTTGGATGGCATCACTGACTCAATAGACATGAGTTTGAGCAAGCTCTGGGAATTGGTGATGGACAGGGAAGCCTGGGGTACTGCAGTCCATGGTGTCTTAAAGAGTTGGACACGACTGAGCAACTGAACTGAACTGAACTGATGATGATATATCAATTTGCATCCTGGGATTATAAGTGGGAGAAATGCAATCTTTGAAGTCTCACCCACAAAGCGGATGTGCTGCCTGGGACCTTTGCCTAGTTGGAACTCCAGACTGCTGTCACACGAGACATCCCAGTGCTGTTTAAGTCCGGATGCTGGCAAATCCAATTTGGCGATGTAGGTACTATTGCTCCCCACTGCTGTTTCTATTTCTTTTTTCTTTTATGTTAGAATATTGAAAGTAGACTAGATAGTTCTGTTAGGGGAAGCACACTGGTTGAAACCACCCACCCTGGCCAGGTACCATAGTAACCATTTGCATGAGTTGTTTTATGATAGGAGATCCTGATAAGGAATAGGGAACTAATAAGTCACCACCAAATAAGCCACCACCCACCAGAAAAGAGTTCGGGAAAGGTCGAAAGGAGACACCAGGTGTCCGTCCACTTCCCAGAATCCCTCTCACTAGCATCCATCTTGGCTGAGCAATGCGTGCGCCACCAGGAAAGACTCTGAATTAGAATGATTGGCCAAAGACTACCCGGAAACGAATCCCATCACCATAAAACCCAAGACTGCGAGCCACGCGGCAGAGCAGTTCTCCTGGGTTCCCTCACCCTCCTGCTCTCCACCCAGGCACCCTTCCCCAATAAAATCTCCTTCTTTGTCAGCACATGTGTCTCCTCGGATACTTCATTTCCGAGTGTTAGACAAGAGCACAGTTTCGGGCCCTGGAAAGGGTCCCCCTTCCTGCAACAGTTCTCTAAGAGATATTTGTATTGTTTATTTGTATATAACGAGTGACTTATTTTGTTAACAAATCTTCTGGACCTGAGACAAAAGTGAAAACTTTCAGCAAAACAGCCAGCAAGCAACAACAGGTTTTGGCTTTTTTGCTCATTTGGGTTTGCTCTTTAGTGGGGGCTGAAGAGGACACCCCTACAAAGAATGAGGAGACTTAAACTCCATTTGCTTTTATTGGTTTCATTATTTGGAAAAAGAAATTCCCAGAATAACACACGCATCTGCCTTTCTTCCCAATTTTGATAAAAATTGACTATCTTATCTCTGTACTTTTATCTACTTGTCAGTTAATTAAGTACACTTCATATCAGGGGGGCTTTGAAGCTTTACATTAAAAAAAAAAAATTATTGACCATTGTAATAAGGAATTAAGCTTCTCAACATAATTTAGAAATACAATATGCAGGACACAGTATCAATAATGTATCTAGCTTCTAATGTTCTAAATAAAATACCTTATTTATGGATAAGCTGATAAGCATTTTATTACTGACATCACATGAATGCCTGGACTTTTTTCACTCTTGTATTTTTTGCAACCTACACTCTACTAAAAAAAAAGTAACAATAACTCATCATCACGGATAAATTTCATGTTTTAATTTCCTTCCCTTGATTTTAATTAACAGGTAAACTTGCATTTAATCCACTAGATGGCAGTAGAGAGAAAACAGATGGAAAACAGAGGAACACTAAATCTATTTCTAGAGAAGGAGACCCTGATAAAAATCTTTAAACACTATCTTTATCCCTGGGTCAGGAAGATCCCCTCGAGGAGGAAATGGCAACCCCTTCCAGTATTCTTGCCTGGGAAATCCCATGGACAGAGAAGCCTAGTGGGCTCTACAGTCCATAAGGTCGCAAAGAGTCAGACATGACTAAGGGATTAAACCACCACCACCATTCTTAGCCAGCAGGTAGATTACAGACTAGAATTTTTCAATGCTAAGAGAAAATGTGTTTATGTGTACTAACTTTTATTTCTGAAATTTAAGCAAGGTCAACTCATATTTTGCAAGCACTTTGAGTGCTGGTGTTAATCATAGCTCAGTCACCTTCATCCTTAAATAATTATTTATGTCAAATATCTTTCTATGAAAAGAACTATGACTTTACTGAAAATGATCACACTGTTTCATAAGTGAGAGTAAATAAAATGTAACTTTTTGGATCAGGAAGGGAACCTGGTGATTGGATCTGTTTCTCCCCTCTGAAACCAACATTTGTTCCTCAGTTCTCCCTTCTTTCCCGGAAAGCAATTTAAATTCTGCACTACTCCTACAGTAAAGAGTAGTTTATGATAGCATAATAATAATCAAATGGCAATAAACAACATTCTATGGTCACAAGATCAGGAGTCTGGTTGAAATAAAATAAAAGCCACATACATAAAAAAATATGGATAGTAACAGCTGATAAGTTATGTAGACCAGTTTCAATGTCTTATTTTGATTGATTTTTAAAAATACTTCTCTACTAGTTTCTTGGATTATTTCAATACATAAAGAATTGAAAGGGGCTTTTAAGAAATCCCTTGGAAAATGAGAAATACAAAATTTTAGATGCAAAGTTTATAATGTCTCAAGGGACCACATTGACTTTGAAGTTGAAATTCTGATATGTTAAAAAATATACTCTTTTAAGTTATACTCCACGAATAACAAATAAATATATATATGAGCATTAAATGTGGGTATATTTTACACAAAATAACAGGACAATTGAGTGTGATGGAAAATAAAGACACATTTCACAGTGGAAATGACCACTTCTGGGTCACTTAGAAAATTCCTTTATAGAAAGGCAGGACTTCTAGGGTGATCCATCTGCAGCGGGCATTCAGCAAACTGAGAAATGTACTACTTAATAGTCCATGTTTTGGCCTGGAATGCAGAGAAGCACCGCAGCCATGTAAAGGTTTGAGAACGATTCTGCCAGGCAAGGCAATTAAGGGACAGAAGAAAAAATATAATTAGAAATAATTGGGGAACATTTTTCAAAAAGAAATTTTTAGGGTGCTCCAAATTATTTTTTTGATCCAAAGAGTAGACTAATTTAGAAAAAAAAAATTCCGTCAGTTCTTAAAAAAGATTAGTTAAAGGGGACAATTGACAAAGAATACTGAACTGGGACTTCCCTAGTAGGCAGGTGGTTAAGAATCCGCTTTGCTGGGACTCTGTGGGAGAAGGCGAGGGCGGGATGTTCTGAGAGAATAGCATTGAAACAAATATACTATCAAGGGTGAAACAGACCACCAGCCCAGGTTGGATGCATGAGACAAGTGCTCAGGGCTGGTGCACTGGGAAGACCCAGAGGGATGGGATGGGGAGGAGGCGGGAGCGGGGATGGGGATGGGGAACACATGTAAATCCATGGCTGATTCATGTCAGTGTATGGCAAAAACGACTACAATATTGTAAAGTAATTAGCCCCCAACTAATAAAAATAAATGAAAAAAAAAAAAAAAAGAATCTGCTTTGCAATGCAGGGAACGCGGGTTCGGTCCCTGGTTGGGGAACTAAGATCCCAGATGCTGTGGGGCAACTAAACCCTCACACCCCAACTAGACAGTCCATCTGCCGCCATGAAAAGTCCCCATCGGCCTCAACTAAGACAGGTTAGCCGAGTTGGTTAATTAATGTTTTTTTGGTTAAGTTTCTATCTTTAAAAAAAAAACAAGAACAATGAACTAAGGGGATACTGTAAGAAACACAGGACTGACCAGTGACCCATGTAGGGTTTCAGTGTGAGTCACATAGGCGAGGGACACCAAATTCATGGAATGTGTTTATAGGAAAAACTAGTTGGTCTGATTTAAGAGTAAAAAATAATTAGCAACCCTCAATAATTACACGGTACTTTCAGGTTTCCAAGACATTCGATAGCCATTATCTCAGAAAATCCAACAATCTGGGAAGTTAAGAGTTGTAATTCCTATTTCTAAGTTAAAGAAACTGAGGCTCAAATGATTCACCCAGAGTTTTCATTATTAAGTTCTGGACATCCTTCTACTTTTAGTCCAGAGCTCTTTTTCTGATATCAAAATTTGAGAGAGGGGAAAAGAAAAAAAATCGGTGAAATTCTCGAGATTTCCTAATGTGAAGAGAGTTCAAACCAGACCTTCCTTCCACCCTCAGCCTTCACCACAGTCTCATATTCTATGCACCCTCTGCTCAAACCATATGGAATCCTTTTAGATTCCTCCTTGCTTTCCTACTCAAAATATATAAGTAGAAGGCCTAACCCCTGATGTGAATGTATTTGGAGATAAAGCTTTAAAGGAGGTAAAGTTAAATGGGGTCAAAAGCCTGGCAGCATAGTCCCAATCCTGTTGGTTCTGTGGGACTCTATGTGTGTTCGGTCATGTCCGACTCTTTGCCACCCCATGAACTGTAGCTCTCCAGGCTCCTCTGTCCATGGAATTTTCCAGGCAAGAATACTGGAGTGGGTTGCCATTTTCTCCTCCAGGGGATGTCCCTGACCCGCAGATCATACCCGAGTCTCTTGTGTCTCCTGTCTGGCAGGTGGATTCCTTACCACTGAGCCACGTGGGTAGTCCTGTTATCCCTCTAAGAAGAGACACCAGAGCGTATGTGCCCTGCGACCTCCCACTACAGAGTGACAAAGTGGACCCCTGGAAGCGAGGAAGTGAGGCATCACCAGAGACCAACCCTGTTCGCACTTTGACTATGGACTCCCAGCCTCCAAAACTGAGAAAATGAATTCTGGTGTTTAAGGCATCTATTCTTTGGGACTTCTGTGGTGGTCCAGTGATTAAGACTCTGCACTTCCACTGCAGGGGGCAAGTATTTGATACCTGGTTGGGAAACTAAGATCGCAAGTGCCTCATCTTTGAAATTCTGTTGTGGCACCAGGCTTCCCTGCTGACTCAGGTAGTAAAGAATCTGCCCACAATTCGGGAGATGTGGGTTCAATCCCTGAGTCGGGAAGATCCCCTGGAGGAGGAAATGGTAACCCATTCCACCAGTATTCTTGCCTGGAGAATTCCATGGACAGAGGAGCCTGGCGGACTACAGTCCAGGGGATTGCAAAGAGCTGGATGACTAACACTTTCACTTTCTGTGGCAACACAAACTGATCAAAACATCCCCTCTCTCTAAGTAATACAAACCCTTAAATCTCTATTTATATGTCATCTAACTGTCACTTCAGGAAATGCGCTCCAGTTACAAGCCTAGGTGCTTGTGTTACATGGTATTACAGCATCCAGCACTTCCTCAAATGTAGATAAAATACCCATCATGTTTTCTTACAACTGCTTATTTAATTCTCCACCACTCAGTCATCTGTGCACTCCATGAAGTGCAGGACCTTTGCCTCCCACACAAAGCATCCTCTGTTGTTATACCAGGTACTGACTAGACGTCAGTTGAACTGTTGGCCATCTTAATAAGACATTTATGGAAAAGCGCTATGAAACCAACTTAGATAACTACTTAGCAAATTTGAATTATTTTATTTAAAAAAAGCTGATGTTAATCCTTATCTGTTGAGTTGATGCCATAGAGAAAATGTTCCTGTCTCCTGCTTCGTTTCCTTTAGTGCTGGCCTTCAGACTAATGGGTAGTTAATATATAGACACTGAAAGAATATCATGGGGAAAACAAAAGCCAAGCATTTTCTGAGACCTGCTATAAAACAGGTAGGGGACAGGGCTGAGTTTGTTTCTCAGTCCTGTTCAAAGAGAAAGACTATACATTTAACATTAGACAGAAAGGCTAACTGCTCAGCTCTGTTTTTTTTTTTTTTTAATTTTTCCAATAAAAATGATGTTAAAATTTAAAAAAGAAAAAGATGGTTAAAAGAAAACTAAAGCTCAGGTGAGAACACTTTACAATCTAATATTATGTAAAAGCAGTGATAATGTACTAATAGTTCACTGGGTTAGAATAAGGATTAAATTAGATATCTGTTCAAAGTTCCCAGGGTCTGATCTTTTTTATGCATCCAATAAATACCAATTTTTACTATTTTTTTTTTTTTAATTTTTATTCATTTATTTGGCTGCACCAGGTCTTAGTTGCAGCATGTGGGATCTGGTTCCCTGACCAGGGATCGAACCTGGGCCCCCAACATTGGGAGCTCAGAGTCTTAACCACTGGGCCAGCAGGGAAGTCCCCCAATTTTTACTATTTTTAAATAAATAATACATGATAATAGTAATACTGGTAAATAAATTCAACATGTACCAATTTACAGGACATTCAGATGACATTAAAATGATTGTAGATCTGAGCAATGAACTAGTCAATACTCAGTGTTGGAACTGTGGAGAACACGTTGGTCCTTGGAAAAAAGACAAAGATTCCTGTACTGATGATGTGGAACATATAGGTTGGTAAATGTGAAACATAAATAGAAATTTCAGCATGAATTATTAAGCAAATGGCTAAGAATATGGGATGAGGAAGTACCCAGGGAGAGCCAAAATGAATCACTCTTAGGAAAGCCATGCTTCATTTCCCTTCTAAAGTAACTCAGGATCAAGGGTCAGCAAATTTCAGCCTGCTGCCAGTTTTGTTTTTAAGTTTCATTGGAACACATTCTTTTATTCACCTGTGGCCTATTGCTGTTTTTGTGCTACAAAGGCAGAGGTGAATAGTTGCAAGGAACGCAAAGCCAAAAATATTTAACTACCTGGCTTCCCAGGTGGCGCTAGTGGTAAAGAACCCACCCACCAATGCAGGAGACATCAAGAGACATGGGTTCAAGCCCTGGGTCAGGAAGATCTGGAGGAGAGCGTGGTAAGCCAGTATCCTTGCCTGCAGAATCCCATAGAGGAACCTGGCAGGTCATGGTCCACAGGGTCACAAAGAATTGGGCACAACTGAAGACACTCAGCATGTACACACACCTGGCCCTTAACAGACAATGTCTGCCAGCCCTTCCTCTGGATGCCAGGAAAATGCCACAGGCTGCTATCACCTCAGAACCAGGGTCTTCTCCCTGACCTAACCTCAGTGCTCAGACCTGGACTGCGGGATTCCATCCAGATTGGTTCAATGGACTGGGCCAAGCAAGCCACTGGGCTTGGAGGAGAGCAACAGGTAAGACCAACAGAGGGAGCTGGCAACTGCAGCAGTCTCAGCCTGTGAGCTGGCTGACGAAGGGGGAAGGATGCTACACTCACAAAGAGCCCTCTCTGTGACATGAATGTCAGGTGGAGAACCACAAGCCAAGGAGCAAGGCGGGGGTACTTGGATGTCCCTCCATCCCGTACACGTCACTGCCTGCTGACATTGTCACCTTCGGAAGTAGATGCATGATAGAAGTAGAATTTGGGAAATCTTGTGACTCTTTGATCAGTTTCCTCTTCCTTCTAGGCCACTGACATCAGCTTAGAAACAGGCCATAACACCTCCAGTCTCAAAAAACTATTCTCCCTTTATCACCCGCCCCACTCCAAGTACCCACCCATCTCTCTGTTCCACTGCAGAGCAGAATTCCTCACAAGATTAATCCATACTCACAATCACAACCTCCCTCCTCTCATCCTCTACTGAGTCCATGACATTCAGGCTCTCAGTCCCATTACTGATGTTTAAGATCACCAAGGACTCCACGTTGTCAAATCCAATAATCAGGTCTTGGGCTTCATGGCACTGGTCCTGTGGGTGGGACTTGCAACAGTTCATTGCGTCTCCACGTTCTCCATTTGGCTTCCAGGACACCAAGCCCTCTTGTTTTTCTTTCTACCTTCCAGGTTGCTACTTCTCAGACCCCTTAGCTGACTCCTCTTCCTCTCCCTTTCTCTACATGCTGGCCTGCCTCAGATCTCATTCCTTGCCTTCCTTTCCTCTCTGTCTACAGCCATCTCCTTGATAACCTCATCCAAGCCCCAGACTATAAAGGCATTTTATACTAAAGACAGGAATGTAGCACTTAAACTCCCAAATCTCTCCTGAATTCCAGTCTGGTGTATCCACCCACCAACTTGATATCACTGGCTGAAATTCATTCTACCCATCGTCACTCCAACAAATAAAATCCTCTCCTTCACTTTCCCCCATCCCAACAAATGGTCACTAACCAGCAGTAATAACTCCAAAGCAAAACTAGACATCTTTCCTCTTACTCTCATAAAGATCTAAGCAAATTTTGTGAGCTGTAATAAATATCCTTGAGTGTCTGTCTTTATGTGCACTCGGGGATATGTCTATAGCATAAATGCTGTAAAGAAAGTCTGCATTTTTTAAAGATCCAAATTCAATTTTTCCTACACTGTCCACTATATTAATTACAGTTCTTATGTCTGTTATATTGACAATATAATGGTTGATCAATAGGAGACTGGTTATATATAAATGACACCATTCTTTCACAGATTCTAAAATGTCTACTTTTTCACATTTAATGTGTCCGAAATCTGGGCTCAGCATTTTATAATTGCTATTGGCTAAGCAGCAATCATGGGAAAGTTGTTCAGACTTAGAAATAGCTGTTCATACTGATGGCAGTTCCAATAGTCTATGGGCATTGGTGAGGCTACAAATGTTGAGTAGGCCATATAGAATGTCTTCAAAAAACCACATTCTGATTTAGCACCAAAAAATTACTACAAAGAAAAAAGCAAAAACAGGAATGGGACATGTGTTTGTTATTAGTGAAACAAAAATGTGTATTAATATTAAACAAGTGCAATTCAATATTTTCTTGAAAAGCAATAACCAAGTCATCTAATGGGACCTATGGTCAGCAGAAACTCATAAGATAATGTTGTTAGCTTTTGTTATTAAGATACATGTAAAAATAAACATGCCTGTCACAAGTGGAGTAGTGCATCTGATGGCAGGAGAAACTACAGATTTTCTCAGAGAAAAATATGCATTTCAAAAAATAAAAGACAGGTATGACTCATTCACAAGTCACTCAGGACTATCTAGAAAAGTGCTGTATCATGGTGTAATTGGCAATGTCTTTCCATATCAGTGCATAAAACAATGCTGCCTCATAATTTATGGCTTCCTGTATTCAACTAAGTATGGCATAATGTACAATGAAATAGCTTACAGTTAGGAAAACGAGAGCAAAAAGTGGACAAACTGATTTTTTAATGGTAAAAGACTCGTAAAGGCACTTCACAAAAGGATTTCTGACAGTCAGTATGTGAAAAGGTACTCAACATAATTTGGCCTCAGAGAAGAGAAAATTAAAACCACAAAGAGATAAGGCAAAATGGGCAAAATTAACAAGATAACACCAATGTTAGCATGAATATGAGGCAAATGGAACTTTCATACATTGCTGGTGGGAGTGAAATGGTACAAACACTTTAAAAAATGGCAGTACTTAGTAAAGATACAGATATATTTTTATATATCATATATAATTTCTATATATATGTGTATGATATCACCTCTGGCCCAGCAATTCATCTCCGAGGTTAACACTAAAGAGAAGTATGTATGTAAGTCCACCTTAAGATACATGCAAAGATGTGCACAACAGCTTTAGTTAGAACAGTTGGAAATAACTCAAATGTCCATTTGTAGACATTTGGCCCCAGGGGAGGAGGGATGGGCGCGTGACTGTACTGGGGAGGGGAGGAGAGATGACAGGAAAGGATATAAAAGAGTGTCAAGTGTCCTAGCCATATTTTAATCTTAACAGGGTGTTGGATCCACAGATTATCATTTTTATCCTTTAAAACCTTGCATGTGTGGGGGTGGGGGCAGGGTGGGTGGGAGTAGGTGTGTTTCATGTAGTTTTTAAAAATCTTGATTGCTGGCAAAAATTGAACAAAGAATTACTGTCATTTTGTAAAAAGGAAGGCTAATACTTAACGTACAAACACATGTAAGCAGGTATGGGTGTGTATATTTATCAATATATATCTCTAGAAGGATATGAGAAAACTGGCAATAGGAATTGCTTAGAAGAAGGTGAACAGTGGACTCTGGATCAGAATGAGAGTAGGAAGGAAACTTTCTTTTCATTGTATGCTTTTGGTACTATTTTCATTTTTACCAAGTTTTTCCTTCCCTCAAATCCCTCCCTGCTTAAAATTCCAGAAATACACTGGCAAGTTGCATGTGAAAATTGCTGTTCTTAAACTCAGAAGCATTGTGAATGAATGTTAGACTTAGTGTGACTGTACATGTGTGTTAATGGATACATGTTACATATTGTAAAATACACAGTACGGTATAGAAAATTTGCAGCAATTATTGTCAAATATAATTGAGAGCCAGAAAGCTGATAGCTCAGGGAAGGAAACAAAATAGACACAAAGGCAGACTTAAACACTATTACAAGATGGGGGGCAGGGGGACGCTTCCCTGGTGGTTCAGTGGTAAAGTGTGTTCACTTTTGCCAACAGAAGTGTGTTCACTTCTGCCAACACAGGACACACGGGTTCAACCCCTGATCCAGGAAAATCCCACATGCCTCGGAGCAGCTAAGCCCGTGTGCCATAACTATTGAGCCTGTGCTCCAGAGCCGTTCTCTGCAGTTTGAGAAGCCAAGGCAATGAGCAGCCCGTGCACTGCAACTAGAGAAAAGCCCATGAAGCAACAGACCCAAGATGGCCAAAAATAAATAAATTTAAAAAAAAAAAGAAAAGATGGAGTGGAGGGTTAAACTGGAGATTCGGATTGATATACACACCCTACTATATATAAAGTAAAATAAACTAATAAAGACCTACTGTATACATAGCACAGGAAACTATACTTAATACTCTGCAATGGCCTATGTGGGAAAAGAATCTAAAAAAGAGTGGAGATATATATACATGTATCCACTTACCTGGTGGTTTCCCTGGTGGGTCAGGGGGTAAAGAATCTGCCTGCAATGCAGGAGACCCAGATTCAATCCCTGGGTCGGGAAGATTTCCTGGAGAAGGGAATGGCAACCCACTCCAGTATTCTTGCCTAAAGAATTCCATAGACAGAGGAGCCTGCTGGGCTGTAGTCATGGGGTCACAAAGGGTCGGACATGACTGAGCTCCTTAGGCACACACATGCTCATGTATAACTGATTCACTTTACTGTATAGCAGAAACTAACACATCGTACATCAACCACACTGCAATAAAAATTAATTTTAAAAAAGATTATACTTTACCCCAATGGACTGCATTGACATGCTTGTCAAAATAAGTTACCATAAAAAAGAAAAAAAAATAGGAAAGAAATTATTAGTCCCATCTGAGTTACATTTCCATAAGCACTCTTATTGAACCACACACCCATTTCTTCACAAAAGTGACCTCCATCTACCAATACATTCATTTCTGGATCTGACACTCCACAAGCTCCATGAGACACTGACTTCCTGAAGGCAGGGAGGTGCTTTTGCCTAGCATCGCATTCCAAGACCAGCACGTAAGGGATGCTGCAGAACAGAGGCAGGAGAAAAGGGGTTCTGATTTCACCTCTGTAGGCTAAGTTTCCTGTCTATCAAGTGATGCCAACGGCACCTCCTCACGGGGCGGCTGTCAATTTCTGCAGGGAGAGCCCTACGCGTAGCGCCCAGCACTCAGGAGAGCTTCACAATGTCAGGTGATGAGTGCAACAGCAGACTGGACCACTGTGTTTCATCAAAGAGAACCAAGATTTCCCTGAATGAAAGGAGGCAGGACTTTCCTGAGATTGAAAAGTAAGATGAGCCTGGGGTATCTTTCAGGGAAATAGTAACTCTTTCAACAATTCCCTAAGTTATGTATTTTCAAACTGCTCATTGCAGTATCATACAAAGGGACAGGGAAACGGAAGCCCAGTAGGAGAACTAGGACAAAGGGTAGTACATGTCCAGCATGGGGAACTGTATAGCAGTTAGAAGTCATGGACTGTCTCTTCCAGAATAATGGAAATAAAAAATAAACAAAAGGGACCTACTTAAACACAAAAGCTTTTGCACAGCAAAGGAAACACAAAACAAAAAGACAACCCACAGACTGGGAGAAAATATTTGCAAATGATATGACCAATAAGGGATTAGTCTCCAAAATTTACAAACAGCTCATGACGCTTAACAAAACCAAAACAAACAACCCAATTGACAAATGGGCAGAAGACCTAAACAGACATTTCTCCAGAGAAGACATACAGATGGCCAATAGGTACGTGAAAAGATGTTCAACATTGCTAATTATTTGAGAAATACAAATCAAAACTAAAATGAGATATTACCTTACACCAGCCAGAATGGCTATCATCAAAAAATCCACAAATAATGCTGGAATGGGTGTGGAGAGAAGGGAACCCTTCTCCACTTTTGATGGGAATGTAAATTGGTACAGCCACTAGGGAGAACAGAATGGAAGCTCCTTAAAGAAATAAAAAAAGACTCACCATATGAACCTGAAATCACACTCCAGGGCATATATCCAGAGAAAAACATGACCCAAAAATATACACGCACCCCAATGTTCATTGCAGCACTGCTTATAATAACCAAGACATGGAAGCAACCTAAATGCCCATGGAATGGATAAATGACAGAGGAATGCATAAAGATGTGGGTGTGTGTGTTTGTGTGTGTGTGTGTAAGAAAGAAATTTGCAGCAACATGGATGGACCCAGAGAGTATCATTCTGAATGAACTAAGTCAGACAGAAGGAGAAATATCATATAAGATCCTTATTATGTGAAACCTGAAAAGAAGTGATATAAATGAACCTACTTTAAAACAGAAACAGATTCACAGACTTTGAGAATCAACTTCGGGTTGCCAGGGGGAAGATGGGAGAAAGGGACAGCTAGGGAGTTTGGGATGGACATCTACACACTGCTATATTTTAAATGGATAACCAACAGTGACCTACTGTATAGCAGGGGGAACTCTGCTCAATGTTATGTGGCAGCCTAGATGCGAGGGGAGTGTGGGGGAGAATGGATACATGTATATATAGAGCTGAGTCCCTTTGCTGTTCACCTAAAACTATCACAACATTGTTAATCACCTATAGCCCAATACAAAATAAAACATTTTTAAAAAAAGGTGGTGGACTGGACCTACACATATAACCTGGATAGAAATGAGAAACAGAGCATGGAGGGAAAACATTAAGAGACACAGTGAGGTGTGTGGGACGAAACCATTTATATAAATTTTAATTATGGGGGTCCAAGGTAATAAGAGACACTTAAAACACATATAAACCAAAAGAATGTTCATTCAATACATGAGAATGATTTCCAGAGACTGAAAGAAGGGATGGAAAAGGGAATAAAAAAACCAAAGAGATGGTCACATTCTGGCCCACAATGGTAAGTGGTATGAACTGAGGGGTATCATTATTAACTAAGTGCACCAACACTTCAAAGTAAAAATAAAGAGAATAACAAATCATCTGTGATAATGTTGAAATGAACAAGAACAGCCTCAAGAGGATGTGGGGGAGTGGCCTGATAATAGCAAGCTGATCATCACAGACCAAAATCAGTGCAAACAAGCTGTATCTCTAAATACAGATAATTGAGATTTGAAGATACAAAAAAGGGGGCTATTAATATGAAACATGTTAACAGTTATGCAAGTAAGATTTTAAGATGGTTTATAGCAACTGAATGAGATACATATATAATCTCAAAAAGGACTGCAAAAGAATACATTAAAAGTATGGACAAAACCCAAGTGAATGATTACAAATTGCTGCTCTGATAACCAGTTTTCAAATCTGTATTTTCTTTCATTTACAGGCTAATTGTGAAGGGAAAAGATGATAAGACATATAAGCATAAATAAACAAGGGCTATGAATAAAGAGAATTCTTTTCATGGAAATTGTTATGACTATAGGTAAAATTATATATGGAATACAACGACTTTACAAGGTGATAAAAGGAAAAGAATGACAGGTTTACTAATTTTTTTTAATTTAAATATGATTTCAGGTTTTATCTAATTTCTAATTAACAATCAGCAGCAGTTTGAAACACTCCAGCTTTTAATTTCTAAGTTTTTAACTGCTGCTGCTGCTAAGTCACTTCAGTCGTGTCCGACTCTGTGTGACCCCATAGACGGCAGTCCACCAGGCTCCCCTGTCCCTGGGATTCTCCAGGCAAGAACCCTGGAGTGGGTTGCCATTTCCTTCTCCAATGCATAAAAGTGAAAAGTGAAAGTGAAGTCGCTCAGTGGTATCCAACTCTTAGTGACCCCATGGACTGCAGCCCACCAGGTTCCTCCGTCCATGGGATTTTCCAGGCAAGAGTACTGGAGTGGGGTGCCATTGCCTTCTCCGAAGTTTTAACTACGTGTAAATATTTCAGAAGATATTGATTTAAATGATGCTGAAATTCTCTTTTTTTACGTTGATTTTTGGTTATGCTGGGTCTGCATTGCCACACGGACTTCTCTCTAGGCGTGACAAGCAGGGCTTCCTCTCTAGGTGTGGCGCGCAGGCTTTGCTGTGGTGCAGAGCCCGCTGTGGAACACCGGCTCTAGGGTGCATGGGCTTCAGCAGTTGTGGTCCCCGGGCTCCAGAGCACGGGCTCAATAGTTCTGGTGCACAGGCTTTGGGATCTTCCCAGATTAGCGGTTGAATCCAGATTTCCTGCATTGGCAGGTGGACGTTTTTACCACCGAGCCACCAAAATTCTCTTTTAATATCAGAATATGTTTGGGAAAATGAATGATCTTAGTCTCTATATTTTACAAAAAGCTTATGTAATACTGTTCAGTATTGTGTTTAATAATGTAAACTTTAGAAAAAAAATTTTTTTCAACACTCTCTACTCACTGGCTATTTAATTAGTTAATTAGCTATTAATACATGTCCCAATAAATACTCCTCTGTTTATTACCATCCTAAATCTCAAAGGATTTTAGTAATGAATCCAATTATTATCAAAGAAGGCCGGAAGACATGAAGAATTACACAAAAACATTGGTACATAGGTATTAGGACTTCCCCGTAGCTCAGATGGTAAAGAATCTGCCTGCAATACAGGAGACCCAGGTTCGATCCCTGGGTCAGAAAGATCCTCAGGAAAAGGGAATGGCTACCCACGCCAGTATTCTTGCCTAGAAAATCCCAGGGACAGAGGACCTTGGCAGGCTACAGTCAGTGGGGTTGCAAAGAGTCAGACTTAACGTAAAACAACTTAAAAAATGAAGAAGCTGTTGATTATAAGACCTGTAAAGAAGCACAGTACCTTTGAAAACGTAATGAAATCCATAAGTTGGTGTCAGAGTTACTCTCAGATTATATGGCAGCTACTAAGCCTTCCTGAGTGTGAGAAGCAGTAATTAATAACAGACTATCATGTCACACCTCAGGAAAGTGAAAACACTTCTGCCCTTAGGATGAAGTGAAATTTTCAAAGATAAAAATATTTCCACCTTGGTACTAGTTTGCAGTTCCTGGAGGAAATAAAGTGTTAAAGACTGCTAGACATACTTTTAATTCTTTCACAAGACTTGGGATGGCGATTCTATTGCAAGTTTTTAAAAAAAATCTCTGGAGACTTTATTTAAAAGCAGAGTGTTTGATCTTGGATCCACGGATTTAGATTATTTGGGTTGAGTTGGGGCCCAGTATAAATATGTCTATTGAAGAATACAGAATATTCTCTATACACAAGTGAGTGCCATACCAGAAACTACAGACCTAGTACATGTGAACAAGTTGATGGTTACATCTCTTTAAAAATTACCCAACTCAAAGTAACTCTTGGATAAAAGACCCACTTAATCAGTTAAGATAACCATGAAAAGAAGATGAAATGACAGATGTTAGCCAGATGCTGCACACAAGACCAAAATACCAAATAATAGATATAGAATTGCCTGCAATTCTATGAAGGCAGAGACAAGACAGAGCCATCAGGGAACCAAGTAACATAAAAAGGCAAGGAAAAGTTAGTCATCCCAGCTGGAAGAATCCCACTGATCTGGAACCCATGGGCACCAACCAATCCTCCAGCCTTTATCTCGTGTATCAAATGTAGATACCATGGAAAGGCAATGTGTGATAATTACCAGACTGAACTATACAACATTTGTGTGGTGTGCAAATGTTTAAATCTACATGCTTTACTGAATGCTATTTGTAACATGCTCATTCTGAATGCCTGGTGATTTTTTTTTCTGCCTGTACCATGAATTAGAAGATTCTAGTTGAGAATTCCCAGGGACAGGGGAGCCTGGTGGGCTGCCGTCTATGGGATCACCCAGAGTCGGACACGACTGAAGTGACTTGGCAGCAGCAGCAGTTGATATAAACATAGCAGCCAAATATAAACAATGTTGACATCAAATGGTATCAGACTTTTCTTTCAATTCTTAGCTTACTACTTGGAAAGCAGATAGTTAAAAATTCTTGATTCTGAGATCCAAAGTATAATCAAATATATAAGCTGATAGAGTGCCATGGGAGGGGACTACTTGGCAGGATTTTTGTCACTGAAGTTCTTAAATTTGGTTGAGCAACAGAATATTCAACTGGAATATCTTGGGATTGGTATAAATACGTGTATTTTAAACACTATCTGGGTAATTCATACGAAAAGATTTGAAGACCATCAATAAAGTAAATTATTGGGGGTATCAGTCAGACTATAAAATCAGACTTAAAAGCTTGTTTAACTCCACATTACATTACAGAATTTCAGGAGCTTAAAGACTTGACTAAATCACAGAACTAGAAAACTAAAGACCAATAACTTTCATAAGCACTGACACAAAAGTCCTTAACAAAATATTTGCAAAATGCATACAGCAAAACATAATGTGAGTTATTCACCATAATCAAGTAGGATTTAGCCCAAGAATACAAGTTTGTTTTAACATATAAAGATGAGTTAATATAATACATTATAATAGAATGAAGGACAAAAATCACATTATCATGTCAAGACATTTAGAAAAAGCATTCAACAAAACCCAGCCTCCATTTATGACAAAAACTCTCAACAAACTAAGACTGGAAGAATCAGGTCTTAGAATGGAAAAGCACCCCAGATCACTAGAAGGTAGTGCTTTGAAAATTTAAAAACTGCTACTTCCTAAAGTTAAATAATAATATTTTAAAACTCAATAATATTCAAATATCAGAAACTTAAGGAGAAAATGACTCTTTAAATTGTTCCAATTCTTTAACAGTTATTAGGAAGACTGTAATTTATGAAATTCATTATCCAGATGCTTAAGTCTTTCAAAAGGCATTAAAAGGATGCCAAAGGACCACTTAGGTACCTATCCTCTGGCCTTATATATTTCTCTATTGCTTACTTTCATATGACACAGTGGAAAACCTGGTAACCATACAATTACCCCAGAGAGAGCAAATTATACTATAGCAAATGCTCTGTCCCATTTTCCATATGCCACACCTTCCTCATCCACCATCTATAATCAATCCCCCCCCTCACATCACCCATTCTCCATAGGGCTAACCTTGCTCAGTAGAGGAAGGAGACAGGGACAAAGTCTTTATATTTTATATCACATACTCACCCACACAGATGGCCATGGTCACTTAAAGTATGTCCTTCTTTTGAAAGGTCACCAACCAATAGACTGAACTACTGGGAGATCTTATAGCCATGTTGTTTAAACCTGTCTCTCTAGCTCTCAAGTATTTCCCTAATACCCACTGTGAACTTTATTTACAATATTTCCTATGGGAGAAGAAAGTCCTTCACTCCCATTCCTTACCAAGTAATCGCAAGACTTCAAGAAAATGAAGATTAAAAAACAGGAGCTCTCTCTCCTCCAAATTTCAAAACCATTACCACTCTTACCTTGGAGGAGAACTACCCAGATAGGAGGCATTACACCGGTAAACTGAGGAGATGCGGTTAGTCTTAGGGAAAGGCAAACAGCCTCGGTCCTTGCTTTACTCATTTATGTTGATGGCTGTGGCTGTGTTTGTACCACATAGCGGCACTGAGTAGTGTCAGAAACCATATGGCT
Organism: Dama dama; assembly: GCF_033118175.1. Taxonomy (NCBI): domain Eukaryota; kingdom Metazoa; phylum Chordata; class Mammalia; order Artiodactyla; family Cervidae; genus Dama; species Dama dama. The sequence goes on from NC_083702.1 coordinate 34,107,104, forward strand.
CACAAAGCTTAAAATACTGACTATCTGGCCCTTTAAAGAAAATGTTTACAGTCTTAATGATCAAGGGAAAGGAGCATTAGTGATGCTACTGGGGGGTTATTTCAAACTACCTACTAGAAGTTTCACACAAGCATAAACAATGATAACCGCCCACCAAAGTACCCCAAAATAGGAAGTCGGTCTGCACCTCAGTTCCAATGAACGTAGGACGAATATATAGACTCGCAGATGTTGAGTAGGGGACCCATTCCTCATCCAATTTCACAAGCTGCTGAATACACTCTAAAAGCTCTTTCTTGTCAAACGCCTGAAGGAATAAAAAACACAATGAATAATGCAACGCTTTTCCACTGCAGCAGTAAGAAATGATCCTCATTTGATGGTTAAAAAAGTACTAAGAAGGAAATCCCTGGAGGTCCAGTGGTTAGGACTTGGTGCTTTCACTGCAGTGACCCAGGTTCAATCCCTGGTCAGGGAACTAAGATCGTGCAAAGCGACATAGCATGGGCAAAAAAAAAAAAGTACCAAATAAGTAAGCAAATAAATAAATAAAATTTTATAACTAATAATAATAAAACCAAGCAACTTTTTCTGTGACTTTCCCCCCTCAAATTGTGATGGAATGATAAGTTAGTCACATAAGGAAGATAAATAAGTGGTTCCCTACCTCTTACCAAACCCAAATACCAACTGTAGTTGATGACGTACTTAAATGTAAGAAAACATTAAGATTTCTATTAAAAAAAATACAAAGCATCAGTGTCACCTTAAAGCAGAATTCTTAAATAAAAGACATAAAGCATAAATCATTAAGGGAAAAAAATGGACAAAATTTGACTATTTAAAACTTAAGGCCGTCCAATCATGAAAATTATTTGACCTAAAAACAAAACAAAATACAACATGCTTTTTATAAAGTATGTAATTGAAGTGACTATAATCCAGTATTGATCCCGTCAAATGGCGTTAAGTTGCCAGAAAGATACTATGGCCTGGGATATAGGTGATGGGTAGATTTTATTAAAATAAGAGTTATGTGTGAATATCTTTAATCCATTTGATAGGTTTCTAAATCTTCAGTCTAATAAAGTTGAAATGTCTTAGAATATTGGTTTTAATAGAGCTGAACAGTTATGTTCAAAATGTGTTCAAAAAGAAAGCATGTTTGTATTCAGATAAAGGGAATTTATACTTTTCAGTTAAGCCTCAGACTTAAGTAAATGTTAAGGGCTTATCTTTCCTCATTATCATTAATATTAATGAACTCTTGGATTAAATTCAGTAATACATTTAATGTACTGCTTAATAATCAAAATCAGGACTTCAAATATTTGATGTTTTTTATTCCTTCCAATATAAAATTCCAGTATTTAATTCCTATGTGGAAAAATTGAATTGGTATAAAAAGTTAATGACATATGAAGAATTCTTTGCACCTCTCCCAAGTGTATTTAAACAACATAAAACTTTTAAATAAATGCAGTGGTCCCAACATTTAAAAAAAAACAAACAAACTTAAGACCGTCTATTCTTCAAAAGATAAAAAAAGTGGCACATTGGGTGAAGTTTTTTGGTAGTATAACCAACAGGATAGTAACTGGAAAATGTTAAGATAACCTGAAAATCAGTAAGAGACAAATGATACAATAAGAAAATGGGCAAAAGCAAAGAGTAATTTATTTCACGAAGCTGAAAAAGGGTTTTATGTACTAAATAGGCGACAGCTTGTAAAATAAGTAGTTTCTACTTACTTGGCAGAGAGATGGGATGGGTTATTCAAGACAGACATGAGTCAGAAACACACATGAATAGAGTTCATGACGTCAGGGTTTGGCTACTGAAGTACTAACTTGTAATAGCAATCACAGCGTAGCAGAGTTACAGAAATTAGGACTGCCAATCATCTAGGACATCCAACCTCCCTGTGTCAAGTACAGGGTTTCTGTTACTCCTGTCTAGAGGTAAGATTTAGTGGCAAGAACTTGACTAGGGATTTAAAAACTTACATCCAAGTTCTTACCCTGTCCCTTTATTCTGTGTGAGCTTAGGCAAGTCATCTCATCTCTCTGGGCTTAAGCTTTTTACCATCTGAGTCACCACGGATTTCTGGGCTTAAGCTTTTTAATCTGTAAAAAGGTGCTGCTAAAATTTACAAGGCATACCTTCTTGACAGTGGCTCACTGCTACGATTAAAAATGCAAAGGATGTAAAAACCACATAATGCAGTTTGTGGCAGAGTTGATGTCCAATAAATGTTACTTCCCTTTTCTTCGTCCCCATTTTAAAAGGATTTCCCAGTGGTTTGTCTGTAATGGGTAAAGAGTAGAACTAGGACTGAATCAAAAGAAATTACCTGAATGTTTCTTCTGCTACTATAGTATGGCCTCTGAAGAAAGTGAAGCATGGGTTCCAAAAGGAAGAAGAAGGAAGAGCTTCCCTGGTGGTCCAGTGGTTAAGAATCCACCTTCCAATGCAGGAGACGTGGGTTCAATCCCTGGTAGGGGTACTAAGATCCCACACACCGTGGGGCAACTAAGCCTGCATGCCACAACGAAGAATCCGTACAGCCAAAATAAAATAAAAAGGAAGGAGAAGAGCCTGGCTAAAAAAAGAGTCATCACCTAGGTTTCTTCAGGTGAAGGTCAGGGACAAATGAAATACCTCAATGGAGAAAAGACTTCTTTCAGTTTAGAAAGGCAGCCTGTTAAAGTCTCGGGGAATGAAAGTAATCTAAGTTACCTCCTACCTAGGTATGAACCTTAGGGTCTTCCAACCCACCTCAGAATGAATTCTGCTCCATAACAAACAATGGTATAGTCAGGACCCAGTGGCTATGAGAAAACATTTTTACATCCTTTAAAAAAAAAAAGTTAATAAAACTTGGGGTAAAATATCAAAACAACTAATTAAATCACTGTATACTTATTAGTAGTATCTTAAGCAATTAGGGAAAACACTCCTTAATTATCTGCACAGTACACCATATTTCATACTACAATTTCATATAGTCTTTAAATTTTATTATTTCAGTTTGAGGCATATTTTTCTTCCTTATCCTGTTATGTCCCACATACACATTAAATCCTCACAGACACTCATAAAGAAATAGATTGTGGAACTGCCAGATGGTTACGTCCTTGCATTTTTACCTCACTGATTAAAAAACCGACCAGAAATAACTTCAGTGCTCATATGGTTTATAGTAAATACTGACCTAAATACTCAGTAATGTTTCATTTGGTGGAATTCAGTGACCCATTACAAGAGAAATTCCTAAATTTACGTACCGGCAGAGTGGCCCTCATAGCAGATCGGTACATCCTATCCATGTTGAGGTTTGGCCGGAACAGACGAATTTTATTATCTACTCCCCGAAATGCCTTCAATCCTTCAAATAACTGAAGATAAAAGAAAAATATTTGTTAGAAGGTAAATAGATGAAAACAATCCCCATGTTCTGAAGACTGACTTTTCTATGGCTCTTCATCACCCTTACTATGTAAAGCTATTGACACAGACCCTAAATCTAGAAAAGCCAGACAGACTGGTTTTAGTCACTAGGATAAAAAGGAAGTCCCTTTATCACCAAGATCTGGAGGGAATTCAGAGTTATGCTTTCTACTACAGAGCTGGATGGTTAAATAACACATCAATAGAGGCTGGAAGAAAACATGTCTACACAACGTGGACTGACTGCCTACAAAAAAACAGAAATGGAATCAAAGACGCCACAGTACCCTGCCCCCAATCCATCCCAAAACACCCATGTATCTTTTCATTTTATCTGGCTCCTATGAACTCTGAAGAGTGGATATCTAGATGTGACTGGAGGTGGGTCAGCCTCCCAAATCACAGAAATCAAGCAGCTCAAGACTCTTGTTAGCGCAATGCCACCTTCTTAGGGTAAGGCCACAAACAAAATAAGAAAAGACTTTGAAGTCAGTGCATATTGGTAAATATATAGAAAAGAGGAAAAATCGAACATTTTAATAGGAATTTTTTTGTGTGATAAACTATTTGAGAATCTAAAAAGGATGAATGTATGTATATGTATAGCTGAATCATGATGTTGTAGACCAAAATCTAACACCACATTGTAAATCAACTATACTACAATAAAAATTTTTTTAAAAAGGGAAATTTCTACCACAGGTTCTCTAAGTGATTGATACAACAAACAGGTTAAAACAAAGTAAAGATATGGATGATTTGAACAACAGGAACAACAAACTAACCTAGTGGACACAAAGCCCTGCACATACCACCTGCAGAAGGCATGATCTTTGCACATGTTTAAGATAAGCTAGATATCAAAAGCAAAAATACAACCATAAGATATACACATTTCGGAAAAAAAAGAAATCCATTACTTAATATTAAGTGTGAGTTAAAGAAGAAACATAATGGAAACTAGAAAATATGCTAAGCTGAATGAGAATGAAAAATAGAGCCTTTAGATGCTTACAGCCTCAAAGCTTACATGAGAAAAGAAATACAAATTCTGGAGCACAATCAAAAAGCACAAAATGAGATGTTTTGTTGAAATGCAAATATGTGGTTAATTTACTAACTGTAATAAGACTAGAGCTTTGGTTAAAAGATATGGTTGTCAGATTAATTCAGCTGATAACATCTGAAACAAAAAAGCATAAAAAGCAATGTCATATAAACACTTTTAAAAATGAAGCCGGTGAGGTTATATTGCTAAATATATAACAAAACAAACTTTCAGACAAGAAGCACTGCTGGAAATAAAGAAGGTAAGTAACTTTATAAGGTTCAATTTATTTCAGTTTAAAAATTGTACACATTTGATATAGGTTCAAATTTACATAAAGGTTATATGATAATGCCATTGAATAATGCATATGCAAAATATACAAAGGATAATGGTCTAACTAAGCTGGATTTATCCCAAGAATAGACATTGGTTTAACATTAGAAAATATATGAAATTCATATATTATATTATATGATTATTATATTAATAGTTTATGTGAAAAAAACTATATATATCTCACTGATATAATAAATGCATCTGATAAAACTGAACATTCATTTATGATTTAAAAATAAAATTTCCTCAATAACTAAGGAAAAATATAATCTTCCTTAAGTGATAAAGGCTTTCTTCAATAAATTGGCAACAAATATTATATTTAAAATGGCAATTTTTTAAAAAGTATAGTTGATTTACAATGCATTAGTTTTAGATATGCAGCAAAGTGATTCAGTTTTATATATACATACATATATATATATTCTTGTTCAGACTGTTTTCCATTATAGGTTATCACAAGATATTGAATATAGTTTCCTGTTCTATATAGTAGGTCCTTGTTGTTTATCTATTAAAGTGATAAAATTTAAAGCTTTTCTTTCAGATTGAAGCCATCACACATTGCCTGCTGTAACTACAAATACTTTAAATCAATATTGTACTACCAATAAAATAAAGCAAGGGTCATGAAATAACTCTAGGGGATCTCTCTGACCCAGGGATCAGACCCACGTCTCTTATGTCTCCTGCATTGGCAGGAGGGTTCTTTACCACTAGCACCACCTGAGAAACCCTGAAGTAGAAGTATAAAGTTAGGAGAAGAAAAAAAACTGCCATAGATCTTGAGACACAGAAAAGATTAAATGTAGAAAATCCAGAAAAACTGACATAATCTTTTGAAAATTACCTGTTTAGGCAAGGTAACCAGATAAGAAACTATATTCCCATGTAACAGCAGCAGTTAAAAAATAAAAACACTACTTAAGGTAGAATTAAAACCAATTCCTAGGTGGGGAAAATGTAACGTAAGTGAATGACATAAGGAAAATATAAAACTTACCAAGTCATTAAAGACCTAACTAAAGCAGAAAGCAATCTCATAGTCATAGATTGAAAGATTCAATATTATGAAGACTGCACGAATGTAGAGTGCAGGTAAGTCTGCTCAGTGTTATGTGGCAACCTAAATGGGAGTAGAGTTCAAGGGAGAACGGATACATGTATATACAGGGCTGAGTCTTCAGCTGCCCACTTGAAACTATCTCAATATTGGTAATCAACTATACTCTAATCAAAATCAAAAGTTTAAAAAAACAAAATGCTTTAGGATTAAAATACATATACATATAAAGATACTGATTCTCCCACAATTGACTCATAAAATGTGATGCAATCCAAATGAAAATCATGTCAGGACATTTATTTTTCTTGCAACAAACTGAATCACAAAAATTTGACTGACATGATAAACTGAATCGAAGTTATAAGAAAAAGCAAAAGAACAAGAAATATCCAAGGCACTCTTGAAGAGTGAAACAGAAGGACTTGTCCTAGTAGACATTAAGACTCCTTACTTTAAAAAAAAAAAAAAAAGACTCCTTATAGTGATTTGGAGATAAAGACAGTGTGGCTTTTGCCCAGATAGACAAGCAAAACAATGAAACAAAAGAGAGATCCAGATAGACAAGACAATGGAAGACAAATGGAGATCTAGAAGCAGAACCTCGTGTACAGGCTAAGATGTGCTATGATGTATCAGAAGGAAAAAAAGTCTTCTTTAATGGTGTTGGGACAATTGGGTATCCGTAGGGAAACAAAACAAACAAAAAGTGAAACAGATCGCCAGCCCAGGTTGGATGCATGAGACAAGTGCTCGGGGCTGGTGCACTGGGAAGACCCAGAGGGATGGGATGGGGAGGGAGCTGGGAGAGGGGTTCAGGATGGGGAACACATGTAAATCCACGGCTGATTCATGACAACGTATGGCAAAACCACTACAATATTGTAAAGTAATTAGCCTCCAACTGATAAAAATAAATGGAAAAAAGAAAAAAGAAAAATTGGACCCCTACTTCATACAAAAATCAACTTCTGAAATTAAAGACCTAACTGTCATGGATAAAATAAATAATACAGGAAGATGTCTTCATAATCTAGGAGTAGAAAAAGACTCTTTAAACAAGACACAAAACCAAACCTAAAGCAAAGATTGATAAATTCAACTTTTAAAAATTGAAATGTGGAGTTCCCTGGTGGCCTAGTGGTTAGAATTCTGGGGTTTCACTGCCTCGGCCTGGGTTCAATCCCTGATCGGGAAACTAATAATCCAAAAATTGCATGGCATAGCCCCCACCTCTCCAAAAAGTGAAATTTATTTCTTGTCATCAAAAATTTATGGGGAGAATAAAAAGTCAGAGTGTGGAAGAAGATATTTAAAACACATATAAATGACATAGGACCCATACTCAAAATATATAAAGTACTTCTGCAAATCAAAAAGACAACACAATAGAGTGAGCAAAAGATGGAAACAAGCAGGCACCTCAAATAAAATGAAATCCAATTGACAAACATTTGAAAATGTGATCAACCTCTTCAGAAGTGGCAATTAATATCACAATAACATGCAATTTTATTAATAAGCTAAAAATTTAAAGTCAGGCTATAAGAACTGGCAAAGTTGATGAGTTGTGATTGAATGTATTTGCTAATTCATGACTAGTGGGTATAAAAAATGGTAAAATCACTATGGAAAAGTTTCCCTTTTCTCATAAAATTGAAGATATATTCCATACCAGCAGCACATTCCTAGATATACCCTCAAGTAGTATTTCTCAAAGATTTTTGGTATCAGGTGCCTTTACACTCTTAAAAATGATAAAGGTCTCAAAGAGCTTTTATTTTACCATAGCCATAGTGAGAAATTGTATTTGTTAACAATAATAGACTATGATGTTAAAATATTTTCATTCACATTATCTATATTTTCCAAGAGGATTAATATTAAAGGTGGCCCTGTTTTACATTATTGCCAATCTTTAATGTTTGGCTTAACAAAAGACAACTGGATTCTCCTATCTGCTTCTGCATTCAGTCTCTTGGCTGAAGTACACAAAGAAAATCCAGTCTCATATTGATATATGGTTGAGGAAGAAAGTACTTTTGATAACTTTTTCAGATAACTGTGGCTATTAATCTCTGATACTCCTCTAAAACTTGACAACTGGTGGTCCCTTATAGCTTAGCTGCACCGCAGAATCTGAAAGCCCATCAATGAGGTTTTTATACTCTGTTAATTTCTTAAAAGCCAATGGTCTCAGTCAGGGTTCCACCGAGAAGAAACAGAACTAGGAGAAATATATACAACATTTACAGATCTATTAGAAGAAAGTACCCAAAGCATCTGTGGAGGCTGGCTAAGCAAAGTCCAAAATCTGCAGGATAAGCACCAAAAAACAGAAGGTCACAAGCAGGCTAGACCAGGAGATGTGCGCTGCAGCCCATCCCCAACTGACTCAGGAAGGGAGAGGCAGAGCAAGAGAGAGTGTATGTGAGCAGCCAGACTACAGAGATGTCCTGAGGTCAGGCTCACCCACAGTCATCTCCCTCTGGATAACTTCAAATCAACCAGTCAGGGACTTTAACCACATCTGCAAAATTCCTTCAAACTCCACCCAGATTAGTGTGGATTAGACTAGAAGAAGGCACACACAAAATGATCACTGCCTCCCAAAGTCCTCCAAGGCTCACGAGAGAATGTCCTTGCAGTCCATCCCCAAAGGGAAATGAAAAATGGAATTTTAGGGACCTCAGTTTACATAACCAAACTGACACATCAAAAGTCCTATCTTGCACTTGAATTTTTTTTTTTTTTTCATTTTAAAATATACTTCAGGGATTTTTGGTTTTTGTTTGTTTTTTAATTTTATGGCTGCAGCAAGCAGGATTCAGTTCACTGACCAGGGATCGAACCTGTGCCCACTGCAGTGGAAGCAAGGAGTCTTAACCACTGGAATACCAGGGAAATCCTGCACTTTGAATGAATCTTTACTCATACATAAATTTGTAATATCATGGAACACTCATTTGGAAAAATACTGGTTGCCTGAGTTACACAGATCTTTCAAAAGGTAACTCCTTTTAAAACCACCAATATCATTAAAACATTATAACATTAAATATTATACATTATAACATTACATTAAACATTATAACATATAACATGTAACATATAACATATAACATTACATTAAACATTATAACATTAAAACAGTATAATACAAAATAAGACCGCTTTAATAGGAGGAAAGGGTGGTGGATACAAATTTTCCAAAAATTCCAATTTTCACTTGAGAGCTAGAATTTTATCACTGCCAATAAATATAGTCCATTGTTTTACTTGAAGTGACAGGCTTATTTCATTCATTTTCAAAAAAACACACACAAGTTTGAACAACTTTGTTCTTTCCAGGAACAATGGCACCAGGTACAAAAAGTAGCCAGTTGAGTTCACCACACAAAAACAATCATGTGGTTGCTTTTCCTTGAGGCAATCATTGCATTTCAGTACAACAGAGTGCTTCATGTGAAATGGATGTTTTCTCACACAGAATAAAATGTTTATGTAAGAGTCAAGATTTAATAAACTCAATCATTATTACACTTCATTGAGAACATTAAGTAAAGCTGACATTCTTTTTATATTGTAATGCACAGCAATAAACAATATAATGACTAACAGAGGTTGGGTGGCAAAGCGTTATCTGGTACAAATGTCAACACAATGAGGAAGAAAAATAATACCTTGGTATTACTGTGAAGAGTTTTACCTTAGGCAGTCTCTTCAAAGGGCAGCCTAGGGGGTCTATGGACCACACTTGAAGAACTGCTGACTTAAAGAAACATGGAAACAAGTACACCAGTATACTATTTTCTTTTTTTTTTTTTCATTTATTTTTATTAGTTGGAGGCTAATTACTTTACAATATTGTAGTGGGTTTTGTCATACATTGACATGAATCAGCCATGACTATTTTCAAGAATGTTCACAGAAGGAAACTAAACAAGTGCCAAGTCAACAACAGACTGAATATATTCACATAATATAACACTACTGCTACAAGGAACACATGATGTGGTACCTACCGCCCTGAGACTCAGATAACACAGGTCTCTGCCCTGAGTTTCACACTTACGAAGGCCTCTCACCTCTATCTTCCCCCAGTTGTGACCTCCTTGGAGCAAGCAGTTGACTGGACCCTTTTCCAAACAGACTCCAAATACTCAGTTCTAGGGATTCCCTGAATTCCCTGCCCAAATGGCCCTGATTCTATTTTCAGGGTCTGAATGGGCCTCCATAGGTTCATCCTCTTAAAAACAGACAGGATCACTAGGGTGCTTGCATCTAAGTCCAAGGGATGGCCAAGGATCATCTGTTTGCAGGTGGAGTGGGCATCTATGTGCATGTGCAAAAGGCCCCTTGTGGTACAGGATAAGCCAGGATTGAAATAGATGGACAGGGTGGACTATGGGATGTCTCTGTTTTTACTTTTGTCCCAGACCCCACAGACATTAGGATGGATAGATCTCACACAATATTGGGCTCAAATAATAGATATGTATGTGTGCACGTGCACACACACGCAATATATATGTTTATATAATTCCACTTACACAAAGTTCAAAAAGAGGCAAAACTGTAGTGTTAGAGGTACACATAATCCAAGTGAAAAGCAAAGAAAAATCATCATAAAAGAATAACAAATGCCAGAAAATAAAGGGTTTATGACATAGAAGGGGCACAAAGAAGGCTTCTGGGATATTCAAGCTGTCCATTTCCTTGCCTGGATGGTAGCTATTTGGGCACTCCTTTATAAGAATTCATTAAATAGTATGCTGTCCACTTTTTCAAATTATGCATTATGTCACTAAATATTTATCTCAACCCTAAAATGAAGTACATGTTGTAAAATTCCATTTTCTTTCATCCAGGTTCCCTACTCACACTTCCATTTCTCTCCTTTACTATGTGAAAGTGTCACTATTTATGGTCGGGAAATCCACTGGAGAAGAGATGGGCTACCCACTCCAGTATTCTTGAGCTTCCCTTGTGGCTCAACTGATAAAGAATCTGCCTGCAACGCGGGAGACCTGGGTTCGATGCATGGGTTGGGAAGATCCCCTGGAGAAGGGGAAGGGTACCCACTCCAGTATTCTGGCCTAGAGAATTCACTGTATAGTCCATGGGGTTGCAAAGAGTCAGAAATGACTGAGCAACTTTCATTTTCACTTTTTTTAATCAAAAAATACGTTTGAAATAAAAAAAAACCACATGTAGTTTTAGCTCTAAAAACAACAAAAAGTAGGGCTGATGAGTGGAGGAGAAAGATGTCCGAGGAGACTATATGCATGTTGATTCGTGGGTCAAAATAATATGACTCTAGACAGGATCTGAACCCAGGATGTTTAACTCCAGAATCTGAATGATAAACTACATTTTTCTCACTTAAAACAATTTGAAGAGCTGACCCACATAAGGTACCCAGTAGAGGGTATATTGCAGGATTTCAATAAATAAATATAGTTATTTTATCAATATCAATATGAATATTTACTGTTTCTATCTTTCAGCCCCTTAAATAATAGACCGTTGCTTGATTCTTGAATCCCAATATTCTAGGAAAGATATCCAAAACATTAAAAATGAGTGCAGTAGTCTGCAACACTTCTCTGTCCATGGGATTTCCCAGCCAAGAATACTGGAGTGGGTTGCCATTTCCTTCTCCAGGGGATCTTACCTACTCAGGGATTGAACCTGGATCTCCTATATTGCAGGAAGATTCTTTACCACTGATCCACCAGGGAAGCCACACAGGGAACAGGGAGTATATTGTATATTTGACTAAGTGTGTATCCTAAGAAGGACCACAGAAAGCATCTTCTGTTTAATATTTAATGCTTATAATTATTCCATTCATGCTTGAAGGCTGATATTTAATTAAATGTCCCTTAACATGCATAACAAACTATTGCTGTCATAAAACCATGCAGCTAGCATTAAAATATAATACTGTACCTAATGATCCATTCTCAATCATTAGAAGATCTAAGAGCAGTGACTTAGTGAGATATTAACAGTACAGGCTTTTTGATGGCTAATTTTCTTGCCAACTCTCCTTCCCATTTGCTCCAAATAATTTTCTGATAATATTATAAGCCAATGTTACAAGTTTCATGTGCAAAACATTATATTTCTATTCTCTACACCCTACAGTGTGCTTACCACCTACATGATTTTTCAATTTTAAAAATTCAAGATTATCTGAAAAATTAGTTAAGACTCACCTTCAATCCAACTGTTTATAGACACTTATGATTGCCTCTAGTTAATATCGTAAAGGCCACACTGCCCTAGAGCTCTTTGAGCAGGGGAAGCTACTTAGTAACCACAGAGAAGACCAATATGTCACCATCATTAATTTCCAAGTACTTACTTCCACAGCATAGTGAAAAGCTGATGAACCCGGATGCAGTGAGAGGTTTTGAAGAGGTTTGATGCGTGGTTTCTCCCATCCAAGCTCCAAGGACCACTCCACTGTTAGCATGTGATCCGTAAAAACCGTTCCAAAAACCAGAGTACTGGGGTCTGGTTTTTCCTTTAAAATGGTGGCTCGTGTGATTATTAGATCTTCAGCCTGGGGGAAAAAGTCAGCATCATTAAAGAAAAGTAACTGAACTAGAACTGAACTGAACTGAACTAGAAAGAGGAAGCAGAGAGTAAAAAGACAGAAGTTAAGTCACTGGCCATTAAAAAGTGAAATCATTTGACGTTTAAATGTTGGCAACAAACTCAGAAACTTAACAACACTGGTGAGCCAAGCAAAACCATGCCTCCATTCAGAATCTGTTATTTCAAACCTCTGCAAAGTAGGGAATTCCCTGGCAGCCCAGAGGTTAGTTTGGGAGCTAAGATCCCAGAAACTGCAAGGTGCAACCAAAAAAAAAGACAATTCCTTGCAATGTATACTACCAAACAAATATCAGAACTAAAATTTTTCAGTGACGTTTAGAAACTGGGACGAAACAGTAGATGGAGTGAAATCATCTTAAAAGAAGAACATATCTCTTCTTCACTTCCATCATCAGACCTGTGTAGAACATTCGGGAAAGAAGACAGGCGGGTCTCAGAATCAAAACAGCAGCATTCACAATGACTTACTAAACTAAAAAGAATGTCACTAAGGACTGAACCTCTTTGGATGGTTATACTCCAGCTCCCCCAAAGAATTCTTGGCAGCAGCTTCCAAAACCCTCTGGGTACATGGTGGGAGACAGGCAGCAGAGTGAAGCAAATGTTTTCCTCGTTGAAAACAGAAATGGAGATTGAACACTAAGATATAAATCTTCTATTCTGTGTTGAGGAAACAGTGAACAAAGGACCCCTTATTCAAAGAAAGATAAATAAGAGTAATAGGAAACGACTTCACACAGCCCCGTCGCACCAGCTCTCCACAGCCGGCTTGCCCATTACAAATGACCACCACAGAAGCATCCGGAACCCAGACAATAGCATCACTAACTTTACCATAACTGCGGAACAGCTGACACAAACCACAGGGGAAGGAGCACTCAGACGACTTAAGCACAAAACGAACCAAGGACTTAAGCATAAAACGATCAGGCTGTGATCAGGCTGTTAGGAAGGTCAGACTTCATTTCTTTCAATACACAAAGTCGTCATTTCCCCACCCCCACAAAGCAAATACACAGCTTCAGAACTTCACTTTGCATCATCACCTCTTCTCATTACTTTCTGAATGACCTAGTTGCATCTGGTTAATTCACTGCTTTAGAGCCACCTTTGGAGTTTGATATACTATGAATAATAAAAAATCAGTTAAGTTTAGAGTAATATTTAGGTCCAAAATGTTGTTTATTTTAAAACAATCAGAAAGCTTCCATTACAAAGAAGCATAAAGCATAAAGGACAGCATGTGTATGTGCTAAATCGCTTCAGTGAGTCGACTCTTTGCAAGCCCATGGATTGTAGCCCGCCAGGCAGCCTCATTCACTTCCATAGCTTCAGTTATCACCTGTGGTGGTGGTGGTTTGGTTGCTAAGTCGTGTGTGACTCTTGCGACTCCATGGACTGTAGCCTGCTGGGCTCCTCTGTCCATGGGATTCTCCAGGCAAGAATACTAGAGTGGGTTGCCATGCCCTCTCTCCAGGGGATCTTTCAGACGCAGGGATCGAACCCGTGTCTCCGGTATAGCAGGCAGATTCTTTGCCATTCCAACATATGTATACCTATGGCTAATTCATGTTGATGTATGGCAGAAATCAAACCAATATGTAAACCAATCATCCTTCAATTAAAAAGAAATTTAAAAAAAAAGAAGTTTGTCAGTCCATTGAGACTGTTTAGATAAGAACTCTAGCTACAGTACTTGCAGTTAAATATCCAGCCCCAGCATAGTGCCTGGCATACACAACAGTAAAGGTTTTCTGAGATGCTGAAGATAGCATTTGGTTGATTTCAGCTGCACTCCATAATGAATGACAGACTCATTCCCAGAAGATGGCCAGGATTTAAAGTGAATGAAATCCTAACATACACTTTTTATTACATGAATGGTTTCACAGTATTCTTGTACAATGAAGCATTTATGCTTTTGCTTTGGTTAGCTTTTTTTTTTTTTTTAGCAGCTAGGGGGATCCTGGGCTAAGAAATATCTGGAACTATAGCAATACAAGACAAACTCAAAGCAAATTTTCACTTATTAACACCATTAACAAAAGTTTCTTAATAACCGGGGAGAGTAGTAAGATACACAAGAAAAACAGAAAGATGAAAGTAGATGAAAATGGGGTGGAGATACTGTGAGTAGAAGGGGTGAGTTTTTTATCCGTGATCTCAGGATACATCTTAAACACTGCAAAGGCAACAGACATCAGCTTTTTCTTTTTTTCAAAGACAAAACCAATGATTTGCCTGGTTCTTCAAAAGTAAAATGACTAAGGAAAAATTCTAAATTGTGTGGTTTTAATAAAGCAATTTAATTTTTAAAAAGAGTAAAATGAAGTTCGACTTCCTATCTGCTATTTCTAATATTAGGTAGTCAGTTCTATCATTAGTTAATCAACAAGAAGCCAATCACACAGGGTCTTTCTACCTTTTGGGATTTCTAGGTTTTCCAGTAACCCTACCTGCCATGAAACCAACAGGCAATGGAATATATACAACTTTCTTCCAACAAACTACAATGCAGGAGACCAAGTTTGATTCCTGGTCAGAATGATCCCCTGGAGAAGGGAATGGCTACCCACTCCAGTATTCTTGCCTGGAGAATTCCATGAATAGAGGAGCTTGGCGGGCTATAGTCCATCAGAAAAGAGTTGGACAAGACTGGGCAACTAACACTCCCATTAGTATTTCAACAACAATCTGCATAGAAACTTTTAAAAACAAGACTATGGCTTTGCCGCATATCAGACTGTAGGGTGATTTCTTTTCCTTCCCTTACTCTTGTTTCTTCCTTATCTGCTTTATTATTCTTAGTATTTGGCCTTTTTGTTCACTCAGTGGGCACTGCACTAAGCAAGCACAGGAGCTACCAAGAGGCAAGGGTTCAGTCTTCCTTCTCTGCCACACTCGCTGCCAGTCAAGGACAAGTGGCAGCCTCTGTGAGCAACTGCTACTCATTCAGTTACCAAGGTTGTTACCCAAAATCATCCCCCTGCCCCTCTGTTAAACAGAAACCAACAGAAACTTATCTAAGTTTCAGGAGGAAGCTACAAAGAGGAAAAAAAGCAGAACTGGTTAAAACTAACTAGGACCAAGATGGCAGGAGATTTGACTTCCACTAGACCTTGGGCCTCATTGTACACACGTTGTAATACATTAGCTAAATGACACACCCACCAGCATAATGACAGCTGACAGTTGCCATGACAACAGCCAGAAGAGCCACATCCGGGAACTGGAAAGCAGAGCTGCATCAGTTCCGGGTCCAAACCACACTCCTGTTCTCAGATAACGCGTGGATATTATAATTCCCACCCTTTCCAGTTTCCTCCCTTATACTTCAATCCTCTTATACATTTGGTGTCTTTGCCTGATTGGGGTTTGAAAAGTTGATCTGTGAGGGTTCCCACGTCACCACTGAATAAAGCTTGTGCTGCTCCAGGCTCAGCTTCAGTTTTGTTATTGGGCACAAATTTGACCAGAAAAAGAACCTCCCTGGCAGACACAGGGGTCTTGGCCCAGAATAGAACCCTAGCATAGGTCCATTCAACCGATTCAGTACCAAGTTAACCTGACAATTTTTTGAGGTACTATGTACCTGTATTGAGCCAGGCACAAAGAAACTCAGGGAATGAAATAAGTCCTCTTCTCTTAGTGAGGGGAAAAACAGTATAAAGAATAAGTGATTTGGGCCAGGGGGATGTGCCAGGGATGCCCCTCGAGAGGAGGGGGTTTGGGGGAGAATGGATACATGTATATGTATGGCTGAGTCCTGCTATTCACCTGAAACTATCACAGTACTGTTAATCGGCTATAATCAAACAAAAAATGTTCTTGGTATTAAAAAAATTAAACTACACTAAAAAAAAAGATTTTTAACATTAAAAAAAAAGAAGGCAGGCATATTATGCTAATAGATAACAAATACCTAGAAAATTCAGAGCTGGCATAATTACCTTGTGGTGTTTTTCTACTGTTTTTGTAAAATCCCTTCACAAATGGCACTTTTCCCCCTCATTATAAATGCAGTATGTGTTACTTGTCAAATATTTGAAAAAGACTAAAGAATTATAAAGAAAAAAAATAAAATCAACCACAATCGCAAAAGCAAACAAAAAAGAGTAAGGGAATAAATAGATGTCAAGAAGTGATCAGTGCTATGAAAAAAAGGAAAGTTTAAAGGGATAGAGTGGGAAAGAGAAGGCTCATTTTACATGGAAGGGTTAGGGACGGCCTCCCAGATGAGGTGACATTTGAGCAGAGACTTGAATGAAGACAGTAGGTCATGTAGAGATTTAGGGGCAAAGTACTTCAGGCAGAGGAAACAAGTGCAAAGGCCCTGAGGTGGGAACACACTTGGTAGATACAGGAAACAGCAAAGAGTCAGTGTGACAAGGATGCAAGGGAAGTGAATTCACAGGAAAATCTTAGAGGCACTGTGACTTCTGGAGTAGGGAAAGGGAAGGGCCAAGAGAACCAATTACCCCATCGTGTATGTGTGTGTGTGTGTGTGTGTGTGTGTGTGTGTGTGTGTGTGTGTGTGTGTGTGTGTGCGCGCACGCGTGCACGCGTACTAAGTCACACCAGTCATGTCCGACTCTTAGTGACCCTACAGCCTGTAGCCCGCCAGGCTCCTTTGTCCGTGGGATTCTCCAGACAAGGACACTGGAGTGAGTTGTCATGCCCTCCTCCAGGGGATCTTCCTGAAAGCTCGAACCTGTGTCTCTAGAGTCTCCTGCAATGGCGGGCAGGTTCTTTACCACTAGCGCACCTGGGAAGCCACCCCATTGTATACTGATTGACATTTCAGTTTTCCATATATCTGCCTCTATGCAACCAAGATTGTACCCCATCTTTCTTATTTCCCCAGGACCTTTACCATAGACATTGCTGGCAGTTGAGGTAACCTGAGTTTATCTCTCCATTCCTGGTAATTTGAAGGAGCCATTAAGGCATGGCTACCATGTTTTAATTTCCTTCTGTTTTTATGAAGCATGAAGAAGCAAAGTTGAAAGAAGGAGGAGAGTTTCACTGGTAAAATAAGAGAATCTGGGTGATGTTGAGCTTTTTCTTTGAGCCTCTACACTTCCCCTTTGGCATCAGAGATTCTCAATCCTGGAAAAACGTTGGACTCAATTGTGGACATTTTTAAAAACACAAAGCTGGACACCATTCTAGAATCCCAGAGGGATGGAACAGGACTGTGTTTGTTTGTTTAAGTTACCCAAGTGGATTCTAACTACAGGCAGGGCTGAGAAACATACCATAACATTTCTCCTGAAAATTTCATCAACTTAAATAGCAATGGTTCCCAGCATCAGCTACTGAGTTGATTTACCAGGAAGATTTTTTTTTTTTTTTTTTTAAGAAAAATACCAATGCCCAAGCCGTACCATAAGATCAGTGAAAAAAAGATCAAGAGTGGGGCTCCACATCAGTTTTAGTTTAAAACTCTCCAGGAGAGGCTAGTGCACAGGAAGGATTGAGAACCAGCAACAGAGATTCAGATCTCACGGATCTGTGAATTCTTATAGAAAGTCACGTACTCTCTCACAATCACATGAACTCGGTCATCTCAAAGTGAGTATGTCCAAAATGGAACACATAATATTTCCTTCAAAATTGGGTACCTGTGTCTGATATTCATATTGCTTTCTACTTCCTGACTTCTCCATCCTTAATTTATTCAAAAAATTCTACTAAAAGAAGGAAAGAAAAATGAAAAGTAAAAATCTCTAACCTTTACCTGGCAATCATATTTACATTTTCCAGAGATGACCTCTGCTAGCAAATTATTGTGTGCATGCTAAGTCGCTTCAGCCGTGTCAGACTCTTTGCAGCCCCATGGACTGTAGCCCACCAGGTTTCTCTGTCCATGGAACTCTCCAGGCAAGAATCCTGGAGTGGGTTGCCATCCCCTCCTCCAGGATATCCTTCCAACCCAGGGATTGAACCCGCATCTCTGCATTGGCAGGCGTACTCTTTACCACTAGTGTCACCTGGGAAGCCCCAGGATCTAATCAAAGTCCAAAGAAAGGGGAGGAAAAGGACAATACCAGACAAATCTGTACCCTTTGATCGCAAAAGCAAAAATTCTCAGAAATTCCCTTATGTCTTATTGGTTAGAAATGTATCACACTGATATCTTTAGCTGCAGGGGAGTTTGAAATGCAGGTTTGTCACTCAGGGTTGGTCAGAGAACTGCAAACAAAACCAGAGTTATGTTAATAAGGAATATGTCTGGGGCTGTGTATGAGGCTTCTAAGGTGGCTCAGTGGAATCTGTTGCCAATGCAGGAGACACAGAGATGCATGAGACACACGTTCGATCCCTGGCTCAGAAAGACCCCCTGGAGGAGGGCATAGGCAATCCACTCCAGTATTCTTGCCTGGAGAGATCCCATGGACAGAGGAGCCTGGCAGGCTACTCTTTTGCCACGGAGTTGCAAAAAGAGTCAGAAACAACTTAGCAACTGAGCACTTCTAGGGCTATATTGGGTGTACACCTTAGCCCAGTGCCTCAGCACTTAGGAATTCTTGTGTATATTCTTTGTCTAACATGGGAACAGATAGAAGGAATAAAACTCGGCTACAGATGCCTTCCCACTCTCACCTCTTTTTTTCCATTATTTCTTCCACATGTAAAACTGAACATAAGGAACCTCCAGTTTATCTCAACTCCCTCCCTTTTTCTCCAGCAGTAAGTGTGGAAACTAGAACCCCTACCCAACCCAGTAGTCTGGGGTATCCTCTGCTTTCCAACCACCAATCACTTGCCTTACCCATGTCTCATGCAACCCTTCATATAGACAGTTCACTCTCCCAAATGCTTGGTTTCCTCTGTAAAGTCCCTTGGATTGATTTAAACAATTGGGAAAGAGAGTCATTCTCTTGATCATATTGGCCTCTCATTTAGCACAGTATTATATCAAATATGTTTGACTAATTCTGTTCTAAACCTCACTAAACCTGGATTTATCTTCATGGTTTTGGATACCTCAACATAATACACTGCTATAATAAAAACAAAACTGAAAACAAAAACCTATACTTACTATAAATCATAAAAGACTTTTTTGTTGTCGTGATTTCAAACCCTTATAGAGTCAACTTGAATAATAATCTGGGCCTGGTATATACTTTTCTGAATCCTCTCTTCAAAATACTTCTAACACCACCCCATAATGGGTGAAACTCACTGTTAATGGCAAAGCTTTTTTTATGTTTTTAAGTTCAACTAGTACTACTGTAATAACTTACTAATACTAGTTAAGTTGCTAGAAATAAAAAATAAATGATTATATTTCTAGGTATTAGTTTCCGTTCAGTAAACGACTGCATCTTCTTATAAGACGTGTAATTTGTTAATGAAGTGAATTGCAATTCTCTAACATTCTGATTTGTACATGAGGATTGCTCCTACATGCAGCTTTGTAAAACAGCACACTAATAGGTGCCTTCAGAATTTCATCAAGAAATCCAATTTTCCTTTATTGACAAAAATTCCTGCAGTTCTGGAAACTAAAAATAACAAGAAAACTAAATCTAAACAACAAGGTGACACAGTTGAATGAAATTAAAAAGTAAGCAGGCAGGAGGAGCCAAGATGGAGGAAGAATAGGACAGGGAGACCACTTTCTCCCCTACAAATTCATCAAAAGAACATTTGAACGCTGAGCAAACTTCACAAAACAACTTCTGACCGCTAGCAGAAGACATCAGGCGCCCAGAAAAGCAGCCCATCATCTTTGAAAGGAGGTAGGACAAAATATAAAAGATAAAAAGAGAGACAAAAGAGCTAGGGACAGAGACCCGACCTGGGAAGGGAGTCTTAATAGAGGAACTTTCCAAACACCAGGAAACCCTCGCACTGGCGGGTCTGGGGGAAGTTTTTGAATTTCGGAGGGCAACATAACTGGGAGGAAAAATAAATAAAACCCACAGATTACATGCCTAAAAGCAACTCCCAGCAGAAAAGTGGGGGCGGAACAGAGAGGAGCGGGCAACATTGCTTAGGGTAAGGACCGGGCCTGAGTGCCCTGAGGACAATCGGAGGGAGCTATCTTGAGATAGCAACTTAAACTGTGGGATAGCAAATGAGAGAGAAAATTAACTGGCCCTAACACACTGCCGGCTGCAGTGTGTTCGCAGAACAAAGGGACAGAGCAATTCCAGAGAAGAGCTAGCCGCCGGCGGTGAACCGGCCCATCCTCTGCTGGAGGGAGGAGGGAGGAGGGAGGGGAAAGGGGCAAACTTTGCCCCAGAGACATCACCCCTACCAAACTGCAAATAGGCCTCCTGTTTCAAACCAAAGACTGCCTGAGATTCTGGATGGTCGACATCCTCCGGGAGGGTCGCAACTAGAGGACAGCTCCCGAGAATAGACATAAGGCGCACGCACCTGACTGGCGCCCGGAAACTGAGGCTGGGACCGCGGAGGGGAGAAGGCTCACCGCACGCGGGGAGAGTGCGCCCGGCAAGCTCCTGGCTGCCTGAGCTGCTCGGGCGGGGAAGGCACAAAACGCAGGCCCAACCGAGTCCGCGCTTTTGTGGAGAACCCGAAAACTGGAACCACACGCCACGCAGGGCCCACTCCATATAGAGCAGCCGGGGGCCTGAGCAGTGTAGACGGGGAAAGCACACACCCGTGAGCGGGGGCAAACCCAGTGTGGCCGGAACACTGCGAGTGCTCCCCGCACAAGCCAGTGACATTTGTCTGCAGCGCCCCTCCCTCCCCGCAGCACCACCGAACTAGCGAACCTGAACAAGAGACCATCTCCGCCGCCAGGGTCAGGGCAGAAATGAGACACTGAAGAGACCAGCAAACAGAAGCCAAATAAACAAAGGGAACCGCTTCAGAAGGGACCGGTGCAACAGATTAAAATCCCTGTAGATAACACTGACTACACCGGAAGGGCCTATAGATATCGAGAAGTGGAAACTGGAACGAGGAGCTATCTGAAACTGAACCGAACCCACACTGCCCGCAACAGCTCCAGAGAAATTCCTAGATATATTTTTACTTTTTTTTTCTTTTTTTCTTTTTTCTCTTTTATCTTCTTTTACAATTCCCTATTACTCCATTACTCCTTAACTTTCATTTTCATATCTTTTTACTACTTTGTTTAATTAGAAAAAAAATTTTTTTCCCAGTTTTATTTTTTTTCTCTTATTTTCTTCTAAACTCCTCTGTTACTCCTCTATTACTCCTTAATTTTCATTTTCATTTCACTATAACCTTGCAAAAAAAAAAAAAGGAGAAGCCCTATTTTTAAACCAAACTTCACATATATTACTAAAATTTTTTGTGTTTGTGTTTTTGTTTTTAATATTGTATTTTTAAGAGTCTAACCTCTACTCTAGATTTTTAATCTTTGTTTTTCAGTATTTGATATCAATTTTGGACATTTAAGAATCCAATATTCAGTACCCATTTTTATTCAGGAGTGTGTTTATTATTCTCTCCCACTTTTGACTCTCCTTTTTCTACCTCAGAACACCTCTATTTCCTCCCTTCCCCTTCTCTTCCCAATCTGATTTGTGAATCTTTGTGGGTGTCTGGGCTACAGAGAACACTTTGGGAACAGAGAACTGTGTAGATCTGTCTCTCTCCTCTTGAGTCCCCCTTTTCTCCTCCTGCTCATCTGTATCTCCCTCCTCCCCTCTCCTCTTCTTCATGTAACTCTGTGAACCTCTCTGGGTGTCCTTCATGGTGGATAATCTTTTCGCCATTAACCTAGAAGTTTTATTATCAGTGCTGTATAGTTGGAGAAGTCTTGAGACTATTGGAAGAATAATACTGAAATCCAGAGGCAGGAGACTTAAGCCCAAAACCTGAGAACACCAGAAGACTCCTGACTACATGGAACATTAAGTAATAAGAGACCATCCAAAAGCTTCCATACCTACACTGAAACCAACCACCACCCAAGAGATAATAAGTTCCACAGCAAGACATACCACGCAAATGCTCCAGCAATGCAGGAACATAGCCCTGCGCATCAACATACAGGCTACCCAAAGTCACACCTAACACATAGACCCATCCCAAAACTCATCACTGGGCACTCCATTGCACTCCAGAGAGAAGAAATCCAGTTCCACGCACCAGAACACCGACACAAGCTTCCCTAACCAGGAAACCTTGACAAGCCAATCGTCCAACCCCACCCACTGGGTGAAACCTCAACAATAAAAAGGAGCCACATACCACCAGAAAACAGAAAGGCCACTCCAGACACAGCAACCTAAACAAGATGAAAAGGCAGAGAAATACCCAGCAGGTAAAGGAACAGGAAAAATGCCCACCAAGTCAAACAAAAGAGGAGGAGATAGGGAATCTACCTGAAAAACAATTTAGAATAATGATAATAGAAATGATCCAAAATCTTGAAAACAAAATGGAGTTACAGATGAACAGCCTGGAGACAAAGATTGAGAAGATACAAGAAATGTTTAATAAGGACCTAGAAGAAATAAAAAAGAGTCAATTAAAAATGAATAATGCAATGAATGAGATCAAAAACACTCTGGAGGGAACCAACAGTAGAATAACAGAGGCAGAAGATAGGATAAGTGAGGTAGAAGATAAAATGGTGGAAATAAATGAAGCAGAGAGGAAAAAAGAAAAAAGAATCAAAAGAAATGAGGACAACCTCAGGGACCTCTGGGACAATGTGAAATGCCCCAACATTTGAATCATACGAGTCCCAGAAGAAGAAGACAAAAGAAGGCCATGAGAAAATACTCGAGGAGATAATAGCTGAAAACTTCCCTAAAATGGGGAAGGAAATAGTTACACAGGTCCAAGAAACCCAGAGAGTCCCAAGCAGGAGAAACCCAAGGTGAAACACCCCAAGGCACATATTAATCAAATTAACAAAGATCAAACACAAAGAACAAATATTAAAAGCAGCAAGGGACAAACAACAAATAACACACAAAGGGATTCCCATAAGGATAACAGCTGATCTATCAATAGAAACCCTTCAGGCCAGAAGGGAATGGCAGGACATACTTACAGTATGAAAGAGAATAACCTACAACCTAGATTACTGTACCCAGCAAGGATCTCATTCAGATATGAAGGAGAATTCAAAAGCTTTACAGACAAGCAGAAGCTGAGAGAATTCAGCACCACCAAACCAGCTCTTCAACAAATGATAAAGGATCTTCTCTAGACGGGAAACACAGAAAGGCTGTATAAACACGAACCCAAAACAACAAAGTAAATGGCAACGGCACCATACCTATCAATAATTACCTTAAATGTAAATGGGTTGAATGCCCCAACCAAAAGACAAAGACTGGCTGAATGGATACAAAAACAAGACACCTATATATGCTGTCTACAAGAGACCCACCTCAAAACAAGAGACACATACAGACTGAAAGTGAAGGGTTGGAAAATAATATTTCACACAAACGGAGACCAAAAGAAAGCAGGAGTCGCAATACTCATATCAGATAAAATAGACTTCAAAATAAAGGCTGTGAAAAGAGACAAAGAAAGACACTACATAATGATCAAAGGATCAATCCAAGAAGAAGATATAACAATTATAAATATATATACACCCAACATAGGAGCACTGCAATATGTAAGGCAAATGCTAACGAGTATGAAAGAGGAAATTAATAGTAACACAATAATAGTGGGAGACTTTAATACCCCACTCACACCTATGGATAGATCAACTAAACAGAAAATTAACAAGGAAAAACAAACTTTAAATGACACAATGGACCAGCTAGACCTAATTGATATCTATAGGACATTTCACCCCAAAACAATCAACTTCACCTTTTTCTCAAGTGCACACGGAACCTTCTGAATAGATCACATCCTGGGCCATAAATCTAGCCTTGGGAAATTCAAAATAATTGAAATCATTCCAGTCATCTTTTCTGACTACAGTGCAGTAAGATTAGATCTCAATTACAGGAAAAAAATTGTTAAAAATTCAAACATATGGAGGCTAAATAACATGCTTCTCAATAACCAATAAATCATAGAAGAAATCAAAAGAGAAATCAAAATATGCATAGAAATGAATGAAAATGAAAACACAACAACACAAAACCTATGGGACACTGTAAAAGCAGTGCTAAGGGGAGGGTTCATAGCATTACAGGCTTACCTCAAGAAACAAGATAAAAGTCAAATAAATAACCTAACTCTACACCTAAAGCAACTAGAGAAGGAAGAAATGAAGAACCCCAGGGTGAGTAGAAGGAAAGAAATCTTAAAAATTAGGGCAGAAATAAATGCAAGAGAAACTAAAGAGACCATAGCAAAAATCAACTGAGCTAAAAGCTGGTTTTTTGAAAAAATAAACAAAATTGACAAACGGTTAGCAAGACTCATTAAGAAACAAAGGGAGAAGAACCAAATTAACAAAATTAGAAATGAAAATGGAGAGATCACAACAGACAACACTGAAATACAAAGGATCATAAGAGACTACTACCAGCAGCTCTATGCCAATAAAATGGACAACTTGGAAGAAATGAACAAATTCTTAGAAAAGTATAACTTTCCAAAATGGAACCAGAAAGAAATAGAAGATCTTAACAGACCCATCACAAGCAAGGAAATCGAAACTGTAATCAGAAATCTTCCAGCAAACAAAAGCCCAGGCCAGATGGCTTCACAGCTGAATTCTACCAAAAAATTTAGAGAAGAGCTAACACCTATCTTACTCAAACTCTTCCAGAAAATTGCAGAAGGTAAACTTCCAAACTCATTCGATGAGGCCACCATCACCCTAATTCCAAAACCAGACAAAGATGCCACAAAAAAAGAAAACTACAGGCCAATATCACTGATGAACATAGATGCAAAAATCCTTAACAAAATTCTAGAAAACAGAATCCAACAACATATTAAAAAAATCATACATCATGACCAAGTGGGCTTTATCCCAGGAATGCAAGGATTCTTTAATATCTGCAAATCAATCAATGTAATACACCACATTAACAAATTGAAAGATAAAAACCATATGATTATCTCAATAGATGCAGAAAAAGCCTTTCACAAAATTCAACATCCATTTATGGTTAAAACTCTCCAGAAAGCAGGAATAGAAGGAACATACCTCAACATAATAAAAGCTACATATGACAAACCCACAGCAAGCATTACCCTCAATGGTGAAAATTGAAAGCATTTCCCCTAAAATCAGGAACAAGACAAAGGTGCCCCCTCTCACCACTACTATTCAACATAGTTTTGGAAGTTTTGGCCACAGCAATCAGAGCAGAAAAAGAAGTAAAAGGAAGCTGGATAGGAAAACAAGAAGTGAAACTCTCACTGTTTGCAGATGACATGATCCTCTACATAGAAAACCCTAAAGACTCTACCAGAAAATTACTAGAGCTAATCAACGAATATAGTAAAGTTGCAGGATATAAAATTAACACACAGAAATCCCTTGCATTCCTATACACTAACAATGAGAAAACAGAAAGAGAAATTAAGGAAACAATACTATTCACCATGTAACAAAATGAATAAAATACTTAGGAATATATCTACCTAAAGAAACAAAAGACCTATACATAGAAAACTATAAAACACTGATGAAAGAAATCAAAGAGGACACAAACAGATGGAGAAATATACCGTGTTCATGGATTGGAAGAATCAATATTGTCAAAATGACTGTACTACCCAAAGCAATCTATAGGTTCAATGCAATCCCTATCAAGCTACCAACGGTATTTTTCACAGAACTAGAACAAATAATTTCACAATTTGTACAGAAATACAAAAAACCTCGAATAGCCAAAGCAATCTTGAGAAAGAAGAATGGAACTGGAGGAATCAACCTGCCTGACTTCAGACTCTACTACAAAGCCACAGTCATCAAGACAGTATGGTACTGGCATAAAGACAGAAATATAGATCAATGGAACAGAATAGAAAGCCCAGAGATGAATCCATGAACCTATGGACACCTTATCTTTGACAAAGGAGGCAAGGATATACAATGGAAAAAAGACAACCTCTTTAACAATGGTGCTGGAAAAACTTGTCAACCGCTTGTAAAAGAATGAAACTAGAATACTTTCTAACACCATACACAAAAATAAACTCAAAATGGATTAAAGATCTAAATGTAAGACCAGAAACTATAAAACTCCTAGAGGAGAACATAGGCAAAACACTCTCTGACATAAATCACAGCAGGATCCTCTATGACCCACCTCCCAGAATATTGGAAATAAAAGCAAAACTAAACAAATGGGACCTAATGAAACTTGAAAGCTTTTGCACAACAAAGGAAACTATAAGCAAGGTGAAAAGACAGCCCTCAGATTGGGAGAAAATAATAGCAAACGAAGCAACAGAAATAGGATTAATCTAAAAAATATACAAGCAACTCCTACAGCTCAATTCCAGAAAAATAAATGACCCAATCAAAAAATGGGCCAAAGGACTAAACATACATTTCTCCAAAGAAGACATGCCGATGGCTAACAAACACAGGAAAAGATGCTCAACATCACTCATTATCAGAGAAAGGCAAATCAAAACCACGATGAGGTACCATTACACACCAATCAGGATGGCTGCTATCCAAAAGTCTACAAGCAATAAATGCTGGAGAGGGTGTGGAGAAAAGGGAACCCTCTTACACTGTTGATGGGAATGCAAACTAGTACAGCCTCTATGGAGAACAGTGTGGAGATTTCTTAAAAAACTGGAAATAGAACTGCCATATGACCCAGCAATCCCACTTCTGGGCATACACACCGAGGAAACCAGATCTGAAAGAGACATGTGCACCCCAATGTTCATCGCAGCACTGTTTATAATAGCCAGGACATGGAAGCAACCTAGATGCCCATCAGCAGATGAATGGATAAGGAAGCTGTGGTACAAATACACCATGGAATATTACTCAGCCGTTAAAAAGAATTCATTTGAATCAGTTCTAATGAGATGGATGAAACTGGAGCCCATTATACAGAGTGAAGTAAGCCAGAAAGATAAAGACCAATACAGTATACTAACACATATATATGGAATTTAGAAAGATGGTAACAATAACCCTATATGCAAAACAGAAAAAGAGACACAGATGTACAGAACAGACTTTTGGACTCTGTGGGAGAAGGCGAGGGTGGGTTGTTTCGAAAGAACAGCATCAAAACATGTATATTATCTAGGGTGAAACAAATCACCAGCCCAGGTTGGATGCATGAGACAAGTGCTCGGGACTGGTGCACTGGGAAGACCCAGAGGGATCGGGTAGAGAGGGAGGTGGGAGGGGGGATCAGGATGGGGAATACATGTAAATCCATGGCCGATTCATGTCAGTGTATGACAAAAGCCACTACAATATTGTAAAGTAATTAGCCTCAAACTAATAAAAGTAAATGGAAAAAATAAAAAAAATTTAAAAAAAGTAAGCAGGCAATATGCAGGTGTGTGACTGGTTTGAGTAGATGTGAAGTACAGATCAAACAGGAAAAGAGCACTCATGTAAAAGAAACTAATTTTATGCACAATTTTCATCAGGGTTCTTTAGAAGCCATCTTTGTCCTATAGTTCCCTTCTAAAGATGGATAGGATAATAATATTTGTAACATGTTATTTTCTCCTTCATGATTGCTCTGTCTCTTCCTAATGCTCCAATGTTCTCCAATGATTTCAAAGTCAGGATGTCTCATACCATATGCTGTGGAAAAATCTGGAAGGCCACAATGACTGGGCTGTGAAACGACATGAAATATGACTAACATAGGGCATATTAAAAAACAACCATTTCTTGATGCAAAATGTGTGGTTAGGGAACCATTCGCTCCAGGATGGGGAAGCATGCACCAGACTAGTGCAACTAGGTTAAGAGCCCCTGAGGGCTATTATTAGCTCTGAATTCAAGCAACATCCAATTGCCATCAGTACTTCTCTGAGTTGGCACTTAAACTTTCAAAGGCTATCTCTGGATTACACCTGTCAGGACTTTCCAGGCAAGAATACTGGAATGTGTTGCCATTTCTTCCTCTAGCGGATCTTCCTGACCCAGGTATCAAACCTGTGTCTCTTGAGTCTCCTGTATTGGCAGGTAGATTCTTTATCATTGTACCACCTGGAAAGCCCTTAGAAATTGCATAACTTTAAAACAAGGGCATTTGTCTTGCTTTTTTTGGAAAGCCATGGGTGCTACATTTGTTATCATTTAGAGACAGGACTGAAGCGACTTAGGAGGAGGAGAGACACTTTTTAAAAATCTAATAAGGAAGTTGTACGGATGGGAGTGTTAGGGCTGTGGAGAGAATTTGGGCTGTGGAAGGAGAGGGATGGGGAAGAAACAGACAGTTGACCTCCTTGAAATGAAGATAACCCTGGAGTCCACAGAAAGATTCCCTAGGACTTCCCAGTAATAAGGCACCTCATTACCGGCCTCTCGGAAAATGGTTTCCTTATTTTAAAATTACTGGATCAATATGTATATGTGTGAATGAGTTCTTTTGCAGTCCACCTGAAACTATCACAGCATTGTTAATCAGCTATACTCCAATATAAGATAAAAAGTTTAAAAATAAATAAAATGACTGTATCAAAATGGGAGAAAGGATACAATATGAAAACTATCCATGAGAGATCAAAAGGCAATTTAAAGTTATAAATGAGGTGATCAAGAAGGAGATAGAAAAAGTCCAAAGTCAACAGGGTCCTGTAAAATCCACCATTTTCCCCCCCACAAATTACCAGTTTCATTTTTCATTTGCCTCATCACATTGCACTGTGAATCCAACCACCATTACCACTGATGTTTTGATATGCAAACACATAAGTATAGAATATCAATGGGCTTCCCTGATAGCTCAGTTGGTAAAGAATCTGCGTGCAATGCAGGAGACCCTGGTTGGATTCCTGGGTTGGGAATATCCCCTGGAGAAGAGAAAGGCTACCCAATCCAGTATTCTGGCCTGGAGAATATCAATACACTCTCCTTAACTATAATCCAAAACATAGAAATTTAAATTAACAAAGAGAAAATTATTTACATGATGAATTAACCCTTCACTTTGTAAACACTTCTATGTATAAAAGTATAAAAGCCTTTTGGGAAATTTTTTCATTTATCTATAGCCTGTGAAGAATTTACTATATAAGATGACCTTTAGAGATTATCAAGTAGGAATCCTTTTTATTTCATTCTTTCAAGGATCCATATCTCAACATCTACATCCCTAAAATGTATTAGAACTTAGTTTTCATAGACTAGCAGAGTATATCAACTGTTGGGTTAGAGGACACTATCTTTAAAGGACAAGGAATAACACGAACAAATAAAATTCACAAACATTTTAGTAAGGAAATTACTATATCATATTTTGATTTTTAAAAAAACCTGAGAGTAGAGATCTTACATTAAATTTATCTTTGGATTTCCAATGCCTAGCACAGTCCCCGGCACATAGTAAGAGCTGGGTATGTTTGAAACTGATGAGCAAGTCTCATTCGTCTCTGAACCCTGCCAGGATGTGAGATCATTAGGACATTCTGTGCTATGGATGACAATTGACAGTGACTGCAACAAGCAGCAGAAGAACAGAAGGAGGAAAAAAGAAAAGCCACGGAGGAAGAAATCTCCACGGCCTGAAGGAGTCGAGTAGGTGGAGATAATGAATTAAGGAGAAAATGATAATAAACCTTACCTTTATGTTCTTATGATTTTTAAAAATACTTTACAAGATTCTTTCTCTCTTGCTTCTCACTATTCCTCTGTGAAGTACGAGGTTATTTAATATATATAAACCCCAGAATTTAGAGAGAAATGAAGGAAATACAACCATTTTTTTTCTTTTTACTGTAAAATATTAGCTGCTGCTTAAAGAGGAAACAAATGAGTTTAGCTTTTTCCACAGATAGGGTGAAGGGTTAAAAGTATTATATAATCAGATAAACCTCAAGGTGAAAGTCATGAACTGGTTATTTTCCAAGAAAACTTTTATAATTCATGAAATAAGCAATTAACTGCCCGGTAATTTTATACGACTGTCCTACACTGCTCCCTATAAGACTTTTTCCCCAGAAGAGTGGAATTTAAAAAGCATGGCAGGTTATTTAAATTATTGTATAAACCTGTGCTGAGAAAACTGCCCCAAATCTCAACAAGAAATGGCTGTATTCAACTGAACTCCTGTTTCACTTGGCCTCTGGCAAGTAACTTACCTTGAAAGTCTCCACCGCCTCTTTGGATCCGCCTTCTCCAGTACCTTCTGCGGAGCATCCATTATTGCAGTCCTTAAAGAAGAATAAAATCCATTAAGTAAAACTAGGTGTCTCACTGGGGTCTGGGGTAATCAATATCACTCACCATCACACCCTTCGCTGCGCTCGGGTCTGGTCCCCAAGCAAACAGGAAAAAGAGGATCAAACACCCAGGCACTAGCCCCAAAGGAGAGCTTCCTGCGAGAGCTGTCCTTCTCTTTCTGCCCTGTCGGAGGTCGCGGCAGTTTTTTTCCTTCACAGCTGGCTTCGAGCAGACTGGTTAAATTCCAGATTCGCCCTGCTGCGCCAGGGTTCACCAGCAAAGAACAAGAAAGTAATTGTCTCCCTATTATCCGAGGAAATAGTCTAGATTAAGGCTTAAAGCCATTAACAGAGAAATCTCCTGGGCGCACTCAGCCTCGTGGTCTTGTCGATCATGGGCGCACAATAGCAAGCCTGGAAAAGCGATGGGACCAGAGTGAACCATTTCCTCCACGGGTAGGGTCCTCCAATGCAGGCGCAACGACACCCGTTAAGGACAGAACTCATGGAATAAGGGCGTAAAATTATAAAAACACTTAAGGACGCAATGGAAACAGGTCAAACAGGAAAAGGTACTGACCTTCAAAAAAAAAACAAAACAAACCTAATATGCTACATCTCTAGGGGAAAGAGGAGGAAGAAAAGGATTCAGGGAGGCAAAAGGCTACGGGCAAAATATTTTGGGGTGGCGAAGGCACGCAGGATGTGGCTGTCAGTTCTGGCAGCCCCAAAATTCCGTTCCCTCTGCTCCCCCACCCCGCCCCCACCTCTTCCACCAAAGCGGATTCCATGGCGGGGACCCTCACGTTCCCGGTGGCTGTCCGCGCCTCGCTCCGGAGCAGGTCACCGGCGGGACTTTCAGATCTGGCTGGCGGGGGCCTCTCCGAGGCGTTCGCAGACTGGGACTCTAGATTTGAGGCAGGGATGGGGAAAGAGGAGACTCCCGGATGGAGACAGAATGGTGGTGCAAGGCGAGGCAGGATGGTGCGGGCAACAGCAGCTGCGCGCCCGGCCAGGCCCGTGGACTTCCGAGAGCCTGGGGTCCAATCTGCCCCACTCCTATTCCTACTCCCACCCCCGAGAAAGCCTGTGGTCTGGGTACCTGAGGGGCGAGGGCCGCGGCGGCGGGGGGCGGGCTGGCCATCCGGAGCCTCCCGGGGCGCGCGGCAGCGGAGAGCGGCGGCGACACGCTGCACCCGGCTCCACGAGAAAGCGGGCGGCGCGGCCAAGCCCCAGCGCACTCACCGCGCGGAGCCGGCCGCCACCGCCCGGGTGCCCCGGCCACCCGGCGCAGAGAACAGCGCAGCCCCTCCATCATGCCTGGGGGAGAAACTGTCTGATCCTCCAGGCGGGAATCTCCAAGCCCTAGTCCCAGCCCCCTGGGCACGAGAGTGCAGAAGCGCTTCTCAGGGGGAGCCGGCACTGAGCAAGCATTCTTATTTACCAAACAATGCCACGGTGGGCCTGGAAACGCCCCTCTGCCCGGGGGAAGCCACCTCTGGGAAATTAATTTTCTTTAGGACAGATTTTCCTTTCACAACCCCACAAAAGGCAGTTTCTGCTTCCCTCCGCCCCTCCTGCCCGGGGAGCTTACGACTGGGATTGTCCATTATGCCTGGGCAGTTATCTGCCACTGACCCCCAACGCGCAAACTGAAGGAGAACTTGAATCCGGGCTTTAGATTTCTTTTCACCACCAACCAAGTCGGATTTGCAAACTTGGGGTGTTAAGGGGCTGCTAGGCTCACAGCCCCTAAGACCTTTTTCTGCCCAAAGACCTCAAGGCCACTTAGACCCACTTACCACCCCTCCACCCCCATCCATCGGTTTCAGGCAAAGTAGACCACAAGCTCCTAACCAAACGGCTTTGACAGTTTTTTGATGTCGGCGTGTGATAAAAACATTTAGAAACAGAGCTGGGAAAGTGACATCGGAAAAGGAAAAGGAAGAATGTAATGGCTATTGTCTGCTGTGTGCTCCTGGAGCAATGTCAGACTAAATTATGAGCCTTTCTGGGCCTTTAAAGGAATAGGAAGTGGTGACTTGCGCTGATTTGATCTTAGAATGTGGGAGGGTGGTTAAACCCAGTCTGGTTTTAGAATTGATTTTATACAGCCCTAAAGTCAATATAGCTGTAATCTTATCGCCCAGAAATTGCATACACTTCTCCCTTCCTCTCTCCCCTTGGTACTAGACATAGAAAAGCCTCTTATGCTGGGGTGGAATCCTAACAGGTCACATGTCACTGGCAACCAGAGTCTCTTGTTAAACAGATGTAAAATTGAACAGTTGAAAGAAAATACAGATTAAGTATACTCAAGTATACTTTTGACAATTAAAAGAAAATATAGATTAAGTATACTCAAGGATACTGTTGAACTATTGAAAGAAAATACAAAGTGTACTCCTACCCCAAGCATAAAATTAAGAAACGCTTAGTTGAAGAGTTACAAACAAATTATTTGCATTCAAAAGTCTGGTTTAAATGTGTATGGGGATTCCCAGGTGGCTGAGCAGTAAAGAACCATCTGCCTGCCAATGCAGGAACCGCAGGAGACTGGGATTCTATTCCTGGGTCCAGAGATGGGGAAGATCCCCTGGAGAAGGAAATGGCAACCCACTCCAGCGTCCGTGCCTGGAGAATCCCATGGATATAGGAGCCTGGCAGGCTACAGTCCATAGGGTCACAAGGAGTTGGACACCACTGAGCAACTGAGCACAAATGTCTATCCCTTACTATTCATTCAAAGCCTGTTATTATTGTTTTATAGGTAGATACTAAACAGCTCTGATTTCCTTGCCATTTTAAGGAATGACCTGTAAGTGACCTTTTAGTGACCTGTAAATCCTCCCTATTCATCCAAGAAAGCCTGTATCATACAAGAATGATGTTATTAAAGAATTACTACAGGGCCCCCCGACCTTTCCTCTTTCCTCCTGTTCAGAGCCAGCCTCTGGTGGGCAATCACCATCTGTATTAACTGCTGCTACTTCCTACCTTTTCAAGTGACTATAATTTGACTTCACTTCAATTATTCCACTGAAGCAAGGTTCCTAGTAGCCTTCATTTTGCTCAACCCAATGGTTTTGCTTCATGAGCATTTTTCTGGCTCCACCTATATGCTGATGACTCCTAAATACTATTTTTTCAGTCCGACTCTCTCGTGACCAGTAATGTGCTTACAATCAAAAGTCTAAAATATTCATTAAGTGTGTAACATTTGTGCCTGCACTGGGCTAAGTGCTGGAGATGCAGTGTGAGCACACCTCCATCCTGTTATCTAGCATTGTCTCCAGCCAAATAGAAAAATGTTACTTGTATTGAAAAGTGTTAACTAATCCCTGCAAATGTGAAATTGCATATGTGGCTAGTGCTACCTGTGCTTAAGAGCCTCTAATAATGAGATGTAACTGACTTAGAAAGGTCCAGCGAGGAATCCTTAAGGAAAGATTTGGAGGATAAAAAAATTCAACTACAGGAAGAAAGGATGAAGAACGGTCGGGGATGAAAGTGAGTTCCAGGCAGTAAGGACATCTGTAAAAAGGGAAGGAATGTGGAGCTTACAAAAGAGGGTGGGCTTCCCTGGAGGCTCAGCCAGAAAGAATTCTCCTGCCAAGGCAGGAGATAGATACTGGTTCAGACCCTGATCTGAGAAGATCGCACATGCCTCAGAGCAACTAAGCCTTCACGCCACAATTACTGAGCCTGTGGTTTAGAGCCCATATTCCACAAGAGAAGCCACTGCAGTGAGAAACTCAAGCACAGCAACTAAAGAGTAGCCTCTGCAACTAGAGAAAAGTCCTTACAGCAATGAAGACCCAGCATAGCCAAAAATTAAAAAAAAAAAAAAAAAGATGAGGGCTGAAGGAGATACCCGAGGAGGGTGATTCAGCTAAGGTGAGCCTGGGAGGGTAGGCAAAAAGCCAACCAGGTAGTGGCCATTGGTAGTGCCTTAGAGAGTTTGTTGTTGTTCAGTTGCCTAGTCGTGTCCGACTCTTTGTGACCTCATGGACTGTAGCATACCAGGCCTCTCTGTCCCTCACCAACTCCCGAAGTTTGCCCAAGTTCATGTCCATTGCATGGGTGATGCGATCCAGCCATCTCATCCTCTGATGCCCACTTCTCCTTCTGCCCTCAATCTTCCCCAACATCAGGGACTTTTCCAATGAGTCAGGTGCTAATTATCAGATGACCAAAATACTGGAGTTTCAGCTTCAGCATCAGTCCTTCCAATGCGTATTCAGGGTTGATTTCCCTAAGATTGACTGGCTTGATCCCCTAAATGTCCAAGGGGCTCTCAGTTCAGTTCAGTTCAGTCACTCAGTTGTGTCCGACTCTTTACAACCCCGTGGACTGCAGCACACCAGGCTTCCCTGTCCATCACCAATTCCTGGAGCTTACTCTGAAGAAGGAATTCATAGGGCCTGGACTCCATCTGACGCCTGTCCGTGCTGATCATGCTCGGCCACTTCTCCGGTGGACTCTGAACTCTCTGCTTAGTGCCTGTGGGAATGACAATGGAAGGATAAGACCCCCTCCGGACAGGGGAACCTTGAAGATCGTATCCAGGTTACTCATCGCCTAAGAGAAAACAGACACTAATCACCTCTGCCTCCGGACAGTATCTATCAGAATGTAACCACAGGGTTATCGGTTATTAACTGGTTGGACTGTAACCTCAGGCTTATTGATTATTAACTGTTTGAACACATAACACGTGAATGATGGGGTTATTGTGATTGTATTTACCTTTCCTTTGTAAGCCTCAAGGGATTTGGGGTGGTGGGTTTGGCCACATACACATGTGGTATAAAAGATTTTCACAAATGCTGGTCTGGGTCCTTGGCTAAGAGGAGACTCTGCCTTGAGCCCGCCGGTGTAATAAACTGCACTCCATTATCTGCATTGTCCTTCTGAGTGAGTTTGTTTCCTGGAAAGCTTGGCTATAACAACTCAAACCCATGTCCATTGAGTCGGTGATGCTATCCAACCATCTCCTCCTGTCATCTCCTTCTCCTCCCACCTTCAATCTTTCCCAGCCTCAGGGTCTTTTTGAATGAGTCAGCTCTTCACATCAGGTGGCCAAAGTATTGGAGTTTCAGCTTCAACATCAGTCCTTCCAATGAATATTCAGGACTGATTTCCTTCAGGATGGACTGGTTGGATCTCTTTGCTGTCCAAGGGACTTTCAAGAGTCTTCTCCAACACCACAGTTCAAAATCATCAATTCTTTGGCACTCAGCTTTCTTTATAGTCTAACTCTAACATCTATACCTGACTGCTGGAAAAACCATAGCTTTGACTAGACAGACCTGTGTTGGCAAAATAATGTCTCTGCTTTTTAATATGCTGTCTAGGTTGGTCATAACCAAGGAGCAAACGTCTTTTAATTTCATGGCTGCAGTCACCATCTGCAGTGATTTTGGAGCCCCCCAAAATAAAGTCTCTCACTGTTTCCATTGTTTCCCCATCTATTTGCCATGAAGTGATGGGACCAGATGCCATTATGTTGAGTTTTAAGCCAACTTTTTCACTCTCCTCTTTCACTTTCATTAAGAGGCTCTTTAGTTCTTCGTCGCTTTCTGCCATAAGGATGGTGTTATCTGCATATCTGAGGTTACTGAAATTTCTCCTGGCAATCTTGATTCTAGCTTGTGCTTCATTCAGCCCTGCATTTCTCATGATGTACTCTGCATATAAGTTAAATAAGCAGGGTGACGATATACAGCCTTGATGTACTATTTGGAAACAGTCTGTTGTTCCATGTCCAGTTCTAACTGTTGCTTCTTAACCTACATACAGATTTCTCAGGAAGCAAGTAAGGTAGTCTGGTGTTCCCATCTCTTTAAGAATTTTCCATAGTTTGTTGTGATCCACACAGTCAAAGACTTTGGCGTACTCATTAAAGCAGAAGTAGATGTTTTTCTGGAACTCTCTTGCTTTTTCAATGATCTAACGGACAATGGGCTTCCCTCATAGCTCAGTTGGTAAGACTTTGCCTGCAGTGCAGGAGTACCAGGTTCGATTCCTGGGTCAGGAAGATCCCCTGGAGAAGGAAATGGCAACCCACTCCAGTATTCTTGCCTGGAGAATCCCATGGACAGAGGAACCTGGCAGGCTATAGTCCATGGGGTTGCAAGAGTCAGACACGACTTAGCAACTAAACTATCACCACCAGCGGATATTGGCAATTTGATCTCTGGTTCCTCTGGCTTTTCTAAATCCAGCTTGAACATCTGGAAGTTCATAGTTCATGTACTGTTGAAGCCTGGCTTGGAGAATTTTGAGCATTACTTTGCTAGCATGTGAGATGAGTGCCATTGTGCAGTAATTTGAACATTCTTTGGCATTGCCCTTCTTTGGGATTAGAATGAAAACTGACCTTTTCCAGTCCTGTGGCCACTGCTGAGTTTTCCAAATTTGCTGGCATATTGAATGCAGCACTTTAACAGTATAATCTTTTAGGATTTGAATAGCTCAACTGGAATTCCATCACCTCCACTAGCTTTATTCATAGTGATGCTTCCTAAGGCCCACTTGACTTTGCATTGCAGGGTGTCTGGCTGGAGGTGAGTGATCACAACATTGGGTTATCTGGATCATTGTAACATATTAGTATGCTAAATGACACACCCACAGGTACAATGACCATAAACATCAAAAGTGGATGGTGGTCCCATTCCTGGAAAGCCTCACCACTTCCCAAAAAAGCTGGAATTACTCCTCCCACTCATTAGCCTATGAAATTTTTATTGTTGTTCAGTTGCTAAGTCGTGTCCAACTCTTTGTGACCCCATGGACTGCAGCACACAGGAGTCCCTGTCCTTCACTATCTCCTGGAGTTTGCTCAAACTCAAGTCCATTGAGTTGATGATGTGATCCAACCATCTCATCCTCTGTGTTCCCCTTCTCCTCCTGCCCTCAATCTTTCCCAGAATCAGGGTCCTTTTCCAACGAGTTGGCTCTTCACATCAGGTGACCAAAGCATTGGCGCTTCAGCATCAGTCCTTCCAATGACTATTCAGGACTGATTTCCTTTAGGATTGACTGGTTTGATCTCCTTGGTCTCCAAGGGACTCTCAAGAGTCTTCTTCAAAAGAGTCTTCACAGTTCAAAAGCATCGATTCTTCAACACTCAGACTTCTTTATGGTCCAACTCTCACATCTGTACATGACTACTGGAAAAACCATGGCTTTGAGTATACAGACCTGTGTCATCAAAGTGATGGCTCTGCTTTTTAATATGCTGTCTAGTTTTGCCATAGTTTTCCTTCCAAGGAGCAAGTGTCTTTTAATTTCAAGGCTGCGGTCACCATGCACAGTGATTTTGGAGCCCAAGAAAATGAAGTTAACCACCCCTATAAAACCTGATAACCCTATACCCTGGCACCTCTCTAGCCTTCCGAGTTGGCCCACACTCTGTCTATAGAGTGTGTTTCTTCCCTGTATAAACCTTCTTTCACTTTACTATGGCTCACTCTTAAGTTCTTTTCTGTGTGAAGCCAAGAACTCAGACTTGGCAGCCGTTTGAGGCACTCAGATGTGACCCGGGAAGTGACCATCCTTTTACACCACACTCTCTTCCCTGAAACATTTCCTTTCTCAGATTACTTACTAGCACTTCCTTGGGGAAAGATCCTTGAGCCCTGTCGAGGCTACACGGGCCCCTGGCTATTTCTACAGAATTCTTTCCACTACAAAATAACTGAAATGCCTTATTCTAATTATTTGATTAAAGTTACTCTACTTTTGATGATGGGAAAGTGTGTCTATTTTGTTTGCCTAGCAAGCTCCCCTCAACCAATGCCAGGCACACAAATGAGACTTTACTACCTGCTGAATTGCAGCTCTCAAATATTTTAAAAGTGTGTCTTTAATATATTTTGAAATTTTAACTACTAAAGTTTAAAAATGTAACAGGGCTACTCTATCACTAGATCTAGGCTTCTTTCTCCATAAAACTGTTCTAAATCTTTCTCCTTCCTTTTCCTCTCTTCTCTTCCACTACTTCATCTCTTCTCTTAACCAGCCATCCTATGGGCTTTCAACGTATTATGACTGTTAAGGGATTGGATCAATGCTTTCCAATGTGATGATGGAAACATTCTGTCTCTGTGCTAAGTCATGTGTGGATATTAAACAGTTGAAATGTGGTTAGTGTGCCTAAGAAATTGAAGTTTTAATTTTGCTTAATTTTCATTCATTTGCATTTCATTTAAATAGCCATGTGTGGCTCTGGTCTTAGTGCAGTTTGGGAGCATTGTAAACGTTTGATCATAGCTGAGGGTTGGTAGCCTGGCTTTATCACTTATCAGCTCTATGATCTTGAGCAAATGACTAACCTCTTTCGAGTTTGAAGAGAGCTATTTTTTAAAAAACTATCCTTTTTCTTTTTAACTTTATTTTTAGGAACACTGGGTCTTCATTGCTGTGCATGGACTATTCTCCATTTTCAGCAAGCAGAGGCTGCTCTTCATTGGGTTGCATATTACTCTTCTCCCCCAGCTTCTCTCCTTCATTGCTGCCCCTCTCCTCTGGCCACAGTCTCACAAGAGATCCCCCCACCCTCTCCATTTTTGACCTCCCATCTCCTCCCTGCTTTCCTACATCCACCATGCTATCATCAAAGTGCTCGCTCTGAAAAGATTTTTCCAAACCAGTCACTCCCCAATTCAAAACCATAATGATATCTGCTGCAGGTTGAGCCAGTTACAATGTTCTGGGTACATTGTAACCCAATGAAGACCTGCTGGGGCCTTCCCAAGAGAGACCTCCCCCCTGCCCCCATATTCTCTGCTTTAGCTCCTCTCTGAAGTACCTAGATAATCGTATCTAATGCATATGTCAAGTTGTTTTACAGAGGCTAAAACCACCACCAAATGGGGGAAGTTAATAATTGACAATCATGAGCATGTAGTTCCCAGACCTATCAGTTCCTAAAGATTGATGCTGTGAACCCCTATTACTTCACTATCAATCCATCATTATTGTGCACCAGCTGATCACATAGCCTTGAACATCCCTCCCTGACCTGGACTTTAGAAAGGCTTTGTTGAAACCCACCAGGGAACTTGGGTGCTTTGAGCACTAGCTGTCCTGGGCTCCTTGCTTGGTGCCCTGCAATAAACATTGAACTTTCCTTCACCACAACCTGCTGTCAGTAGACTGACTGTACCATACATGGGCCAGTGGACTCAAGTGTGGTTCTGGAACACTTTGGGTACACATTTTCTCATCTAATATTCCAAAGAGCCCCCTTCACCCCTCTCCCCCACACACCACCATAGGTTCTACTTTCTGGATTTTTAGTGATTCAGAGACATTACTTAAATTTCCCAGGATGAAACAGCTGTTAGTTAAGTCAATTTGTCCACAAGGTTGTGATCTCACCTACAATTGTGTCTTGTTCCAGTGGCTCCAGGTTTTATGACTGTAAACACATCAGTAAAAATTGCAGCATGTGTAAACACATCAGTAAAAATTGCAGACTGTGTTTTCCAAATATTAGCCACAGAATTTTCTCCCATGCATATGCTCTTCTGCTCAACCCCATCAAGCAGTGGAATTTTCCCCCCACCCTTTTGAATCTGAGATTGTTTTTAACCAATAGAATAGGACAGAAATAGAGAAATGATGCTGCTCCTGTTTTAGGCATGTACTGTAACTGCCCTGGAATCTTCTGTATCTTCCTCTTGGAAGGTGCTTGGGACTCCCACACCTGGCACCCAGCCACCATGCTGTAAGGCTCACTAATCAACAGTCTCAGATGAGCTCCCAGCCATCATCCAGCATCAGCTATCAGCTGTGGGAGTCGTCATCTGGAGCATCCAGCCCTGTTGAGCATTCAGATGACTCAAACCACATGAGAAACCTCAGGTTAAAACTACTCCGCTCTTCTTGAAGCAATTATAGATGATGGACCATCATCCTTCAGGATCCCATAAGAACATGGGAGTAAAATCTCTGAGGGAGGGATGAAACAGGAGGGAAGAGGGCAGGGTCTAACTTTTGAAAGAATGACATAGCACAAGGACACAACATAAACTGATTAGAATCAAATGGGTCCAAGATGGCAGACAAGTCAACTTGACTTGATCCTCAATCAGCAAGCTAAACGACACACCCAGAGGTGACGTGACAGTTTCAAGGCCCAATTCCTGGAAATCTCCATCCCTTCCCCAAAATCATTGGAATAATCCTCCTACTTATTAGCCTATGAAATTACCCAACCCATAAAAGCTAACCACAGTACATTTTGAGGCTGCTGCACACGCCCTTTGCAGACTGCTCTGCTGCTACAGACTTAGAGAACAAACTTATGCTTACTAGGGGGGAAGGGTAGAAGGGAGTGATAGAGAGTTTGAGATTGACAGGTACACACTGCTATGTTTAAAATGGACAACCAACAAGGATGGATTGTATAGCACAGGGAACTCTACTCAATATTATGTAACAACCTA
This sequence comes from Dama dama, assembly GCF_033118175.1. Classification (NCBI taxonomy): domain Eukaryota; kingdom Metazoa; phylum Chordata; class Mammalia; order Artiodactyla; family Cervidae; genus Dama; species Dama dama. The sequence goes on from NC_083702.1 coordinate 34,148,361, forward strand.
AATGGGAAAAGAATTTGAAGAGTTCAAATGTATGTGTATATACATATACATGTATATATATAAGTGAATCATTTTGTTGTACATCTGAAATGAATATATTGTTAATCAACTATACTGCAATATAAAATAAAAAGTTAAAAAAAAAAAAGCCTTACTCTACTGAGCCCAGATAATCTACAGACTGTGGGAGATGATAAAACATTATTTTAAGTCACATAATTGTGGGGTAATTGGTTATATAGCAGTGTTAACCAAAATAGCATGCAAGCCTAACATATATTTATATAGTTATTTATGAAAATAACTTAATACATAATGTCATACACAAAAATAAGGATAAAATAGATGAGATAAACATGAAATAATTAGCATTTTAAAATGTTTTCTGAATTATGGTTGTTTTCTTCTACTATCCTTGGTTCAAGGCCAAATATACAGAAGGGCTAAGTAATCAATAATGACAGTTGATAGAATTCCCTTTCAAATAGCCTTATTGATGATACCACAATTCTGTGCTCCACTGTTTGTTAATTCTGATTAAATCATCAATATTTCTATCTTGGAATATGGATAATGGAGAAGTTGTAATAAGAATTGGAAAAATAGTGCTGTTTTGATTTTGTTATTTCCTTATTTTTATTTCACTAATACTTTATTGTTTTTCTAAATTTAACTATGGTAGTTAGTGTTAGTCACTCAGTCATGTCTGACTCTTTGTGACCCCACGGACTGTGGCCCACCAGGCTCCTCTGTCCACAGAATTCTCCAGACAAGCATACTGAAGTGGGTTGCCTTTCCTACTCCAGGGCATTTTCCTGACCCAGGGATCGAAACTGAGTCTCCTTCATTGCAGGCAGATTTTTTACCATCTGAGTTGATTTATTAAAATATTGTGTTAGCTTCAGGTATACAGTTTCAGATTCTTTTCCCTTATAAATTATATCAAGATATTGAATATAGTTTCTATGCTGTACAGTATATCTTTGTTGTTTATTTTATATATGGTAAGGTGTATCTGTTAATCCTGTAATCCTAATTCATCCCTGCCCCTTCCTTTTCCCCTTTGGTAGCCATAAGTTTGATTTCTATGTCTGTGAGTCAGTTTCTGTTTTGTAAATAAGTTGATTTGATTGTTTTTTAGATTCCATATATAAGTGATATTATATAATCTTTGTCTTTCTCTGTCTGACTTACTTCATTTAGTAAGAAAATCTCTAGATTCATCCATGTTGCTGCAAATGACAAGCTTTTGTTCTTTTTATGACTGAGTAATAGTCCATTGTGTGTATGTGTATATATATATATATATATATATCTCCACATCTTTTTAAACCAATTGTCTGTTGATGGGCACTTAGAGTTGTTTCCTTGTCTTAGCTATTGTAAATAGTGCTGTTATAAACACTGGGGTGCATATATCTTTTCAAATTATTATTTTTTTAAATCTCTTTTGGATATATGCAGGATGAGGTTGCTGGATCAAATGTACTATTTTCAGTATCTTATGGAAGCTCCATACATTCCCATCAACAGTGTGGGAGGGTTCCCTTCTCTCCACATCCTCTCCAGAATTTATTATTTGTAGGCTCTTTTATGATATATGCATTGACTTTTGTTTGTGTTTGTTTTCTTCTGTTTGCAGAAATCTTTTCAAGTTCGTTGTCCCTTTCTGAAGGATCTTCAATGAACACTGGCTGACATAGTCTGTCTGCAAAGCCCCTTCAGTTTAGTTCAGTTCAGTCGATCAGTTGTGTCTGACTCTTTGCAACCCCATGGACTGAAACACGCCAGGCTTCCCTGTCCATCACCAACTCCTGGAGCTTACCCAAACTCATGTCCATCTAGTTGGTGATGCCATCCAACCATCTCATCCTCTGTCCTCTCCTTCTCCTCCTGCTTTCAATCCTTCCCAGCATCAGGGTCTTTTCCAATGAATCAATTCTTCACATCAGGTGGCCAAAGTATTGGAGCTTCAGCTTCAGCTTCAGTCCTTCCAATGAACATTCAGGGCTGATTTCCTTTAGGATTGATGGGTTGGATCTCCTTGCACTCCAAGGGACTCTCAAGAGTCTTCTCCAACACCACAGTTCAAAATCATCAATTCTTTGGTGCTCAGCTTTCTTTATGGTCCAACTCTTACATCCATACATGACTACTGGAAAAACCAAAGCTTTGACTAGATGGACCTTTGTTGGCAAAGTAATGTCTCTGCTTTTTAATATGCTGTCTAGGTTGGTCATAGCTTTTCTTCCAAGGAGCAAGCATCTTTTAATTTCATGGCTGCAGTCACCATCTGCAGTGTTTTGGAGCCCAAGAAAATGAAGTCAGCCACTGTTTCCACTGTTTCCCCATTTATTTACCATGAAGTGATGGGACCAGATGCCATGGTCTTCATTTTTTGAATGTTGAGTTTTAAGCCAGCTTTTTCACTCTCCTCTTTCACTTTCATCAAGAGGCTCTTCAGTTCCTCTTTGCTTTCGGCCATAAGGGTGGTGTCATCTGCATATCTGAGGTTATAGATATTTCTCCTGGCAATCTTGATTCCAGTTTGTGCTTCATCCTGCCCAGCATTTTGCATGATGTACTCTGCATATAAGTTAAATAAGCAGACTGACAACAAATAGCCTTGATGTACTCCTTTCCCAATTTGGAACCAATCCTTTGTTCCATGTCCAGTTCTAACTGTTGCTTCTTGACCTGTGTGCAGATTTCTCAGGAGGCAGGTCAGGTTGTCTGGCATTCCCATTTCTTTAAGAATTTTCCACAGTTTGTTATGATCCACAGAGCAAAGCCCCTTAACCCAGCTCATATAAATTGCCAGTCACAACCCACTCTACTGAAAGAGGGTGAATCCTTGAGGCTACACAGGAGACTCTCCCCTTTCCCTCAGGACACTCACTGCTCAAAGTTGGTGACAGTATGACCATCTGATGGACTGAGTAGAGGGTGCCCATGTCGATTCATGTGAATTAAATATTAGTACAATTTCACTTTTTCCTAGATGTTAGAGAAAACATAATCAATGCTTCTGACACCCTACTTGCCTCTGTCCACATTGTGGGTGTGCACACCCACTTTACCATCACTGAGCTTGCAGACAGAGTGCAGACCCCTCAGTGGGTTCTGCATGTCCTGAAGTTCTTGCTTTCTCGCCCTTCCTGCCCTTCCCCTCACTCTCACTGGCTCTTCTCCCTTACCTTGATACACAGAAGAAACCCCTAGCATGGCAAATCTCTACACTAGGGTCACCTCCACATCCTCTAAAAAAGGAGTGACAGGTGGACGGAGAAACAGACACCTAAAGATTCCAGGCAGAAAGATTAGAAATTTCATTTCATGTTTGGAAACAATTACGCTTATCATTTTGCATTTTACAGAAATAGCACCACATATCAACTTCTGAGAGGGAGAAATTAATCCTAAATAAATGAGGTTTGCTTTTTTAAAATCTAAGGTATTATATCCTGGATTGTTTCAGAGAACATTTTGTTTTCCACCAAAAGCAGCTGCTCCCTTTTTTAAGAGCACAAGTTAATCTACTTTGAGGAAATTAACAGCAGAAAGAAAAGGCCTTGCTTGGACCACGACCAAGGTAGATGTATTAAGTTTTAATCATGATTCTTAAGTACTAATTACAGTAGAATCCACAACATACTCCCATTAAGATAAACTACTTTTAATAAATGCATAGGTAAATAGGAAAAAATGAGAAGTGGTTGATGATTGACCTAAGCAAAAATACAAAGCAGAGGAAAATTAGATATTTTGGAATACAGTGAATGCTTGGAAAAAGTTAATGAAAGTGACTTTCCTGTGAGTATAACATATGTTCAAGAAAATACAAAATACTAGCTTCTTTCAGATATGTCCCTTTTACTCTAAGAAGTGCCTTTCCCTATCAGAACTGTCAACAGGGCACTTATTACCACCTGCTCTTTGAGATCATTCCGAGTATGCAAGCGAAATGCAAACAAGTGGAATGTGAGGCTGTCACGCTTTCTCAAGGTGAAAAGGCCAAGGGCATGCCTTGGATATCTGTCATTTACAACAGGCTTTTTATAAACCTCAAATCCTCTAATTTTAAAGTGGAGAGATTAAAAGACAGACATGTGTGTCTGTCACCTGGAAAAACAATGGCCTACTTTCTTCAGTGTTCCTCGCCAGCCCGATTCAGTAAACAGAGTCAGGGAATGGAAGAGGCAAGCCCTTTCAACAAAAGTTGTCATTGCTTCTGCTGCCTCGACCTTAAACATGGTCCAAATTCAGACTATCACAACACACACCAAAACTTCCTGCTCCCTTTTTTTGTTTCCGACATGCAACAGGAACCTAGTTCCCCAACCAGGAATCGAACCCACATCCCTTGCATTGAAGGTGCAAAGTCTTAACCGCTGAACTGCCAGGTAAGTTCTAAAACTTCCTGCTTCTAATGCCATTCTCCATTCACAGTGAAAAACAGCAATAAGACAAAGTGAAGCCCTGGAGTACGTTTATGGTGACTTAAGGTTAAATGGCTTTATTGACACAATCATCTGAACTGTCCATTTCTTCATGCTCTTGTGGTTTGCTGGGTGATTTGGAGTGAACGAAAGAAAAGCTTTTCTTTTGTAGCATGGGAGAAGGGCTGTTGTGAGAAGGGAAGTGGAAAAAGAGAACCAACAAGCTGCTTGCTCCTCAGATGTAGGCAATTCCTGTTTCTTCAGGCAGAACTTGGGAAAGACTTAAATAAATAAAGGCTGAGGATCTGAAAGTTAATTGTCTCTGGTGCTGTCTTGGAAAGTCTTCCTGGGCCCCCAGTTGGAAGATGCTAGTTTAACCTACATTTATTAGAGATGTTATGACACTTCACCACAGTTTTCTCTCGTCTGGGCAGTGACTTCGCTCTCTTTTGGATTTCCAGTGATTAGTGCATAGCCAGACAACTATGTGAACCTCAAAAAATATCTTCTGAATAAACTGATTGAATATATAAATCCACCAGGTTTTTGTTTAAATTTTAAAAATGATATAATGGATGTTAACGAAACTTATTGTGACAATCAAAAAAAATGGACAAATAAGCTGATGTGTTTTACACAAACATGCATATAAGGAGAGAAGGAGAAAAAGTAGAATACAGATACCTAAGTAAACTCAATTGTGTTAGGCATTAAAGAATCAAAGATTTTAAAGAGGCTGTTTGTTAAAGCTCCCTGTCATAGATATAATGAACCTTGTAAACCTTTACCTGTTTACAAGATATTTTGCCCATGTCTAACTTCCACACATTTCTGAATAGAAATGCCCCTTGGAACTTTTTCTGAATCTAAGTCATGAGTTCCAAGTTCATTATAGGATTTTGTTTCAACCTCTAGCTCCCTTATCTAGGAGATCTGTAACCTTGGGCAAATCACCTAATATCTCTAAACCTCACATTAATTTTTTTTTTAATTTATTTTTAACTGGGGGAAAATTGCTTTACAATATTGTGTTGGTCTCTGCTGTTCAACCACACAAATCAGTCATAATTATGCATAGATCCCCTCCCTCTTCTTCCTCCCTCCCCTTCCCCCAACCCACCCTCTAGATCATCACAGAGTGGCAGGCTGGGCTCCCTGTGTTACAGAGCAACTTCTCACCAGACATCTATTTTACACATGACAGTAAAATACACACGTCGACGCTACTTCCTCCATTCGCCTCATTCTCTCCCTCCCGCACTGTTTCCACAAGTCTGCTCTCTATATCTGAGTCCCCATTCTTCCCTGCAAACAGGTTCATCAGTACCATTTTTCTAGATTCCATATATATGCTTTAATATATGATATTTGTTCTTCTCTTCCTGACTTTGTATAACAGGCTCTAGTAAACCTCACATGAATTTCTGAATCTCAGCTACTTTCTCTACAGAGGTAAAAAGGAAATAAGTAAGTTGAAGCATTTTGCAAACTTAAGAGCAGACTATATTGGAGCTGTTTTTTTTCTAACATAAAGTTATCAAGTTTATAGACAGACCCTATAATTCAGTCAGAAGGCAAGCAAGACTCTGGAGTAACTTTGCCAGCCAGATTCAGTGGCTCTGCAAGCGTCGTCTAGTTGCTTAACCTTTCTGTGTCTCAGTTTTTCCACTCATGAAATACTAATAAATAGAGCTTTCATGAGGACTAAATGAGGTAATTCATGTAAGGCCTGTGTTGGCACGCAGTAAGCCCTCACTGTTGGTTATAATTATTGTGGTGACAACTCATATTGAATCTTCATATTTGAGAAAATTTGGCCTCAGTGAAACTGAAATTATTTCTAATTTTAGAGAGATGAAAGGAACCATAGGACTTTCACCTTGCTACAAATAGACCTTGTGGTCTTTACTCAGTCCTGCTGTTTGGCTGAGAAGTGGGAGTTTCACCTCAAATGCCCCTTAAATCCTCTTGGCAAACTGACCACCCTAAGTGGTCAGCACTTCTACCATTGTACTAAGAGGTCCACTGGCTTTTTAGCCTTCCCTCAGATTATTGGAGCAACATAGAGAAGACCAGTTTTCCATTACTGCTTCAATGCTTGGATTTGGTGCAATTCTCAAGTAAATTAAAACTTGCTTCAAAAAGTCTGGTTAATTTTTTTCTCTGCTTTTAAAAAGTGGTATGGAAGCTCTTTGGCACTCATGATGACAGTATACATTTTTCCCACTAAAGTAAGTCCAATATATGATAGTCTCAATTTACAAAACAGATATATTATAGGCTTTCTACAGTGCAAACTTTTATCACAGATGGCTTTTAAGTAGCAATTTACTGTGTGCATTTGAGTACGATTAGTTTACAAAATATATATTACTTTACAATAATGCACCCATCTACTGTATAAAAATAGGCTCAACAGTAAAGAATTGCACTTCTCATACCACTCTACCTTCTGCCATAGAAAAAGGTGGTTTGAAAAGTGTGAGCACATGTATCTTATACTTACATATTTTTTAAATTGAGGTATAATTGACAGATAACATATTAGTTTCAAGTGTACAACATAATGATTCTATATTTGCATATAGTGTGAAATGATCATCCAGTCTACTTAACATCTGTCACCACACATAGTTACAGAATTTTTTTTCTCCTGATGAGAACTCTCAAGATCTGCTCTCCTAGCAACTTTCAACTATGCGGTACAGTGTCGTTGACCACAGCCATCACGCTGTACATTATATCTACAGTTAGTTTTATAACCAGACGATTGTACCTTTTGACTCCCTTCACCCATTTTGCCCAGCCGCCAACCCATCTCTGGCAACTACCAATCTGTTCTCTGCATCTACGAGCTTGGTTTTGTTTCGTTCTTTCTTTGTTTTTAGATTCTACATATATGAGTGAGATTATACAGTATATGTCTTTCACTGTCTGACTCAATCTTACATTGCATAATGCCTTCAAGGTCCATCCATGTTGTTGCAAATGGAAAGATTTTTTTTTTCTTTTGGCTGAATAATATTCCATTGCATATGTATCTGTACATACTACAATTTCTTTATCCATTCTGCTGATGGACACTTAGGTTGCTTCCATGTCTTGGCTATTGTAAAGAGTGCTGCAGTGAACATGCTTCTGCTGCTAAGTCGCTTCAGTCGTGTACAACTCTGTGCGACCGCATAGACAGAAGCCCAACAGGCTCCCCCGTCCCTGGGATTCTCCAGGCAAGAACACTGGAGTGCGTTGCCATTTCCTTCTCCAATGCATGAAAGTGAAAAGTGAAAGGGAAGTCGCTCAGTCATGTCTGACACTTAGCGACCCCATGGACTACAGCCCACCAGGTTCCTCCATCCATGGGATTTTCCAGGCAAGAGTACTGGAGTGGGGTGCCATTTCCTTCTCCAGGAGATCTTCCCCACCCAGGGATCGAACCCAGGTCTCCCTCATTGTAGACAGACGCTTTACCATCTGAGCCATCAGGGAAGTCTGACAATGAACATAGGGGTACATAAATCTTTTCGAGTTAGTGTTTTCATTTTTTTCAGATAAAGATCCAGAAGTGCAATTGCTGGACCATATTGTAGTTCTATTTTTTAATTTTTTTAAAGGAGCCTCCATGATCTTTTCCCTAGTTGTCGTACTGATTTGCATTCCAACCAATGGTTCATGAGGGTTCCCTTTCTCCACATTCTCACCAACACTTGTTAGTTGATGTTTTTTTGATAATAGCCCTTCTGAAAGGTGTGAGGTGATACTGTTACATGGGATATCATTCTCCCAACCATGTATAGAGTGGGTTGAAGCAGGAGGAACTGAAAGAGGGGAGCCCTTTGGGGAGTGTATTCCACCATCTGGGGCCTAACCCAGAAAAAAGGTACAGACAATCAATGGTAGAAATTCTGGAGTCTGCAGAATGAGAACTGACTGGATGGCAGACCAGGGAGGAAGAAAAACAGTTTTCACTCTAAAGTCCATCATGTTTTTTTTCCCCATCGTGTTTTATTTCTTTCTTTATTTTTTGAAATGTGTTTTATGCATGACATAATTTTATTTTTTTCCTGGCTGCTCCATGCAGCTTGAAGGATCTTATTTCCCTGACCAGGGACGGAACCCACATCTCTGGCAGTGAAAGCTTGAAATCCTAACCACTGGACCATCAGGGAATTCCCCTACCATGTTTTAAATACAAAGCATTAACGAACAGTTCTCAAGGATGGATGTTCAATATGAGACCATTCTCAATCTGAAGTTAAAGAACCAAGAGCCAATACTATTCTGGAATCCTGCCTTTAATAAGTGTGATTTGTGTTTTTCCCAAAAATCAGCTTTCATGCAGTGTGGTGGGTGTTTGTGGTGTTGAGGCACGTCACATACCAGCTGGGATGCGTTCTCCATGGTTTGCTCTCTTGATTGTAAGAGATATAACACACCCTGGAGGTCTCCAGATTATTTAATGAGACATTCAGCAGCATCTCCTTCACTTCAAGGCAACCAAAGCACAAACTCTGTAATAGCTGTAGTTGTAGAGGGAGTGAAGATTGATGATGTATCCTTAGTACATTTTGTTTTCATAGTTTCCATTAGTCACAACTTAGTCAGTAAGCGGCTTCCCAGGTGGCTCAGTGGTGAAAGAATCTGCCTGCAATGCAGGAGACACAGGTTTGATCTCTGGGTCTGGAAGATCTACTGGAGGAGGAAACGGCAACTCCACTATTTCTGCCTGGAAAATCCCTTGGACAGAGCAGCCTGGTGGGGTACAGTTCATGAGGTCGCAAAGAGTCAGACATGACTGAGTGAGTGCATAATGCACAATAAAGTTCTTCTCTAAATCCATTCCATGCCCCTTCCTCACTTCTGTAACTTTCTATTGTTAGAATACACAATGCGGGCTCAAGCTACAAATCGCCAGGGGCACATCAAAAGAAAGCATGAGAAAAAAAGAAAGAATAGGAAAGAAAAAATGTCTTAGTTCATTTGGGCTGCTCTAACAAAGCAATGAAACACAGCCCGGGCAGTTAATAAACAAGAAACATTTATTTCTCACAGTTCTGGAGTCAGGAAGTCCAGGGTGATGGTACCAACATGGCCGGTGAGGACCTTCTTTGGGGATGCAGACTTTTTGCCCTGTCCCATGTGGCAGAAGGGGCAAGGGATCTGTCTGTCTCTTTTCCAAAGTACTAAACAAGTGTGAGAGTTCCATCCCCTTCCAAAGGACACACTTCCTAATACTATCACCTTTAGGAGTTAGGATTCAACATGTGAATGCTTGGAGGGTGGGGGCGGGGGGAGATACATTCAGATCATAAAAACCCTCAAATTATTTCACATTTGTTAGTTGATAAAACACACCCACACACATACATACATTTTAGTGAAAGAAGCAGGTGTCTTTATAAGTTGGCATGTGAACCTGTTGTTCTCATCAAATGAGTCATCTAAGGTTTGAGAGTTAATTTACGTGAGTGGATGTGTCAGTGTTACTTTGACAAAAAGACATGAACACACACAAAACACAAGATGTTGCTTATGTAAACAATGAACATACTGCATAATAACAACCACCCTGTATCAGATACATCCTACATCAGGCCCTTAATTCCACTCATGTTTCATACAACCACACTATAAGGTAGATATTATTGTTATTATACATTCCATTTTGCAGATGAGAAAACTGGAAATTGTGCGATGATTAGCTAGGATGATGTGCAGGACTCAGTGCTCACAGCTGTGATTTATTACAGGATGATCAGCAAAGGGAAAAGACACAGGAGACAAAGCCCAGAGAAAACCAGACACAAGCTTCCAAGAGTCCTCTCCCAGCAGAGTCACACTAGATGCACTTCATTCCACCAGCAACACATTGCAACAAGCTGTGTGAAATTTATCCACCAGGGAAGCTCATCAGAGACACAGTGCCAGAGGTTTGTATTGGGGGTTGGCCATATAGGCACCATCTACCAGCATAATAAATTTCAGACTCTTAGAAAGAAATAGATGTTTGGCAGAAAAGACATTGCTTGTAAATAGTTTGTACAAGTGGGCACAAGTGGGCACAATGACCTGCTATTATCTGGGAATTGTGACAAGTCTCTGAAAATTCAAGTTCCCAGACACCAGACAAGGGCCAGGCTTGCCAGCAGATCTTTCCAAGATGAGCCATCCCAGGCTTACTTTGTTAATGCTTTTTGACTCGACCAATTGTAGAGAGGTTGTCACTGAGGACAAAGGGCATGAAGCATCCAAGTAAAGTTCTCATGCTCACTTTAGAGATAACCGAACTGCATCTCAGGAAGGTTGACTGCCCTGATCAAAGTCACATCTGTAAAAGGGCAGTGCTGGTACTAGAACCCAGGTCTTCAGACCACACAGAGCACCTGACTGATTGTCGTTGTCATTTAGTCAATAAGTTGTGTCCGGCTGTTTGTGACCCCATGGACTGCAGCACGCCAGGCCTCCCTGTCCTTCACCAACTCCCGGAGTTTACTCAAACTCGTTTCCATTGAGTCGGTGATGCCATCCAACCATCTCATCCACTGTCACTTCCTTCTCCTCATGCCCTCAATCTTTCCCAGCATCAGAGTCTTTTCCAGTAAGTTGGCTCTTCGCATCAGGTGGCCAAAGTATCAGAGTTTCAACTTTATTGTGGACGTTTCACCCAGTGGGTGGGGTTGGATGATTGACTTGTCAAGGTTTCCTGGTTAGGGAAGCTTGCACTGGTGTTCTGGTGTGTGGACCTGGATTTCTTCTCTCTGGAGTACAATGGAGTGTCCAGTAGTGAGTTTTGAGATGGGTCTATGTGTTAGGTGTGACTTTGGGCAGACTGTATGTTGACGCTCAGGGCTATGTTCCTGCGTTGCTGGAGAATTTGCGTGGTATGTCTTGCTCTGGAACTTATTGGCTCTTGGGTGGCGGTTAGTTTCAATGTAGGTATGGAGGCTTTTGGGTGGTCTCTTATTACTTAATGTTCCCTGTAGTCAGGAGTTTTCTGGTGTTCTCAGGTTTTGGGCTTAAGTCTCCTGCCTCTGGATTTCAGTCTCATTCTTCCAGTAGTCTCAAGACTTCTCCAACTATACAGCACTGATATTAATACTTCTAGGTTAATGGTGAAAAGATTCTCCACCATGAAGGACACCCAGAGAGGTTCACAGAGTTACATGAAGAAGAGGAGAAGGAGGAGGGAGATAGAGATGAGCAAGAGGAGAAAAAGGGGGGCTCAAGAGGAGAGAGACAGATCTATGCAGTACTCTGTTCCCTAAGTGTTCTCCATAGCCCAGACACCCACAGAGATTCACAGAATTGGATTGGGAAGAGAAGGGGGAGGCAGGAAACAGAGGTGATCTGAGGGAGAAAATGGAGAGTCAAAAGTGCGAGAGAGTAATCAACACACTCCTAAGTAAAAATGGGTACTGAATATTGGATTCTTAAATGTCCAATATTGATATCAAATACTGAAAAACAAAGATTAAAAATCTACAGTAGAGGTTAGACTTTTAAAAATACAATATTAAAAACAAAAACAAAAAATTTTAGTAATATATATGAAGTTTGGTTTAAAAATAGGGCTTCTTCTTTTTTTTTTTTTTGCAAGGTTATAGTGAAATGAAAATGAAAATTCAGGAGTAATAGAGGAGTAATAGCGGACTTTAAAAGAAAATAAGAGAAAAAAAGAAAAAAAAATTTTCTAATTAAAAAAATAGTAAAAATATATGAAAATGAAAGTTAAGGAGTAATGGAGGAGTAATAGGGAATTTTAAAAGAAAAAAAAATTTTTTAATTAAAAAAAAAGTAAAAATATATCTAGGAATTTCTCTGGAGCTGTTGCGGGCAGTGTGGGTTCGGTTCAGTTTCAGATAGCTCCTCGTTCCAGCTTCCACTTCTCGATATCTATAGGCCCCTTCCGGTGTAGTCAGTGTTATCTACAGGGATTTTAATCTGTTACACTGGTCACTTCTGACGCGGTTCCCTTTGTTTATTTGGCTTCTGTTTGCTGGTCTCTTCAGTGTCTAATTTCCACCCTGACACAGGCGGTGGAGATGGTCTCTTGTTTAGCTTCGCTTGTTCAGTGGTGCTGCGGGGAGGGAGGGGCGCTGCAGACAAATGTCACTGGCCTGTGTGGGGAGCACTCGCAGTGTTCCGGCCACACTGGGTTTGCCCCCGCTCACGGGTGTGTGCTTTCCCCGTCTACACTGCTCAGGCTCCCAGCTGCTGTATATGGAGCGGGCCCTGCGTTGTGTACAGTTCCCGTTTTCGGATATTCCACAAAAGTGCGGATTCAGTTGGGCCTGCGTTTTGTGCCTTCCCCGCCCGAGCAGCTCAGGCAGCCAGGAGCTTGCCGGGCGCACTCTCCCCGCGTGCGGTGAGCCTTCTCCCCTCCGTGGTCCCAGCCTCAGTTTGCACGCGCCAGTCAGGTGCGTGCGCCTTGTGTCTGTTCTCGGGAGCTGGCCTCTAGCCGCGACCCTCCCGGAGGATGTCGACCATCCAGAATCTCAGGAAGTCTTTGGTCAGAGACTGGGAGCCTGTTTGCAGTTTGGTAGGGGTGCCGTCTCTGGGGCCGAGTTTGCCCCTTTCCCCTCCCTCCTGCCTCCTGCTTCCGGCGGGGATGGGCCGGTCCGCCACCGGCTAGCTCTTCTCTGGAATTGTTCAGTCCCTTTGTTCTGCGAATGGTTAATTTTCTCTCTCTCTCTCTTGTAATCGCACAGTTTAAGTTGCTATCTCACTTTAGCTCCCTCTGATTGCCCTCAGGGCTTTCAGGCCCGATCCTTACCCTAAGCAATGCCTCCCACTCCTCTCTGTTCCGCCCCCACTTGCTGGTGGCTGATGTGGGAGTCTGGGGTACTTTTCTGCTGGGAGTTGCTTTTAGGCATGTAATCTGTGGGTTTTATTTATTTTTCCTCCCAGTTAGGTTGCCCTCAGAGATTCAAAAACTTCCCCCAGACTCGCCAGTGTGAGGGTTTCCTGGTGTTTAGAAACTTCCTCTATTACCCGGGATGGGTCTCTGTCCCTAGCTCTTTTGTCTCTCTTTTTATCTTTTATAGTTTGTCCTACCTCCTTTCGAAGATGATGGGCTGCTTTTCTGGGCACCTGATGTGTTCTGCTAGCGGTCAGAAGTTGTTTTGTGAAGTTTGCTCAGCGTTCAAATGTTCTTTCGATGAATTTGTAGGGGAGAAAGTGGTCTCCCCGTCCTATTCCTCCGCCATCTTAGCTCCTCCTCCGAGTTTCAACTTTAGCATCAGTCCTTCCAGTAAATATTTAAGGCTGGTTTCCTTTAGGATTGACTGGTTTGATCTCCCTGCTGTCCAAGGGACTCTAAAGAATCTTCTCCAGTACCACAGTTCAAAAGCATCAATTCTTCAGCATTCAGCCTTCTTTTTGGTCCAACTCTCACATCCATACATGACTACTGGAAACCTGACTGATAACGAAAGTAGAAAGCAGTCTATGTAGCCCATGTCCCTCTCTGCAACTACTGGGGATCCCAATCAATTTGTTTAATTTTTACTCATTCACTGTCAGATTTTATTACAAAACAAACACAAAAATACAAGTTGATTTTGACTTTGGCTTTTTGATCTACCTGTTGGCATGATTATTTTCAATCAGGTATATTGTAACTTACTGTCTCATTTCCTCCCTTTCCTAGACTGGGGAAGCTGCCCTTAATTTATTAAAAAAATATTCAGTTCAGTCGCTCAGTCATGTCCGACTCTTTGTTAACCCATGGACTGCAGGACACCAGGCCTTCCTGTCCATCACCAACTCGCAGAGTTTACTCAAACTCATGTCCATTGAGTCAGTGATGCCATCCAAGCATCTCATCCTCTGTCGTCCCCTTCTCCTCCCGCCTTCAACCCCACCTAAAAAATATTGCAATTCTTAATAACTTAAAATAACAATGAGAGAGGAGGGAGAGAAAAGGAAACCTCCTTCACAAGAGAATGCTAGCTAACCCAAGCTGAGAGTGATATAATTAGATCATTCAAGGGATGCTAAAGTCATCAGATAAAAGTGACTGGAGAATGAGATATTCACAGTTTCAAAGAACCAGGTCACAAATTAAGTTTGAATTAAAAAGGAAGAGGGAATTCCCTGACGGTCCAGTGGTCCAGTGGTTTAGGACTCAGTGCTTTTACAGTTGTGGCCTAGGTTCAATCCCTGGTTGGGCAACTAAGATCCTGCAAGCTGTGTGGCACAGCCAGAAAAAAATAAAAAAGGTAAAAAAAAATCAAAACAAATTGAAAAAAGCTTCAGCTCTTTGGTGATGAGGAAATAACCAAAAATCCAGTTATGGGGGATAGAGGGATAAGAGGAGAATTCAAGGTGATTTATATACACAAGCTTTATGTAACAGTACTGGGAAAACTGAGTATGTTATTATTAATATTTATCCTGAAAATATTTGCTTGAGATTCCAATTAAACATGGTGGAATATATGACCATTTTTGCACTGTCCTTCCAGAAACTCACTGAGACAACAGTCCTTTTTGTTTTTTTTGGCCACGCTGTGTGGCATGTGGAATCTTAGTTCCTCAACCAGGGATTGAACCTGCACTCTCTGCAGTGGAAGCACGGAGTCTTAACCACTGGATCACAAGGCAAGTTCCTCAAAGATGTTTTTTAAAGTACAATCCACAGAGGAAACAGCATGGGAGACAAAGCAATAGTACTGAGTGATGTAAACCCGTTCTGGAAGGCAGAAAGCCAAGAGTGGAGAAATTACCAATTCTGCAATTTAGGAAGAACTAAAACCACAGTGCCCAAAGGAGACACTAATGAAAACCTGATTTCCTTTGTAGAAGCTCAGAAAAACTCAGAACAAAGGCACCAGGGACTTTTAAAGGTGAGGCTGAAGTAGGGAGTTGTAATAAAAATCTGCATAACCATTACTGTAATGGCATTAACCCAGGAGAGTACAATCAGCAAGCAGTTCATTTTTCTCTCACCACCACCCTCAATCTCACTTAAACCTACCTCCCCCTCTGGAGATGACCAGGCTGATCCTATTGTGTTCCAGTCACATTTAAGTATGAGTTCAAGCTTGTTTTCAAGTATTTAAAAGACCCAGAAAGAACTGAAATGAAACTTTCACATCACATTGATAGCTGTTTCTCTCTGAGCAGGCCCCACCTCAACCTCAGGAGCTGGAATGCAGCATTTTACATTTGGTTTTGTTTTGTTTTTTTACCACCTTCCTTGTTCTATCTTCTCTCCACTCCCCTGCTGCTGTTTCTACATCCCCCAGGGTCATGTGTACCAGGAACAAGAGGAAACAGAAATAGACTTGCTAGGACTGTTACAATTGCCTCCCACCCCCATCTCCCAGGGCAAATGGTCAAATGCTGGCTCTTTATAAAATCACAGTGCATTTATGGATACTTCTCACACCTGTCTTCTCATGCCCCATCACCAAAGGAGAGCCTCTGCCCTGCATGTTCTGCCTCACCCCCGAAAGGACCCCCGCAGCTCTGACTCCAGCATTACACCCTTTAAGCAGGTGGTATAAAGCAGGTCCTTTCCAGGTGATTCTAATATGGCTCTTTTCCTAAGAGTCCACATAGCCCGTGGCATCTTTGCCTCACGAAACACTGGAATTGTGAACTGCATCCTCTGAAGACCCCTCTCTTGACTCTCCCATCACAGGCAGCACCAGTCAGCCAAGTTATCCCAAGGGAGAGTCACACTCTGGCTCTGGTATATAAGAGCTCACCCATATAAGATTCACATCCTCTTACCTCTGGGTCTCCACACCCACCCAGCACAGCCAGGTAACTACTTCCTAATTGTAGTAGGAAATGAGAGATTTATTCCCTGGAGAAATGGGACATAAGTGATTCAGGCTTGAAGGAATCTAAACACTTTTCTGGGAAAATATGTGAAAATTCACACACTAAATGATGGAACCTTTAGTTCCCTATGAATGTAGTGTTAATCGCTCAGTCATGTCTGACTCTTTGCGACCCCATGGACTGTAGCCCACCAGGCTCCTCTGTCTGTGGAATTCTCCAGGCAATAATACTGGAGTGAGTTGCCATTCCCTTCTCCAGGGGATCTTCCTGATCCAAAGATCAAACCAGAGTCTCCTGCATCGCAGGCGGATCCTTTACTGTCTGAGCCACCAAGGAAGCCCAACATAGGCATGAAGTCCTATGCAAATTGGATAATTCTTCCTCCAAAAAACTACATAAGACTCTGAAAACAGAGCTAGAATTAAGACTAGCTGGGAGTCCTCCAATGAAATAGCCTAGTCACTCCCGCATGGTCATAAAACTTTGTAATGGACCAGGGAAGGCCCTAAACATGTACACAGAGCTTCCTAGAGGTTTCTTACTGCCCTAAGTATTAAACGTAAATGAGGCGCCACTGGTCAACAGATATTTGAGGAAAGCCTCCTACATGAAAGGCAACCTGCTTGGCCCCTGCCCTAAAATACAGAAATAAGAGGTGTGGGGGAGGGCTAATACAGAGAGTAGAAGAAAAATGGCTTAAATATAATTGATTTCCTCAGAAATAAAAGATATTTCATCCATGAAATAACATGATATTATATTAATAATTAGAGAATTTTTAAAGATCTTAGAAATATGAAGACTAAAATTTTAAAATTCAAGGAAAAGCTTGGGAGATAACATTGATAAAATATCCCCCTCCTAAAACTGGACATTTGGGGAGAAAGTTTTTAATTAGAGAATTAATCAAGGTGGGCTAACAATAAATTGATAGGAATTTAAGGAAAATAAAACAGAGGAAGAAGAGAAGAAATTATCAAAAGATAAATGACCAGAAAATATCCTAGGATGAATAAGGATTCATGTTATCATAAAGTTTTTTGTTTTATTTTTTTAGTTCTACCAGTTTATTGCTACCAACCCATCTCCCTCCACCCTCGTGCACACATGCTCAGTCATGTAACCCCACGGACTGCAGCCTGCCAGGATCCTCTGTCCATGGACTTTTCCAGGCAAGAATACTGGAGTGGGTTGCCATTTCCTTCTCCATATCATAAAGTTAGTAACAGATCCTTAATGCTTCTGGAAAGAACAAAAAGAGGTTGCATATAAAAAGGATCTGAAATAAGAGTGCCCCTTGACTTCTCCTTTGTGCCACAGGAAACTAGAACATAATATTGTAATTCCCTTAAAATTTGGATGCAAAAGTCATTTCTAATTCAGAAGCTGTTCTCAACCAAATATCACTCTAGCCCAATAGTAGAACAAAAGCATTTTTAGGCATGCAAGGAATCAAAACATTATCTCTCATATACTGTTCAATTGGCCACTACTGAAGGATATGTTCCACACAAATGAGGAAGTAAACTAAGAAAGAGGAAGCCACAAGATTCAGAAATCTTGGGACCTTACACAGAGGATACAGGATGCCAAGTAGAAGTCTTCGAAAGAGTTTTACAACTGGCCTGTAGAGAAACCAACACAGACTGAAACAAGAACAAAAAGAGGGGCAGAAAAAAAGGAGTCCAGGAAAAAAAAAAGGACTGACAGATAAATGGATACATTTGATCTATGCAAAATTAGAGGCTATTGGAGAGTTGAGAATAATTCATAATAAATATATAGTAAAGTAAGCAAATGGAAGATACTAAGGCAATGATTAACTATAGGAAAGACAAAAAGTTGTGTAAGAAAAAAAAAAAAGTCACCATAATAAACTATTTGACCCACAGTGACTTTTTAAAATGGAATTCGATCTTCTGCTCAAATGATCCACTACACTTTGAATAAAATCCACACTCCTTCTCATGGCTTAAAGGAGTATTCATGATGTTTCCCCTTGCTCACTAACCTCCGGGAAATTTAGTAAGCTAACTCTGCTGCTCACCATGTATGGGACGCCACCTCCATGTCCCATGGTTTGCCATGGTACTCAGGACTTAGTGCAAAGTTTATCTCCTCTGTGAGGCTTTCCCTGAGTAGCCAGTACAACTCAGTACTGGCTTCCCCTCAGTTCTCTCACCATAACATCACTTCATTTTATTTTCTTCCTACTGCATCACTAATTGAAATATTTTATTTGTTAGCCTTTGAGAGGACATTAGAATAACCTTAGTTGCCCTCCTCCAGGGGGTCTTCCCAACCCAGGGATCGAACCCAAGTCTCCTGCATTGCAGGTGGTTCTTTACCATCTGAGCTACCAGGGAAACCATGGATAGAAGGGCTTTACATTTGTTATTTTATTCAATCTTCACAGCATCCTTGTGGGGTAGGTACTGTTATTTTCTTTATAGATAAGAAAATGGAGGCACAGTTAAATAACTTGTTGGAGATCACTTGAGAGCAAAGTTGAGAATCACACACCAGTAGTCTGGCCCCAGACTGTCTTCATAATCATCACGTTACTTGGCCTTTCCCTACAAGTGCCATGAACTGTGTCAACTGTCCCTACTCTTTCTCCTCAAAGCTTCAAGACCTCGAGAAGTGCCTAAAGCTTTCACGGAAAGGACTCTTCACATGTTCGTTCAAGAGATGCATTACAGGACTTCCCTGGTGGTCCAGTGGTTAAGAATCCACCTGCCACTGCAGGGTTCAATCCTCAGTCTGGGAAGATTCCACATGCTGTGCGGCAACAAAGCCCATCGGCCACAACTACAGAGGCCCACATGCCCTAGAGCCCATGCTCCGCAACAAGAGAAGGCACCATGATGAAAAGCCCACACACCATAACGAGAATAGCCCCTGCTCTCTGCAATCAGAGAAAGCCCGCTGGCAGCAATGAAGACCCAGTGCAACCAAAAATAAATCAATATTAAAAATATAAAAAAGAAAAACTTTATTGAAAAGAGAGAGAGAGAGAGAGAAATGCATTACAGTAATCTGAAGTCATCACCCTGAGGAAAATGAAAAGGAGGTGGATGTTTTTCCTCCTTTGCTATTAGTTGTATCACTGCCCACATCTCAGCTTTGTTTTCCTTTCAGCACCAATGGTTTCTGGTTCTTCTAGGTTTCGGACCTCTTGCTCAAGAGATTTCTTTCTTCCTGACAGGCTTTGGGTCATTTGGTGGCTCCATCACTTTATTATTATCTCTCCTTTCTCTCTAATCCTGTTAGTTCAGTTCAGTTGCTCAGTCATGTCCGACTCTGTGACCCTATGGACTGCAGCACGCCAGACTTCCCAACACATCACCAACTCCTGGAGCTTGCTCAAACTCATGTCCATCAAGTCAGTGATGCCATCCAACCATCTTATCCTCTGTCATCCCCTTCTCCTCCCACCTTCAATCTTTCCCAGCATCAGGGTCTTTTCCAGTGAGTCAGTTCTTCACATCAGGTGGCCAAAGTATTGCAGCTTCAGGTTCAGCATCAGTCCTTCCAATGAATATTCAGGACTGATTTCTTTTAGGATTAACTGGTTTGATTTGCTTGCTGTACAAGGGACTCTTAAGAGTCCTTTCCAACCCCACAGTTCAAAAGCATCAATTCTTCAGTGTTCAGCTTTCTTTATGATCCAACTCTCACATCCATACATGACTACTGGAAAAACCAAAGCTTTGACTAGATGGATCTTTGTTGGCAAAGTAATGTCTCTGCTTTTTAATATGCTGTCTAGGTTGGTCATAGGTTTTTTCCTAAGGAGCAAGTGTCTTTTAATTTCATGGCTTGCAGTCACTATCTGCAGAGATTTTGGAGCCCAAGAAAATAAAGTCTGTCACTGTTTCCATTGTTTTGTCTAATCCTGTTAAGACGGTATTAACTCATCTGCTACACAAGGACTGAGGACAAGGTGGCCTCATCCTCTGGTCTGAGCCCAGGGTGAAATGGGGGTGATGGTGACTGTGTCTTGGGCCAAGAGGATCCAGTGAGTTCCCTAAAGGGCATCCAGAAGACTCATTGGTGGAGTGGCAGGGGAAGAACAAGAAGCTAGAGGCCACTCTTCACTGGACCTTTAATCCAAGGAGAAATCCAGAGTGCACACAAGCAAAAAATGGTAATTTGGGCCCAAGCAACACTAAGACAGAACATTCCAGAGAGGGTTTACAGAGAGGCCAGACAGTTCAGGTGGCCAGGAAAGGGAGCACTATAAGAGTATAGCATCCGTTTCCACTTAAGGCCCAAATGGACCCTAAACAAAGTCCCAATAAAATCAACTCATCCCCGTCTTTTTTCACACCTCACACCACCACCACTCCCAATAATCCTAGCATCATCACCTCTCCTTGCATGTCGCTATAATCTCCTAACTCAGCCTCAGCTGCCTCACCAAAGCAGGCTTTCCTAATGGTGAATCTCCTCGTGTGAGCATCTTACTTTATAATCTGGAGAGTTTGATAATTTTCTAAACAATCAAAACCTGCCTCCTAAAAAAAAAAAAGAAAATCTGCCTCCTTGGGGCTTAACAGTTTCCCCCTCAACTTTTCTCTTTCCTCTTGCATTTTATTATTTATAATCAGAAAGAAGAAACCTTCAGACTGTTGCTTAGAAATCTCAACTAAATCTCAGTTAACCACTTCCAAGTTCTGTTTTCATATAGCTATAACCCACAAGTCCACTAAGCTTTCTTCTGCTATATCATAAGGATTTTCTCTGGTTTCCTTGAATGTCTTCCCCAATACTCTCAGAGCCCTCATCAGTAGTGCTTTTAAAATCCATATTTCCAACAGCAATCAGTTCAAGACAATCTAGGCTTTTCTTTCTGTGATCCTCAGATTTCTTCCATCCTCTGTCCAATGCCCAATTCAAAGCCACTTCCTTATTTTCAGGTATTTGTTACAGTCAGTACCAAAATTCATATTCATTTTCTGTTGTTGCTGTAACAAATTACTATAAATTTTGTGGCTTAGAAATAACAGAACTTTATTATCGTAGAATTCTGGAGGTCAGAGTTTCAAGTTAAGTGAAGTGAAATGAAGTGAAAGTTGCTCAGTTCTGTCCGACTCTTTGTGACCCCATGGACTATAGAGTCCATGGAATTCTCAAGGCCAGAATACTGGTGTGGGCAGCTTTTCCCTTTGCCAGAATTTAGATACTAGTCAAATTCTCCAGGGGATATTCCCAACCCAAATATCAAACCCAGGTCTCCTGTATTGCAGGCAGATTCTTTACTATTCGAGCCACCAGGGGAGACCAAGAATACTGGAGTGGGTAACTTAGCCCTTCTCCAGCGCATCTTCCTGACCCAGGAATCGAACCAGGGTCTCCTGCATTGCAGGCAGATTCTTAACCAGCTGAGCTACCAGAGAAGCCCCTCCAAGTTAAGGTATAGAATTTGTTTCCTTGCTTTTCCACCTTCTAGAAGCCGCCTATATTCCTTGGCTCAAGGCCCCTTTTCCATCTTCAGAGCAAGCAGTCTAGCATCTTCAAATCTCACTCTCTCTCTCCCTCCCTTGTCCCTCTTTCCCCCTAACCTCTGCTTCCATTGTTGCATCTCTTCCTGTGAGCCTCCTGCCTTCTTCTTGTAAAGACCTTTGCAATTAAATTGATCTGAGCCAGAAAATCAAAGATAAGCTCTCCATCTCAAAATCTATAACTTAGCCACAAAATTTCCTTTACCATAAAAGTTTCAGGGGATTAAGCCACGGGCATCACTCAGAGTTCATTATTCAGCCTACCACACTTACCAACCACCTATCCTGGCCAAGTATTGGACTACATGTGTTTGCACAGTGGCAAAAAACTGGATATGCTGTCCTGAAGAAATGTAGGATCTAGTAGGAGAGTACATAAGAGATCAATCTGCAAAGTGAACAGATAATCACACACATGCGTGGGTGTGTGCATGCTCAGTTGCTTCAGGCATGTCCAACTCTTTGAGATCCTAAGGACTTTAGCCAGTCAGGCTACTCTGTTCATGGGATTCTCCAGGTGAGAACACTGGAATGGGTTGCCATGCCCTCCTCCAGGGGATCTTTCCACACCTGAGTCTCCTGCATCTCCTGCATTGCAGGCAGATTCTTTACCCACTGAGCCACCTGAGAAGCCCAATCACACCCATAAATAACTGTAAATTGCAATTAGTGCTCTAAAGGACTTGGAATCACAAAGGATCATAAGATCAGCTGTGAGGCAGTGACATTCAGTCTGAGGCTGGCAGGGTGGTAAGGAGCTAGCTTGATGGGGAGCAGGGGGAAGGCCTCCAAGGCAAAAGGATCAGCCCTGAAGAAAAGTTTGGGGGGGGGGGGGTGAAGGAAGCTAGAAAGATGAAGTGAGGCTGCAGAGGTAAGAGTGATCAGAACTTCTGGTGCCTTCTAGAGCATGGGGGAGACTTCGGCTTTTAGTCAAAGCATAAGAGGAAGGGTTGAGGAGCTTTTTAAGCCAATGACAGATGTGATCACTCAGCTTTGTGGAGAACAGACTGGGGTGGGGGTGTGGATAAGCTAGAGGTGAACAGAAATAGAAACCTATTAGTATTTACCCACTTAATATCTATTTGTTATATACATATATACCCATATATATTATATACCCATATAATATAAACCCG
This sequence comes from Dama dama, assembly GCF_033118175.1. Lineage (NCBI taxonomy): Eukaryota > Metazoa > Chordata > Mammalia > Artiodactyla > Cervidae > Dama > Dama dama. Next base: position 34,171,233 of record NC_083702.1, read on the forward strand.
TTGACTAGAAGAGAGTGGCTTGAACTGGGCACATGGCAGCTAAAATGGAGAGAACTGCAGAGATGTAAGATGTATATTGAACCAAAAACAATTGATGGGACTTGGTATAATTAAATGTCATTTAAAAGTCTGGGATATGACCATAGGTATGGGTGGATTATGAGGAATATTGTGTATTAATGGAGATGAGATGCAAGAAAAGGGAATGGACTATCCATGAACCTTGAAATAATATGAGAAAATAGGACTTAGGATGGAAGAGAGAATCAGGAGCAATTGCTAAAATTTTCAGCGGATAAGTTTGAGAGCATGTGATAGTTAAGAGGCAGAAAGAGATGGCACAAATTTCTGGACTGAGCAGTGGAGACAGGATTTTAGGAGAAGTCTGATGTGGGGACAGAATGGGCAGGGTGAAGGAGATCAACCCCTTCTAACTCAAGAGGGAAGAGAGTACAGAAAGTGAGCCCCCTCCGCAGGTGATGGAAATGACCTCACCTGAGGGCTGGAGGGGTGGAAGATTTAAGGAAGGAGTCAGGGGGTGGTGCTAATACTGAGTTGTAAAGGGTCCTGTGGACAAGTTTGGGTGGGAGGTTCCAGTGAGGGTTGAGACAAGAGAGAAAACCGAGAGCATCAGGGGATAGTGAAGAATGGAGATACTGTGAGCAAAGTGTGATGTGGTGAATTTAACTAGTCCCTGGGTTGCCAGTGTTGTGAGTTCTCATAGTTCATTCCTTGAGAATGTTGGGTACACGGGGCCCTGTATTTACCAGTGGCCTGGAAGAGAGGCCAGGCACACGTTTCCTCATGGTCTTTTACAGCAAAGGAATGGGTGATTGAATCTAGGTCCAGAAGTCTGGAGTTGGGTGGGAAGTCGACCACGTATGTGCCTAAAATGCTCCTACTTCCTTGTTCAGCTGGCCTTCTCTCCTGCTTCTGCTCAAACATCACCTCCACTGTAAATCCTCCTTTGACATCTCTTATCAAACTTTTTCAAATATAGAAATGTACACAGTTAAAAGGATCATGGAGATTTTCCTTTAATCTGTATATAGAGAGCTTACTCATTCTTCCCTCCACTAGTTTTTGTGTTTGTTTTTTTAAACCTCATTCTTTTTTACATCTGTTGGATATGTGGGTGACTGCCAATCTTTTGTTATTACAAAAAGTGCTGCAGTAAATTCTCTGATTTGGATGCCATTTCACACAGGTACAAGTAAATACAAGTCACTTCTAATTAAACATTAACAATGATGTTGAACTATTAAATCTATCTCAGTGTGTAGTTAAGTTCATGTGGTTGCAAAGGACCCTTCATTCCCAGCATCAAAATGTTGTCTTTTAACATCAAATTGTAGACCAATGGGCTACTGTGAATAAATGTTCTAAGAACATCAAGAGGAGGAAAGGTACTTGGTTGCCTGGTGGACTAGCAGACACAATGTTTTTTTGTTTTGTTTTCAGACACAATGTTAATGTAAGAAGCAAGCATGAAGTCATTAAAGTAGCATAAACATTATTGACATACGATATCCACATATTCATTAAATTACTTACACTACTAATTAGAGCAAATAGAATACAGACCCAAAAGAAAAGAAAAATAAGTTAATTTTCAGGAAACTTTTATTTATTTATTTATTTTTCAGGAAACTTTTAAATAGTGACTATAGTAACCAGCAAAATTGTTCACAGAAGATATGAGAAGTCTTGGTTCTTGAGGTATTTGCATGAAATAGAATTGAAAGCTCGAAAAATAAACTTAAAACAATCCTTATTTAGCAGAAGTAAATGCCTAAGATGACCTAAGAGGTTTTTTTCTTTCAAAATTCCAGTGTTCAATGAACACTGCCTCTAACTGCCTCTTTTGTTGGATTTGTTTGCCAGCGTATGCATTAATTAGTTTGCTTAAAAACTGCTTTGTTTGCAACAACAACAAAAAATCCCCATGTTAAACAGTACGAGAACTAGTTAACATTCCTAGATACATGACTTTGTTCTAAATTCTAAGTCAGTTCCTTGGGGTGTGGCAGGGACCCTTTCTCTTTACATACTGCCTAAATCTGAAGGCAGTAGTGCTTTAGTGAACCGGCATTATTGAGTTTGTTTCTTATGATTTTCATGGGTCCAGTCCATGTTGTTATGTAGCATCTTTTTGAATGAACTTTTCCAGAAATGTTTTCAATGTATGCTTACAATCTATGTTCAGTTTCACCACTGACACTCTAAAAACACCATTCAGTAGCTTTATGAAATGAATCTGGCAATAGTCATAAAAACACGAGTTTACTGTTGTCTGTGTTTTTATAACCCTCTATATTTTGGTAGTCAATTACAGTTCTGACATCAAATAAATTCTGATGTGGAAAAAATGTATCTACAGTTTGAAAACAAAGAAATGTAAAACAGAATCAATGAATCTGAATCTAGGAAGTCCAGAAAGAGGATGTTGATTTAGATCAACCAGTATCTGTAAAAGCACCACTGATGGTACAGGGTTCACGCAAGAGAGGAAAGGTGAGTGCAGAGATTGTAGGATATGATCAATATCTTATTTCCTGACTCCAAAAGGAGACTCTACTCTTAACCTTCCCATCTGTCATGTTCTTATTCCACTGTAAAACAAGTCACTGTTTTACACTCCACTGTAAAACAAGTCACATGAGAACATGGGGGTGAGCCACATGATGAGTGGCATCATGGAGGGGACAGATGGGAAGAAGGTATAAATGGGAAAGAAGGAATTTTTTTGAAAATTATTTATTTTAATTTTGGCTGCTGCTGATGCTAAGTCACTGCAGTCATGTCCGACTCTGCGACCCCATGGACTGCAGCCCACCAGGCTTCTCTGTCCCTGGGATTCTCCAGGCAAGAATACTGGGGTGGGTTCCCATTTCCTTCTCCAATGCATGAAAGTGAAAAGTGAAACTGAAGTCACTCAGTCGTGTCCGACTCTTTGTGATCCCATGGACTGTAGCCCACCAGGCTCTTCCTGGCAAGAGTACTGGAGTGGATTGCCATTTCCTTCTCCACTGGATCTTTATTTCTGTGCACGGCTTTCTCTAGTTGAGGTGAGTGGGGGCTACTCTCTAGTTGTGGTACACTTGCCTTTCATTGCAGTGGTATCTCTAGTTGTGGAGACACAACTAGATGTTCCCTTTGGGCAGGAAGTTATTAATGAAATGGGAAACCTAAGCACCCCAAACTATTAAACTCTACTAAGGAATTATGTATTAGCCCTGTTTAATCAAATGGCCATGTATACACTTCAAAATGAGATGAAGATCAAATAAATTAGGGTGCAGCTTCCATGAATTAAGTTCTGCTCTTGACCATTGTAGCAGATCAAAATATGACATCCCAAAATATGCCACTTTGGGATAAGGGTTATTTTAAGCTGAAGGCACAAGAGAGCCAACAGACGCAGCAGAAAGCCTCCCTGGAGGCTCCCTTTCACTGACTAAAAGTAGAAACTTCTGAGAAATGAGGAGTGCCCAAAGTCTCCTCTCCTGCCAAAGCTTTACAGCCACAAAGGAGCCAGAAAGTCAGTGCTGAGATGGACCTGAACAAACAAATCTTACCCCCATTAGTATCCCTTGTATATTTACCTCCCCACAGATTGCTGCCTTTGGAAATCTAAAACGTTTGCCTTTGCCTCATCAGTTCTCTACAAAGGTGTTTTTCTTTCTTAGGATGTTATATAAACCCACATTCTAACCACCCTGTGAGTTAGTCATCACTGAGTTTCTCCTGTGTGTATGCAAGCTGCAGAGATAATCAACGGTTCTCCTCTTCTTACACTGTCTTTTGTCAGCCTAATTTGCAAAACACCAAGAAATGAACCTAAAAGATAGAAGAAAATGTGTTTTCCTCTCCTACACTCTACACCTTGGGTCTTTATGAGATAAAAGAGAAAGAAGAAACTGATAACATGTACGGTTAAAAATCAAAGAAAATATTGGTTGTCTTTCTGTTTGGTCTAAAGACAGACATTTTCCTTTTTAAGAAAAATTGATTTATTTATTTGGCTGTGCCAGGTCTTAATTGTGGCATCCAAGATCTTTCATCTTCGTTGCAGCATGCGAGATCTTTTAGTTGTGACATCAAACACTTAGCTGCAGCATGTGGGATCTAGTTCCCTGACCAGGGATTGAACCTGGGACCCATGTATTGGGAGCTCAGAATCTTAGCCACTGGACCACCAAGGACGTCCCTAGAGGCAGATATGTTGGATATTCAAAGAGCAGTATGGAGCTCTTGCTTATATTTCTAGCTGATTACAGGAGCAAGAACCAATAGCTCTCCACTGCTGTAAAAACTAGGTTATTTCAGCATTTTCCACCAGTCTCCCATGCTATATGGACTACACTGTCCTGATTTTAACAACAAATAATTTAGATATAAAGTTTTGTGCCTATTTGTACTTTTTGTTGGGGGAGATTGTACATTCTTCTAAGGTTTATAAAGTGGTGTGAGACCCCAAAAGGATTAGAACACCAGTGAAGGAGACAGCACACTGGACTAGGAGTCAAAATAGTTCCTCATCATGTTGTGCTATTTATGGTCTTAAACAATTTAAGTAAGTTTTCTGATCTTCATTTTCCTTATCTGTAAAGTAGAGGAGTTAATAATATAATTGTCATGCTTTCCTCATATGAAGATTTTGAGGTTATAATTCAATGTTATGTAATTTATATAGCATTCAGAAATATAAAGCATCTCTATGTTTGTTAAGCAAAGAAGTCCTTCTCAAAACCTGGATGTGTCTCCTCTATAAACATCAAAACTAACCTTGCAAGTATACAGACCATTCACCAACCATGAAATTCCTCATAATGCATTATTATGCTTTCCCAAGCAGACCTTACAACTCCATTTTAACTCTATCTTTTATCTTCAAAGTTCAAAGAAACATTCATTGTCATTACAGATTCCTGCACTAATATCTAGCACTAAAATCCAAACAATACAACTCTGAATCTAAATCAGCTAAAATGAAATGAAAGGTACTAGGCAAAACTGCCCTTTACCATAGTGATGGAATGTTAACAACTGCTGAGTGATCACCGTGTGCAAATCCATACTTGGCCTTAAACCCAAATTCCATGAAGGTCTTTGTTGGTCACATAAGAGACATTCGTGGCATGTTTGGCCTAGAACATCCCAACAGGTGCCCCTTCTATCAAGATTTATAAGGAGTCAGAATTTGAACTTTCATATCCTAGAATTCTTAACCATTTCCAGTCAAAATAGCAAAAACATTTCTCAGACAAGGGATGCAATTGGTCACATATTCAGATCCACATAGAAAAATAGAAAAAACCAATGAATTAGTTTTTTCAGATGAAAAATAGAGCTGTTAATGTAACTAGCCAAATTTTACAAATATTTCACAATTTTTCAATCACAAAGAATCACATGTTTTCAGTACAACTCTTCCAGACCTTTGCTTATTGTAATGTAATTTCCTCTATTTTTTTTTAACTTGTCTTCCTTTTTCCTCTTTTCTTGACCTTTTCCCTATATTTCCAGGGTGTGATTATCTCTTTCTTTAACATTTTCTTTCTCCCATTAATCATTGAACATGAGAGAAATATTTTGCAAAGTGGTTTTTCCTACAAAAAGGGCATGGCCTATATATGACAATAGGAAAATATGTATATGCTATGCTATATTAATAAACTGATCTAATTTCTAAGTTATTTTAAGGATATAAGTACTCAATTTCTAGAGGTAATTCAGCCTGTAGACTTGAGAAGACAAATGAGAAGCACAGGTGCAGTTGACACATGAACCCTTGTGTGTGACAGAAAAGACTTTCTGCTTTGGCTTCATACTCACCGTTGATACTGTCAATCATAGACTAGATCTTGTGATAAGAATGTTTGCAATTGCAAAGTTAGATTTAAGAATCAGAGCATCCCCAATACTCCATTTTAAAACATTTAAAGCACATTGCACCTTAAGTTGATGTTATACAGTGTCCAATTTTAGTGGACTTAGTTGAATGGCCACTGACATGTATTACCCAATGGGCTGCAGAGGCTCAGGAAAGCCCATCAGTAGGAATTTTTACCATATGTCACTTTAAATATTTAGAGCATTTGGACAGCTGTTAAGGGGATAAAGTTACGACACAAAGACTGCCATATTTACAACTGTAAAATGAGCAGATTGGCCACAGTTTCCTCCTGTGCTCAGAAAGAATGATAGTATCGTATAGAAAGTAGAAGATGCCTGGGATAATGATGTCCATCTTGGAAGTTACCAAATTCTTATTCTAATATGCTAACAAAATCCCCTCGGGCATAATAAGGCTGACCATTCCACTAGGTTTGTCTAGAGTGGCATCTGTTAGAGGAATAACAGTTGCCAAGCCTAAAATAAGCTAGAGAAAGCCCTTCATTTTCATCTTCTTACCCCCACTGAGAATCAGACAACCTGAAATCCCCAGAGATATAACTAAACCAAACACGCGAGGTACCCACAGTTTAGAAATAATTCTTCATTTATGCACAGAAATAGCTTACTCATAACCCTAGACCTCCCAGTTTATACTATCCAGATGCGCCCTTCTTTAAAAAAATTTAAAACTTTAACTAAATGATCCAGGAGAACAGAAAAGGGAATTCTCTAGCCCCAGACCCACAATCAGCAGAGTCCAAAAAGAGGAAGAAAGACTCCAGCAACAACTCACTGAAAAGCCACAGACTCTGTTTATTATGGCCCTCCCAATGTCCATTTCCTCTCTGTAAAGACTTCTCCCCTTGCTATGCAGAGACTTGCTGTGTGTGCCTGGCCTTGGTTCAGTTCAGTTCAGTTCAGTCACTCAGTCATGTCCGACTCTTTGCGACCCCATGAACTGCAGCACGCCAGGCCTCCCTGTCCATCACCAACTCCCGGAGTTTACTCAAACTCATGCCCATCAGGTTGGTGATGCCATCCAGCCATCTCATCCTCTGTCGTCCCCTTCTCCTCCTGCCCCCAAACCCTCCCAGCATCAGGGTCTTTTCCAATGAATCAACTCTTCGCATGAGGTGACCAAAGTACTGGAGTTTCAGCTTCAGGATCAGTCCTTCCAATGAACACCCAGGACTGATCTCCTTTAGGATGGACTGGTTGGATCTCGTTGCATTCCAAGGGACTCTCAAGAGTCTTCAACACCATAGTTCAAAAGCATCAATTTTTCGGCGCTCAGCTTTCTTCACAGTCCAACTCTCACATCCATACATGACCACTGGAAAAACCATAGCCTTACAGACCCCAAATTTTATTTTATTTTTTTGAATGAGCATTCAAACATGCAATTTATTACAGAAATGCCTATTAAAGAAGTTAAAATAATAGCCCTAACAAAAGTGCCTTTCAAGCATATTTACTCCCATGAAAAAGCATTTCTCTGAGGGATAGTATCTCAGTGTGGTTTTTATTTTTTTTATTTTTTCATTTATTTTTATTAGTTGGAGGCTAATTACTTTACAATATTGTAGTGGTTTTTGCCATACATTGACATGAATCAGCCATGGATTTATCTGTGTTCCCCATCCCAATCCCCCCTCTTGCCTCCCTCTCCATCCCATCCCTCTGGGTCTTCCCAGTGCACCAGCCCCGAGCACTTGTCTCATGCATCCAACCTGGGCTGGTGATCTGTTTCACCCTTGATAGTATACTTGTTTCAATGCTGTTCTCTCAGAACATCCCACCCTTGCCTTCTCCCACAGAGTCCCAGAGTCTGTTCTGTACATCTGCGTCTCTTTTTCTGTTTTGCATATAGGGTTATCGTTACCATCTTTTTAAATTCCATATATATGTGTTAGTATACTGTATTGGTCTTTATCTTTCTGGCTTACTTCACTCTGTATAATGCGCTCCAGTTCCATCCATCTCATTAGAACTGATTCAAATGAATTCTTTTTAATGGCTGAGTAATATTCCATAGTGTGTATGTACCATAGCTTCCTTATCCATTCGTCTGCTGATGGGCATCTAGGTTGCTTCCATGTCCTGGCTATTATAAACAGTGCTGCGATGAACATTGGGGTGCACGTGTCTCTTTCAGATCTGGTTTCCTCGGTGTGTATGCCCAGGAGCGGGATTGCTGAGACCCCAAATTTTAATTCTCTGCTGACCTCCAAATAAACCCATCTGTGTCAGAGAAATATTTGCTGCAGTCTATTTGTTTTAGGTCAACCCTTCCCTGGTCTATTATCTCGACATCGGAAATAATGCACTTAAGGGGAGCAGAATAGACCACCCCCAAAATATGCCTCTTTAGCATAAGGGCAATTTTGAGCTGATCATTTTTGAAAAGCTGTAGACACAAAAGAAAATCTGAAAACAGAGTATAAGTTGCATTTATAAGGGAAATCTCCATTTGGTAGGGTGTCTCCCTCTCTGTATCAGGAAAGGAAGGATAATAAAATCTCTAGAAACTCTTAACAAGGAGAAGGTACTGACTTAAACGTGCAATTTATTCCTGTTTTCTGTGCGTTGTTTGATAACCTCCCATAACTAGTTTGCCCCAACCCTCAATACCTTTCTTTAGTCTTTAGCTGAAGATGATATTTAAAGTGGTAGCTTGGATCATTTCAAGGAGTTACTCAAGTTTTCCTGGATATCTTCGATGTACACAGGAGGTATACATGTTATTAAACTTGCTCCCCCTGACTCCTCCCCCATTAATCTGTGTTTTATTATGGGGATGTTTCAGCCAAGAGGGCTTCTCTGGTGGCTCTGTGGTAAAGAATCCGCCTGCCAAAGCAGGAGATACTGGTTCAATCCCTGGGCTGGGAAGATCTAGAGGAGGAAATGACAACCCACCTCAGTATTCTTGCCTGGGAAATCTCAGGGATGGAGGAGCCTGGTGGGCTACAGTCCATGGGGTCACAAAAAAGTCGGACACAACTCAGTGACTAAACAACAGTTCAGCCAAGAATTGAGAAGTATAGAGGGGGAATTATTTTTCCTCCTCTATAGAGCTTAAAGTCCTGACCTGAACTAAGAGGTAACATCTGAAATTATGAAAATAATTGGGAAATACACAATTACTAAAAGAAACCATAACTTGATTTTAATTCTTTGCATAAATCTCTGTAATAATCAACTATTTTCAACTTTCTTTCACAAGATTTTAAGCCCATTTCAAATATTTAGACCTTCTTAAATTCAATGACCCAACAAGCAAGAGAAATTCTTGCATTACAAATGGAAGTTTTCTTTTTTTTTTTTTCCATTTATTTTCATTAGTTGGAGGCTAATACTTTACAATATTGTAGTGGTTTTTGTCATACATTGACATGAATCAGCCATGGATTTACATGTATTCCCCATCCCGATCCCCCCTCCCACCTCCCTCTCCACCCGACCCCTGACAAATGGAAGTTTTCTTAACTCACCTTCTTTTCTCTCTATAGTTCTAAAATCAGATGCAATTATTTATTACAGAGACTCACTAAATGAAATACTGGCCAAAATGAAACTCTCATCCTTTGTTCTTGCTTTTTCTTTTTTTCTCACCACCTCAGGTTCTACCAAGGCCCTTTTGTTAGGCTGCTTAACTAGCTGCACTTCTCTGAGCCTGGCCTGAGGGGCCACATCCTGTGTCTGGAATGTGGATCCCCACCCACTCTCTGCCAGGCCTCTTGTTTGGCCCCCTGCACACACACAAACAGCCCTCTTCCTTCACTTAACCATGCACCCCTGACAAAGACTTCTTGTCTCTGCCCTTTTAGATACACATCATCTCCACTTTCATTCAGTAAATTATAATAGGTACTTCCCACTTTTATACACATCTTATTCAATGTATATGCAATTTTTCTCACTCAGTTGCTTGTTCTGTATGTGTCCATCTTAAAATAACAGCTCCCAGGCAAGACTATGTCTGGAAAATTATCTGAGGACAGAACTTATCAAGGGCTTCCCAGGTGGCTCAGTGGTAAAGAATTCGCCTGCCAAACAGGAGATACGGGTTCCATCCCTGGGTTGGGATGATCCCCTGGAGAAGGAAATGGCAACCCACTCCAGTGTTCTTGACTGGCAAATCCCATGGACTGAGGAGTCTGGTGGGCTACAGTCCATGGGGTGGCAAGGAGTTGGACATGACTTGGTGATTAAGCAGTGGCAGCAGCACAGCAGATCTTATCATGGTGCCGTGTGCAAATCACATTTTTTAAAAGGATGATTATGATAGAAACACTGAGGGAAAAGGTGAGTAGAAAGGTTTTTGAAATAATAAAAACATCTTAAAGGAACCTTACATACGCCTTAGACCATGCCTAGGACACATAATCATTTCTTTCTTAATCATAGTAAAATATAAGAAAACAGAGATGAGACTACTTGAAGAGATCCTCCAGTTTCCTGTGTAAAGGGCCGGGGGTTTTATACTCATGCTAAAGCACCCATGAACTTACAAAAATGCATAATCCACTAAGTCCCACCTGGGACAGGGGAAAGCTGAAAAGTAAGACTGTTTATCCTCATAATTTCTCCTTTTACTCACTAATTCGATACTCAGAGTATATTTTTCATCTGAAATTGACAGACATGAGCAAGTCAGAAACAGAAATCTCTAGAGACTTTTTTCGACACAGCACATTTGCATGATCCCTTTTAATACAGAACTACATTTTCCACTCATTTCCTGCTAATCAGAGTGGAGATTTTTGTTTGGTGAAAAGACACCATTGATACATCCTTTCTTGTAAGCACAGTTGTAGACCGGAGTGGGTTGTGGATAAGCCCAGTCAGCAACTGTACTTAATGCTCTCCTAGGAAACTCTGAACTGTGGCCTTTTTTCTCCTCAAAGTTCAGACTGTATATAGGACTTGCCTACTTCCAGGATATTGGATAGCAATAGTACTTGCCCATGCTTTGCTTTTCTTTAAAAAAAAAAAAAAAGCTACTCTTCAGTTTTAAAAATAATTGCAGTTTTCCAACGTGGGAAAACAGAACTCGTAAAAGGGTTCATTTCTACACCTTCCTAAGTAATAACCAACTAGGCGCTTTATCCTTGATTAGCATAAGAATAAAAGTCACTAGGGTGCTCTTGAATAAAAAAAAAAAATGCCCTTAGGCTTATTTGATGATTTGTAACTCCTAGAAGCTTGAATTTCCACAAGGAACAGAATAAGAGGAGACTTCTGTTTTTAATAGAGATGGAACAGCTTCCTTCCATCTCCCACCGTCACTTAGTTCTGAACCTTTGTAATTTACAGCCAGCAAAAAACCGCCATGGACCACCAGTGACACCCCCAGAGCTCTTCAAAATCCCCCACCTCCTGTGCATCTCAGAAATTGAGAAGAGCTTCCTCTCCCTTTCCGGACTTCAAAACAGGCAGGGGAAGGAGCTGCGTGCTGCCTTTTATCTCGGTTCACAAATAAGCTGTGAAAAACCTTGAGGCGGCACATCCTGTGAAGGGTTGAGCCGAAACCTGAAGAGAAAAATGAAGGGAAGGTCCGGTCCGAGCATCATTGATAAGGAAGATGCTGCAAGCGTTTGCATGGCAACAACCCAGGCGGTTCTTCCTCCATCCCCTGTCTGCCAACTCTGAGGAATCGCGGGCTCAATTCACACACACGTTGTTGTACACGCACAGTCAGAAATCATAAGCGGTTACCTTCATCGTGGGGCCAGAACTCGAACACAGCAGCTGGAGGTGAGCCGAGGCAGAGGCGCTGCGTCCCGGGCGCTCCGGGCAGCGCGGGTCTGGGGAAGCTGCCGGGGTGGCGGCGGGCACACGTGGCGGCCGCGTCGCAGACTGGCCCGGGCAGCGGAGTCTGCTGGCTCTCCTGCAGATTGCATCAGCAGGAAGAGTCTTGAGGCTGTGTTTCCCCCACACTGCCCCCAGAGGGTAGCGTTTCTTCCAACACAAATTCCTCCCCGGCGCCCAGTTCAGACCCTTATCCAGCGCTCAGCTCACCCCTGGGGTTAGAGGAAGATGCTAGCGTTTCAAACACGTTACCCTTGGATTAGTGCCTGGGCGTGTGTGTATCTTTGATGTGAAAATGTAGCATGTCAAGGAGGAAGAAACAAAACAAAACAAAACAGATCACAGACCTTGATTGCCGTTCCCTCCTGAGCCGCCTGCCCACCTGACTTCCGACTCTCCCCAGAGCAACTTTCCCGCATGCCCTTGCTCAAAATTACACAGTGGATCCCCGACATCTAAAACAGAAAAATGTAAATGTTGTTTTTTGCATAGTAGGGAGCACATGCATGGTTTTTGAGAGTTTGCCCAATCTCGATTTCTCCCACCCCCTTCCTCTAGTCCCACAGTCCCTGCTCAAACTTTTTTATTTTTGGTCAATTTCTTTTGTATCTGGGAAAATCATTTTAATTGATTGAACATGTAAAATTCTTTCTGATTTGAACATTGCCTGCTAGACCAGTTCATCCTCTCTGGGTCCTCTCTTGTCTTCTATAGGAAAGCTCCAGCCATTGCTACTTCTCCAGGTCTCAGGTCAGGCTCCAGAATTTTTTGCTTAAATGCCCCTCTCGTTGACCGCAACTCACTCTGTCAATCAGGCAACTTCCCGTTTTTGTAACGATCAGCTGATGTCTTTACTATGAAATCAAAGCTGAATCCCTCAGGCAGAATTGAGCCCTTGTCTGTACACTGCGCTTTGTCCACATCCCTTATTTTAATTATTTGTTTGCATGGATGTTCTTGTCTGGGAAATCCCGTGGACAGTGGAGCCTGGCAGGTTGCCGTCCGCGGGGTGGCAAAGAGTCGGACAGGATAGCGACTGAGCATGCATACACGTGTTAGGTCATTAGATTATGAGATTCCTGAGGGTAGATCCTTTGTGGTAGTCATCTCCTAAAGCTAATGCGAGGCAGGAGGCAGATACCTCCCCACCCCGCAGCATCAAGCAATTGAAGATTTACCCGCTATGAACGGAAACTCTAGAATAAGCAGGACAATTTAGGGAGGAGGTTGGGCCCTGCCCAGACCACCACATATTTCTTTTCTTGAAGTCAGGAGATCTCCCCAACCACACAAGTACAGAAAAGGTTCCTTGAAGGTCAAAGGGGGAGTATGTCAAGGGATGTTCTACACATACGCCTTTTCGGTAAAATCTATTTTGGCTAAGAGATACGTGTGCACACATGGAAGGATCCTGAGATATACCAAATATGGACTGTGAACCAGGCAAATCAGAATAATTGGCCACAGGAAACCCAGAAGAAATACCACATAAAAGTAATTCAAACTGCCACAAGGACGCGACTCAGCAACACTCTTGGAGTCCACCTGTGTGGCTATCCACAAGTATTTTACTTTTTTTCCCCTCTTAATAAATACTTGATTTGGTTCATTACTTTCCATCTTTGTGGGAATTCTTTTCTGCAAAGCCAAAGAGTCAGGGCCCTTGTCACTAACCACTGGTCTAGTGGCTAGGATCTGGTGCTCTCCCCGCTGCGACCCGGCCTCAATCTCCAAGCCCCACTCCAAGCCATCGCAGGCCGAGGCCACCTGAGATCATATCAATCACCCTGGAGAGGGGGTGTTCAACGCAAATGTCTGTGTGGATGCTTAGCTAAATTTGGTTAGGTGAATGAATGATTAAATTGTGTGAACATAAATCAGGTAGCAAAATGTCCATCAACTGCTGAATGGATAAATAAAATGTGGTATATTCACACAACAGAATTTATTTGGTAGTAAAAAACAAATGAACTACTGATGCATGCTGCATTTAACCTTGGAAACATTACACGAAGTGAAGGAAGCCAGTCACAAATGATCACCAATCATGATTCCATTTGTCTGAAATATCTGGAATAGGACAGAAAATAGATGATTATTGCTAATCTGGGGTGAAAGGATGGGGAAATAGAGAGTCACTGCTAATGTATATTGAGTATTTTGTGGGGATGATGAAAATGTTCTAAAATTAGATTGTGATGAGGGTTGTACCACTCTGTGAATATAATAAAATAGAATTATACTCTTTAAGTAGGTCTTCCCTGTAGCTCAAATGGTCAAGAATCTGCCTGGAACACAGGAGATCTGGGTTCGATCCCTGGGTTGGGAAGATCCTCTAGAGAAGGGAATGGCAATCCACTCCAGTATTCTTACCTGGAGAATCCCATGGACAGAGTAGCCTAGCGGGCTACAGTGCATGGGATCGCAAAGAGTCAGACACGACTGAGCAACTAACACTACTACTATACTCTTTAAAAAGGTATATTGTGTGAGGTGAATCACATCTCAATGAAGGTATTTTTTAAGAAATCAGGTAGCTAGTAGAAAACTTTATGAGAAGAAATAAAGCATGGGAAGGTGGTAGAGAGTGATGGGGTGACAGACCTGAACGAATTAACGAGCAGATTCTGAACCATGCCTGGCAATGAAGTCTAGATCCAATGACTTTCCCATGAAAGGATTCTTTCAGCAATGAAGGAAGAGAGAAGGTGGTATAAAGGCAAAGAGAAGCTAGAAGTAAAGCGAAAGAGGAATTGGGGGAATTAACATCTACGGAAGGACATGAGAACCATCCGGCTGTGGCTGTGTTTGTTCTCCCATTTCCCTCTGGTGTTGAGAGGAGGGTCCCACAGATCTCCCTCACTGTGACATGCACATGTTTCCCAAACTTCCCTCCCAGACACCAAAATTTCTGTTCTCAAATGAAGAGTGTCATCATCAGCCAAGACTGTCATTCTGTCAGTGACTCAAGAAAGTCACAGTTAAGAGGTATCGAAGGAAGTTGGATTCTTCAAACTTAATGTAGTCCATATCTGTATTCATAGGCAGTGGTTTTTTGGTTTGTTTTTGTTTTTGCTGAACTTGAAGAAGAGATAGAATTTCTAGCAGTCTCCAGAGACACTAGCCTTGAAGGGGACTTCAGAGCCCCAGAAACCCCGCTCCATTTTGTCATCAGTGTTTTTAAAAAATCTGCTATTGAATTCTTTATGAAGATTATATGCCAGCTATGTACCTGCAGAATTTCTCTCATGTATCTTACTAAATCTTCTTTAGAGGAAAGAAAAGTCACATTTTCTCAATTTCTGGGACATGGTTCAGGAGAACTAGCAGAAAATAATGATGCTTTCTGTCATAAAGAATAGAGGGGGACTTTCTTGGTGGTCCAGTGGTTAAGAATCCACTTTGCAATGCAGGGTTTCAAACTCTGATCACGGAACTAAGATCCCACATGCTGCAGAGCAACTAAGCCCGAGTGCTAGAACTACTGAGCCCAAGTGCTCTGGAGTCAGTGAGCCACAAATAAAGAGGAGCCTGCAGTGCAAAAGATCCTGCCAAGTAAAATAAGATAAATAAATAAGTATTTAAAAGAAAAAATAGAAGCACATCTAGTCTAGGATTCTACTCTACAAATTCAGAAAAAGACTCCTTCTTTTCTCTAGTTTTCAAAATGAAAATTACTACAAGGTTTTATCTTTTTTATATTCCCTCTAATACTTGCAACTATTATATATCAGTCAGTCAGTCAGTTCAGTTGCTTAGTCATGTACAACTCTTTGCAATCCCATGGAATGCAGCACACCAGGCCTCCTTGTCCATCACCACCTCCTGGAGCTTACTCAAACTCATGTCCATTGAGTCAGTGATGCCTTCCAACCATCTCATCCTCTGTCTACCCCTTCTCCTACCTTCAATCTTTCCCAACATCAGGGTCTTTTCAAATGAGTCAGCTCTTTGAATCAAGTGGACAAAGTATTGGATCTTCAGCTTCAACATCAGTCCTTCCAATGAATATTCAGGACTAATCTCCTTTAGGATGGACTGGTTGGATCTCCTTGCAGTCCAAGCGACTCTCAAGAGTCTTCTCCAATACCACAGTTCAAGAGCATCAATTCTTTGGTGCTCAGCTTTCTTTATAGTCCAACTCTCACATCCATACATGACTACTGGGAAAAAAAAAAAAAAATATATATATATATATATATGTATATACATACACTAAATTTAATACTCAAAAATTCATTTATACTATACTTCATGGGAAGTTTAAGAAATTTTCCAGGAAAAATTGAACTAAATGGATTTACTTTTAGTCTTCTTCAATTTTTTTTAAATAAAACACTTTATTTATTTATTTATTTTTGGCTATGCTGAGTCTTCGTCGCCACGCTGGGGTTTTCTCTAGTTATGGTAAGTGTAGGCTACTCTCTAGTTGCAGTGTGCAGGTCCTCACTTCAGTGGCTTCTCTTTTTACAGACCACAGACTTCTAGGGTGAGCGGGCTTCAGTAGTTGTGGTGAATGGGCTCAGTCGTTGGGATTCTTGGGCTCTAGAGAACAGGGTCCATAAGTTGTGGCACACAGGCTTAGTTGCTCCAAGGCAAATAAGATCTGGGATCTTCCCTGATCAGGGATTGAACCTGTGTCTCCTGCATTGGCAGGTGGATTCTTTATCACTGCATCACCAGGGAAGTGCCTACTTTTAACTTTTTTATATACATGAAAGTGAAAGTGTTAGTTGCTCAGCTGTGTTCAACTCCTTGCAACCTCATGGACTGTAGCCTGCCAGGCTCCTCTGTTCTATAGAATTCTCCCAGATCAGGGAACAAACACAGGTCTTCTGCATTGCAAGCAGATTCTCTACAGACTGAGCCACCATGCATACTAGAATCTGAATTCCATGCAAAATTAGACTCATTGTATCAGAGAGTATCAGCCAGCCCGATCAAAATTGGAGGAGGGGTAGCAAGTTAGATGATGTGTGCCCCCGGGTATTGATAGCCAAAGATAGAAAGGGCTCAATAAGGATTTCTTATTGAACATGGAAGATGTAGTAACCCCAGCTGTTCCTAAATAAATTAATACTCTGTGGGTCAACTGTCCCAGGACAAGATAGAGTTTTACAACTCCTTTACACTTTCTTTTGATCTGATTCTTCTGCTTTAATAAGTTAGCTTACTTTTTAAAATGTTTATTTATTTGGCTGTGCTGGGAGTTAGTTGCAGCTTGCAGGATATTTAGTTGTAGCATGTGAGATCTAATTCCCTGGCCAGGGATGGAAACCAGGCCCCCTGCTTTGGGAGAGAGAAGTCTTAGCCACTGGACCACCAGGGAAGCCCCTTGATCTGATTCTTTATTCTTGTCCCTCATGGAGCAAACAGACTCAAGCTTAACTCTGTATCTCTAAACTAAGTTAAGAGAAGGCTTCCCTGATGGCTCGCCTGCAATTTAGGAGATATGGGTTCGATCCCTGGGTTGGGAAGATCCTCTGGAGAAGGAAATGGCAACCCACTCCAGTTTCTTTCCTTGGTAAATCCCAAGGACAGAGGAGCCTAGCAGGCATCAGTTCATGGGGTCACAAAGAGTCGGACACAGCTTAGCAAGTGAACAACAACCAAAGGCACTTTTTCATGAATAGTTATCAAAGTGAAAGTTGCTAAGTTGTGTCCAACTCTTTGCAACCCCATGGACTATACAGTCCAGGAAATTGTCCAAGCCAGAATACTGGAGTGGGTAGCCTTTCCCTTCTCCAGGGGATCTTCCCAACCCAGGAATTGAACCGTCTCTTGCGTAGAAGGTGGATTCTTTACCAACTGAACTATCAGGGAAGTCCAACACAAATTAGGGAAAAGCACTGGCTTTAGAACCAGATCTGAATTTGTATCCCCAGCTTCACTAATTTGTAATGTATAACTGTTCATGAAATTATTTAATCTCATGGAAACTCAATTTCATTTTTTAACATCACTAATACAAAAAAAGGAGTACCCACCTGGGAGGTATGTTTTAAGAGAGAAATTAGTTATTACATGTACAGTGCCCATCACTGGAGGCCCACTCTGTTTGCTCCATAGATCTCCTGTGAATCCTTCAATCCCAATCACTTAGAGTAAGTAATAGCCAATCATTTCCCATAAGGAATAAGTGAAGAATACGGACTGACGGTGCAAGAAAAGAAATTCTAGAATCTTAAAGACATATCTTAACCAAGAAAAGAATTCCAAGAGGGAATTTATGGAATCTTTCTCCTGAATCCTTTAAAAATAAGCTAACACTCATCTGTCTTGAAAGGATGTTGTAAACCTTTCTGCTAGCTTTCTATCATGTCTCAGGGCGCTTCTCACCCTGACTCACAAAATTGGCTACTTTTCCCTTGAAACTCTTTCCTTCCAAGATACTAGGCTACCCTGGACCCTCTCCAGTCTCTCCAGCAGGTCCTTTCCCCCTCATTATGATAATACTTCTTTCTTCTCCTGCCTTCTAGATGTAGGCAAGATAGCCATCCCACATTAACCTGGCCCTGACACCCTCTTCCTAGGTGTCTCAATTGTCACTTCTAGTCTGATCGTCTCCAAAATTATGCCTCCAATTCTAATCTCTCTCCTGATCTCCAGACTTTCTTTCCAAAAGCCCATAGTTTCCCTCATAGCTCAGTCTGGGTTCGATTCCTGGGTCAGGAAGATTCCCTGGAGAAGTGCAGGGAGACAGCACAGGAGATCCCAACCATGACAAGGTCATGAGGAGAAGACCTGACAAGCAAGACAGATCAGGACTTCAGGGACTTCGAAAAGCTGCCCCGGTGCTCACCTTAAAGATGATCTCTGTCTTTCTGATGCTTGCTATATTAGACTACTCCCTAATTTCTGTGACACAGGTAGAAGGCCTTGCCCAATCTCTTTCCAAACAGAATCAACTTAGAACTTTAATCAATATGTCCCCCGGAAGGTGGTATCCTATAAGATTATCCAGGATGAAAGGAGTGTTTCAATTTAAACTCCTTTGCTGGCATTTTAGTTTGTTTGGCAAATGCGTTTATGCCCTCGGTACTAATATGCATGACTGCTCATAATACCCTAATCATAAAACAGCATAAAGAACCTGATCATGTAAAGGCCCTAATAGGCACAGAGCCCTTCAGGAGGTGAGAAAGCCCTATTAGAGAACACAAAAATATTATTCTATAAGTGGTTATAGTTAAAGATTTAGAAAAATAAGAGTTTAGAATTGTTCATTTTAACCAGGAATGCTAAACAGAGGCTGCCTCACCGGAGCTGCAGAGTCTTTGTGTGGTAAACCTTTTAGATAAATTTAACTGATAACTTCTGCAAAAGGACTGACCTTTGTGTTCAACAAAGAATAGATTACGGAAAACAGCTTTGCATTCACCTAGGTCATAAAATGTCAATCGGCCCCAAGGCCAGAAGATAATGTATAAGACTCTCACAAAGAAGTATGCAGAAAACACCCTGGTTTCATGAAGGATAAGCTGATGTAATATTAAACTATCGTCCCCTTAAAAATGTACTAACTTAGAATATAAAAGCTACAGTAAAAAATAAATATTTACCAGACTCTCCTGCACACCCCCAGTCTGGTCTCTCTCTGTCTCTGTGTCTGTCTTTGTCTCTGTCTCTGTCTCTCTCTCTCGCCGACGCCATTCATCCTGAGGGTACCCCTGGATCCTGCTGAGGCTGGACCCCACACACACGAGATCCCACCCATGACATGGTCATGAGGAGAAGACCTGACAAGCAAGGCAGTTCAGGACTCCAGGGATTTCGTGTGCTGGCTCCCAGCAGAGAAGGAAATGGCAACCCACTCCAGTATTCTTGCCTGGAGAATCCTATGGACAGAGGCGCCTGGCAGGCTACAGTCCATGGGGTCGCAAGAGTCGGGTACAACTTAGCGACTAACCCACCACCATAGCTGGTTCATCACTATTATTTCAAGCCCAGTTGGTCCAAATCCAAGCACACAATCTTCCTTCTTAAACCTGTTTGTCCTGCTGTCTTCCTTCTCTCCACTGATGCCATCAACATTCTCCCAGTCATC
Organism: Dama dama; assembly: GCF_033118175.1. NCBI lineage: Eukaryota > Metazoa > Chordata > Mammalia > Artiodactyla > Cervidae > Dama > Dama dama. Next base: position 34,190,992 of record NC_083702.1, read on the forward strand.
CAGGCTGCAAACTTCAACATAATTCACATCTTCATGTTGTTATTGTTTTGTCACTAAGTCAAGTCCAATTCTTTGTGACCCCATGAAATGTATGTAGCCCTCCAGGTTCTGCTGTCTCCATGGGATTTCCCAGGCAAGAATACTGGGGTGAGTTGCCATTTCCTTCTCTAAGGGATCTTCCCAACCCAGGGATCGAATCCGATTCTCCTGCATTGTCAGGTAGATTCTTTTTTGCTGAACCACCAAAGAAGCCCTTCATGTCTTCATAGATAGCATTTAAAGTAGGAAGGAAAGATACAAGCCTCTCACATTCAATTATCACTAAGTCTTCCCAGTTCTATTTTTACAAGACCTCTCATAGCCCTCCTCCTTCTGTTCCCACTCTCATTGCCATAATTTAGTTGTTTATTATGCCTTCACCTTGGATTACTGTTATTCCTCTCTTTGCCACAATCCACCAAATGCACAGAAGGCAAATAATCTTCTTAACCCTTGGTTCTGATGAAATTTTTCCCTAAAGAATGTAACTTGCACTCACATGCTCTCATATGTGCCAGACAAGAATATCTGCTGTGTGGCAAGGACACCTGAAATCTTCTATCATTGTGTTTGCACAATGTTACTTGAAATTCTCCCCTACCATACACAGATTTATCTAAATGATATCCAGTTTTCAAGATCCATTTTAATTGTCCGTTTGTAGTCTTTCCTGAAGTGTGTTCTTGCTGTGTAGACTAGTGGTTCTCAACTGAAAGCAGAGATGGGGAATGGGGGCTGTGAGGAGAATTGCTACTGGAAGCTAATGGCACAGACCAGGGTTGCTGCCAAACATCTTACAATACACAGGACAGCCCCCCAACAAAGAATTATCTGGCCCAAAGTGTCAGTAATGCCAAAGTTGAGGACTGCTGCTTGTAGACCCATATCAACTTTTGTGCTCTTTTGTTGTCTGAGTCCTTCTCAAGGGCACATCATGAGAACACAGTGAGCCATCACCTCTGTGATGGGTAATTGGCTAGCATGGTGTTAGCCCACTGACTACCTTTCAGACTACTCCTTCTCAATCCCTTTCTGTTCTCTTCTACCTCTTAAAAGGTTTTCAGATACTGTCCTCCCTCTGGGTTTTATCCTCTGTCCTCAATGCTTTTCTCATTCATTTTGTTTAATTTTTTTAATTTATCTTTTTGGCCATGCTGCACAGCATGTAGGATCTTAGTTTCCTGACCAGGAATGGAACCCAGTGCCCCCTGCATTGGAAGCTCAGAGTCTTAATCATTGGACAATTTTTTTTAACCACTGGACCTTCTTATTTTATTTTTCCTAAGACTTTTTTTTTTTAAATTCAGACTTTTAAAAATCTTTATCGAATTTGTTGCAATATTGCTTCTGTTTTATGTTTTGTGTTTTTTTTGACAGAGAGGCATGTGGGATCTGAGCTCCTCACCCAGGGATCAAACCCTTACCCCTCCATGGAAGGCGAACTCTAAATCACTGGACCACGAGGGAAGTTCTGCTTCTCATTCATTTTAAAGCTGCTCCATGGGTGAGTTCATCTACCCTTTGACTGATATTGCTAGGTTATCTGCCAAGAGGCCACTTCTCTTCCCTTTCTTCTTCTAACTAGGGTGGTGGTACATAATATGCCTAGTCTTGGGGGGAGTGGATGATAATTAATCTCAGGGAGTAATGATGATCTCATATTATTTTGCTATAGACCCGTTTCCCCACACTCTCTTGAGCTAGGGATGCCCAGGGAATCAAGTTCTAACCAACGAGACTTAAGGGGAAGTTATTGGAGGGGCTTCTAAGGGGCTCACCTTCTGATTGGGGAAAAAAAAAGTCAGGCAAGAATCCTTGCTGGTGTCACTCTGTTCTTTTCCTGTTTTAAATGCCATTTATAATCATGTTTCAGGGAGCTGTCAACAGCCATCCTGCAAGCATGAGTGACAAGCCCAAAGTCCGAAACTAATAAATTGAGGATGGGAAGGCAGAGAGAGACAGCAAGTGCTGGGCTGTGGATAACATCGCTGAACCACCTTGCCAAAGGTGGAATCACCTACCTTCAAATTTTTTGTTATGTGAGATAATTACACATCTTTTTTGCTTTGCCTCTATTGGTCAAGTATTTTATTACTACTCTTGAAAGCATTTCTTGGCTTCAATAACACCTATACTTCAGTACCACCTGACTCAAGAACTGTACTCATATTTCGGATGTACATTCATTCCCATGTGTTTGAACCAAAGGTATCTCCTATCCAACTCAGTAAGAAATTTTTATTTTATGTATCATGAACTTATATTTTCTCTCAAATCCTTTTCCCAATAAAATCCTTTTCTCAAGCACACACACACGTTTCCCATATGCTGCATGCTTTGTAGGCTCCTCTTGTATTTCCTATATCTCTCTCTTTTCTTTAAATTTTTACTTTTTGGCTGTACTGCGAAGCATGGGGGGTCTCAGTTCCCCAATCAGAGATTGAACTCTCGCCCCCTCCATTGGAAGCGTGGAGTCTTAGCCACTGGACCACCAGGGAAGTCCCATTGTATAGCCTATCTTTCTTATCGCAGTACTCTTTAATTAGTAACCCAAACGATAGCCAAGTCAGCTTCAGATCCTACTTTTCTTTCACTCTCTACCAATTTAATTATTTATAATTTTATAAACTTTTCTATTTATTATTTCTCAAATTTGTCTTTTGCTCTTCATACTCTTTAGACTGCCTTATTTCAAACCCTCATCATCTCTTAGCTGGATATTACCTTCTTAACTGGGTGACATTTAAATAAATTAGCGTATCTTGACCTTATTTTCCTTACCTGTAAAATGGGAATTAAAAACTCCATGGCTTTCACAAGGAATAAAAAAGCTGATACAAATTAGACTAGTATTTACCACATAGTAAATACTCAGTAAATATTAACTATGATTATTACCTTTAGTTTCTTCTAACTTGCTTCATTTTTTTAAAATATATATTCTGTGGTGTGTTTTTCTGTAACATAAAGCACTTTTCACTAACTCACCACTACCCAAATGCTTTCTACTTCAGGCAAACAAATTTATTGGCAGTTCTAAAGATCTTGCTTAGAGAACATCAACTTAGGTTCAAGTCATTCTTGTATGTCTTCACAACATATCAATTAGGCCTGCTTAGACAATGTTGTTTTGTATTTCTTAAATCTTTGTTATATGGCACCAGAAAAGAATTTAGGGAAGGCTGATTTTTTTCCCCACCATGAGGCAATATTCTTCTGAGTACTATATGTAACGTCCCATGCATTACAAGGTTTTCCACTCTGGCTGGAGGGAATGACGGCTCTTCTAGGCTCTGTATGATGTTCCCTGCTTGTCCTGCCTATTCTTTTCGGAAGATTCTTCCCCGGCTTTGAGTAGTCTCCTTATACAGGTGTGGTGCTGCTGTTGCTGCTGTTGTTCAGTTGCTAAGTTGTGTCTGATTCTTTGTGACCCCATGGACTGTAGCACGCCAGGCTCCCCTGTCCTCCACTATCTCACAGAATTTGCTCAAATTCCTGTCCATTGAATTAGTGATGCTATCCATCTCATCCTCTGCCACCCCTTTCTGCTTTTGCCTTCAGTCTTTCCTAGCATCAGGGTCTTCTCCAATGAGTCAGCTTCAGCATCAGTCCTTCCATTGAATATTTAGGGTTGATTTCTTTTAAGATTGACGGGTTTGATCTCCTTGCGATCCAAGGGACTCTTAAAAGTCTTCCCCAGCACCACAATTTGAAGGCATCAATTCTTTGATGCTTAGCCTTCTTTATGGTCCAACTCTCACACCCATACATGACTACTGGAAAAACCATAGCTTTGACTATACAGACCTTTTTCAACAAAGTGATGTCCCTGCTTTTTAATATGCTGTCTAGTTTTGTCATAGCTTCCCTTGCAAGAACAAGCATCTTTTAATTTCATGACTGCAGTAACTATCTGCAGTGATTCTGGAGCCCAAGAAAATAAATTTCTTACTGCTTCCACTTTTCCCCCTTCTATTTGCCATGAAGTGATGGGAACAGATGCCATGATCTTAGTTTTTTGAATGTTGAGTTTTAAGCTAGTGTTTTCACTCTCCTTTTACCTTCATCAAGAAGCTCTTTGGTTCCTCTTCATTTTGTGCCATTTAGAGTGTTATCATCTGTTTATCTGAGGTTGTTGATATTTCTCCTTGCAATCTTGATTCCAGCTTGTGATTTATCCAACCTGGCATTTCATATGATGTACTCTGCATATAAGTTAAATAAGCAGAGTGACAATATATACAGCTTTGTACTCCTTTTCCAGTTTTGAACCAATCAGTTGTCATGTCTGATTCTAACAATTGCTTCCTGAACCACATACAGTTTTCTCAGGAGACAAGTAAGGTGGTCTGGTATTCCCATCTCTTGAAGAATTTTCCACAGTTTGTTGTGACTCACACACTCAAAGGCTTTAGTGTAGTCAATGAAGCAGAAGTAGATGTTTTTCTGGAGTTCCCTTGCTTTCTCCATGATCCAACTAATGTTGGCAATTTGATCTTTAGTTCCTCTACCTCTTTGAAACCCAACTTACACATACAGAAATTCTTGGTTCACATATTGCTTAAGCCTAGCTTGAAGAGTTTTGAGCATAATCTTGCTACCATGTGAAATGAGTGCAATTATACAGTAGTTTGAACATTCTCTGGCATTGCCCTTCTTTGGAATTAAAATAAAAACTGATCTTTTCCATTCCTATGGCCACTGTGAGCTATTCAAATTTGCTGACATGTTGAGTACTGCACTTTGACAGCATCATCTTTTAGGATTTGAAATATCTCAGCTGAAATTCCATCACCTTCACTAGCTTTGTTCATATTAATACTTCCTAAGTTCCACTTGACTTCGCTCTCCAGGATGTCTGACTCTAGGTGAGTGACCACAGAATTATGGTTATTTGGGTCATTTAGACCTTTTCTGCATAGTTTTTCTATGTTTTCTTGCTACCTCTTCTTAATATCTTCTGCTTCTCTTAGGTCCTTCTGGTTTCTGTTCTTTTTCATGCCCACCTTTGCACAAAGTATTCTCTTGATATCTCCAATTTTCTTGAAGAGATCTTTAAGTCTTTCCCATTTTAGAATGTTTGCTGAACAGAGAGGAGGAACCTACTGCAAACCCACAGCATACCCTCTACTGTTCAATGCCTGAAAACCACTGTTCCATACAAATTTTCCCAGTGTTTTAGTTATTTAAGGCAGGAGGGTTAATCCAGTCCTCTTACTCCATCTTCTTCCTTTACAGAAAGAACTGGTAGTAGGGAAAAGGTAATTTAGAATTACTTGTCATAAATAAGCATTTCAGTATTAAAACAAAGCTCATGAGCACACATAATATGACTCCTTATCATCAGACATAGTGCTTTTATACTTTTTTAAAACTTGAGCACAGTCACATGAACATAATGCAAAGTTACTGTTCATGAGGTTCTCAAGGCAAGAATACTGAAGCCGCTTGCCATTCCCTCTCCCTTTTCCTAAATCCTAAGGGAAATCAGTCCTGAATGTTCATTGGAAGGACTGATGCTGAAGCTGAAACTCCAATACTTTGGCCACCTGATGCAAAGAGCTGACTCGTTGGAAAAGACCCTGATGCTGGGAAAAATTGAAGGCAGGAGGAGAAGTGGATGACAGAGAATGAGATGGTTGGATGGCATCACCAACTCAATGGACATGAGTTTGAGCAAGCTCTGGGAGTTGGTGATGTGTCGGGAATCCTGGCGTCCTGCAGTCCATGGGGTCGCACAGAATTAGACAAGACTGAGTGACTGAAATGCACTGAATGGAAAGTTATAGTCATTCTACCTCATATGAAAATAAGATGCAATAGTAAGTGTTGCTTTCCAAAATTATATTTTGTGATCAATATTTCAATATTTTGTTTTACTTAGAAATTGTCCAGCTATCCAAAGATTATACATTAGTTAACTCAATTTAATATTAGTTTAAATGTTATGTTAACTAAGAATTTTGGATATTATGCTTATTCTAACACATTACAAAATATAACTGCTATTGATATGAAAGTGTTTCTTGGTATTATATAACTCAGTATCACTGATCACATTATTTTGTATTTTCAGTGGTTGTAAACATTACGTAAGAATAAAGTTAATCTACCTAATCTGTAAATAGTACAAGAATTTTAGGAAGTTTAGATTAACTATTAGAAAAGTCAGTCTTTTTTTTTTAATTTTTAAAAAATTAGACACTTGTGTTACACCCCACACTGGTAAAATTGGAGAAAAGACATATTATTTTATTTATTTATTTATTTATCTTCCAGTTTTATTGAGATATAATTGATATAGCATTCTATATGTGTAAAGTGTACCATATAATAATTTGACTTACATAAAAAAGAAATGATTATCATAATAAATTTAGTGAACATCATCATGTCCTATAGATACAAAAATAAAGATATAGGAGACAATATTTTTCCTTGTGATGAGAACTCTTGGGATTTCCTTTCTTAACAACTTTCATACATAACATACAGCAGTGTTCATTACATGTATCATTATATATATTACATCCCTAATACTGACTTTGACTGCCTTCATCCAATTCTCCCCCTCCCCTCCCCCCAACCTCTGCCTCTGATAACTACAAATCTGGTCTCTTTTACGGGTTTGTCTGTTTAAATATTCATCTATTTGGCTATGTCAGGTCTTAGCTGCAGCATGCGGGATCTTTCGTGTGGCACTCAGACTCTCTAGCTGTGGCTTTCGGGCTCCAAACTGCATGGGCTTCAGTAGTTGTGGTGCAGGGGTTTAGTTGCTCTATGACATGTGGAATCCTAGTTCCCACACCAGGGATTGAACTTGTGTCCCCTGCATTGCAAGGCAGATTCTTAACCACTGGACCACCAGGGTTCCTATGCTTTTGTTTGTTTGCTTTTGAAGTATAACCAACCTTCAGCAATATGGTAGTTCCTGTTCACAACATAGTGATTTGATGTTTTTATACATTTCAAAGGGCTTCCCTGGTTGCTCAGCAATGCAGGAGACCCCAGTTCCATTCCTGGGTCTGGAAGATGCCTGGAGAAGGGATAAGCTACCCACTCCAATCTTGGGCTTCCCTGGTGGCTCAGACCGTAAACAATCTGCCTGCAATGCAGGAGACCTGGGTTTGATCCCTGGGTTGGGAAGATCCCCTGGAGGAGGGCATGGCAACCCACTCTAGTATTCTTGCCTGGAGAATCCCATGAACAGAAGAGTCTGGAGAGCTACAGTCCATGGGGTCGCAAAGAGTCGGACACAACTCAGCGACTAAGCGTAGCACAGCACACACATTTCAAAATGGTAACATCATTAAGTCTAATTACCGTGTGCCACCATGCAAAGATATTACATAGTGACTGACTATATTCCCCACACTGTGCATTTCATACCTGTGACTCATTTATTTTGCAATTGGAAGTTTGTACCTATTAATCACAGCTACCAATTTCCTCCCCACAAAGCAATCCCCTATGGCAACCACCTGTTTTTCTCTCTGCATCTATAGCTTTGTTTCTATATTTTTATGTTTGCTCATTTGTATTCTTTTTTAGGTTCCATATAAGTGAAATCATGCAGTATTTGTTTTTCTCTGTTTTACTTATTTTGTATAATGTCCTCTAGGTCCACCCATGTTGTTGCAAATGGCAAGATTTCATTTTTTTTAATGGCTAATATTCCACTGTTTTAATAAACTATAACTTAAATAAAATAAACCATAATTAAACCATATGGTTAATAAACCATAACTTCTTTATGCATTCATCTGTAATAAGCATTTAGTTTATATCTATATCTTGGCTATTGTAAATGATGTAGCAATAAACATGAGGCTGCATATATTTTTTTCAAATTAGTGTTTTTGTTTTCTTCAGATAAATACCCAGGAGTGGGATTGCTGGATCATATGGTATTTCTGTTTTTAATAATTGAGGAATCCATATACTGTGTTTCAGAGAGTGGCCATGTCAATTTATTTTCCCACAAGCAGTACTAAAGGATTCCCTTTTTTCCCACATCCTCACCAACACTTATTTGTTACCTTTTTGATAAAAGCCATTCTGACAGGCGTGAGGTGATATCTCATTGTGGTTTTGATTTGCATTTGATGATTAGTGATGTACATCCCATTGCTGCAGTCAGCCCACTGGTGAGCGATGCTAGATCCTGGGGTGTGTAGTTGAAGGGTTCAAGGGTTCTGGGTACTGGTGTCTGCCTGCTGATGGGTAGAGGCAAGCCCTGGGGTCTCTGGCTGCAGAGCCCAAGGTGTCCTGGAGCTGGGGCCTTCCCTCTGCTGGGTGAGGTTGGACTCAGGCTTAGTGTTCACCCTCTGGTCTGTGGGGGCTTCCCAAGTGGCTCAGCAGTAAAGAATCCACCTGCAATGCAGGAGACTCAGGTTTGATCCCTGGGTAGCAAAGATCCCCTGAAGGAGGGCATGGCAACGCACTCCAGTATTCTTGCCTAGAGAATCCCCCTGGACAGAGGAGCCTGGTGGGCTGCAGTCCATAATTTCGCAAAGAGTCCAACATGACTGAAGTGACTTAGCATGTGCACACTTGTGTGTGCAGCCAGGTCCGGGCTCTCTGGAGTAAAGGGCTGGGTTCTGGGGAAGCTATGGGTACCGGGGGTCTTAAGGGGGCCAGCCTGTTCATCCGTTGACCAATGTCCCTGCCAAGCTAGTTGCATGGCCTGACATGTTGCAGTAGTGGTGTAGACAGGCTGCTGGGCGGGGCTGAGTACCAGCGCTATTGAGCAGGGGAAGGATGCTTGCCAGCACCAGTATCCTCATGGTAGAGTGAGCTCCCAAATAGCTGCTACTAGTGTCCTTGTTCCCCGGGTGAGCTCCAGTTGCCTCCTGCCTCTCCAAAAGACTCCTCAAGATCAGCAGGTAGGTCTGATCGAGGCTCCTTTCAAATTACTGCTCTGCCCTGTGTTCCAGAGCATGTCAGATTTTATGTACACCTTTTAAGAGTGCAGTCTGGGGGGTACTCTTTTGCCCCCTTCTGATGCCTATGTCAGAAGCTTTCTCTATCTCCTTTATACTTTAATAAAACTTTATTACACAAAAGCTCTGAGCGATCCAGCCTCGTCTCTGGCCCCGGATTGAATTCATCTCCTCCGGAGGCCAAGAATCCTGCATCTTATCGTTCAGCAACAACCTTTCAATGGCAATAGCGATGACAAATGATATTTCTTTTTATTATTATCTCTATTTTATATGGGCTTCCCTGATGGCTTAGTGGTAAAGAATCCACCTGCAATGCAGGAGACCTGGGTTCGATCCCTGGGTTGGGAAGATCCCCTGGAAAAGGAAATGGCAACCCACTCCAGTATTCTTGCCTGGAGAATCCCATGGACAGAGGAGCCTGGTGGGCTGTACAAATATCATATATATATATATATATATATATATACATATATACATACATACACATTATATTATATAAGTATTATATATTATATTATATAAATATTACATATTTTATGTAGTTATCTTCCTATCATGACTTTTGTGATTTATGACTTCCGTGTTGTTCACAAAATGCTTTCCTGCTTGAAAGTTACAACACTACTACTCCGCATTTTCTTCCAGTTATTCTGAAGGCTTTAATTCCTTTAGAAATTACTTTTTGAACTTATGATGTGAGATTATGGCAGTACTTAAACTTTTAAGAAGCCAAGTGTGTAGTTATTTATCAAAACATAATTTGTTGATAGTTCATTCCTAACCCACCTAAAAAAAAAAAAAAAGAGTGCAGTCTGTATTTTCCACGGCCCTCTGGCTCCCCCAAAAGTAAGCCTTGCTGGCATCAAAGCCAAGTGTTCTGGGGGCTCGTCTTCTCACTGCAGGACTCCCAGGCTGGGAGCCCAGTGTGGAGCTCCAACCCTTGTTCTTTGGGGAGAAATTCTGCAATTGTAATCATCCTCTTATTTGTGGATCGCCCACATGGGGTGTGGGTCTTGACTAAGCGGCATCTCTGTACCTCCTACCCTCCCACTGTGGTTCCTTCTTTATGTCTTTAGTGGTAGATCTTGCTTCCTAGTCTTCCAGTCTTTCTCGTCACTAGTTGCTCCGTAAATAGTTATAATTCTGGCATACCTGTGGGAGGGGGTAAGCCTAGAGTCTTCCTACTCTGCTATTTTGGTCACAATGTCATTAATGTTATTTTTAAACCAAAATGATTAAACTAGACCTGTCCAAGGATTCACATGATGTTTTGAATTTGGCTTCTTATATCAAAATGTTTCAGAGCAGAACTTTCTATGAGAGTTTCTTTTTTTCCTGAAAACATGGCACTCACAGAGCACTGCATTAAAAGTTCCATTTTTTTTATTTTCAAGAAAGTTTGGGGATATTAGACATATATTAGCACTTTCTATTCTCTGTAAGCCAACAAAAACAGGTCTCAGACTTTTCAAAGACTTTATTTCCTTGGAGAAATTTTTGGTTTACAATAAAATTGAGAAGAAGGTACAGAGCTCTCCTTATATCCTCTCCCCCTATGTATATATAACCTTCCCCTTATCGACATCACTTATCACAATTGTGCTTTTTTTATTTTAACAAATGATAAACCTACAGTTGGGCTTCCCTGTGGCTCAGCTGGTGAAGAATCCGCCTGCAATGTGGGAGACCTGGGTTCGATGCCTGGGTTGAGAAGATTCCCTGGAGCAGGGAATGGCTACCCACTCCAGTATTCTGGCCTTGAGAATTCCTTGGACTGTGTAGTCCATGGGGTTACAAAAAGTCGGATACAACTGAGCAACTTTCACTTTCAAACCTACATTGACACATAATAACCACCCAGTGTTCATAAGTCCATACTTTATCCAAGGGTTCAGTTATGGTTTTATTCATTCTATCCATTTAGACAAATGAATAATGACATATATACATCATTATCATATCACACAGAATATTGTCACTGCCCTAAAAATCATCTGTCCTCTGCTTATTCGTATCTCCCTTCCTCCTCTACTTGACTTTCCTTCTCTCCTCACCAGACCTCTGATCTCTTTATTGTCTCCATCTTCTTGCCTTTTCCCAAATGCCACAGAGTTGCAATCATATATTATGAACCCTTTTCAGACTGACTTCTTTCACTTGGTAATATGTATTTTAGATTTCTCTATTTCTTTTCATGATTTGATAGCTCATTTGTTTTTGGGTGTGCTCAGTCATTTCTGTCGTGTCTGACTCTTTGTGACCCCATGGACTGTAGCCTCCCAGGCTCCTCTGTCCATGGGATTCTCCAGGCAAGAATACTGAAGTGGATTGCCATTTCCTTTTCCATGGGATCTTCCTGACCCAGGGATCAAACCCATGTCTTCTGTGTCTCTTGCACCTGGGAAGCACCCATTTGTTTGTAGCACTGAATAATATTCCATCTGCATATTAAAAAGCAGAGACATTACTTTGCCAACAAAGGTCGTCTAGTCAAGGCTATGGTTTTTCCAGTAGTCATGTATGGATGTGAGAGTTGGACTGTGAAGAAAGCTGAGCGCCGAAAAATTGATGCTTCTGAACTGTGGTATTGGAGAAGACTCTTGAGAGTCCCTTGGACTGCAAGGAGATCCAACCAGTCCATCCTAAAGGAGATCAGGCCTGGGTATTCATTGGAAGGACTGACGCTGAAGCTGAAACTCCAATACTTTGGCCACCTCATGCAAAGAGTTGACTCATTGGAAAAGACTCTGATGCTGGGAAAGACTGAGGGCAGGAGGAGAAAGGGACGACAGAGGATGAGATGGCTGGATGACATCACCGACTCGATGGACATGAGTTTGAGTATACTCCGGGAGTTGGTGATGGACTGGGAGGCCTGGCGTGCTGCAATTTATGGGGTCGCAAACAGTCAGACACGACTGAGTGACTGAACTGAACTGAACTGAATATTCCATCATTTGAATGTTGTTATTGCATGCATGCTCAATCATGTCCAACTCTTTGTGACCCTATGGACTGTAGCCCATCAGGCTCCTCTCTCCATGGGATTCTCCAGGCAAGAATACAGGAGTGGGTGGCCATTTCCTCCTCCAGGAGAGCTTCTCAACCCAGGGATTGAAACCTCATCTCCTGTGTCTTCTGCATAGAGGCAGATTCTTTACCTGTTGACCAATTTAGGGAAGCCCTTCTGAATGTCCCACAGTTTATCCATTCACCCACTGAAGATATCATGATCGCTTCCAAGTTTTGGCAATTCTGAAAAAAGATGCTAATAAAAATCCATGTGCAGATTTCTGTGTAGACATAAGTTCTCATCTCCTTTGGACAAATACCAAGGAGAGCAATTACTGGATCACATGTTTAGAGCTATATGATGACATACAATGTGGAGCATCTTTTTAGATGAAGAGTCTGTTAAAGTCTTCGATCATTTATTAATTGCTGTGTGCTTAGTCGCTTAGTCATGTCCAACTCTTTGCGACCCCATGGACTGCAGCCTGCCAGTCTCCTCTGTCCATGGGGATTCTCCAGGCAAGAATACCAGAGTGGGTTGCCATGCCCTCCTCTAGGGAAACTTCCCAACCCAAGGATCGAACCCAGGTCTCCCGCACTACAGGAGGATTCCTTTATCCACTGAGCCATCAGGGAAGCCCATTTATTAATTAGGTTGTTGGTTTCTATCATTGAGTTTTATGGGTTCTCTGTGTATTTTGGATACACCCCTTATCAAACTGTGTCTTTTGCAAACATTTTCTCCTAGTCTGTGATTTGTCTTCTCATTTTCTTGACAGTGTCTTTCATAGGGCACAAGTTTTTAATTTTCATGAAGTCCAGTTTATCAATGTTCAATCTGGTTTTAGAAAAGGCAGAGGAACCAGAGATCAAATTGCCAACATCCACTGGATCATCGAAAAAGCAAGAGAGTTCCAAAAAAACATCTATTTCTGCTTTATTGACTATGCCAAAGCCTTTGACTGTGTGGATCACAATAAACTGTGGAAAATTCTGAAAGAGATGGGAATGCCAGACAACCTGACCTGCCTCTTGAGAAAACTGTATGCAGGTCAGGAAGCAACAGTTAGAACTGGACATGGAACAACAGACTGGTTCCAAATAGGAAGAGTATGTCAAGGCTGTATATTGTCACCCTGCTTATTTAACTTATATGCAGAGTACATCATGAGAAACGCTGGGCTGGAAGAAGCACAAGCTGGAATCAAGATTGCCGGGAGAAATATCAATAACCTCAGATATGCAGATGGCACCACGCTTATGGTAGAAAGTGAAGAACAACTAAAGAGCCTCTTGATGAAAGTGAAAGAGGAGAGTGAAAAAGTTGACTTAAAGTGTAACATTGAGAAAACTAAGATCATGGCATCTGGTCCCATCACTTCATGGGAAATAGTGAAACAGTGGAAACAGTGTCAGACTTTATTTTTTGGGGCTCCAAAATCACTGCGGATGGTGATTGCAGCCATGAAATTAAAAGACACTTGCTCTTTGGAAGGAAAGTTATGACCAACCTAGACAGCATATTAAAAAGCAGAGACATTACTTTGCCAACAAAGGTCCATCTAATCAAAGCTATGGTTTTTCCAGTAATCATGTATGGATGTGAGAGTTGGAGTATAAAGAAAGCTGAGCGCCAAAGAATTGATGCTTTTGATGTGTGGTGTTGGACAAGACTCTTGAGAGTCGCTTGGACTGCAAGGAGATCCAACCAGTCCATCCTAAAGGATATCAGTCCTGGGTGTTCATTGGAAAGACTGATGTTGAAGCTGAAACTCCAGTACTTTGGCCACCTGATGTGAAAAGCTGACTCATTTGAAAAGCCCCTGATGCTGGGAAAGATTGACGGCAGGAGGAGAAGGGGACGACAGAGGATGAGATGGTTGGATGGCATCACCGACACAGTGGACATGAGTTTGGGTAAACTTCGGGAGTTGGTGATAGACAGAGAAGCCTGGTGTGTTGTGGTTCATGGGGTCACAAACAGTCGGACATGACTGAGAGACTGAAATGAACTGTTTATCAATTTCTTCTCTCATGGCTTGTGCCTTTGGTATTGTATTGAAAACGTCATCACTACACCGATATATAAGTCTAACTTTTCTCCTACCTTTTCTTCTAGGAGTTTTTATAGTTTTGTGTTTTACATTCAGGTCTATGATCCATTTTGAGTTAATTTTCGTGAAAAATATAAGATCTGTGTCTAGATTCATATTGTTTACATGTGTATGCCCCATTGTTCCAGCACCATTGTTGAAGAGACTGTCTTTGCTCCATTGTATTGCCTTTGTTCTTTTGTCAAAGATCAACTGAATGTATTTGTGGGGGTCTATTTCTGGGCTACCTATTCTGCTCCACCGGTCTATCCTTTTGCCAGTATCACACTATCTTGATTACTGTAGCTTTACAGTAAGTCTTAAAGTCAGGTAGTGTTGATCCTCCATCTTCAATCTTCTCCTTCAGTGTTGCCTTGGCTATTCTAAGTCTTATGTTTCTCCATATGATCTTTAGAATCATGTTGTCAATATAAATAAAATAACTTGCTGGTGTTTTGGTTAGGATTGCATCCAATCTATAGATCAGGTCGGGAAGAACTGATCTGAAGTATTGAAACTTCAGATCCAAGAACATGGAACCTATCCCTATTTATTTAGTTCTTTGATTTTGTGTGTGTGTGTGGCTGCACTATGCAGCATGCAGGATCTTAGTCCCCAGACTGGGGATTGAAACCTCATCCCCTACATTGGAAGAGCAGAGTCTTAACCTCTGGACCACTGAGGAAATCCCTTAGTTCTTTGATTTTATTCATCAGAGTTTTATAGTCCTTCTTACATAGATCTTGTCTATCTCCTGTTTGATTTATACCTAAGTACTTCATTTTGGTAGAGTGTTAATATAAATAGTATCATGGTTTAAATTCCAAATATAATTTGTTTATTGTTGTATATAGGAAAGCTATTGACTTTTTTTATATTAACCTTATGTCCTGAAATCTTGCTAGAATATTTATTTGTTCCAGGAATTTGGGGGGGGGGGGGTTTCTATGTAGACGATCATGTCATCTGCAAACAAAGACCATTTTATGTCTTCCTTCCCAATCTGTATGCCTTCTATTTCCTTTTCTTGACACATTGCATTATCAAGGGCTTCTAGTAATATGTTGGAAAGGAGTGGTGAGAGAGAGTTCTTGCTTTGTATCTGGGAAAGCTTTGTCAACAAAAATTCAGTTAGCCATCAAGTTAAGGAGAAAAAGAAAAAGGATTTTTATTCAAATCAAGCTAAGGATTATAATCCTGGAAGCAGATGCTCAAAGCTCTGAGAACTGTTCTCCTGTTAGAAGTCAAAGGCACAGTTATATCGGTTTTTGAGACAAATGATAGTATATCAAAATGATGTACAGATAGTTTACCAAGGATACATTGTTCACATAAGCAGTACAAAGCAAGCAGCAAATCACCATGACCCCTTAAGATCTGGTAAAGAATACTATTCTTTTAAGAAGTTGCATTTTTAGCATCAGAAGAAAGAAAAAACATTGATCTTTATGGTTGAGCAGTCTCTCCCAATGTTGAGGAGCTCTGGTTAATGTGTAATATATATAATATGTATACTGTATATTAGAGAGGGAGGAGGCCCAAGCAAACATAGAGAGGAAAATTTATGTTTAATGTTTTTCTTGTTCTGCCTTAAAATATAGATTTTATTTAATCAGATTCATGTTTCTTATGGTTAAGTACAATGTTATCTTGAGATATTTTGTGGATAGTCTTTATCAAGTTGAGAAAGGTCACCTCTCTTCCTCTCTCCCTAGTTTACTGAGAGGTTTTTTTTTTTTTTTTTCTCATGAATAGTTATTGAATGTTTTCAAATATGTTTTCTGCATCTTGGTGTGATAATGTAATTTTTATTCCTTAGTTATAGATGTAATGGATCATATTAATTGATTTTCAGATGTTGTACCAGTCTGTTTTTATCAGGATGAATATTACTTGGTTGTGGTATATAATTCTTTCTATACTTTTTTTGGATTTGATTTTGTTGAGGGCTTTTGCATCTATTTCATGAGAGATACTGGCCTGAAAATTTCTTTTCTTGTAATATCTTTGTCTGGTTTTGGTATTAAGATAATACAGGCCTCATAGAATGAGTTAGGAAGTATTCTCTCTGTTTTTACACTGAAGAAGCTTGTAGAGAATTGGTATTTTTTTTTCCTTAAATGTATGGAAGAATTAACCAATGAACCCATCTGGGTATATCATTTTCTATCTTGGAAGATTATTATTTATTCAGTTTCTTTAATAGATACAGACCTTTTCATATTGGTTTCTTTTTTATCCAAGTGTGAGTTTTGGCAGATTTAGTCTTTCATGGCATTGCTCCATACTCCTTTTTAAAGACACTGTAATTTAATGTATTAGTTATTTAAAATCTAGTTTACTAGTATTTTGCCTTCTGTCAAAAGAGGTAAAAGCTGTTCTTAATGACAGACACACAGGTATCAGAGAATTTGTAACTTCAGTTCTCATTCACAGATCAAAAGTCAATACGGAAACATAAAAGCTCTCTGGTCGTATCTTAAAGAGCTGTTCTCCTTCCCAGTGAGCACAAAATATTGTCTTAATTGACTTGTGCTCACAAATAGACAAATACAGAAACAACAAAACCTAGTAGGCCATATTCTTTGTCTGTCAGTTCAGTTCAGTCACTCAAAGTCATGTCCGACTCTTTGCAGTCCCATGAACTGCAGTCCATCACCAACTCCCGGAGTCCACCCAAACCCATGTCCATTGAGTCGGTGATGCCATCCAACCATCTCATCCTCTGTCATCCCCTTCTCCTCCTGCCCTCAATCTTTCCCAGCATCAGGGGCTTTTCAAATGAGTCAGCTTTTCACATCAGGTGGCCAAAGTACTGGGGTTTCAGCTTCAACATCAGTCCTACCAATGAATACCCAGGACTGATATCCTTTAGGATGGACTGGTTGGATCTCCTTGCAGTCTAAAGGACTCTCAAGAGTCTTGTCTAACACCACACGTCAAAAGCATCAATCCTTTGGCGTTCAGCTTTCTTTATAGTCCAACTCTCACATCCATACATGATTACTGGAAAAACCATAGCATTGACTAGATGGACCTTGTCAGTCATCCAATGTCATCTTCATCCAATGGAAGATTGGTCCTCATCATTCTCAGAGATCACCAAGGGAGTGGAAAACGGAGTCGGATTCTCAGTTATTGCAATTATTGCTGCCACCAGTGAGGAGTAAATCATCCACTATGTGCATTCCAGGGAAGTGATGCTTGAAAGCCCATTACACATGACTTCCTGGACCACACCGTAGAAAAAATGTGGCCCAACCACTATTTCCTAAGGACCCAGGAATATACAGGGTGCTCTTTTACTTACAAAGCCAAGACCTGCGTCTCGGTCCAGGACCAGCTGTGTGTTGTGGCCACTCCATTGGCTCACCAGAGCCCTTTGCAGCAGGGACTCTACATTGGTAGCTCATCGTTGGCCATATTCAAATATTTATACCACAGAAGTTAGTAGATGCTGAAAATCAGCCACTGTGCTACTCGATGAGCCAGTTGTTAAACACTGTTACCAGCACACCACTGTCCTTTATCCACTAGTTCCTGGACACAGGAATGGAAAGAGAAATGGCCCAAATCACAAGTTAGAATGTGGACAGATGAATCGATTTGGCCAAGAAAAGAAATAAATACACGGAAGTGAAACAAAAAAGAATCTGAGGAAGAGAGTCAGCAGAGGGAAAATTATTTTGACACATGACTGGGTGTAAGTAGCCCTTGAGGTGCACCTCTAAGGCAGGTAAGTTGATCCTGGCAGGTGAGTCCACTCGGAGATCTCAGACTTCCAAAGCATAAACTGCAAAAGCTGGGGAGGAGGAGCTAAGATGGTGGAGGAATAGGACGGGGAGACCACTTTCTCCCCTACAAATTCATCGAAAGAACATTTGAACGCTGAGCAAACTTCACAAAACAACTTCTGGCCGCTAGCAGAAGACATCAGGTGCCCAGAAAAGCAGCCCATCATCTTTGAAAGGAGGTAGGACAAAATATAAAAGATAAAACGAGAGACAAAAGAGCTGGGGACGGAGACCTGTCCTGGGAAGGGAGTCGTAATAGAGGAAGTTTCCAAACACCAGGAAACCCTCTCACGGGCGGGTCTGGGGGAAGTTTTTGAATCTCGGAGGGCAACCTAACTGGGAGGAAAAATAAATAAAACCCACAGATTACATGCCTAAAAGCAACTCCCAGCAGAAAAGTACCCCAGATGCCCGCATCCGCCACCAGCAAGTGGGGGCGGAAGAGAGAGGAAAGGGCGGCATTGCTTAGGGTAAGGACCAGGCCTGAAAGCCCTGAGGGCAATTGGAGGGAGATAATGTGAGATAGCAACTTAAACTGTGGGGTAGCAAGAGAGAGAGAGAGAAAATTAACCGGCCCAAACACACTGCCAGCAGTTCCCAGAACAAAGGGACTGAGCGATCCCAGAAGAGCTAGCCAGCTGCGGACTGGCCCATCCCCGCCAGAGGCAGGAGGCAGGGGGCAGGGGAAAGGGGCAAACTCGGCCCCAGAGACAGCACCCCACCAAACTGCAAACAGGCCTCCAGTTTCTAACCAAATACTTCCTGAGATTCTGGATGGTCGACATCCCCCGGGAGGGTCGCGAATAGAGGCCAGCTCCCGACTGGCGCGCAGAAACTGAGGCTGGGACCGCGGAGGGGAGAAGGCACACCGCACCTGGGGAGAGCATGCCCGGCAAGCTCCTGGCTGCCTGAGTTGCTCGGGTGGGGAAGGCACAAAACGCAGGCCCACCCGAGTCCGCACTTTTCTGGGATATCTGAAAACTGGAACCGCATGCAACACAGGGCCTGCCCCCTATAGAGCAGCCAGGAGCCTGAGCAGTGTAGACAGGGAAAGCACACACGCCATGAGCGGGGACAAACCCAGTGTGGCCGGAACACTGCGAGTGCTCCCCACACAGGCCAGTGACATTTGTCTGCAGCGCCCCTCCCTCCCCACAGCACGACTGAACAAGCGAAGCTAAACAAGAGACCACCTCCGCCTGCCTGTGTCAGGGAGGAAATTAGACACTGAAGAGACCAACAAACAGAAGCCAAATAAACAAAGGGAACCACTTCAGAAGTGACCAGTGCAACAGATTAAAATCCCTGTAGGTAACACCGACTACACCGGAAGGGGCCTATAGATATCGAGAAGTGGAAGCTGGAACGAGGAGCTATCTGAAACTGAACGGAACCCACACTGACCGCAACAGCTCCAGAGAAATTCCTAGATATATTTTTACTTTTTTTTCATTATAAAAATTTTTTTTCTTTTCTTTTCTTTTTCTTTTTTCTTTTTTCTCTTTTTTTCTTTTAAAATTCCCTATTATTCCTCCATTACTCCTTAACTTTCATTTTCATTTTCATATATTTTTACTATTTTTTTTAGTTAGGAAAAAAGCTTTTTTTCTTCTTTTATTTTCTTCTCTTATTTCCTTTTAAAGTCCTCTCTTACTCCTCTATTACTCCTTAATTTTCATTTTCATTTGACTATAACCTTGCAAAAAAAAAAAAAGAAGAGGCCCTATTTTTAAACTGAACTTCATATATATTTCTAAAATTTTTTGTTTTTGTTTTTGTTTTTAATATTGTATTTTTAAGATACAATATCTTAAAATCTAACCTCTACTCTAGATTTCTAATCTTTGTTTTTCAGGATTTGATATCAATATTGGACATTTAAGAATCCAATATTCAGTACCCATTTTTACTCAGGAGTGTGTTGATTACTCTCTCCCACTTTTGACTCTCCATTTTCTCCCTCAGATCACCTCTATTTCCTGCCTCCCCCTTCTCTTCCCAATCCAATTCTGTGAATCTCTGTGGGTGTCTGGGCTATGGAGAACACTTTGGGAACAGACAACTGCATAGATCTGTCTCTCCCCTCTTGAGTCCCCCTTTTTCTCCCCTTGCTCATCTCTATCTCCCTTCTCCCTCTCCTCTTCTTCATATAACTCTATGAACCTCTCTGGGTGTCCCTCATGGTGGAGAATCTTTTCACCATTAACATAGACGTTTTATTACCAGGGCTGTATAGTTGGAGAAGTCTTCAGGCTACTGGAAGAATGAGACTGAAATCCAGAGGCAGGAGACTTAAGCCCAAAACCTGAGAACACCAGAAAACTCCTGACTACAGGGAACACTAAGTAATAAGAGACTATCCAAAAGCCTCCATACCTACACTGAAACCAACCACCATCCAAGAGCCAGTAAGTTCCAGAGCAAGACATACCACACAAATTCTCCAGCAATGTAGGAGCATAGCCCTGAGCGTCAACATACAGGCTGCCCAAAGTCACACCTAACACATAGACCCATCTCAAAACTCACTACTGGGCACTCCATTGCACTCCAGAGAGAAGAAATCCAGTTCCATGCACCAGAACACCAATGCAAGCTTCCCTAACCAGGAAACCTTGACAAGCCAATTGTCCAACCCCACCCACTGGGTGAAACCTCCACAATAAGAAGGAACCACATACCACCAGAATACAGAAAGGCCACTCCAGACACAGAAACCTAAACAAGATGAAAAGGCAGAGAAATACCCAGCAGGTAAAGGAACAGGAAAAATGCCCACCAAGTCAAACAAAAGAGGAAGAGATAGGGAATCTATCTGTAAAAGAATTTAGAATAATGATAATAAAAATGATCCAAAATCTTGAAAACAAAATGGAGTTACAGATAAATAGCCTGAAGACAAAGATTGAGAAGATGCAAGAAATGTTTAATAAGGACCTAGAAGAAATAAAAAAGAGTCAGTTAAAAGTGAATAATGCAATAAATGAGATCAAAAACACTCTGGAGGGAACCAACAGTAGAATAACAGAGGCAGAAGATAGGATAAGTGAGGTAGAAGATAAAGTGATGGAAATAAACGAGGCAGAGAGGAAAAAAGAAAAAAGGATCAAAAGAAATGAGGACAACCTCAGGGACCTCTGGGACAATGTGAAATGCCCCAACATTCGAATCATAGGAGTCCCAGAAGAAGGAGACAAAAAGAAAGGCCATGTGAAAATACTCGAGGAGATAATAGCTGAAAACTTCCCTAAAATGGGGAAAGAAATAGTTACACAGGTCCAAGAAACCCAGAGAGTCCCAAACAGGAGAAACCCAAGGTGAAACACCCCAAGACACATACTAATCAAATTAACAAAGATCAAACACAAAGAACAAATATTAAAAGCAGCAAGGGACAAACAACAAATAACACACAAAGGGATTCCCATAAGGATAACAGCTGATCTATCAATAGAAACCCTCCAGGCCAGAAGGGAATGGCAGGACATACTTAAAGTAATGAAAGAGAATAACCTACAACCTAGATTACTGTACCCAATAAGGATCTCATTCAGATATGAAGGAGAATTCAAAAGCTTTACAGACAAGCAAAAGCTGAGAGAATTCAGCACCACCAAACCAGTTCTTCAACAAATGATAAAGGATCTTCTCTAGACATGAAACACAGAAAGGTTGTATAAGCACGAACCCAAAACAACAAAGTAAATGGCAACGGGACCATAATTACCTTAAATGTAAATGGGTTGAATGCCCCAACCAAAAGACAAAGACTGGCTGAATGGATACAAAAACAAGACCCCTATATATGCTGTCTACAAGAGACCCACCTCAAAACAAGGGACACATACAGACTGAAAGTGAAGGGCTGGAAAAAAATATTTCATGCAAACGGAGACCAAAAGAAAGCAGGAGTCGCAATACTCATATCAGATAAAATATACTTTCAAATAAAGGCTGTGAAAAGAGACAAAGGACACTACATAATGATCAAAGGATCAATCCAAGAAGAAGATATAGCAATTATAAATATATGTGCACCCAACATAGGAGCACCACAATATGTAAGGCAAACATTAACGAGTATGAAAGAGGAAATTAATAGTAACACAATAATAGTGGGAGACTTTAATACCCCACTCACACCTATGGATAGATCAACTAAACAGAAAATTAACAAGGAAACACAAACTTTAAATGACACAATGGACCAGCTAGACCTAATTGATATCTATAGGACATTTCACCCCAAAACAATCAACTTCCCCTTATTCTCAAGCACACACGGAACCTTCTCCAGAATAGATCACATCCTGGGCCATAACTCTAGCCTTGGGAAATTCAAAATATTTGAAATCATTCCAGTCATCTTTTCTGACCACAGTGCAGTAAGATTAGATCTCAATTACAGGAAAAAAATTGTTAAAAATTCAAACATATGGAGGCTAAATAACACGCTTCTGAATAATCAACAAATCATAGAAGGAATCAAAAAAGAAATAAAAATATGCATAGAAATGAATGAAAATGAAAACACAACAACCCAAAACCTATGGGACACTGTAAAAGTGGTGCTAAGGGGAAGGTTCATAGCATTACAGGCTTACCTCAAGAAACAAGAAAAAAGTCAAATAAATAACCTAACTCTACACCTAAAGCAACTAGAGAAGGAAGAAATGAAGAACCCCAGGGTGAGTAGAAGGAAAGAAATCTTAAAAATTAGGGCAGAAATAAATGCAAGAGAAACTAAAGAGACCATAGCAAAAATCAACTGAGCTAAAAGCTGGTTTTTTGAAAAAATAAACAAAATTGACAAACCGTTAGCAAGACTCATTTAGAAACAAAGGGAGAAGAACCAAATTAACAAAATTAGAAATGAAAATGGAGAGATCACAACAGACAACACTGAAATACAAAGGATCATAAGAGACTACTACCAGCAGCTCTATGCCAATAAAATGGACAACTTGGAAGAAATGGACAAATTCTTAGAAAAGTATAACTTTCCAAAATGGAACCAGAAAGAAATAGAAGATCTTAACAGACCCATCACAAGCAAGGAAATTGAAACTGTAATCAGAAATCTTCCAGCAAACAAAAGCCCAGGACCAGATGGCTTCACAGCTGAATTCTACCAAAAATTTAGAGAAGAGCTAACACCTATCTTACTCAAACTCTTCCAGAAAATTGCAGAAGGTAAACTTCCAAACTCATTCGATGAGGCCACCATCACCCTAATTCCAAAACCAGACAAAGATGCCACAAAAAAAGAAAAGTACAGGCCAATATCACTGATGAACATAGATACAAAAATCCTTAACAAAATTCTAGAAAACAGAATCCAACAACATATTAAAAAAATCATACATCATGACCAAGTGGGCTTTATCCCAGGAATGCAAGTATTCTTTAATATCTGCAAATCAATCAATGTAATACACCACATTAACAAATTGAAAGATAAAAACCATATGATTATCTCAATAGATGCAGAAAAAGCCTTTCACAAAATTCAACATCCATTTATGATTAAAACTCTCCAGAAAGTAGAAATAGAAGGAACATACCTCAACATAATAAAAGCTATATACGACAGACCCACAGCAAGCATTACCCTCAATTGTGAAAAATGGAAAGCATTTCCCCTAAAATCAGGAACAAGACAAGGGTGCCCCCTCTCACCACTACTATTCAACATAGTTTTGGAAGTTTTGGCCACAGCAATCAGAGCAGAAAAAGAAGTAAAAGGAAGCTGGATAGGAAAACAAGAAGTGAAACCCTCTCTGTTTGCAGATGACATGATCCTCTACATAGAAAACCCTAAAGACTCTACCAGAAAATTACTAGAGCTAATCAACGAATATAGTAAAGTTGCAGGATATAAAATTAACACAGAGAAATCCCTTGCATTCCTATACACTAACAATGAGAAAACAGGAAGAGAAATTAAGGAAACAATACCATTCACCATTGCAACAGCAACAAAAAAATAAATGAAATACTTAGGTGTATATCTACCTAAAGAAACAAAAGACTTATACATAGAAAACTATTAAACACTGATGAAAGAAATCAAAGAGGACACAAACAGATGGAGAAATATACCGTGTTCATGGATTGAAAGAATCAATATTGTCAAAATGTTTATACTACCCAAAGCAATCTATAGGTTCAATGCAATCCTTATCAAGCTACCAACAGTATTTTTCACAGAACTAGAACAAATAATTTCACAATCGGTATGGAAATACAAAAAACTTTGAATAGTCAAAGTAATCTTGAGAAAGAAGAATGGAACTGGAGGAATCAACCTGCCTGACTTCAGACTATACTACAAAGCCACAGTCATCAAGACAGTATGGTACTGGCACAAAGACAGAAATATAGATCAATGGAACAGAACAGAAAGCCCAGAGATGAATCCACGAACCTATGGACACCTTATCTTCGACAAAGGAGGCAAGGATATACAATGGAAAAAAGACAACCTCTTTAACAAGTGGTGCTGAGAAAACTGTTCAACCACTTGTAAAAGAATGAAACTAGAACACTTTCTAACACCATACACAAAAATAAACTCAAAATGGATTAAAGATCTAAATGTAAGATCAGAAACTATAAAACTCCTAGAGAACATAGGCAAAACACTCTCTGACATAAATCACAGCAGGATCCTCTATGACCCACCTCCCAGAATATTGGAAATAAAAGCAAAAATAAACAAATGGGACCTAATTAAACTTAAAAGCTTTTGCACTACAAAGGAAACTATAAGCAAGGTGAAAAGACAGCCTTCAGATTGGGAGAAAATAATAGCAAACGAAGCAACAGACAAGGGATTAATCTCAAAAATATACAAGCAACTCCTGCAGCTCAATTCCAGAAAAATAAATGACCCAATCAAAAAGTGGGCCAAAGGACTAAACAGACATTTCTCTGAAGAAGACATAGACATGGCTAACAAACACATGAAAAGATGCTCAACATCACTCATTATCAGAGAAATGCAAATCAAAATCACAATGAGGTACCATTACATGCCAGTCAGGATGGCTGCTATCCAAAAGTCTACAAGCAATAAATGCTGGAGAGAGTGTGGAGAAAAGGGAACCCTCTTAGACTGTTGGTGGGAATGCAAACTAGTACAGCCGCTATGGAGAACAGTGTGGAGATTTCTTTAAAAACTGGAAATAGAACTGCCATATGACCCAGCAATCCCACTTCTGGGCATACACACCGAGGAAACCAGATCTGAAAGAGACACGTGCACCCTAATGTTCATCGCAGCACTGTTTATAATAGCCAGGACGTGGAAGCAACCTAGATGCCCATCAGCAGATGAATGGATAAGGAAGCTGTGGTACATATACACCATGGAATATTACTCAGCCATTAAAAAGAATTCATTTGAATCAGTTCTAATGAGATGGATGGAACTGGAGCCCATTATACAGAGTGAAGTAAGCCAGAAAGATAAAGACCATTACAGTATACTAACACATATATATGGAATTTAGAAAGATGGTAACGATAACCCTATATGCAAAACAGAAAAAGAGACACAGATGTACAGAATAGACTTTTGGACTCTGTGGGAGAAGGTGAGGGTGGGATGTTTCGAGAGAACAGCATTGAAACATGTATATTAGGTAGGGTGAAACAGATCACCAGCCCAGGTTGGATGCATGAGACAAGTGCTCGGGCCTGGTGCACTGGGAAGACCCAGAGGGATCGGGTAGAGAGGGAGGTGGGAGGGGGGTTCAGGATGGGGAATACATGTAAATCCATGGCTGATTCATGTCAATGTATGACAAAAGCCACTACAATATTGTAAAGTAATTAGCCTCCAACTAATAAAAGTAAATTGAAAAAAAAATAAAAACAGCAAAAGCTGGTAACATGACTCCATACAAATATGCAATGAATATGTGTCAAAAATTTATGTCATTCACTAACCAGGTGTCAACATGAGAATAAAACTGATTCTGAAAAGTATAGGAGAGACAGAGTATTTGTAGTCAACAAAAGACGGGATGCAGGATAAGATGACAAACTTAGATACAAACTTGACTTCGGGAAAGGAAAGGAGGAAAATATTTATTGTTCTTTAGTCACGAAGTCATGTCCCACTCTTTGGACTGTAGCCCATCAGGATCCTCTGTCCATAGGATTTCCCAGGTAAGAATGCTGGAGTGGGTTGCCACTTCCTTTTCCAGGGGATCTTCCTGATCCCTAGAGAAGGGAAGGAATTGAACCTAAATACTGTGCATCTCCTACCTTGACAGACAGATTATTTACCACTGAGCCACAATGGAAGCCACAATATTTATTATGACATAGATTGAAAGAAAAAAAAAAAGGAAAGAAAGAAAGAAAAAGAAAATAATTTAAAATAATGTTAATATTAATTGGAGTGATATGAGCAAAAAAGCAAGAGAGTTCCAGAAAAACATCTATTTCTGCTTTATTGACTATGCCAACGTCTTTGACTGTGTGGATCACAATAAACTGTGGAAAATTCTGAAAGTGATGGGAATCCCAGACCACCTGACCTGCCTCTTGAGAAACCTGTATGCAAGTCAGGAAGCAACAGTTACAACTGGACATGGAACAACAGACTGGTTCCAAATAGGAAAAGGAGTACGTCAAGGCTGTATATTGTCACCTTGCTTGTTTAACTTACATGCAGAGTACATCATGAGAAACGCTGGGCTGGAAGCACATGCAGGTAACACCACCTTTATGGCAGACAGTGAAGAAGAACTAAAAAGACTCTTGATGACAGTGAAAGAGGAGAGTGAAAAAGTTGGCTTAAAGCTCAACATTCAGAAAATAAGATCATGGCATCTGGTCCCATCTGGTCCCATTTCCCACTTCATGGGAAATAGATGGGGAAACAGTGGAAACAGTGTCAGACTTTATTTTTTTGGGCTCCAAAATCACTGCAGATGGTGATTGCAGCCATGAAATTAAAGGACGCTTACACCTTGGAAGGAAAGTTATGACCACCTGAGATAGCATATTAAAAAGCAGAGACATTACTTTGCCAACAAAGGTCTGTCTAGTCAAGGCTATGGTTTTTCCAGTAATCATGTATGGATGTGAAAGTTGGACTGTGAAGAAAGCTGAGCGCCGAAAAATTGATGCTTTTGAACTGTGGTGTTGGAGAAGACTCTTGAGAGTCCTTCGGACTGCAAGGAGATCCAACCAGTCCATCCTAAAGGATATCAGTCCTGGGTGTTCATTGGCAGAACTGATATTGAAGCTGAAACTCCAATATTTTGGCCACCTAATGTGAAGAACTGACTCATTTGAAAAGACCCTGATGCTGGGAGGGATTGGGGGCAGGAGGAGAAGGGGACGACAGAGGGTGAGATGGTTGGATGGCATCACCAACTCAAAGGACATGAGTTTGGGTAAATTCCGGGAGTTGGTGATAGACAGGGAGGCCTGGCTTGCTGTGGTCCGTGGGGTCGCAAAGAGTTGGACTTGACTGAGTGACTGAACTGAACTGAACTGCCTTACAGAATTTTGCTGTTTTCTGTCAAACCTCAACATGAATCAGCCACAGGTATACATATATCCCTGCCCTTTCGAAACACCCTCCCACCCCTCTAGGTTGATACAGAGCCCCTGTTTGAGTTTCCTGAGCCACCCAGCAAATTCCATGGGCTATCTATTTTACATATGGTAATGTAAGTTTCCATGTTACTCTTTCCATACGTCTCATCCTCTCCTCCCCTCTCCCCATGTCCATAAGTCTATTCTCTATGTCTGTTTCTCCACTGGTGCCCTGTTAATAAATTCTTCAGTACCATTTTCCTAGATTCCTGATATATGTGTTAGAATATGGTATTTATCTTTCTCTTTCTGACTCACTTCACTCGTGAAGTAGGTTCTAGATTCATCCACCTCATTGGAACTGACTCAAATGCATTCCTATTTATGGCTGAGTAATATTCCGTTGTGTATATGTACCACAACTTCTTTATCCATTCATCTGTTGATGGATATCTAGGTTGCTTCCATGTTCTAGACTTTGTAAATTGTGCTGCAATGAACAATGGGATACATGTGTCTCTTTCAATTTTGGTTTCTTCAGGGTATATGCCTAGGAGTGGGATTGCTGGGTCATATGGTGGTTTTACTCCTAGTTTTTTAGGGAATCTCCATGCCGTTTTCCATAGTGGCTGAATCAATCATTCCAGTATTCTCGCCTGGAGAATCCCATGGACAGAGGAGCCTGGCAGGTTCAGGGGGTCACAGAGAGTCAGACACGACTTAGTAACTGAACAGCAACTACAACAACAACACACACACACATAGAGAGATAGGGAAGTGAGTCTGTCATGTCCAACTCTTCTGAATAAAGAAGCAAAGTGTTCTGGAAGGTTAGAAAAGAGAGCTAGTTGTTCTTTCAGTGTAGGACATTTCACAGTAGACAATGTTTTATTTGTTGAAAGGAAAACTTTTAAAATATTTATCTATTTATTTGGCTGTATCAGGTGTTAATTACAGCACACAGGATCTTTCTTGCAGCACGTGGGCTCTTAATTGTGGTGTGCAGGCTTCCCTAGTTGCAGTACATGCATTTCTCTCTAGTGGTGGCAAGTGGGCTCTAGAGCACACAGGCTTAGTAATTGCAGTGTGGCCGCCAGGGCATGTGGGATCTTAGTCGCCATTCAGGGGTTGAACCTGTGTCCCCTTCATTGGAAGGCAGTTTCATAACCACTGGACCACAAGTCCTTGAAAAAATATTTGAATAAGTTAATTCTGGCTGACAGTCACTGAGCACTGTCTCTGTGACTGGTACCACTTTAAGCACTTGATATGTTTTAAGTCATGGAATGTTGGTGAAACCTCTTCATATTGGTGGCATTATCACTATCGTCTTCCTGATGCTGCTGCTGAAGCACACCTTGCCCAGGGTCACACAGCTAGTAAGTAGCATAGATGGGATTTGAAACCAGGTGATCTCCTCCAGTCAGGACTTTTAGCCACCGTGCTCTGCTGCCGAGGAAGGAAGGGTGTTACAGAAGGAAGTGGAATCAAGGAACTCTGCATGAAGGAGGTGGTCTTTCAACTAATTCTTTCTACAAAAAAGAAATCCTGTGTGAGAGAGTAATTTTTTTTCCAGAAAAGATAGAATTATGTCCTCATCATCGTATCCCATATCATTAATGTTTTTCACATGAGAGGGTTTATGGGAAATTTGGAAAGTAAGTGAAGAGCAAGGAAAGAGATAATAGCAATTTATCATCACAATTGTAGAGATGGTAATCTCCTGGAAGGCAAGCCTAAGGTTCTATTCACTTTTGCTCTCTCAATTCCAGGACAGAAGAAAAGCTTCCATATTAGGTACACATCTGTGTCACAAATCAGGTAACTAGAATATTCTGATGTCAGGTAATCTTTCTTAATTTTTTGGCTAACTTTAAAAATTGAAGTATGGTTGATTTACAATGTTGTGTTAGTTTCAGATGTACAGCAAAGTGATTCAGTTATATAAATATACACCCACAAATATATTTTCTTTAAAGGTTATTATAGAATATTGAGTATAATCCTCTGTGCTAACAGTAGGCCCTTGTTGGTTATCTATTTTACATATAGTAGTGGGTATATTGGAGAAGGCACTGGCACCCCACTCCAGTACTCTTGCCTGGAAAATCCCATGGACGGAGGAGCCTGGTGGGCTACAGTCCATTGGGTCGCTACGAGTCGGACACGACTGAGCGACTTCACTTTCACGTTTCACTTTCATGCATTGGAGGAGGAAATGGCAACCCACTTCAGTATTCTTGCCTGGAGAATCCCAGGGATGGGGGAGCCTGGTGGGCTGCCGTCCATGGGGTCGCACAGAGTCTGACACGACTGAAGTGATTTAGCAGCAGCAGCAGCAGTGGGTATACGTTAATCCCAAACTCCTAATTTATCCCTCCCCCAGTTCCCCTTTGGTAACCGTAAGTTTGTCTTCTATGTTTGTGGGTCTATTTCAGTTTTGTGTATAAATTCATTTGTATCAATTTTTAAGAAAAGATTCCTCATATAAACGACATATGATATTTGTCTTTCTCTGCTTGGATTAATTCACTGAGTATGATCATCTCCAGGTCCATCCACAAGCAACTTGAAAAGTAATCAAATGCAGCACTGTCAGATAGAACATTCTACGTTGGTGAAAATGTTCTCTATTATGCTGTTCAATACAGCCACCACCAGCCACATGTAGCCATGGATCACTTGAAATGTGGCTTGTGTGTCTGAGGAATGAAAGATTAAATTTTTTTGTTTTAATTAATTTAAATTTACATAGCCACGTATGGGCAACATAGTCACAGGAGTTCAAATTTTTCCAAAATCTCCCATGTGGTTCCAGATAATGGGTGGTATGTAGATTGGTCATTCAGGGTCTTAGCAATTGCAGATTTTGGGGCAAATGTATTAGTATAACAGAGAGGATCTGCTTTCAAGCAGGAAGTGGCTTGCCATAGCAATTTAATCAAGTGTAGAAAATATGAAGCTGGAATGATATACTGGCAGTCATATTTAATTCACTTTTAATTAACTTTTACCACTGGGGAAGACACAGTTAAAAATAGGCAGCATTTCAGACATTATGGGTCCCCAGAAGACTTAGAATCAATCCCAAACCTAGAAAGATATATATTCTTAGTGATCTCAGTTGGACTGTGGATTCTGAGAGAGATTAAATTGTTATGGTGTTCTGAAATAGAATACGCTGCATATAAAATGAACTTCTCTCATAGCTCAGTCAGTAAATCATCTGTCTGCAACGCATGCTGTGAAGGAAATTTCTAGGTTTGGATGTAATAGATTATTCAAGGATAGCTGAATTTCAGCTTAGTTTTCTATAATGCATTTTGACTGCCCATTGGTATTGAAAGTCTAGTATGGAAAAACTCTGTTTAAAACACACACCATACACACAAATTCACTTTATTTTGGAAATATTGGAAGTTGAAGAAAAGTCAAACTTTACTACTCAGAATTTCCATTGTGAATAATTGGGGTTTACTTTGTAGGTTTTTTCCCCTTTTCCCTTTATACAGTTGAGATCATAGTATATATAATTTGCTTTTATTTACTTGAAAATTTTAAGATTATTTTTGTACTATTTCCACTTTACCAGCTTTGGGTATCCCCCGCCTTTTTAGTTGTATTTGAGAGTTAACAGAAGATCAACTCCTCAGAACTCTGTGCAGCAGAAATGCTACCACAGCTTTTTGAGCTGCCAAAGAGCTTTACTAAGTCAACAAAACACTTTCTCAGCTTTGAGCCGTTGTGCAGTGAGATTCAACACAGACATTCCACTTGTCTGGATTTTCCATTTTGAGGCTCATGTATGTTAGAAAAATATGTAAGTTCTACCATTTTCTTTCTATTATTTCTTTTATTTGTAGCCATTTTTATAAAATAAGAGGTTTTCACAGATGTAGGACTTTGGTTCAACTTACAGAAAATCTGAGAGGAAGGTGTTTTAAAGTGTGGATTTTACCGTAAAAAACTTCAGTGTACTTGGCATAATATTATGTACATGCCAATTAGTTGAAGCTATGTTTCCAGGGGTGACCAATTGCCCTGCTCTCTAATATGCTTTGGATTGATATCTAGCTCAGCACAGAGAAAGCCAGCTCTCTGCTATCCCAGCTCCTCCATCAACCTTGACAATTTAGCATATCGGATGTTAAATATGGGTTTTTATTGCCAAAACTCATGCCTGTTTAGAAATAGGATAGGTGTTAGAAGCTGGTTCTCACTGGGGAAAATATATCTCTCTTGATATACGTATGTGCTAAATCGCTTCAGTTGTGTCCGACTCTGAGATCTTATGGACTGTAGCCTGCCAGACGCCTTTGTCCATGGGATTCTCCAGGCAAGAATACTGGAGTGGGTTGTCATGCCCTCCTCCAGGGGATCTTCCCAACCCAGTGCCACCTGGGAAGCCCCATAGGCAAAATAATGTGGGGG
The DNA here is from genome assembly GCF_033118175.1 of Dama dama. NCBI lineage: Eukaryota > Metazoa > Chordata > Mammalia > Artiodactyla > Cervidae > Dama > Dama dama. The sequence goes on from NC_083702.1 coordinate 34,222,864, forward strand.
AACTCTCTAACTCAACTTACAATTGAAAGTATGGTAGGTTCTCCCCAGTGACCTCTGCCTCTGTGTAATCTCTGAACTTAAGTGTGGGCCAGATTTACTGACTTGATTGTAATGAATAGAATATGGCAGAAATTATGGGATATCACTACCAAAATTAGGTTTTAAAAGACTTTGCTATTTCTTAGTCTCTCTCTGTGTGTGTAAATTCTTCATTTTCTTTCCCTCTTTGTCTTGGATTGCTTACCCTGGGGAAGCCAACCCCAAGCTGTGAGGCAGTCATGCTGAGAGGCCCATGTGGTGAGGGACTGACACCTGCCAAAAATTACAGGCGTGATTTTGGAAGTAGAAACACCAAGCTACTTGGTCCCAAATTCCTAACCCGCAGAAACTGTGAGGTAATACAGTTTATTGATCTGGGCTTCTACATCTCAGGATGCTTTACTTCCCAACAATAAACAATTAATAAAGATGGATAAGAGCTAGAGAAGCTGAAAGAAGCTACTCAGGGGGTCCAATACATTTTTGACAATAATATAGTTAACATTGTACTCCCTCCATTGTGCTAAGCAGTATTCTGCATACCTTTACATATAGCAATTCATTTAATCCTCACTTTGATCCTGATATTATTACGATTTTACAGACAAAGAAACTGCCACAGAGAGAGGTTAAGTCCAAGGAAATCTAGATCTTGAGTCCATGCTCTTAACCACTTGGCTGTCTTGCCCTCTGTGGTTAATTTTAGTGGGGAGAATGAAGCAGGTTCAGTCAGAAGGCCAGTCCAGCCAGGGGTGGAGGGGGAGCGTAAGCAGAAACAAGAAGTTGGAAAGGCTCCCTGAAGTCTAACTTTGATTCCTAGTGGCTCAGATGGTAAAGAATCTGCCTGCAATGCAGAAGATGCAGGAGACATAGGTCAGGAAGATCCACTGGAAAAGGAAACAGCAACCCATTCCAGTATTCTTGACTGGAGAACATCGCATGGACAGAGGAGCCCATGGCTACAGTCCATGGGGTCACAAAGAGTCAGACACAACTGAGCACACACATGCATTCTGTGTTTCTTCATTGCTTTGTGCAGGCTTTTGTGAGCAGAGGCTACTTTTCCTTGTGGGGTGCAGGCTTCTCCCTGCTTCTCTCATTATGGAGCACGGGCTCTAGTCTCAAGGGCTTCAGTAGTTGTAGCTCTCAGGTTCTAGAGTGAGGGCTCAGTAGTTGTGGCCCATGGACTTAGCTGCTCTGAGGTATGTGGTATCTTCCCAGGCCAGGGATAAAACCCCATGTTCTCTGTGTTGGCAGGCAGATTCTTAACCACTGCACCACGAGGGAAGTCCTAATTGACTTTCTTAAGCATAGTCTATATGAGTCAAGTCACCCACCCCTTTCTCCCACTAAGAACAACTAGCAGACTATGAGGAAATCTGCCTGTTTTGGGAGGAAGAACACTTTCAAAGAGTTGGAGAAAGTCCAAGACAGATACGGTTATCAGTGCTGTTTTGCAATAACGTCTTTTTTTTTTTTTGGCCATGCCTCACTGCAGTAAAAGAGCTGGCCATCAGAGAATAATTCCCTGGGATGATGTCTGTTTGCTCAAATAAGTTAACATACCCACCCCAGCTGACACTCAGAAGGCATAAACCCATCAACAGATTGACCAGTCTAACCTTCCTCCAAGATGATCTTTTACTTTTATCTAGTTTGTTTCACTTTTCCTATTTCATACTCAGTGTTTCCATTTCATTTAGTTTATGTTTTCCAATTTCATCTCTCTTTTTTTTTAATGTTCTTTCTCAAGGCTTTATCAAGCATAATAGAAATGCTTTTGTATACATGTATATGAATAGTATGTATAATATGTATATTTTAGAAAATATGAATTTTTGGTGAAAAAATTACGACATTTTGATTCCACTTGTTTGATTTAGTATAAATAGAATGCTAGATTTCTAGTTAAAAATATAGATATGCAACCAGCAGCAAAGAATTGGAGAAGAAATGGCACCCCACTCCAGTGTTCTTGCCTGGAGAATCCCAGGGATGGCAGAGCCTGGTGGGCTGCCATCTGTGGGGTCACACAGAGTCGGACACGACTGAAGTGACTTAGCAGCAGCAGCAGCAAAGATTTACTGTAGCACAGAGAACTGTGTATACGTATAACTGAATCAGTTTGCTGCGCACCAGAAATATTGTAAGTCAACTATACTTCTGTAAAATAAATATATTAAGAAAAAAAAAGGTTGGAGAAAGAAAGAAAAACTATACTATTGTGATTTTTCATAAATTGAAAGTCGTAGGCTATTTTGCCTGCTTTTTCTTCTTTTTCACAGTGACCTCCATGCACCTGTATTTGGCACTTAAAATAATATGAAGGGAGCAGGTCCTGGGGTTCTCAGTAGAGCCTCAGATATACTACACTACCCTGTACAACATGGGCTTGTCCATGCAGAGGACACCAAGAGATCCTCAGTACCTGTGCTGTGAGCATTATCTGATTGATGAAAAAATTAAAGCCCCAGCACACTTTGGTGGTTGTTGATAAAAATGCTTTGTTGAGTGTCAGGAAATGAAGCCCAGTTGAGTTGTCCCAGCAAGATAATGGTAGACAATAGGTAAACAAATTATAGGAAAGCGCTTTATTATATTTTATTTTTAATTAAAATTCTTTATTGGCGTATAACTGCTTTACAGTGTTGTGTTGACCTCTGCTGTGCAGTGAAGTGAATCATCTGAATGTATACATATATCCCTTCATGTTGGATTTCCTTCCATTTAGGTCACCGCAGAGCACTGTGAGAGTTCCTTGTGCTATACAGTAGGTTCTCATTATGGAAGGAATTTAAATGAAAGTGTAGGTATTGATGATTCCCTCTTAAGACCTATATGGTGCTGACATCTATCATATGGGTCGAGATCGTTCTACCCTTGTCATGGTTTTAAAACCTGGCTGCTGATTTTCAAGAATAGAAGCTCTTGTCTGAGAAACTTCCTCCCACAACACAACAAAGCTGAGCTTGTTGACTGGATATGTGGAAAATGCCTAGGTTTTACACCCATGTATTTGATTTATTATTCAACTCTGTGTGCTAGTTACTTCGTGAATAGTTTTATGGGGAAAAAGTCATGGTGAATAAGTGATTGCATTTTGCATGTCATAAGAATAAGAAAGTGGACGGAATATTTATGTAACACAAACTTAACACTAATTCTTACCTGCCAGGCAAGAAAAATAAAACATGTTTGTCTTGCAAACTGAATAGAGCTCTAGTTCAAGTATTCATGATTGCACATTTGGGAGGAATGAAATTCCTCTTCCATTTAAAAAATATGGTTATGTGTTCTATTTGGTATTCTAGTATATAATATGGAAACACGAACCATTTGAAGGTTTATTTTTGAAAGTATACCACAGGTTGATATATAAAATATAAATAACTCAGTCACTAGAGCTCTACACAGCTTCTTCTTGGAGAAAGATCCTAAACTTTGGGTTTACATAGTTACTAAAACACTCAACCACTCACTGCCACAGGCATACCCTTGACCTTGTTATTATCAATAGACAGAGCCCTGTCATATCCCAGATTCTGGGTTCCACTCTAATTGCCATCTTCTACCCCATCTTCACCGTATATATATATATATATATTCTGGTTCGTCAGGATGTCCCATCTACAGACTGTACTGCTGTTGCATCATCCTGAATCCCCCCACTGATGTCCCGTGTTCTCTCCCTGCCCAGACTAAATCCCAGTTGCATCGACAGAGCCACTGCTTCACACAGCTCCAATTCCTTCTCAATCTCACATCAAACTTGCTTGGATAAATCACAACCCTAGTTAACTCTGATTTTCCACCTACTCTGTGCCTGCACTCACACAGCTAAAAATCATGCAACTCTACTAACTGGTCTCATGTGAGATTTGGGACCACGAATCTTGAGAGTCGTGGGAGTCAGCATGAAAGTGTGAAAGTGACAAGTGTTAGTCACTCAGCCATGTTTGACTGTTTGTGACCCCATGGACCATAGCCTGCCAGGATCCTCTGTCCAAGTGATTCTCCAGGCAAGAAATCTGGAGTGAGTTGCCATTCCCTTCTCCGGGGGATCTTCCCAATCCAGGGATTCAATCTGGGTCTTCTGCATGGCAGGCAGATTCTTTACCATCTGACTGCTGACTCGCATACTGTTGTGCAATCACACTGTGTTTCCCTATCCAGGCTTTCTCATGCTTTCTCTTAGATTCTATGGTTTCCTCTCTTCTCAAACTTCCAACATTATTTCCCTTTGCAGAGATAACTGAAGCAATCAAAAGAAAATATTCACCACCCACCCCCTGTACCTACCTACCAACCTCTATGCCCAAACTCAGTATCTTCCCTGTACTATGGACGAGCTGTCTCTGTGGCTACTAAGCCTGAGCCCTTACTGGGTATCAAGCCTCCTCCTTCAACACATGGTCACTCACAGTTTCTACCATTCCCAACTCTCTCTCCTGAAACCTTAGTTTTCCTCTCTGGATCCTATTATTCCCATAAACGTGCAAGCAAACTGTTATTTCTCCCAACTAAAAGAAACCCCAAAGCACTAAACTCCTTTGACTCATTTCTTTCTCTGCTATTGTCTATTTCTTTCCTTTCTTTCATAGAAAATTCTTTTTTTTAGCAGCTTCACTGAAGTTGAATTAATATACAAAAATGCAACACATGTTTAATGCACATAATTTGATGAGTTTGGACATACACATACACCTAGGACACCATCACCATCATTAAGGTAATAATTACATCCATTACCTACAAAAGTTTCCTCATACCTCTTTGCTTTTTCTTTTAATGGTCAGAATACTTAACACAAGATCTACCTCTTAATAAACTTTTAAGTCCCCTTTATGGACCATAACCTTATGATGAAGGGGCTTGCAAAACTCAGGGAAGTGATAAGCCATGTTGTGCAGGGCCACCAAGACAAATGAGTCATCGTGGAGAGTTCTGACAAAATATGGTCCACTGGAGAAAGGAATGGCAAACCCCTCCAGTATTCTTGCCAAGAGGACCCCATGAATAGTATGAAAAGGCAAAAAGATATGACACTGGAAGATGAGCCTCCAGAGTTGCAAGGTGTCCAATATGCTACTGGGGAAGAGCAGAGGGGAAATACTAATTGCTCCAGAAAGAATGAAGCGTCTGGGTCAAAGTGGAAATGACACTCAGTTATGGATGTGTCTGGTGGTGAAAATAAAGTCTGTAAGGAACAATATTTCATAGGAACCTGGAATATTAGGTCCATGAATCAAGATAAATTGGATGTGGTCAAGCAGGAGATGGCAAGAGTGAGCATTGACATCTTAGGAATCAGTGAACTAAAATGGATGGGAATGGGGGAATTTAATTCAGGTGACCATTAAATCTACTATTGTGGGCAAGAATGCCTTCAAAGAAATGGACTAGCCATCCTAGGCAACAAAAGAATCCAAAATGCAATACTTGGGTGAAATCTCAAAAATGATAGAATGATCTTAGTTCATTTCCAAGGCAAATGATTCAATGTCACAGTAATCCAAGTCTAGGCCCCAGATACCGATGCTGAAGAAGCTACAGTCAAATGGTTCTATGAAGATCTACAAGACCTTCTAGAACTAACACTAAAACAAGATGTCCTATTTATCATAGGGGACTGGAATGCAAAAGTAGGAAGCCAAGAGATACCTGGAGTAACAGCCAAGTTTGGCCTTGGCATACAAAATGAAGCAGGACAAAGGCTAACAGAGTTTTGTCAAGAAAATACACTGGTCATAGCAAATACCCTTTTCCAACAACACAAGAGACAACTCTACACATGGACATCATCAAATGGTCAATACCTAAATCAGATTGATTATGTTCTTTGCAGCCGAAGATGGAGAAGATTTATAACAGTCAGCGAAAACAAGACGTGGAACTGACTGTGACTCAGATCATGAACTCCTTATTGCAAAATTCAGGCTTAAATTAAAGAAAGTAGGGAAACTAGGCAGTTCAGGTATGAACTAAATCAAATCCCTTATGATTATATAGTGGAGGTGATGAATAGATTCAAGCATTAGATCTGGTTGACAGAGATCCTGAGAAACTAGGAACAGAGGTTCATAACTATGAACAGAGCGCCTGTACAAGAGGCAGTGACCAAAACTGTCCCAAATAAAAAGGAATGCAAGAAGGAAAAATAGTTCTCTGAGGAGGATTTACATAGCTGAGGAAACAAGAGAAGCAAAGAGTAAAGGAGAAAGGCAAAAAGCAAAGGAGAAAGGGAAAGATATACCCAACCAAATGCAGAGTTCCAGAGAACAGCAATGAGAGATAAGAAGGGCTTCTTAAATGAACAATGCAAAGAAGTAGTGGAAAACAATAGAATAGAAAAGACTAGCGATCTCTTCAAGAAAATTTGAGATATCAAGGGAACACTTCATGCAAGGATGGGCATAATGAATGACAGAAACAGTAAGGATCTAACAGAAGCAGAAGAGATTAAGAAGAGTTGGCAAGAATACATAAAAGAACTGTACAAAAAAGTTCTTATGATCTGGATAACCACAATGGTATGGTCACTCACCTAGAGCCAGACATTCTGGAACGTGAAGTCAAGTGGGACTTAGGAAGGATTATTGTAAACAGAGCTAGTGGAGGTAATAGAATTCCAACTGAGCTATTTCCAATCTTAAAAGATGATGCTGTTAAAGTGCTTCACTCAATATGCCAGCAAATTTGGAAAACTCAGCAGTGAACTGGATTGGAAAATTTTTCCAGTCAGTTTTCATTCCAATTGCAAAGAAGGGCAATGTCAAAGAATGTTCAAACTATTGAGCAGTTGTGCTCATTTCACATGTTCGTGAAGTTATGCTCAAAATCCTTCAAGCTGTGCTTCAGCAGTACATGAACCAAAAATTTCCATATGTGCAAGCTGGATTTAGCAGAGTAGTGTTAGCTGCTCAGTGGTGTCTGACTCTTGCAACCCCATGGACTGCCAGGCTCCCCTGTCCATGAGATTCTCCAGGCAAGAATACTGGAGTGGGTTGCCATTCCCTTCTCCAGGGGATCTTCTAGGCCCAGAGATTGAACCCAGGTCTCCTGCATTACAAGTAGATTCTTTACCATCTGAGCTACAGGGAAGCCCTTGTAGGGGAACCAGAGATCAAATTGTCAACATTCACTGGATCCTAGAGAAAGCCAGGGAATTCCAGAAAAATGTTTGCTTCATTGATAATGCTAAAGTCTTTGACCCAGTAGATCACAACAAACTGTGGAAAACTGTTCAAAAGATGGGAATACCAGATGAACTTACCTGACTCCTGAGAAACCAGTATGTTGGTCAAGAAGCAACAGTTTGAATCTTACATGGAACAACTGACTGGTTCAAAATTGGGAAAGGAGTATGAAAAGTTTGTATACTATTACCCTGTTTATTTAACTTACATGCAGAGTACATCATGTGAAATGCCGGGCTGGATGAATCACAAGCTGGAATAAAGATTGCCAGGAGAAATATCAACAACCTCATATATGCAGATGACACTACCCTAATGGCAGAAAGTGATGATGAACTAAAGAACTTCTTGATGAGGGTGAAAGAGGAGAGTGAAAAAGCTGACTGAAAACTCAACATTCAAAAAACAAAGATCATGGCATCTGGTCCCATCACTTCATGGCAAATTGAAGGGGAAAAAGTGGAAGCAGTGACAAATTTTATTTTCTTGGGCTCCAAAATCACTGCAGATGGTGATTACAGCCATGAAAAGGAAAGACACTTGCTCCTTGGAAGGAAAGCTATGACAAACCTAATTGTTGTTCAGTCCCTCAGTCATGTCTGACTCTTTGCCACCCCATGGACTGTAGCATGTCAGGCTTCCCTGTCCTTCACCATCTCCTGGAGCTTGTCCATAGAGTTGGTGATGCCATCCAAATATCTCGTCCTCTGTCATCCCCTTCTCCTCCCGCTTTCAATCTTTCCCAGCATCAGGGTCTTCTCTAATAAGACAGCTTTTTGCATCAGGTGGCCTAAGTATTGGAGCTTCAGCTTCAGCATCAGCCCTTCCAATGAATATTCAGGATGATTTCCTTTAGGATTAATTGGTTTGACCCCCTTGCAGTCCAAGGAACTCTCAAGAGTTTTCTCCAATACCACAGTTAAAAAGCATCGATTTTTTGGCATTCAGACTTCTTTATGGTCCAACTCTCACATCCATACATGATTACTGGAAAAACCGTAGCTTTGACTAGATGGACCTGTGTTGGCAAAGTAATGTCTCTGCCTTTTAATATGCTGTCTAGGTTGGTCATAGCTTTTATTTCAAGGAGCAAGTGTCTTTTAATTTCATGGCTGCAGTCACCATCTGCAGTGATTTTGGAGCCCAGGAAAATAAATTCTGTCACTATTTCTATTGTTTCCCATATATTTGTCATGAAGTGATGGAACTGGATGCCATGCTCTTTGTTTTTTGAATATTGAGTTATAAGCCAGCTTAAAACTCCTCTTTCACCTTCATCAGGAGGCTCTTTAGTTTCTCTTCAGTCTTTGCTATAAGGGTGGTGTGATCTGCATATCTGAGGTTATTGATATTTCTCCCAGAAATCTTGATTCCAGCTTGTGCTTCATCCAGCCTGGCATTTCAAATGATATACTCTGCATATAAGTTAAATAGCAGGGTGACAATATACAGCCTTGATGTACTCCTTTTCCAATTTGGAACCAGTCATTGTTCCTTGTCCTTTTCTAACTGTTGCTTCTTGCCCTGCATACAGGTTTCCCAGGAGGCAGGTAAGGTGGTCTGGTATAGTTTGTTGTGATCCACACAGTCAAAGATTTCTGTGTAGTCAAAGAAGCAGAAGTAGATGTTTTTCTGGAATTCTCTTGCGTTTTCTATGATCAAGTGGATATTGTCAATTTGATCTCTGGTTCCTCTGCCTTGGCATATTAAAAAGCAAAGACATCACATTGCCAACAAAAGAAGAGTCAAAGCTATGGTTTTTCCAGTAGTCATGTACGCATGTGAGAGTTGGACCATAAAGAAGGCTGAGCACCAAAGAACTGATGCCTCCAAATTGTGGTGCTGGAAAAGATTTTTGAAAGTCCCTTGGACAGCAAGGAGATCAAACCAGTCAATCCTAAAGGAAATCCTCCCTGAATATTCATTGGAAGGACTGATGCTGAGGCTGAAGCTCCAATAGTTTGGCCACCTGATGGGAAGAGTCGACTCATTGGAAAAGACTTTGGTGCTGGGAAAGATTGAGGCAAAGGTGGAAGAGAGGGACAGAGGATGAGATGGTTAGATAGCATCACTGACTCAATGGAAATGAATCTGAGCAAACTCCAGGAGATAGTGGAGGACAGGGAAGCCTGGTGTTTTGTAGTCCATGGGGTTGCAAAGAATCGGACATGACAGCAACTGAAAAATAACAACAAAACTTTAAATGTACAATATAATTTTGTTAACTATAGGCACAATATTGTATAGCAATCACAGTAAGCTCCTAAAAGCAGGGTCCAGGGGCTTCCCTGGTGGTCCAGTGGGACTTCATGCTTCCAAAGCGAGACATTGGGTTCACAAAATTTTCTCCTGAAAATGTCTAACTATCTGAAGGCCTATTCTGCCAGTTTTTTTCAGAATGCAGAGTGCCTCATTCCTGATCTCTGCCCTGAATTCCCTTCAGGGTGTGTTAAGTGTCAGTGACTGCAGAGTCTACTGTCTTCATTCCTGTAGAACCAGATAGTTAGCAACATTCTTTAGTCTGGAAGATGAAATCACTCTGTTCCTTCTTACGAATCCAAAGTTTTTTCCTAGTCCTCATTTTACTTGATTGATCAGCACTTGATCACTGTGTCTTCCTTGGAACTTTCCCTGCCTGGCTTTGAGGACACAGCGCTCACTGGATTTTCCTCCTTCTACCTCTCTGCTGCTCCTTCTCAGTCCCCTTTGCTGGTTCCTCCTCATCTCATTTCCCAGACTGATAAACATTGACATGCCATAGGGCTCAGGCCTTGGACTTCTCTTCCCCACTCTCCTTCACTTTCTGGGTGAACGCCATAGGTCTCATGGGCTTATATGCCACCTTTATGCTGAGGACTTCCGGATTTATGCTATCTCTAACACAGACCTCTCCCCTGATCCAGACCATACGCTCAACTGCCTATTTGATAAACTCCACTTGAATGTTAAATAGGATCTTAAACTCAACATTCTGAAACTGAGCTCCTGATACTTATCTCTCCCTCTCAGTTCAGTTCAGTCGCTTAGTCGTGTCCGACTCTTTGCGACCCCATGGACTGCAGCATGCCAGGCCTCCCTGTCTATCAACAACCCCCAGAGTTTACTCAAACTCATGTCCATTGAGTCGGTGATGCCATCCAACCATCTCATCCTTGGTTGAGCCTTTCTCCTCCTGCCTTCAATCTTTCCCAGCATCAGGGTCTTTTCAAATGAGTCAGTTTTTCATATCAGGTGGCCAAAGTATTGGAGTTTTAGCTTCATCATCAGTCTTTCCAGTGAATATGCAAGGTTTATTTCCTTTAGGATGGACTGGTTGGATGTCCTTGCAGTCCAGGGGACTCTCAAGAATCTTCTCCAACACCACAATTCAAAAGCATCAATTCTTCGGTGCTCAGCTTTCTTCATAATCCAACTCCCACATGCATACATGACCACTGGAAAAAACCATAGCCTTGACTAGATGGACTTTTGTTGGCAAAGTAATGTCTCTGCTTTTTAACATGCTGTCTATATTGGTCATAGCTTTTCTTCCAAGGAGTAAGTGTCTTTTAATTTCATAGCTGCAGTCACCATCTGCAGTGATTTTGGAGCCCCCCAAAATAGTCTGTCACTGTTTCCCCATCTATTTGCCATGAAGTGATGGGACCAGATGCCATGATCGTAGTTTTCTGAATGTTGAGTTTTAAGCCAACTTTTTCACTCTCCTCTTTCACTTTCATCAAGAGGCTCTTTAGTTCTTCTTCACTTCCTGCCATAAGGGTAGTGTCATCTGCATATCTGAGGTTACTGATATTTCTCCTGGCAATCTTGATTCCAGCTTATGCTTCATCCAGGCCAGCGTTTTTCATGATGTACTCTGCATAGAAGTTAAATAAGCCTGGTAATAGTATACAAACTTGTCTTACTCATTTCCCAATTTGGAACCAGTCTGTTGTTCCATGTCCAGTTCTAACTGTTGCTTGCTGACCTGCATACAGATTTCTCAAGAGGCAAGTCAGGTAGTCATCTCAACTAATGGCAACTACATTCCTCTAGTTGCTCAGGTCAAATTTTTTTTCTAAAGAATGTATTCTTTAAAATTTTAACCTTTTTACTTTGTATTGGGGTATAGCTGATTAACAATATTGTGATAGTTTCAGGTGAACAGAGAAGGGACTCAGCCATATATATACATGTATCCATTCTCACTCAAGTCCCCCTCGCATCCAGGCTGCCATATAACATTAAGCAGAGTGCCCTGTGTGCTACAGCAGGTCCTTGGTGGGTATCCATTTTAAATATAGCAGTGTGTACATGTCCATCCCAAACTCCCTAACTATCCCTTACCCACTGGCAACCATAAGTTCATTCTCTGAGTCTGTAAGTTTCTTTCTGTTTCGTAAGTTCATTTGTATCATTTCTTTTTAGATTCCATATGTAAGGGATGTCATAGGATCTTTCTCCTTCTCTGTCTGACTTACTCCACTCAGTATATCAGGTCAAAATCTTGAAGTCATTCTTGAGTTTTCTATTACGCTCATATCCCACATTCAGTCTGCCAGCATATCTTGTCTCATCTAAGAGCATCCATCTATCTATCTATCTGTCTTCATCATCACCATCTATCCATCTATCTATCTTCATCATCACCATCTATCCATCTATTTGTCTTCATCATCACCATCTATCCATCTATCTGTTTGTCTTCATCATCTGTTGGTCCTTTAATGGACCAGAACCTGCTGGTCTGGAATTGGAGAGGGTGTGGAGAAAAGGGAACCTCTTACACTGTTGGTGGGAATGCAAACTAGTACAGCCGCTATGGAGAACAATGTGGAGATTTCTTAAAAAACTGGAAATAGAACTGCCATATGACCCAGCAATCCCACTTCTGGACATACACACCAAGGAAACCAGATCTGAAAGAGACACGTGCACCTCAATGTTCATCACAGCACTGTTTATAATAGCCAGGACATGGAAGCAACCTAGATGCCCATCAGCAGATAAATGGATAAGGAAGCTGTGGTACATACACACCATGGAATATTACTCAGCCATGAAAAAGAATTCATTTGAATCAGTTCTAATGAGATGGATGGAACTGGAGCCCATTATACAGAGTGAAGTAAGCCAGAAAGATAAAGACCATTACAGTATACTAACACATATATATGGAATTTAGAAAGATGATAACAATAACCCTATATGCAAAACAGAAAAAGAGACACAGATGTACAGAACAGACTTTTGGACTCTGTGGGAGAAGGCGAGGGTGGGATGTTTCGAGAGAACAGCATCGAAACATGTATATTATCTAGGGTGAAACAGACCACCAGCCCAGGTTGGATGCATGAGACAAGTGCTCAGGGCTGGTGCACTGGGAAGACCCAGAGGGTCGGGTGGAGAGGGAGGTGGGAGGGGGGGTCGGGATGGGGAACACATGTAAACCCATGGCTGATTCATGTCAATGTATGGCAAAAAACCACTACAATATTGTAAAGTAATTAGCCTCCAACTAATAAAAATAAATGGGAAAAAAAAAAGAAAGTAAGAGAGAGAAAGAGGCTGATATCCCCTGGTTTCCGCGGAAAGCCAATAGAGTCCCATTCTTAGGGCTCGCGCTGCTGCACGTAGGCACTAGGCGCCCTCTCAAGTGGGTGAAGGCACAGTGCACCTTCTCGAGAGGGTCTTAGAAGCCTGGGCAAGAAAGTGAGCTCAGCAGGCCTCCACGCTCCAAGGAATTAGCCAGAAATAGAGAGATAGAGAGAGAAAGAAAGACGCGGGGACCCAAGCTCTGATGGAGCAAAGGTGTTTTAATCAACATGGCGTGGGCATATATACTGTCTTACAAGGTGCTTATTCTCAGCAAAGATAAAGATTAAAATTCCCAGACTTATAAAACATAAGACGATCCCTATCAAAGAGAGAGTTGCAGACAATCACCTTTTCATAAGAAGGAACAGGGTACTTGTCACTGTAATGAGAAATGCCTGGATTCCTCAGCCCCGGGAAAGGCGTGCCTCTCCTCTTAATTCCTGAATATTCAGGAATTAATAAGGGCCAGAGGGTACCTGACAGATCCAAAACAGCACACAGGAAGCCTCTTGTTAAATTCTTCCTGACAATCATCACCATCTATCCATCTATCTATGGCTTCTTGTCTTCATTTCTCTTCCTGGATTCTTGCTATAAACATCTAACTAATCTCACTATTTCTACCCTTGACTCCTTTCATTTGATTCATATATTCAGAGCGCATATCTGCTCTCCTTAAAATCCTCTAACGGCTTCCCATCTTGCTTGGAGTAAAAGCCAATATTCTTCTATAACTCCGAGGTCTTACATAACTTACTCTCCCCAGTTAGTGCTCCAACCTCATTTCCTATCTTTCTACTCTATTCTTTTCACTCCAGCCACACTGGCTGCCTCGCTGTTACTCAAACATGTAGGGCAAGCTTGTGCCTCAGCATTTGCACTTGCTCTTCTGTCTGGTTGCATTTTCTCAGGTATCCCCTGGCTGGCTTCTTCACTTCCTCCAGGTCTTTATTAAAATTCACACTCAGGTGAGCCCTTCTTTGGCTGTGTGTTCGTGCTCAGTCGGGTCTGACTCTTTGCAACCCCATGGATTATAGCCCACCAGGCTCCTCTGTCCATGAAATATTCCAGGCAAGAATACTGGAGTGGGTTGCCATTTTCTTCTCCAGCGGATCTTCCTGACCCAGGGATCGAACTTATGTCTCTTCTGTCACTTGAATTGGCAGGAGGATCCCACTGAGCCACCTGGGAAGCCCCACCTTCCTTGGCTGCCTTATCTATAATTGCAGTCTTCCCTCCAAACTCATTCTTCACATTCTCTTTATTTTTCTTTCTTCAGCATTTATCAGTCCAAAACATACTATGTATTTTTGTCAATTATGTTAATTTTGTCTCCTTTGGTTGGAAGTAAGCTCTATGAGAGCAGGAATTTTGTCTATTCACAGTGTATCCTAACACTAGGATGGGCCTGATACATACTAAGTACTCAGTATCTGTTGAATGAACACATTAACAAACAGTTGATGAACATGATGAAGGGTTTCCCAGGTGGCGCTAGTGGTAAAGAATCTGCCTGTCAATGCAGGAGATGCAAGGACACTGGTTTGATCCCTGGGTTGGCAAGATCCCCTGGAAAAGAGTACCCACTGCAGTATTCTTGCCTGGAAAATTCCATGTACATAGGAGCCTGGCATGCTACAGTCCATGGGACTGCAAAGAGTTGGGCACAACTGAGAAAGTAACAAGCAGCAGCAAAACAAGATGAAAATATACAGCCTTATCTGTATATTTTATATACAGCTTTATCTGTAAAAAGAGAAACATACACAGTGTTGCTTTCTTTTATACATATTGGTGATACCTATTGTTAAATTGGTGATAGTTATTGTTAAAAGCAGTTATTATTTTATTCTCAATATTCCCATATCATCAAAAGCAGAATTTGATTCTCAGACAACAGATACAAATCTAGAATTGTGAACTGCTACAAAAAAAATGTGGAATTTTTAACTTAAGGAAACTCCCACCATGATTTTCAAGAATTATGATATGAATATTATCACTCATGATATACTGAGTACATGAGAGAACTATAATCACAAAATAAAACATAAAATAGGTTTATTAATGATTTCTAGGTCATTGAATTTCAACTGATTACCAGCAGAGGGTACTACCGATCCACCTTTTTTACATCTATGTATAGAAAGTGTTTGCTGAACTATGAGGCAGTCTTTAATGATATAAATAACCTTATCTTATAAAACTACATAACATGGTAATGATTCAGTCATCAAAAATAGAATAACTTGAGTTTTTTTAATCTATTATTTTCTCTTTTTATTCTTTTATTTAAACTGATGATCTTGTACATACAGTACAAAAAATATAAAGAAATAATTAAATCTCTACCCCTGTTTCTAAGTACCCAGTTTCTCTCCCAAAGGTTACCATCATCTCTAGTTCTTTCTGTATCTATGTGTACCTGTGTTTTGCTTTGGTTTCTACTTTAGCTATATTTTTTAATGAGAAATAATAGAAATAATGTTCTTCCCATTACGGTTGATTTATATTAACAATTTGACCATATAATTTTGGGATTCCATATAAATCCTTGGAGAACCTATTTTAACAGTTGTATTTTATCTCAAAGTGTGAATAAACTGTAATTTATATAACCGGTCCTTATTGAAGGAAGCAAAAGTTTTTTCACCATTTTGTCATTCCAAACAAAACTATAGCAAGTATATTTTGGGAATTCCCTGGTGGTCTAGTGAGACTCTGTGCTTCCAATGCACGAGGCGTGGGTTCAATCTCTGGTGAGGTCCCACGTACCTTGTGGAGTGGCCAATATACATATCATTTACAAAGATAAATGTTTTATATATGTATAATGTTTAATATGGACTTCCCTCATAGCTCAGTCAGTAAAGAATCTGCCTGCAATGCAGGAGACCCGGGTTTGATTCCTGGGTTGGAAAGATCCCCTGGAGAAGGAAATGGCAACCCACTCCAGTGTTCTTGCCTGGAGAATCCCATGGACAGAGGAGCCTGGCAGGCTACAGTCCATGGGGTCCACAAGAGTTGGACACGACTTAGTGACTAAACCAAAGCAAAACAAATGTTTAATATATATGTATATATTAAGTGTATGTATTAATGCATAATATGTACATATATAAAACATTTATCTTTGTAAACATGTGCAAGTGTATCTGTAGGATAACTTTCTAGAAAAACCCAGTAGACATCTGGAAAATAATGAAGGCAGAGTCCTATTTCCATATACACCAAAATAAAGTCTAAATGTATTGAATTCTAAAAATAGTAGAAAAGAACATGAGAGAATGATTTATGAGTTTAGAGTCAGGAAGAACTTTCTAAGTCTAACAAAAACTCTGAAGCCATAAAGAGAAGATTGAAACCCGAGTCTAGTTTTTTAAAAATATCTGCATGGCAAAAATGTCTTAAAAGAAAAGTAGAAATGACCCATTGTACAAATGCATTTCTAATACATAAAATACAAAGAGCTAAATTTTTTCCTATGTAAAGAGCTTTTGTAAGTTGGTAAAATCAAGTCTCTGTTGAAAAACGACCAAAGAATACAAACAAATAGAATATAGAAATGGAAGCACAAATATTAATAGCTTTAAACGCATGTAACCATATGCATAAGGAGAGAAATGCAAATTAAAATCAGGAGATGCTATCTTTCACTTATCAGATTGGCAAAGATCAACCCATTGTGTTGATGAAGGTGTGGGGAACCAAGCAGGCTCACGGATTGTTGGTGACATAGTAAACTGATACAGCTGCTGTGGAAACCAATGTGGCAATAGCTATCAAATTTTCCAAAAGAAAGTTTGTGGAGTGTTTTGGCTTTAGGTTTGTTTTGTTTTTGTTTTTTTTTTTAAGTCA
Organism: Dama dama; assembly: GCF_033118175.1. Taxonomy (NCBI): domain Eukaryota; kingdom Metazoa; phylum Chordata; class Mammalia; order Artiodactyla; family Cervidae; genus Dama; species Dama dama. The sequence continues at coordinate 34,239,534 of NC_083702.1, forward strand.
AATCTCTTACTTTGAATTAGTCACATGTACTAAACCGGCAGGAAAGGCCACCGGAGTTTAAAAATAAAAACAAAATAACTTAAGGTATTATGCCCTTTGTGTAAAGTTGGATAGCAACCATATTGGTTAATGGAAATTCAAATGGCAATGAAAAGAATCTCTAAGTGTATATCAGTCAGTTAACAAACAGATGGCACATTTTTTTTAAAGGGGAGACAGAAAAGAATTTCAGTTCCGAAGATGTGGGTAGGATTAAAGGAAATAATGAGGAGTGGGGAGCATGCTATGGTGCTGGCATCCTGGATCTAGGGAACCTATCCTAGCAAGGGCTAAGGTAGGGAAGTTCAGAACCAAGTGAGTACTGTCACTTTAAGAGAGGGTTGCCTGGAACTTCCTGGTGCTCCAGTGGTAAAGAATCTGAATTCCAATGTAGGGTACACCTGTTTGATCCCTGGTCATCCCTAGCTGGGAGCCAAAATCCCACATACGGAGGGACCACTAAGCCCACTCAGTCTAGAGCCTGTGTACCGTAACAAGAAAAGCCCTCAAGCTGCAACCTGCAACTAGAGAAAGTCCCAGTGCTGCAATGAAGACCCAGGGAAGCCAAAAGAAAAAAGGGGAGCTGCCTGGCAGGTGCCATGGAAAAGCATGGACCACTGTCAGACAGGGCTGTCAGGGTGGGATCCAGGAGAAAACTATCCCAGGTTCTTTCTGCTCATGCCTATTTTATGCAGGTACCTGGTACTGACTAAGTTCAATGGGAAATCAGAGGGCAGCAAAGTCAGACTGATGCCATCCATAGACGCCAGTCTGCTGGAACACAGAACAAGAACAAGTAGATCTTGTTTTAATTCAGGAGGATTAACTTGCGAGGGCAATGGGTGATTGTCATTCAGCTAATACATATCTTATAGTATCTCCAGGGCCTTCATTTTAACCTGCCTCCAAAAACATATTACCAATTTTTCTTCCAAAGTATTCACTTCCATGTTCCATTTCTTTTAGAATGGAACCCATAAATCACTAAAATTTCCAATCCCTTTCTTTCTGGGACAATATCTTTATGAAAATTGGCTTCCTGAAGACACTGCCTTTGCTTGCTAAAGCTTAATTAACAGAAACCAATGAAAAGACAATGGCACCTAGAACCTTAGGGAGCTACTATAAAAAAATAGTGCATCTAAAAAATAGTACATTTTACATGCAGCAGGTTTTAAAAAGTAAAATGTATGTTACGGGGACTTCCCTGATGGTCTAGTGTTTAAGAATCTCCCTGCCAACACAGCGGACACAGGTTCAATCCCTCCTCCGGGAAGATCCCACATGCCATGGTACAGCTAAGCCCGTGAGCGGCAAGTACTGACACACTCAGGCCCAGAGCCTGTTCTCTGCAAGAAGAGAAGCCAGCACAGTCAGAAGCCTGCACAGGGCACAAGAGAAAGTCCATGTGCGGCAACAAAGGCTCAGCACAACCAAAATTAAATAAATTAATTAATAATAAAATTTTAAAAACATATGTTACACTTGGCCATGCCTCGCATGAAGGAAGATTCTACTATCTGGTTTTCTTTTTTCCTTCCTTCCTTTCTTCCAACAGTGCCCCTCTTCCCCTCCAATCTACTTTTGATCAGATAAAATGAGTCCCTTAGATCAACCAGAGCTTAATTCCAGAGATCCTGCTACTGGCTAATGTCTAACAACATTAAAGACTGCTTTAGAGGGACTTCCCTGGCAGTCCAGTGGTTAAGGCAGTTAAGACTCTGAGCTTCCACTGCAGAGGGCATGGGTTTGATCCCTGGTCAGGGAACTAAGATTCCACATGCTGTGCAGGGAGGCAAAAAAAAAAAAAAAAAAAAGTATCATTAAGAATTTTTTTTAAAAAAGATTGCATTAAAGAGAAGGCAATGTTATTTAAATAGATTTTTTTTTTTTTGCCTATTTACAAAATATTTAATTTTCTTGAAATGTTATTTTGAAGAGTCAGGATGGCATTTCTTAGAGGTTCCCTAATTATAGCAAGACAGTTGCTTTCAGGTCTGGCAATATCAGGGGCCCTCTCTGGTCAACCCACCTTAAAGGGAAATGACATAGCGAGGAAACAATATGTTTCAGTCCTAACAGTAGTTTATTCGAGAGTCAAAGCCCCATCTTGACTTTCTGGGGTAAAGTCTATATTTTATCCCTTTGTATTCCTTCACACGTTAACAAAACATGTTTTCAGGGCTGGAGAAAATGTTTGTGCTGTGCTATCACTTCAGTCCTGTCCGACTCTGGGACACTGTACATGGTAGCCTGCCAGGCTCCTCTGTCCATGGGATTCTTCAGGCAAGAACATTGGAGTGGGTCGCCATGCCCTCCTCCAGGGGCTCTTCCCAACTCAGGGATCGAACCCATGTCTCTTACATCTCCTGCATTAGCAAGTGGGTTCTTTACCACTAGTGCCACCTGGGAAACCCAGAGATGTTTGGTTATATGCAAATACTATGCCATTTAAAAAAAAATTTTACTTGTTTGCTTATTTTTGGCTGCCTTGGGTCTTCATTGCTATGCACAGGCTTCCTCTAGTTGTGGCTAGCAGGGTCTACTCTGTTGTGGTGCATGGGCTTCTCACTGCAGTGGCTTCTCTTGTCACAGAGCATAGGCTATATGGCAGGAGGGCTCCAGTAGTTGCAGCTCATGGGCTCTAGAGTACAGACTCAGTGGGCTCAGTAGCCGTGGTGCACGGGCTTAGTCGCTCCGAGGCATGTGGGATCTTTCCCCACCAAGGATCAAACCCATGTCCCCTGCATTGGCAGGAGGATTCTTAACCACTGGATCACCAGGCAAGTTCCTATGTCATTTTATATAAGAGAATTAAGCATCCACAGATTTGGGTATCCAAGGGGAGCTTGGAACAAATCCCTCATGGATACCAAGGGCTATTGTATTCTGTTAGAATCAGCCTGAGGCAAACAATAATAAGTGATGGAATAAACAACTGATAAATAATAAATAAGTGATGATATAACACATTCATTTGATTCATTGATGAGCCACTGGAATTTTATTCAGGTTATTCCTGAATAAGTTCAGGATGCTCGTTTCACTGCTCTGGGAAATATCACATATGATACATTCATTTGGAGAAGGAAAAAAAGTGTATAGTTTGCCAGACAGGCGATATAGTCTAGTGGATTCAGAATTTGAATATTATTTCTGGCTCTGCCGCTGTCTTCCTTTATGACTAGGAGGAAAATCTCTCTGGGTGTTGCTAGTTTCGGTATCTGGGGATTGATAAGAAGATCATAAGCAGGGATGTTATAAGAGAGTTCATTTCATGGGAAATTAAACAGAGCAAATCTAATGAGAGACATGGGTTTACTAGTTATTTCTTTCTAGTGCTATTTTGTGTTTTAAGAGGACATTTAACACCGGAATAAATACACTGAGCTTCAGAAAATGTATCATGCATATGTTATCTCGTTTAACCCTTGAAATTAACCCAAGAGGTCATTCAGAATATTGATGCAGTTTCACAGAAGAAGAAACCGAAACACAGAAAGTTACTTTGCCACAAAATGAGTGAGCAGGGACACCCCTGGTGGTCCAGTGGTTAAGGTTTCACCTTCTATTGCAGAGGGTACAGGCTCAATCCCTGGTGTGGGGAAATAAGATCCCATATGCCTTGTGGTCAAAAGCACAAAAAGCAGACAAAAAAAAAAAAAAAACAGAAGTAATATTATAACAAATTCAATAAAGATTAAAACAACAACAACAACAGCAACCAAAAAGCAAAACCCTAATGAGCAGAAAAGCTGCGATATGGCCCAGGTTATTTGAATCCAGAGCCCTAATTCTTAGCTACGACATGTCTCCCTCTCACCTGGGGACAGAGATAATGATGACCCACAGGAATAGGAGTATATATAAAAATCTTGATATACCAAAAATAGATTTTCAGACCACCCTATGCAGGAGAGGGGGGAAACGAAAGAAGAGGGGAGGGGTAGGAAATCACCGATGCTAAGGTCTGAGAAGCATGTGATTAGGGGCTGCAAGGCCTGGCTGGAGAAGCCCCATGAGTAGTAAGCAAAACCGCCAGTTTGAGAAAAAAAATGTTCCAGGTATGATGCTTCCAGTTTGGAACCCAGATTTTGGTTTGCTTTTCTGTTTTTATGGTGATGTGTTTGTTTTATTCTGTTTTTAAGATGCTTGTCACAGCTGAGTATCATTTCCTTGGATGGGAAATGACACTATATGAAGTTTCAATTATTTCTGAATCTGCCTGTATCCTCGCTACCTAAATTTACATTTTTTTTTCACTACCCCACCCCCTCCCACCTTTCTCATGGTTCCATCAGACTGTGTACGCAGTGCCGCTAAAATAACAGGCTTAGTCTCACCACTAGGCTTTTCTCAGTCTCTTCCCACCTCACAGGTGTGTCCATGCCCCTATCTTTGCATAATACTTTATTATTTATAGCCCAGCATATGTCCCAGCTACTTTATAATGGCTTCTCAACCCACATGGAATACACCCTATCCTGACCTCCCATGGAGCTTAATGTACCACTCATCTAATTCTTTGCTTAATTTTTGCACTCTGCACAATTTATATGCTGAGTCTCCCAAACCAGATCAGATCCCATAAAAGACACGATGATTAATAGCATTGATGTCTGAGAAACCATACAGCATTTGGCCAAATAGAAGCATATGAAATTTAAGTTAAAAAGTGACTTTTACTAGTATGAAATATTAACAATTAAACAATAAGCTTGTTTTTAGAATACATTTTATTATTAAAACCTTTGAAATAATATTGTCTCTTAGACTTTCATGGGCTTCACAAATTTAAATATTTTGCAATGTCTACATGATATTTCTATTACAATTTTTAAATTTTAAATATTTAATAATAACCATGGTATGTACTCAATAACTTGTTTTGTACATTCTTTTCTAAGTGGAGAGATTCATTAAGCCAAGATAGCATAGAGCTGAATAGAAGTGGCAAAGAGAAGGGAAATTGGAATTGTCAAAGGGGCTGCAGTTTGATATTTAGTGGTATCACATTTTAAGTGTTAGTTGCTGGCTTGAAAATTCTCCAAGAAAGTCTTTGACCAACAGGACAATTCATTTTCAATAAAAGACTTCCTTCCTACTTCATCAATGGGATTAAGGCTACACATCGTGATAGTTTTTCCTGTTTTTAGATCTAACCCCATAAACAGAAACAATGGTAACAAGAAAAGTGACTTTCCCTGATTAGAGAGTATATTCTGGGTGATCTTTATTTTGTAGTAACACTGGGATGGCATGTTAGTGAGCACGCCAACATCCTCTCCCAGTAGCTGACTGCATCCTCCTATGTACCTTTCCTCACACCCCTACACCTGGCTGAACCGGGAGGCAGGTGTAGATGATGAGGGGCTTCCCTGTTCTCCAGCCTTTGTTTCTCACCTCGCCCCGGACCACTCTGAAGACGTCCGCTCAACCCGCATCATCTGGTCCTCAGGACCTCTCTCTCCATTCCGAGTTTTTCAGAAGATGGTTCTTGAATGCTAGTGAAGTGACAGTAAGGTGGTGAGTTTTCCCCAAACAAATGATTAAACTTTGGCTGATGGTGGCTCTTAGTCACTGAAGGTCAAGAAAATCTTCCTCTGAATGGGGAAAAGGCAACTTCAGCGGTCGCTCTTCTGTTGTCGCCTGTTCTAACTTCCAATTCAATGTGTCTGTTGTGAATGAGACAAACCTCCAAAATTGATATAAGGGGGTTCAGTGGAGCTCTTTGAAAGTTTGAAACACCTCTAGGAAAAAAAAAACCCAAAACACTGAAAGAAATTGGGAGAAAAAGCTGAGTAGCTGAAAGTGATAAAGCTAGTTTCCCTTAAAATGTTGCTTTGGAGATTCCAGAAGTGTTTTATTGAAGGCTTTTGGGTAGGTTAGAGCACTGAATTGTTGTTTCCAGTCTTGGCTTTTTGGAATGTGTGTTAGAAGAATGTAGTTTTGTGGTTTTGTTGACTGTAAGGATGTGGGAGCACCTGAGTTCTTGGAGTTAAGATTTATCATAGGTTTTTTTCCTGGTCTCTGAGAAGAAAACCAGACTTCATATAAGAAGAAGTGAAACAGAAGAACACAGTTTTCAGAAGCATAATGTGTGACTGTGCTATTTCAGGAACTGTTCCAATATGAGATGTTTATAATAAGCTTGGTATGACCCAGCCAAGGAGCTTAATATAACAAGGTTAACTGAGTGGTGGGAGGAGATGGTTCCAGCTTGCAATTATTAGTAATGAAAAAGGTTTGCAGATGACAGATTCACTGAGCATTTACTAAATCTGGGACTTGTGGTTTGCAAATCATTTTGATTAACAGCTGCTACCATGATCTGGAGAGGGCAGGAAAACGTGTTGCTATTTTATCACATTAAATACTAGTCAAAGAGAGACTAAAACAGTGTAATTTGGCAAAAATAAAATTTACTGATTGAGTAGAAATCCATGCTCTGCTCTCTCACTGGGCTGCTAAAGATGAGTTTGCTGGGAACATCTCAGTGAACAGATGTTTCTTCTTATGTGTTGATGAAGAGTTTACTGGCATCTGATTGTTACTGAAGGACTCTTTTGGCAAAAGGAACCCCTTGTTTATCTATCTACATATACATATATACTTATATTTTTTACATACATTAATTAAGGGCTTTGCATTAATTAAACCACCAAGTGGAACTCACTTGGGTGAATCATGAAGGATTTCATAATTAAGTAACAAATGATTCTTAAGATAAGCCTACTTGATCTTAAGTTTCGAAGTTCAATGTTCAAGCTATAACTATTAGTAAAGGGAGAAAAAAATGTAGATGGTTGGTGAAGAAGAGATAATTACATGGTCAACATAATCTTTCTTTAGTTAGAGTTTGATTCAGAAGGTTTTCTAAAATTCTTCAAGGATGTTATTTTTGTATCTCTGTATAAATCCTAATGTCTTTCTTTGAGAAGAAATCCAACTGTTTCTTAGTTATTGAAGAATATGGATATTGAAAACACAAATTATGCCCTAATATTATAAGTTCCTATGGAATATGAGATATTATCTATATTATACATACATGGTAAATTTATTCTAATCTACTGAAGACTTCTTTAGGAAGTCCAAACAGATAACTTAGTGTGGGACTCTGTAGTTACATCACTGATGAAAATAACCTTACTTTAGATAAGAAACCACATTTGTTTTATAGATGTTGCTATTCATCAGAGGCTTTTAATTATTGCTTTATAGTTTTAGATCAGAGAGATGATTGAAAAGTGTTGACTCAAGACCTTGAATAGGTACAACAAGGCAATTCAGGCAATAATAATAATGAGACTCATTCTAGAAAGGACAATGGGTCATAGGTCAAACAATAGGAGAAATAAATAAAATTAGTGAAATAACTTGTTTGGATAATCTCTAATATTATTTTATATTACATTTATCTAATGTGAACTCAGATAGAAATCTGCTGTAGGAATATATATCTGGATATAGATGTAAATATATAGATATAGGGAATAGAATATAGATATAGGGAATAGAATAGATGTAAATATATAGATATAGGGAATGGCATCCGGTCCAATCTCTTCATGGCAAATAGATGGGAAACAATGGAAATGGTGACAGAATTTATTATTTTGGGCTCCAAAGTCACTGTCGATGGTGACTGCAGCCATGAAATTTAAAGACGCTTGCTCCTTGGAAGAAAAGCTATGACCAACCTACACAGCATATTAAAAAGCAGAGACATTACTTTGCCAACAAAGGTCCATCTAGTCAAACCTATGGTTTTTCCAGTAGTCATGTATGGATGTGGGAGTTAGACTATAAAGAAAGCTGAGCACTGAAGAACTGGTGTTTTTGAACTGTGGTGTTGGAGAAGACTCTTGAGAATTCCTTGGACTGCAAGGAGATCCAACCAGTCCATCCTAAAGCAGATCACTCTTGGGTGCTCATTGGAAGGACTGATGCTGAAGCTCCAACACTTTGGCCACCTGATACAAAGAACTGACTCATTTGAAAAGACCCTGACGCTGGGAAAGATCAAAGGTGGGAGGAGAAGGGGACAACAGAGGATGAGATGGTTGGATGACATGAGTTTGAGTAGGCTCTGGGAGATGGTGATAGACAGGGAAGCCTGGCATGGGCAGTCCATGGGGTCCCAAAGAGTTGGACATGACTGAGTGACTGAAGTGAACTGAGGGAGTGGAAAAGGGATTTTTGATTCCACTTCTTAATTTTCTGTTCACAACCTTAGATGTAGCAAACAATATATATATAACATTATGCATAGCACATGCCACATAATAGATGCTCCAATTTTTCTCTATCCTTACTCCCAAACTAGAATAACCTCTATTATATTCTCTCACAGCCCTGGCACTTTTCTTTCCTAGTGTGTAATTATTTATTATTCTAGGCTTTAGGGTTGCTAGATTTAGCTAGTTAGAACTGCCAGATGCCCAGAGAAATTTGAGTTTTAGATAAACAACAGATAACTTTTCAGTATGTTTTTCCTGTGCAACTTTTTGATGCACACGATGGACTAAAAAAATTAGCCATTGTTTATTGGAAATTCAAATTTTATTTGGCATCCTGGGTCTTTTGTTTTTGGCTGCATCGGATCTTAGTTGTGGAGCATGAACTCTAGTAGTGGCATGCAAGCTTACTTGTCCTGTGGCCTGTGGGATGTTAGTTCCCTGACCAGTGATCAAACCCTAGTCCCCTGCATTGGAAGGCAAATTCTCGCACACTGGACCACCAGGGAAGTCCTGGGCATCCTAGATTTAATCTGGCAGTCTTAGTAGCTTCCTTCTTTATATGTGCATCTCTCACAGACCAAAAATTTTAGGAGAGCAGATATTCTGTTTTGCTCATGATTGTACCCACTGTTTCTACTAGGTTTAGCACATTTTAGGTAGTTAATGGACATTGATTAAATGCCTAAAAGGATGAGTGGTATAGAGTACAATAAAGGTTCAGAGAATTTAAAAACAAAAGAAACCAATGGAATTTCTACAAGTGTACCATCTTTACATAGTAAGTATTCAATCAACAAGACAGATAAATAAGGGAATTCTTTGTAAAAGACAGACTCCAAGCACCTGATTCTACAAGTACAATTAACCTTCAGTTTTTAATTTTCAGTTAGTACTCTTTCAAAGACAGTTATTGAAAGCAAGTCAGACTCGTGTTTTTCAGTGTTATGGCAGATTGCAGCGGATCTAAAACTGAAAAAAAAAAAAATTGGACAGGATGGACAGGAGATATTTCCATGCCATATATGGAGAAAGTGGCACAAATTTTGAAATCTTGATCATCACATCTTACTTATTGAACTCCCACAAATGTTCTGCTCTATATTAGAAAAAGCAAAACAAGTTAATCTTGTGAGCTCTGTTAGCTCATGAAGAGCCAGTGCCTTAAGTGTGCTTTTTCTAAGGTTTGGTTTAATAAACCATGGAGCAGGGCTTGCTTAGGTGAGTCATGGAAGTTTAGGAAACAGATGGTAGGAGGAGAAAAATGCCTCAGAAAAGCAAACAGAAATGTGGTGTCTTATATACTAGGAACACATTCATCTGGACCCATCACAGATGCCCACGAGTGAAGCCTTTCACTGGGGCTTGAACAGCAACCCACACTGAGGTTCACAGATGTTCCCAGGGAGATTGATGGGTCTGAGAGTCTGAGGTTCCAGTCCTAGGGCTCCTATTAGCCTCAGGCTTAACCTGTCCCTTGGTTCACTGGCTTTAGAAGAGAAAAACAGTCACATTACACTGAGAACACTGACAGATACTCCACTGTTGTTCAGTCGCTTAGTTCTGTCCGACTCTGTGCAATCCCATGGACTGCAGCACATCAGGCCTCTCTGTCCTCCACTTTCTCCCAGAGTTTGCTCAAATCCATGTCCACTGAGTCGATGATGCCATCTAATCATCTCATCCTCTGCTGTCCCCTTCTCCTTTTGCCTTCAATCTTTGCCAGTATCAGGATCTTTTTCAGTGAGTCAGCTCTTCACATCAGGTGGCCTAAGTATTGGAGCTTCAACATCAGTCCTTCCAATGAATATTCAGGGTTGATTTCCTTTAGGGTTGACTGGTTTGATCTCCTTTCAGTACAAGGGATTCTCAAGAGTCTTCTCCAGCACCACAGTTTGAAAGCATCAGTCCTCCAGTACTCAGCTTTCTTTATGGTACAAATCTCACATCCACACAAGACTACTGGATAAACCATAGTTTTGACTATATGGACATTTATTGGCCAAGTGATGGTTCTGCTTTTTTATACAGGTTTGTCATAGCTTTCCTTCCAAGGAGCAAGCGTCTTTTAATTTCATGGCTGCAGTCACCATCCATAGTGATTTTGGAGCCTAGGCAAAGAAAATCACTGCTTCTCACTTTTCCCCTTTCTATTTGCCATGAGTGATGGGACCAGATTCTATCTTAGTTTTTTGAATGTCGAGTCTTTAAGAAGGTCGTTAATTGACATGGGGAAGTCAGGTGGCTCCTGCCATGTCCCCATCACAGTCAGCTGTAGATTTGGAATGCGTTGTATTCCCAGGCAGACTCTCTTCTGTCATTACCATTGCTTCACTTCCAACCTCCTAGCTGAGCAATGAGAAGCTCCCATTTGGCCAGGGGAAATTTTCCAGAAAGAGTGGTAGCTACAAGTCTTTGAGAGCCAACACTCACTACAGCTAGGTAGCAAGTCCACAAGCCTTGTGGATTATCAATGCTGCCAACAGTAAAGTATTGAGTATCTAAAAGAGAATCATACCATGGCTTTTGTATACAAGAATTAAAAGCATTTTTGAGGAGGCAGTGAGTATACACATTTGAAACAGTCCAAAAATAGAAGGCAAAATCTAATTAAATCACAGAATATACAGTACAATTATACATCCTTGGAGAGAACCGTAAGCTTGAGTCAAGTGAGTATACACTGATTGCAGAATTTCAATAGGAGAATGTGTTTTAGGTTTGACATTGAAAGATTAGCCTTGAATAGAAGGAGTGGACTGTAGTGACAGCATAAAGATTCAAAGATGATTGTTACCTTAAATGGTGAAGGGTTCTGTTGATGGAAACTTCATTAGGTGGAACTGGTGGTTATTATCTTGAGGTACAATGAACCAGACGATCTGGAGCGTCTTCTTCCCAGTCTTTCTAAATGCCCCTTTGTTCATTTTCTATTAGGGGACTTTTTAAAAAGAGCCACAAACAGAAGTTTTTTTAAAAAAAATTATTTATTTTAATTGGAAGCTAATTACTTTACAATATTGTAGTGATCTTCACCATACATTGACATGAATCAGCCATGGGTGTACATGTGTCCCCATCCTAAACCCTCCTCCCACCTCCCTCCCCATCCCATCCCTCAGGGTCATCCCAGTGCACCAGCCCTGAGCACCCTGTCTCATGCATTGAACCTGGACTGGCGATCCATTTCACATGTTTCAGTGCCATTCTCTCAAATCATCCCACCCTTACCTTCTCCCAGAATCCAAAAGTCTGTTCTTTACATCTGTGTCTCTTTTGCTGTCTCGCATTTAGGGTCATTGTTACCATCTTTCTAAATTCCATATATATGCGTTAATATACTATATTGGTGTTTTTCTTTCTGACTTACTTCACTCTGTATAATAGGCTCCAGTTTCATCCACCTTATAAGTTTTATAAGTTTTTCTTAAGGTTCTAGAAATAGTAACTTTCAAACTCTTTGTAACTATTCAACTATTTATAACTATTCATTTTATTGTAACTCTTTGCATAGATTAAATGTACCAGTTTAGGCACAATTTTGGATTTACTTCCAAGTTCTTTAGTTGCTGTCTTATAAGGAGTTGAGATCATGCTTTTTAAAGGTCATATATGCTACCATTAAACAAAATTCTGCTGAAGTCAGACACTCCTTGGCACAGATCTTAGAGATGTGACCATCAGCAAGTTACTTGACCTTTTTGAGCCTTAATTTTATTATCTGTGAAAAGGGGATATTTCTACATATCTGACAGGGCTTATGTGAAATTTGGACATTATATATGCAAGATGCTTAATGAAAGAGATATTTATTAAGTTCTCAACAGATAAGAATAAGAGTAGGTACTCAAATGGGAGCTTTCATATCATCACCATCATCATATTTGATGTATAAATGAAGAGCAATGTTGTCTACCCTCTCAAGCAAGACTGCATGGGTTCAAATGTGAACTACAGCACTTATCTACCCTTACTTTGGGTGTGTCCCTTAATCTCTTTGTGCCTGAAAAAGGAGATAATAGCAAACTTGCCTCATAGAGTTGTTTTAAGATGCAATGAGTTGATACATACAAAGAACTTAGTACTATGCCTGACTCATGGGAAATGTTTTCTATTTGTTAGCTATTATTTCTAGAAATTTGAGTCCCAAAGTTAAACATGTGGAAATCTGTTTAAAACAATTGTTTAAATAAACAAACAAAACAAACAAACAATTGTTTAAATAAACAAAGACCTATTGTACAGCACGGGGAACTATATTCAATATAGTGTAATAACCTATAATGGAAAAGAATCTGATAAAGAACATATGATATATTTTAAGTTGGCCAAAAAGTTCACTTGGATTTTTCTGTAAGATGTTACGGAGAAGCCCGAATGAATTATTTATTTGTTTATTTGTTTTTGGTTGTGTGGGTCTTTGTTTCAGCATGTGGGCTCTTCTCTAGTTGCTGCGAGCAGGGGTTCTCTCTGGTTGCATGCTTGGGCTTCTCACTGGGGTGGCTTCTTCTGTTGTGAGCACAGGCTCTAGGGTGTGTGGGCTTCAGTGGTGGACTCAGTAGTTGTGGTTCCTGGGCTCTAGAGCACAGGCTCCATAGCTGTGGTGCACAGGCTTAGTTGCTCTGAGACATGTGGAATCTTTCCAGGCCAGGGATTGAACCTGTGTCTCCTGCAGGTGGATTCTCTATCACTGAGTCACCAGGGAAGTCGCCTGACAAACTTTCTGGCCAACCCAATGTATGTATAACTGAACCACTTGGCTGTACACTTGAAACTGACACAACATTGTAAATCAACTCTACTCTGTTTTTTAAAGCAATTGTTTTAAAGATAGTGGTTTAAAGACATCTTGACCAATGGATAAGGAAGCTGTGGTACATATACTCCATGGAATATTACTCAGCCATTAAAAAGAATTCATTTGAATCAGTCCTAATGAGATGTGATGAAACTGGAGCCCATTATACAGAGTGAAGTAAGTCAGAAAGATAAAGACCATTACAGTATACTAACACATATATCTGGAATTTAGAAAGATGGTAACAATAACCCTATATGCAAAACAGAAAAAGAGACACAGATGTACAGAACAGACTTTTGGACTCTGTGGGAGAAGGTGAGGGTGGGATGTTTCGAGGGAACAGCATCGAAACATGTATATTATCAAGGGTGAAACAGATCACCAGCCCAGGTTGGATGCATGAGACAAGTGCTCGGGCCTGGCGCACTGGGAAGACCCAGAGGGATCGGGTAGAGAGGGAGGTGGGAGGGGGGATCGGGATGGGGAATACATGTAAATCCATGGCTGATTCATGTCAATGTATGACAAAAAACACTACAATACTGTAAAGTAATTAGCCTCCAACTAATAAAAATAAATGGAAAAAATTAAAAAAAAATAATCATCACAAATTGCAAAAAATAAAATAAAATAAATAAAGACATCTTGATCCCCCCAAAGTTGGTTTGGGAATAAATAGCCTATTGCTCCATTATTGTGAGGACAGTGCTAACTGAAAAACATGTCTACTCTTTGCCTGTACTTTAGCCACCTCCTCTGTCTCACTGGAGGAAAGTCAGCAATGGCCTCTGCAAAGAAGGTTGCTGAGAAGCGGCATAACCCCGTGGAAAGCATCTGTAGAAAACTGCGAGCCATCCAAAAGAGAGAAGACATTTCTGATCCCATCCGACAGATTATCAAATACCAGTCTAGCAGTTTTGACAGCCCGCAGACTAACCCCAAGAAGGATTTTGAAGAGGTGCTGAAGAAAATGATGGCAGCTCACATCCCTCTGCCCGACACGCTCTTCTCGAGTCCTGAGAAAGATGGCGCCTTCGCTTCCCAGTCTCAGATAGTGTCTCCAAGAACCCCATCCATTTCTCATCTCAGCTCTCCTGAGAAGGCAACATACCCACTTATCCTCACAGGTTCTGAAAATATCTCAAGGCCAAGATCACAGAGCTCCCAGAATTATACATCTTTGATGCCGCAGATCACAAAAAGGGAGCTCTTTGCTGACAAGGATTTGACTAACTGTTGTAGTGGAAATGATTTTAGTACCTTAGCACTTGACTTTGATTCCACCTCTGATCAGAGCTCTACTCCTCAGGATTCTGTGGTGAAAAAATTATCTCCGAAAGAAGAGGGTAAATATTCATATTTTAATATTTGTTCTTCCAATAAAGCAAGGAGCTTGTGACTATGACAGTGCCTGATCTAAAATGAAGTATGAAACTTGATTAAAGCATCCATCTTTCCCTTAAAATTTTCTTTCTCTCAACAAAAATCTTATATCTGAAACATCAGTGTTTTCTATGATTTCAAATATAAACCTGATAGAAATTCTAGATTATATTTTCAATCATAATCATTGGTATTTTTCTACTGACCTGAAAACAAACTTTCTCCTGGGCAAATTAGAATGTCATGATAGGAATATATACATATATGGGAGTTAAAATTCATATACTTCCAACATGCCTTACTGAAAATTAACATTTTAACATTTTTCCCTTTTTGTGTGTGAGAGAAACATGTAAGAAAGTATAGCGCCAATAAGGTCAACCAGGGAACAATGTAAATTCTGTAGGCCAAGTTCAATGAAATTTTGGAATTCTACTTAGGGTATTGCTTACAGAATCCCATATATGGTAGGCCCTAAAAAACAATGTAAAATGATACATTTTCTGTATAGCTAGTGTTTATTTTCCCTCTGTTTTCCTTAAAATATCCCTATTAGTGTTAACACTATTTGCTTTTTCACAGAGTGCTTTTTTTTTTTAACAGGTAAAGATAGCTTTATTTCCCCCAATTGCATTATATTAACTGAAACCTATCCATTGTGGCACATGAATTTACTCAAACATATATTCTTCATAGGACTAAACTGTCTTAATCCATTTAGCACCTCATTATATTATATCACTTCCTTCACAGTGCCAGAAGTTGTAAGCAATATAATTAAAGTAATATCCAGAAATAAAAACTTTTTTACTACAGGTATTTGCATACATTTCCTTGTATAAGTGTTCAGTTCTCATCAAAAATGAAAAATCAATTTGATCTATTTCACTGTTCCAGTCATATAATGTCAATCATTATTAACCTGTCATAAAATTGCACAGTGGCAATATCTTAGAGATGAAGGTACCAGTACCGGCAAGAATAGGGATAACACACTGCAACCCATTCAACTTTCTCTATCAACTCTGCCAATGAAAAGTACCTACACACATAACAGAAATGAATCTCAATTTTGCCTTCTCTCTCACTTCACAGAGTGCTTTTACTATCACAGGACAATAAAGCTCAGTTCCCTCTTCATCTTCTCTCCTTTTATTCCACATTTGTAAAACATGAAAGGAAAAATGAACAATCAAAGATACTTCAAGACCACTTTTTTCTTGATCTATTCATGTTAAGTAACCAGTATTTTTCCAGTGGTCATGTGTGGATGTGAAAGTTGAACTATAAAGAAGGCTGAGTGCCGAAGAATTGATGCTTTTGAACTGTGGTGTTGGAGAAGACTCTTGAGAGTCCCTTGGACTGCAAGAAGATCCAACCAGTCCATCCTAGAGGAGATCAATCCTGGGTGTTCACTGGGGGGACTGATGTTGAAGCTGAAACTCCAGTCCTTTGGCCACCTGATGCGAAGAGCTGACTCATTTGAAAAGACCCTGATGCTGGGAAAGATTGAGGGCAGGAGGAGAAGGGGATGACAGAGGATGGCATCAATGACTCGATGGACATGGGTTTGGGTGGACTCCAGGAGTTGGTGATGGACAGGGAGGCCTGGCATGCTGCGGTTCATGGGGTTGCAGAGTCAGACACGACTGAGTGACTAAACTGACTGACTGAACCAGTATTGTGGGCTGCTCTTTATTTTAATAGTTGGAACATACCATATATGTAAAAGTATATGTTAGCCACTCAGTCATATCTGACTCTTTGTTAAAATTTTTTAAAAAATGAGCAACTAAGCATGTTAGCACATAAAAGCATCTGGATTTGCAAACTTTTTCTTCTGATAGGGTGGAAACAAGGAACTGATGATGGCAAGGAAGATGTAACCTATAGCAGCAACAGGACCTATGAAGAAGAGTTGCTTAGGAGTATTTTTAACATATGTGACTCCAAACGCAGAGGTTAGTTGAAAGTTTTCTGCTCAGATTTTCACTAATACTCATCCACTCATTGTACTTTCTGTTGTGAGAGAAAGGGAAATGGTTTATGTGTGGAGATCTGTGTATCTGTGTCTTTACACATGGCAGGTGCAACCTAATTTGGAAGGGGGGATGGCTGTTTAGATGTTGGTTAATTTCTTTCTACCCGTTTTATATATTTTGCCAGAGTATTAAATGATTTTACTGAGCTTATCATCGATTTTACCAGCTGCAGTCATTGACTTGAACTATTTACATCTCATAGGTGTTGCCTCACAAAAAAATACAGACTTCATATACATAAAACCACTGTACAAATTTAGCTCCAATTTTTAAGTCAATTTTAGACTTTCACTTCTGTTTTTCTTAGAGACATGCTTTTTTTAAAATTTCCGCAAGTAATGTTTAGCATGTCAATGGTTCATCATCACTGTAACAAAATTAATAATATGGAAGAAAGAAAGGAAAAAAGAACTCATCAGTTATCCTGTTCCCCTGAGTAACTGCTGTTAATGATTCATTGTATAACCTGCCCAGACAAATTCCTCAGTCAATGTGGTTTCCTTTCATTTGGATTAAAACTTTTTTATTATAGAAACTTTCAGACATATACAGAAGTGGAGAGGGGTATCATGACCCTTATATATATGTCATAAATGATGATGTCTCATTTTTCCTCCACTTCCCTCTGCTCCACTCTGGACTGTTCCTGTTGTTGTTCGGTTGCTAAGTTGTGTCCGACTCTTTGTGACCCCATGGACTCTAGCCTGCCAGACTCTTCTGTCCTCCACTGTCTCCCACTAAGCCTGAATTAGTTTGAGGCAAGTCCAAGACATCATATTGTTTCTTCTGTAAACATTTCAGTACATTCAAAAGACAAAGACTGATTTTAGATACAGCTATACAGTGTCTTTTAAAAATTTTTAGTTTTAAATTATATTATTGGGGTAGAATTGTTTACCATGTTGTGTTCATTTCTGTTGTAAGGTGAAGTGAATCAGATATATGTACACATATATACCCTCCCTGTGGTGTCTCCCTCCCACCCCTACTCTCTAGGTCACTGCTGGGCCCCGAGCCGAGCTCTCGTGCCATATAAAACATCCCACTAGCTGTCTATTTCACACATGCAGAGTGTCATTTTTATGACCAAAAATGTAACGTAATTTTAAAATATCAAATACCTTACTAACATTCAAGTTTTCTTATTTGTATGAGAAATTTCTGTTTTCTTAAACAGTTGATTTGTTCAAATCGGTATCCAAGAAAGGGTTGTTCGTTGTTATTGGTTATCTGGCTTATCCCTCTGTTCCTTTTTCATTCTTTTTGTATTTTAAGTTATTTGTTAATGAAACTGGCTCTTTTATCTCCTTTTTCTCCAATCTGAATTTTAGTGATTGTGTGGCCATAGAAACACAACCTGTTTTTTTTGTCCCCTACATTTAGAGGCTTGAGCAGGTAAATGTTTTATATCTTTTTTTTTTTTTTTTTTTTGGCAAGACTCTGTATAGATGGTGGATTTTGGTGGTTTTTTTTTTTTTTTTTTTTGCTACATCAAGTGGCAGGCATGTGGGATCTTAGTTCCTTGACCAGGGATCAAACCCTCACCCCCTGCATTAGAAGCATAGAGTTTTAACCACTGGACCACCAGAGGAGTCACAGTATATGTAGTTTTATCAAAAGACAAAACTATTGAGAGTGAAGGCCTAGATTTATTCTTTCGTTAGATGTTGTGGAGGTTAGTAGTTTATCATTCCTTCCTACTTTATCAACTAGAATATCTAGAGAATATCTATAAAGAGAAACTCTATGCTGCTTATCAGTTTTATAAGGCTGTGGCTAAGTCTTGTTTCCCAAAGGAAAGGCCGGATAAAAGCTTGGTGGTATTTCTAGTTGAAAATAAACTCAAAAAAAAAAAAAGAAAAGAAAAGAAACTCCAGGTATTGTGTCTCTTTACCCTGAAGTACATCAGTGTGTATTTCCTACAAATAAGAACATTTGCTTGCATAGCTGCAGAACAATTATCCAAATTAGGATATTTAACATTGATATGATACTGTTGTCTAATTTAAATGTCTGTATTCAAATTTTGTCTATTTCCCCAATAATATTCTTTATAGCTTTTTTGTTTCCTGGTCCAGAATCAAATTCAGAAACACACACTGTGTTTAGTTTTCACATCTCTTCGGTCTCCTTTTATCTGGAGTAATTCCTCAGATTCCTTGTCTTTTATGACTTTGAAATTTTTGAAGACTATATGCCAGCTACTTTGTAGAATGTCTGCTATTTCCTCTTGATTATTCAGGCTGTACATTTTCGCAGGCACACTACTGATGCGATGTTATGAAGTGACCTTATACTCTTCTCAGGACAATGTACCAGGATTTTTAACTTTGATCCCTTGATTAATGTGGTGTCTGCCAAATCTCTGTCTTGTAAAGTTACTATTTTCCTTTATAATGTCTATACAAAATGAATCAGTTGATCTAAGAAAGCAATGGAAACTTTTAAGCCAAAGTGAGGACTATAATCCAGGGACAGCCTTTCAGAAAACTCAGAGAACCATTCTGCCTGTTAAAAGTCGGAGCACATTTTTGAGACAGAAGGCTGTACATTAAATGGTGTACATATTATTAATAGTTTACACAATCCAGATCTAAGCATATAAGGTGAGTAGTGAGTCATGGGTCATCCTAGCTCCTTATAAGAAGGAAGTTTATCTTTCTAGGGTCGTCTTGTTGATGCTGGGATAATGTTGCTCTTTATGGTTGAGCAGGTATTTCTGCTGATGGGGATGTTTGGTTGATGCAAAATGCAGATACACAATGCATAGTAGAGGGGAGAGGGGAGGACAAAGAGCAAAGAAAATGTTTAGTGCTTAAGTTTTCCTTGACTAGCCTTAGCAGTTTCCTCTGTGGCTCAAGTGGGGAGTGATCTGCTTTACGTGGCAGAATTCGTTTCTTGCTCTTATAGGACTGAAGACTTCAGAGTCTTGCTGCCGTCAGCTAGACAGTTTCTTGCTAGTTGCACCTCTGAATATAGGAAGTCCCTAATATGGCAGATTTGCTTCTTCAAAGCCAGCAAGGGAGTGACTCCAGCAAGATAAAAGTTTGAAAGTGTTAGTAACTAAGTCGTGTCCAACTCTTTGGAGACCCCATGAACTATAACCCGCCATGCTCCTCTGTCCATGGGATTCTCCAAGCAAGAATACTGGAGTGGGTTGCCAGTTCCTTCTCCAAGGGATCTTCCTGACTCAGGGATTGAACCCAGGTCTCCTGCATTGATAGGCAGATTCTTTACTGCTGAGTCACCAGGGAAGCCCTAGCAAGATAGGCACTGTGATCTCATGTGAGTTAATCACACAACCAGATACATGCATATCCTGTCCCCTTTGCCATATTCTACCGGTTAGAAGCAAGTCCCAGGTCATGCCCACACTCGAGGGCAGGAGACTACACCAGGGTGTAAACATTAGGAAGCAAGGATCATAAAGGGGAAGCCTGGAGTCTGTCCACCTCACTGCCACAGTATGGTTCCAAAAAATGGTTTAAGACCTTTTTTTTGGTCATTATTTTCTCCTTAAGGTTTATGCAATATATTCCCTAAGTTTATATGGGAATGTTTCCAGACTTGCTTTATAATTTGCTTTTTCTTACTTATTAATTCTGAGTACTTGTCTATGTCAATAATATATATTTTCTCTGTATATTGTACTTTAGGGGGATGTAACATAATATATTTAAATGATATGTCTCAATTGGGTATTTTTTCTCTATTATGAAAAGCACAAAAATAACCATAATAAACCATAATGAACATTCTTATAACAAAACATTTACCTGTACCCTTAATTATATCGGTAGGTTGAATGGGACTTATTTATTCCTGGTAAGCCTCTCTGCATGGACAGGATTTAAGGAATTGTTTCCCAGAAGAAAATAAGGAAACTCCATTAAAGGGAGATGGGAGATGTATCAGAAACAGAACCAACAGGGGGAGTGTGTGTGTGTGTAAAATATATTAAGAGATGTATTAGAAGGAATTGGGGCTTCCCTGATGGCTCAATGGTAAAGATCCACCTACAATGCAGGAGACACAGGAGATGTGGGTTCGATTGTTGGGAAGAAGAGAAGCAAATGGCAAACCCACTCCAGTATTCTTTCCTGGAAAGTTCCATGGACAGAGGAGCATGGCGGGCTACAGTCCGTGGGGTCGCAGAGTCAGACATGAGCACGCAGGCACACACGCACAATTATAAGGAACTGGATCATGTAGTTATGGAGGCAGGCGTGTTCAAAGATCTGCAGGGTAAGTGAGCAAGCTGAAGACGGAGACCCAGAGAGCTTTTGATGGTGTCCTTCCAGTCAGTGTCCAAAGGCCTGAGAACCAGGAGACAACCTGTCCAAAGGTCAACAGGCTGGAAACTGAAGAAGAGCTGATGTTACTGTTCAAGTCCAAAGTTAGGAAAAAAGATAAGTCTTGGGTCCAAGGCAGTCATGCAGGAAGAATTCTCTCTCACTTGGGGAAGGGTCTGCCTTTTTGTTCTATTCAGGCCCACTTGCATTAGGGGACAGCAGCCTGTGTTATTCTACCAATTTAAATCTTAATCTCTTTCTAAAACACCCTCACAGAAACAACCAGAATCATATTTGACCAAATAACTGGGCACTCTATGGCCCAGTTAAGTTGACACATTAAAGAAACATCTCAGGAGATCTTTCTGGTTTTGAGGTATAAAATCAGATTTTAGAGCTTTAGTGGAGGAAAATGAGATATGAGGTATTCTCTTTGACTTTCTAATTCTCCAATTACGCAAACAGGAGTAAAAATTGTCTTTCTAAATAACTATAAAAAATTTATTTCTGTTTCTTCCTGTCACAGCCTAATGACATTTCCCATTAAATTAATGCATTCTTTAAAGTCATTCAATTTCCTTTACAGCTCTCTTTTCCAAATTATGTACTAAGCTTATTCTTTTATTTAAAAAATATTTTAAAAAAATATTAGTGTCTCTGTTTACCTCCTGGGGTAAGAATCTTCACCTTATCAAACTTCAACTTCCTTTTCCTTCCCTCTTTAAGCTGCTAGCCCAAGGCAGGCCTTAGTTAAGAGTAGAAAAGATGTCTTATGCTTGAGAAAGACTGGTGTGTTAATTACTAACACAGTCTGTATGACTTTAATTTCTGAATGTGATAGTAGGACTGATTATATCTAAGAATGATTTTTCCACCCCTCCCTCTCCACCCCAAAGAGTCAAACTACTTACATGAGGCTGAAAATTTTGTCTAGGGCCAAGGAAACCCTTTCTTCACTGAATGCTTTTTTAAAATACTTATTTATTTACTTGCTGCGACAGGCAGGATCTTCCCTGTGGCTCGTGGGCTTCTCCAGTTGCAGTGTGAGGGCTCAGTAGTTGCTGCAGCTCGAGGGCTTAGTTGCCACACAGCTTGTGGGATCTTAATTCTCTGACCAGGAATTGAACCCGAGTCCCCTGCATTGGAAGGTGGATTCTTAACCATTGGATTACAAGGGAAGTCCCCACTAAATGTTTTTTAAAGAAAGAATGGAAGAGAAAAATAAAGTGGCATTTTGACCACTTCCCACAAGGGATTATTGATTACGTGTGTGTGTGTGTGTGTGTGTGTGTGTGTGTTTGTGTGTATGTGTGTGTGCTCAGTTGCTTAGTCATGCCTGACTCTTTGCAACCCCATGGACTGTAGCCCATCAGGCTCCTCTGTCCATGGGATTTCCCAGGCAAGAATACTAGAGAGGGTTGCCATTTCGTCCTCCAGATGATCTTCCCAACCAAGGGATCGAATCCTCATCTCTTGTGAATTGCATTGGCAGGCAGATTCTTTACTGCACCATCTGAGAAGCCTATTGATTACATAAATCTTTCCTATTTGAATCTCACAACTCTGTGTAGGAGGCATCATTTCACAGATGAGGACACTCACTCAAAGAGACTGAGTAATTTCCCCAGAGCCACACAGCTGGTACAGTCCAGAGCCAAGATTTGACCCCAGTTGGTTAGACTCCAACCTAAGGCCAGTGCTCTTTCTACTTTATGACAACTCAGCAGGATTGCGAGGGTTGTAAGGCACATTTCCAGGACCCAAGAGACTTGAACGAGTTAAGCACCTCACTTAAAAAAAAAAATAATCTTTTGCCACCTTTAAAAACTAACTTGACTTTCTTCTTCCTAAGGCTTAGTCAGAGTCACCAAAATAATAGATTATCTGAGACAGACAACTAATCAAGGTTCTGAAGATGATGGCCTTGAGGAGCTGTGGATCATGCTTGATCCTGGAAAGAGAGATGTACATGTGAACCTGGAAACCTTCCAGGCCACTGTGAAGGAATGGATGATGGCTTACTGCAGAAACAAATGGTAATCATAGTCCCAGCAGGATGCGTTTTCAGGTTCTGATTTAACAATTGATTACAATGAATGTTAATCACTGTTTTTTGCACTGATAGGAAATACTATCTGATAGTAATATCAGTTTAACAAAGGTTTAGAGGAATGACTCTATCCCATGTTGTCAGGGCGGGTGGAGAAATAGGCCTTCTCCTTGTTGGTAATAGTGCAAGTTGGCACAGCTTTTCAAGGGCAGTTTAGGAATGTGTGACTTCCCAGGTGGCTCAGTGGTAAAGAATCTACTGACAATGCAAGAGACGCAGTTTGATCCCTAGGTTGGGAAGATATCCTGGAGGAAGAAAATAGCAACCCACTCCAGTATTCTTACCTGAAAAATTTCATGGACAGGAGGGGGCTGGGGGGCTATAGTCCGTGGGGTTACAGAGAGATAGACACCAGTGAGCGACTGAGCACAACATGAGCATCAGAGCCTTAGAAATATGCAATGTGGTCAAATTATGTAACTTCAGGAAAGACAGCCAATTGTATACTCTATATGCAGAATGTTGTTTATGATTATGATAAATGTAAGCAAACCAAATTTTAATAGTAGGTGGCTGGACAAATAAATGATAATACTTCCATACTCTAGAATCCTAATTAGTCACTCAAAATTATAATTAAATAAATATTTGACAGGAGAAATATTCATATGTATTTATTTTAAATAATCGGCCATAGATCTGTAAATGTAGTACACTCCCATATTTGTTGAGAAATGAAAATATGCAAAGGAAAAAGTGGGAAGGAATATATTCCAAAATGATTATCTTTGCATGAAGACCTTAGCTTCTTTGTCTTCTTTTCTTATGAATTTTCTACTTTTCCTAAAATATTTAGGCTTGATTGTATAATACAGATATCAATAATCCATGGGTAAAGTGGAGTGAGGGCAAAAGAGAAAATTTATTTCTATGACAAATATAAAGGAATAGAAAAAGAACATGGGAGATATAAAATATAAGAACAGAAACTCAGAAATGGTGATGGGTGTGGATCTATTAACAAGAATAGTGAGAGTGATGACTGAGCTATTCTGCTCAGTCATCTTCTGACAAACATCTCATGTTGAAACACAATAGGATGTAAATACTAGTCTAGAGGCTTTTGTAGCTGCTCCGAAGAGATTATCTAAGGGTTTGGCAATTGCTAAGATTAGGCAGCAAAACTGAAATCATAATGCAAAGACTCTTGGAAAAGAAATAGTTGAAGTGTTAATATGTGTATTTGGGGGTGTCCTGGGCAGAGGCCTGTGAATAGGGTTCTCCAAATATTAGGAATGATAAGCTCCAAACTACAATTAGTTCAAGTTCAACTTGGTTTTTTATGAGAAAGAGAAAAGAGCACCTTCAATGTACCCCAAATTATTAGCTGTTCATGCCTTTTCCTTCCTAATTCTCTAAGGCCCAATGTCTTGCTACCTCTACAGGTGTCCACTTAGTCCTCCAAATCATGTCAGCTTCCTAATCCATTGAGACTCCCATTGCCTAATTATAGCTATATACATTATCACCTACTTATTTATACATTCATATTCTTTTCTTCATGTTAGATTAAAGTTTATAGGAGGTAGAGACAATATGTTTCTATTCTATGACTCTGTTTAAGAATAGTGTTGGACTCCCAATTGTGGCCAAATGGATAGATGGTTTTAAAATTCAGAAAGACCAACATCAGTAAGAAAATACAGAACACATCTGAAAAACTGGCTAAGCTTTGGTTTGACAAAGAATCCTAGCTAACTGGTTTTATTTTTTTGGCCACAGGGAAGGAGAGAATAGTGGATCAAGCAGCAGAATGGTTAATTCTGCTTTTGAACAGGACAGCATAAAATCATGTGAAGCAAGTATGTATGTGTTTCTTTGGGGTTGTTCTGCCACTTTATTGTGGTTTGGAGAAATGGATTTTTTTTATTAAACTCTCTTGTGTGTGTTTCAGTTAAGATGACCACAGATATAACAGATTCTTCATCATGGAACTTCAAGGGGTTGGGTGGAGACTTGCCTAAAGGAGTCTTGTAAGCATTCTTACTTGTAATATTTTCTCAAGTGCCTCAACTTTTCTTATGGATTTTCTTGCTTCATAGATCTATGTATTTTATTTTATTTCTGGGCTTCCCTGCTGTCTCCGACAGTAAAGAATCTGCCTGCAATGCAGGAGTTCAGTTCAGTTCATTTCAGTCACTCAGTCGTGTCTGACTTTTTGTGACCCCATGAACTGCAGCATGCCAGGCTTCCCTGTTCATCACCAACTCCCAGAACTTGCTCAAACTCATGTCTATCGAGTTGGTGATGCTATCCAATCATCTCATCCTCTGTTGTCCCCTTCTCCTCCTGCCTTCAATCTTTCCCAGCAGTAGGGTCTTTTCCAATGAGTCAGTTCTTTGCATCAGGTGGCCAAAGTATTGGAGCTTCAGCATCAGTCCTTTTAATGAATATTCAGGACTGATTTCCTTTAGGATGAACTGGTTTGATCTCCTGGCAGTCCAAGGGACTCTCAAGAGTCTTTTCCAACACCACAGTTCAAAAGCATCAATTCTTTGGCACCTGGCCTTCTTTATGGTCCAACTCTCACATCCATACGTGACTACTGGAAAAACCATAGCTTTGACTAGACAGACCTTTGTTGGCAAAGTAACATTGGCAAAGCAATTCAGGAGACACGGGTTCAATCCCTGGGTCTGGAGGATCTCCTGGAGAAGGGAATGGCAACCCACTCCAGTATTCTTGCCTGGAGAATTCCAGAGACAGAGGAGCCTGGTGGGCTATAATTCAAGAGATCTCAAAGAATCAGACATGACTGAGTAACTAACACTTTCAACTTTTTCATGTATTTTATTTATGGTAAAGTCACTTAGCTCTACTTGTGTGCATGTGTGGTAGGGCTAACATAATTTATTTTTAACTCTTAGCTATTATATCCCAATTGCATTAGAAGTAGTTTCACTAGGAACACAAATTATGAAAGATTATGAAGTGTCACATAAATGAACATTTTCTCACTCATGAAAACTTTATCCTTCTTTGACTTTATGTGTTTTCCACGCCTGACAAATTCCATTGTAAATAGAGTTATGACATTGACCTTAAGCTCTTTGGGGGATTGCTTTTTTTTTCCTAGTTGGAGTGTAATTGCTTTGTAATGTTGTATTAG
Source organism: Dama dama (assembly GCF_033118175.1). NCBI lineage: Eukaryota > Metazoa > Chordata > Mammalia > Artiodactyla > Cervidae > Dama > Dama dama. Next base: position 34,265,550 of record NC_083702.1, read on the forward strand.
TTTCTATTGTACAATGAAGTGAATCAGCTATATGTAGACCTATATCCCTCTCTCTTGGATGTCCCTCCCATCCCACTCATCTAGGTCATTTTAGAGCACCAAGCTGAGCTCCCTCTGCTTTATAGCAGGTTCCCACTAGCTAGCTATTTTATACATGGTAATGTATATGTGTCAATCCTTATTACTTCTTCAATAGATGCTTTTAGATATGAATGAGAAAACCTGTTTTCTGCTACATATGAGTTTAGATATTAAGGAGAAATGACTCTGTTCTTTATTTTTATTTAAAAAAAGTTTTTTTGGCTGAGCCAACATGTGGCTTGTGGGATCTTAGTTCCCTGACCAGGGATTGAACCCAAGTCTCTGCTTTGGAAGCTCAGAATTGAAGCACTGAACCTGTCCTTCCTTATTTTATCTTTGCCACTTCAGGTTTATCTGTGCAAAAAATGTGGACTAGGAACCATGTAGCCAACCGGTGCTAAACTCTAGGAAAAGATGGCAAAGAAGAGGAGGCCTGGGACTCCTTGAAAAACACAGCTCAGACTCTCAAAGGGTTTAGGATCAAATGTCAGGGCAAGCGTGACAGCCACAGATATTAACAAGCTGTAGAAAGTACTAGGAACAATGAGTACTAAATTGTGAGCTACAGGCTGCAATGATAAAACTCTAGGAATTGTTTCCTAGTTAAAGGCCTGTTGAAACCTGCCAAGATTTCTGATTGAAAGAATCCAGTGTCAATTTATTTCAGGATTTTTCCATAACCCAGGCAGAAGTGGGAACTCTTCAGTGTAGATAGAGGCAGAAGTTGGGAGCAAAGTGAAGAGGAAGAAACGAAAGCTGTAAAAATCAATTTCACAAGTGGCAAATGCTAAATATCTGGCAATTTTGGAAAAATCTGTGGTGTTATTGTAATAAGTGCTTGAATAAATACTGTGTATGTGAACTGTGTTTATGAGGGTGAATGAAAATAAAGTAGAAAATCTTCTTTATTTATTTATTTTTGGTTGTGCTGGATCTTCATCACTGCACGTGGGCTTTCTCTAGTTGTGGTGGTTGGAGGCTACTCTTTGTTGCGGTGCATGGGTGTCTTACTGTAGTGGATTCCTTTTTTTTTTTGCACAGCAAAGGCTCTAGGCAAGTGGGCTTCAGTAGTTACAGCATGAGATGCGTGGGGCCTAGGCTGGGAGGGCTTCGGCAGTTGCGGCCTACAAGGCTTAGTTGCTCTGCAACATGTGGAATCTTCCTGGACCAGGGATTGAACCTGTGTCCCCTACACTGACAGACGGATTGTTAACTATTGGACCAACAGGGAAGTCCTCACAGGAAGATTTAAGCTTGTTTGGGCTTACCCATAAGCCTTATTTTGACTAGAAGGGATTAGTGATGTTGAAGTTTATGCTCATTCATCCTTTTACCCGCAGAGAGGTGCCTGATTTGATTACCTATATAGCAGACCTGCATTTCAACAAGCAGAAGTTGGAAGAGGAAAATAATAAATTGAAATTGGCATTGGAAAACTTGGAAGAAGGAAACAGAGAGTTATCAGAGGACTGTACTGAACTGCGCCTTCAGGTAAAAAGGTGAGCCTTGGTGTGGGTACTGTGTGCTGGGAACTTTTAGTTCCTTTTCCTTTATTTCTTTTTTTTTTTTTTAAATAAATTTGTTTTTTATTGAGATACAAGTCACAAAGCAGAAGAGTCACCCTGTTGAGGTATACAATTAGTTTAGTGTTTTTTAGTATATTCACAAGTTATTCACGTGATCTAATCCCAGTTATTCCCAAGTATATCCACATGATGTATTCACATGATATCAAGTATATTCACGTGATCAAGACATTTTAATCACTCCAAAAAGAAATCCCATACTGATTAACAGCCACTCCCCATGTCCTCCCCTCTCAGTCCCTGTCAACCACTAATCTACTTTGTATCTCTATGGATTTGTCTATTCTGAACATTTTCATATTCATGGAATCATACAGTATGTGACCTTTGTGTCTGGCTTCTTTCATTTAGCATCACATTCTCAAAGTTCATCCATGTTGAAGCACATATTGCTACTTCATTCTTTTTTATGACTGAATAATATTCCATTGTATAAATATACCTCAGTTTGGACATTTGGGTTAGCACCACTTTCTGGCACTTAAAAAAGCTGCTATTATGAACATTTGTGTGCAAGATTTTATGAGGTCATATGTTTTCTGTTTTTCTTGGTTATGTATCTAGGAGTGAAACTGCTATACTTTTTAAGACCTATACTTTGGTCTTTCCTGATAGTTCAGTTGGTAAGGAATCCACCTGCAATGTAGGAGACCCCGTTTAGATTCCTGGGTCAGGAAGATCTGCTGGAGAAGGGATAGGCTTTGCACTCCAGTATTCTTGGGCTTCCCTTGTGGCTCAGCTGGTAAAGAATCTGCCTGCAATGCAGGAGACCTGGGTTTGATCCCTGGGTTGGGAAGTTTCCCTGGAGAATGGAAAGGCTATCCACTCCAGTATTCTGGCCTGGAGAATTCCATGGACTGTATAGTCCATGGGGTCACAGAGAGTTGGACATGACTGATTGACTTTCACTTACAACCTATACTTTAGGGCTACCCAGGTAGCACTGTTGTAAAGAACTTACCTGCCAGTACAGGAGACATAGGAGACACAGGTTTAATCCCTGGGTCTGGAAGATCCCCTGGAGAAAGAAATGGTCACCCACTCCAGTATTCTTGCCTGGAGAATCCCATGGACAGAGGAGCCTGGCGGGGTACAGCCCATAGGGTCACAAAGAGTCAGACAGGACTGAAGCAACTTAGCATGCATGCGTGCAACTTATACTTTGCATTTTGAGGAACTGCCAGACTTTTCCAAAGTTCCGAAGTGACTTTGGAAAACAACTTTATTTTCCCACCAGTAAAGCAACTTTAATTTCCCATCAGCAACGTTTGTTAGTTCTTTTCTAGCAGTGATGTTCTCTATGTCCTTCAAGTCTCTGTGTAAGTCCAGTATGCGTACAGGTCAAGTGTAAACCTATCCCGACATTTAGTGGTCCACTAGAACTCTTACTCTGTGCAAAGTTCCATGCTAAGTACTAAGAGAGATTCATCGATGAGTCAGGTTTAAAATGTGCCCTCAGGGTACCTGTTTGGCCACCTGATGCGAACAGCTGACTCGTTGGAAAAGACCCTGATGCTGGGAAAGATTGAAGGCAGAAGGAGAAAAGAGCAACAGAAGATGAGACGGTTGGATGGCATCGCCGATTCAATTTACATGAACTTGGGCAAATTCTGGGAGATGGTGAGGGACGTGGAAGCTTGGTATGCTGCTGTCCATGCAGTTGCGAAGAGTCAGACATGATTTGGAGACTGAACAGCAACAGGGTACCTGTAGCCTAGAAGGATGATGAGAACATTCATTACCTTAGCTTAAGCTAGAAAGGGATACTGGACCTTGAGGACATAATCAATCAAGTGCAGACACTGGTAAAATAGATAAAGTGGGACAAACTTGAGCATCAGAAAACAAGCAACCTGGTTCTCACAAAGTCTGTGTGTACAGGTGTCATAGCTGCTAAAATTCTGAACAGAAAAGTTCTCACTTAACTTGAAAAAACAGAAAAGCATTCTGACCATGAACTCCTACCGTCACAATTTTTGACCATACTCCAAATCAATCTATAAAATTAAATATATACATGTATATGTATTTATTTGGTTGCACCAAGTCTTCATTGCAGAGTGTAGGATCTTTAGTTGCAGCATGTGGGATCTAGTTCCCTGATCAGGGATCAAACCCGGGCCACCTGCATTGGGAGTGCAGAATTTTAGCCATTGGACCACCAGGGAAGTCCCCCAATCTATAACTTTAAAAAAAGTGCTAACCTCAAGCTCTCTCCATTCCATTGTTGGCTTATGCATTTGAAATATAGCAACTCAAAGTTTTTTTAAAAAGAAAACAAGCTATGCTTTGAGTGAATGTGTGATGTTATTTAATAAATATTTGTGTAATTATATTAACTAATATTATGTCTTAGTAGTAGAAGGAAAGAACTGTGTGATTCAGCCAGTGATAGATTTGGAGAAGGAAATGGCAACCTACTCCAGTGTTCTTGCCTGGAGAATCCCAGGGGTGGGGTCACACAGAGTCAGACTACTGAAGTGACTTAGCAGCAGCAGTAGCAGATTTCAGAGGAAGTATGCCAGTCTTTGTCTTCACGAATATGTTTGTTTCCTTCTATCCTTTATCTCCCAGTGTACGCTAACCGAATCCCTTTCCTTTCTAAGGACTGTGGAAGATCTTGAGTAAAAAAAAAAAAATATTTTTTACTATTGTTGGCATCTGGTTTGAATTTTCAGTGGTTTTCAACTTGGAGCTTAAAAACAGTCCGTGGCTTTAGTTAGTATCTTTGACGGTTATATTTGAGGTTTTGCTTATTGCCTTCTCTCCCCACCCCCACAGTGCCCACCAGGCTATTATGAGAACAAACCTGTTAAAAGAAGAACTGGAGGAACTGAAAATTAGTATGAATGCTTCAGAAGAGCAGAAGACCATGATTGTAGCCCAGAACAAACAGTTAGTAAGTCATCCAAGTACTTTGAAATTGGCGGATAGTTTATTTAACTGCAATTCAAGATGGTTTATTTGGAGGCAAAGATCGGAAATCAGTAGGCTGATGAATGAATTCGTAACCCCATAGAAAATTAAAGGCAAGTAGGATAAAAAAATTGTGTTTTCCTTTCAACCAGGATTAAAATTCTTTACAAATGTTACATTTGCAATGGTTTGTGAAGATCTAGAATGCCTTCTGAAGTTAACAGGTGAATTTATAAATATCTGACACTGAAAATCACATCTTCAAAAAAAAAAAATTGTGTGTCAAACTTTCACCTTTTTCTCAGGTTTTTAAAAACATTCATTTTTTTCAGCATGTACAGATTACTAATTAGCTCCATTAATCAGTCCTTAACACTAAAGAAGCCCAGGCTTATAATTTTTGGAGCAAAACATTATATAGACTAAGCTTCAACTACCAGAGAAGTAATTATTTTTATGGAGACTGTTAAACTATTCTCTGGAGCTTCAGTAATAATCTTCAAAATCCCTCTAGCACTATTTGAGCATTGCTGACCATGATTGGGAGGGGGGTCAGCTGAAAGTCATTCAGACTGATTTATTTTTAGGTCTGTAAGTTATCAGGAAACTTGAATTTCAGGCCTGTGTCTTTCACTCATGACCTCCTACAACCAACACAGCTTAGCTTAGCTTTTGCCTCAACAATAAAATGTGGAGACTGGACTCACTATCAGGTGACTCTGCAAGTCTCTATGAATACATTACAGCAAGGACTGAGTCTGGAACCACTAAGGAGCTTCTATGTGGAAGTCATCATGTAGATCAGTGACCAAGAGCCCACCTTTGGGAGTCAGGCTGAAAACATGCAAGCCCTGTTTCTGAGGGCTGTGTAACTTTAGGCAAACCACATAACCTTTTTTTTGTTTTGTTTTGTTTCTCATCTTTCCTTCTCTGTCAGAGTTAAATTGAGTCAAGGAGGAGAGTGACTTCTCACGGATCCCAAGAAACTGGAAGCCAAAGGCTTAACCCCATAGTGAGAATATTTTCAGACTAGGCTCATGTGCAATATGTCAGTGCTATATTTAAGATTGATGAACAAATGTTGATAACTCTGGAAATAAATATTTGGTATTTTCATGAGATTCTCAAATACTTTTGAATTATGTTTCTCTTAATAAATCAGGAGACAGAAAACCGGGCTCTGATTCTTAAGATTCGGATTCTCCAAGAAGAGGTATGTTGAAATTGTTAAACAGACTATACAGATAAACATGGAAATCATACAATTGTGAGTCCTGACCCTGGGTTAAATATAAATCGTGTGAATTTCAGGCTCCTGTGGGCAAAATACTAGGTTGCTTTGTCAAATGACAAGCGAGGAAGAGTAGACAGGAGTTTCCTGTCTGGACAGAAGTATATTACCTTTGTAATCCCCCATGAGGAAATAGGATTTAAGAAATTCAGACTTAAGACGAAATGAAATTAACCCGTCTAAAAAGTGTACAAGTCAAGAAGAAAGTGTAGATGTTATTTAATAATTTTCCAATATTATTCCACAAAACTAGATGGCAAAGGTCATTGACTCTAAGACTCAGATCTTAAATTCTTTGACTGTCTGACTTTGGAAAGGCCATTTATCTTCTGAGGGATTAATAATACCTATTCCCTACAGTTACTTTAAAGGTTCAGATAATGCATGTGAAGCCATTTGGTTAACCATAATATACCTCATATATGTTAGGAAATATTAGTAAAATCTTTTAAAAGAAGAAAACTTTTATGCAATATGTGTTTTTAAGCAACAAATTAAAACATTGAAACAACAGGTAGAAAAGCTACTAGTAAGTTACTGTTTTGAAGAAAAATTCTTTATAGGTACCTTTTTTTTTTTCTTTTTTTTTTTAATAGGTACCTTTTGAATGTCAATCATTATGTTCAGGTTTTTGGTTGTGCATTATAAAAGCTTATTACAGTTGTTTATTAAGCTGCAGTGAATGATCTGAAGAGTTAGCCAATTTGTGGCCTAAGTGGACATTCATGATGGATTGGAAAGGAACAGCTAAGGAATGGAAAGGAATCTTGTATTTTATTTAGATATATTACAGCTGCCAGGACAGGTTTCCATGAAACTAGTGCTTTTGAAGTAAGCTCCCAATGTAATATATTTTTATTCTCATATTTAAGATGATTGACTACCATCAAAGAATTGTAGTATACCAATTTAGAATTGAGATAGGAGGAAGGAGACAGAACTCTTCTCCATGAGATGGCATTACAATGACTGACTTGTGTTAGAAAAGGCATAGAGATGTCACTCAGTTTCCTTTAGGAGGTAAAAATCTGATGCATTGTGAAGAGTGACAGCACAATGGCTTGGGTAATTATTCGATGGAGTGCTTAGTCACTCAGTCGTGTCCTACTCTTTGCAAACCTATGGACTACAGCCCGCCTGGCTCCTCTGTTCATGGGATTTTTCAGGTGAGAATACTGGAGTAGGTTGCCATTTCCTCCTCCAGGGAACCTTCCTGACCCAGGGATCAAACCCACATCTCCTGTGTCTTCTGAATTTGCAGGTGAATTCTTTACCCACTGAGCCACTGGGAAAGCCAATTATTCACTTACATTTATTTACTTCTTATACACACATTCACTGGGAGATAGACTCTATTCTAAGTGAATACGGACTTAAGCAAAATAGCCTGTGTGAAACTAGCATGTTAAATGGGATTAATGCCACCAAGAGAAGAAGGACAGAAAACGGCGATTTAAACTAGGGTGGTTAGGGGACTTCCCTGGTGGTCCAAGTGGTTAAGACTCCACCTTTCAATGCAGGGGATGTGGGTTTGATGCCTGGTCTTGGAGCTAAAATTCCACCTGCCTTGTGGTCAAAAACACAAAAATAAAGGTTTACTTTATAAACCGTAGCTTATTGGGTGGTTAGGAAAAGTAGAACTGTGAAGTTAATTTTTGGTTAAAACCTCGGAGGTTCATCTCAAAGAGCACTGATGGCAGAGGAAATAGCCAGTCCAAAGTCTTCAGGCTGTAGCCTGCCCGCCATTTTTAAGGGATAGCAAGATCAGTGTGGCTGGAGCAGAGGGAATAAGTACCACAAGGTGCTACAGAGAGGTGTGGGGACCTGGACCCCCAGGATCTCATAAAGCCATTGTTTGGACTCTGGTTGTTTATGCTGAGTGAGATGGGAGCTGCTGAACAGTTTTGAGCAGAGGAGTAACATCATATAATTTCAGTTTTACCAAGATTTCTCTGGCTCCTGGCTTTAGAATCAACTGTGGGGCGAGGGAAGAAGTGAGGAGACCAATTAGGAGGCTCTTGTATTAATAATAAAGCAGGCAAAAGTCAGTGAAGACTTAGACCGAAGCAGGAACAAAAGAAGTGGATAAAGTATTCAGGTTAGCAAATACTTTATAATATCCCAAAGTATTTATTATATATCCAAGTAATATGGAAAATTCACTTCTAATAGTTTCTATTAGAGAGTCCCTTGGACTGCGAGAAGATCCAACCAGTCCATCCTAAAGGAAATCAGTCCTGAATACTGATTGGAAGGACTGATGCTGAAGCTGAAACTCCGAAACTTTGGCCACCTGATGCAAAGAACTGACTCATTTGAAAAGATCCTGATGCTGGGGAAGATTGAAGGCAGGAGGAGAAGGGGATGAGAGAGAATGAGACGGTTGGGTGGCATCACCAATTCGGTGGACATGAGTTTGAGTAAACTCCAGGAGTTAGCAAGGGACAGGGAGGCCTGGCATGCTGCAGTCCATGGGGTTGCAAAGAATTGGGCGTGACTGAGTGACTGAACTGAACTGAATAGTTTCTAATGTCTCAGGGAAATACAGAGCAAAGTCATTGGCTGAGAGTGAGGATGTTGGAGGAGGTATTGGAAGTTCAAGGAGAGAGAAAGAATGAAATAGCCCAGGAGTTAGCAAACTTTTTGTAAAGGACATGATAGTAAATATTTTTAAACTTGCCTGGCTAGAAGGACTTTGTCACAACCACTAACTTCTGCTATTGCAAGGTGAAGGCCGCTAAGGACGATCTGAAAACAATGGGCTCAGTTGTGTCTTAATAAAGCTTTATTTATAAAACCAAGTAGTCAGAGTTGGTCTCTGAGAATGGAGAAGGGCAGTTGGTATAGTTTGCAAATCCTTGCTTTAGGCAAATAGCCTTTTGAATAGGTATGATATAATCACCAGAAAACCTTGAGATTAAAGCCTACAAATTTAATGTGTGACCTATTGGTTTATTTGTATTTCTCTTTAACAATCGTTACTGGAAAACGTGCTGGCGTGGAGTGGATGGCAATCTGAAATTAAGAAAATACTAAGAAATAGGGGAGAGCCAAGAGAATTGAAGGGATGTTAGAAGTAAGAGATTGTAATGATTGACCATGGACGAATTTAAGCTATCAAGAGGGGACTGAGTTCACGGGAAGGTGGGAGGGTAATGAGAAAGTAGTGGGTGGGATCATTGGATTGCAGGCTCCAGTGGGGTCTGAAGGTTTGTTGATGCACAAAGAAGTAATCTGGAAAGACAAGAAGTAATGGTTGAAGAGGGAGATGCTTTTGCAATTAAGGTAACAGAAGGGTCCCAGTTGCTGTAATGACAAGTCTGAAGGTATGTCTAGGGAGTGAGTGGCCCACGTGGAATGGAAAATAAGAAGGGATTACTGAGAATATTCATGGATGATCACATTAAAAAGATTGTGTTATTTTTGGACAAAGTCTAAAGTTCTGTCACTTAGTTTAAAATGGATTACGATGTCAATGATGAAAATATCACTTTCTAAAAAAGACTTTGTGATGTCCTTTTACATTTTTTTTGGGTCTAAATCTAAGAATACTATCTTATTTTACATTAGAATGCTAAGAACATTATGGATATATATAAATTGGAAGAGAAGATTGAGGACTTGTCTAAGACTGAGAAAGAGCACCAAGTAAGCACTTCTCAAATACTGGTAAAATATTTTCTTGCATCAAATTAATATTACTTTATGAAGGTGTTTGTGACTCATTGACACAATGACCTTTCATTATAAATTTTGAAATTTTTACTCCTCTAGATGTCTGAGTTATATAAAAGGCAGTTTCTGCTTTTTTAATGTAGCAGCTTTACTGATACATAACACATATGCCATTAAATTCATTCAGAGTATACAGGTCAGTGGTTTTTAGTATTAAATATATTCAGAGTTGTGCAACCATCACCAAAATCAATTTTAAAATACTTTTATCATCCAAAAAGAAATCCCTTCAGTGGTCATTTTCCATTCTTCCCCAACACTAGACAAACACTAATCAGCTTTCTATCTCCATAGATTTAGCTATTCTGGACATTTCATATAAATGGAGTCATATACATTATATTGTCCTTTGTGACTGGCTTTCTTCACTGAGACTAGTGTTTTGAGAGTTCATTCATGTCATAGCATATATCATTACTTCATTTCCTTGTATTGCTGAATAATAGTCCATTATAGGAATATAGCACATTTTGTTCATTCATCAATTGCTGGACATTTAAGCTGTTCCTACTTTTTTTTTTTTACTATAATGAGTAATGGTGCTATGAATATTCATGTATAAATTTTTGTGTGGATGTAAGTTTTAATTTCTCTTGAGTATGTATCTAAGAGTCGAATTACTGCATCATATGATAACTATGTTTAACCTTTTGAGGAACTGCCAGATTTTTTTCCAAAGTAGCTATACCATTTTACATTTCCATTAGCTATGTATAAGGGTTCAAATTACTCCACATCCTTGCCACCATTTGCTATCATTTATATTTTTTATTATAGTGACAATTTCTAATTTAATAGTATCTAATTTTTCAAATTCATCAGGGAAAAGTTCAGTTATTGTACCTTCTTAATGCAAAAAGTGAAAGATGGGGGAAAAAGTCCATCTTGATTTTTTAATTCAACTCTATTGAATTAAGAAATTATATCTTACAAAAATGATTTTTTAATCTATATTGATAAAAGTATCTTTTTATTATATCTGCCATTCTTTATTATCAGGAAACAGAAGGTAACTATTACTAAAGTCAGGAATTTGTGTCATGCTTTTTGTTATCTCTGGTGGTTTATTTGAACAGTATTTTTTGCTTTAGTATATGTTTGAAATGATGTACTTAAAATTCATATCTATATGTGGAATTCTCACTTTTCTTAGCAGACACCCGATTCCATGTGTGTACATATATATATATTATAGCCATTACAATGTAGACATTAAACATTGATTTTATTCTGGGAATGACTATTTTGGAAAATATAACTGCCATAAACTAGTGGAAAGAGCCAGAGAAGATGTGGATTCAAATCCTGTCATCTCGACTTAAAAAATTTATGGCAGTAGTGGTTTAGTCACTAACTCTTGTCCAACTCTTGTGACCCCATGGGCTGTAGCCTGCCAGGCTCCTCTGTCCATGGGGATTCTCCAGGCAAGAATACTGAAGTGGGTTGCCATTTTCTTCTCCAGGGTAAAAGCTTTTAACCCCAAGCAATTAGTTAACTTCTTTAAATCTCAGTTTTTCCATCTATTAAATGGGTACATTTAATATATAACATTCCACAAGCTGGTTGGAAACTCAAATGAAAGGACTATGTGAAAATACCTTGAGAACTATAAAGGAATATCAAACATGTATGATTATGATGACAATTCTACTTCTGACTATGCTATTATTTTTCCAAGTTTTCCATTCAAACAATATACATTTTTCTCAATTATATCCTACTAAGAAGTCTATGCCAACAAGCTTGCTTTTGGTTTGAATAAACTGATAATATCCTTAATATTCACTTTGCTAAAAGAAAGCTTGAACATTTTAAACTGCTTTTTAAAAGAGGAAGAGTCTTTCACATGCCCATATGGAGTCTGTGTTCATGTCCTACCTACATTTTTATTTTCACCAAAAAATGAACACACTCTATGTCCTTTTATTATGTGAAGTGTGAAACAGTGGGAGAGCCCTTGGCTGGGGTTGGAGACTCAGATTCTAGACTCTGTTCTGTCACTTACTAGGTGTGACCGGGCAAGTCTCTGGATAGTGCTGAGCTTTGATTTCCTTCCTGGTAGAGAGAGGGCAATGACCTTGGCTTTGAGGGTTGTTGTGAGGCTATTGGAAAGGCTCTTTATAAAGTGAAAAATGCATGCATATAAAAAGTGCTTCAGAAACATGTCTCCTGATTGTGCCATGATTTTGTGGCATTGTCCTTTACCAAAGCAATATCCCAGTGGCCTTCCCTAAATGTGTTTCTTTTCAGATGCAGTTACACATGTATGAAAACACTTTGCTTAATATAGATGCAAGTTTACAGAAGGTTGGTACTGTCTCTGCCCATGGAATCCTGGAGACTCCCTCCAAGTAATAGAGAAAGGCAATGACATTTGCATAACTCCACCCCTGTTAAAGTATCTGATTCTAATATTCTGTCACAAGGCATTTCTTTATTTGTAAGAATAAAAATTGTTCTTCTGAGTGAAGAATGTTGACTTTTCCACTTGGGATATTTTAACATATCCTCTGTAAATTGTGGTGATAGCCATTCCTTTATTCAACAATATTAGTATGCCAATTTGCCAGTCACTGGCTAGATAGTGGTGATGCAGTGTTTTGTCTTGTTTGTCTTTTGTTTTTTAATTTTTGGCCACACCTCGGGGCACTCAGTATCTTGATTCCTTGACCAGGGATTGAACCCATGCCCCTGCAGTGGAAGCATGGAGTCTTAACCATTAGACCAACTGGAAACTCCCTGTGATGATGAAGTTTTAATTCATAACAACTTTAATGAATGTACAGTCATTCATTTCAGGGAAGAACAATATATCTCGAGTTATATTCTACCTAGTTTGACTGATTAATTTGATAGATAAATATTACCCTATTTATATTTGTCTCTCATGATCATAGCCTATTGGTAACAAACTTTCCTGGCTACAGGGATGCTGGTTTGGTGGCTTTAAGAGACACAGAAAGGACACAGCCTAAGTTAATAAGCTTCCACATTCAAAGACAGGAAAGGGAAGGAGGAGCAGTATTTCACTTCCTTTCCCTGCGGTTTATGACATTTCAAAGGCATCCTTCACAGCTTGTGGACATTGACCAGAATACTGACTGTGGTACCGGCTGTGTCTCCTCCTCATGGGCGTTCTCTCTCCCCATGTAGTGACATTGTAGTAGCGATGACTGCTCACTTCCTCCGTAACTTTAGTCCTTCCACCACTCTGCACTCCCTCCCCACACTCGTAAGATACTTCCCATGCCCCAGGCACCATGCCATTCATGGGACACTGCTACAGGTCAGACACTTACTGTACCCTCTGGTCTTGGAGTACAAAACTATGATTTTTAAAAGATATGGTTTGAACTGTGTACAATTGGATGCTTTCATAATTTATTAGTCATTTTGCAGGTAAAAACTGCCTTTTTTTCCCCTTAAATAGGCCATAGTAATAAAATTTTGACTTGGATTTAAAATTTGCCTTTCAGGGTGTGATTTCACTGGACCAGGCAGAGACAGAACATAATAACACCAGTCAGATATAGATGCCTTGCTGCCCCTTATGTTTTTCTGTAGTTTTAATCGCAAACCCAGACTAGCTGAATTTTCAAATCATGAGATTTGTAGAAGGTCTCATCACATCATTAGGCACTTATAATTCTTCTTTGACTCAGATTGCTAGTCTAGTAAATATGATATGGTAAACTCATACATTTATTTGCTATTAATTCTCTCTCCTACTTTTCAGAAGGATGTAAGTATAGAAGAGCTTAAATCAACGATCATAGAATATGGAAGCATTATTGAGGTATACCATAATAATCTCACAACTTTCAAGGTGGGGATTTTAAACGGAAATGTAAATGTCCCAGTAGAGTAACATGGGCAGCCTAATGTTGTATGTAATTCCAGAACTTACGAGGGGAGAAAAACAAGCTGGCTCAAGAGTTACAGCACGTACAACAGGAATTCATGATGTAAGTAGAAAGTAACCTCTCACCAACTCTCTGTCATGTGTCCCCCGCTCTACATTATTCACCTACTGAGCTGTGTGCAGTTCTTTGAACATGCCATGTTCTTTCCTTCTGTAACTTTGTGATGTTTTCTCAGCTTCTCTCCTAAGAGTACAAATTCCTTCACAAGTTTTCCATCAACCTCCCTCACTCAATCACCCTTACTTTTCTCATGCCTTGAGATTAAGTAATCTTTCTGCGTGCATGCATGGCATGTTGTTTTTACCTCTTTCCTGACACCTGATAACCTTATGTTACCATTTGTCTCTGATTTTATATAACATGCTAGTCCAGAAACCCATAAGCAGCAAAATGAGTAAAGTCAGTGCAGTAAGTGCACATACTTATATTTGGGGGGGTGAAAATGAGGAAAGTACATTATCCAGGTAAAGATGGGGTGTTACTCTGCTTAGCTCCAGATAGTTGTTATATCAAGAATATATGGACCCAGTGTGACCACATATTCTGATTTTTCAAAGAAAAGCAAGACATCTAGATTTTTAGTGGAAATTTTAAAAATTCAACTATTAGCTCCAATTCTTAAAAAGAAAGTATGGCTTACCTGTTTGCAACTGCCTAGAATCACTAGTGTGTGCAGTGCCTGGAGGGCAAAGACTACCTCTGTTCCTCTCTGTAGTTTTAAGTACCTTATACAGTCCTTATACAGCGCGCATAAGTGCTTACTGTTTGGTGATAAATAAATCTTATTCTTGTGACTTAAAACATAAGGCATACCTAACCGGACCAGACTATTGTTGCTTTTTTTTTTTTTTAAGAAACAGAATGCAGTTAAATGTCGGTGGAAAGCATAAGAGTTTTGACTCTGAAGAAGTAAAATCTCTACACTGTGAACTCATTCTTGCTCAGTCTGCAGAGGTAGGTAATTATCACCAAATGGAAGCCTTTACAAAAATAATCAACATGTGCAATAGCTTGCTATTAAGTAAAGGTCTGTATCTTGCTGAAGATCACCCATGACATTTTGAGGGAATCCACTGATAGTTTGTGGAACCTAAGTCTAAAGTTTCTTAGCATGGAAGAATGAATCTTTTTCAAGTTATGGCTGAAAACTATAGTGCGACTCCAGCATGGGGTGTGGAAATGTGTGTTCAGTGAATCTGGACTTTAAAAATCTTTATATATGTGTATACACACACACACACAGCACACACACACACACACACATATTTGGCCACATGGCATGTGTGATCTTAGTTCCTCAAGCAGTGTTCGAACCCAAGTCCTTGGCAGTGAAAGCGTGGGATCCTATGCTCTCCCTGGACTGCCAGGGACTTCTCAAGAAATCTTTCTGTATCTTGATATTTTTCAGGACTACCTGCAGTGATCCCCAGCCTGGGGTCTGAAAGATTGTGGTAGAGATCATGAACTATTTTTAGTATTTCTTCAAGTCCCAAAGTAAATGTATCTACCAAAAATTTAGTTGTTTCATTTACATTGTTTCATGCAGAAACATGAAATTTCTTTGCTTGAGAATATAATTGTACCGACTTAAATTAATGACACTGATTATTATACTCTGAACATAAATTAGCGTTTTTATATGTTTGGGGTTAATTTTAAAATAGCAAAATGAATTAATGCCATAAAACCTCCAGCCTGTTGGTAGTTCTTTACAACAGGGGAGGAAAGAGTCAAACGCCTTCTTGTGAATGAAATGTTGGAACCTGACTCCCTAGTATATTTTCGTTCCTTTGTACTTTCCAGTTATGTGCTTGGAATGCTGGGAAATGTTTTTTGGCAGATTGCTTTCTTTCGCTACTTTGATGGTCTTCCCATGTTGGGTAGATGATAGATTTGTCCAGAATGTCCTCCTGTTGACAGCCGGGCTATGACCTTGAAAGGAGAGAATGTCCTTGGGGCAAGTGCCGTTTGAATTTCTCCTGCCAAGGATGCAGGGCGACATATGTTGCTTCACCCAAGGCGTTCTCAGGCAGTCTTGAACATTCTGCTGAAGACTGTGTTTTCCTGACATTCTGTTGCAAAGACGCATCATTTTTTTTTTAGTGTGCTTTTGAAACCAAGCCAAACTGCCAGACTGAATGACATGGTGGCTAAATCTACCACAGCGATGTGTTGTTATCCCCTGTCCTCTGAGGTAGTAATGATGCCAAGATGCCAGCCTGTAAAGTTTTATAATTCTGAACAGGGGTTAAACAGCGGGCAACATTCTGGTGCTGAAGTTTATCCCACTAATGGATTAGGAGGTCTTTGCCTTCTAATTGGAATCTGGAATAAGAGCCCAATCACTTTTTTCCAAATGACAGCAAGAAGGAAGTTACATGTGTTGTTGTCATACATCTAAAGTATGAAGTATGAGAGGACACAGAGACTTTGAGAGAAGTATGAGAAGCTTGCTTTGTGAGACATCTTCTGAGAGCATCTTCTATGAGTAGAAGAGAGACAAAGAAACCAGTCTGTTTGCAGAGGTTTCTTGAGTTCACCCTCCCTTGACCAACAGTTTTCTTTTTCTGAGAATTTCTTTCCTGTTCCTTCTTTTCATAAAATTAGAGCCGTAGAAGTTTATATCATGTAAATGTAAATGTTATCTATTAGATATGTGAGTGTCCCTTAAGAATAAGTAAATGTTAAGCTGAAGGCATCCAAGAGAGGAAATGAGCAGTTTGGGGGGATATAGGAGTAGTTCCAGGTGGCCCTATTGGTAAAGAACCCACCTGCCAATGCAGGTGATGTAAGAGATATGGTCTCAATCCCTGGGTCAGGAAGATCCCCTGAGGGAGGGCATGGCAACCCACTCCAGTATTCTTGCCTGGAGAATCCCATGGACAGAGGAGCCTGGCGGGCTACGGTCCATGGGGCCATAAAGAATCAGACATGACTGAGTGACTTGGCATGCATGCAGGAGGATTTCATAAGATAATTTAGAATGCTTGATGGGGATCATTACATTGACCCATGGGCATCACTTTCATAAAATAAAAATAATGGATATTCTTTATTAGGATGACAGGGTTGTGGACATTTTGGTAATTGTTTCAGAACAATGAAACTGAGTGGCAGTGCAGTGTAATCCGCTTGTCACCTCTGGACTTGATAATGGAAGAAGAAATGCCGCTGTTACTGAGACAACTTGAAGAAAACGGAGTGGAGTTCACAGCTGCGCTTCAGAATCTGGTATTGTATAACATCTGCATATCGTATGCTGTTTCACTGGCCAGGAAGATCTACAGATAACTGACCTACAGCCTGTTTGCTGAGCACAGGCGTATCTATGTGTTGAGAACAAAATACATCCTACTATGAAATGAAAAGATTTTTCCCAGATCTTCCTAATGTGCATCTTCTAATTCTGGGTCAATCAGGACTAACAGGCTGACCATTAGGTATAGATTGCTTATATTCCCTACAAGTTAATCTTTAGTATCAGAGGGCTAAAGACTATTGAACTCCTTCTAGCTAATGACTAGTACTTCCTTTTCCATTTTAATTTTTAAAAAACATTTCTTCATTTATTTTGGGGTGTTGGGTCTTAGTTGTGGCGTGTGGGATCGTTCGTTGTGGCACACGGGCTTCTGTCTAGTTGTGGTATGTGGGTTCCAGAGCACGTGGGCCATGTAGTTGTGGCAAGAGGGCTCAAGCATTGTGGTACATGTGCTGTGTTGTCTTGTAGCATGTGGGATCTTAGTTCCTTGACTAGGGATTGGACCCATGTCACCTGCATTGGAAGAAAAGTTCTTAAGCACTGGATTACCAGGAAAGCCTCTATCTTGATTTTTGACCGAAAATCCTAGATGATCAGAGAAAGCAGAGAACAGCATTTTCATGTTGGTATTTCCAGTTCCTTTCACAGTGTCTATGTTGGTTAGTCACTAAATCGTGTCTGACCCGTGGCCTGCGGCATGCCAGGCTTCCCGGTCCTTCACTGTTTCCCAGAGCCTGCTCAAACACATATCCATTAAGTCGGTGATGCCATCCAACGATCTCATCCTCTGTTGCTCCCTTCTCCTCCTGCCTTCAATCTTTCCCAGCATCAGAGTCTTTTCCAACGAGTTGACTTTTTGCAGGTGGACAAAGTATTGGAACTTCAGCATCAGTCCTTCCAATGAATATTCAGGATTGATTTCCTTTGGGATTTACTAGTTTGATCTCCTTGCAGTCCAAGGGACTCTCAAGAGTCTTCTCCAGCACCATGATTTGAAAACATCAGTTCTTTGGTGCTCAGCCTTCTTATGCTCCAACTCTCACATCTGTACATGACTACTGGAAAAATCGTAGCTTTGGCTATATGGACCTTTGTCCGCAAAGTGGTATCTCTGCTTTTCAATATGCCATCTAGGTCTGTCATAGCTTTTCTTCCAAGCAGCAAGCGTCTTTTGATTTCATGGCTGGAGTCACTGTCTGTAGTGATTTTGGAGCCCAAGAAAATAAAGTCTGTCACTGCCTAGTCTATAGTAGATAATATTTAGTTTAATGAATGAAAAAATATCCATGAAAATGCTTGCTTCCTTCTATTTGAGAGGGGAATAAAATGGGTCGGTTTTGTTCTGAAAAATAGTTTTAACTGATATATTCAGCATACATAGAGTAGAGAGTTAGCATCTTCTCATGGCAACATCCTGGAATAAAGGAAAGTCACTGGGTGACATTAGATAACAAGGAATTCTCTCTGATGGCTTTCTAAATTACCTATATTAAACCTTGTCTAAATGACTTCTTTTTATATGCTTTTCACTGAATTCCTATTTGAAGGTATGGAATTCTTTTTCAGCATGAAGATGTTTCTGAAGTTGAAACACTAATTGATCATTTTCTGCAGTGGGTAACTAATCCAGAGATTACTGTGAAAGAACAGTGGGAGAACAAACTTACTGTAAGTGTTCTGAATTTTGTGACTTTCCTGGTTTATCTTCTACTTTCTAAACCCAGGTAGCACTTATTATACACAGTATCATTTCGTTGCAGTGTTATGCCTTCTCATTCTGAGAATGTGTGTAGAGTTTGTGTCTGGGGATGTGCTTGAGGTTGTGTATATGAGTGAGAGTAAGAGTGTGATATGAAAAGTGTGAGTGAGTGTGAGGATATGGAATATGCATTGGAGAGACAAAGAGTAAATAAGATGCAAATTAATAGTGTATTTTATTTGAATCCTTGTGAGAACTGGCTAGTCTAAACTTGAATTTTTCCTTGACTTTTCAAAATTCTCTCTGATAGAATGATTATTGTGCAAAAGAATCTTATTCTTGAGACTTTGACAGTTTTATTATACCAGAAATTAGTGGAATATCAGAAAGTGGAAACATTTTAGGTAGCTATGCCCAGTTTTGTTAGAGTGGAAGCATATATAAAGAAATCTCTTAAATGTATCCATAACTTGTTATCTGTACTTCTTGACTGCTGGACTACTTCCTAACATCTATCAGCCCCCTAAGTTACGCTAAAGCAAGAAGTAAATGTTGAAAACTCTGGGGTATTAATATCAGCCCTTTTGTAAAACTTACCTTTTTTTAAAGCCTTTTAATATGGTTTTGAATATGGTAATCAACAAATACTGATTTTACTGAATTTCCTATTCCCATTCTATTCTATTTATAAAGCTGTGGTGATTATTGATGAAATGGTCACTTACCTTAAGAAAAAGAAAACAAAGCTCAATTTTAGGCACACTGTGTGTACCCAATATGTACTTGTTAAATTGGGATAATCAGTCCACAGTATCATCCATCTTTAGGCAACTGAGAATTGACATCTATTCAATTAGAATTTTAGAGTTCAATAACAGTGAGTGCTACTGGTGTAGGAATGTCCAGAGCATGTTCTATTGCCTGTTATTTCTTTATATTTAACATTGGAACAGTGGAACTTGTTTTGTGATTCTTCTTATAGGAATTCAGATATATCATGGAGGAGAAGCTAAATCTTTGCATCTTAACACTGAACAACTTGAGAAACCATAAAGAATCCCTTGATAAAGGGTTTGCCAAATTAATAGACATTTTGAAGAGATTCAGGCTGGAATATTTTTATTTCAGAAAAGAATTTCTTTCCAGGTGATGATCCCTTATGTATAAGTGACCCATGCTTTATATACATAACATGTTTGTAATTTGCCATGGCATTCGGTTTACTTTTTCTCAAGTTGTATACATTGATTTTAGGTGCCACTTTTTCAGGGGGGCCATTTTGTTTGACAATTCTGAATTGTGAAATAGTGTGAGATTGACCTATATATTCAAAATTGCAAGTAGTAAGCTTGAAATCTATGGAAACCCAAACAATGAGTTATTTCACCTAGAGAAGGAGTTTGGAATCAGAATATAGAATTCTTTTAACCAGAAGGGGCATTAGAGATCATTCCAAAAAGCTGCATAATTTTATAGAGGACTGAAGCAAAAGAATATAAAGTGAATTGATCAAGATTTGAATTATTAATGGAAAACATATGGATAGCTCTGTAACCTCAGATATGCAGACAACACCACCTTTATGGTAGAAAGTGAGGAGGAACTAAGGAGCCTCTTGATGAAGGTGAAAGAGGAGAGTGAAAAAGCTGGCTTAAAACTCAACATTCCAAAAACTAAGGTCGTGGCATCTGGTCTCATTCCTTCATGGCAAGTAGATGGGAAAACAATGGAAGGAGTGACAGACTTTATTTTCTTGGGCTTGAAATCACTGCAGATGGTGACTGCAGCCGTGAAATTAAAAGACACTTGCTCCTTGGAAGAAAAGCTACGACAAACCTAGAGAGCATATTAAAAAGCAGAGACATTACTTTGCCAACAAAGGTCCGTATAGTCAAAGCTATGGTTTTTCCAGTAGTCATGTACAGATGTGAGAGTTAGACCATAAAGAAGGCTGAGTGCTGAAGAATTGATGCTTTTGAACTGTGGTGTTGGAGAAGACTCTTGAGAGTCTCTTAGACTGCAAGGAGAATAAACCAATCAATCCTAAAGGAAATCAATCTGAATATTCATTGGAAGGACTGTTGCTGAAGCTGAAGCTCCAATCTTTTGGCCACCTGTTGTGAAAAGCTGACCCATTAGAAAAGACCCTGATGCTGGGAAAGATAGAATGCAGGAGTAGAAGGGGACAACAGAGGACAAGATGATTGGATGGCATCACCGACTCAATGGACATGAGTTTGAGCAAGCTCCAGGAGATGGTGAAGGACAGGGAAGCCTGGCATGTTGCAGTCCATGGGGTCACAAAGAGTCAGACACGACTGAGTGACTGAACAACAACAGCAGCAAATGAATAGCTCTATTATTGGAAGGACTTGCTGCTGGATCTGTTGACTCCTATCCCATTGGATTTTAAGTTCCAACTCGGTATACAATGCTTTGCATTGGGCCCTAGTCAATGAAATTTCAAATAAAAGAAGTCATAGGGAATAGAAGACTGTAAATATAAAATGACTTACAATCTTATCCTTCCTCTTGCCTTAATTCTTATGCTTTTTGGGGAAAACTCTTGAAATTTGTGCACTTTGTAAACTAAACATACTAAATACTAAACAAGGATAGGGATTAAATCTTTTGTTAATCACTATTTACATAGCTGCTGATACTTTACTGAGCATTCACTTAAGAAATGCTTTTTGACTGGATGAATGAATGAATGTGGGTGTAGTTGAAATTAGAATAAATTAAAAGAAAAATATCATCAAATCACTGACTCGATGAACTTGAGTGTGAGCAAGCTCTGGGAGTTGGTGATGGACAGGGAAGCCTGGTGTGCTGTAGTCTATGGGGTCACAAAGGGTCAGACATGAGAGTAACTGAACTGAAATGAAGTGAAAAGAAAAAAGTGTACTTAGAGAGCATAGTTGCTTAAAGAGAATTGCAAGAAAAAATGATTTTATTCCCCCCAAATAAGGAAACTAGATATCAGAGAGAGGTTAATACCAGGAGGAACTATCAAGAAGATGATCTTTTGCTTTCCCTAAGAAGCCAGGAGCCCAGACTTCCCCATAGTGGTAAAGGCGTCGGTTAAGTAGATATGCAGTTTCCTTACACAGATACCATCTCCACAAAAGGGAGCATTGAACTTCTTCTGTTTAGCAACAAAGAGCTGTTTTGAGAGAGGCCTGCACTAGAGTCATCTTGGAGTAAGTGAATATTCTCTATTATCCTATTAGACACACAAAACAGCCCAGTTAAATCATAGTAAGTGTGCTTTGTCAAAAGTTCACTGTGTTCCATGTGGTGCTAAAAATTTGACATATGTTTATCTCCAGAGACGTCATCCTGGTGGAGTTAAGTGACAGCTGGGATCAGGCCTAGATATATTCTACTTCAAAACCTATGTTCTTTCAACTATTAATCCCCCACTATCTACTTGTAAAAATCAAATATAATATTATGGTTTCACAGGTGGCACTAGTGGTAAAGAATCTGTCTGCCAATGCAGGAGACTTAAGAGACACAGGTTTGATCCCTGGGTTGGGAAGACCCCCTGGAGTAGGAAGTGGTAACCCACTCCAGTATTCTTGCCTGGAGAATCCCGTGGACAGAGAAACCTGGAAAGCTACAGTTCATGGGTCTGCAAAGAGTCAGATATGACTGAGCATAATATAATAGTATTTTGCTCAACCTTGCATTGGGAAAAATAATACTCATCAATGCAAAGATGACTTAGCTCCTGCTTTCTAAACATAATTTAAAAGACACAAAACCACAAAGAGGCTATACACAAAATGATTTGGCTATAGGTCTTAACTGTGAATAAGGACATGAGTAAAGTATTTTGTGGGAGTGAGAGAGAATTCTATGTTTAGATGAAGTAGGAAATATTTATTAAAAGCAAGCTTTCAGAAGTTAATTGGTTGCTGAGGAGAATGTTTTCATTCAGGTGCAAGATAAATAGTTCCAGTGCTGAGGATCTGAAAGAGTTGAGTGAGGCAACAAGAAGCAGTAGGGAAAAAAAAAAGACCCTTAGAGGGCTTGGTGAGAAAAGAATGTGATCATTTGCAAATGCTTTTGTACGTCCAAGTGCCCCTTCTTTGCCAGACTTTTTCCCTCTCTAAATGCTAGGGAATTATAGAAAATAAGATGGAAATCTCTACCTCCATAAAACTAACATCTACTAGGGGACACAGATAATGAACAAACATGTAACTATATAGTACAATTCCAGGGAGTAATAGGTGATATAAAGAAAATTAAAGCAGGATAAGAAGACCAAGACTGACCAGGGGCATAAAGACCTAATTTTAGAAAGAATGGTCAGGAAAGGTCTGTCTGAGGAATAGTATGTTAAGTAGATAAATGAAGTGAGAAGGTGAGATACGTGATGATTTGGGGAGTATTCTAGGCAGAGGAAATAGTCAGTGGAAAGGACCTGAGGTTGTAATGAGCTTGGTATGTTTGAACAGCAACAAGGGGTCAGCATGGCAGGAGTGGGGTGAGTGCTGGGGAGTGGTAGGCGATGAGGTAGGAAAAATAAGCAGAGGTCAGGTCCTCAGCCTTGCAGATCACATTTAGGAATTGGGGTTTTATTTTGAGTAAATGGGAAGCCATTGGAAGATTATAAGCAGAGAAATAATATGACTTGTGTTTTGGAAATCCATTCTGGCTGCCAGGTAGAGAATTGTCTATAGAGGGCAAAAGTGAAAACAGACAAGTGAGAAGAGCTTTTTTCAATAACAGATCACCAATTAGGTATCTTGAAATCAATTTACTGGATTATGACCCTTTAAAGAAATAAACACAAAACATCAGAATACTTTGCATACAGTAAGTACTATTTAATAAAATTTTTGTTTCAGCCAGGTGCATGTGTGTGTGCTTGAGTGAAATATGAAACGTTTACTGAGTCATGGTCAAAAAAGCTATTGTGTTAGGTGCCATTGTAATAGTCCAGGTGAGGGGTATAATGTGAGCCAGGGTGATAGTTGTGAAGGTGATAAGAAATGGTTGGATTCAAACTGTGTTCTAAGGATAGATCAGATCTGACATACTAGTAACTTAGATGTGGGAATGCAAGAAAGAGTCATCCTTAAGTGTTTTTGGTCTGAAAACTTTGTAAATGAGGCACTAGATGGTAAGATCTGGAGGAGACTCAGACTTGGTAAGAGTGAAAAATCAAGATTTAGCATTAGGACATGATAACAAGGAGAGTTGTTGAATTTAAACACACCTCTTAACATGATAATGAAAATCCCTATAGAAGAAAAATCTTCAAAGTTTCTGTTGAATACCTTTAATTGATATTCATCTGCTAAATGATACTATCTAATTTGTTAAAGCTATTTATAAGGCTGCTTTGCTTCATATTTATAACATCAAAGTAAATAAATGTTATTGTAAACTGTTATTTACAATAACATTTATAGGTGTAAGTACACATAAGTCATGAAAAACTTTAGTATTATTAAGTATGGATTTCTGTTGGTCTTCACATTCCTTTTACTTTCCCTGGAAAGATAATGGATACTCTTGAGAGCTTAGACTATTCCTGGAAAAGATAAAAGTAGATAAAATTGATGTCTTAAAAAACAGAGGAGGTGATACCACTAAGGAGGTGGAATAGAAAGTAATGGACCCTCTTTCTTCCAATAGACACACTGACTCAACAGTAATACATGAACAAATTCCCTTTGTGAGAAGTCCAGCAACTACTTAAGAGGCTCTTATACCCTGGGTAACCATGAAATGAGCCACATCAATGCTGGTATGAAAATTCTAAATACACTTTCACCATAATTCCTGCTCCTGGCACAGTGTCATATGATCAGAAGGGACCCTCCAGTTCTGAACTTCTTTCTAGATAGGGCAAGAGTTGGACTGTTGTGCCCAACATTCCAACTTTGCTGAAGACTGCCCAGAATACTATCTTCTGTTTTATCTGTGTCAGAATGCAGACAGAACAGGGTGTACTCCAGAAACTGGGGGACACTGAAAACAAAGCAAGTGGTTTGTATTAGCACACAATCATTCATCATAGTCCCTACCCCTGGCCAGCATAAAATAGGCAGATGAAAAATTCCTGATCACTGCTTCTCCCTGGGGAAGGAAAGGGTTGGATCATACATACAGCACTGCATGTTTTCTGGGGGTTGCCTAAGAGATTGGCTTCTATCATGCCTGTATCAGCAATGATGGAAATCTCATATACTTAGGTTCCACTAAGAACAAAAATGGTGGGTTGAGCTAACACAGAGATTTTGAGGGATTATTCCTAGAGTCTCTGCTCAAAGTGTCTGGTAAGGAATTTTTCCTGTAAAAGGCTTGTCTGTAGATACTGGGAGAGGTGGTTCTTTTTTCTAATGTGAAGATACCAACACAGAGTCAAGAAAAATTAAGACATAGGAAAATATGTCTCAAATAAAAGAGCAAAATAAATTTCCCAAAACTGCACCTACTGAAAGAGATAAAATATTTACCTCACAGAGAATTCAAAATAATTGTCATAAAGATATTCAATGAGGATGGGAGAGAAGTGCATGAACAAAGTGAGACAAAGTGAGGCTATCAACAAAAAGATAAAAAAATAAAAAATAAGACAGTGACAAACAGAAATACTGGAGGAGAAGAATACTGAAATTTTTATCAGAGGAGTTCAATAGCAGGCTAGATCAAGCAGAATAAAAGATCAGTGAACTTGAAGAGAGGTCATTGGAAATTTAGTCAGAGGAGTAAAAAAAAAGAGTGAAAAAAACTAATGGCCATCATCAAGTAGACCAACATATGTGTTATGGAGTCCCAGAAGGAGAAGAGAGAAGAAAAGAGACAGAGAGGTTATTCAGCGAAATAATGGTTAAAAACTTCCAGAATCTGGGGAAGGACCCAGGAGGCCTGAAGGATTTCAAGTAAGATGAGCCCAAAGAAATCCACACTGAGACATGCTATAATCAAATTGTCAAAAGTCAAAGAGAGAATTTTGAAAACAGGGAGAGGAAGGTTTTGTCAGATAAAAGGGAGCAATCATAAGACTATCAATTCTCAGCAGAAATCTTGCAGGTCAGAAAGGAGTGGAATGATATATTTGAAGTATTGAAAGTAAAGAACTACCAAACAAGGGCACTATACCCAGCAAAACTATCCCTCAAAAATGGTGATATATTTTCCCATACAAACAAAAGCCAAGTGGAGTTCATTACCACTAGGCTTGCAATATAAGAAATGTTAAAGGGAGTTATTGAAGTTGAAATGAAATGGACTGTAGCCCATAAGGCTCCTTTTCCCTTGGAATTTTCCAGGCAGGAATACTGGAGTGGGTTGCCATTTCCTTCATCAGGGGATCTTCCCAACCCAGCGATCAAACCGGTGTCTCCTGCATTGTAGGCAGATTCTTTATCACTGTGCCACCTTGGAAGCCCTTAAACAGCAATTAAAAGTACACTAAGGTATAAAATTCACTAGTAATGGTAGATATATACAGTCCTAGCCTGAACAATTAGGCAAGAAAAAGAAAGAAAAGGCCCTAGCACTGGAAAGAAAGAAGTAAATCATTTCTGCAGATGACATGATCTATATATAGAAAGCCCTAAAGACTCCACAAAAAGCAGTTAGAGCTAATAAATTCAACAAAGATGCAACATACAAAATCAATATACATAAGTCAGTTGCATTTCTATACACTAATAATAAATTATCTGAAAAGAAAACTGAGAAAACAATCCTATTTAAAGTAGTATCAAAATGATAAGAATAAACTTTAAGGAGATAAAGATCTATACACTAAAACTATGAGACATTGCTGAAATAAAGAAGATGTAAATTAATGGAAAGACATCTTGTGTTTATGAATTGGAAGACAATATTGTGAAGATGTTCATACTACCCAAAGCAATCTACAGATTCAGTGCAATCTCTGTGAAAATTCAAATGGCATTTTTTACAGTAATTTGTTGTTATTCAGTCACTGAGTTGTGTCTGACTCTTTGTGACTCCATGGACTACAGCAGGCCAGACTTCCCTGTCCTTCATTATCTCCTGGAATTTGCTCAAACTCATGTCAGTTCAATCAATGATGGTATCTAACTCTCTCATCCTCTACTGCCCCCTTCTTTTGCCTTTAATCATTCCTTTTCTAGTTAGTTGGCTCTTCACATCAGGTGGTCAAAGTGTAGGAGCTTCAGCTTCATCATCAGTCCTTCCAATGAATACTCAAAGTTGATTTCCTATAGGATTGACTGGTTTGATCTCCTTGAAGTTCAAGGGACTCTCAAGAGTCTTCTTCAGCACCACAATTTGAAAGCATCAGTTCTTTGGCACTCAGCCTTCTTTATGGTCCAACTCTCACATTTGTACATGACTAAGGGAAAAACCATAGTTTTGGCTAGATGGACCCTTGTTGGCAAAGTGATGTCTCTGCTTTTTAACATGGTATCTATTTGTCATAGCTTTTCTTCCAAGGAGCAACTGTCTTAATTTCAAGGCTGTAATCACTGTCTGCAGTGACTCTGGAACCAAAGAAAATAAAATCTATCACTGTTTCCACTTTTCTCCCTTTTATTTTCCACGAAGTGATGGGGCTGAATGCCATGGTCTTAGTTTTTTTAATGTTGAGTTTTAAACCAGGATTTTCACTCTCCTGTATCACCCTCATCAAAGAAAATTCTTAATACTCATATGGAACTACAAAAGACCAAAACAGTCTTGAAAAAGAACAAAGCTGTAGGTATCACACATGATGATTTCAAAATATATTACAAAGCTACAGACCAGTGAAATAGACTAGATTGTCTAGAAATAAACCCTCACATATATGATCAACTGATCTTCAAGTAGGGTGCCAAGAATACACAATGGGGAATGGACAGTCAACAAATGAAACTGGATATCCACATGTAAAAGAATAACGATGAACCTTATCATGTACCATATAGAAAAATAAACTCAAAATGGATAGAAAAGTTAAACATAAGCTTAAAACTATAAAACTCCTAGAAGAAAACTTGGGGGAAAACCTTCATGACATTGGTCTTGGCAATACTTTCTTGGATATAAAATGAAAGGCATAAGCAACAAAAGAAAAAAATATGCAAGTGAGTCTACATCAGACTAAAAAGCTTCCACACATCTGAGGATATAACAGAGTGAAAAGGTAACCTAGTGAATGAGAGAAAATATTTGCAGAGCATGTATTTGAAAAGGGGTCAATATTCAAAATATGGAAGGAACTTCTACAACTCAGTAACAAGAAAAACCCAATTTAAAAATAGGTAAAAGAAGTGAACAGACCTTTTTACAAAAAAAGATATAAAATTGACCAACAAGTACATGAAAAGATGTTCAACATCATTAGTCATCAGAGAAATGCAAATAAAAACCACAATGAGTCATTCACAATGATGAATGAATCACACCTGTTCGGAACGCTATTATATAAAAAAAAATCCCAAAAGATACCAAGTGTTTGTAAGTGTGTAGAGAAATTTAAACCCTTGCATACTGTTGGTAGGAATTTAAAGTGGTGCAAGTGCTATGGAAAATAGTTTGGAGGTTCTAAAAAAACTTAAAAATAGAATTACCATATGATCTAGCAGTCCCACTTCTGGGTATATATCCAAAAGGATTCAAATCCAAAATCTTGAAAAGATATTTGCACACTCATAATCATTGCAGCATTAGTCATAATAGCCAAGATGTGGAAGCAATCTAAATGCTCATCTAGGATGAATAAATAAAGAAAATATGATATATACATACAATGAAATATTATTTGCCTTTTTAAAAAAGAGTTTTTGAAAGCTTTTTTGAGAAAAGAAGGAAATTTGCCACAAATCTTAAAAATATTATGATAAGTGAAATAAACCAGTTACAGAAGGACAAATATTACATGATTCCATTTACATGAAGTGTATAAAATAGACTTGTAGAAGCTGAGTGGAATGGTGGTTTCTAGGGGCTTGGGGGGGGGAGGGAAATGGGTGGTTGTAATTCAGTGGATATAATTTCAGTTGTGTAAGATGAATACGTTCCAGAGATCTTTTGTACATCATTGTGCCTATAGTTAACAACACTGTATTGTACACTTTAAGGTATATAGAGTAGATCTCAGTTGAAATGTTCTTACCACAATTTAAAAAAAAAGAAAAAACTGACTGCATGCTATTATTGAACAATGCTCAATAGAACGTGTGTTTTGGTAGTTTTTATTTTTGGTTAGGGTTTTGTTTGCTGGCTTACCACAGTGGTAAAGCATTCTTTAAGACCATTTTTGTCTCTCATATGGTCCTTCTTGTAATCAAGTCTGGATTTATGCCAATGCACAGTAGGATTCTGACTATGTATGAACATTTGAGAGAGTCACGCAAAAAGCCTAAAGCTGACCATGTCTTCCTCATTGTTTTGAAACTCCTGAAGAATATCATTCCTCTGGGCTAAGGTCCTTATTTAGGTCAAGTTGTATCCAGAGAGTCATTGATGTATTAGTACATAGCATGGTTTAAATAATCTCATTAGCTAACAGATACATTTGTATATATTTTGAGGTTTAGGATTAGATCCAAAAGAGAAGTAACATAACCACACTAAGAGATTTGGGGAGAGGAAGAAAGGGGGGGAAAGACTTTAGAAAAGAGAAGACTGCAGAGGAAAGACTAACTGCTCACTTTTATCTATTCTTGGAAACAGCCCTTCCTGTGTTCCTGGCATGTATTTATAACATAATTGACAATTCTTAAGGAGAAAGGCTAATGTCATGAAGCAAAGTGCTTATTTCTTTTGTCCCCTCTTTCTTCTCTTCCCTTCTTCCTTTTTCCTTTCTTTTTCTTGAAAAAGCTAGATGTGATATGTAAATATTGCACCTGTCACAGTGACCTCATTGTGGTGCCAGTGTAGCTAAGAACAATGAATGTAGCTTGTGGGGAACTGAATATTCCAATGTAGAATAGGAAATTTTTTATCTGTAAAGTGAGGTTATCAGACTAAGTGGGCAATATAATTGCTTTAATTAAAGTTCTATATTTGTGAAGCATTTATCTGTATGTAAATACTTTCACTTTTCCCTCTCATCTCTGAGGAACTGTATTAAATTTGAACTTGTCATAACTTCCGAGGGTTAACTCTTGGTTGAAATGTCACTGACAGCTTGTGGTTGGGACTTTTTTTAACTCCAGGCAGAAACAACTAGAAACCATCACACAACGGCAAAAGGTTGGTGTCAAGCAGGAAGCCATCTTCAGGAAGCAGGTCCAAGAAGCCAGCCAGTGGTTGGAGGAGGCAGAGAAGCAGGTAGGGTGGCCTTTGACTGACTACATTACAGGCACAGGAAGTCTCCTCAGATGTCCTTAAAACCCTTAAGTAAAAATGGAGGAGGAAGCAAAAAAACAAAGAGGAACTGCGAAGTTCAGTCCCTCTCGACTAGCAGTGAGCGGAGGAAGTAAAGGGGGAGTCGTAAGAGGCGGTGTCAACAGCCTGCTGATGAAAGAGGCAACTTTGCAGAAAGAGGCAACTTGACATATCAAGACTTTTGCCACTGTAGAAATAGCTCAGGCATACGAAGCCCATGCAAACACAGAATTGCAGAAGTTCAGCGGAGGCTTATCGCTTCCCTGAGAAGAAAAGCACATTTTCAGTTTCGTGTGCATGATCAGAGTGAGCATTCAGTTGCTTTCTTTCCCGGCCACCCTGCTGAAATCCAGCGTTCACTGTCGGTATCCAGGTGGAGGATGGAGATGGGGCAGCCCACTCTGCCGGGGAAGAAGCGAAGCCTTCACTGCATAAATTAGAGGAAGCAATTTCAGATCAACGAAATCTCCAGACTATAAATACCGAGTTAGTGAACACTTGCCAGACACTTGGGCAGAAGACAAGAAAACCGAAAAGTGAGTAGCCAATATTTGTTGTGTTCGAATTTAGTCCACTCTGAGGTGAGGGGCAAAAGGGCTACAGCCATTTGTCTAGATTCCAGCTACTGTATTATACTGAACTCACGGTGACGAAATGGCTCCAGAAGGCAGAGTTATGGGCATTCACAGAGGTCTGCCTAGTGGATAAGAGGAAGAATTTAACCATTAACTTTCCCTTTTTGTTATTTATGATGATAGATTTTTTCCATGACTATTATTTCTTTAAAAATTAAACAAGGAGGAGGGAGGTCCAAGAAGGAGGGGACATATGTATACATATAGCCGATTTACATTGTTGTATGGCAGAAACTGACACAACATTATAAAGCAATTACCCTCCAGTTAAAAATAAAAAATTAAAACTTCTCAATATCTGTAAATGTAAACATGGAAAAAAATCTTGTATGCCTGAGATAGTTGAACTTGCAAATTATTTACATATTCTGCTCTGATTTTATTAGCTGGTTTGTACCCATCACATGGTAGAAAAGGCCTGCCTCTCTGTTTTTTTTTTTCTTTTTTTTCTATTTTCTTAAAAGCAATTATTTTTGGGGTTGAGCAAAAATACTTATGAATTCAATGTGTATCAAAATATTACATATGTGTGAAAAGTCTTTAAAAATAATATTAAGGTGTTTACATATATATATATATATATCTTTAAAAATTAGAATATTGTAATTTTTCTGTATTACCTAAAAGTGGAGAAATGTTTACTGAGGATTTGGGTGAGAAGACAGTTGTCAAATGACAGATGTCAGATTATTTTTAAGCTTATTTTATTCTAGAAATATAGTTCAATAAAAGTAAAGCATATATATATATATATATAACCATTTATCAGACAAATGCTTTTGTTCAACCAGCTTCTTGTTCTAGCTGTATAAAGGTTCCTTTTATAGAAAGTTATTGGTTTGGGTCATAACTAACCAGAAGCTTAAGGTAAGCTAGAGATGGAAATTTTCAGACTTATGTTTATTTTGGATTTATTGTACCCTTTCTGCTGTTATCTGAGAAAGCTGTTTAAGCATTTAAAGGAATTGGCTAGTTCTAAAATAGCAATGGTTGTTCAACACTTCATTATTATTGTTATTTCTAAGCCTTGTAGCACTTGCTCATTTTCAGTGACTCTAAGTATCATTTTACTCTGCTTCACTGTCAGACAATGTAAAGCGTGCTTTAAGTTACATAATCTATATGTTATTTTTTGTATTGCTCAGAAGGCATTGGAAAAGGTCCCCTTGTGATTAGAGTTGTTCATTTTGAGACATGAATGTGCCTTCATTAAGGCATTTCAAAGTTGGTTTATAGTGTGTTTGCTTTAGATGCTGTGCTTTGAGGTCTAATCTTTTGATCCAGTTATATTTATCCTTTGGTTAAATCACTATTATACCTCGCAGTTTTATAAAATGAAAAATTTATCCCCTCCTCTATTGGTCTATAGTACCTTCTTGGAAAGGCCAAGTTTTACAACTTATTCCAAAATATACATTCTTAATATTATGAACTTGCTCTTGTCTTCCCAGTGTATACTCAGGGGATAATTGGTCCAAATGTCATTTAAAACAGAATATGAAAGCTACCCTAGGTGGGATGCATGTATTTTTGTCTGGCTGGATAAAGCAGGATGAATGCTTCCTTTCTGTCTTGAATTGCTCACTGCATGTGATACAGCATTGCTGTATCAGCTCCTTCACTTGCTAGTAATTTTTGTTCCCCTAAGAAGGCATGCCTATCAAGATTTTGCTCTGATGACCTTTCGCTTATGAAGATCTTTCTAATAATACCCTAAAAAATAAACCTTTGCAAGAAGAGGAAAATTTGGGTAGCACATATTTTTAAGATGTCTGTGGAGAAGATTTTCCAGATAGACTGTGAACAGATGTCAGTGAGCTAGGACAGTTATCACACAAACACATCCTCACACATTCCACCATGACCACTACTACCACATACTGTCTGAATTCTGACTCAGACGTTTGAATTCTGAGTCAGAAAACAAAACTATTTAAATACATTTTGTTCTTGTGAAACTGTCTGGTTAGCTTTATAAATTCATTAAATGTCATGGCAGTTGGTCTCTGCTGTACCTAACAAAGGTTCATTAGCAAACTGTGTGGGGATGCAGTTGTTTAGTCCAAAATTTTAGGTTAATGACGGTGTTCTCAAACTGGAAGTAGGAAGTTGTTTATGACATTTGATGAGATGCCCTGTATTTACTGTTGACTGAGAATATTGTTCAAGTTTTCAGTTGCCACCAGGACTGGACTGATTTATGAGGTAATTAGTATACACACTTGCCCTCCTGAAATATGCCATTAGAATTCTTAAATGTCTTGAATGGTAACATGCATCCTTTCTTCTGCTTTTTTGTATATATCTCTTAAGTATCTTATTAACAAGGGCAATACTGGATGTGTAAATGAATGTTTGCTTTGAAAATGAAGTGAATAAAGCTTCTTAGATCTAGGCTATGCATACGGCATATTAGGGTGAATCTGATGTGCAGGAGAGACTAAATGATCTAATCCAAGCTATCATCCCTTTATTATTCATCCACTTTTTTACCCCATCTACATAAAATCTTCAGAGAGTTGCTCATACAGTAGACAATGAGTGAAACCATAAATAATTCCTTTAGAAGGCATAAATATTTCTTTGGGGAGAGAGCCTGAGAAGCTCCTGTATATTATAACTCTGTATAATTATATATATTGTAATATTTGAACAAAGAACCTGACATGAACTTTAGAGTAGGCTTTCACCTAGATGAGCTCACTGGAAATTCTCTTCCAGCTTCTATACTTAGCCTGGAGGGCATGATGTATGGGGCAGATAACAGTCTTACAGCTTTGAGGATGAATGTGGTTGTGTACTGAGCAATTAAGACACAAGAGGGAAATGAGGCTGAAAGGGGAATTTAGGTGATGGAGATACTCAAAGATAGGTGTTGGGATGAGGACCAAGGAGATAACGAAATTAAAACATGGCTTGCTGGACAGTTCTGATAGGATGCGGGCCTCTATTGTCTCAGAGGAAAAACGCATGAATGGATGAAATAATCCAGGAGAAAGTATTGCAGTGATAAAGAGCATAGGATTTGAAGTTAAACAAACCTATGTTCTGATTTTAAGTCTACAAAAAGAAAATGAAGTCGCTCAGTCGTGTCTGTCTCTTTGTGACCCTATGGACTGTAGCCCACCGGGCTCCTCCATCCATGGAGTTTTCCAGGCAAGTGTACTGGAGTGGCTTGCCATTTCCTTCTCCAGGGGATCTTCTTGACCCAGGGATCGAACCTGGGTCTCCCTCATTGCAGGCATTCGCTTTACCGTCTGAGCCACCAGGGAAGCCCCGGTGTCTACAAAAGACTTTGATAAATTTGGGCAACTGTCTTCTTCTCCGAACCTCAGTATCTTTTTCCAGAAAATGCTAGAGTTCTTAATTTATACTGTAACAAAAGCACAACAGTAGCTAGTGAGTGGTGGGCCATACTTGGTATGGTCTGTTCTGCAGGGGTGTGTTTCTGTATGTAAACTACCTCATTCACAATTGACAAATGGGTGAAGACTTGTGAGAACAATATGGACGTTTCATTCAATTTGGGTATAGAATCTGGATTGGCAGGATGAGAACTATAACCTACAGCAGCAAAGGAAAAAACCCTCAGCTTGGTTGCTAGCAGGCAGCAAGAGGCTTTCAGCTTTATTTTAAGAAAATTAAAAACAAGTGCCTGCACCTGGGCCTCCCTTGCCGAGGACCGCCGTCCCAGCCCCGGCAGAGCCCTGCTCTGGGGCAGACTGTATTCCCACCTGCATTTGTTTCAGCAGCCCTACAGCCTCCAAGTTTCACTTTCATGTGCATTTTCTCAGCACCCCACCAGCTCTGTGCCATTTAAAGTGTCATCAGCATTTCCACTTGATTGTTTTTGTGCATTCTAGGATTCTGGAAGTCAGCCTTTAGCCATTTTAAGTCATATGTCTTAGTGATCTAAGTTACCTTCCCTGGTACTAATAGCAATTGTGTTCATTAGTGCTTGGGTTACAATGTTGCATATACATTTTTAGTGGTCTCTTCCTAGCCCTATTTATCTCATAAGCTCCATTATTTTTGTTCTTGTCGTTTTTATTTATTTTTAAATTTTATTTATTTTTGCCTGCACTGAGTCTTGCTTACAACACGAGGGCTTTCCCTAGTTGTGGTGGGCAGGGGGGCTATTCTCTAGTTGTGGTGCACAGGCTTCTCGTTCTGGTGGCTTCTCTTTTTTGCAGAGCATGGGCTCTAAAGCCCAAGCTTAGTTGTGGCCCGTGGGCTTAGTGGCTCTGTGGTTCATGGGTTGTTTCCAGACCACAGATCCAACTTGTATCTCCTGCATTGGCAGGCAGATTCTTAACCACTGGACCACTAGGGAAACCTTGTTGTAGTTTTTAAATTCTTAGTTATTGCTGAGTAATTAGTATATCATGAAACGTTGAGATCTTAAGTGTACTGTGGAACCAGTTTGACAAGTGCACATGGAAACACAGAACTTCAATAACCCCAGAAACTTCCTTTGTGTTACTTCCACTTCTACCTTCACCACCGCCAGGAGGAACCACTGATCCGATTTCTATCATCAGTGGGTTCTAGATGGGTTCTAGAATTTAGGCTGTTCTAGAATTGAGTTTGTATAGTATAAACCTTTGTGTGCTTCTGTCTGTCTTCCCTTCAATGTGTTTATCAATGTGATGCCTTTTCATGGTTGAGTTACATTGTTTTGTAAGAACATTGCACAATGTGATTCTCTTTTCTCCTATTCTTGGACATCTAAATTATTTCCAGTTTGGGGTTTGTGTATGGACCTGTGGGTTTTTTAAACCTAGGTTAACTCTCTAGGAGCAGAGATTTTAGATCATAGTATAGCTGTAACTCTAACATCTTGAGAAACTGCAAACAGTTTTCATAGTGCTTGGAGCATTTCATGCTCCTTCCAGCAGTGTGCAGGAGTTCCAGGTATCTGATTTTAATTTATTGGGTTAATTGACCATTGTTGTATTTCTTCTTTGTGAACTACCTAAATCTTTTGCCCTTTTTCAAGTTAAGTCCCTTGTCCTTTTGTTACTGGGTTGTAGATTTTCTTTTCTTTATATATTTTGAATACAAGAACTTTGACAGATATACGTGTTACGAATTATTTTCTTCTACTCTGTGGTTTTCAAAGAACTTTAATATTTTTAATGCACACTTTAATAGAACATTCAGAAATGCTATGAAGTCCATAGTCTGTAAATGTCAACGCTTGCTGATAACTAACATTATTATGGCTCAATATCATGGTCTTGATTTTCAACATCCAATTAATTGCAATGTCTTAGTGCATAATCATTTAGAAAGTTGTTTTATTTCAGCTTCCTTCAAAGGCTGAATGTATCCAAGACAACTGGTCTCATCCTACATCACAGATGGCAACAGCAGGGGATACAGTGGCCATTGTTTTTCTTGCTTCCATGTGAAACCTAAATGTCCTAGAGACATGGCAGGTTCAACTCCAAACACATAAAGAAGAATGCAAAGATTCATGCAAATTAAGGTCATAAGCCAGCTTGTTTTGCCTTATGAAACATATGAAAATCGTTGCTACCCATTGCACAAAACATCTGTTGAAATGAGGCTTACAGCTTGAATGTTTTGAGATTGACTGTTTCTAAAACCTAAGATTGCCTGATGGGAAAGCAGATGGGCAATTTAGACAGTCTTATACTAACTCGTTATTTCTTCTGAAACACAAACTTAATTTAGAAATTCAAAGACAGTGTATTGAGATATACAACTTCAGAAGTATAATGTTGGGAACTGGTTAAGAGAACAGAGCCTTACTTCGAAACACTGATTAGGAGAACAGAGCCTTATTTCTTAATATAGTAAACACAGGGAATTTTAAAAAATTGAATCTATACTTGAGTTCTAAGTATTCAGAATTTAATTCTTTAAAATTACTTAAATATGTTAAAATAGTTTAAAAATATGTTATCCTCCTTGTGGGCCTCATAAACACTGTCAAGCTTAGTTGAAAAATGTTAGTTTTACAAAAAAAATTCATATAAATTTTACATGGGTAATTTTCCACAAATTGGAGGTTTTCAAGCTTTTTTCCCTGGAAAATATTTATAATTAGATTTTGTACTTTTCACATGTATTAGCATTATTTTCTATGGCTCAGAATTTCTTCAGGCTACTAAGACATAAAACCATTGGTCTTTAAAATAAGAAACACCAGATTTCGGTGTGTTTTGGACAGCAGAGTATCTGCTGTTAATTTTCCTGGCTCTTAGTGACTTTTTTTTTAAGTGGCAGCTATTAATATGCCTCCATCTAGCAGAGCTTCCTACCCTCATTTAATTTTTGTTTTTAATCATCTGTGGGCTGA
This sequence comes from Dama dama, assembly GCF_033118175.1. Lineage (NCBI taxonomy): Eukaryota > Metazoa > Chordata > Mammalia > Artiodactyla > Cervidae > Dama > Dama dama. The sequence goes on from NC_083702.1 coordinate 34,302,337, forward strand.
GAAAACAGTCAAGCTTGTGAGAATTATGTATAAATTCCGAGCCCACTATCTGAGTGAAGTATAGGACTTGCCACGTGAATAAAGGGCATGGATATCAACATCTATTTTGGTTGTTCCAATGATTTCAGCCTATTTTCTGGTTCTTAGCTACTTTTCAAAGGGTATGGATTTTCAAATAAGAAATATGCTACTATTTAACTTAGAAGTTAAATAGGTATTTTCCTCACTTTCATTATTTCAGAGATGAGAATTTGGAAGTTGCTGGGAAGCAGATTTTCAGTTAAGTGGAGAGACAAATATTTTTAATTTCACAGAAGAGGATAGTGAATGGAGCCCTGTCCTGTGAGTCTGATCTTAGCTCCATGAATAGCCAGTTATGTACTTCAAGCCTCTGGACATCAGTGTCCTCATGGTCTCACCACTACTTGTAGGATTCTGGGGTTCTGTGGCTGTTTCCAGGGCTTCCTTTCCTTGTAGCTTGAGCAGAGGCTTATTAAAGAGACAATTTCCCCATGGGTAGGAGGTTGGATGGAGTGACCTCTGAGGTGTATTCCCTTTTTAACATGAATAATTCTGTGACTCACTTCTAGAAGGTAATTCACTTGCATTGATCAAAGTTAATTTTAAATACTCAAGGGCAATAATAGTTTAGCTGTGCCCACCTGTTTTGTTCTTCTGCTTTCCCAGTTTGATGAGTCTTGAGTTGAGAACATCATTCTCAAAAGCCATTGTTTTCTCTCTCCTTTCCTCAGGCCCCAGATTTAAAGCTGTTAAAAGTTTATGAAATTCCTGAAGGGGGGATTTTTACATATTGTCATATTAAGCTGGTTATACATTCTCTTTATAGCAACAATTCAGCCACTAAGAAAGAACTTAGTTAAAGGACAACTCCATGGCTTGCTGTTTCAGGTAAAAAGCAAACAGAAAGACCCAAACCCCTGTGATATGTTTACTGTGGGGAAGTTGTCCAGTTGGTGTAAGATTTTGAAGCTAAGTTATAATATATAATAATTTTAGTCATAAAGTTAAATAACCGACTTAGAAAAAGATGCTCTGGTGAACTTTGTCCTCTCATGCATTTTTGAAAGCATTTCGCAAAACAGGAGAGAACACTCATCAGTGAGTGGTTCCTAATAACATCTTTTAGAGAGGAAGCACCTCAGAATTTACTGTATCTATCAGCAAAGGGCCAGTTTTCTAAGCTTAGTCACCTCCCTTCTGAGACTCTTGAGTAGGCCTTGGTGGTGGTTGTCGTTCTTTCCTGTTTGAACAAAGCTCTCAACTCCTTTCTGTCTGGATATCTCAGGATATCCATGGTGGAGTTAAATGTGTTTCTTTCCCTTATGACACTTGGTGAATTTCTCCTTTCTGTTCATAAATGAAGAACATAAGGAACAGCAAGATTGGCACTGGAGGGAAGGGGCTGGAGGAGGAAAGAGAGAAGGGTGACATTTGCATGTATCTGTTCCCAGGGCATAATGCAGGAACATCTGTTTAACCAGAAAAAAAAATTCATGTCAGAGATTAAGCTAGGCAGAGTGCCTAAGAAGCCCCTTACAATAAGTTGAACAGGAAAAATCTCCATATCTAAATGTGTTTTAATCATCTCAAGAACACCAGTTTTCTATTATAATGCAACTAATAGATATGTATCTACATCTTCTAGGAAAGTCACAATTTTATTGCTGTAAAATTTTCACAGACACCATTTTCACTACTCAGAGTTATATCTCCAGTGAGCTTCTTTGGCCTCTGCCTGAAGATTTCAATGACAAAGCCATTTAGTTTCCTGTTACTGATCCTTGATTTCATTCCTAGAATAAGTAATGGGGGAAATACAATGAGAAGCTTACCATTATAAACTTGTTCCCTTAATGTAAAATACAAGATAAACAACTAGTCTATTTTCTCCCCCTCAGTTAACATCACATCTTTAACGTGTTTTGTATCTGTGACTCTTCCATCATCCTATTTTTGAATACACTCTACCATTTTCTCATGACAGAGCTGTTTAGATGAGGAATTTCCTCACTGTGATCCCTTGTCCTGCACAGAAAGAATTCACCAATTTCTCCAGGAACAGCTGGGAAGTTTCAGCTTTTTGAAACTATATTTAAGTGCCAGTTGTGAACCTACTGTGCATGTATTAGTAAGTCAGAACTCTATACTAGCTTTCTTGAGAGAGTATCAGGTGAAGCCAGATACCTAGTTTCTTTTTTAAGGCTTGAATGCCTGATTTTACTTTCTATTTAGATTCATTTGTTATTTATTTTTGACTGTGCTGGCTCTTCATTGCTGTGTACAGGCTTTCTCTGGTTGTGGCGAGCCGGGGAGCAGGCGCTACTCTTCACTGAGGTGTACAGGCTTCTCGCTGTGGTACCTCCCCTTGGGGCTTCCTTCAGGCTCTAGGTGCGAGGTCTTCAGTAGTGTGGCCCCCGAGCTGGGGTGCTGACCTGGTGCATGGGTTGATTTGCTCTGTTGCACATGGGATCTTCCCAGATCAGGAACTGAACCTGTCTCTCCTGCTTTAGCAGTTGGAGTCTTAACCACTAGACCACCAGGGAAGCCCTTTTTTTTTTTTTTTTCTTTATTATGTGCACACACACAACTCTGATAGGCCCTAGGAAATGGTACTATGGAAAACTTTTTGATTATAGTATCATAAAGAAGAATTATATAACCAAACCTGCCCCTCATATTTCTTTCCCCAAAGCCTTTGTTTATATAAGAAAGTGTTTCTTATTGGATATTGATGTTATCATTCTATTAAATTATTGAAGAGTAATTTTTAATAAATATTACATTTTACTCGTAAAGTTTACCTCTCAATTCAGAGCATGAAAGCTTTGTTATTTTGGTGTCATTTACTTTCTTCTTGATCTCTCTTGCGGGGGGACAGCGATATTCTTTTTAATTCTGGAGATGAAGAGAGTAGATTATGAAATACGTTATAGCCCTTTGGAAAGCTGATAGGACTTGATTTTCTGTTCAGAAGCAGCATTGCCATAAAAGATATAGTGGTCCAGAAGCAAGTATACATCAGCTACCCTTGGCCTTCAAACACACATGCTGGTACACACCTCTGCTGGGTAAGCGTGGATGGTCCCTCTCCTATACCCTGGTAGACACCGATGGAGATGGGGTTTTTTTTGAAACGGAAAATAATCAGTTATTGGGAAGATCCCCTGGAGTAGGCAACGGCAACCCACTCCAGTATTCTTGCCTGGGAAAGCTCATGGACAGAGGAGCCTGGTGGGCTACAGACCATGGGGTCTCAGAGAGTTGAACACAACTTAGTGACTAAACAATAACAACAATATATAGCAAAGGTTGTTGAAAGCTTATATGTTTATCCCTGAATTCAGTCAGTCAACTTATATTTGAGCACCTACTCTGTGTAAGGCACTGTATTATATATTAATATAATGAAGAGTAATCCCTAAAATAGCTCACAGATTATGAAGGGAAGTAAGACTTGGGGTCAGAGAAGGCTCTGTAGAAGAAACGAGTGTTTAACTGGGCACCGAAAGACAAGTTGCATTTGGAAGAGCAAAAAGCATGGGAAAAAGTATTCCAGTGGAGAAAATAACATGAGTTGTGGGGAAAGAAGAATACAAAGTTGTAAGAGAAGAGTTCAAGCTGGACAAATCACTTTGGAAATAAGAGGACTCGGGTCAGGGTACAGTAGAATGTGAGTCTGGAGCAGGTTCATATCAATGCCAGGCTAAGGAGAATGAACCTTATCTTAGGAGATGCTTAAAACTGGGGCATCTCTCATCACAACACAGATGTGCTTTGAAAGTAAAAGTTAATGGCTGGTTCTGAAAGGATAAAAGAAATGGGATGATAAAATAACTTTAAGAAGGAATAAAAAGTAAGTAGAGTGATTTGTGGATCATTTCAACTAGAAAAGGGAAAACTGCTGCCAGAACTAACGAGTGACCAGTTTGTGTAGGACAATAGATGAGCACTTGCTTTCTAGGGATGATGTTACCCACAGGAACTCACTGATCATTACAAGGGCGCTGAAGCAGAGCCCCCTATGTGCCAGGCACTGGTCTCTGCCCCGAACATACCTCTTAATTCCTTTAATCCTCACTATATCCCTGTGAGGTAGATGCTAATGTAATTGCCATTTTAAAAATAAGGAAACAGGGACATTGAGTTAGGAACTTGCCTCAGGTCACGTGGCACTTCGTGTGTAAGTAAACTGGGGCTCAGAGTGGGTTAGTTATTTATCTGAGATCACAAAACACTATATGTGGCAGAGTCAGGCTTTGAATAGAAAATTGTGATTGATTCCAAAGTCTGTGTTTTTTCTATTAAATTCTGCTGCTTCTTGGACACAGAAAAACATAACAAGACAGTTTCCACACCCAGAAAAAATTGTCATCCTATTTCCTGCACTCTTCAGTGGACAGGGAAGTCTGCTGTGCTGCAGTCCCTGTGGTCTCTAAGAGCTGGACACGACTTAGCGGCTGAACAACAAAAACAAACAATGTCGAACTAGTTTCTCTTCAGCAGTTGGTAAACTGTTTCTATAAAGAAACAGATAGTAAATATTTGAGGTTTTGCAGGCTGTATGGTTTCTGCAACAACTACTCAGCTTTGCTATTGTAGCACGCAAGCAACCTTGGATGATGCTGGATGAATGGGTGTGGCTATGTCCCAATAAAACTTTATTTACAAAAACAGGTGGCTGGCTGGATTTTGCTTGTGACAGCAAGTTGTTGTTGAAACCTCTACTTGATTACTAGGCAAGGGTTTGTTTCCCCTCCTCCACCTCACTCTTCCTTGAAAAAAGAAAGGCATGAAAACTTAGGGGATGGGGGATTATGTTAAAATATTAATAAAACTGAATTGATTTTTGCTGTCTCAGAAATGGTCTCATCAAAGAAGAAATTTTTGGAGAGTCCCTCCAAAGATTTTTAATTTTGTGGCATCTGCATTTGAACCATTAATTTCTATTTTTGTTTTTCTCTCTTCTAATGCAGATGCCTTGCATCTGGATAGTCTTTCAGCAATTCCAAGGCTAGAATTGACACCTTTCTCATGTGTGGCCAACCTAATCCATGCTTCACGTGAAAGGCCCAGATATGAAGAAATAGAGGATGGTGCTTTGGCTGTGACTGAAAGACACAAGTAAGCTAAAAGTGCAGACTATACTTATTCTGCTTTTCAGGGGTGGGCCCTTTCCATTGCCTACCCTTTTAATCAGTTAGATTGTCATATCCTCAGATTGTGGAATTTTTATTATGTAACTTGCCTAACTTTCTGAAAATCAATAATGTAAAACAAATAGTAATATAGTTTGCTCCATAGCTCTTTTGAATTTTGTAATATCCATCCTTAAAGTGTAAAAGATGAATTAGGCTATTTAAAATGTTTCCCAGTTTTTAGGAATATATTATGTACTGCTAAGTTAACTTATTCTGCTAGGTTTTGATCATAATTCTATTCCTTCACACTCCAGGTGAACAAGTCTTTGAGAATCTATCCCGTGCCCCTCTTCCCGCACCCAAAGCTCCTCTGACTTCACTCAACTTTCTAAGTACACAGATTGATCTTCCTTAGGAAAAGTTCAGAAAAGTCAGTGGAATTTGTGAGCACTGTCCACTCCACTGAAATTTCCTATCTGTACCAAGGGGTCAGGAAGCAAGACTTTGAATTGCAAATACTTCATTTTCATTTGGAGCTGGATTCTCTGTGGTTATAACCTCTCTCTGATGAAGCTTGGAGCTCTCTTTCATCATGTCTCACTGAAGGCATGAACTTAATTAGAAATTTGGTAAAATTGGGGTGGGGAAGGGAAACTACATGATAGATTAGTATCTGCTAAAATTTGCAATTTTTCCACTTGTAGTAAGGAACTTTACTTTGTGTTGTCAGGTGTCCTGGCCCTTCAGCTGGTCTCCACCCAGGAACAGATCTTTCAGGTTGCATCAGGATGAATAATGACCTAAGTATGGAAGTGAGTACTGGACTATATTTCAGCTTCATTTTTTAGCTCTCCCATATCCTGATCCTCTTCCATGGGTATTCTTTTTTTTTAAAAGTATTATAGACGCTTTCAAGTACAAGTCTTACATCACAAAATTCAGATGCATAAGAAATGTCTGTCTACCTTTGATGGCAAATGGGGAGCTTTATACCCTCTTCTATAGTATAAACTCAAGAAAAGATAACAAAAGAATATTTTCATGAAGTGTGATGAACTTTTTGTTTGAGAGGTGGAGTTCGGGACTTAAATTCTCTATTAACTGCAAGAAGTCTCAGGTCTTATTGACTCTCTGAGAGTTGAGGTCAAGGCTAGATCATCTTTGAGGTGTTGTACTTTGCTGTACAAAGTAAGGCAATGCCCAAGGAGCAATCACTGCCTCAGTCAGGGGTTCATAGTACTTCTTCTGTATCCAAGAAGAGAATACTAAGTAGCTGACGAAGTAAAAAAGTGAACATGATAGTAATTCAGTGATGTCCGACTCTTTATGACTCCATGGACTATAGCCTACCAAGTTCCTCTGTCCATGGGATTTTCCAGGCAAGAATACTGGAGTGGGTAGCCATTTCCTTCTCCAGGGGATTGTCCCAGCCTCAAACCTGGGTCTCCTGTATTTGTAGGCAGATTCTTTACCATCTGTCACCAGGGAAACCCCAAGTCACTGAGGGCACTCAGGCAAATACCCCAGGTCATGGAGATGTGTCTGAAGCACCTTTCTCCATCAGCAGTCTGAGCCTGATGGAACATTCTGAAACAGAAAAATCACTCTACTTTTTTTTTAAAAAAAGATTTATTGTGATGTATTTCTCATATCAAACAGTTCATCAATTAAAATTGTTCAATTAAATGTTTTAAAAAGTATTCAGAGTCATGTAACCATCACCACAATCAACTTTCGAACATTTTGATGCTCCTAGAAGCATGACTATTAGGAGTCTATTCCTATCCCTGACCCCTACCCCCCACTCCCACTCCACCCACTCTCAGCAGCCACTAATCTACTTTCTGCCTCTCTAGATTTGCCTGTTCTGGCTATCTCATATGAACGGAATAATACAATACATGACTTCTTGTGACTAGCTTCTCTCACTTAGTATAATGTTTTTAAGGCTCATCCATGTTGTAACATGTTATCCACACTTCCTTTTTATGACCACATATTTCACTGTATGAATATGCTATGTGTTGTTTATCCATTCACCATTGATAAGAGTTTGAGTTATTTCTACTTTTTATCATGAACATCACTATGAACATTGATGTAAAACATTTTGTGTAAATATATGTTTTCAGTTCTTTTGAGTATACATCTGCTGTGGTGTGTGTGCTCAGTCATGTCCGACTCTTTGTGACCCCATGGACTGTAGTCCACCAGGCTCCTCTGTCCATGCAATTTAGTTGCCATTCCTGCTCCAGGGGATCTTCCCAATCCAGGGATTCAACCTGTGTTTCTTGCATCTCCTGCACTGGCAGGCAGATTCTTTACCACTGTGCCACCTGGGGTACTCCATACATCTACAAGTGGAATTATTGCACCACATGGGCTTCCCTGGTGGCTCAGACGGTAAAGAATCCACCTGCACCGTGGGAGACCTGGTTAGGAAAATCCCCTGGAGGAGGGCATGGCAACACACTCCAATATTCTTGCCTGGAGAATCCCCATGGACAGAGGAGCCTGGCAGGCTACAGTCCCTGTGATCACAAAGAGTCGGACACCACTGAGCGACTAAGCACAGCACATGGTCACTGTATGTTTAACACTTTGAGGGACTGCAAAGCAGATTTCCAAAGCAGCTACACCATTTTACATTCGCACCAATAGTGTATGAAGATTTCAATTTCTCTATATTCTTATCAGCCCTGGTCTATCCCTTTTTCTTAGTTTACTTAGAAAATGCTTTTATCTTATACTAGAACATAGTTGATTTAAAACATGTTAGTTTCAGTGTACAGCAAAGTGATTCAGTTATACATGTATCTATTTTTTTTTTTTGTCTATCTTTTTGATTATAGGTATCAGTGGATGCAAAGTGGTATCTGATTGTGGTTTTCATATGCATTTCCTTAATGACAAATGACGTTGAACATCTTTTCATGTACTCATTGGTCACATGTATATCTTCTTTAGAGATATGTAAACAGATCTTTTTTTGCCCTTTAAAAAAAAATGAGTTTGTTTTTTAATTGAGTTATATGAGTTGTTCTTATTCTCCCGTTTAAGTCTGTGTATCTGACATTTTTCTGTCCCTTAGTACCCCATCCTATTGAGTAGTTAAGGAAAGAAAAAGGAAATGAATCTGTTTTGCTATTACTTAGCAGTTCTTGTAAAGTTTTAATAAAGGAAGTTGAACTTGGAAGCTTACAGGATGTCTGGTTATTAGTAATTTCCCTTCTATCTGGTATTGATTTCACCAAGAAGGCGGAAGGAACCAACATTAGTTGTGTACCAGGTACACAACTGTAGGAAAACATTTCTACATACATATTGCTAATTTTGTCTACAACTTTGAATGGTATTCTCTGCTTCTGCCATCAAGGCAACTGAAATTCAGAGAGGTTACATAACTTAACCAGGATCACTCAACTAGTAAGTAGCAAACCTGGGCTGCAAATTCAGGTTTGTCAAGCTTCAAAGATTAACCGCTTCTTACAACTCCTCTTATACAACATTTAATTTAGACATTTCAATCATGATAATTACTCATAGTTACCTTGAAAGTAGTTTTTTGGCTGAGAAACAAACGTGCTTCCTTATGTATCAAAAAGGAGCTCCTAATCCATTCTTATTAGAATATGTGACCAAGTTATTTTGTCTTTTTATTTATTTATTTCCCATCAGGTGTTGGTTGTGTTATGTGGGATCTTTCATTGCGGCAAGCGGCCTTCTCTCTGATGGTGGCATGTGGACTCAGTAATTGCAATAGGTGGGCTTAGCTGCCCCATGGCATATGGGATCTTAGTTCCCCGACCAGGGATGGAACCTGCGTCCCCTGCATTGGGAAGCAGATTCTTAATCACAGGACTAGCAGGGAAGTCCCAGTTATTTTGTCTTGACACCCATGAAGAAATAGGAGCTAACAGCAATCACAGGTCAAATGCTCCTGGGGAAATATAGAGATTCCCTGAAGGATTTTCTGCTGCCTCTAAGCCATTTCTTCCATGGGCTCCAGGAACTAGTCTGTCAGATGCACACTGTGGCTGTTCTCAACTATTTCCACCAATTCCCTTTCCGTCTGCTTCACTGAAGAATCCCTGCAGCCTGTTCACTCCTTCATGCCTGTCCTCTGAGCAGATCCCCACCCCCTACCCTGTCATGGCCTCCCACACCCATCTCTTAAACAAATACAATGCTCTCCTTAGACAGTGCTTGTCAAAGCATTCTCATTAATAAGAATTAAAATTAAATATGAGATTAAAATTACAAAGCATATAATCCATGTTTATCCCAGTGATCCATAAATCACTGTGTTTCCTTAACTCTTCAGCTTCAAACTTTCAGAATTTCATCACTCTTGAGGGCCTTCAAAGCAAGCAACTTGCCCTGGTATTCAGGCTTTTCTCTAATCTGGCTGCAGTCTTAACTTTCCACCCTTTCCTCATCCCTGCCTTATAGTTGTCCCTAAATGTCAGCCAAGTCACTTGGTCTGCGTTGTCGGAATATATCACACAAAGTTGTTTATGCTGTTTTCTCTGCCCCAAACATTTACAATTCTCCATTTATCAAATTCCATGTGTCTGTCAAGGCCCATTCCAAAAACTTTTCTTGTGATAGTGAGAAATATTTGCAGTCAAGCATCTCTAGTCCTTTATCATCTTCTTTTTTTAAAAGATTTTTTTAATGTGGAAAATTTTTAAAGTCTTTATTGAATTTTGTTATTTTGTCCCAGTATTGCTTCTGTTTTATGTTTTGGGTTTTTTTGTTTGGTCCCGAGGCATGTGAGCTCTTAGCTCTCCAACACCCTGCACTGGACTGCCCAAGGAAGACCTCTTTAGTCCTTCTTGAGATCGAAATCAGTATGAATTAGAAGTTGAGAGATGAGGGTTTTCCCTGGTTCTCCCTCTCTGCAATTGTGGGAAAGTCTTGTCATTCAGACCTCAGTTTCTTTGTTTCTCAACCATCCCACTTGGGAAAAAATAAGTTCACCCTTTTCTTTTAGACCCCAGTAACTGTGCACCTCTGGAGAAGGCAATGGCAACCCACTCCAGTACTCTTGCCTGGAAAAACCCATGGACGGAGGAGCCTGGTGGGCTGCAGTCCATGGGGTCACTAAGAGTCAGACACGACTGAGCGACTTCACTTTCACTTTTCACTTTCATGCACTGGAGAAGGAAATGGCAACCCACTCAATTGTTCTTGCCTGGAGAATCCCAGGGACGGGGGAGCCTGGTGGGCTGCTGGCTATGGGGTTGCACAGAGTTGGACACGACTGAAGCGACTTAGCAGCAGCAGCAGCAGCTATCCTATTAATATTTGGTGAATGCCTGTTTCCTTCTTTATTCTTGTATGCCCTATACGGTCTATTTAAAACACTGAGAGTGAACACCCAGTGAACTTGTTGAACTGACAGTCTTGCCCTATTGCTTTCTGACTGGGGTTCCTGGGAACTGGAGATTTATTTTTTATTCCTCTCCTGTATTCATAGAGATAGCTATATTCTAGCCTCTTTTGCAGAAAGCATAGCATGAGATAATAGTGAGCATCAGTATTCATAGGAGGATTTTTGGGTGAGCAGAGGACTCTAGCAAGCTTAACATCTCAAGAAGAACATCTCTTAGTAAAATAATTTGGGGTCCAGTTTGGGACATTCTTGGGAAGAACAGAGCTACTTTACCAACTCAGTGAAATCTATTTATTTGGAATATTTTAAAGAGGAAGAAAAAGAAATAAATTATTTCCAGTCCTTGTCTTTTAGAGACTCAGACTAAAATATTTATGAGAGAAATTTTTACAGTACCTGAGTCATACTTCAAAACAATGCTAGGGTAGTTTTAGTGGGTGACAGTGTCGATGAAACAAGATGGACCACAGGTTGATAATTGTTGAATCTGCAAAATAGGTACACAAGGGTGGTGTTCTATTCTGTCTACTTTCGTATTTATTTGAAATATTCCCCAGATGACTTAGAATTTTTAGCCACATAGCATAGGTTTTGGAATTAAGCAGGTGTGGTTTTAAACTGGCTCTGTTACTTATTATCTGTGTGACCTTGGACAAATGTCTCAACCTCTTTCAGTTTGCTTGTATCCCTTGTGAAATAGAGATATTATTTTGCAGAGTTCTTCTGAGAATTCAGATACGTACACATACATATATTATGCATATACACACACATATATATATATCTGCACATACATATACATATATTATGCATATACACATACCTATATATATCTGCAACTGTTCAGTTCTGGTCTAACCAGTCCATGGAAACAAACCAGGTTTGTTTAGAGAAACAAACTGTTCATATTTAGAGAAAAGGCAAATCTCAGTGCTCTGTCTCCTCACTTGCTGATGCATAGGAAGCTCTTTTTGTTTCATGAAGTCAACATGAAACAAAAGAACATTTGCTTTTCCAAGAATCTATGTTGATGCCTCAGCTTCCTTGGTGGCTCATACGGTAAAGAATCGGCCTGCAATACAGGAGACCCTGGTTTGGTCCCTGGGTCAGGAAGATCTCCTGGAGAAGGAAAGGACAACCCACTCCAGTATTCTTGTCTGGAGAATTTCATGGACAGAGGAGCCTGGTGGACTGCAGTCCAAGGGGTTGCAAAGAGTCGTACATGACTGAGCAACTAACCCTTTCATACTGATGCCTACCAGTATATCCCAGTGTCCTTCTGACCTCACCAACCAGTGGGTCCCAGGGAAAGGCACTTCACCTCCTGAGAGATTGTTGGAGAAGGCAGGTGGTTTCACCACTCCCATCTCTGCAGTCCTTTCTGTTTGCTGTCCTCACTGGCCACAGGCCCTGCCTGCTCTACTGCTGACCTCCTCAGAACACTGTGTCTGGACTTCTGGTAATCTCCTCACCCTGGTCAGTGGGGAGAAGTCTCTCCCTTCTTGTTCCAGCACTTTAAGGATCCTACTGTAGTGTTGGGTGGACTGCTTGTGACTTAGTCATTGAAATTGTCCTCTGCTTTTCAAGACAAATAGATAATCCAGCAGTGCTGCATGATAGTACAGTCTCCCACTGAATTGATTCTTGCTGCTCTCTTCCATAACTAGATCTAGCAGTTTTATTAGGTCCAACTTTCTCCATTCTTCCTCACTCCTGGCAATTTCTATTTCTTTCAGGCCTAGGTTGTCTCTCCTTATAATCTATCTTTCTTTCCTTATTCTCTGCTCCCACCACTGAGTCTGAATAGCAACCAAAGGATTTCTGGGCCTTTGCAAAACTGCATTCATGATTAGGTACCTGTGTGTGTCCCCAAACACTCCAAGAATTAAGATGCTTCATGAAAATCCTGGGACATCCCTGGTGGTCCAGTGGTTAAGACTCCACCTTACTACTTCAGGGGGTTGCAGGTTCAATCCCTGGTCAGGAAACTAAGATCCTGCATGCCACGTTGTATGACCAGAAAAATTTGGGGGGGAGCTTCCCAGGTGGTGCTAGTGGTAAAAAACCAGTCCATCAATGTAGGAGATGTAAGAGATGAGGGTTCGATCCCTGGGTTGGGAAGATCCCCTGGAGGAGGCATGGCAACTCACTCCAGTATTCTTGCCTGGAGAATCCCATTGACAGAAGAGCCTGGTGGGCTACAGTCCATGGGGTCAAAAAGAGTCAAACATGACTGAAGAGACTTAGCACCATGAAAATTCTATGACAGTGAAACTGATTCTCCCCTCTACCTACCTGAGTCTTAGATTTTACCTCAACAAGACTCTTTATAACATATTAAAGTACCTGGTTCATAGTAAACACTCAGGATAGCAACTGTAACTATCACCCAAAATCAGGATTATCAATAGCATGAAGCTCAGAGGATATAGGTTAAAGGATATGAAGATGAATTTTTGTTTTCCATTTTACTGTTAAACAAAAAAAATTATACAGTAGATATTAAGTGTTTTGCTATCCCTTTGAGGTCTCCTTCATGTAATTACATGTTTTTGCCTCAGATGTACTATCACTAGAAAAGGGTGATTTATGAGGCAAAGTACAGAATCCATTGAAAAGTATCTCAGATTTTCTGGCCATTGTCTGTCCTGTTCTCTCAAGCTGTGTGTGGGTGCAGCTTTAATAACCTTGGAGAATAAATAACATTGCCAGTTGCAAAATTGGAACGTGTAGAAGTTGGCTGATAACTATATCACAGATGAACCTCAAAGTGGTGGGTGTGTCCTGTAGGTCTGAAGGTGTGGTGTCCTTTTAGTTAGAAACTGGAAAAAAAAAAAAAAACTTGTGAAGAAATTTAGTTTTATTTAGGTTACAGTGATTATAATCTTTTGACATTCAAGCTTACATTCTTTTCTTTCTAGAAGATTGAAACTTTGACTCCAAGTCAAGGGCGTTTTTTAAAAATTTAGAATGAAATAAGTCTATATAGACTCCTTTTGTTCAGTTTTTTTTTTTCTCAGAAAATGATATTAATTTACTTGAGTAGTGTCAACTGTCTAAAATGGATCTAAAAGTAAAAGTTACATTGGTAACATGAATGTTTCTTAGTGGAAGGGTTTTTTGATCATAAAAATCTATGGGTAAAATAGCGTTTCGTCTAAAAGAGTAACCCGGGAAGATTATCTCGGCCTATTAATTGCCCTTACTGACACTGATAGCGCTTCCCTGGTGGCTCAGATGGTAAAGAAGCTGCCTGCAATGAAGGAGACTGGAGTTTGATCCCTGGGTTGGGAAGATCCCTGGAGAAGGGAATGGCTTGCCCCTCCGGTGCTCTTGCCTGGAGAATTCCATGGACAGAGGAGCCTGGTGGGCTATAGTCCATGGAGTGGCAAAGAGTCGGACATGATTGAGCAACTAGCACTTTCACTTCACTTTCAACATCTTAGAAGCTATTTCTTCATATTTTCTAACTGAATATTGAAATAATGCTGCTGTGTGTGTGTGAGAAAGCTGAAGTGAGAGGGGGAATGTGTGTGTGTGTGTGTGCCTTGTATTTGCTGACCCAGCCCGTGGGAGAATATCTCGCTTTGTTCCGTGAGTACGTTGGCTACCCCACCCTTACCCTACATTAGACTTTTACTGTCAAAAGCAAATGGGCTGCACCACAGATTTTCATGTAAATGTTATGCAGGTTCCTATTTGAATGGCTTGAACAGGAAGAACATGCTTCCTGCTCTAGGCTGTCAGCATGTGTTAGACTCATTGATGTGAGCCAATCTTGTGCTGTAAGTAAGTCTCTCTCTTCTGAACTTTCTCTTTCTTGCATTTAGTCAGTTTCTTGATTTTCCTTGGTTTTAAGATATATCCAGTAAATTATCTTTTTTTATAATCTAGCTAGATCCTGCAGTTATGTGTGTTAGATTCTCCTGTGGGCTCAGGAAATTGGTTTGAATAGGGGCGCCTTTTGAAACTGGAAGAAAAGAGCATAATTGTAGAAAGTGTTTGCTGAGTTACTTTTCACCCCCCCAGTTCACACACACAGACACCCTGAGGGGCTATATCTCCAACTTGCATTAACTATAACTCTACATTTGGAAAAATAAAAATCTCCTTCTTCTGTCTGGCTCTTCTTCTAAGGAGGAAAAAAATGTTAGCTGAATATATGAAAATCTAGGATTGAGGTATGTTGTGTATTAGGTGGTCTTTTTGATCAGTGAGATTTATAATGATTCATGAATGGGACTAATATCCAGTAATATCCATTATCTTTGCAACAGAACAATGTAGTAATGTATGGCTACTAAATATATAATGTTTATCCAAAATCACAGAATTGTTACTTACTTAATCAATAAATATTTTATGTTTACCAAACAGTTTCACTTCTAAAAATTAGGATGAAAGAAGGGCTTTACACAGAGCATTGTGACAGATGAGACTCATTTTTAATATAATGTATTTTTGCTGTACTTATTAGTTTGATTTTAAATAATAGAATTTTTAGAAAAAAATTATAGAAATAATGTTTTCTCTTTCCTTTAATACTGGAAATCAGTTTAGTTCAATAGAAAATAGCTGCATTCTCTTTCACATCTCTTAAATTCAAATATAAGGTTTCATGTCTGATTGGTATAAAAAGGAATTTTTTCTGATAAAATTAGGTTTTTAGTTAGTGCAGTGTAATTATTGCATATATTGTTATTATTTATAACAGTAATAAGTGCTATTTCAAGTCACATATAATAATAGATTTCTATGTTATGAAGTGTTAAATGGGCCTGATTTTTTTTATTATTATTAAGGACTCAATGCTCATTGATTTTTATGGAGGACACTCAATGAAACTGAAGAATGTTTAATTTTTTCCTATTTTACAGCTTCATTTTTTTACATATGTATTGGTAGATAGCTAAATAAGCATGTAATAATTACTAGTACAATATATTTAAATATCTCAAGGGCAGAGTCAATATCATTTAACTACCAATGGTGTATAAGATATAATTTCTCTTCAAACTTTAATGCACATATTTTCCCTCTCTGTTCTGTGCATACTGTCCTCTATGCAATGCTGCTTATAATTTATGAAGTATTTGTTCTGCATATTTGTCTTTTTGACTGGCCCATGAGCTCCTCTGGGACAAGGACTGTTTCTGGTCTCTCTCAGGCTTTTGGTTTTGTGCCAGAAACAACGAAAGGCTGTTTCTGGCAACAAACTAGGCCTTTGTTGAAAGTTGTTGAATTAAACTGGTGCCACAAGGGACTTCAGTCACATATAGTCTGACACAAAGATGTTTAAAGCAGGGATAAAATGAAATAAAAGAGAAGATTGCCCAACATTTACATGTAAAAGTTGTTGTTATTATTGTTCAGTTACTAAACTGTGTCCCAGTCTTTGCGACCCCATGGACTGCCGCATGCCAGGCTTCCCTGTCCTTTACTATCTCCTGGAGTTTGTCCAAACTCATGTCCATTGAGTCAGTGATGTGATTCAACCATCTCATCCTCTGTCGCCTCCTTCTCCTCCTGCCTTCAGTCTTTCCCAGTGTCAGGTGTAAATTCTTGCTGTGCAGGTTTGATTGTGGACTTTTCTTAACATTTGAGGTGAACATTTTGAAAGTTTATATTCAAATCATTAATCAGTCAAAGACAATCAATGGAAAGTCTTTGCCTCTCCAATAGCCTTAGGGTGTTTCAGAGACAGTTCTGTTTACAATGAAGAGGACACTATATTTAGTCTGATTGTTCAGACAGTTTAGAGGCTGGCACTGCCATTCTGCATGCTCCTGGGAAATTACTTTATTCATTGGCTTTACTTTCCTCACCTGAAATAAGTAAATCTTTTTTTCCCACTAAAATCTATTGCATAAGGTTGTGGAGTGAATTAACGGAGATGGTATATAAAAGGGCTTAATAAATTGTAGTGTGCTGTACAGATGTAAGCTGTTGTTTTTTGTATTGGATAACTATATATTCAGCAAACTCTTGCTAAACCTTTACCTTTCTGTGAAGTCAATCTTATCTTGGATAGATTCTCAATATGGTATATGATATACAGCAGCCCTCTATTGAAACCTATTGTATGTTGTGACACCTAATCAGAAATTCTGTGTTTGATTATGGAAATTTAAATATCTTTATTTTTGCATTGTCTGTGCAGATTTTGGATATGTCCAAGTGATTTCATTTTTAATTTATTAAATTCTTATTTTCCTAAATAAATCAAATAATAATAAATATATCTATTAGTAAAACTTTTTATTAAAGAGGAACCTGTGTTCCCACTGTATTTTTTGAAAGAGAATAAGTGAATGTAGGGCTTCCCAGGTAGCTCAGTGGTAAAGCATCTGCCTGTCAAGCAGAACATGTGGGCTTGATCCCTGGGTTGGGAACATCCCCTGGAGAAGGAAATGGTTACCCACTCCAGTATTCTTGTCTGGGAAATCCCGAGGACAGAGGAGCCTGGTGGGATACAGTCCATGGGGTTGCAAAGAGTTGGACATGACTTAGCGACTAATTACCCGCAAAAAGTGAATCTATATTCCCACTGCTTTTTATTGGAAAGAGAATGAGTAAACCTAATCTAAAGTTCCCTCCAAACTAAGAACTCAATGGAGATTACGAAGCTCAATTGAGACTTTCAAATACTTGCCCTGGGAGACTGGGACCACAATTTTTTTGGGGGGTGGGGGGGGAACCACGATTTTGTTAAAGCTCTTTTTGAGCCCCAAGTAAGAGGAGCTGACATAGATGTAATCCCTCAGAACTTTGAGACTTGGATAAACTTTAAATGTATTATGGATCTAGCTAGAAAATTGAGAACCATTTTTAAATCAACAGGTCAAGAATTTTAGGTTGAGTAATAGTTCCATAAATAGAAATGTTGTTTCATGCCCACCTAGTTCTATTTAAAGAAAACTTAAGTTCATGATAGAAACTCTGTCTGCCCTTTAAGATTAAAATTTGTTTTGCGCAAGAATTTATATTCTTTGAATATTGGACTTGTAAGTATAGTTAAAATTGGACTTTTTTTTTGAAAGTACAGCTTTGAGTAAGTATGTATATCCATCTGCCCTATAGCATCACATTCCCATATCCTCTCCAAAAGAGCAAAGCAAATATGGGTTCATTTAAAACTGTATGAAAATATTTGCTTAACACAACCTCTCTGGAATGGAAAATGTCAAATTGTTAAACTTATTTCTCTCTCTCTCTCTTTTTTTTTCCTTAAGGAGAATGGTGTTGAATACTTATGTTCTGAGAGCCAGCCCCAATCCAGGTTTGCCTGTTTGTTTCTCTGTGTGAATTTGGATGCATATTCCATAATTTTCTAAGTGAATTCTTTGGACCCAACACTCCAAAAATACTACTTCTACTCTTTTGACAGGGAATATTCGACCCTACCATCTCCTGGTCATACTTCATCCACAGAGAGTACTGTAACGTCAAGTGGTAAGTAGATTAGAAAAGATATAAAAATAAGTCTGTTAATCTTTTATATTGAAAATGGGTAACCAACAAGGACCTACTGAACAGTGCATGGAACTCTGCTCAATGTTTTGTGCCAGCTGGATGGGAGTGAGGTTTTGGGGAGAATGGATACATGTCTATGTATGGCTGAGTTCCTTTGCTGTTCATCTGAAACTATCACAACATGGTTAATTGGCTATACCCCAATGCAAAGTGAAAAGTTTAAAGGAAACAGAAAAAAACTGAGGATATTCTACTAAAGATCCCATAACCAGAAAGCTGTACTCTATTTCAATAAATGGTATATTATTTAAAGCTTCCTTTAAAAAATTAGAATGTTAATATTATAACCATAAGCTTGGATATCTTGTGATCTCCTGAGGTGTATACAAGTGAAAAGGCCATAAGCAAATAATCTTTTGCATAGTATTCATGCTTTAGTTTCTTCCTGTTGATAGATTCTGGATCAGAAATTTTGCATATGGCTTCGGGTGACCTTGACTGTAAACCACTCTGTGAGAAAGAGGAAGATAAAAGATCAGCTTCTGCTATGACAGAGATCCAAGGTAAGCTGTTGAAGGATTCAAGCATAGTTTCCATTCTAAAACATGAAACAAACCTGGAAGCTAGTAGAGTAACTATCATCAGTGGCTGAGTAATATTGTTTCATAAAAGAATTTTGAAGACATAGTCTGAAGAAAAGAACTCTAAGAGGTGACCATGGCCTTCATATATGACAATGTTACCAACTTTTTTCCAACTCTACATTTAGAATAAAACTTACAGTGTATTTTAATGGGTTTTAAATATCTCGTGGCCAAAATTTATTGAACACACCTGAGTCTCGGCTGTGATGCAGTTGTGAAATAACTTACTTAGGAAATTCTCAGAATCCTCATTAGAATTTACTGGGTTAAAAGGATGGACCGGGACTTCTCTGGTGGTCCAGTGATTATGACTCCATGCTTACACTGCAGGGGCCATGGTTCATTCCTGGTGGGGGAATTCAGATCCTGAATGCTATGTAGCGTGGTCAAAATTTTTTTTAAAATAAAATTAAAACTGGATATTAAAAGAAAAAAGGATGGACCAATTAGCGATGGTCCACTCAGGAGGCAGAAATTAACTAAACAATGCATTAGATCCTCCTTTTCTGCCATTTGAGTCTGAAAATAAAGTGGTTATTCTCAACCATTCCCCGTTAGGCATCACTATGGCTGATACTCTTGGGAAACGTAGGCTTCCATTTCTACCTAAAGTGTCAATTAAGGAAAATTCATTGAAAGTTAAATTGGCAATTAAATTTGAGATATAGGTGCTAATTTAAAGGAGCTGTAAAATTGTAGAAATGTAATCCATTCCTTCATTTAACTGAAAAATATCTTTACATTCTATCTCACACCAAAGAAGAAAAATTTTAATTAAAACTACACCAGGATACCATTTTTTACCTATCATGTAGACAAAGATAAAACAGTTTGTTTGCACACTTCTGGTAAGATTGTTGGAAGAAAAAGAATTCTCGTCCACTGCTGCAAGGAATGTAAATTATTATAATTAGCGTGGAGAGGAATTTGCCAATATCTACCCAAAATTTAAATGTGTGTCAGTTCAGTCGCTCAATCGTGTCCAACTCTTTGCAACCCCATGTACTGCAGCACGCCAGGCCTCCCAGTCCATTGCCAACTCCCGCAGTTTGCCCAAACTCATATCCATTGAGTCGGTGATGCCATCCAACCGTCTCATCCTCTGTCACCCCCTTCTCCTCCTGCCTTCAATCTTTCCCAGCATCAGGGTCTTTTCAAATGAGTCACTTCTTCGCATCAGGTGGCCAAAATATTGGAGTTTCAGCATCAACATCAGTCCTTCCAATGAATATTCAGGACTGATTTCCTTTAGGATGAACTGGTTGGATCTCCCTGCAGTCCAAGGACTCTCAAGAGTCTTCTCCAACACCACAGTTCAAAAGCATCAATTCTTCGGCACTCAGCTTTCTTCATAGTCCAACTCTCATCCATACATGACTACTGGAAAAACCATAGGTTTGACTAGACGGAACTTTGTTAGCAAAGTAATGTCTCTGCTTTTTGATATGCTGTCTAGGTTGGTCATAAATGTATGTATCCCATGATAAAATAATTGGTTTCTGGGAATTTATCCTGTAGATCTAAGTACACACATACTATATGACATATATGGAAGTTTATTTACTGCAGCATTGTTTGTAATAACAAATAATGGAAACAAGTTAACTATCAGTAGAAGACTAACATATTTTGGCATGTCCAAGTAATGGAATACTAATATACATTTGTAAAGCATACATAGAAGGGAGCTTTTTTCTTGGAAGAATAGCAAAGAACAATTATTTCTTAGGGAAAAGCACTACAGTACAAAGTATTATGTATTGCATGTAAATATTTGTAAAAAAAATAGAAAAAAGTTTTTGTACATATAATACATGTATAAAATATCTCTACAAAGCTAGACAGAAATTAGCAACATTGCCTGTGAGGCAGGAAACTGGCTTTCTGGTGGACATGATGGGAGAGAAAATTTTCACTGAAAAACATCTTATACTTTTGATTTAAGGACCATATGAATCTACTATCAGTCTTAAAAAATTTTTAAATATAAAATTTCCATAGGGAAAATTTTTGTGTCTTTGAAGATAGTGGTTACCATTTTGTTCTTATTTCCATATAAGTTTTAAAAATTGAGTACATCCTTTAGTTATTCTGTTTTCTTGAAAAGAAAGAAACAAAATCTAACTATAGCTGCTGACCTTTGTGCCTGGGCTGAACTAAATTCAGTACAGTGGGTCATGTGAAGAGGAAAATCATTATCAAGTACATTACAGTACAAACAAATACAGGGAAATTACAAAAAGGAATGGCATAAATTAAAAGTGCATCTCTTTTTCTTGGTTGGATGACATTTTGCTTAGAAAGATACTGTGTTTTGGAAGGATATCATACTTTGTTATCAGCCCTGCATATATAATTTTTAAAAACATGTTTGTCAAGCTGTTAAAAAAAGCTAGCTTCCCTGGTGGCTCAGTGGTAAAGAATCTACCTGCCAGTGCAGGAGATGCAGGTCCTGGATCAGGAAGATCCCCTGGAGAAGGCAATAGCAACTCACTCCAGTATCCTTGCCTGGGACATCACACAGACTGAGGAGACTGGCGGGCTAGAGTCCATGGAGTCGCCAAAGAGTTGGGCATGATTTAGTGACTAAGCAACAACAACTAAGTAATTGTTCATCCTTCTTTCATTCAGTTTCTATAATTACACTAGTAATGTGTTTGATTTAAAAAGCAGCTCAGCCTTAAAAAATAGTTTAAAAACCCTATTATTTGAAGGCCATACAAGTATTTGTATGGCACATTTGTATGGCACCAGTATTTGTATTCACATTTTTAATTTATGCCATTCCCTTTTGTAATTTCCCTGTATTTATTTGTACTTTAATGTACTTGATAATGATTTATACAAGTATTCATTTCTGTTAAGAAATTTTACATGGCTAGGTTCTTTGGGAACACATGTTAAACCCTCTGCCATTTAGGTGTCTGCCCACATTGCCACCCTCACTATTTCTTCCTCTTTTACTTGTAACCCTTCTTGCCCCACAATGTTTGGTGTGTTTCCTCCTTCTTACAGGCAGAAGTCCAGCTCCTGAAAAAATTGAACCCCAAGGCTCTGTGAGTGAAGAAAAAAGCATGTTGATTCAGGTAGTATACACGTTAACAATAAAAGTAATGATATATTACAATGGTAGAACTGTCCCTTTAAGTTTGCAAAGTACTCTTAAAAGCATTATTTCAATTTACCCTTTCAAAATATTATGAGGTTCATAAAATTTAGTTACAGCAATATTTTACAGATGAAGAAGTTGAGGCCAGAGCATCCAGGGTCACACGGTAGAGTCAGAGGTAGGACCTCCTGACTCCACACTGGTTTTTCTTTCATTCATTCTTGCATTTGTTCACTCATTTATCCATTAAAGGTCTACTGGAAACAAGCTAAATATCTATCTCTAAAGTCCTCTTACATAAATTAATAAATTAATAAATAAGGCTAAATAAAAGTGATACCTGTCTTAAAGATATGCTGTAATTAAGGGAAGAAACATACAATTACTCAATAATTAGACTGTGGTTAGACTAACATTGTTTTAGTTCGGTCTATTTGATTATAAGAAACAGAGACTCATGTGACTGTTAATAACCCAGGTTGAGAGAAGGTTGTGACATGTATACATTTGAAGTAATGAGGTAAAAATTTTATGCTAAAGGGAGTGGACTAATTGGATATGTGGTTTGGAATAATTCTTTGTGGTGTAAATTATACCATTATACCTAAAGTGTAGTGTTAGCTAGCAGACATGCCCAAAATGGTTGCCTCTTGTTAAAAAATGGACAGAGGAAAATTCAAATCCTCTAGTCTTTCATAGTAGTCTTTTGAGAAAACATTTTTTTAATTCTCATTTCAAAAAGAAAAAGAAAAATTTAAAAAAATAATGGATTAGAAAATGTAAAAATAAATAAATAAATAAAAAGTAAAAAAAAAAAAAGAAAAGAAAATGTAGTAATGGAAGTAGGGGACTGGTTAGAATGCTATAGGAATAATTCAGGCAAGATATGAAGATAGTATGAACTCAGTGATAATGAAAAAAATGAGACTTATTTGAGAGATATTTAAGGAATAACATTCACAGTACATAGTGACTCATAATCAGGGGCCTGGGAAAAGGTAAATACTTAGGTTTACAGCTTAACCTACAGAATGAGTAGAACAACATGAGAGTCGGAAAGAGTAAGAAGAATTTGTGGGGTAAATTTAATTAATTTGAGATAAGTCAAGTTTCAGGTTGATATGTGATATCATCAACACCCTGTAAGGAGATGTTATAGATAGCTATATACCCATATTCATAAACTCATCAATGGGACTTTTGGGACAGAGACATATTTGTGAGTTATCAGCAAAAATACAAGCATGCGGATGAGATTTCCCAAGAAAGGAGGGAAGGTAGAGAGAGAGAACAGAGGATGATGGACTCTTGATGATTCCAGTGTCGAATAAGAGGAGGCCAGTGGCAAAGGAGATGGAGAAGGAGCTATTGCAGTGATTGGGGTACATCAGGAAATGGAAGCCAAGGGCTGAAAAACCTTCGAGGAGGGGACTCTAGATCACTCTAGATCATTTTAGATGTTACAGTGAGCTTAACTAAGATACTGACTGAAAATTATTCATTGGGTTTGGCAGTAGGGAGGTCACGGATAACTGGGGAGGGCACGTTCCTAGGAGTGTTGGGTGCAGGGGCAGAGTAGTTCACAGATCACAAATGGGAGATGAAGAACTGGAACAGCTCTTCAACTGTGTCCAACAGTGGCCAGCTCTTCCCAGAAGAAGCATAGCCAGGAAGCACAGAAGAAGAGGAAAATGACATCGCTAGAAGACATTATAGGATTGAGAGAGGATTAAAGAACTTTAAGACTGTGTAAATATTGAGACAAATGATCCAGTGTTTTACCTGCATTATTGCATTTGTTATATTTTATCAAAATCTTAGTTTCAGTTGTCCAAAAATGATGTGATGTGGTATCCAGGGCCCTACGAAGGAAATTTGTCTTGGCCAAAATAAGGAAATATGGAAAATTTCTGAGAATGTTGAATAATAATTATCCTAAAATAATTGTAACCTATAGCTTCTCCTTTAGATTTCCCCAGGCAGTAGAGCACAACTCCTATGATGGTGATTCTTGTTGTATGAGATGCTTTTGTAGGCAGTTGGTCATGACCTTAGAGTATATTCAGATGGAGTAAAAGTCAAACATAGCACCATCTTTTTTTGAGGTATAATTGCTTTATGATGTTCTGTTAGTTTCTGCTGTACAATGAAGTGAATCAGCTGTGCACATACATAGATCCCTTCCTTCTTAGGCCTCCCTGCCACTCCTTCCCCATCCCACCTCCTAGGTCATCACAGAGCACTGAGTTAAGTAAGCTTCCTGTGTTATAGAGCAGATTCCTTCCACTGGCTGTCTATTTTACACATGGTCCTGTATATATGTCAGTCCTAATCTCCCAAGTCGTCCCACTCTCCTCTTCTACCCCTGTCTCCACATGTCCATTCCCTACATCTGAGTCTCATTTTAGCAGTTCTTTTGTCATAATTTCCCCAACAACCCATTTGGAATGCTGCGTGTGAAAGTCCTAGATTACCACCCCCTTTTCATTCATTCAGTCCTGCCTCTCCCTCAAGCTCCAACTTGTTCTTTGCCTGCAGAGATATTCCATGCTTCTCAAGCCATATGTCTCTCTCCTTCCTTTGCAAAGCATATATTTGTATCTCATTTGGCAGGCACTTAATCCTAATCTTCTTTGTGGGAATTGGTATCACATTTGCAGCTTTTCAGGTATTTCTGTTTTTTTAAATGCCTCAACTAGACTGGAAACCCCGTTGGAGCCAGTGGTCTTTTCTTAATCCCTAACACAGTTCTTGGCATTACTTTGTTTTTGAACAGGGTAGGGCAGGAGAGGACAGGAAGCCAAGAAATGATTGCGTGAAGGATTTGCACTCTATGTACAGCAATAAAATCTCCTTATGTTTTTAGGAAGCCAAAAGGGAGCCAGAAACAATAGATGAGCACAGAAAGGAATGTGCCGCGAGAGGTAAGGAATCTTCTCTTCTAACCCCCCACCCGCATCAACTTTTATTCCCTGCTGGTAGGTTTTATGGGAGAGATCTTTGTCAGTAAAGATATGGCAAGCCAACTCTTTATGACCCCATGGACTATAGCCTATCAGGCTCCTCTGTCTGTGGGATTCTTCAGACAAGAATACTGGAGTGGGTTTGCCATTTTCTTCTCCAGGGGCTCTTCCTGACCCAGGGACTGAACCTGAGTCTCCTGCATTGCAGGCAGATTTTTCACCATCTGAGTCACCAGGGAAGCCCCCTATAACTCTGTATCTGTGTATAATACCAACCAAACTAATTTTGATTCCATTTGTATCATTTTCAGAAGGCCATATTTACATTGCATTGCCTGTTGAGCCTAAAGGTCTGGTAATAACCAGTGCCCTATTGTGAACTAAAAGCTGTGCCAATGTTGGGATTTCCCTGATGATCAGTGGCCAAAACTCCACACTCCCAGTGCAGGGGGCCTGGGTTCAATTCCTGGTCAGGGAACTAGATCCCACACAGCACAGCTAAGAGTTTACATGCCTCAACTAAACATACTACATGCCTTAAGGAAGATCGAAGATCCTGTGTGCCACAAGTAACACCCCATGTAGCCAAATAAATATTTTTAAAAATGTCAATGTTAGTAGTGAATTCTCAGCAGCTCTAATATGAGATCTTTTTTATTGTCCCATCTAATAGCAAATAAGCCAGTATTTAAAGAATGAGTGTTAATTTACTTCTCTCCCCATCTCCCTATTAGGGTGGAATAGTGCATAGAGTTCCGCCTTTGGAAATCAAACACTATACTCAGTCACTCTGTTACTTGCTGTGACTTTGGAAAGTTGTTTAACCTGAGTCTTAATTTCCTCATTTGCACAATGGAAATGATGAGTAAAAAACAATGTGGTCGTGGCTTAGTCGGTAAATTGTGTCCAGCTCTTGCAGTCCCATGGACTGTAGGGATTGCAGTCCTCTGCCCATGGGATTTTCCAGGCAAGAATACTGGAGTGGTTTGCCATTTCCCTTGTAGCCCGGCTGGTAAAGAATCTGCCTGCAATGCAGGAGACTCCTGTTTGATTCCTGGGTCAGGAAGATCCTCTTTAGAAGAGATAGGCTTACCCACTCCAGTATTCTTGGGCTTCCCTGGTGGCTCAGTTGGTAAAGAATCTGCCTGCAGTGCGGCAGACCTGGGTTCAATCCCTGGGTTGAGAAGTTACCCTGGAAAATGGAATAACTACCCACTCCAGTATTCTGGCCTGGAGAATTCCATGGACAGTATAGTCCATGGGGTCACAATGAGTCGGACATGACTGAGCAGCTTTCAGTTTCATTTTCAAAAATCAATATATCCTTTATGAATAGACTGTGCTAAGTACTAGGCAAAATTGTTTATGTACATAGTTCTGTTTAGTTCTCCCCAATGCCTGTTTGAAATAGGTATGCTGTGATTCAGTTTCATAGCCTATAAACTATAGGTAAGAAGAAAACCTACCACAGAAGGCTGGCTGTGAGGATTGAGTAAATGATGTAAAAAGCACTTAGAAAAGTGCCTGATGAAAGTTCTCATAAAAACTACAATAGAAAAATAGAAAAATCATCCTTATTTTGTGGATGGTTTGATGAAGTTGTGACTACTTGTTCCAAGTAACTTAGTTATAAGGATCAAAGTGTTGACTGAAAAAAAAAAAAGCACAACCTAAACTTTGAGAATTACAGTTAATCTGGTAGATTTATTAAGGACTTAAGCCTGGGATATAGCTTCTCAGCTCTGAGTAACTGCTCCAAAGAGGTAAAGGAAGAGACAGGATATATAGGAGTTTTGCCAAAAAGCAAAACAACAAAAAACTACCAGGGCATCCAACATTGAAAGACTACTGCTAATTGTAAAAAACCCAGACATCTCAAGTTAATGAATTTAGCACTTTTCTGTGCATGGAAAGATACAAGAGTCTGGACTTATTACAATCATTCTTTGATATGCACCTTAACTGTCTAGGGCCAATATCCTGCTTTTCTCCATCTTAAATCCCCTATGGCTTGACGGCAACAACATCTTTTGTTTACTGAAATGACAGGTAACATTCTTTGTCCACAAAAGCTAGGATTTAAACTAGGTTTTTTCAACTCTAAATCTAATGCTCTTAATAACTAATATTGTGTTCTTTGCAAAATAGTGGAGAGTATCATTAATATGTATAAAGAGTCTTGTTCTGGGACTGGCCTATAGTAAACCTGTGGGAAATGATTGGCATATCATATTTATACCGGTTGCCTATTGCGAAGAGCTGACTCATTGGAAAATACCTGATTCTGGGAAAGATTGAAGGAAAGAGGAGAATGGGGTGACAGAGGATGAGATGGTCAGATAGCATCATTGACTCAGTGGACATGAGTTGGAGCAAACTCAAGGAGATAGTGAAGGATAGGGAAGCCTGAAGTGCTGCAGTCCATGGGGTTGCAATGAGTCAGACATGACTTAGCCACTGAACAACAACAATCATGTTTATTCTTGCTGTTATTGTTACTATTATTATTGTTATACTATTAATATTATTACTACTACTAGAATCATTACTCTTGTTGTTGCTGCTTTTAAACCCTTGATCTGCAGGAGGACCCGGGTACCAGAGGAAGGTATGCATTTAACCATGGAATCAAATTAAATAAACATTCAAATACAGGAAGAACAAACTGGGCTGTCCCTTGACTCTGAGACATTTTCAGGTTTCAAAGACTATTCACATGCTGAAATGTGAGCCAATAATTTTAACATCCTCATAATCCCCAAAGCATAATGTAGTACAACATTATCTTATGTTAATATTTAAGCAGATGTATTATTAGCTGAGGGACATCCGAGGTGGCTCAGTGGTAAAGGATCTGCCTGCCAATGCAGGAGACAAAGCCTCAGTCCCTGGGTTGGCAAGATCCCCTGGAGGAAGAAATGTCTACCCACT
Organism: Dama dama; assembly: GCF_033118175.1. Classification (NCBI taxonomy): domain Eukaryota; kingdom Metazoa; phylum Chordata; class Mammalia; order Artiodactyla; family Cervidae; genus Dama; species Dama dama. The sequence goes on from NC_083702.1 coordinate 34,330,014, forward strand.
CTAGTATTCTTGTCTGGAAAATCCCATGGACAGAGAGAAGCCTGGTGGGCTACAGTCCATGGGATCACAAAGAGTCGGACACGACTGAGTGACTGAGCATGCACGCATGCATTATTAGCTGGCAAGCTTCGCAGACATATGTCAATGGAATACCTTTGTTTTTTGGAGCAAGGACATAATAACATTTGGTTGAATGTGCCCTTAGCTGTTAATCCTTTTTAACCAAATATTATTCTATTGTCTTTAATAGGTGCTGCTCTTTCCTCTCTTCCTGTGAAGTCGGTTAACTTTAGACAAAGTGACAAGTAAGTTCTTCCTCATACAGCATGCTCACATTTTTGGTGTTTCTGTTGAACTATGTTTGAATAAGTTCTTTCTCTTATTCTGTAGCACTTCTGCTAATGAGAAGGAGGTAGAGGTAAGTTTCAAGCAAATATTTTTTTCTTTAATAAAAAAAGTGTTTCAGAATCACTTGCCTACAGTCCCTGTATGCTTTTTCATAAGCTGTCCTACATGTGTTGTCTTTTGGCTTGGCCATGACAAAGTCCAGATAAGCTCATGCATGCCAGCATTATGTCACTGGGAGGAGAAACATATGCTTCAGTGTAATTTGGTATTAAGCTGAAATATTTGACTACATGCAACGTTCTCCCCTCACCTTCACATTATTTTGACAATAGGCCGAATTTCTCAGATTATCTTTGGGATTTAAATGTGACTGGTTCACCTTGGAGAAAAGAGTGAAGCTTGAAGAAAGATCCCGTGACTTGGCCGAAGAAAATTTGAAGAAAGAAATCACTAACTGTTTAAAACTGTTAGAGGTAAGAACCTTAACATTTGGGAACTATAGGTTTGTTATATTATTAATAAAGTTTTCAAAACTACATGACTTTATTTGTATAACTAAAACTATCACCAGGCACCAAACCCTGCCTGACTCAAATGTGAATTAATAGGAGGTAAGAAGTCAGGATCAAGCTAAGATAAAAAGCTCACCAACAGAAGGGTATAAGCAGTAAAACAAACAAATGTATTTAAAGCAGTTATGTGACTCTTCTGCCATCTCTCTAGATCCTCAAGTAGATTTCAGGTAGAAGAATAAGCAGAAAACAATTTTAAGCTTCAAAGAAGATAATCCAAAGACCATTTCCATTAATTAACTGAGAAAAGAGGATGGTGACTGATTTCAGTCTTGTTAGATAATGGGCAGACCCTTCTGTTAGGTACACAGAAATGTAATAGCTACTATTCTTCTATTTTATGAAATCACCATAAATATACAGACGGGTTGGAAAATTAAAATGGCTAATTTTTGAAAAAAAAATAAAAGTAAAGAAACCATGTTATGTTTTTACTGTGGTTTGAAAAACACATAATGTAAAATTTACCATAACAACCATTTTAAATGTACATTAGTAATGTTGAGTATATTCACATTGTTATGAAACAGAGCTTCAGAACTTTCTCATCTTGCTTACTGAAACTCTATGTCCATTAAACTATTCCCCCTTTCCCTTTCTCTCAGCCCCTGGTAATCACCATTCTATTTTCTGTTTCTGTGAATCTGACTACTTTAGATAGCTCATGTAAGTGGAATCATACAGTATTTGTCTTTTTGTAACTGGCTTATTTTTCTTAGCATAATGTCCTCAGAGTTCGTCCATGTTGTAGCATGTGGCAGGATTTCCTTCCTTTAAGGCTGAATAAAATATTCCATTGTATGCATAGACCACATTTTGTTTGTCCATTTGTTTATTGATGGACATTTGAGTTGCTTCCACCTCTTGACTGTTGTGAACATTGAACATTTTTGCAATGAATATTGGTATGCAAATATCTCTTCAAGACCCTGCTTTCAATTCCTTTAGAAATATGCCCAGATGTTGGATTGCTGGATTATATAGAGTTCTATTTCTGTAGTTTTTGAGGAGCCACCATACTGTTTTGCACAGGGGTTATACCATTTTACAGTCCTACTAACAATGTACCAAGGTTCCAATTTCTCTATATCTTGGCCAACATGTTATTTTCTGATTTCTGATAGTAGCTATTCTAATAGGTGCAAGGTGATATCTCATTGTGGTTTTGACTTGCATTACTGATTAGTATTTGAAGCATCTTTCACATGCTTACTGGCCAGTTGTATATCATCTTTGGAGCATGTCTATTCAAGTCCTTTGCCAAAGTTAAAGTAATAGATATGATTTGCAAATATTTTCTCCCATTTCATGGGTTGCCTCTTCATTCTGTTGATTATGTCCTTTGAAGCACAAAAGTTCGTAAGTTTGATGTAGTGCTCTTTGTCTACTTTGCTTTTGTCATCTATGCTTTTGGTATCATATTCAAGAAATCATTGCCAACTCCATTGTCAGGAAGCTTTTCACTACGGTTTTCTTCTAGAGTTATCTTCTAGGGTTGTATAATTTGGGGTCTTCAATCCATTTTGGATAGATTTTTGTATATAGTGTAAAATAAGAGTCCAACTTTACTGTTTGCAGTTCTCCAGTATCATTTATTAAAGAGACTATTTTTTCTCCATTTTGTAGTCTTGGCAACCTTGTCAAAGATCATTTGACCATATGACCATTTGACCATGTGTAGGTTTATTTCTGGGCCTGCTATTCTGTTCTATTGGTCTGTCTTTATGCCAATACCATTCTGTTTTGGTTACTGTAACTTTGTAATGTGCTTTGAAACCAAGACATGGGGTACCTTTAGCTTTGTACTTTTGTTTTCAAAACTGTTTTGCTCTTCAGAGTCCTTTGAGATGCCGTATGAATTTCAGGATGAATTTTTCTGTTTCTGCAAAAAAAAAAAAATCCACTGGGATTTTGATAGAGATTATATTGATTTGTTAATTGATTTGACTAGTATGGATGTGAGACAAATGGCTTTCCATCAGAAAAGCCTTAGGAAAGCCATCATCTTAGATCAATGGCACAGGTTTGAGATAAATATTCTAAGGCAACAAAGGCCTACTTACCTAACCAGCCTAGGCTCACCTTGTCATCAGTGGAAGAGCAAATATAGTGGTCAGAGTCAAATATAATTTGAGTATATTTTTACTACCTTTTCTTAAAAATTCAAACTATGTTCTTCATATAGTGCATTCATTTATAGAAATAATTTCTTTACCACTGCTAATTAATTATATCCCATCCCATTAATTGTAGAAGAAAGATATAAACACACATGAAGGAGTGGCAAATTTGGGAAGTTAAAGTAGAGGAGATCAAAATTGTATAACAGATTTTATGAATACCTCCATAGGTCTACTTGATAGCCAACAAAGATCATAATATTTCAGTAGCATTCATTATTTGTCTTTACTGCTGCTTTTCACCTTCCACAGAGATTAACAGAGTCATCTGCATTTACAACATAGTCAGTATTAGAATCACTTGCTGAATACTTGGGTTTAATACTTTCTAATACTTTGCTTTCTGTGCAGTCTTTAACATCTCTTTGTGAAGATGACAGCCAGGCCCAGGAAATCATTAAGAAGCTGGAGAAGAGTATAACGTTCCTCAGCCAGTGTACAACACGAGTGGCCAGTAGGGCTGAGATGTTGGGAGCCATTAATCAGGTAATTTGTCTCCATTTCTCTAGTTACGATGAAATTACTGAAAGGATTTATTATCTGTAACATTATGGATTGTATTTCTAGGAAAATACTCTATTTGATCATTTGAGAATATTTTTGGTATTTTGTGCTTTTAGACAGTGCAGCAATAAAGATCCTTCTTTATGGATCTTCTCATACTTATTCAGAGAGAAGTAGATTTTTTTGTTCAAAATTTCTTTGTGGGAAATTCTGGGGAAGATTTTAAGTTTTTGTATCTATACCTAAATTGATGTGTTATATTCATATCTCTAAATAATATGTCTACACTATCACTTAGTGATTTATTTACAGCTTTAGATATTTATTTGTTTCCTACTGCCGGGGTCCAGCCTCGGCAGGATCCAGGGGGTACCCTTGGGATGAACGGTGTCGGCGAGAGAAGACACCTGAGACCAGCCTTGATAGGGCCAAGTCTCAGGATGAACAGCGAGAGAGAGAGAGAGACAGACAGACAGACAGACCAGATGGGGGTGTTTGCAGAGTCTGGAAGGGTCTGTCAATGCTTTATTTTTTATCGTAGCTTTTATACCCTGAGTTAGTACATTTCTGAGGGGATGATAGTTTAACATTACATCAGCTTGTTCTTCACGAAACCAGGGTGTTTTCTGCATACTTCTTTGTTTATGAGGGTCTTGTACATTATCTTCTGGCCTTGGGGCCTATTAACATTTTATGCAGGTCAGGTGAATGTAAACCTATTTTCCGTTTCTGTGGTGACCTTAACTGAAAGGTAGCAGTCTCATAGGGCAACAGTACAGAGTAGAAGTATAACCTTGCTAACATAAAAATTAATCCTTCTGCAGAAGTTGTCAGTTGAGTTTATCTAAGAAGTTTACCCCACACTGACTCTGTGACTTTGGTGAGGCAGCCTCTGCCTAGCACTCCTGGGTGACAGTTCACAACCATCTCATTGTTACCACACTAGGGCTAAGCTCTTATTTTTCTAGATCTATAACTATATTAACAATGGTTTCTATAACACAACCTTAGCACATTAAGAGCAAAAACACAGCAAGCAAATGTTAACCCAATAGCTACTTTTAGAATAATTTTTCTTGTGTTTTCTAATAGGGCTTCCTCGCCCCCCAAAGGGCTCTATATCTATTAGGGCCTTTATATGATCAGGTTCTTTATGTTATTTTATGATTAGGGTATTATAAGCAATCATGCATATTAGTACCAAGGGCATAAACGCATTTGCTAAACTAAAATACCAGCAAAGGAGTTTAAATTAAAACACTCCTTTCACCCTGGATAATCTCATAAAACACCACCACCCGGGAAACTTATTGATTAAAGTTCTAAATTGATTCTTATTTGGAAAGAGATCGGGGAAGGCCTTCTGCCTGTGTCACAGAAATTAGGGAGTAGTCTATTGAAGCAAGCATCAGAAAGACAGATATCATCTTTAAGGTGAGTGCCGGGGGCAGCTTTTTGGAATCGCTGAAAACCTGATCCGCCTTGCCTGTCAGGTTTTCTCCCTCATGACCTTGTCATGAGTGGGATCTCGTGTGCCGGCTCCCGGCACCTACTAGGAAGATGAATATTTAGTTCTTTTATAAATCTCTGCTCCCTCACACCTAAAGTGTCTTTCACTTTATTGTTGATCTCTCTTCTTTCCTGACCAAGCTTAAATTCCATGGTCAAACACTATATTCACTCTCTTGCATGAACTCTCAACACTTTTACCTCTCTCATTTTATTCATTTAGAAAATCTACAATCTTGTTTAATATACTTCTTTACCTGCTCATGCCTGCATAGCTGGAAAACCTCACACCCTTATGCTGACTGAGTTCTCTTGAAATTCATCACAAATCTTGAGTGGTCCTTGAGGCTTCTCATCATTCACCCTGCTTCTCTTCTATATATCAATTTCATACTTTCCCTTTCCCCTGAAACCCCTATCCTGTCCTCTCCTATCTTCTCTGTCAAATGATGACTTTGCTTCCTAATTCAATAGGAAATTTGAGGCAGTCAGAAGGAATCTACCAAAAGCTTTGAACCTACAAGCATCTAAACACTCAACATCGCCTTCCTTCCTAGTACCAAAGATGAGTTTTCTCTGCTCCTATCCAAGGCTAACCATCCCACCTCTATGCAAGAGCCCATCCCTTTCAGTTTGCTAAGAATCTGGGCCACAATTCTCCCAGCAGTCTTTCCTCTCCAGTTTTTTCACTCTATTGAATCATTCTCACCAGCACACAAATACTTAAATACTTTGTTTATAAGACAGGAAAAATAACACAAAGCAAACACAAAAAGTCTTTTACTTTCTCCTTTGGTTATCACCCTGTTTCTCTGTTCCCATTTTTAGCAAATGTCCTCAATAGAACTGAACTCACTGTTTCCAATTTCTCTCCTCCCTTCATCTCTGAAATTTACTCTAGTCAGCCTTAACCTACTCTTTTTTCTTAACCTGTCTGCTATATTCAACATGGCTAAGCTCTTCCTCCTCCTGGAAACACTCTTGACATTTGGCTTCCAGGTACCACAATCCCCTGGGTTTTTTCTCTATATCGTGAATCACCATGGACCCTTCCAGGCTCCTTTATGGGTTCTCACCCTTTCTCCCAGCCTTATTAATCTTGATGGACCCCTCGGCTTTACCTTTGCACGTCTGATCTCCATCATCACTCAATCCCGGCACTATCCTATCTAGTCAACCGATGACTCCCCAATTCACACACTTATCCTAAATATCTGCCATGAGTTTTAGACTAGAATCTGCTACTGTCAACATAGCACTTCCACTTGGAAGTTTGATAGACAACTTAAGCTTAACATGTCCAAAAAGAAACTGCTGATGGAAGGGAAGAAAATATTTGAAGATCATATACCTAATAAGGATCTAGTTTCCAGAATATGGGCTTCCCTGATAGCTCAGTTGGCAAAGAATCTGCCTGCGAAGCAGAAGACCCTGGTTCAATTCCTGGGTTGGGAAGATCTGCTAGAGAAGGGATAAGCTACCCACTCCAGTATTCTTGGACTTCCCTTGTGGCTCAGCTGGTAAAGAATCTGCCTGTAATGCGGGAGACCTGGGTTCGATCCCCGGATTGGGAAGATACCCTGGAGAAGGGAAAGGCTATCCACTCCAGTATTCTGGCCTGGAAAATGTCATGAACAGAAGAGCCTGGTAGGCTACAGTCCATGGGGATGCAAAGAGTTGTACATGACTGAGACTGCGCATACATGCACATGCATCCAGAATATGTAAAGAATGCTTGCAATTTAACAACAGAAAGATAAGCAATCCAATTAAAAATGCAAATAAGACTTGAATAGACATTTCCCTAAAGAAGTTATACAAATGGCCAATAAGCCCATGAGAAGATGCTTAATTGTTAGTGAATTGAAAATCAAAGCCATAATGATATACCACTTCACACCCACTAGTATAGCTATAATAAAGGATAAAGAAAGGAAGGAAGAAGGAAAATAACTAGCGTTGACAAGGATGTGGAGAAATTACAATATTTTTTTTTTATTGGAGGAAAATTGCTTTACAATGTTGTGTTGATTTCTGCAGTATTGTTATTGTATTATTAATATAACATTTAGCCACTAAAAGGAATGAAGTGTTGATACGTGCTACAATGTAGCTGAATCTGGAAATTTTTATGCAAACTATAGATGCTAGACACAAGTGTCACATGTTGTGTGATTGTGTTTATATATAGTATCTAGAGTGGATAAATCTTTAGGGAAAGGTAGAAGATTGGTGTTTGCTAGCTTCTAGGGGAAGGAGATGAGTAGGAAGTAACTGCTTCATAAGTATGGGGTTTTATTTTGGGATGATGAAAATGTTTTGGGACTAGATAGAAGTGATGTTTGTATAACATTGTGAATGTACTAAATGTCACTAAATTGTTCACTTTAAAAAAGTAAATTTTATATTGTGAATCATAGTATAAAAAATACAATAAGTATATATTTTGTCAGGTTCCAGTTCAAATAAAACTGTAAATAGATGTTTTTGAGACAGCTGGGGAAATTTGAATATGAATTAGATGATGTTAAGGTGTTTCTGTTTATGTTGTTAGATGTGATCATGGTATTATTATTTAAGGAAATATACTCCCATTTTTTAGATATGTATTAAAATGTTTAAGAGTTAAATAATATGATGTCTGTCACCTGTACTTAAAAAAACAGCATTCAAACTTTGAGATGAAACTTATATGCCAAAATGTTGACAATTCTTGAAACTGATTGATGGATATATGTGGATTTATTGTGTACTTTTTGTGTCCTTGAAATTATCATAATATAAACAATTTTAATTTTTAAAAAGTAGATAAATAATATTAGATCTGTATTATCTGTAAATATTATTATGCCCATATAAGTTCTATTCATAGCAGATACAAGTAGTCTTTTACGATGACTTTTCCTCCTTTGTACAATGTTTATGTTCTTTTTGGAGTTAATAATTTTACTTTGCCATGATTATTATGCTTAGTTTTCTATTTACGTATCTCTAATTTATTCCTAACCTCTCCAAGGAGTCTAGATTTCACAGTAGATACACATTCATTAGGTCTTCTGTCAATTTTTTCTTTGAGTTGTTGCTTCCAGAGACTTTTGACCTGTCAGTCTCAACTAGGGTGTGTGTGTGTGTGTGTGTGTGCGTGCTCAGTCGTGTCCGACTCTTTGCGACCCTGTGGACTGTAGCCCACCATGCTCCTCTGTCCATGGAATTTTCCTGGTGAGAATACTGGAGTGGGTTGCCATTTCCTACTCCAGGGAATCTTCCTGATCCAGGGATAAACCCTGCATCTTTTGCATCTCCTGCACTGGGAGGAGAAATTCTTTACCACTACACCACATGAGAAGCAAATTCTTAAATGAAGACTTCTTTCACTTCTCTCTTGAGTTAAACTCCATCTCCTGAATCCCATGCCTCCTTCTTTGCTGGTTTATTTATTTTTCTTTATTTTGATGGAACATCTCACAGAGTAATTTTCCAAGAAAAGAATGCCTGGGAGGTAAACTTTTTGAGATGTTATATAACTGAAAATTCAAGTCTTTATTCTTATGCATCTTTACACTAACTGGGTAAAGGATTTGAGATTAAAAATCATTTCCTTTAGAATTTTTCTTGCACTGCCTCATTGTCTTCTTAGCTTCTGGTGTTAGTATCAAATTTTGATGCCATTCTGACTCCTGAGCTTTTGTTTACGACATATTTTTACTTTTTAGAAGCTTTTAGAATATTCTCTTACCCCTACTGTCCTTCCCTGGCATGGGTTTATTTTCAACCACTATTTTAGGTCCTGAGTGGACATAAATTGACAAATTATTCCTTGAGTTCAGAAATTTTCTTGAACTATTTCCTTTTCTACACCTTGTGGATTTTTTCTACATTTCCTATACTTGCATTCCTGTTATTTAGCTGTTGGATCTCCTGAACTGGTCTTTTCTCTTTTCTTTTCTACCTTTTAGTCTTTTTGCTCTAGTTTCAGAGAAGTTTCCTCAACTTTATCTTGAAACTCTTCTCTTGAGTTATGTATTTTTGTTATATTTCTAATTTCCAGACTTTTAAAATTCTCCGATCCTAACTTTTTAATATCTTGTTCCCATTTCACAAATGTAATGCTTATTCTTCTTTGAAGATGTTGATAGCTTTCTTGAAGTTTTCATTTTTCGGTAGTTTATTTCTTTCAGCTTGTTTTTTCCCCCTGTATTTTTATTTTCTTTTCTCAGGTTAGAGGCTTGCCTCTGACTAGTGATGACCCATTAACTAGTCCCATTAACTGATTGAGAACTCGGAATGTGTTAGGCAGGGAAGCTTTTTCCTGGCTCTGAGTTTTACACAAGCTAGGAGGTTTCACCAGCATCCTCTTAATGCCAGTAGTTTTTTAAAACTTTCATCCTGCAGTGTTAAGATTCCTCAAAGAAAATTCCAGCTGCCTATCTTGAGAGTATAATCCTGGCTATCAGTGTTTGGTAGTTAGAAGAAGAATAAGGTTTTTGTATCTTAATATTCAACATGTATCAGCAACAGCCACAGGAGTGGAAAAGGTCAGTTTTCGTTCCAATCCCAAAGAAGGGCGATGCCAAAGACTGTTCAAACTATTGTACAATTGTGCTCCTTTCACATGCTAATAAGATTATGCTCAAAATCCTTCAAGTTCAGTTTCAGCAGTATGTGAAGGAGAACTTCCAGTTGTACAAGCTGGGTTAGAAAAGGCAGAGGAACCAGAGATCAAATTGCTGACATTCATTGGATCAGGCAGAAAGTAAGGGAATTCCATAAAAGCACCTACTTCTGCTTCACTGACTATGCTAAAGCCTTTGACTGTGTGGATTACAACAAACTGTGGAAAATTCTTAAAGACATGAGAGTACCAGATCACCTTATCTGTCTCCTGAGAAACCTGTATGTAGGTCGAGAAGTGGCAGTTAGAACTGGACATGGAGCAACTGACCTGTTCAAAATTAGGAAAGGTGTATGACAAGGCTATTGTCACCTTGCTTATTTAACTTATATGCAGAGTACATCAAGTGAAGTTGCTGGGCTGGATGAGTCACAAGCTGGAATCAAGATTGCCAGGAGAAATATCAACAACCTATGCAGATGATACCACTCTAATGGCAAAAGGTGAAGAGGAACTAAAGAGCTTCTTGCTGAGGGTGAAAGAGGAGAGTGGAAAGGCTTTACTTGAAACTCAACCTGAAAAAAACTAAAATCATGGCATCTGGTCCATAGCAAATAGATGGGGGAAAAGTGGAAGCAGAGATAGAATTTATTTTCCTGGGCTTCAAAATCACTGCTGACAGTGACTGTAGCCATGTAATTAAGACACTTGCTCATTGGAAGAAAAGCTATGACAAACTTAGATAGTATACAAAAAAGCAGACCTCCCTTTGGTGACCAGGGTCCATATAGTCAAAGCTATGGTTTTTCCAGTAGTCACGTGTGGATGTGAGAATTGGACCATAAATAAGGCTGAGTGCTGAAGAATTGATGCTTTCAAACTGTGGTGCTGAAGAAGACTCTTGAGAGTCCCTTGGACAGCAAGGAGATCAAATCAGTCAATCCTAAAGGAAATCAGCCCTGAATATTCACTGGAGGAACTGATGCTGAAGCTCCAATACTTTGGTCACCTGATGCAAAGCTGACTCATTGGAAAAGACCCGGATGATGGCAAAGATTGAGGGCAGGAGGAGAAGGAGGCGACAGAGGATGAGATGGTTAGATAGCATCACCAACTCAGTGGACATGAATTTGAGCAAACTCTGGGAGATAATAGAGGACAGAGGAACCTGGCATGCTGCAGTCCATGGAGTCACAAAGAGTCAGACATGACTTAGGGACTGACCACCAACAACAGACTTGCTCAAATCTATTTTTTTCTGTAGGATCCATTCACCATCAACTGTTACTGCTCAATCCACAGACCCTCTGTTCAAATCTCTCCAGTTATCCACCATATTTAGTCTTTCCCCAAAATGGTAGAGGGGCTCAGCTGACCTGAGTAACGGAGGGTATCTGTGGATCTAATTGTTTTTTATACAGATTTTCAACTCTGTGTGTGTGTTACCTCCAAGCTTAATTTCAGACATACCACTACTTCTTAGGCATTTGTGGATTTCTGTGATTCAACCGAGGTTTCTTCCAGACTTTTCTTACTCTTTTTTTTTAGGGTTTGACTTTTCAGGTCTTTGTCATTTACCACTAGTCTGTCGACTTGGCAAGTGTTCAGAATTTGGTTGCTCTTCTGTCCTCTTCCATTCTGATTACCCTTGTATGCCTGCCTGCTAAGTTGCTCAGTCGTGTCCAACTCTTTGCAACCCTATGGACTGTGGCCCACCAGGTTCCTCTGTCCAAGGGATTCTCCAGGCAAGAATACTGGAGTGGGTTGTTGTGTCCTCCTCCAGGGGACCTTCCTGACCCAGGGATCGAACCTGAGTCTCTTTAAAGTCTCCTGCATTGGCAGGCCGGTTCTTTACCACTAGCAACACCTGGTTAAGGAAGCCCTTACCCTTTTATACTCATGCCTTTAAAACACAACAACAAAAAAAACTTTTATCATCACTTTAGTGGGATTTATGTCTGAGAAGAAGATAAGTGGATGTATCTTTTAACTGGGTGTTAAGGATAGTATTTTCGATGTAAATTTGTTTTGTGTTTTTTTTTTTTTCCCTGCTAGGAAAGCCGGGTTAGTAAAGCGGTTGAAGTGATGATTCAGCATGTAGAAAATCTGAAGAGGATGTATGCCAAAGAGCATGCTGAATTAGAAGAACTGAAACAGGTTCTTTTGCAAAATGAAAGGTCTTTTAACCCTCTTGAAGATGAAGGTAATAAAAGTTTAAGATAATAGTATCAGTTACATTTTTCTAACATTCTCCTCTTTCATTCTCTCTTACTAATTCTTATTATACACTGTCTTTAGTACAACACCCTTTTTGTTAAGGTTTTATTAGAAGAATATAAAAAGGGTACAATACATAAAATAATATAAGAAGTAACTCATTCCTGTTATTTATATAGCCCAAAGTAAGATGTCAGCATACAAATTAGGAGACAAGTATTTTATGGTAGACACCAAAAATTCATTAAATTGTTGATATGGGAGAGTATATTTAATCCAATTCATTGAGTTAACCCCAGTGTTGTCCTACTTAGGAACTGGCTCTTTTGCCATACATAAAACAAGGCACCGTAGTATCAATGAACCACTTTCATTAACAGTTGTTTTGTATCCCTCGAAGAAGGAATGACCATGGCAGAACAAGCTGATGAGTGTCTTGGAAAATAGTGAGACTACTGAGACCATGGGGAAAGTCTCAACAGAAAGCCTATATATACCTTGTAATAGTTTTATTTTAAATAGATAATATAAATGTTCACAAGCAGAATATTAATTTTAATGATCTGTTCTCTCTTTTGTAAAAGTAATAATGTTTGATGATCTCCTGATCTGTACGTTTGGGCTCATTTATTCAGCATACATTCACTTTGTGCCCCATCTGTCCTGGGCAGATTGTGGCATTGTGGACAGTGGCAGTGACACAGAGGACTGGATCTCATTTCTTCAGATATTGTTTTGAATCATCAAATAAATGACAACTAGACATTTTCATTGTTCAGTAGTCACTAGGGTCTTAAATAATTTCCGACTATTACTTTTCTTTATAAAGAATTAAGACCATTATGTTAAATTGCATATGTTAATTTAAAAAATATGCAAATGTGTTTTCCCTTTCAGATGACTGCCAAACTAAAAAACGTTCTTCTTCTGTAAACTCTAAGGTAATTACCAATTCACTTCACAAATGTCTATCACATGTTACAGATGAGATGATTTTAAAATATGTTTTGAAGTAACATGGCTTTAAATGTAAATCATAAAGCAACAATGATTTTAAGTCATATTTGTTATATGCATGTGTGTGTTTATGTTTATATATATATGCTTTTATACTTCTTGCAATATTTGTATGTAACAAGGCTTCCCAGGTGGTGCACTTAGTAAAGAACCCACCTGCCACTGCAGGAGACTCAAAAGACACCAGTTCCATCCCTGAAAGATCCCCTGGAGGAGAAAAATGGCAACCCACTCCAGTATTCTTGCCTAGAAAATTCCATGGACAGAGGAGCCCGGTGGGCTACAGTCCATAAGGTTGCAAAGAGTCAGACACAACTGAGCATGCATAGGCACTAAGTTTGCCTGCAGTGAGAAGAAAGTCAGTGTAACAATAGTTTCTCTTTCATGTGAAACCAGAATTGGGAATAAGCAGTCTAAAAGTGGCAGAGCAGCTTCACAAAATCTCTAGGGCCCAGTCGCCTTCTCTCTTACTGAATCATCACCCTCAGAGCTTTGCTTCCACGTCATGGTCAGCTTTGGCAGTTCTGAGTACCAAGTCTTGGTCATTACTAAATATGTTGAGCCATATTCCAGGAAAAAAAGAGCAAGAGAAACAGGTGTTCTCTCTCTCTGAAGACACTCCCTAGAAGTCCCAGATAACATTTCCTTTTTCATTTTTGCTTGGAAACAAGATGAAAACAGAGCTTATATTCTGGAGGCTGTATATGTAACTGAAAATCAAGAGGTCTGTTACTAAAAAAAGGAGGAGGGTGGGTTGGAAAATGGGCTATTGAAAGTCAACCAGCAGTTTTTGTCCATTTAAAAATCAGGTTTTCACAGAATTTTTGAACAAGTGAGTTTAAAAATCATTCCCTCTAAATTGATCTTATTCACAGAGGAACAAAATCACTTTCACAGAAATTATATGTTTAGTTATGATCCTGTAGTGATAGAACCATGATTAGAATCCAGATTCCTGGACCACAGTTTGATTTGCTTGATGTTCAGCTAACCTATAAAATTAAATTAGGGATGATGGTTTAAGAAAAGAATTCACATAAAAATTCTCATTTATTTCCTACATTCAGCATATTTTTATTTCCTGTAGTCCCACTTATTTCAACTTTAAGAGCCATAAAATGTGACATAACATTTTCCTGTATAAATCTCAAGGCTAAGGTATAAACAACATCCATCCATTAAAATGTCATGTGTTAAATGGAAAAAAATGAAGCCATGAGAAAAGAAAGCTCTTAAATAGAAGCATATTTATCTCCTCTTGATTTGGGGAAAATTTTCCAAGCATAAAAGAAATGGAAGCAAAAGTGAGGAAAAGATGAAAAGATTTGGCTGCATTAACAATAAAAAAAGTTTTTTGCCAAGAAGTATCTTTAGCAAAATAAACAGAAAACCTTGTATTCCTTACTTGGATGGCAAAAATTATCCAGTGTTGGAGAAGGTGGAATATAAATTGGCAGAATATTTCTGGAAGGAAATTTGGCCATAACAAAAACCTTGAAAATATGTCTCCTGTTTAACTCAGCAATGGTCAAGTACATGGATGTGTACATACAAGAATATCCATCAGTGTTTCATACAAGGATAAGATATTGAGAATTTTCTAAATGTACATTTCCTCCCTTTGGGTAGCCATCTTCTCTTCGAAGAGTGACCATTGCCTCTTTGCCCAGAAATATTGGAAATGCAGGAATGGTAAGCAAGTGTTCTTAGTCAGAAGCAAATTAATTTTCATATCACCAAAAAAAACTTCACTAAATTTGTATTTTATTATTTTCTTAATGTCTGAACTTTAAAGTTGGCTGGGATGGAAAATAGTGACCGATTCAGTAGGAGGTCAAGCAGTTGGTAAGTATAATTTTATGATGCCTCTTTGGGAACCTTATTATTTTATAACTTGGCTAAAGTAAATGTTTGAAATAAGCCATATAGTAACATTTGTTTTGTATGGAGTATACGCAGGATAGTTATAAAAATTGGCATATGATCATGAAATTGTTTTCTTATGAGATAAGCATTACATGAATATACTAAAGAAAAAATAAGAACATATTGCTTCTGTATTGATTTAGGTAGTGGGAAATAAATTGGTAATGGCTACACAAGTATTTGATTTGATAAGTGGCTATAATCATCTTTATTTAGGCGTATTTTGGGGTCAAAGCAGAGTGAACACCGTCCCTCATTACATCGATTTATTAGCACCTATTCCTGGGCAGATGCTGAAGAAGAAAAGTGTGAACTAAAGTAGGTGAAGTTTGATGTGTTTATTAACCTGACGTGACTGGGGAATAAATAGTGGGCATCACTTTTATTCTGTGGAGTTCACTGCTGCAGCATCAAAAAGACCATTCATTGTATAAGACTTTTATGAAAATAAAGCCCTATGTATATGTTACTTATGAGTACATTCACTCAGTACTGCAAGCTGTGAGGTCTTAAGTTAGAAAAGAACCTGAAATTTGCCAGATTTGTGAAGATAATCTTTTTCCTATATAGGTATAGTGTCATCAGGGGTAAAGGTTCATAGAGAGCTGTAGAAATAAAATGTTCATCAACTTAAATGAATTATATACAATGTGTGTGTGTGTACATATAGACATATATGTATATGTTTATATTTATATATATCCTATAGGCACATATGTAATATATGTGCATTACATATACATCTGTCTTCTCTTGAGGTAAATGAAGAGTAGGAAAAACAAAACTCTACATTGCTATCTCTATATTCAGCAAGTGAAGCAAATAAAACATACTTCTATAGTGAAAGGTAGAAGGTAAGAGGGAGGAACATGAAGAAATGCTGCCTCTAAAATCCTTGGTGACATTTGGTCTCAGTTTCCTCATCTGTAAAGATCTTAATGAAATGATTTTATGTTGATTGTATACACGTTCCTTGCATGCCTATTATGTTAGGCACATTACACTCAAGTTTAAGGGATATGAAGAAAAAGACATCGTTCCTACCCTCAAAGCCCTTTTTTCTCCCTTAAACAATTGTGGAAGCCTAATTGCATGGATTGAATTCCCTTTTATTAAAGATTTAGAGTTAACATAATGGATATTTTCTGATCTGGATTTTAAAAAAATCAAGAGTTTCCTTGAAAAAAATTATCTCTTTTAACATTTTTGTTTGTATGGCATGATTTCTACTGAGAAGTTTTTGCAAACAAAGACTGAAACCTTGAGAATCCTATAGGAATTCTGGGCTGGGGGTCTTGTGTTCTTTAAAAACCGAACTAAAATCTACCACAGGCATTCCCCATAAATGTCTGACTGAAAAACAAAAACTTTGACATGCAGTTCATTTTGGCCACTGCGGGGGATAACAAACTTGGGATTTCAAAATTCAAATCTAACTAGGGACTCATGAGTGGTCCTGAAACATGGAACATGAACAATGAAACAGTTAAGTTTTTTTCAGGCAAAGGATTCCTCTTTAAATAATATGATTTCAATACAGTCAACCCAATTGCAACTTCCCAGTTCATTGAATACTATTGATTTTAAGTAGTTTTATACCAAACCTATCTTCGTAAACACTTTTTAAATTATGAAGGTTTTTTAAAGAAAGAAGTGACACTTTAATGCTATTCCAATGTAGTGTTGCTCAAAAAACCAAGAGAAAAGATTAATTTTAATTAATTGTTAATACACAATGTTAAAAAAATGTGGTAAAAGAATACTTACTGAGAAAAATTTTACTGTATGTTGAATAAAAAATTTACAGAAGAAGAAATAATGGCATCCACATTTGTTTTTTAAGGTGTAGTTACTTATACATACACACACACACGCATGCACATGCAAAGATGGAAAATCACAGTAATAACACTGGTTAATTACAAGTGGTGAACACTGACTAACTTACACATGTTCTTTGTAAATCTCCCCTTTTAATTTATTCTTTGGCTAGCATCCAAACTTTCTACAACAAACATTTGCTATTTTTCTAAATACAAAGTTACTTAAAAAATTTAAATTCCTATAAATGATTAAAAATATAAAGTTGGTGATTTGACTTTTAGAATTAGGTATTTATCAAATCTTTCTAAAGCAAAATAAATATCTGCAAGCTTCCTTACAAAATACAGTAAAACTTAGCAATACTTTGTAAATAATTATAGAACATTATCCATACTTTAATACTTAGAAACAATGCTTATTTACAGAACTAAAGATGACTTAGAACCACCTGAAGAAGAAACAGTAGAAAAGACAAGAAAGTCAAGTCTTTCTGAAAAGAAAACTAATCCATCAAAATGGAATGTCTCTTCAATGTAAGTTATTTACTTGCTAAATGATATCATTTTGGTGGAATGGGGAAAGGTAAGGCAGGGTTAGAAGGATTCATCTTTTTCATTATTTTTGCCTTTTAAAAATGTATTTATTTTTGGTTGCACTGGGTCTTCATCGCTGTGTGGAGGCTTTCTGTAGCTGTGGCCGTTGGGGCCACTTTCCATTGCATTGCACAGGCTTCTCACTGCAGTGCTTCTCTCGCTGTGGAACACGGCCTCTAGGTACACAGGCTTCAGTAATTGCAGCTCATGGGCTCTAGAGCGCAGACTCAGTAGTTGTGGTTCTTTGTTGCTCCATGGCATGTGGGATTTTCCTGGACCCACAGGGATCGAGTCCGTGTCCCTGCATTGGCAGGTGGATTCTTTACCACTGGCCCACCAGGGAAGTCTAGCAGCATTAATCTTACTCAAATTACTTTACTAAAAGATCTTTGAAAATGTTAAATTTAAGATGAATAATAACAAACTCCATATAGTCTACAAGAATTATTCCTGAACCTATGAGCTACAGGAGGCAGGGGAGTTCACAGTGTAAAGAACTTGGCCTTGGGACCAGATGACCAAAATAGCTCCCTAACTAGCTGTGTGACCTGGGCAAGTTCATCCGTTTTTGACCATCAGCTTCTTCATCTATAAAGTAGGAATGATAATAGTACTTATATCATTGTTTTGCTGTCATGATTAAATGAAAATTCAGCACATGTAAAATGCTTAGTACAGTACCTAACACAGTTAACTATTTTCAAAGACATATGATGCTGTAATAAGGTTTTTTGGTGGATGTTTCTAAAAGGAAGAGTTTACATTTCAGTACACCAAAAGTCCAGGGTATGATGAGGAATAAGTAACATGCTTATAAGTACATACAAATAAATCGTGCTCAACCCGATAAATAACATTGTTGTTTCTCCCT
This sequence comes from Dama dama, assembly GCF_033118175.1. Taxonomy (NCBI): domain Eukaryota; kingdom Metazoa; phylum Chordata; class Mammalia; order Artiodactyla; family Cervidae; genus Dama; species Dama dama. The sequence goes on from NC_083702.1 coordinate 34,348,187, forward strand.
AGGAATATAAATTGCCTTACCTGACTTAAAGAATGAAATTAGTATTCAAATGTACTTGTTAGGAGTTAAATAATATCTAAGTCACATAATTTTCAGATTTCTATCCTGGCACCTCATTTCTTCAATTCTAAAAAATTATAAGGGATAGCAGGGAGCAGATTGTGGCCAAGCCCAAGACAACAGGTGACATTGTGTAGCTTATTACAAGGAGGTGTCAGTGGTAAAGAATATGCTTGCCAATGCAGGAGACGTGGATTTGATCACTGCATCAGGAAGATCCCATGGAGTGGGAAATGGCAACCCACTCCAGCATTCTTGCCTGGGGAATCCCATGGACAAAGGAGCCTGGTGGGCTATTGTCTGTGGTTGCAGAGTCAGAAATGACTGAGCACACGTGTACGTTGGTGGAATTATGTAGGGTAGATACACGACTTGATTATTGTTGGCAAAAGGAATGTTTCTAGTATACAGAAGATTGTGATTACTGCATACTGATTTTGTGTTTTTGTTGTAGTTATGACACATTAGCTTCCTGGGCAACAAACTTCAAGACTTCCCTCAGAGAGGCCAACAAGGCGCTCTGGCTTTCTGTGGCATTCATTGTACTGTTTGCAGCGCTGATGAGCTTCTTCACAGGCCGATTTTTCCAGAAGCCCGTGGACGCTGCCCCCACACAGGATGGGGACCCCTGGATGTCTCTAGAACACATCTTGTGGCCATTCACCAGACTCCGACACAACGGGCCCCCGCCAGTGTGACTGCAGCACATCCTAATGTGTGTATCTTGATTTTTAAAGTTTCAGTATCTGAACTTTGTACATTAGTAACTTTTAGCTGGGAAATTACAGAATGGAACCAGAGGTTCTCAGAATGACTGTAAGATATTTTATATTCCCTCTTTTTGTGATTACCTTCCTAAATGCAGTGGGGAGGAAGCCTACTTATATGATTTTTTAATGAGCTTTCTGAGGAGGAGATATTATTGTTTGTTAAAATTTATTGAAATAAAGAACCATTCAAATCTGTGAACAGTGAACATTGGTAGTCTCAGTAGGCCAAGTACAAGAGGAAAAAAAAAAAACTAATTCTTAAGAAATAAAATCTGAGTATAAAATGCTGATTAGATAATTTGAACAGCCTGTTTGAAATATATTCACTCATTACACTTTATTGAAGAAATACCTGATGTTTCTCCAAGTTGCTTGATTCTTCATACTGGATAAAATTTATCCCTGGGGATTTAAGAATAGCTGAGTAACCTAGTTGAGAGTAGCATGTGGCATACAGAGTCCACAAACTGGCAGTTGGAACGTCTGACTTCCCTCATTGCTTCCTGAGAAGCAAAATCCTTCACCATGTGATATAAAGTGGAATGAAATTCAGTTTCTTCTTTAAGGACTTCAGAAAATGCATCACTGGATTCATTGATCTTGAGACTTTGTGCCCTGTCACCACTAAACATTAAAAGGGTCCAGTTAGGATTTTGAATGGATTCGTCTTTAAGAAGGTGTTCCCTCACCTAAAAAAAAAAAAAAAGAAAAGAAAAAAATTAGAGAAATCTGTTAGTAGTTCCTCTTTTATTAGGTATTTTGACAGTTGAGTATGTTACTTTGTTTGTTGTTGTTGTTCAGGGGCTAAGTCATGTCCAACTATTCATAACCCAATAACTCCAGCACACCAGGCTTCCCTGGTGTCCTTCACCATCTCCTGAAGCTTGCTCAAACTCATGTCCATTGAGTCAGTGATGGCATCCAAGCATCTCATCCTCTATCACTCCCTTCTCCTTCTCTTCTAAATCTTTCCCAGCATCAGGGTCTTTTCCAATGAGTCAGCTCTTCGCATCAGGTGACCAAAGTTTTTCCATACGATGGTCACAAAAATTGTGAACAATTTTTTTTGCCAACCCAATATTTGAAGGGCTTGAGTTCCCCAAATTGCTAAGATAAAAAGAAACATTCTTAATGCCCCATTTTTTTAAAAAGCATGAAACTGTTTATATCTTAGTGTTTATGGAGCTTATCAAAATATATTCTTTAAAAAATATTTATTGAATGCCTTCAAGTGACAAGTATTGTTTCAGGTCCTAGGGATATAACAACAACAAAAAAAAAATTTAAAAATAACCAAACATGAATAAATAACAATCACAACAATAAAACCTTGTCTTCAAGGAGCTTGTATTCTAATGGAAGAAACACACAGTGAACAAGATAAATAAATATGGTAGCTCATTTATGCTAAAATATTCATCAGTCAGCTTGCAAAATCTGATAACTTCTTTAGCAGGCTGTAGGAAATGTGCCCAGAAGGTTACTCTCAGAGGAGAAAGTTCATGAATCATAGCTATATTCATGTGAAAGGCTTACATGTGTTCTTCAGTTGATGTAAAGAGGTCCCCAGCCTAAAATCAAGAGTATTTGATACCATAATGGACGACAAAGGCATGACCTTTACATGGTTTGGTTTTATATTTTTGGCAAAATGAAAGAAAATAAAGTTTACCAACTCCATTTTGAATTTTAATTTTTTCACCTTTTTAAAAGGAGAAAATATGGTCTACATTCATTTAGTTTTTGAGTACTTTATCTCTTTTGGAAGCCAAAAGTTTAAGGGGTTTTGCATACAATACCTGAAATATAGTTTTCTTAGAATCACATACTGTATTCCACTTACTCCAACAAAATGCAAAAGCAGAACTTAACAGGGCCATTTGCCGATAAGCTTTCACTTCTACCGAAGGATGCTGTCAGTATAAAAACAAATAAGGTTGATCACAGAGCCTCTCAAGTCTCCCTTCCACCCTTGACCTCCTACAGTCTAATCTGTTCTCAACCCAGATCCATTTAAAATGTAAGTCACATGAGGTAAGTCAGAGAAAGATAAATATCATATATCACTTATCAACAGAATCTAAAAAAATGGGACAAATGAACTAATTTATAAAACAGAAATAGAGTCACAGATATAGAAAGCAAACTTATGCTTACCAAGGAGGAGAGGTAGGGGAAGGATGAATTGGGAGGTTGGGATTGACATATACACAGTACTACATATAAAATAGTCCATGGAATTCTCTGGGCCAGAATACTGGAGTGGGTAGCCTTTCCCTTCTCCAGGGCATCTTTCCAACCCAGGGATCGAACCAAGGTTTCCCGCGTTGCGGGCAGATTCTTTACCAGCTGAGCCACCGGGGAAGCCACATGGGCTTCCTGGCGGCTCAGAGGTTAAAGTGTCTGCCTGCAATGCGGGAGTCCTGGGTTCGATCTCTGGGTTGGGAAGATCCACTGGAGAAGGAAGTGGCAACCCACTCCAGTACTCTTGCCTAGAAAGTTCCATGGATGGAGGAGCCTTGTGGGCTACAGTCCATGGGGTCACAAAGAGTCGGACATGACTGAGCAACTTCACTTTCACATATAAAATAGACAACTAATAAAGACCTGCTATATAGCACAGGGCACTCTACGCAATACTCTGTAATGACCTATATGGGAAAAGAATCTGAAAAGAGTGGGTTTATGTATATGTATGTATGACTGACTCACACTGCTATACAATAGAAACTAACACAACATTGTAGATCAACTATACTTCAATTTAAAAAAATTTTTTAAGAAAAAAAATTCAAATATAAAAAATAAGTCAGACTCATGACTTCTTTCTCAAATTGGGGCAATGGCTTCCCCTTCCAGAGCAGAACCCAGGGTCCTAACGGTGCTCCCCGGGGCCTCTGTGCTCTTACAGCCCCCACTGTTGTTCAGTCTCTCCGTTGTGTCCAACTCTTTGCAACCCCATCATTGCAACCCCAGTATGCCGGGCTCCCCTGTCCTACACCATCTCCTGGATTTTGCTCAAACTCACATCCATTGAGTCGATGATGCCATCCAACCGTCTCATCTTCTGTTGTCCCCTTCTCTTCCTGCCCTCAGTCTTTCCCAGCATCGGGGTCTTTTTCAATTAGTTGGCTGTTCACATCCCCCATACACACCATGCTCTCTCTGACTTTATCCCCTATTCTTTTCCCTTTGCTCTGGGTGCTCCAGCCTCCTTGCTGCTCCATTCTTATTGCTGGTCCTCCCATCCTCAGATACATCAGGCCACGCCCTCTGCACTATTTCCCCCCACCGCCCTTCCACTGTTCTCTCCAGCTGGAAGCTGATATCCTTCCAGAGATGGCAACTTGGCTAAATTCCCCACCCTGATGCTTTCCTCAAATATTACCTTCTTATTGAGCACCCCTCCCCCTACACCATATTTGATATTGTACCTTTTCTTTCATTCATATGATTTATTATGTTTGTTGTTGATGTTTGCCTCCCTCTATTCTAGAATGTAAGCTCCACCAGGGCAGAGACCTTTGTTTTATTCACTAATGTTTCCTATGCATCTAAAACAATGTCTGGAATATAAGTGTTCAGAAAAAAATTCTTGAATACAATATTCTGAAAAGATGACTAGTATATAACATTCAGCATTTGTAGAGTAACTGGCAACTTGAGTTACTAAAACTGAAGTGAGATTTTTTCCACTATGCATATATGTATACACTCTTACAATGTGATTATTTCCAGTGTGTGTCTACCCATATTGTCATTTTCTGGTATATGATAAACTTGTTCTTGAGTTTATAATTCTTCTGCCCAAAACAGCTTTCATGATTAGAAGTCACTCTGTCTTCATTTATGTATCATGAATGTTTGACAAACATCTACTGTATTCTGGGAATAGGGTTGGTGCTAGAAGAATCAAAGTTGATTAAGGAATGGTCACCACCCTCAAGGAGCTCAGAGTTTAACATGGAAGGATCTCATTTAACTCAACTTATGAGTTACATGAAGCAATATGCAGACAGGAAGGCTCCATGAAGTAGAAGGAACTGGGTTTTAAGGATCGGTGGTCCTTGTATGTATTTAATTTCACCTGATTTGTCACGTTTGGGAAACTGCTGAGTCATTTCCTCTTTTCAGAAATCTTCCATATATGCACTTTGGAAGAAGAAAGCAAGCTTACAAAATGGGATGTAGCCCAGACTACCTTTGCACTAAACTGAACAGCTGTGGTTGTGCCCCATGTGTCAATATGAAGATCGTTCTACAGAATATTAAATTTGAGAGAACCCTAGATTTCTCAGTTTAGTTCAGTCGCTCAGTTATGTCCGACTCTTTGCGACCCCATGGACTGCAGCACGCCAGGCTTCCTTGTCCATCACCAATTCCTGGAGCTTGCTCAAACTCACGTCTATCGAGTCGGTGATGCCATCCAACCATCTCATCGTCTGTTGTCCCCTTCTCCTCCTGCCTTCAATCTTCCCCAGAATCAGGGTCTTTTCAAATGAGTCAGTTTTTTGCATCACGTGGCCAAAGTATTGGAGTTTCAGCTTCAGCATCAGTCCTTCCAATGAATATTCAGGACTGATCTCCTTTAGGATTGACTGGTTTGATCTCCTTGCAGTCCACGGGACTCTCAAGAGTCTTCTCCAACACCACAGTTCAAAAGCATCAATTCTTCGGTGCTCAGCTTTCTTTATAGTCCAACTCTCATCCATACATGACTACTGGAAAAACCATAGCCTTGACCTGATGGACCTTTGTCAGCCAAGTAATGTCTCTGCTTTTTAATATGCTGTCTAGGTTGCTCATAGCTTTTCTTCCAAGGAGCAAGAGTCTTTTAATTTCATGGCTGCAGTCACCATCTGCAGTGATTTTCAAGCCCAAGAAAAGAAAGTCTCTCACTGTTTCCATTGTTTCCCCATCTATTTGCCATGAAGTGATGGGACTGGTTGCCATGATCTTAATTTGAGTTTTAAGCCAGTTTTTTCACCAGAAATCACTGGATTTCTAGTCTTGCTATTTATTCCTTCTTTTCTAACTATAATCTCATATAAGTGAATATAGAAAACTCATTGGTGTACCTTAAGATTTATATAAAATGTAATACTTGCTAACATTCTAAATGTACATCACATTCAACTTGGAAGGATTCATTGTTACCTTATAGTTTATAACAACATAAAGATGAGAGTGTCCAGTAGGGAAGATATTCAATCCAGCATTTTTCAAAGCAATAATGAAAGAAACAGGAGTCATCCACTTTTCTTCCAAAATAGAGGAATGCTTTTTGTTATTTACTTTGATTGAAGCTAACATGCAGAGGTTTTCCTAGTTTCAATAAGAAAATAGAAGCTTTTATATAAGTAAGTTAAAGAAATTACCTCATTATCATTCCAGGTCCCGCTGTTAGGTTCTTTATACAAAACTATGGTTTTTCTAGTAGTCATGTACAGATGTGACAGTTGGACCATAAAGAAGACTGAGTGCTGAAGAACTGATGCTTTTCAACTATGGTGTTGGAGAATATTCTTGAGAGTCCCTTGGACAGCACAGAGATCAAACCAGTCAATCCTAAAGGAAATCAATCCTGAATATTCATTGGAAAGACTGAAGCTGAAGCTCTAGTACTTTGGCCACTTGATGTGAAGGGCCAATTCACTGGAAAAGATTGAGGGCAGGAGGAGAAAGGGGAGACAGATGATGAGATAGTTGAATGGCATCACCGACTCAAGATATATGAGTTTGAGCAAACTCCGGGAGATAGTGAAGGACAGGGCATGTTGCAGTTCTTGGGGTTGCAAAGAGATGGACACAACTTAGCGACTGAACAACAGCAACTATTTTTTCTTTCTTTTAGAAAATCCTGTATTATCCTATATTAAAAAGAATGCAGGACAGACATATTTTAGGCTTGATCCAAAAGGTCCACCTCAAAGTTTCCACATTACCTTAACCAGTTTATTAACTCTTCTCAGGCTCATCTGAGCAATCCGAGGATCTCTCTGGTCACCTGCTTTATAAGTTATGATCTAAGAACACTGGATGTGCTCCTGTTGAAGTAGAAGAGCTATTTGATAGCAACCATGTTGCAACTTTTAAAGATCATAATTTTTTACATGTATAAAATTTTAACATAATTCAAAATTATTATCCAGTTTTAAAATTTGCAAAGTGGTAATCTGAAGGTGTACAGAGTTCACATCTCTCCTCTGACCTTAAAAAGCAAGTGTGATGATCTTCTAGCTTTCCTGCCACATTTATAAAGAATTTCAGGTTATATCTTTAAAAAAAAAAATCTCTTTTTTGAAACAACTTTCATGAGGTATATTTTACATATCATAAAATTCACCCATTTCAAGTACACAGTTAAGTGATTTTTTTTTTTTTTTGGTAACTTTACTGACTGGTGCAACTATCACCATAAATTAGTTTTAGAACATTTTCATCCCCTCAGTGAAATCCCTTATGCCTATTTATATTCATTCCCCACTTCAGCCTCAGGCAACCACTAAATCTATTTATTGTGTCTTTAAATTTCAGACTCTGTAATTTCTTTTTCTTAACTTATTAAAGTATAATAACATATTTAGAGGAGATTTGGAAAATACAGAACAAAGTTACATATTCTACCATATGTTACAGTTATTTTTTAAAGTAGATAAATTAATATTTTTAGTTGGAGTTTCAATATCAAACTCTTAAAAATTAATAGAATAGAAAAGTAGAAGGATATAGTAGGCCTGAAAAGCACCATGAACCAATTCAACATAATTAAGTTATACAATTTTCACACAATAGTAGGATACAAATTCTATTCAAGTTCCCATAGACTACAAACTAGGAGATACTGGAACATAACAAGGAACATAAAATAAGGTACAAAAATTTCGTGGTCTACAGGTATTGAAATCATAGAGTCAGACTCTGTAGCAATGGAGTTACTCAAAAGGGATTTCAAATGGCTGGGTGCTATGTTCCTGTGATAAGATTAGGAAGCCTCTTTAGAGTGGACCAAAAACTCTGAAAGTCATACTAAAACCATACTTAAGAGTTTCACCAATTGCTCTATTCCTAGTAACTTTAGGGCACAAACTTATACTTTACTTTTACATGTTATTTCCTATATACTCAATATTTTATTTAGAAACTACAGCTCAAGGTATATTTTCAATATATTTATAAAAGACATATTTCAATATGTAAATCATTAGTGATTGACTGTTTTGACACACACTCTTATAGTCATCAAAGAGATTTAACTCTTTGGTATGACTTTCTATAACAGCGGTTTACCTTAATTTGTATTTGAAGTTCAGTAAATACTGTAGTCACAGTCAGAAGTACTTTATTCACATCAAGTGGTATTAGCTCCCATGACTGGAATGGCATATTAATATGGGCATCTTGAATTAAGGTAACAGGACAAAAAGTTTCCAGGTTGAATGTTATAAGTCTCTCTTCTGATTTGTAAGACACGTTGCTGATGCCATCAGTTTTCCAGTGTTTACCTTTATAATTAGGATTAATAAGGATTAATTAGAATTAATTACCTTATTAATTAGGATTAATAAGACATTAGTTCCATTTTTTCCTCTGCAAAAATAAGATGAATGAAACCACTCCACTAACTTCAATATGTATAAACTGATTTTTCACACTGAGAATAGGATCACAACAACAAACCATCTTCACTGGAGTTTCTTCCTGTCTACAGGATCAAGTCCAGATTCCTCAGCATGGTCACAAGACTTTCAGAATGAAGCTCTGACTCTCATTTCTGGCTTCCTTCTTTGCTACTTCTCAGACTTCTTTCCAGTCACACTTTTCTTTTCTTTCCCAACAACATCATATACCTGTAAGCCTCTGCACATGCAGTTCTTTCTTCCTAGAGAACATTTCCTTCCTCTTTTAGAGAACCTCTCGTCATCTTTCTTTTTAAAGAACTTTAAAATTCTCCTATCTTGAGTATACAATTATTTTTAGTAAATTTACCCAGTTTTGCAATCATCACCACCATTCAGTTTTAGAATATTATTATCCTCCCAGTAAGATCTCTTATGTCCATTCATAGTTAATTCCCATTTGTATCACCAGCCCCAAGAAGCTATTAATATACTTAAAGATTTGCCTTTTCTTAACTTTCATTAAACACAATTATATAATAGGTGGTCTTTTGTGTCTCTTACAACTCAATAATAAAACACAACACAACTTAAAAATTGGCAAAAGATTTGAATAAACATTTCATCAAAGAAGCTACATGAAGTATAATAAATGCATAAAAAAAGATGCTCAACATTACCACTCATTAGGGAAATACAAATTAAAACTATGAAAAAACATTTCACACCCACTAGGGTGGCTCTAATAAAAAAAAATAGGTAATAATAAATAGTGGCAAGAATATGGAGAAAAGGGGAACCTTGTGTTGTGGTTATAGCTCCTTTGAAAAACAACTTGGCAGTTTTTAAACAGTTGAACATCAATTTACACTTCAACCCAGCAATTCCACTCCTACCAATATACCCAAGAGGAATGAAGACATGCCCACACAGGATATACTACATTAATGGTCTCTTAGTCTCTTAAGGACCTGCTCAATATTCTATCCTAGGAGAAGCTGTCCTTAACCCTCCAGATGGGACCCAGTCACTGTTCTGCTCCATAGCACTTTCATCTATTATATAGCCCCTTACTACTCTAGCCCCTTGTGTATGATGTCTTTCCCTGTCTGCCTCTCCTACAACTTTGAAAATTCCTGGAAGAAGGAATTATGTCTCATTTATCTCTGTCTTTCTTATTGTTTAGCGTTTTATGAAATGAGTGAATCATTCTTTTCCTAGAATACCCTCTTCATTTCCACTTGGCTTTCTTGTCTTCTCGCATGAAAGGTTCCACTGGCTATTTTTTACTTAATTAAAAAAAAAATTTGGCATGTATTAATTTGAAAATTTACTGGAAAAAATAAATAAAACACTTTTAGGCATTAATTTTAAAGCATTCAATAAACAATATTAGACGGGAATATATAATATTGTCCATACGCACTTAAACTCTCCTTCTATTGAGGCCATCTTCCTAATGAGAATTATCTTGGATAATTAATAAAGTAATAAGTAATAAAGTAATTCCCAACCTCAGCTGTCATTCCCATCTCTTTCTAGTTTTCATCCCCATACACTTACTTTTTTTAAAAAACTTTTAAAAATTGGTGTATAGCTGCTTTACAATGTTATATTAGTTCTATTTTTGACTCTTGAATTCAACATAATAAATAATTATATTAGAAAACTAAGTTATATATAATTCATCTTTTTGTTTTTACATTTACAAAATTATTTTAATTTGTAACCATAAAAATTGCTGTTTAGTTGTTGTTGTTTAGTCTCTAAGTCGTGTCTAACTCCTGGTGACCCCATGGACTGTAGCCTGCCAAGCTCCTCTGTCCATGGGGTTCTCCTGGCAAGAATACTGGAGTGGGTTGCCATTCCTTCTCCAGGGGATCTTCCTGTATGAGGGATTGAAACCAAGTCTTCTGCATTGGCAGGTGGATTCTTTACCAGTGAGTCACCAGGGAAACCATGGAGTTGTTGATTACTGCCATATAACTACTGCAGTTAGAGTCAAATTTTATTTGTTATATTTCCCTGAATCATGTAGGATAACTGATCTTGTCTAAGTTTAATTTGATAAGTAAATATTTAGGAACGTTACTGTTAAAGGAAAGGAAAAGTGAAATCTCTAAAGCAACATGAAAGGAAAAAAGTACCCAATGTTCATTTTGATATATTGTATGGTTTAATGTATTGATATAAATATACTGTTTTTAAAACATAAATTATTTCTACACTAAACATCTTGTGGTTATGTCTATATAAGCAAAAATGTGGTGTGTTGTAGCAACCATAAAAAAATTTGAAGTACAAAATAGTCTCTAAATTCTCTGCTCCCATAACTAAAGTAATAGCTCTGTGCTTTAGTTATCTTATTATCTAGACCTGTTATCTAGTATGCAAACCTTTTCATAAATAAATATTTGGATGTAGAATAATTCACCAACATTAAAAACAAAGCTATTCAACTTTCATCTAAGAGTCCCCAGATTTGCACACATTAATTCACAAGACCAAGACCTTTCAAAGTTTAGCCTGCCAACCCCAAATCAGGTATTTGTTAATAATTGGTGAATCATTAACTTGTATTTGTTAACACTTCTGATTTATTGATATTTAACAATTTGAATAAGCAATAATTTCCCATGGTTCAATAGTTAAAAGTTACAGAGGCATATAGTAGTTGGTTTTCCTCTTTCTCAGGCTTCCCATTTGCCCACTCAGCTGTTGTTTAGTTGCTAAATCGTGTCCAACTCTGCGAACCCATGGACTGTAGCCTGCCAGTCTCCTATGTCCATGGGATTTCCCAGGCAAGAACACTGGAGTGGGTTGCCATTTCCTTCTCCAGGGGTCCTTCCCACTCTAGGGATTGAATCTGTGTCTCCTGCTTGGCAGGCAGGTTCTTTACCACTAAGCCGCCTGGGAAGACTCCCATCCTCAGTACCTGGTTGTAATAAGCTTTGCAATTTATAAATCATTAACATTCAAATAATCAAATTTTAATCACCCCAATCTGAATTATTTGTCCATTTCAAGAGAGAGTAGGCTTTCATTTGTTTTTGATTTGCTATACTATTTGATATTTTTACTCATTTCTTTTAAAAAAACATCCCTATTCATTTCCATCAAAAGGAAACAAAGACTCTAGAATTGGCACAGAAATATGTATGATTAGAAACTCAGTTTACATTCTCCATTTCCTATTTTGATTTAAGAATTTATATTGTTATACCTCTTTTCATTACATAATTATCAAAGCTGGTTAAGTCATCATTGTACCTTCAGCATCCCACCTTGCAACCATAGGATTCTCAAAGAAGATTACATTCTCGTGAACTTCAAGCATGACCTCTATGGGTGGGAAAACATTTTCTGTTTCAAGGTCTTCTGTAGTTTCTGGAGGATATGTATATTTCTGTAATCCCTCTTTGAGTATCTTTTAAAAATGACCAAGATAACACTAAGTTAGAAGCTGACTGGTAACAGTTTATGATGTATATATTGCAGAGTAAGCTATATATGTTAAATAAGCACTGCAGTTAGGTCACATTTCACTACAGATTGACTAACAAAATGTCACAACAAAATTAAAGATAATGATTGAGGGGAAAAAATCACTACATTTGAATGTAATTCAGAACCCTCCTATGGGCCAGATTCTAAGCTGCCTGGGACTTAACTATTCATTTTATTTCTCCAATAATTCTAGGAGATATATATTGAACAGAGAAGATAACTGGGACTTAGAAAAATCAATTAATGTGCCAAAGATTACAAAATGACTTCAAAAAGGCACCAGAAGCCAAAAGTATTGGATTGGCCAAAAAGTTCATTTGGGTTTTCCCTAACATCTTATAGAAAGATCTGAACAAACTTTTTTGACCAACCTAGTAGATATATAGGACCCCAAATCCCATGTTCCAGTAACTTGGTTAGGGTGTGTGGGTGAAGACAGAAAGAATGAGAAGCAACCTTTTGAGAAGTGTGGAAATAAATGAATGAAATTAATTAAAAATCATCATATTGCATACCTTATGCAGTGTTATATATCAATTACATCCTAAAAAAGTAGGGGGGTGGTGAGGGGGAGAAAGTAAATTAAGCCAAGAGCAGATGTCTGTGGGATAAAGAAGACTTGTCTATTATCAGAATTTAGCAGAGATAGATCTAGGAAAGGGAAGAAGATTACAAATGTTACAAAAGAGAGGAAAAAACTGGATGGGGAAAACTTCTAGAGGAAGTGTGAGATTATTTAAAAGGGACTTAGAAAATGAGGAAGGTCTCTTCGTTGCAGGAGAGAAAAACAAGTGTGATGGAGAATACTCTGGGCTCAATTGAGTGCCTAGAGTAGAATCAGGATACCAGGACAAAATTCAGGAACACCAGATCTTTGTATGCATCCTTGAAATTCCCAGTTCAGGTTGAGACCTTCCTATAGATAAAGAGTTTTGAAAGCCTACCTCCACCAAAGGGTGTCTTTCTGGACTCCACTCTGCCCTTCAGGTGTTTCTGAGGTAGGGAAGACTGACTCAAATAGATTCTTCAAAGTGGCTGCATGCTAAGTCGCTTCAGTTATGTCCGACTCTTTGCGACCCTATGGACTGCAGCCCGCCAGGCTCCTCTGTCCATGGGCTATCCCAGGCAAGGATACTGGAGTGGGTTAACATGCCCTTTTCCAGGGAATCTTCCTGACCCAGGGATCGAACCTGTGTCTCCTGAGTCTCCTGCATTGATGGCGGACTCTTTATTGCTGAGCCCCTGGGGAAGCCCCTCAAAGGGGCTACAAACCAAATTATCTCTCCAGGGTCAACCTAATAACTGCATTCTCATTTATGAGAAGGGGAAAGGAACAGCAATATTATCCCTAAGAGGGTAAAAATTAGTTTAGAGGGGTCATGAAAAAATTGTACTCTTTTAGGTATAAAACACAAATATACATACAGCACATATGTAGCTATACAGCATACATGTGGTATTAATATTTTATGGGGGACAGTTAGGAAAAAAGTCTACAAAGGCTCCTTGGAGGGGTGATAATGAAAAAAAAAAAGATAAATACTACACTAATTCAAGAGTGCCTATGCATAAAGAAGTTGTGGCTTCTTCTAGGCTCCTCTGTCCATGGAGTTCTCCAGGCAAGAATATTCCTTTCTCCAGGGGATCTTCCCGACCCAGGGATTGAACCCAGGTCTCCTGCACTGCAAGCAGATTCTTTACCATAACTGGGTATTATCTGGGGTGTAGGCCACTAAAAGTTATATCAAGTCAATACTAGTGCAAATGTTACTACCCACTGAAACAAGAGTGAGAACTCCTTGAAAAACTATTGACAACGGCTACCATCAGTATCCTTGTTACTCAATGTGTGCTATCTGTGCATCAATACCATTGGCATTGCCCACATCAGTGCTTTTCAAACTTTCATGTGCAGTTAATACGCAGATTCGGTGGACCTGAGGTAAAGTCCCAAACGATGCATTTCTAACAAGTTCTCAGGTGATACAGATGCTGCAGGTTCATGGACCACACTTGTATATCAAGGATACAGACCAGTGGTTCTCAAACTTTGGGGTGTGTCTTGCCAAAACACAGACTGCTGAGTCTTACCTCCAAACTTTCTGATTCAGTAGGACTGAGTCAGACTGGGGGCAATGAATTTGCATTTCTAGCAAATTCTCAGATGATGCCAAATGATGCTGATGCTTCTGGTCGAGGGACCACATGCTGGGAACCACTGATTTAGACTAGAATCCACAAACTATGGTCCCTGGAAAATCCGGCCCCCACCAGTTTTTGTAAAATAAGTTTAACTGGAACACAGCCATGTCCATTCATTTACCAATGGCTACTTTAATGTTACAATGGCAGAGCTGAGGAGTTGCAACAGAGCTGGTACGGCTCACAAAGCTGAAAATATTTACCACCTGGCCCTTTACAGAAAAAATTTGATTACCTCTGAAAATGACTGTCATTATTATGGCCAAACTGGCATAATGTAAACAGTGTTACAGGTTTACAATTAAGTTAACATGTATGAATTCTAGTTTTAAAATCCATTATTATTTCAGAATCCTCTCCTTTAGTGTCTGATTTTGATTCATAAATTCAAGACAGCTTAAAATTACATTTTCTGCATTTGTCCTTGTTTAATAGGGTTAAATCATTTTAGGGTTAAATAGATGTTAAATCATTTCAGATAAAGCATGAGAAATTATTTTATCCATAAATTTTGATTCAAGAATCAACCTACTTCCACAATCATCCAGCCTTTCATTGGTTTACACTGTGGAGGAAGCTCCAAAATATCCAAGTGGTACACTCCACCCAGGGTTGTGAATTGGCATAAATCAACCTCATCTTCTTCAAGGAAATAGGGTTTTTCACAAGCATTCTCTAGCAGCAACTCCTGTGCTGAAATTAATCAGATTGATTGAGTTTCTAAATAGATCACAACATTTCTGTATTTTCTTAGTAGGGAAATGAAAGCATTCTAATACTGGTAAAGAAAATTTTTATTTAGCAACTACACATTTTCAGAATGTGGTTAATTCAAAATCATTCACTTCAAAGTGGGAATAGGCATGCATAATGTTAGGGTGCAGGGGAGGGCTCCATTTATATTTTTCATAGGTAAATTATCTCATAAGGATTACAGAAAAGTTATAATGATATAAACCTAGTTGACTGCTGACACAAAAGTGCATTGGAAAAAGTGAGGTGGACAAGAAGTCTGTTATAAAAACTATGCTAAGAACTGTATAAAAAATATATTCCTAAGGAGTTTCTGGGAAAGAAGCAAAATAATAAAGTTAATGAAAGAGATTACATAAATCTCAAACTAGAAGTTCTGCAAATTAGACATCACTATCATCTTGACATTTTAAAACTGTATCCAACTGTTAATTTGCCAGGATAAGACTAAATACAAAAGTGTGAAGAAATTTCTAACTTTGTATGTGTGCTTATGAATGTTTAAGGCAATATTTCTTGTAATAACAAAAAAATTTAGAAATAACCTTATTTAAGTCCTTATTAATAGATGATAATTTCCCAGGGCATTACATAGATACTTTAAAAAGTAAGGTTACCAATGTGTTCTGACTTAGAATAATGTTGAATATTATTCATTTAAGTAGAATATGTACGGTGTTTCATGTGTGTATGTACAATAACAAATATTGTTAGGTGAAAAAAAAGTAACTTTCAATAAGAATATTCATATAATATGAAATTCATATAATATTCATATTATTCATATTATTATGTTATTCATAACATAAAATATGATGGTTTTATTTAAAATCAAAAAGAGAGAAAGAGACAGAATACAACAAATTCAAAAGAATTGTTAACACTGGTTATCTCAGAAGAGAGATGAGGAAGAATTTTCACTTCAAATATACTTCTGCAACATCTGAGTTGATTTTCTAATATCCCTGTGTTTCTTTTGTAAGCAGAAAATCCCAGTCAAGTTAAATTCTAAAAATGTGACTTAGAAGAATACCTGCTGAAACTGTTTCACTTAGTAATTTCATCTCCATTTCATATTTTGTGGTTTCAGGTTCTTCCTGGACAGGACACTGCAGAGGACACAAGGACAGATGGGGGTGATTGTCAGTGTCACAGCCCAGCCCAGGTTCACTCTCTTCCTATTCTAGTCCCCACTAGGTTTCTGCTACCTTAATTCCAGGACCCCAGATGGACACTTGCTCTGGTCTTAAACTGGACTCAAAAATAATACTTTAAAAATTAATTTAAAACCTCACAAGGCCAGGAGCTAGTTGCTCAGATTCTCTGTGGAAAACCCCCAAGCATAAAACAGAGGGACTAGAAAGCCATGCAAGCTATACAAATATTATTTATACTGGCATTTTGGTTTTAGCCAAGTTTTTGACTTTGCTTGATTTTGGCAATAAACTCTCTGAGTAATTCCAAAGCCTGTTTTTGGGTAAGCCTCTCAAGAAAATTAAAGATGCCATGCCCTAAGTAATGTAGAAGATATTATTATATCCTGGTATAGCAAAACAGAATACTATTTACAAAAAGAGGACAGAGGAATTTAAACATGCCATGTGGCACAGTGGTAAAGAATTTGCCAGCCAATGCAGGAGATATGGGTTTGATCCCTGGGTCAGGATGATCCCCCGGAGTAAGAAATGGCAACCCACTCCAATATTCCTGCTGGAAAATCCCAGGGACAGAGGATCCTGGCAGGCTACAGTCCATGGGGTCGCAAAGAATCAGACATGACTGAGTGACTCAGCATACACGCACACAATTAACTTACCTTTGTGAACTTAAGCAAGTCATTTAACCACTACGAGTCACAAGGCCCTGATCTAACAACTGATTTGGTATGCATCTGTGCACTAGACATATAATACCTCTTATAAACAATCCTAACCTATATCTTCATTTTACAAAAAGGGAACTGAAGCTTATGGAGATATCTGGTCTAAGGGTCCAATAAAATAATAAAAGTAAAGAATGTTGTACACTGTAAACTACTAGATAAATTCAGTGCTACTATAAAACTTTAGCATGTGTGTGCTAACATTTGCAAATAGGAAGGATTATATCCAGAAAAATTCATTTGCCCTCAAACACCACCTGTCCTTTTATACAGCAATAGAAGAAAGAATCTTATACCAGAATCCTAGTCAGAAGCTTAACATCAGTTAATCCCACCATGCTGCTCATCCTCATCTACCATACAAAGCCAAGTCCTTCTTAGTAAATGATCTTTTCTCTTACTTTCATCACTATATTTCCCTGTATCTTCCTCTTGTCCAGTTTTAATACTATGCATTCTCTGTCAACCTTTTCATCAAGCCCCTGACACTTCTCACTTACTAACTCATTCATTCAATGAAGCTTTACTGACTGCCTGAATTGTACAGGCATCACTAGATACTGGAGTAAAAAGAAAGAAAAAGTCAAGGTCCTTGCTTAAGGAACTGCCAGTCTATTAGGGAAGCAGGTAAACAAAGTGGGTGCTATAGTGCAGGAAGAGAAATGCAAAGGAAGACTGGTTAATTCTGTGGGAAAACAGTCTGTGGGTGGTAAAAATGGAAAACACTACAGGAAGGTGGTAAAGTTTGAACTAAATCTTGAAAGATAATTAGGTCTTCTCAAAAATGGTGGGAGAGAATTCCAAGTGTGAGTGAAGGAGGAAAGGTATGAAGCAAAACAGAGGGTTCCAAACACCCCCAAGTGGTCAGGTATGGTTGGAATGAGACAGGCTAGGAGGGTAAAGATTTGAAGTTGGAGAGAGGCAAGGTCCAACTTGTGGAGAGCCTTGGATGCCGCTCTAAAGATTAAATTTTCTTCCATGTGTAGAAGAGAGCCCCCAAAAGACTTACTAGGAAAGTAACACGAAGAAATGCATTTGGAAAAGGTTTCTTCTGGTGGCCAGATGATGACGTATTGCTTAGTAAAGAGTAGGGAATCCAGGGACTTTCTTGTTGGTCCAGTGGTTGAGAGTCTGTCTTGCATTGCAGGGAACATGGGTTGGAGCCCTGGTCAGGGAACTAGGGTCTCATATGATGCAGAGGAACTAAGCCCAAGTGTGGTGTTCCGGAGCCTGCGCCACAACTAGAGGGTCCGAGCACCACAACAAAAGATCCCACATGATGCAGCTAAGACCTGATACAGCTGAATAAGTCAATAAAATAAAACAAACAAACAAATAAATATTCAGAGTAGGAAGTCCAAGATAAGAGGATCAGGGCACAAGTCAAGATAGATGCAATCAGGGTCATTAGAAGGGGCTTAGATGAGAGATGATGAAGAAGTAAATCAACCTAGCCTGGATGGAGAATGGATATAGAAAACTGATTTTCAAATGTTTGGCTTAGGTAATAAGACAGATGGTGGTAACAATTATCAAGAAAAGGAAGAATTGGTTTGGGGGGAAAAAGCAGTAAATCTGATTGTGGATATGTTGAATTTGAGATGTCCATGGGACATCTAGGTGACCTTTGATATTCTCTACCATTAAAAAGCCAGCTGCATTTCTTTCTTACAGGAAGGATTTTCTCTGACAACAGTATCAAAAGATATCAAACCACCAAGGGAGTCAGGCTTTCCAATTCACAGTTTCAAACATTTGAGAATTCTTCAGCATGTAGATCAGACTGGTTTTCTACCTGGCAGGGAGACCACAGAATTTATACTTTTTCAACAGAACCTTGATAACCACAGTACTTCAGTATGCAACAACAGGAATTTATTGGCATCTCATTCATTACATAATAGAATAATCTTGTATTTAGCTCAAAATATTGTGCTATAATTCAAAATTTTTATAATTTTATGTTATTCTTTAGCTTAACTGATTCTGTTTTGAAGCTAGACGTCTAGAGAATGGAAGCAATGGGTCAATTTACACTCTGGTGCAAGCTCCTGAATCTTGATAACTATTCTAGAATATTTTCCTGTCATCAGGGCTAGAACATACTCCTGCACAAAAAGTAAACTCCAAACCACATTTATTGATCCTATAATCCTTCAGCATTTTACACATTCTAAAAGCTCCTTCTGTTTCTTGGCAATGAAGCTGGAAAAAATGCTTGTTTCTTCACATTATCATCATGTTTATATCTGCTAAAGAAAAGTACTCTTTCAACATAACTGTTTCAGAAAATTTTCCACATACTTTTTTCTTATAGCTAAATTTTAATACATAGTGTTTTGTCAAGTCTCAACAATTACCAGAGTGGAGTTTTTCTTTGAATTACCCCAAATTTATAATAAGTCTATTTTAAAAATAACATTTTAAAAACTGTTTGCATGGAAATGTGGACAGAATAGGAAGCATAGAAGGTAGTTAAAGTATAACTTTTTCAATGACATCTTGGTTCAACTGGTTTATGAATTGGCTTCTAACATGGAAGAACTTCACAGAACACTAGCAAAGTATTTTTCATTGCAACTTTATTAATGTGCAGTTACTGTAATATGGAAATTATTTTAATATGTATATAACTTGAATTTGAATAAAAACATAACTTGGATCATGAATAAGATCATGAAAGCTGAGTAGAAATTCCAGAAATAGATCTCAGGAGCCACTTGGGAATGTAGCATATGGCATTTCAGATCAATAGGAAAAACCTAGGTTTATATGGTAAGTGTTTTGAGAGCACTCACTAAGATCTGAAATAAAATAAATTTAGATTCTACCCTACTTTACACATTTAGAAAAGGCAGAGGAAGCAGAAATCAAATTGCCAACATCTGTTGGATCATAGAAAAAGCAAGAGAATTCCAGAAAAACATCTACTGCTGCTTTATTGATTATGCCAAATCTTTGTGTAGATCACAACAAACTATGGAAAATTCTTAAAGAGATGGGAATACCAGACCACCTGACCTGCCTCCTGAGAAATGTGTAGGCAGGTCAAGAAGCAACAGTTAGAACTGGACATGGAACAACAGCCTGGTTCCAAACTGGGGAAGGAGTATGTCAAGGCCGTATATTGTCACCCTGCTTATTTAACTTACATGCAGAGTACATCATGGAAAATGTTGGACTGGAGGAAGCACAAGCTCGAATCAAGATTGCCAAGAGAAATATCAATAACCTCAGATACGCAGATGACACCACCCTTATGGCAGAAAGTGAAGAGGAAGTGAAGAGCCTATTGATGAAAGAGAAAGAAGAGAGTGAAAAGGCTGGCTTAAAACTCAACATTCAAAAAAAAACTAAGATCATGGCATCCGGTCCCATCACTTCATGGCAAATAAATGGGGAAACAGTGGAAACAGTGGCAGACTTTATTTTTCTGGGCTCCAAAAATCACTGCAGATGGTGATTTCAGCCATGAAATTAAAAGATGCTTACTCCTTGGAAGGAAAGTTATGACCAACCTAGATAGCATATTAAAAAGCAGAGATATTACTTTGTCAACAAAGGTCCGTCTAGTCAAGGCTATGGTTTTTCCAGTAGTCACGTATGGATGTGAGAGTTGGATTGTAAAGAAAGCTGAGCACCGAAGAATTGATGCTTTTGAACTGTGGTGTTGGAGGAGACTCTTGAGAGTCCCTTGGACTGCAAGGAGATCCATCCACTCCATCCTAAAGGAGATCAGTCCTGGGTGTTCATTGGAAGGACTGATGTTGAAGCTGAAACTCCAATACTTTGGCCACCTGATGTGAAGAGCTGACTAATTTGAAAAGACCCTGATGCTGGGAAAGATTGAAGGCAGGAGGAGAAGGGGACGACAGAGGATGAGATGGCTGGATGGCATCACCAACTCAATGGACATGAGTTTGGGTGGATGCCGGGAGTTGGTGATGGACAGGGAGGCCTGGCGTGCTGTGGTTCATACAGTCACAAAGAGTTGGACACGACTGAGCGACCGGACTGAACTGAACTGACCATGTTTCTGGGGCTTTCCAGGTTGCACAGTTGGTGTGAGTGAGTGTCACTCAGTCGTGTCCAACTCTTTGCGACCCCATGGATTATAACCCACCAAGACCACCAGGCTCCACTGTCCATAGAATTTTCCAGGCAAGAATACTGGAGTGGGTTGCCATTTCCTTCTCCAGAGGATCTTCCCAACCCAGGGATTGAACCTGTACCTCTTGAGTCTCCTGCACTGGCGGGTTCTTTACCAACTGCAAGCCTTCCTTGGTGACTCAGATGGTAAAGAATCTGCCTGCTAGGCAGGAGACCCTACAGTCCTTGCGGTCGCAAAGAGTCGGACAGGACTGAAACCGTACACACACGCACCATGCTTCCACTTTAGGCCCTCACAATTTGTTCTCTGCACAGTGGTCAGAACAACCTTTCTAAGTCATGAACCATGCCACTCTCCTACTTAAATAGCCCTCTAATGGCATCTCATTGAATCTACAGTAAAATCTTAACTTCTCCCTCTGGCCTGCAAAGCCCTGCTTCACCTGGCTTCTGCTTTCCTCTCTCACATCATCACATACCACTTTCTTCCTTGTCCACTCTGCATCAGTCCACTGGCCTTCTTCCTGGTCCTCACTTCTGTCTAATGACCTTTGTCATTATATAGCTGATTCCCTCTGGCCATTTGGGTCTCAGCTTTAATAAGAACTAATCACACTAGCCATTTGTAACCATCCAATTTAGCTACTACCAGTCCCTCCTACCATACCCTCCTGCTTAATTCTGTGTATGGCATTTATTAATATCAGCTATATCCAGTTTTTTCTGACTTGTTGGTTTCTCCTGACTTGCAAGTATTATAAATCATGAGAGTAGGAATCTCATTTGCCCGTCACCACTGTCCCCTGAGGGCCAGATAGTGCCAACATATATAAGTAGGCATTCCAAAAAATATTTGCTGAATAAGTAAAGAAATAAGAACAAGGTCCAAGGTATGACCAGGTAAATGGGTGGTCCAAGTAAATTTGTGGGAAGCTGAAGGTTGTTGACTGTTAAAGGTAGGTTGTTTCATGTGGGCTATTCTCGTAGACTCTAAATCTATCCATGATGATGCCAAGAAGTCCTCAAATCTCTAAGGCTATTTCTCCACACTTTTTCCTCTGAGCAGAATAATTTCCTTTCCATCTAAACTCCTCCATACCTATCAAGAGATCTAGCTCAAATGCTATCTCATCAGAGAAGACTTCCAATCTGTTCAATTCTGTTCTTTTCTTTTTTGGATTTATTTCTCTCTCTTAACTCCTATGCCTAATCTCTCTCATTACACGTATCAGAATGTATGGTAACTGTTACACTTCTCCTCCTCAATCAAACTTCATATAGAAGATAATTAGTAAATTTTATGTTTCATATATATGTTTTACATATTACACAGACTCATATTTATATTAAATATATGTATGTGTGCTCAGTCACTTGGTCATGTACAACTTTTTGCGGCCCCATGAACTGCAGACTGCCAGGCTCCTCTGTCCATGGAATTTTCCAGGCAAGAAAACTGGAGTGGGTTGCCATTCCCTTCTCCAGGGGATCTTCCCAACCCAGAGATCGAACCTGGGTCTCTTGCGTCTCCTGCACCAGCAGGCTGATTCTTTACCACTAGCACCACCTGGGAAGTCCATATTAGATATTTACAATAGATACATACTCACATTTATGTTAAATCTGTTTAGAGTATCTTAAAGACAAAGGCTATTCTTTTAAAAATTATTTTATTTTATCCATTTATTGTTTGGTTGCATTTGGTCTTCACTGTTGCACAAGAGGGGCTACTCTCTAGTGGCAGTGGAGGGACTTAGCTACCCTGTGGTATGTGGAATCTTCCCAGACCAGGGATCAAACCCATGTCCCCTGCAATGCTAAGCAGATTCTTAACCACTGGACCACTAGGGAAGTCCAAAGGCTATTCTTAACTTGAACTTTAAAATTTTCAAAGGTTCATATATTATCATGCATGTCCCTTAGATCACCAAAATATTTCTGAAGATAGTTATTATTTTTATTTTAAAAAGCAATATTTCTCATATTGTGCTACGCTTAAATTGTGCTATTCTAAAATTTTTCTAAGATATGTTCATTGGGAAGACAGCATTAGCCAATACTGCCAATATTATTGCATTAGTATTACTACATACGTAAATGAACTGAAATGTGGTATTCAGAGCCCTCTAGTGGCATAATTCTTAATAGACCCATGAAAAAGAAAGACATAATTTGGACCATCTCCTAAATCTAAGAGATTTAATTTTTAAATTAACAAAGTACTAAACACTTGGTATTTATAATTAGATCATGTATCAAGCATAATTCAGGTATTTGGGGCCATAAATTCCTACGTTACTATACTGAAATTTGCCTTGCAATATGCCTCCAAATTTGTTAAAAAGATACAGTATTTACTTATTAGCATTTATTTATTAAAAAGAAATGTAGTAGTAGATTAAAATATGCCAACATAAAATTATAAAAATAAGCAACTTATCCTAAAGAAAAAGTTTTAAAAATAGAGAAATCTCTTCCTTTAAAGCCAAACACAGTAAGTCTGCCTACTGATCTTACAGGCGGTCCCTAATTTACATACATTCACACAAACACATGTACACATACACAAATAAGTTAAAGTTTCATGAATTTATATGCCAGCTTTTAAATTTTATAATGTGTTTTGCCACACCAAGAAAACAGTGTTATGAGTGAATTTAGGGTTAGGATAGTTTGTGTTGCTCTGAATGTAAAGGAATACGAACCTCACCACCATCCATAAATATTGCTTCACATTCTGAGTTACAGCTGGACTGCAAGAAGCACATTTCTTCTGAGGCTGCTGTGAAGTTAGAAGTGAAACTTTCCTGTTACCACATGTACATATACCAGATCACTCCAGGGGTCACAACTGCGGAGGAGAGGGTCCCAAGAATTCCTGGTGACAAGCTTGTAGATTCCCCAAAGTAGCACAAATGGTTCCAGCACGGCCAACTGGAATGGAGTCTTAATTAAGTGCCTCCAATGTACAGAACAATCTTAAGGTGGGTTCCGGCTGACTTCTTTCATATGGCAAGTGTTCTTACACAAATTGTTCACAACAAACCAAGTTAGGGCCTACTTTTAATCACTTAACCATCCATTCATTCGCTTATTCCTCCATCCATTCAACAAACATTTAGGAACTTCCCTGGTGGTCCTTCTCATATTGCCCATGGGCTTCTCAAGGCAAGAACACTGAAGTGGCTTGCCATTCCCTTCTCCAGTGGACTGCACCTAGTCAGAACTCTCTACCACGACCTATCTTGGGTGGCCCTGCACAGCAGAGCTCATGAATTTGAGCAAACTCTGGGAATCAGTGAAGGACAGGGAAACCTGGCATGCTGCAGTCCATAGGGTCACAAAGAGCCAGACACAACATAGTGACTGAACAACAGCTAGCAGTCCAGTGGTTGAGACTCCGCCTCACAATGCAGGGGGTGCAAGTTTGACCCCTGGTCGGACAGCTGGGACCCCACATGATTCGAGGCCAAAAAGCAAAACATAAAAAATAGAAGCAATATTGTAACAAATTCAATAAAGACTTTAAAACTGGTCCACATTACAATTGCACTCATCTCACACGCTAGTAAAGTAATGCTCAAAATTCTCCAAGCCAAGCTTCAGCAATATGTGAACCGTGAAATCCAGATGTTCAAGCTAGTTTTAGAAAAGGCAGAGGAACCAGAGATCAAATTGCCAACATCCGCTGGATCATCGAAAAAGCAAGAGCGTTCCAGAAAAGCATCTATTTCTGCTTTATTGACTATGCCAAAGCCTTTGACTGTGTGGATCACAATAAACTGTGGAAAATTCTAAAAGAGATGGGAATACCAGACCACCTGACCTGCCTCTTGAGAAATCTGTATGCAGGTCAGGAAGCAACAAGTGAGAAATGGATATGGAACAACAGACTGGTTCTAAATAGGAAAAGGAGCATGTCAAGCCTGTATATTGTCACCCTGCTTATTTAACTTATATGCAAAGTACATCATGGAAAACGTTGGACTGGAGGAAGCACAAGCTGGAATCAAGATTGCCGAGAGAAATATCAATAGCCTCAGATATGCAGATGACACCACCCTTATGGCAGAAAGTGATGAGAAACTAAAGAGCCTCTTGATGAATGTGAAAGAGGAGAGTGAAAAAGTTGGCTTAAAGCTCAACATTCAGAAAACTAAGATCATGGCATCTGGTCCCATCACTTCACGGCAAATAGATGGGGAAACAGTGGCTGACTTTTATTTTTCTGGGCTCCAAAATCACTGCAGATGTTGATTGCAGGCATGAAATTAAAAGATGTTTACTCCTTAGAAGGAAAGTTATGACCAACCTAGACAGTATATTCAAAAGCAGAGACATTACTTTGTTAACAAAGGTCCATCTAGTCAAGGCTATGGTTTTTCCAGTGGTCATGTATGGATGTGAGAGTTGGACTATAAAGAAAGCTGAGCACCGAAGAATTGATGCTTTTGAACTGTGGTGTTGGAGAAGACTCTTGAGAGTCCCTTGGACTGCAAGGAGATCCAACCAGTCCATCCTAAAGGAGATCAGTGCTGGGTGTTCATTGGAAGGACTGATGTTGAAGTTGAAACTCCAATATTTTGGCCACCTGATGCGAAGAACTGACTCACTGGAAAAGACCCTGATGCTGGGAATTATTGAAGGCGAGAGGAGAAGGGGATGACAGAGGATGAGATGGTTGGATGGTGTCACTGACTCAACGGACATGAGTTTGGGTAAACTCCCAGAGTTGGTGATGGACAGGGAGGCCTGGCATGCTGCAGTCGATGGGTTCGCAAAGAGTCGGACACAACTGAGCAACTGAACTGAACTGAAGAAAATCTTAAAAAAAGTACATTATTGATTCCTATCACGTACTAGGACCTGGGCTTACTATAAATGTGAAGTCTATCAAGATATTCTTATCCTTAAGATCATAACTTAGTGTTTAAGTTAACAATTCTAATCATTAAACAGAAGGATAGGAGCATAGTAGAAAGACATCTAATTTAGCCTCACAATGAGGGGAGAACTTTGTGGAGGTAAGATTGAAGGTGATGGAATGAAATTTATATTTTAAAGCTGGACAAGGAAATGTAAGCATAACATATTCCCTGCCTGCACTGGCCCCTCCCTACTGTACAATGGGCATATGCATTATGCATGAGCCAGACCTCCTGAAACGTGGGAATGCTTACCACAAAAACCAGTGTTTTTACCCTTCTTCTGAGGTCGGTAAGGTAAATTATTGAAGTTTAGCATTCTTTCCCAACTATGCAGGGGGTGGTGGTGATTTACTGCTCACTTTGTACATACTTACCCAGATTATGTATCTTTGATGAACTTTATGTAAAATGTCAGTGTATCATTTTGATGTATGATCCATTGCCTCCAAAATGTAGGTGACTAGCCTTGACTTCTAAAAAGTGGAACAGTTCTCAGAGCTTCTGAGAGTCTGTCTTCCAGGTTATAATGATCAAATTGGCCCAAATAAAATTCTTTTTTCTCTTAACTTGATCATTAACTGAATTTTTATCAACAAATGTAAATCTTAAAAGACAAGTAAATGTTAGGTAAAGTGGATGAGGTTGATGGGAGGAAGGGAATTCCACAAGGACAGAATAGCAAGTGGAGTGTCATGAACAGAGGCTTATCATGAACTTTCCATTTCTAAAACCAAAAACGGAAAAGGAAATATTGGGTTGGCCAAAAAAGTTTGTTTGGGTTTTTCCATATGATGTTCCTGAAAAATCCAAATGAACTTTTTGGCCAACCCAATATATTGTTTCATTTTTTATTAGGAAAGGAATGTGTGTTCAGTACTTATTTACTGAAAAGTCAAACAATACATAAGTGTAAAGAGAATAAAAAATAACTGGTAGTAATACCATCCTGGGGGTTCCCAGGTGATGCAGTGGTAAAGAATCTGCCTGCCAATGCAGGAGATGCAAGAGACATGGTTTCAATCCCTGGGTCAGGAAGATCTGCTGGAGGAGGAAATGGCAATCCATTTCAGTATTCTTGCCTGGAAAATTCCTCGGATAGAGGAGCATGGCAGTCTACAGTCCATGGAGCCGAGAAGAGTCAGATGTAACTGAGCGACTGAGCACATACATACCATCCCAACTTTCTCATACTCCCTCTCCTCCTGACCCCAAGTAGCCACTGTTTAGTTAAGCAGGCTGTCAGATTTTGTTCTCTGATTTCACAAATAAGTATTTTTTTCCCTGGCTCAGATAGTGAAGAATCCACCTGCAGTTGCAGGAGACCTGGGTTCAATCCCTGGGTTAGGAAGATCCCCTCGAGGAGGGCATGACAACCTACTCCAGCATTCTTACTTGGAGAATCTCTGTGGACAGAGGAGCCTGCTGGGCGATAGTCCATGGGGTTACAAAGTGTTGGACACGACTGAGTGACTAAGCACAGCACAGGACATTGCAAATATAGTTTCATTCTTAAAAAAAATCTTAACAAAGCCTCT
Source organism: Dama dama (assembly GCF_033118175.1). Classification (NCBI taxonomy): domain Eukaryota; kingdom Metazoa; phylum Chordata; class Mammalia; order Artiodactyla; family Cervidae; genus Dama; species Dama dama. Next base: position 34,375,553 of record NC_083702.1, read on the forward strand.
TAGGTATTTTTCCATATAAAAGTTATAGGTTCTAGTCCAAGATGGCGACGTAGGAGGATCCGGAAGCCATCTCCTCCCACAGACACATTGAATCCACAGCTGCACATGGAAAAACTTTCTCTTAAAAAAAAAAAGAAAAAAAACACACCCAAAAGCTAACTGAGTAACTCCTACACATCGTGCAAGTTGGAAAACGTCCATACTGAAGTGGGTAGCTGAGGCTGGGACATAGTCTCACCATAAACCCACCCCTGTGCAGCAATCCACAATCAGGAGGGAACTCACAAGCAAGAGGGGGAACAGAGAGTCTGAATACCACATCAGGCCTCAGCTTTTAACACCTGCGCCTGAGAAACTAGCCCCTCCAATATCTAGCCTTGAAAGCCAATAGGACTTACTTCCACCAGGACCATAAGGCTACGTGAACTGAGATGCAGTTATTAAAGAGCCCCCTGCACAGACTCATCTGCCCCAGGGCCCAGAGCAAAGGGGACCAGCTGAAAAGCAGCCTGGTTTTCTGTGGAAGAGGCTTATTTGATTATTTTAAAGTGTAGGCCTCTAGATGCCCATCAGCAGACGAATGGATAAGGAAGCTGTGGTACATAGACACCATGGAATATTACTCAGCTGTTAAAAAGAATTCATTTGAATCAGTTCTAATGAGATGGATGAAACTGGAGTCCATTATACAGAGTGAAATAAGCCAGAAAGATAAAGACCAATACAGTACACTAACACATATATATGGAATTTAGAAAGATGGTAAGGATAACCCTATATGCAAAACAGAAAAAGAGACACAGATGTACAGAACAGAATTTTGGACTCTGTGGGAGAAGGCGAGGGTGGGATGTTCTGAGAGAACAGCATTGAAACAAGTATACTATCAAGGGTGAAACAGATCACCAGCCCAGGTTGGATGCATGAGACAAGTGCTCGGGCCTGGTGCACTGGGAAGACCCAGAGGGATCGGGTGGATAGGGAGGTGGGAGGGGGGATCGGGATGGGGAGTACATGTAAATCCATGGCTGATTCATGTCAATGTATGACAAAAACCACTACAATATTGTAAAGTAATTAGCCTCCAACTAATAAAAATAAATGGAAAAAATAAATAAATAAAGTGTAGGCCTGAGGGGCAGGCATGTACTATAACACACACCTAGGGAACTTATGAATTACACTCCCAAAACAGAGGCCAGTGGGCACCATATCTTTGTGCTTCCCTTTTATTTTGCTCAAAGACTGCCAGTATCTGCCCCAAAGGAGCTTGTGTCACCCAGGGGCTAACCCTAGATCACCTGGCTCCGGTGGCTGGTGGGGCCCACCTGCACAGGTCCCACTAGACTGAAACGAACAAAAAAAGAGCTCCTAACTGGTAGACTACCACCCCAGGGCACAGCAGAGAGGACAGGCCCAGCAGTTCAGTGTGAAACAGTCCTAAGGGTTTACCAGCTATGATGGTTTATGGCTGAACACTCATCTGACAGCCCACTATAATCCTCCCTAGAGACTTTGGAAGGCAGGCACAGTCGGTTTTGAGCACCAGTATTTTCAGGGAAAGCTTGTTCATGGATCTGGGGCCCTGGTTTTTACATCTGGTATGCAGGTGACTCAGTGGTAAAGAATCAACCTGCAAAACAAGAGATACATGTTTGATCCCTGGGTCGGGAAGATCCCCCGGAGAAGAAAATGGTAACCTACTTCAGTGTTCTTGCCTGGAAAACCCCATGGACAGAGGAGCCTAGTGGGCTACACATGGGGTCACAAAGAATCAGACATGACTGAGCTACTAAATAACACCACCACCACCACCCTGGTTTTTACGGCTGCTACCCAGGGAGTGGCCTCTGAGTGCTTTGTTCTGGTGGCCAATAGAGCTTGTATTCATTAGTTCAACAGGATGGGAGCAAGGGAAGAAGTAGCTTTTAACTATCACCTCAAGGCTCAGCTCAGAGGGAGTAGAAAATTCCAAAAGACCATCTCTCAGTCTACCCCTGAGGGAGGACAAATATATGCATATTTGTATATTTTTTAAGTTGTTGCTTGGGAATTCCCTGCTGGTCCAGTAGTTAGGACCCTGTACTTTCACTACTGAGGGCACGGATTCAATCCCCAGTCAGGGAACTGAGATGCTGCAAGCCATGAAGCTCAATCAAAAACAAAGAAAAAAAGGTTGTTGATTGAAGGTCTGGCTTCAGGCTGGACCTAGGTGCTGACTGAGCTCCTTCCTTTTGGGACACTGACAGCTCTTGGCACACCCTCAACTGCTGGGAGTCACTAAAAATAAAGTAGGTGCTTGTACAATCACAAAGAATTGAGAGAAAACAAAAGCAGTGTTGAAGGATAAATTTCATCTCCTACACAAGGCTTCTCCTTCAACACTGGGAGAGATGGCTGTTTTATCTAACCAATACGGAGAGTCAAGGAAAGTGAAGAAACAGAGGAATATATTCCAAACAAAAGAAAAATATAAAACCTCAGAAAAAGACTTTAAAGACTCAGATGAAAGGTCATAGAGATGCTCACTGAGCCTAGGAGAAGAATAAAGGAACATACTGAGAATTTTAACAAAGATAAAATATAAGAAAGTACCAAATAGAAGCCATGGGGCTGAAGAATAAAATAACTGAACTGAAAAAATACAACAGAGAGATTCAACAGCATACTGGATAAAGCAGGAGAAAAGGATCAGAGAACTCAGAGACAAGGCAGTAGAACTCACCCAAGCAGAAAGAAAAAAGAATGAGAAAAAGTAAAGATAGCTTGAGAGACTTATGGAACAATCAAGCAGAGCACCATTTGCATTATAGGGGTCCCAGATGGACAGGAGAGAGAGAAAGGCCAGAAAACTTATTTGAAGAAGTAATGGATGAAAACTTCCCAACCTGGGGGATGAAACAGACATCCAGAACCAGGAAGCCCAGAGAGTTCCAAGGAAAGATAAATTCAAAGAAGCTCACACCAAGATATGTTATAATTAAAGCACCAAAAGTTAAAGACTGGGAAGAATCTTAAAAGCAGCAGGATAAAACAACTTATTACATACAAAAAGTGAAAACTGAAAGTGAAGTCGCTCAGTCGTGTCTGACTCTTACAAAGGAGCTTCCATAAGACTATACGCATATTCTTCAGCAGGAAAATCTGTAGGCCAGAAGAGAGTGGAATAACATATTCAACGAGCTATTAACAAAAGAAAAAAAAAAGTAAGAATACTCTACCCAGCAACATTTTCATTCAGAAGTGAAGAACAGATGAGTCTTCCAGACAAGCGAAAACTAAAAAAGTTCATTGCCACTAGATCAGCCTTACAAGAAATGTTAAAGGTACTTCTTTAAGCTGAAATGAAAGGGTGTTAGTTAGCAACAGGAAAACATGGAAATATAAATCTCATTGGTAAAGAAAAATATATAGTAAAATTCAGAATAATATAAAAATGGTGGGTTAATCATTTCTAAAGCTAGTATGAACGTTAAAAGACAAAAGTAGTAAAATAAACATAACTATAATAATTTAGAGATACACAAGATAAGAATATGTAAATTATGACATCAAAAACATAAAATGTAGCAGTGGGGAGTAAAAATGTAGAACTTCAGAATACATTCAAATTTAAGTTGTTACCAATTTAAAATACACTGCTATAAATAAAAGTTGCTTTACGTAAGTCTCATGGTAACCATGAAGCCAAAATCTACTGTAAATACACAAAAGATAAAGATAAAAGAATTTAAGCATACCAGTATAGAAAAACCATCAAATTGCAAAGAAAGAGAGGAAGAAAAGAACAGAGGAAATACAAAATAACCAGAAAACAATTACCATGATGGCAATAAGTATATACTTATTAATAATTATCTTAAATGTACATAGGATAAATTTTCCAGTCATCACAAGAAGTAGACTGGCTGAACGGATAAAACACAAGACCCAGCAATGTGCTGCCTGTAAGAAACTCACTTTACATATAAAGACAGACATTGATTGAAAGTGAAAGGACGAAAAGAGATATCCTATGTTAATAGAAACCAAAAGAAAGCTGGGCAGCTATACTTTTATCAGCAAAAATAGGTTTTAAGATGAAGAGTGTAATAAAAGACAAAGAAGGTCATTACACAATGATAAAGGAGTCAATCTAATAAAATATAGCATTTGCAAATATTTACACACCCCAACATAAGAGAACCTAATACATATATATATATATATATATCTCAAATTAGACATAAAGGGAGAAATAGAAAGCAATACAATAATATTAATAGTAAGAGACTCTAATATCCTAATTTTATCAATGGATAGATCATCCAGACAGAAACCAATAAGGAAACATTGGCCTTAAACAACATATTAGACAAGACAGACTTAACAGACAAAAACAGAATATCCCACCCAAAAGCACCAGAATATATGTTCTTAAGTATACAAGGAACATTTTCCAGGATAGATCATTTATTATGTCACAGAATAAATCTTAATAAATTTAAGAAGACTGAACTCATATCAAGAATCTCTGATGACAATGGTAGGAAAGTAGAAATCAATTACAAGAAAAAAACTAGAAAATTTACAAATATGTGTAGATTAAACAACATGCTACTGAACAACCAATGAGTCAAAGGAGAAATTTTTAAAAATATCTTGAGACAAATGAAAATGGAAATACAATACACCAAAACTTATGGGATAAGGTGAAAGCAGTTGTAAGACAAAATTTCACAGCACTAAATGCCTATATCAAGAAACAAAAAAGGTCTCAGAAAAACAACTAATGTTAAACCTCAAGAAATTAGAAAAAAAGTGAAGCTCAAAATTAATAGAAAGAAATAACAAAGATAGGAGCAGAAATAAATGAAAGAGACTAAAAGGATAGTGAAAAGATCAATAAAACTAAGGTCTTTTATTTTGCAAAGATAAACAAAATTAACAAAGCTTTAGGTAGATTTACAAAGAAAAACCCTAAACCTCACTCCTAACCCTATCTCCTAAACCCTAGCTCATACCTGTACCCTTACCTGTACAATAAAACCTAACTTAACCTTAACCAAAAAGCCATAAAATCATATATCATATAATCATATATCTACAGTTATAAACCATAAACATAAACCTAATCATAACCAGAAATTGAAACCAAAACCATAGCACATACATTGTAACAAGAAACTGAAATCAGAGCCATAAACCATAGTTTATAACCAGAAACAATATATTATAACCAGGGAACCATAGCCATAAGCCATCAACCATAACAATTAACTATAACCACAACTAAAATATAAACCAAAAATGATAAACCATGTACCATAATCATAAACTCTAACCTTAACCTAGCCCCAGGTCAGCTCCCATACCACTCCTCAGCCCCAATCTTAGTCCTTTAAATCACCAACCCCAATCTAATCAAATCATACAGAGACATCACAGAAAGAAAACTATATATTAACATTCCTTCTAAACAAAGATGTAAGAATCCTTCACAAAATAATAGCAATATAAAACCAACAACATATTGAAGAGATTGTGAATCATAAGCAAGTGTCTCAATACCAGGAATTCCAGGTTGTTTAGTATACTCAGCCAAGCAATGTAATAAATTATTAAATGAAATCCAAGCAATGTAATATAAGACAATTATTGCTTGATCATATAACTTGATGCAGAAAAAGCTTTAAACAAATACTAGTGTTATTTCATCATATAAGCACTAACAAAAGTAGGAGGAAAAGGAGATTCATTCAATATGATACAAAACATTAGAAAAAACACATAGCAAACATCATGCTCAATGCTGAGGACTGAAAGGTTTACCTCTGAATTCAGTACAAGATTAAGATGCTGACTTTTACCTTTGTTACAATATTGTACTGAAAGTTCTACCCAGGGCAATTAAGAAAGACATAAAAGGCATCCACATATGAAAGGAGAAGGTAAAGCCATATCTACTCAGACAGTGACAGTATCTTATATATATATAACTTCCCAAAGAATCAACAAAAAATTACTTGAGCTAGTCAACTAATTCAGCAAAGTTACAGGACAAAATATCAATACACAAAAAACTATTTGCATATACTAGCAATAAATATTCCCCAAAGGAATTTAAGACAATTCCACTTTAAATAATGTGAACACCAGTAAAATATTTAGGAAAACATTTAATCAATCAAGGTGCAAGACTTCTACGCTGAAAATCACAAATCATGTCTGAAAGAAATGAAAGAAAACCTAAATGATGTGAAGACATCCCATAGTGATGGAAAGACTATTGTTAAGATGGAAATGTTACATAATGAGATCTACAGATTAAATGTGATTCCTATTAAAATTCCCAAAGGCTTTTGGGGAGAAAAACACAAGTTTATCCTAACATTCATATGAAATTTCAAGGGACTCCAAAGAGCAAAAACAATCTTGGAAGTCAAAGTTGGAGGCTCCCTCTTCCCAATTTCACATCTTTGTACAAAGCAACAGAAAATAAAACATTGTGATATTGGCATAGAGATATAGATCAATGGAACTGAATGGAGAGCTAAAAAATTTTTTTGTTGTTGTCCAGTCAACATGTCCGTATATAATATAGTCACTGATTTTTGATAAGGGTGGAAAATAATAAATTGGGAAAAGAATGATTTTATCAACAGATGGTGCTAGGCAACTGACTATCTATGCACACAGGGATGAAACTGAACTCTCATACCACATACAAAAATTAACTCAAAATAGATAAAAAACTTAGTCAGTTCTCCATATCTGTGGGTTCTGCATCCACAAATTCAACCCACTGTGGATGAAAAATATTCCAAAAAATAATTCTAAGCTAAGTCGCTTCAGTCGTGTCCGACTGTGTGTGACCCCATAGACGGCAGCCCACCAGGCTCCCTCGTCCCTGGGATTCTCCAGGCAAGAACACTGGAATGGGTTGCCATTGCCTTCTCCAATGTATGAAAAGTGAAAAGTGAAAGTGAAGTCGCTCGGTCGTGTCCGACTCTTAGCGACCCCATGGACTGCAGCCCACCAGGCTCCTCCGTCCATGGGATTTTCCAGGCAAGAGTACCAGAGTGGGGTGCCATTGCCTTCTCCGAAAATAATTCTAGAAGGCTCCAAAATGAAAAACAAATTTGCGTTGCTGACAACTATTTACATAGAATTTACATTGTTTTAGGTATTGCAAGTAATCAAGAGATGATTTAAAGTATAAGGGATTATGTATGTAAGATATATGCAAATATTAAGCTAATTTTATAAGGAACTTGACCATCTGCGAATTTTGGTATCCACAGAGCAGTCCTGGAACCATTCCTCCATGGAATGACTGTATAAATTCAAGAAGAAAAAATGGTGATAAATCCTCATGATGCTGGATTTAGCAATGGTTTCTATGATTTGACACCAGGGCACAAACAATGAAAGAAAAAATAGATAAATTAAATTTTCTCAAAATTAAAAACTTTCATGCCTCAAAAGACATTATCCAGAAAGTAGAAAGACAGTCCACAGAACAGAAGAAAATATTTGCACATTATACATTTGATAAGAGTCTGTTATTCAGAATACGTCAAGAACTTTTACAACTCATCAACAAAAAGACAAAGAAACTAATTTTTTAAATGGACAAAGGGCCTGCATAGACCCTTCTCCAGATGAGATATACAAATGGTCCACAAGCACATGAAAAGATGTCAAATATTTTGCTAGGCAAAATAGTATAAATGATGTGAGGCCATGGGCAGTTTTTAGGGTGGTGGTGATTGTGTGCTTTAGTCACTAACTGGTGTTTGACTCTTGGAATCACACAGACTGTAACCTGCCAGGCTCCTCTGTCCATGGGATTTCCCAGGCAAGAATACTGGAGTGGGTTGCTATTTCCTTCTCCAGGGAATCTTTCCGACCCAGCAATCAAACCCAGGTCTCCTGCACTGCAAGCAAATTCTTCACCGTCTGAGCCACCAGGGAAGCCCCTACAAAATGTTAAGGTGTTTGAAAGAGGAGAGCTACAACGACAAGCACCATACAGCTAATGGAGGAGTATCTGATGAGTGATTTTTTTAAGTCTGTTTGGTGCAGACTGAGCTGGTTATATTTATTCCTCATAAGGATACTATAAGGAATGGATCCACTGTATATAGTTTAAGGTGTTTAGGATTGTTGTGCTTTGTAGTATACCCTAGCCAGCCAGTCTGAGCAGTACAGCTATAAGAACTACAAATCCATCAGTGAGAATTCTACAAGCCCCTTTGGCAGTCACAAGGTGTAACCTGTAGAGGGGCATTTTTACTGTAAAAGCTATTATGCATGCTGATCAGATGAAAATATAGGATCAAGAGTTAGATATTGTTTGGGCTCAGTATTGCATTATTAAAAAGTTTAGTGAACCTATAATATTTTGGATACACACTAGAAGTGGAAGAGATCCTACTAAGGTGTGTAAAAAAAGTAAATTCCTGCTGCTGCTGCTGCTAAGTCGCTTCAGTTGTGTCGGACTCTTCGCGACCCCATGGAGTGCAGCCTGCCAGGCTCCATGTCCATGGGGATTCTCCAGACAAGAATATTGGAGTGGGTTGCCATGCCCTCCTTTAGGGGATCTTCCCAACCCAGGGACTGAACCCAGATCTCCACATAGCAGGAGGTTTCTTTGCCATCTGAACCACCAGGATAGAAATAGTAATTTATGTTGAAACTAGTGTTGTTTTGAATAAGAATAGAATAGAATAGAAAATAGAAAATAAAATAGAAAAGAATCAACTCCATACCAGTGAAAGTGATAATTAGAAATATCTGTAACATAAATAATGTCATGATATATAGGGGTAGTGCTTTGAGATAGTGATTCTTTGGATAGGTGGAATTGCCTGGCTATAGGTATGAGTGGTTAAGAGTTACGTTGTTAAGAGTTAGTAAAGGTGCTGCTAGAGAGTTAGAGAAGATTCATGAAACGTTAAGGCTGTTATTAAATTGGTTAAGAAGGACTAAGCTAATAAAATGAGTACACTGAAAGTGGTACTATTAATTCAAACTATATTACTTTTTCATATTAGTGCTATTATTAGGTGTAATAATGAATTTTTAAATTGGAGGTTGAGATTTTGTATGTAATCAATGTAATAGGTGTTTGATACCATTACAAGCAGGGATAATCCTAGTGCAGCTTCGCAGGCTGTAAGAACTGGTAAGATGATGGGTATTGTGCTAGCTAGAGTTAAATGGGTGTTCAGAATTATTAGGGTTGCCATGATAAATAATGACATTATTCCCTCGAGAAACAGTAGGGAGGATATCACACAGGATTAGTATATTAAGACCCCCTAGTGTTAGCTGCTTCAGTCGTGTCCTACTCTTTGCAACCCGCCTGTAGCCCACCAGGCTCCTCAGTCCATAGGATCTCCAAAAGGCAAGAATACTGGAGTAGGTTGCCATTCCCTTCTCCAGGGTATCTTCCTGACCCAGGGATCAAATCCATGTCTCCTGCTTGGCAGGCAGATTTTTTACTGTCATCAGGGAAGCCATCAGGGAAGCCCCCAGGGGAAACTACAAATACTAGAGTAATATTTATGTAGACTACAGGAACTTGATAATTATGAATTTAATAATTTAATGAATGAAACATAAAAACTTGCTTTAATTTAAACTAATTATCATATTTGGTCCACTCTAACCCCTTTTGAGTCCACCTGTAGGCTAAATTTACTGCTAGTGGTGAAATTAGGATTAGTTCTATGAGTATTGCTATTAGATTATTTGTTTGAGATGCTCAGGGTAGGGGCAGAATTTCTAGGTCACACAGAGAAGAAACATAATGGTCACTATGAAAAATTTTAAGGAAAAACTGTAGGCATGCTGATCCTATAATGTCAAATCTGCATTTGTAAGGACTTGATTTTTCCATGTGTTTAGTTGGGGAAGTTAGAAAGCGATAAATACAAGAAAGCTTTTCTGGATGATGTCTCTTTGTCACTAATACATTGCTAAAATGTTGGTTAAAAGCCCAAGTATAGTAAGAATGTTGAGTCTAAACAGAAGCGTATGACCAGACCAGAGAGTTCAAGAGGGGCTAAGAGGGCTCTTGTAAAAGCCTGGGGGCTGGGGTTTATTATTTGGAATGCACAGGTTTGATGGGTTACCATGTGTCATTGTGTAAGCAGAGGCTTATAAGCAGGGGGCTGACATAAGCTTGAATAATTGTGCCGCGCTGTGTGTGCTCACTCAGGTTTGACTCTTTGTGACCCTCCGTAATGGGGCCCACCAGGATCTTCTGTCCATGGGGTTTTTTGGGCAAGAATACCGGAGTGAGCTGCCTTTTCATCCTCCAGGGGATCTTCTCAACCCAGGAATCGAACCCTCGTCACCTGTGTCTCCTGCATTGCAGAAGGATTCTTTACCTGCTGAGCCATCGGGGAAGCCAAAACAGCTACTGCAAATTCAAGAATAGTGAGTAGAAAGAGAATAACAAATGCAATGAAGGCTGTGTTAGGAATAATGCTTATTAGGGCCAGGGTTGCCCCTCCAATTAAATAAATTAATAGTTTCTGCTGGATCATATGGTAGCAATTAACTACCATATGATCCAGCAATTCTATTTCAGGGCATTTATCTGAAGAAAACAAAAGTACTAACTCAAAAAGAGGTATGCACCTCTATGTACACTGAAGCACTATTCACAACAGCCAAGACATGGAAGCAATGTAACAGTTCATCAGTGAATGAATGGATAAAGAAAATGTGATATATAGCGACAACAGAATAATATTCGGCCATAAAAAATGAGGAAACCTTGCCACTGGAGACAACAATGGGGACCTTGAGGGCATCATGTAAAGGGAAATAAGTCAGACAGAGAAAGACAAATACCATATGATCTCCCTTTTTTTGTGGAATATAAAGAAAGAAAGAATTTAAATACAGAGAACAGATTGGTGGTTGCCAGAGGTTCAGAGTGGAGGTGGACAAATGGGTGAAGGTGGCCAAAGGTATGAACGTTCAGTTACAGAGAAATAAATTCGTGACTTGAAATGTACATGATGACTATAGTTAATAATACTGTATCGTATATTTGAAAGTTCGTAAGAGAGATCTTAAAAGTTCTCAGCACAAGGAAAGAATTGTTGCTTATGTATGGGGGTGAATGCTAACAAGACTTAGGGAGATTATTTCACAGTACATAGAAACATCAAATTTATGTGCTATATACCTGAAACTAATATAATGCCATATGTCAGGCACATCTCAAGAGTTTTTGAAATTAAAGTATATAAAATCTATATCATTTTGAATGGCTACTACTTGACTGAATATTTTATAATTAATCTGTGGACTGTAATTTCTAATATAAAAAAGCCAGTGAACATTGCAACATTTTTATTTAGTTGTCTCGTGATTTCATAATAATAAATCACTAAAATGAAAAATCACTAAAAGGTACATTTACATTTACATCTTCCCTGAAGATTGTACAAATTTCTACTTTTAATAACAGTACGTGAAAATGGCTGCAACCTCTCACACTCAATCTGATATGAAGTGATATAATGCCAGTTCTAATTTGTTTACTTATTTGGTTATCTTTTCATATCTTTATTGACCAGTTGCATTTCTCTTATTGATCTGCTCAAGTCTTTTGCCTAATTTATATTAGGAACTTGTCTTACCAATTTGTACAAGTTCTTTATATTTCGATACTAACCATTTGTTTGATATGTTTAAATATTTTTCCCAGTCCACTGTCTTTCAGCGTTGTTTATAGTGAGGTTATCTGACACAAATGTTCGAACCCATAATCTCCTTTTCTTGCAAGGTTTTGGTTTTGATGCACTAATAAGGAAGAAAGATCTTAGGACTTTCATGGTGGTCTAATGGTGAAAAATCAGCTACCAATGCAGAGGACACTGGTTCGATTCCTGGTCTGGGAAGATTTCACGTGTAGCTGAGTAACAAAATCCATGTGCCACAACTATTGAGCACGCCCTAGAGCCCATGTTCCACGAGAGAAGTCACTGCAATGAGAAGTCCACCCACCACAATGAAGAATAGTCCCCGTTCATTGCAAGTAGAGAAATCCTATGCATAGCAATGAAGACCCAGCGCAATCAAAAATTAATGACAAATTTTTTTAAAAAAAGATCTTATTGTTTTTGTTCAGTTGCTCAGTCATGTCCAACTCTTTGTGACCCCATGGATTACAGCGTGCCAGGCTTCCTTGTCCTTCACTATCTCCTGGAGCTTGCTCAAACTCATGTCCATTGAGTCGATGATGCCATACAACCATCTCATCTTCTGTCATCCCCTTTTCTTCCTGCCTTCAATCCTTCCCAGCATCAGGGTCTTTTCCAATGAGTCAGATTGTCATATCAGGTGACCAAAGTATCAGAACTTCATCTTCAGTATCAGTCCTCCCAATGAATATTCAGGACTGATTTCCTTTAGGATTGACTGGTTGGATCTCCTTGCAGTCCAAGGGACTCTCAAGAGTCTTCTCCAACACCACAGTTCTTTTTAGTAAATATGATAAAATAACTTCCCTACATTCTCTTCAAATACTTTTTATTATTTTAAGAGTTTTGATTAGTTTGTTTTTGTATTTACACTTTTGATCTGTTTTTTTTTTTTTTCAGTCTGTAGAGGGAAGTATGATTGGAAATATATTTTATTTCATATCTTAGTTTGCTGTCTCAGAGACAATTATTATATTAAACTCAACCTTTTCCTTCTCAAGTTCTATAAATTATTTTACATAGATATGGGATCTCCTACTTCTTTCCACCATTTATTTTACTCACTCCCATAAATTCCATCAAATTATCTTTATCCCCTTCTTTTGAGCTGCTGATTTTCTTTATAAATCTAGTGATTTTTGCCCCTTGCAGGCGACTCACACTTACAAGAAGTGCTCAACAAATGTTTTCTGTTCAGAATTAGTGGCAACGGCAGGCCCAGCTGATGATTATTTCCACCTGCTCTCTTTCCTTTCCTAGCCAGCTGAGCAGGGCAAGTGGGTCTGACCTGGGGGATTCTTCACTCTATGAAGGTTACTGCTGCCCCCCTCAATTCCTCTCCAAAATCTTCCTTCAGCACAGGGGGATGGCTTTCCCCCTGCCTTGGTACACTTAAGCACAACTATAGGATTTTTCTGCTTCTGTGGAAATCACATATACTTAAGCATTGTTCATAATAACTTTTCAGAATGCTGTGGGGCATTTGGAAGAATGATAGAGCACATGGACATAAGCGTGAGTACCTATACACATGCCCGTGCGGTGTGATGAGAGGACTGGTTCCCCAAAACAGGGGTGCTCACTAAAGTAATGTTAGTGTCATCTAGGCAATCTTCTCTTTTTTCAACTGCCTGATGACAAAGTTCTGCCAGCCATGTTCCTCCAACTACCACTCACACAATTCTCAGTCATGCTTCCCAGACTGTAGTGAAGTTTCATAAGGTAAAACTAATTGTCTGATCATTACTCTTGGTTCCCTAGACTAATTATTTGAGAACTTCATTCACTCTGCCTTAAAATATGCATTACCATTGAGTAGAATGCTTTTCCTTCATGTAGTTCTGTGGTATTATCAACAGCAGCATTGGTACATCCCCTGGAGGAGGTCATGGCAACCCACTCCAGTATTCTTGCCTGGAGAATCCCCATGGCCAGAGGAGCCTCTCAGGCCACTGTCATGGGGTCGCAAAGAACTGGACATGACTGAGCGACTAAGCACAGCACAGCACTGGTATACCTTTAGTCATTTTTATACCTTTAGTCATCATTATAGATTGAAAAGGTTCAGTTCAGTCGCTCAGTTGGGTCCCACTCTTTGTGACCCCATGAACCACAGCACGCCAGGCCTCCCTGTCCACCACCAACTCCCGGAGTTTACCCAAACTCATGTCCATTGAGTCAGTGATGCCATCTAACCATCTCATCCTCTGACACCCCCTTCTCCTCCTGCCCTCAATTCGTCCCAGCATCAGGGTCTTTTCAAATGAGTCAGCTCTTCGCATCAGGTGGCCAAAATATTGGAGTTTCAACTTCAACATCAGTCCTTCCAATGAACACCCAGCACTGATCTCCTTTAGGATGGACTGGTTGGATCTCCTTGCAGTCCAAGGGACTCTCAAGAGTCTTCTCCAACACCACAGTTCAAAAGCACCAATTCTTTGGCGCTCAGTTTTCTCTATAGTCCAACTCTCACATCCATACATGACCACTGGAAAAACCATAGCCTTGACTAGACGGACCTTTGTTGGCAAAGTAATGTCTCTGCTTTTGAATATGCTGTCTAGGTTGGTCATAACTTTCCTTCCAAGGAGTTAGTGTCTTTTAATTTCATGGCTGTAAGCACCATCTGCAGTGATTTTGGAGCCCAGGAAAATAAAGTCAGCCACTGTTTCCATTGTTTCCCCATCTATTTGCCATGAAGAGTTTCAATGAAACATTAAAGAATAACAGAAAAAAAAAAAAAAAAAACAACAGATGTAGTTAAACACATTGGAAAGAGCCTGTTAATGGAGGGAAACTTAGTTTGGTAACTTGGAGCTCAGTGACTGAGAGTAAAGGAAATGACTTCTTACTCTAATAGATGAAAGATTTTGAAAAAAATAGAAAACTGCACTATTTGGTATTACAGTGAATTCATGCACTGATATCTTTAATGCGAAACTATTTTAAGTAGTTTTAGACATAGAACTATAATAAGTCATCACTTTTATATGAGACATACATGCATAGGAAGAACTGCTAAAGCCATCTAAATTCAAATAATATTTCAAATTATATCTTTTCTAAATTATTTCACAACTTTAAATTAATAATACGAAATTTTGCGGTAAACTGTTGATGAGTTTTTCATAAAATATGATCAAGGAATTTGAGGAGCAGAAGTTATTCAATATTTTTATCAGATCAAGACCAAACATTTTTAGATAACATCTTTTCATATAAACAATTTTGATACCTTTTTATTTGTTGTTTTCATGAATTTTCAATCACAAATCTTGCTAAATCTTATTTTAAGTGTACAGGTCTTCATTTTGTTTCTTACTGCATACTTAAATAATGTGACATCCAGGGCCCATTTACTCATTCTTTATTTTTTCCCCCTTAGAATCAGTGTGTTACATCCATTCATGTCTTCTTAACTAGAGCAAGTCACATGGTCACCCCTAATTTTAAGGGGGAGAGGAATATAATCTTCCTACATATCCAGGAAAGGGAAGAAAACTGGAAATATTGTTGAACTCTAGTAAAGCTACCATGCTATCTGAGAGGAAAAATGATTATTTTCTTTAGTTTTAAAAGCTATTAGACTGCTCAAAAAACATTTCTTTAAGAGTGACCACTTTTAAAGAAGAACAAATCACTTATTTCCAACCTCTCTGAAGTATCAGCTATATATAGGTTTCTGGATTCTCCTCCTTTTGCGCCTTTTTGATTTTTTCGTCATTGTTTTCACACTCTGAATACTATTCTTTGTACTGACCATTGTGTCTTATATCCATATTTTACATTGCTGTAGAATCATTGCAATTTTTTATTCTGGTGTAATCAAATGGCATTTTTCAATTAAATGTGTTCTTAGAATACCTAATAATACTTATTCTGATTTCTAATTTGTATTCAACTTAATTCTTAACCCTACCTGTGTTTAAAGAAAACAAACCAATAAGCCAATACAATATTTTAAGCACTTACAGGACAACCTGGTCCTTCCTAAAATCAAATTGTCCATGGCCGAACAAAAAGCTGCTCAGTTATGAGAAAGTTCTATTAAATGCTAAAGAGACAATTTATTTTACCATAATAGGTAAGTGGCTTGAAAATCCTGGAAACAGAACGAAGAGAGCAGAAGCCAACTACCAAAATATGATTATTATAACATATTATTGGGCTTTCCAGGTGGCACTAGTGGTAAGGAATCCACCAGCCAATGCAGGAGACAGAGGAGACTCGGGTTCTATCCATGGGTCAGGAAGTTCCTCTGGAGTAGGAAATGGCTACCCACTCCAGTATTCTTGCCTGGGAAATCCATAGCAGAGAAGACTGGCCAGCTACAGTCCATGGGGCCACAAAGAGTCAGACATGAATGAGTGACTGAGCACATAGCACTTAACATATTATTATATCTAAAGATGTCAATTTTTAAAAGAGAAGTACAACAGTTTTAAAAAATTAGTTTTTACTTCATTAAATTCTTTTTTATAAAACCAAAACCTGAAGAAGTAACTAATCCTTCAGTTTTGTGAAAGTATTTATCACAAGTTCCCTTAAGTGAATTTGAAATATAATAAATACCCACAAATTAAATTGCCTCAAAGCTTTTTGGGAATGAACCTAAAATAAAAATGAGCAATTTCTGTGCTCAACTTCAGGATGTGGAAGCAACAAGCTCAACTATAAATAGTGACTATGAATATAGAAGGCAAGGGGAAAAAAACACATTCAAAACTGAGCCATTGGTTAGAAAGTGGCTTTCAGTTTCTAGCTGTTTAGGAAAAAATCTTAAGAATGCATCAAGAGAATCTAATAACACCCATTACATGAAGGAAAAAAATGTACATTTAAAGTGTCCTACCGTTAGTTCTTCGACATCACCTTGTTCCTCAGCTTTTGTTTCTTCCTCATGAACTGAGTTAGACTCATTTTCTTGTTGTTTATTCTCTTCTTGGAGATCTTTGCTGACTGCTGTTTGCACACTCTTAACTTCTTCCTTGACAAAGTCAGTTACTAAGGAAACGTGTTCTTGTGATGGTGTCAGAACGGGGCTCAGGGGTGTGACATGATCGTAGTGAGTGTGCAGGAGTCGTAGAGCAATGTCAGATGTTGCTAATATCCTTGGGATTTCAAATCCAGTTTGTGTCTCAGAGAATCTGATACTTCTGTGCCTGTTAATTAATTTAACAAAAAAGATGAGGCTCTAGGAAGTTCTATGTCTGCCGTGAATTTATACCTAAACATTATTT